>NC_062558.1:73771348-74971348 GCF_016906955.1 Phacochoerus africanus
TGGAGCCCACAGTCCCTAAATGTCCCCCCAACATTCAGCGCAGACGGAAGGAGCCGTCTGTTGCATTCACTCCTTTGAACCGTTGGGGGAGAAACCACGAGGATGGACCACCTCCCTCCAGGGTCAGTGATGGTTTCTCTACCTTCCACCCCCAGGGAGAAAAAGGCGATGCCGGCAACTCCATTGGAGGAAGCAGAGGGGAGCCCGGTCCCCCAGGGCTCCCGGGGCCCCCGGGGCCAAAGGTGAGGCTTTCCCTGGGGTCAGTGCTCCAGGCAGGTGTTTGCCTGGTGCCTTTATCCTTAGTGCATTTGGAGGACCTTGTGTCCTGGACCCCTCGGCTTCTCTCCTGCTCTAGTTGTGTGGTTTTCCCAGTGGATTCTAGAAAGGTCACTTGGACCCAGCTTCTGCTTCCAAGCTGAGAGTCTCTGACCATCCAGGAGACATGTCTTCTCTGGGGCAGGTGGATGGTCCCATTGATTCAAATGGCTAAGATGTAACCGTGTCAGGAACCAATACCTGCAAAGCCTTAACACAACAGGAAGGGCCCCTAGCCTGGGCCCTGAACCCATGCCGGTCAGACATGAGCTGGGCCCACCTGGTGTGGCGCACTGGTGGGAGGCAGGGTGGCAGCAGTGGGGCAGCTGCAAAGGGGGCCACCCACATTTTCCTTGTGTGGGACAGAAGCTGCAGTGGTAAGATTTTTCTCCAAAGCAGATGCCTCCTGCATTGCATGGTTTATTTTAGCAGCACAAGGAAATAAAGGGGGGACGATGTCTCTTTCTTAGCATAAGGAAAGGATTCATTACTCTGTGTGATCTGAGGCCATGCCCTCATTCATTCAGCTGACATTTATCATGGGCCTGCTGTGGGCGATGAGGCTGCGGAGAACCTGCCCCCGGCTTGCCCGCCATCCAGCAGGAGACACAAACCCACAATTCACAGAAATATGGTGTAGGGAGCAACAAGGAACCCCACAGACAAATGAAGTGGCAGGAAGAGTCCCAGACTCAGCCCCATGTGCCCGTGTGACTATGGCAGGAACAGGGCTCAGCCTTGCCACCTGGGCTCCGGGCCACCGCCTTGCTTAGTTGTCCCTGACCCCACAGGGCCTGGATACCAGGCACATCTTGGGTCTTAATTTAGGGTTGGGGAAACCTGGTCACTGATGCCCCTGCCTCCTGGGACAAAAGGGAGAGAAAACTAGAAGACTGTCCCCAGACTCATGTCCTCTTTCCAGGACCAAGCAAAATGCTGAATAAGTGAAATTTTTGGAGTGGAACCCCTCCTGCCTCTCCCTGCTCCTCCCGTATCAGCCTCCCGGGGCCCCCTTCCCATGTGCCCGGGGTCTTTACGCTCCCCTCTGTCTCCCAGGCAGGACCTGGTGAGGTGTGTAAGTGTCCCAGGCACCAGATGACCGGCTTCCTGCAGCCAGGAGCTGATGGCAGCCCCCACTTGGGGGTCTCGCAGAACTGGGCATGCGTGTGTTAACCGAGACTGAGGCGGGCCTGGCAGTGCAGCGCTCAGAGGTGGAAGGGAACAGACAGGGAGGGCTGCTAGGAGGAGGTGAGACCCGGACTGGGCCCAGGGGTGGAGAGGAGTCAGGCAGTGGGCTTCGGTGGGTTAGTGGAAGCCCCTGGGGAAGGAGAGAGAGGCCCAAAGGCAGTAACACATCAACAGCCAGACCATCTTTGCCCCTTTAAGCAGCTGTCCAGCTGCCCTGCATGTCTTCATCCGTCTCTCTTCTCTTGTCCAGGGGGACGCTGGAGCTGATGGCCAGGCTGGCCCCCCAGGACGACAAGGAGACAAGGTACAGAGGCCCCCAGATCTGAGAGCTATGGGATGAAGGTCAGCTTGGGAGTTCAAGCCTCGGCTCAGAGAGCTAGTGAGCCTTGGCCATGCCTGCAGCTGGGCCCCCAGGGCACAGGGTTGATGGGCCGGCCTCCTGCCTGCTGGTCGCCTCGGGCTTAGGAGAACTGCCACTGGGACGCAGCCTTGCAAAGACAGGCCCGGGATAGGGCACTGGGCTGGGGAGTGACCCAGAGCCCTGCTCCCTTCAGCTTCCAAGCTTCTGGTAAAGGGGGGGTTCCGCTTCCCCCAGCTACTCCCCGTGGACTAGTCAGCCTCGTGCTGCTGTGTCCTCCACAGGTGCCCTGTGACTGGGAGGCTGTGGATGCCGGGAGGTGGAGGGCAGGGGACCTGGACCCCGTGTGCTAGCCAAGGGCACAGTCAGCAGGAGTTGGGTTATATTAAAGGGTTTGTTTTCCCTCTAATTTTACTTCCTATTTGATTTTTTAAATTGTGCTCAGTCTTCCTGTTATCCCAGAACAATTGCGACTATGGTTTGCTTTTTGCAATTTATATTACTGTTTCATTTACTCCCCATAATTTGGTCCTGTTTCCAATAGGAACAAATCCCCCATCCCACTCCCACCCCCGACCCCGCTCCAGGAGGCTGGGTGTTCCTAACGCCTCACCCTGGCCCCCATGTTTCCTGCCACATTCGGGTCTTTCACCAGCACAGAGGTCCCTGCAGGAAGCGCCTGGGCTCTCCGTGGCAATTATCAACCACCCAGGCAACTGGCAAAAAGTTTCTGAACCCTTGTTCCTGGAGCAGCGTGGAAATAAAGAGGAGCCAAGGGTGCGGTCCCTGCTCCCAAGGAGGCAGCTGACTTAGGGGACTGGGGAGAGGTGGTCAGATGGGTGGAGTCACCAAAAACTAATGCAGGGCCGAAAGAATATCAAGTGCAAAGCTGGAGGGAGACTGGAGGGAGGGGGAGTGGGGACCCGAGCGGGGAGCCTGCGTGGAGCACACAGGGAGCTCTGCTCCCTCCTGGCCTGGTCTGAGCTGAACCTCCTGGCCCCTGGAGGGCCCCTAATGCATGGCACATCTGGGGATGTCAGATTCTCTGTACCTGGCTTTCTGCCCATCTCACTCCGATTTTGCCGTGCCACAGGGGGAGCCTGGAGCAGCTGGAGAACAGGGACCTGCTGGCCCCAAGGTATGCGCATCTCTTACGGGGAGTCCCAGCACGCAACTCACCTCCCTGGGGTCACAGTGTGGAGTGGCTTGTCCCTGGAGCCTTGGCGGTGGTGGGGAGGGGAGTCCTCTGGCCCCAGGCGGGAGGTCTGATATTGTAGCCACGACTGGACTCGGTGTTCCCCAGTTATGCCCAGTTCAGGGCTCTCACATGGAGTCTTGTCTATTGGTTTTGGACATCTGCACCCCCACTCCCACGCCCCAAGCATCCTCTGAGAGGGTTTGGAGCCCGCTGTTAGAGCCCCCGCCCCCCAATCCCCAAAGCTTCTCTGGATCCACCTGCGCAGCCAGTGTCAGCTATGGGCCCATTTGGTGGAGAGCAGGAGGTAGTTGTCCCCAGGTCCCCGCTGGTCCAGGCCCTGGGTGGAGATCTCCTTTGTCTCGTAGGGCTCCAAGGGTGAACCAGGGAAAGGAGAGCTGGTGGACTACAACGGGAACATCAGTGAGGCTCTCCAGGTGAGTGGGGACCGTCCAGGGGCCAGAGACCTGGAGGTACGCAGGGCCTCGGGGCTCTGCTCCAGGGCCTGAGGAAGGGGCTGCGCTGTCCAATATCCCCAGGCCAGGCTGCCGGGCAGAGCCCCCAGAACAATTGCTCCCTTGCCTTCCTTCCCTTAGCCTCCTCCGTGCAGCCCCCAGGCACATGGCTCCCTCCTTCAGAATCTGGGTGGCCCAGCTTTCAGTCTGGACCCGGCAGGCCTGGTTTCCTGGCTCTGGATCACCAAGGGCCATAACTGGAGCATCCTGGCCTCTGTGGGGTGTGGCGCATCTGGGATTCTGGGGCCCCATTTCTCCAGCCCAGGCTCTCCCCTTTCACACAGTAGAATCTGTCTTCCTGGGACCCGTCTGCCTCTGTGTCAGTATCCTCATACTTCAAGTTCACGTGGTACTCACTTTTAAAAGCAGGGTACCCTTGACATTTGGGGCTCAGTCATCTTGCCTGCAGGGTTGTAGAGGAAAGCTGTGCTGTGTGCTGGAGGGTGTGTAGCAGCATACCTGGTCTCCACCCAGGAGATGCCAATTGATGCCACCCACCCCCCCAAGCCATGACAACCAAAATATGTCTCCACACATTGCCACATGTCCCCAGGGGGGGCAAAATCACCCCAGTTTGAGAACCACTCTTTTAAAAGACACTTTTACGTATGTCAATCCATTTATAAAATGTACAATTAGGTTTTTAATGCCACAGTTGTCCCTTTAATTTATTTTTCAAGTGACTCCATATTTTGCTGTACCGTGACTGTTTGTTTAAAGGGAGGTACATCGGAGCCTTAAATCTGGGTTCTAGGAGAAGAGGGAAGAGCAAGGGAGGGTCCCAGTCAGAGATTAGAAAGAATGGGGGAGTTCCCATCATGGCTCAGTGGTTGGGGGTTCGATCCCTGGCCTCGCTCAGTGGGTTAAGGATCCAGCGTTGCCATGAGCTGTGGTGTAGGTTGCAGATGCAGCTCGGATCTGGCATTCCTGTAGCTGTGGCGTAGGCTGGCGGCAACAGCTCCGATTCAACCCCTAGCCTGAGAACCTCCATATGCTGCAGGAATGGCCCTAGAAAAGGCAAAAAGACCCCCCCCCCAAAAAAAAAAAAAGAAGAAGAAAGAAAGAATAGGGGTTGCTTCCCTCCCTTTCCAGTAAAGTAGAAGTTTGCAGTCCTTTTCAGGGAGTATCCAAACCCCTTGTAGGACAGCCTCAGAGCAACATTTGTGCATGTGGGGCATCCTCTGTCCAGTGATGACAAACTTCTGGCAGAGGTAAGGGTGGAGTGAGGCTGGGAGGCACAGAGCCTCCGGAGAGGGTCTGCCTCTCCTGTGCTCCTTTGAGAGGCCCCCCTGCCACGGTTCCAGGACTGGGCCAAGGGGACCCTCACTCCCAAGGGGCAGCTCTTGATTTGCTCTTCAACTAATCTCGTGGTGTTGGTTTTCAGGAGATCCGGACACTGGCCTTGATGGTGAGTCTCCCTCTTCCTCACTTTTCTGGGTCCTGGGTAGTGAGGGTGGTGGGGGGGGGGGTTGCTGGAGGCTGGGGAAGGGCAGCTTGGAAGCCCAGACTGGAGGTCTCACCTCCAGAAGGCAGGCACTGGGCTTCTGGTTAGGGTGGACCTGCACCTGAGCAAGGTCATGGCTGTGGTCTGGAGTGGCTTTTCGCCAACTCAACGGTGTACTTCCATCACAGGATAAATGCCAGGTCTCCTTGCAGCTGTGTCAAGAAAATAGAGATATAAAGAAGGAAATTTGTATGTTTCTCCTTTTACTTAACATTTAGCTAGTAAAGTACATAATTCTGAAAACTCAGGAGCAACCCTCCACTTTTGCTTCTTTCCTAGAAGTTAATTTCATTATCTGTGTCTGGAAAACCAGCGGATTCTAAGCCCAAATTTAATACCCGTGCCTACCACTGACAGAGCCTCAGTGAATATTTGAGGCTAAAGTGACTACCACCAGGTTTAACTTCCACGGCGAAGAGAGAGGCGATCACCAAGTTCTCAAACTATGTAGCATTTCCTTTCACTGAATAATTTTTAGCGGCCATGTGCTGCAGAACAACACAAACCCAGAATCAGGCACCAGTCATAAGACGCTCCAATCCCAGAAAGTGGTATTAACCACGTGATTCTGAAATCAAGGAGCTTCATTTGGAAACATTAAAATATACTATTTGAAATAACTCTTGGAAGCAAAACTTTCCTGGAAGCACTTTTTTTTTTTAATTTGTAAAATCAACCTTGAAGTCCTCGTTGTGGCTCAGTGGAAACAAATCTGACTAGGATCCATGAGGACACAGGTTGGATCCCTGGCCTCGCTCAGTAGGTTAAGGATCCCGCATTGCTGTGACTGTGGTGTAGGCCAGCAGCCATTAACCCCTAACCTGGGAACCTCTGCATACCACATGTGTGGCTCTAAAAAGACAAAAAAAATCAACCTTGTGCTATCATTTATATATAATAAAATGTATCCATTTTATGTGTAGCATTTGCTGAGTTTTGATAATTATATATACCCTTAATCCACCACCCCAATAACTCCAGAGAGTTCCTTCACCTGCCTGAGGAGTCAATCCCACACCTACCCCCAGCCCCAGGCCACCACTGATCTGCATCTGTCACTGTAGATTAGGTTTGTTTTTTATAGAGTTTCCTGTGAATGGAATCACACAGTCTGTGGGCATCTGCATCTGGCTTCTTTTGCTCAGTATAACGTGTCAGGGTTTCTTTCTTCCCAGCTTGGTTCTTTTTTCACTGCTGCGTAGTATTCCATTGAGTGAGTGTACCAGACATTCATCTGTTGATGGACATTTGGGTTGTTTCCTGAAGATATTTCTAAATCACTGTCAGGGAAGGTCATATTTGTCTTCATGGGGCTCAAGGAGGCCCCAGAATGTAAAGGGAAGGGGATGGAGAAGCTAATAGGTGGGTCTAGGTTCCCCACCCTTCACTTTAACCCAGACACACTCAGTGCCCATCTGCTTTACACTGTGGGGTCTCTGTGTTATTTCCTTTGGGGTGGGGGAAGAGTGTTCCTGCCATTGATGTAATGTTTGGATATGACGGATCTTTATAAACCAGCCTCTGCATACACCCGTCTGGAGACAGGCCACCCGTCCTCCATTGGAAAATTCTCCCACAGGTCTTTCTTCTCTTTCCTAGGGACCCCCTGGCCTTCCCGGGCAGATTGGCCCACCAGGAGCTCCAGGGATCCCAGGCCAGAAGGTAACACTGTCTTGACAAGGGGGATGCAAACCGTGCAGAGGCCTTGCATGTGTTTCTGAGCTCAGGACCGCACCGCTGTCCCTAATCTTTGTCCTTCTCATCTTCCCAGAGCCAGCACCACCACCACACTCTGGCCTGTAATTTTCTCCAGTGCCCCATGTCACCGCCCCACTCCCCCCACCCTTGCTGTCTGTCTTGGGCTCCTCCAACTCACAGCCCCTCTGATGTGGTGGAATCTGGGTCTAGACGAGCCCCGGCCCCAGCCAGACTCACAGCAGGGACCCAGCCCGCCATCAGGGCACCTGGCGCTTGAGCCCCCCATCTCACCCCCTCTCGATTCCTGCATTTGCTCCCTTTTATCCTCTGCCTCCCGCCCCTGGGATTTTTCTCAGAAGGCCATGCACGGTTGCCCCTCAGTCCTCTGTTCATGAGGCCTCTGCCCTGAAGTCCTTTCCCATCTTTAAAGTCTTCATATTTCTAGCCCAACATGAAGACCACCTCCTGCCTGAAGCAGCCCCTGATCTGGCAGGTGGAATTCACAACTCTTTCCTCTCGACTTGCCTTGGTGGTCCAGCTGGCTGGTTACCTGGCCTCAGAGCAGAGGCCACACCTCCTTTCTCTCCCTCCCTGACATAAAGAAGGAACTAGGGTTGATATGAAGTGAGGGAGGAGTTCCCATTGTGGTGCAGTGGAAACGAATCCAACTAGGAACCATGAGGTTGCAGGTTCGATCCCCGGCCTCGCTCAGTGGGTTAAGGATCTGGCGTTGCCATGAGCTGTGGTGTGGGTTGCAGACGCGGCTCGGATCTGGCATTGCTGTGGCTGTGGTGTCGGCCAGTGGCTACAGCTCCGATTCGACCTCTCTCCTGGGAACCTCCATATGCCACGGGTGTGGCCCTAAAAAGACAAAAAGACAAAAAAAAAGAAAAAAGATATGAAGTGAGGGGAGCTCCCCATGGGGGGCCAAGACAGGAAGGCTGAGTTTGAGGGGAACAGTGTGGCAGGCAAGCACCCCTCCCATGGAGTGTGGAACTGGAGCCCCGGGGCCCTGGGGTGGCAGAGACAACATGTAAGGCTGTAGCTAAAACACGGACTGTGGAGCAGGAAGGTCTGGCCGGGCTCCGTTCTTCACTAAGTGCTGGCCTTGGGCTCATAATGCTGCCCTGGGGTCCTTACCTCTAAAACAGAGTCAGTGAAAGTACTTCCCTCCCTGTGAGTGCTAAGGAAGCCTTTTGCATCAGAAATGCTGTGTAAATAAGATCTTTAGAGGAGTTCCGTTGTGGGGCAGTGGAAACAAATCTGACTAGTATCCATGAGGATGTAGGTTGGATCCCTGGCCTCGCTCACTGGGTTTAAGATCCAGCGTTGCCATGAGCTGTGGTGTAGGTCACAGACACAGCTCAGATCCTGCATTGTTGTGGCTGTGGTGTAGGCCAGCAGCCGCCGCTCCGATTCAACCCCGAGCCTGGGAACCTCCATATGCTGCTATTGCAGCCCTGGAAAGCCAAAAAAAAAAAAAAAAAAAAAAAAAAGGTCTTTTGAGAGTGACCTTTGGTTGTTCTGGCTGCAGGGGGAGATTGGACTGCCAGGGCCTCCTGGACATGATGGGGAAAAGGTAAGGACACTGCCAGACAAAATTCTGAAGGCAGTCTTTGCCCTGAGGGGTGAGGGTGAGGCTCTGGAGGAAGCCCAGGTGCAGGCTGAGGGGTAAGGAAAGGGGCAGCAGGGGGCCAGGGGGAGAAGCCCCACTGCTGGCCCCAGGGAGCCAGGCAGACCCAGGCTGGGATGGGCTGGGGCTGGTGGCCAAGGCCCGTCGGATTCCCAGAGGCATTTGGACAGGCTCTCAGCCGGGTCCAATCAAGCACCAAAGCGCCGAGTCCTTGGGCCCCCTCTTCTTTCATGTTCTTAGACCTCGTTTCTCTATCAGTGTATCTAACACGTGCTGTTGATCTTTTCTCGAGGGACCTCGAGGTAAACCAGGAGACATGGGCCCTCCTGGCCCCCAAGGCCCCCCAGGAAAGCCTGGGCCTGCAGGAATGAAGGGAGAAGATGGACACACAGGGAGCCCGGGAGAGAAGGGGGAGAAAGGGGAGACGGGGCAGCCAGGCCCACCGGTGAGTGCCAAGGCCACGTCACCCTTGGAGCAGGCTTCACTCCAAGCAGGACCTGGCTGTGTGCTGTGCCAGCAGCAGCCTGGAAACCTGGAGCCTGGAGCTGGGGACAGGGGGCTCAGCCAGTCTCCCCTCAGGCCATACTTTATGAAGGCCAGCTTCCCGTCTCAAGAGATCTGGGTCCTATTCTGTCATCTCCTGTCTGGGTCCTCTGGAAGGTCCCTGGGCCCGGCAGAGCCTCAGTTTCCTTATCTCTAAAATGGGGGTGATAATCTTCTCCCTGGATACCTCACTGGGTGGTTGGGAAGGAGATTAAGTCATGGATATAAAACTGTCTCTTGGGGTGATTAAGTCATGGATATAAAACTGTCGTGGCACAGTGGTTAACGAATCCGACTAGGAACCATGAGGTTGCAGGTTCAATCCCTGGCCTTGCTCAGTGGGTTAAGTAAGGATCCAGTGTTGCCGTGAGCTGTGGTGTAGGTCGCAGACGCGGCTTGGATCCCGTGTTGCTGTGGCTCTGGCATAGGCCGGTGGCTACAGCTTCGATTAGACCCCTAGCCTGGGAACATCCATATGCCACAGGAGTGTCCCTAGAAAAGGCAAAAAGACAAAAAAAAAAAATGTCTCTTGGGACAGCATGCAATGCAGAAGCCCTGTGCCCAGGAGAGGCACAGACAAGGAGCTTTAGCCTGAGCCAGCAGGGCACTGGCTTGACTGGGGAGCCTTCTCCAGCCTAATGGTTTCCATCTGTGAAATGGGCAGCACCCTAGGCGCTTTCCCTTGGAGGGAGGGCCCCCGCATGCGTGCCACAGCTGGTCTCTGACCTCAGAGTGATGACCGTGACCTTGACTAACAGAGATCTTTGTCCATCTGCAGGGTCTAGATGGCCCAACTGGGGAGAAAGGAGAACCAGGAGGGCAAGGGAGACCAGGAGTGACCGGATTGCCTGGCCCAATTGGGCTCCCAGGATTTACAGTAAGGCGAGGGGGCCGGGTATCATGGTTATCAGCCGGCCTCTGCAGACGAGGCCAAGCAAGCAAGGGACCCCTCACAGCTGTCACCTGCCTGGCAGGTGCCTGGTGCTACAGCAAGGCTGCACTGACCCACAGCCTGCCTGTCTGGCCTGAGGGGTCCTCTTGATGAGCAGCTACTCCCTTAGGGGCCATTGAGTTTGTAAACAGGGGATCACAGCATGGTGGCCTCTGTCTCCAGGGCCAACGTAGTTCAAAGGTGCTAGAACCTCAGACTGAAAGTTCTTTTCTTAGAAGTGGAAAGAGGAGTTCCTGCTGTGGCACAGTGGATTAAGGATCTGGTGTTGCCACAGCTGCAGCTTGGATTCGATCCCTGGCCAGGGAACTTCCATATGCCACCAGTGAGGCCAAAAAAAGGGGAAAAAAAGAAGAAGAAGTAGAAAGAGCCTCAGAGGTCAGGCAGTCCCACCTCTGACCCAGTGCAGGATCCCTCGAGAGCCACTGACTATAGCTGCTCCACTCATCTGGGACAGACAGATGGCTGGGGGCCTCCCGACTTGTCCCCTCCAAGCCAGAGGGCGTGCTCCCAGTGCAGTGGGAAGTTCCCTCATCACCTGCCCCCCATGGCCCTGGTTCTGCTTACAGAAGCATGTTTGCTTTCTGTAGCTGCAAAACAAGTCCCCACCCATTCAGGGGCATAAAACGGCACGCATGTGTTACGTCACAGTTTCTGCAGGTTGGGAGTCCAGGCACATCTCTGCGGGATCCTCTGCCCAGGGCCTCACAAGTTTGCAGTCAGGGTACCATCCGGCTGCACTCCCATCTAGAGCCAGGATCCTCTTCCTAGCTCACCACTGTTGGCACAATTCTGTTCCTTCTGTAGCAGGACTGAGTCCCAGAGCTCCTAAAGGCCACCTACAGTTCCCGGCCACACTGCCTTCCCCATAGCAGGGTCACATTATAGCAGCTTGTTTCTCCAAAGCCAGAGCCAGTGCAGGCTCTGGGTGCATGCTAGCCAGGCAGTGTGTGTAATATACTCACTTGTAACAAACTTAACATAGTGTGTGTTATCATTTGTATAACATAAGTATGTTATAATTTGCAACATAAGCTTATAACATAATCATGGGCATGACATCCCATCACCTTTGCCATATGCCATATTCTATTGGTGAGAAACAAGCCCCAGGTCTGCCCAGGGGTCAGTGCCCTGCAGGATCCATGCAGAACTTCAGCCTCTCCTCCCACATGCCAGAACCTCAGCTTCAGGAAGTCAGTAATCACAGGCCACATGTCCCAGTCATCGTCCTTCTGGCTGATGAACTCCGCAGCCTCCAAGGCGGCCTCATCTAGTCCTGGTCTGTTGTGTCGCAGATATGAGGGTGTCTGTCCCAGGCTCCCCCTAGTCCTGGTCTGTTTTGTTGCAGATATGAGGGTGTCTGTTCCAGTCCCAGGACGGACCTGGGACTTGTTTCTCACCAATAGAATGTGGCATATGGCAAAGGTGATGGGATGTCATGCCCATGATTATGTTCTAAGCTTATGTTACAAATTATAACGTACATATGTTATAATTTGCTGGCACCCACGCCATGTTGTTTTGTGCCCACAGGGAGAGAAGGGAGAACCTGGGGAGAAAGGTGACCCAGGAGTGGAGGTAGGTCGTGTCTGCTCTGCTATTTGTGGCATGGGGACTATAGGACAGGGACTCTGTCACGTTTCAGTCTCTCCAGTATGCATGGCATTTCTGTGCTCTAGAATGAGACTCAAGACTGCCTGGCATGGGAAGAGGGCAAGAATCTGAACCTTTAATGAGCACTAAAGGTTGGCGTGGACCCTCAGCTCTGCTCCACGATGTCCCCATTAATCTCGGAGGCATTCATGGAGCATCTGTTGTGTTCTGTTCCCAGTGCTACAGCCTGGAGACAGGAAAATACAGAACAATGCTGGGCATCAAACAGTCTTCAGGAGTAGGTGCTAGAATGGCAGCAGCTTGGGGAGTTTGGTGAGCACCCCAGAAGATGGGTCATTTGAGTGGGGTCTTGAAGACTCTGTAGGAGTTTGCCTGGAAACTCCAGAGATAGGGTCTCCAGAGAGAGGCATGATTCTTTTGAGAAGTGTGGTAGTGAAGGAAAGAGGAAAGAACAGCACAATGAGATGTAGTCAGGATGGAAGCCAGCTTCACATTAGATGGAAGGGAATCCAATCAGGGGAAAGAGCCAGGAAAGCAACAGAGGTTGAGGATGCATGAGGGAGAGGCTGTTTGGTGTAAGGGCGTGGACCACTCAGACACAACTGCAGAGATCATCAAGCTCTCTCAGTCCCCAGAGAGGTCTCCTCAGTCACCCTGCAAGGTCACCAAGCCCCATCTGCATTTAGTGAGACAAGCCTGATTATATAACATATATGTTACTTATTTGGAAAGTCTCCTAAGGAAATGCTCTGCAATTCATGAAAAGCCTTATACACAAAAATGTTCCTTCCAGAAGTACTTACTTTAAAGTAAAAATTGGAAACAGCCTATATTTCTAACAAGAAGGAAATGATTAAATAACTTATGGCAACAATACTAATGGTAATAATAGTTCTCATGTTGAAATGCTTTCCTTGTGCCAAGCCCTGCTCTAAGCCCTGGCTGTGTAGGAACTCATTTTTATTCCAGTCAATGCATAGCACATCAGCAGTGAAAGGAGGCTTGTGGGGAACATACAAAAAAATGGAAAAATGAGTTTCATGTTAAGTGAAAAAGAGCAGAGAACCAGGGAGTTCCCGTCTCGGCTCAGTGGTAATGAACCCAACTAGTATCCGTGAAGGCACGGGTTCGGTCCCTGGCTCTGCCCAGTGGGTTAAGGATCTGGCATTGCCATGAGCTGTGGTGAAGGTCACATATGCGGCTCAGATCCTGCGTTGCTGTTGCTGTGGTCTAGGCCAGCACCTGCAGCTCTGATTCGACCTCTGGTCTGGGAACCTCCATAAGCCACAGGTGCAGCCCTAAAAAGACAAAAGACAAAAAAAAAAAAAAAAGCAGAGAACCAAATTTTATATGCATATATAAAATATCATCAAGTATAGATATATTCAAATACAATTATGCATCAAAAAAGAGAGGAAGGAAATAGAGCAAATATTAGTATTACTCAAAAATATTCTTTTTCTTTCAATTGACTTGAATTTGTTAAATATTTGAATGGGTCTATTTCTTAAATTTTTTTTAATTATCATACAGGAAAATTGACTTTGGGGGCAATGTATACAATTCTGTGAATTTTAATACATACATAGATATATAACACTTTTTTTAAAAAAAGAAAATAGAGTTTCCTGGAGTTCCCTAATGGCTTAGCAGGTTAAAGATTCAGCGTTGTCACTGCTGTGGCTCTGGTTACTGCTGTGGCATGGGTTCAGTCCCTGGCCTGGGAAACTCTGCGTGCTGTGGGCACAGCCAAAATAAAAGAAATCAGAGTCTCCAAAACAGGGTTCCCTACAAGGAAGACTGTAGTATTTTGGAGCTGAAAAGTCCGCAGGTCCAAGGGACAATAGGGGTACCCTTTCTGCCAAGTGCAGGGGCTCCCTTTCTTGGTAGCCTGGTAAAGGGTCCCCACTCTGGCCATACTGCAGGGATCTATCCCTGGGAAGGCGAAGGTGCCCAAGCAGAGCCCGGAAGCCAAAGTCGGAGAACCCACTCAGAAAAGAGCAGACTGGTCTCCTTCCTGCCTCTTGAGTGGCTGACTGTGGACAAATGGAGGTCCACCCTCCCCAGAGACAGAATCTGCAATGAACAGCGTCTGGAGAGAGGAAGACCACCCTGGCTTCCCCTGTCTCCACTGGCCAGTCTGAATCTCTTCACTTTAACCTGCCCTCAAGGGAAATGGAACCCTACAGTCTCCATCCTGTTTGTTTGAGACCTGGGGAACCTGAGGAATGTGCTTCAGAAGCATCTCAGTCTCCCCCATGCCAGATAACCAGTCTCTGTTCCTTGAGGCTAAAGGTCTCAAATCCAAATGCCAACAAGGACCAGGCATGCAACAAATGAGTGTAAGAAGTCTGGGTTAAGGAGTTCCCGTAGTGGCACAGCAAAAACGAATCTGACTAGGAACCATGAGGTTGCGGGTTTGATCCCGGCCTCACTCATGAGTTAAGGATCCTGCATTGCTGTGGCTGTGGCATAGGCCGGCAGCTATAGTAGCTCTGATTTGACTCCTAGCCTGGGAACCTCCATATGCTTTTTGCCCTAAAAAGCAAAAAAAAAAAAAAAAAGAGAGAGAGAGAGAGGGAACAATAGGGATGAGTTCCCATTGTGGCTCAGTGAGGTAAGAACCTAACATAATGTCCATGAGGATGAGGGTTCGATTCTTGGCCTCACTCAGTGGGTTAAGGATCCGGTGTTACCAACAAGCTACAGCATAGACTAGAGCAGCAGCTCAGGTTCAATGCCCAGGGGCTTCCATATGGCTCAGGTGTAGCCAGAAAAAGAAGCAAACAAACAATAGGGAGTGGTGAGGACTAGGGTAAACCAAAGAGCTCAAGCTCCACCCGGGAGGGGAAGCGCTCATTCAGCTCCAGGCGACTTCCTGCCATGCATGAAAAATCTGGCACTGCCAGATTTTGTGGTTTAAAAAAAAAAATCTAGAATAGATGTTTTTGGGATATTTCATGGCATTTCCCCCCCCAAAAAAATGTGCAGGCTAATGAGTTGCTATGAATTTCTAAGCTGTTCTAAGCCTTCACTTGGGAGACTGTTGTGCTGCTAGTTCTGTCCTTCAGCCTTGCAGTTTCCAGCTGGACCCTGGGCCATGTCAGAAGCAGAACCACTTAGAGTATAGCAGGGGGTGGGCTCACTGTCTCCCTTTGGCTTCTAGGTTCCTGGACCACCAGGGCCAGAGGGGCCTCCGGGACCTCCGGTAAGTCTGGAGGGCTTGTCTGTGTTTCAGTCCACTGTGCTTACGTTCCTGATGCCCCCACCCCCACCCCCACAGCAGTCCCTGGGCTTAGTCTCGGCCTTAGGTACCATCACCTTCTGCCTCCAGGGTGAGATGTTCACATCCCCCTGCCCCTCCCTGCCCCTCTTCCCTCCCACCTTAAACGGGCATCATCTCTGTGACACTGGGGAGCCTGGGCATTGCCCAGTTTCCTGGAAACCGTTGACGGGCATGGCAGCCCCAGGGTCTGGTCCAGCCCTCCTGCAGCAGTTGGAGTCCCTCTGTCACTAAGTTCTGCCCTTTGCCATCAGACACCTACTCCTCTCCTTCCTTTTTTCCCACTAACCAGTCAGCAAGCAGACCAGGATTGAAATAGAAAGTGACCCATTCAAAACCAGCCCCACTAAATTGGCCTTTCCACAGTTTCCGATGTTAAGGCACCTTTAGAGGGACCCCTATGTGTTGTGCTTAGAGCACCCCCAACCATCCCAAACCAACAGATGCTGGTCCTTGCTTCTGTGGGGTTCACAGTCCCTGTGGCAATGGGTCATCCTTTGTCACTGGTACAAGTGGTAGAAATAGTAATACTGACAGTAGCCACCATGTGTTGACACCTAACTATGTGCCAGATGCTACTCTAAGCACTTGGCACACATACACATTAATTTATTCAACTTTTCCTGTGTTCCCCTTGTGAGGTTCCAAATCTTCTCTCAGGAGTCAACGATGGGGGCCACAGAGAGATTCTCGGTCATTCCCTGGCTGGGGAAGCCTGGCTCGGACCCCATCCCAGGAAGCCCCAAGTACGACGCACTCCCCCCCTTAGCATTCCCTTCTACCTCCCCTGGGCAGGGACCCCAGGCCAGGTTCTCTACCCTAAGCCCTTGCTCTTTTGTGGTCCGTGTGGACAAGGAAGTTGGCGTACCCAGAAATGGAGTTCAAAGGTGCCTTGTTTTGATTCCAAATACAGGGGCTCCAAGGCGTTCCTGGACCAAAGGTAAGAAGAGGTCACGTGACAGGGACTGGGTCAGGAGGTGGGGGAAGGGGCTGTATCAGTGAGGGCAGGAAAGCCGGAAAGTGCTTCAGAGGCAGGGGGCCCAGCTGGCCCCTTCCCTGAGCAGAATCATGTGACACCTCAGCCAGTGGAGTACAGTTAGGACAGAATGCGTCCTAATACCCATCATTGACCCCAGGCATGCTTTAGATTTAGAACTTTCCCATCCATCAATCGCCCCTTTGGGGTGACAGGTTAGATTTTTAGCAAACGATGGCGTTCTTTTCCCCATGTAACCAGCTCCAGGCCCTTCACTCACCTGAAAGTATACATGAGAGACAGAGGGTGGCACAGCACAGGAGCCCTTCCCGGGACCAAGCCCACTGGACCCTGGCCTGGATCTCCCCAAACCTCTCCTCCCCGCCCCCCATGGACAAAGGGGCTGATGGCATGACAACAGCCCTTGCCTCCTGCAAGGACACTCTCCAGGGGACTCTTAGGCAGTTTCTTCTCCCAGTTAGTGGCATTTCAGGCATTTGCCAACAGGTCTCCACAGGGTCCCAGGTTTTCTGCTGTGCGATTGGTCACCCATGCCAAAGCCTGGCCTGGGACTGACCTGTGGGTTTGTCTCTACTCCTCCCATCCCTTTTCCCTCTGAGGACCTCAGGGTTACCCCAGAGATACAAGAGACTCTGTTTTTTTGTTTGTTTGCTTTTTAGGGCCACACCCGCAGCATATGGAGGTTCCCAGGCTAGGGGTCCAATAGGAACTAGAGCTGCCGGCCTATGCCAGAGCCACAGCAACACGGGATCCAAGCCACATCTGCAACCCACACCACAGCTCACAGCAACGCAGGATCCTTAACCCACTGATCAAGGCCAGGGATCGAACCCAAAACCTCATGGTTCCTAGTTAGATTCGTTTCCACTGCGCCACGATGGGAACTTCAAGGAGAGTCTTAATGAGGCAGAGCCAGGCTAAGAATTCAGTGATTCCTGGAGTCCCCAGCCCCATCTCCACCTCCTCCCTCCTCTACCTCCCACCCTTCCCCACCACCCAGCCCCATCTCTAGGACCCCAGGAGGTAAGAATGAGTTGTCTGGGATGTGCCCCTCTGTGATCTCGTCCGTCTCCCTTTCCTTCAGGGGGAAGCAGGACTAGATGGAGCAAAAGGAGAAAAGGGCGTCCAGGGAGAAAAAGGAGACCGAGGTCCTCTGGGATTACCCGTAAGTACCACGCAGCCCGGCGGGGGGTCCTGAGGAGGGGCTGGGCAGGGCCCCGGGAGAAGGCCGCTGCAAAACTCAAGCTTCGAAAGTGCTGAGCCTCTCAGGAGTTCCCGTCATGGCTCGGTGGTTAACAAATCTGACTAGGAACCATGAGGTTGTGGGTTCGATCCCTGGCCTTGCTCAGTGGGTTAAGGATCTGGCATTGCCATGAGCTGTGGTGTGGGTGGCAGACACGGCTCAAATCCCGCATGGCTGTGGCTGTGGGGTAGGCTGGTGGCTACAGCTCCAATTCAACCCCTAGCCTGGGAACCTCCATATGCCATGGGAGCAGCCCTAGAAAAAGGCAAAAAGACTAAATAAATAAATAAAGTGCTGAGCCTCCCAGAGCTCCCTGGGATTTTGTTTTCCCACTTGGACAAGATTGTAGCCTCTAATTCCCTTACTGAGGGCCTCCTTGGGCCAACCGTGGCCTCAGTTCTGGAGAGATGTGAATCTGAATAAGACGAGCCCCCACCCCAAGGAGCACCCAGCTGGAGAGCCAGAAGGAGACTGAGAGCAGCCTTAGGCTCTACCCGTGCTCAACTGAGGCAGCAGAAGTCTGCCTTTATGGGAGCCAAGCTTGGAGGACTTGGGAGCAATGGGACAGTGGAGCAGTCTCCATCTCTCTCCTGCTCTCCCAGGGGGACCCCAAGAGAGCCCCTGCTTTCTGCTCTTAAGCACTGGCCACAGCAGAAAAGCTTGCAAAAAGAGCCTGCAGTCCCAGCAGGCTGAGACTATTTAAATCCCGGTTGCCTGAGGTCTCTGATCTCAGCCTGCTCAGGGCTGGAGGCCCAGGTCTGGGCCGGGGCTGCGGGAAGGCATCTGGCTCTCCAGAGGTGGAGGCTGGATTGGGCGAATTCATCTGCCCCAAGCTCCAGCGGCTGGCCTCTTCCCTGCCTCTCCTGTCTCCAGGTGAGCGCATCCCACCAGCCCCAGGCTCCATCCTCCCTCACATCCAGAAGGGACTTTAGGATTCCGTGTAATCATTTTACTGATGGGTCCAGAGAAGAAAGTGCATCACTTGAGGTCATATATGAAGTCGATGGCCTGGCTGAGCCCAAGGCTGCACCTCTCCTGGGGCCACAGCCTTACAAAGGGCTCTTTCCAGCCACTGGGGCTTCCCCTGTCCTGGGCACAAAGCCAATTCTTCCCCAGGAAGCTGTAAAAAGCCAGGGAGAGGGGGGATGGAAAGCCCAATTACCCCAGTTTGACAGAGCTTGAAGGTCTGGTTAATGTAATCGCAGTGACCAAACAGCAAGAGCAAAAAGTATGATTGTAGGAATATTTAAGGAGTGAACTTGCTTGACAGACCACAGTAAACTGATGACTTTAGCAGACATTTTCCCATGTCTTGAGCTCTGTCCCAAATGATTAAGTACTTTTTACTATTAAAGAGCCTGCCTGCACCCCCACCCCCATGCCCCATCCCCAACCACAAACCTCTCCTTGTCCACCTTCTTGGCCCCAACAACCCTGGTGAACAATGGAGAATTCAGACAGGGGTTGAAATGAAAATAGCACAGAGACCAAACAGGCAATATAAACAAAGAAAGTGCCAGAGGCAAGACAAAGTACCCAGTCTCTCTTTAATTTTTCAACTTTTTGATGGAAATATGTGTACAGAGAAGTTCTGTGGCTAGCTTAAGAAAACAGCAGAGCAAGTAATGTTCATAAAGGGAAACTAGCATAGACCTCAGAGAGACAATAAGGAGTAGTGGGGACTATGGTACACTGGAGACCATGGTCCCTTCTTAAGGGAACAGCCCTTCTCAGTTCAGTTGACTGTTACCTTAAGGAAATGAGGGTCCAGTGTTTCTGCATATTCTGATGTGTCTAAGGAAGCTAGACGTCTGGCATTTAATGTGGTATCGCCTCATTTTCTAGTTTTAAACCAAATTGTTTGCAATACTACAGACCATACAAAATAAGTCAGTGGCCCACATATGGCCCCCAAATCTCCAATTCATGCCCTCTTCTCTAGACCTCTCAAGAGTACTCGGTACTAGAGTTCCCTTGTGGTGTGACAGGTTAAGGATCCGACGTCACTGCAACAGCTCCGGTCGCTGCCATGGCGTGGGTTCAGTCTCTGGCCCAGAACCTCCATATGCTGTAGGCACAGCCAAAAATAAAAATAAAAAGATAACTCAGTATTAATGCTGTATGAACAAAGTCTCTGGATCTTTAGTTAAGTTCTTGTTTTAGGCTTCACCTCAGTGTTTTATTTCACAGAGTAAGCAGCCAATTTTTCCAGGCATATCCTATTGAGTTCCTTCTGTCTGCCCTGCAAAAGTGGTTCTCAGGGCTGGAATCACCTGGAGCTTTTCAAGCATGCTATGACCCAGGACTCCCTCTTGGAGATTCTGTTTGAATTAGGGTGGGGTGGGGCCCAGGTATCTGTATTATTGAACATCACCCCAGGGGGCTGGCTATATAGCTGGGGTGGAGAACCAGGCTATGTGCAAGATCCTTCTCAGAATTACATGATCCTAAAACTAAGAAGCAAGGCCCTGTAGGATTCTGCTACCCAACTCTCTTCTCCTCAGAGAAAGCAGCTTCCAGCCTCCCTTTCCTGGGGGTATTCTCCCACCTTTAAAATCTTGAAGCCTTGGACTTCCCATCGTGGCTCAGCGGTTAACAAATCCGACTCGCATCCATGAGGTTGCAGGTTCGATCCCTGTCCTCACTCAGTGGGTTAAAGATCCAGCATTGCCGTGAGCTGTAGTGTAGGTCACAGATGTGGCTCAGATCCCCTGTTGCTATGGCTGTGGTGTAGGCCAGCAGCTACAGCTCTGATTAGACCCCTAGCCTGGGAACCTCCATATGCCGAGGGGGCAGCCCTAGAAAAGACAAAAAGACAAAAAAAAAAAAAATCCTGAAGCCTTGTCTTATTCCTAAGGCTCAGTTGAAAGCAGTTTTCAAGAACTAAGTCCTGTGAGTTCCCTTTGTGGCTCAGTGGGTTAAGAACCCAACACAGTGCCCATGAGGATGAGGGTTCAATCCCTGGCCTTGCTCGGTGAGTTAAGGATCCAGCGCTGCCCTGAGCTGTGGCACAGGTCGCAGATGCATCTCAGATCTGGCACTGCTGTGGCTGTGGCGTAGGCCAGCAGCTGCGGTTCTGATTTAGCCCTTAGCCTGGGAATTCCCATCTGCTGTGGGTGTGGCCATAGAAAGGAAAAAAAAAAAAGAACTCTGTCCTTACTGGCCTAGAGTGTCCCCGTTGCTTTCTCCCTAGTTGTCATATTGGAATCATCAAATAACTTTACCTCTGTTCCCCTAGGTAGGTTATAAAGGTAGCATGTAGCCCAGCCCTGGAGCAAGAGCCCTAATTCACTGTATATCACTGGATGCTGCAGAGTGAGTGGGTCTGAATAGCACCCCACCTGCCAGCCAGTTTATTCCAGGGGATACGTGACCTTAGACCTCTGTCCCAGTCAGCTGCCCCTAAAGCCTTTTTTGGTAAAAGAGCCTTTGTCTGGGATCATATGAATGGATTTAGTTTCTGTTAAGCTTTGCAAACTGTCAAGTGTCAGAGGAACGTCAGGCACCATTAGTATCATCATTCAAGCCCAACTCCTCCCACCTGGCTGAAGCTGAAGTGGGCCAGCTTCTACCCAGGTTTCAAAGCTGGCTGCTGTCATTCGATGCTGAGCCTCCTGGGGTCCCCCTCAAGAGGTATGGAAAAAAGGCCAGGAAGACCACCCTCCCCTGGCCCCACCTGCCATGTAGGCATGTGTCCCGCTCGTAAGACTGGTCCTGGGAAGGAAGCACTAGCTCTGGTTCCAGGCACCTCTCTGTGAATTTACTGTCTGTATCTCTTTCCCCGGAGCATAGCATCCCCTGGGAAAGGGGTTTCTGAGGGAGGAGCAAAGGAGGGAGGGGCAGGGGGGCGCAGAGCGTCGGAACGGCCTCCCGCATGGACCACCACCTGCCTGCACAGCAGCCGGCCGCACGGCACTCAGTGTCTCCATGTTTTTGTTGGTTTTCATGTGAATACATTACCTGTCCTCCCAAGCTTATTTCTCCCGTTTTGTTTGATTACCAGCGTGTATGTCTGTCCAGAGTCACTGCTTCACTCACCTCTTCCCTCCCTGGTCCCTTTTTCTCCCTCCCATTTCTCCCTTCCCCTTCTTTTGGTCAAACTGTTCCCTTTGTCCAGGGAGCTTCAGGTTTGGACGGCAGGCCTGGGCCACCGGTGAGTGTCACTTCTCCATTACCCCTCAACCCACCCCGCCCCTCCCCTGGCCTGTAATCCCTTTCATCTGTCCTGCTGTGGCCTCATTTTCTTCAGCGAATCATGCCTTATCCCACCAGCGACACCAGAAAGTACCATGTGTGCTCAGGTCAGAAGTGCTTCTTCAGGACTCTTGACCAAAGATGACTGAACTTTATCTAAACTTCCCTGTCCCCAGTATGCACGCAGGGCCCTCACATCTGAATTTCCAAACCACTGGATGTGGGATGGGAGGCTGCTCCAGCGGCAAAGACTCTGTGCCTAGAGGAATGCTGAGTTCAGCGTGGGAGCCCAGCCCTAGGGGTTTGGGCCATGCATGACTCGTCCCCACCAAACACAACAGTGTCTGTATGTACCTGTCATGCTGTGTTGTCTTCATGCTGTGAGCTCTGTCCATCTCCTGTCTGCCCACAAGGGCTTCCTAGTCCCGTGCAGCCACCAGTCCGGTGTGTATGTGGGTGGGGACAGCACTGATGACAGGTGTAGCGTTTAGGAGAACCTAGGCCAGTCCCAGATCCGTGTTCTGAAGGTATGTTACAATCGCCCCTTTCACCTCCCTTGGCGCCACAGCTGCCCTCCACCGTAGGCCCCTTCTTTCCGTCTTCCTCGTACCTAGCACACCTCTCCCAGGTGGCCAGTCAGGGCTGGCGGGATCATCACAACTGGAAGGAGAGAACTCAACTACGTACTCCATTCACTTTGCACAGAGAGGAGCAATGCATAGCCATATATTCTGTCCCCTTTGACCTGAGGGGTTTTTTTCTTATAACATCAATATCGCAACTTAAAGGAAAATTTTTATAGGAACCATGACCCTACCCTGCCCATACCAACATCCTTGGGCCCTTCCTAGATGTCAGGCCGAGCACCAGAGGCATGACATACATTCATCCATTCTAATCTGGCAGCGGCCTCATGTTGTCATTCCCATTTAACAGGTGGGAAAGTGGACCTTAGAGAGGCCAAGAATCTTCTCCAGCATCGCAGAGTTTATAGGCCTTTGAGGCAGGATGTGAAACTGGCCACTGACTCCAGAGTGCTGTTCCAACACTCGGTCACAGAGGGCCACAGTTCCCTTCTTCCCTCAAAGGGGGCAGTAAGAATGTCTTATTGCTCTCTTTATTTTATTTTATTTTATTTTTTCATGTAAAATAAATCAGCCTTTCCCTACTTACTTCTGCCCGCCTCTCACAGCTATGCCCAGAGCACCACTGGGAACTGCCCATGGCCCCACACCCACGTCCTCATGCTCTGAGCAAGACGTAACCACCAAGCCAGAGCAATAGGAAACACTGAAATAGAGACTCTGTCCAGGCGGGCTGTAAATTAGGAACCTGGAGAAGATGCTTGATTATGCCATGGCATAAACAAAAATAAAAATAAAATAAATAAATTATGCCATGTCAAGCCCCGCCCTGTCTCTAAGCTACGCTGGTCTCAGCGCTCCAGCTGCCCCCTGGGCTGTGGCCCCTGAGTCGGGAGTGCCTGTGACACACCTTCCTGCTTGGCCGGTGGCAGCAGACACCGGAAGCATACGAATCCACTCTCCAATCCAGCCTGTTCCCGAGGGCCTGGGATGGGGACAGAAGACCGGCCAGTGGCTGAAAGCCAGGGTCAGGGCCTCCAAGGGGGTGGGGAGGGGGGGAGCAGTGGCTGAATGACCTCCCACGCCTGCCTCTATGTGCATCTGCATTGGTCTCTGTGGCATGAAGCCCCTCCCGCTGCATGTAGAGCTGCGTCAGTGAAGGGGTGCCAGCTCCCCAGCCCCCCACCCCTGGGATGGTGACAACTCCCTCCCAAGCGCTTCTGAGAGCCAACTCAGCGACTGTTCTCCTGCCGTTTTCAGCCTTGGCAAGCTTGGTTGTGAAGCAAAAGGGTTTCTTTCCTCAAATCTGGCTCTGAGGCAGGGGGGGGAGGCGCTCTCTCCCCGAGGCCCCCAAACCCAAACAGGAACGTGGCCCAGTCGAATGACTGCCCTGAACGAGCCTGGCCTCGCCAACCCTGAAAACTGGGCCTCTGGACCTTGCTCATCTCCAGGCATCGGGTGGGGCTCCCCCAACCCCCCCACCCCACCCCACCCACATCAGGCCCCTCACCTCTGCTTTTTCTCACCTCCCCAGGGTACTCCAGGACCAATTGGAGTTCCAGGCCCAGCGGGACCAAAGGGAGAGAGGGTGAGTGCTCAGTGAGCGGGGATCCTGGGCCACCAGGACGAGGGGGGCCTTCTGCCCATCCTCGGCCCCAGTGCCTGCCACCAACATGGTCACTGCATGTGCCCAGCAGCCTCAGCCCCCATCCGTTCCTCCCAGACCCAGCAAGCACCTCACCCCTGTCTTCTCTTGATGACCCTCCCAGTCCGTGGGGGAGCAGACAGGCCTGGGGGCTCATGTTGTGGCTACAAGTGGGCAGAGGCTGTTCTCCTGCCATCCTCCACTCAGCTTCTGGTCACCTGGCATCAGTCAGAGGTGATTGGCAAGGCCCCAGGCCCTGCTGTCCCCAGACACACCTAATGTCTGCAGTGATTTGGGGAGACAGCATGGAACAGAGTGCCAGCTGGGGTTAGAACTCCTGGGAGACATCAAGCAGCCAGGAGATGAGTGTGTCAGGCTGGCTCCCTTGGTCATGTCTCCCCGAGCCCCAGCCAGTGTGGTGGGCATATGCTGGGTGGAGGCAGGAAAGCTCCCGCACCAGCTCTTCCCAGCTCTCCCACACCCTCAGGGCCTGAGATCGCCAGAGGGCCGGCTGGGGCGCTGGACCCCTGAGCAGGCATCTGCTGGGCTCTCCACTGCAGGACTGGCTCTCCACCCCCTACCCCGACCCCGGTCTGCCCACCTTGCTGACCCTGCCCTGAAGAAGGTGCTGTCCCTCTCGCGCTCAGCCACACAGTTGGGGGAGGGGAGGCTGGGGAGCTGCTGGAGAGATGCTTGGGCTTCTCAGAGCTCACCAGACACTTGGGGGACCATGACGACAGCTGGGAGGGGGTGACAATTGCAGCATCAGAGAGAAATCACAGCTCTCTTTCTCTTCCCTTCTTCCCCCACCTCCGGGGTCCATGCCCGGGTCCTGCGCCTCGCTCGCCTTCCCTGCTTCAGCCAGCACCCCTGGACCCTGCCCAGTCCTTCCTGGGGGCCTGGGAGCAGGCTCTGTGGAGGGAGGGTGAGGGGCTCCCAGCCCCCTCCTCAGGGCAGAGTCCATAGCAGTCACCACCCCCGTCCACCCAGCCTTTGCTTCCTGGGGCTCCTTCTTCAAAGAGACTGGAAAGTGTTCCCAGGTTTCATATGAAAACAAAAAATGATTCACGGAAGGTTGTTACCACGTCGAGGAAGACTCATGTGTCCCTTCTCCTGTTTTCAGGGCAGCAAAGGTGACCCTGGAATGACAGGACCAACGGGAGCAGCAGGGCTTCCTGTAAGTTTCATGGGCCCAGTGGTTCCTCTCCACCTACCCCTGTCCCTCGACAGAAGCACTGTCAAAACAGGACCTAGAGCCTGGGGCAAAAAACTCTAGGACCAAGCGAGACTTCTCATTTCTCTGACAGAGGAAGCAGCCAGCACTCGCTGGCCCACTCTCTAGAACTTCCCTGCTGGGCACTGCCCGGGGCAAACCCAAGGACCCTCCAGCCCCTGTTAGGGAGCCAGAGCCTCAGCTGTGTGGACCATCGGCCGGGATGTTTAGCAAACACAGATGAGCACCTTCTACCGCAGGCCTCTGTGTTCAGTGCAGTGGGGACCTCATAGATGAATGTGCTATGGCCCCTGCCCTCAAGGAGAGACAGAGTCAAGTCCATGTCACTAATCAATCCAGGAGAGGCTTCCTGAGCCAGGCAGCTTTCCCAGGGGACTGGCTGTCCATTTGCAGATTTCTCCGTGCTTGGTTATAGACGTTGGCTGCCCACGAGAGCTAGGACTTTGGTTTCTTGAAGGTCGTACCGTTGTTCATGGGTTCCATGCCCTGCTGAGCTTTGGCCAAGTAGGCACCTCTGGCCAGTCTTTGCCTTGCGCCCAATTCCCAGCTAAAGACAAGGGGAGCAGCCTGCACCTTGAAAAGAGGGGCTCAGGAGCTCTGGAATCATTCTTCCAGCCAGAAGTTGGCGCAAGAGTCACACGAACACCTGCCCTTCCAGGAGAGGGGAGGAGTCTGTGCCTAGTCTGTGTCCTTGGCCTGAGCCAACTAGAACTCAGCCACAGGCCAGGGCATTGGCTCAGAAGGAGAAAACCAGAACTATCAGGCTTTACTTTACCCATAACTCATTCTCTGTCTCCAGGTCAAGGCCCTTGAGCAGGGTTCTCCTTTGTCCCCCTTCTGTAAAATGGGGGTGATTAAACCTGTCTCTGGTGAATGAGGCACCAGGGAAGAGCTTTATGAGCCTGGAAGGAAGGTGTCTGGGCAGCCTGGGCTTTCTCATTAAGGTGTCTTGGCTTCTCTGATTTACTGCAGGGTTTACATGGACCACCCGGGGACAAAGGAAACCGGGTAAGTCTGCAGCCTCGCCCTTGGCTCTGGCTACTGCTGTCTTTCTGGTGAGGTGGAATGACCAACTGGGGATTCGTGATGCAATGTGGAAATACAGTTTTTCCTGATAAATCAGGCTAAGTTAAAAGGCTTTATGGCAAGGGGCTTAATTTTTGGCACACAGGGAACCTGGGACCTAATCCTGAAACTGAAGCACATAATAAGTTTCCACATGGAAAGGGGAGGCCGAATCCCAGGGCGGCCATCAGATTAGATGGCCATCAGGTCACAGGAGGCACATGCCAGGCTCTCTCCACGCTGCCCGGATGACGGGCCCCTAAGTGATATTTTTATACCTGTTGTTGCCGGGTCCTAGTCTTCCAACCCTGAGTGTCTCTCAGCATCTCAGGCCACTGGTGAGAGAGAAAAATCAATCCGGGTTCCAAGAACAAGCAGACAGCTGGTATATGCAGCCAAACCTCTTAAAAACTATTCCAGCCATTATTGCTCTTGGAAAGAGTCAGCAGGACTGATACAAACTGTGCCTTCTCAGGCCCCTGCTCACCCTTCGTTTTCTCCCATCTTCCATGGGACACAGTTACTGAGTGTCCAGGGCACCCACAGCCACCTGAGGCACATAGCACCTGACACCTTGGGCCCAGCAGGCACCAAGGGATGACCTTTGTGTCTTTTCTAAAACGTCCCATCCTCTGCCTCATCACAGAGGTTCTCAGTGGCTTGCACGTCCCCTGGGAGCCGGAGAGCATCTTCTAGGGGGAATAATAGCCAAGGAGCTTCGACGTAGAGGAGGAGTGGGAAGAACAAATGAATAAACAAGGCCCGGAACTATGATAACATGTTCTGAGTTCCCTTGAGAGTTAGAGCAGGTGTCTTCCAGAACCCAGGTCTTCCAGCTGATGTGGAGCACCGACAGCCGTGTTCCTGAATTGACGTGCCAGCAGCTGTACGTTTATAATAGGCATCAGTGCCAGTCTCTTCAGTTGAACACTTCCATGTTCCTAAGTTCTCCCTTCTGGCAGCTGGTCAAGAGCAATCCGTTTGTCCCATATATTCCATGAACAAGATGGAGCAGGCCGAGCCACCCCCAGCAGACTGTGCATGGGAAGCTCAAGTCTAGAAACCACTGGAATAAACAGACCTACTTCCAGGAGTTCCCTTGTGGCGCAGTGGTTAATGAACCCGACTAGGATCCATGGGGATGTAGGTTCGATCCCTGGCCTCACTTAGTGGGTTAAGGATCCAGAGTTGCCATGAGCCGTGGTGTAGGTTGCAGACGTGGCTCGGATCTGGTGTTGCTGTGGCTGTGGCTTATGTAGGCCAGCTCCGATTAGACCCCTAGCCTGGGAACTTCCATGTGCCGCAGGTGCAGCCTTAAAAGGACGAAAAACAAAACCAAACCAAAAAAACAGACATTACTTCCAGAAATGTGCCAGCCTGGGAAGCCCACCTTCATTACCGCGACATCCAAGCATTTGGGCCACTAAAATAATTGATCATTCCACCTCTCCATTTGGCATACTAACCTCCTGTCTAATTAATTGCTAAAGTGTTCTGGTTTTTTTGGTTATATTCAATAACTCTTCTTAAACCTATTTCTTAAGACTTTCAGTTGGCTCGAGGCACCGGGCCATTTGAAGGCTGCAAAACCAGTCCTTCCAATGGCGAGTGGCAGTGACTGTGTTGCCCTAGAGGGGGAGGCAGGGCAGGCAAATGCCCTTGTCACAGATGGAGGGGAGGTGGGAGGCTGGTGGCTCTGATGCTTAAAGGACCAAGGTCATTGAATGAGCCACTGAGGCCCCATGATTTGGTGGGAAAATATTTCTTCTCCACTTCCCCCTTCCCACCTCTAAATGAGCAATATGTCACTGAGTAAAAGTCAAGTCCAGAAAATGGGCAAGTTGCATGCCTTCCTTTGAGTGCACCGAAAAAAGCCAATCGACAAATTCCAAAGGGCAGGTTTCCAAATCAAGGACCAGCCTGTTCTTCCACCCAAGAGCTCTGACTCTCATTTTGCCAGAATGTCTTAGAAAAGTGCCCCTGGAGTTCCCGTCATGGCTCAATGGAAACAAATCCGACTAGTATCCATGAGATTGCGAGTTCAACCCCTGGCCTCCCTCAGCGGGTTAAGGATCTGGAGTTGCCGTGAGCTGTGGTGTAGGTCGCAGGCGCAGCTTGGATCCTGCATTGCTGTGGTTATGGTGTAGGTTGGCAGCTACAATTCCCATTCAACCCCTAGCCTGGGAACTTCCATATGCCACAGGTACAGCCCTAAAAAGCAAAAAAAAAAGAAGAAGAAGAAAGAAAGTCCCCTTATACCTCACGTCCTCTTTCAGACCTCTTTATACCACCAGTCATAACAGGACTTTTGAGGGCAGAGATGAGGGCTTGCTAATGCAGAAAGGTCCAAGCAGATCAGCACTTTACCGTGATCAGTTTTTTCTGGTGCTTGGAAGCTCAGAATGTTGACGCTTTCGTCAAAACCCAGAAGTGCTTGGACGTCATTCTGATTGGAAGCTTCGTTGTTGCTTGTGGAGGTGAAGCTGACGATGTTCAAAGCCCCCATACACACCAGGTGTGTAAGGGGGGACTCTCAAAATTTGCCCCACGTTCCACCTGGGGGACCTTATCAGAAAGGCTTGGCCTAGTGGACCACTATCTGTTTTCCTGTCTTCCAGTGAATGGAGACACAGCCTTAAAATGATGCTTCTCTGAGGGCCGCCAGAGGACAGTCTTGTGGCCTCTTTCCCACTCATGGAAGGAGGAAGGTCCTCATGGTTGTGGGCAAGGCCCAGAGCCCAAGACAGGCAGTTGTCTAAGGGGACACACATGCCAGGAGTAAGAGTCTGTCCTTGTCACTAGGGGCATTCTCCTTGTCCCTTAAGAGCTAGCTCTGTGTGTTTGGCACAGGAGCCAATTTTAGGATGAAAAGGTCCATCAAAGAGTTCCTGTTGTAGCTCAGAGGTAACAAACCTGACCAGTATCCATGAGGAAGTGGGTTCAATCCCAGGCCTCACTCAGCGGGTTCAGGATCCGGTGTTGCCACAAGCTGTGGCGTAGGTCACAGACTCGGCTTGGATCTGACATTACTGTGGCTGTGGCTGTAGCTGGCAGCTGTAGCTCTGATTCGGCCCCTAGCCCAGGAACTTCCATATGCCCCAGGTACAGCCCTAAAAAACAAAACAAAACAAAAAAAGAAAAAAAGTGTCCATCAAAGGATAAAGGGTGGTATGAATTTGGAAATTTGGGCATCAGAAAAATTGGGTGCTACTGTGGAGCTGCCTGCAAGCCAGCCAACTGAAAGGTCTGAGGGCATGCAGTGAGGCTACTGTCACTCTCTGAGATGTGCCATCGGGTGCATGTGTGTGAGCATGGGCGCGTGCACATGTGTGCATGTGTGTGTGTGTGTGTGTGCACGCACATGCTTATCCCTGTGTGTCTTGCTTCCTGGCCTCCTTACTTCTCCCTCCTCTGCTCTCGGCCTAGGCCTGCTTCTTCCTTCCTTTCCTCCATCGATGCTTCTCCCTCTAGAAATCTTTGCCCCATTATAATAATTCCAAAGCCCTCATCCTTTCCTTCCCACTCCCCTAGCTTCAATTTATTTCCTCCATAATCAGTTTTGTCCATTCATTTATGTTGTTAAGAAACCTCTGCGGCTTGACTCTCTTTGTCCCTCTCTGGTACCAGCTAGAAGCCCCTTTCTTTGAGCCAGAGCCCCCTTTCATGTCACTCTCTGGGGGATGGGAACAGGGAGGATGTGAGCGAAGTTACTCTTGAAGCACGTCTTCAGGGGGGTACCAATTAAGGCCGTTCCCCATGCCCTTAGAACAGACAGCCCAGAGTGCAAGTCTCCTGTTCTGAAGGGACCACAGTCCATCCCCTAGTCCCCACAGGCACATCATCAGCACCTGCGAGCCCATTGTCCTCGGAAGCGTCATTCCCCCTCTGAATGCAGGGGACCATGCTCACTTTTGCACTGGCCTGACCCATAGAGAATAAGGGCCCACATTCCTGAGAAGGTTTCCCCGGGCCTTCTCCCTCCAGACTAGTGGTTTTGCTTGTCCACTGTCAGCAGATTAATGGGGCTGTGATTTCCTCATTGGTGGGCATATCTTAGACCCAATGCGATGGCACCGAATATGCATCTATATGTTTCCTCTTCAACACATCTCATTTTCTAAGTAAGCATTTGCCTTTTAGAAAACTCACTTAGAACCAGGCATTGGCAATTGCAATCTCTGGATCAAGAAGTGGGTCATTTCTGGAGTTCCCGTTGTGGGCCAGCGGGTTAAGAACCCAACTAGTATCCATGAAGATGAGGGTTCGATCCCTGGCCTCGCTCAGTGGGTTAAGGATCCAGCATGGCCGTGACCTGTGATGTAGGACACAGACATGGCTCATATCTTGCGTTGCTGTGGCTATAGCGTAGGTCAGCAGCCACAGCTCCGATTCGCCCCCTAGCCTGGGAACTTCCCTATGCCACAGGTATGGCCCTAAAAAGAAAAGGAAAAAAAAAAAGTGGGTCATTTCCAAAGTCCTGGAGGAGCATCAGAAGTATTCTTATCCACTGCCTCCCTCTGGACCCCTGCAGCCTTCTACTGCAGGAACACGGCAGACACACCAGACCACCTCTGGGCTCCTACACAGGCTGATCGGGAGTAACCATCATTACTGCTGCCATAAGGAAGCAGCTATCATTGAGTGCATACCATACACCAGTATTAAGCACTAAATGTGCACAAAGACCTCACCACAAAGTTTTGAGGAAGGCATGATTATCCACATTTTACAGATGAAGAAACGAGGCTCAGAGAGGTTAAGTTCCCAAAATCACGTGGCCAACAAGAGGCAAGTCCTGCTCTGGCTCCAAGCCTTTGCCCTAATCAGGGCGCCCAACCCAAAAGGTCTTATCACGCCCGAGTAACACGGTGGAAGCTCCCAAGCATTAGACAACCTGTATTTCCAGAGAGGAGGAGAGTTCCCAGGAAGACCCCCCAGGGCCACACTTGGCCCCTATTAAGGAAACCCAACATATGAAAACCCAAATTCAAATCTATTGCAAAGAATTCCCCATGGCCCTTCTTTAAATGAACAGTGACCCTGACATATACAAAGTAGGGTTCAATTTAGAAAGCTATTTAATGAAGCTTTTGGGAGCTCCCTTTGTAGTGCAGAAGAAATGATTCTGACGAGTATCCATGAGAATGTGAGTTCGATCCCTGGCCTCACTCAGTGGATTGGGGATCTGGCATTGCCATGAGCTATGGTGTAGGTCACAGATGCGGCTTGGATCCCGCATTGCTGTGGCTGTGGCTGTGGCTGGCAGCTGTGGCTCCAATTTGACCCCTAGCCTGGGAACTGCCATATGCTGAGAGTGCGGCCCTGAGAGAGAGAGAGAGAGAGAGAGATGTTTAACGAAGATTTCCAGAAACAAATGAAATCCTTGGACCCGCATAACTGTAGACAAGTAGCTGCTTATGACTTCAGACCAGGAGGGACACACGTAAAATGGAAGGACCCAGCTGAGAACCAGGAACTGCAATTTCCTGCAATTGCCAATGCCTGGTTCCCAGCTGTGCCACCTAAAAACTCTGGACACACACATACGCACGTGCACTTATACCTCCACATATAAGCACCCACATGTATACACACACACAAGCTCACAGACCCACATGCACAACCATATATGTGCACACGCCCACATGCCCTGCTCACATACCCATGCACACACACACCCCAGGGCTCTAAGCAAAATCACCTCGCCTCCTAATAGAATATCAGAGGGATGAAAACCAACTGGGTCAGGCCAGAGCCTTTCACAAATGGACCCTCAAGAGTTCTCTTGTGTCGCGGCAGGTTAAGGATCCAGCTTTGTCACTGCAGGGGCTTGGATTGCTGCTGCGGTGTGGGTTTGATCCCTGGCCGAGGAACTTCTACATGCCGAGGGCACGGCCGAGAAATTGGACCTTCAGAGAGAAGGAAGGGGGTCCCCCTGTTTATTGTAGATGCACTCGGGGCTCAGAATTAACAAAACTGGCCACCAGTATCATCCACCGGCCTTTTGTCCCTCCACCAGCTCAGTCCTACTGCTCCCGGCCCCCTCCCCAGCTGCCTTCGTCAAATTCTCAGGTTCTTGGAGGGGTAGGATGGGAACTGACACCTAATCCTATTGGAGAGAATATCCTGATTGAGAATCTATTTTTCCCTCTTTCATTTCTTTTTTTCTCTTTCTGTCTCTAACCTTAACACATGAATGATCCTAAAGTTTTGATGTTATTTTTTTTTCTTGGACTAAACCATTATTTACAGGGGGAAAGGGGGAAGAAAGGCTCTAGAGGGCCTAAGGGGGATAAGGGAGACCAAGGAGCGCCTGGATTAGATGCCCCCTGTCCATTGGTATGTTTCCTTCTATCACGTGGTTGTTCTGGGTGTTTCCTTGAGGTTTGCAAGCTGGAAACAAAGAAGGCAAATACCCTAAGATGAAAACCGAATGACTCCCTGATGCTACCAAAACCTATCTGTTCATATGGTGGGGGAAATTCTGCTGCTGTGGGTGTTACCCACAAACCACAGCTGCACGTGATTCCCGCTAGATCCCTTCCCTTTGAAGATACCGCACAATTGATGTGTGGAAATGGAGACACCAGGAGGAGAGGGATTGGGGAGCAGGCCTTGGCTCTTAGCTCCAGGATGGCTTTGGAAGCCAGGGTGGCCTTTATGAAATCCCCCCTCACCCCAAAATTTGCCTTCCTTGTTTTGTGGCCACCTATGTGGCCAGCAGTTCAAGCCATCTGAATCCCCACATGGTCAGGATGCAGGACATCAGGGAGAGCTTCTCCTGAGGGCCACCTATGCCCCTAACTGGGCAGAACAAGGCCAGAGAGGGGGCTTTTCTCCACGGCTTCCCAATACTCACCAGCCATTCGGCTAAAACCTATACAGCTGCAGACTGATATCAGTAGACAGACACCCCAGGAAGCCTTCCCAAGCCAGCCCATGGGGAATGATTTGTAGCACATCTGCCGGGCTTCTCAAGTGTCTCCTCCACCCCTCTGGAGATTCTGAAATGATGATCCTCTCAAATGTAAGTTCTTTTGTTCCAAGTGAGCCTCTAATTGGAGAGAGGGCTGGATGCACACATCCCAACGCTCCACTCTCCCGGGAAGCCAAGGAGAGCCCAGAGGCTGAACTAGGGAGAAGGGAATAGATGGGGATTGGGGGCTCACTTGTAGATGCCTCGAGGGTCCTGCATCCTGGCCTGGGTAGGACTGGGCTTCTCCACTCCACCGTCGGAGCTGGCCCAGCCTTGACCTCAATAATCATCGTGGTTGGTTTTGTGAACAGGGACACCGAGGTTTTAAAGGAGAGAAAGGGGAGCCGGGGTTACCAGGGCTGGACGGACTGGATGCCCCGTGCCCATTGGTATGGCATCACCCTCCTCACCTGCATGGCCAGTCTAGGCTTCCCCACGTGTGCGGTCTGTGCCTGCGTGCCTCTCCGGCTGCCCTCCACGCTCCTGCTCCCACCATCTGGTCTCCACTTCCCTTCTCTTCCCTCTGTAGACACCAAGGGTCACCCTGCCTCGGCTGGACCTTGGGGGCTCCTGCCTCATCCCCCTCTTGCATGCAAAGTTGGCCAGGATGTTTTCTTGGCTTCCTCCTGCAGATGCTTTGAAAGGCATCCTCTTCATGTGCACCATCCCCCCACCCAAGGCCAGCCTTAGCTGCAGCGGGCCCTCCTTGCAGAGCTGCTCCTCAACGAGCCTGCCACCAGGAAGAAAACAAAGGGAAGTGGGTTCTCTGGACAGTTCTGAGGACTGTGACTTCTCCTCCTGCACACCCTGCAGTTAGTCGGATAAGCGCTGGCCAGACATTGGAACAAGATGCCTGAGTTGGCCCCACATCCCTCTCCACAGCAGCATCTCACAATTTGGCAGAGGACAGCTGGGCCTCCTTATAAACACAGGGCAGGATGAGGAGTTCTAGGACCGAAGTAGAGGAGGGGTACCCTGATTGTTCTTCCAAGATAGATCTGGGATCTCTGCCCCAGTGACCCCCAGAACCCCGGGGCGGTCCAAGATGAGGATGCTAGGAACCCTCAAGGGTTCATTCTATTTGCTCAAGTCCCAGGAGACACTACGAGACCCTCCCTTCCTTGGGTTCCTCTTCTTTAGGTAGTTCACCACAGAAAAGTCTGGAAGAGCATAGAAAGGCCGGGGATATAGTTAAGCAAGTGAAGGGAGGGGGCAGGATGGGAGGGAAGACATTTAGGACCCACTCCCAAGCGCGTCCCACCTAAGCGGCAGCAGTTCTGGCCCCGCCGGGCCCAGTCCCACTCCAGGCAGGACATTCTTGGCTTCTACATTGACCCTTTCCACCTGCAGAACATGGCAGGGGATGCAGAACATGGCACTTCATTCCAAGGCAGCTGGCTCAAAAGCTTCCTGCTCTCCGAAATTCCCCAAGGAGGTTTGGAGCTTAGGGAGCTGTTTTCATAGCAGCGATTGCTCATCAGATGAGAATTCCCAGCCTCACATCCCCACCCCAGGGTCACCCAGAAATAATCTTTGGACAAAAGAGAAAAAGTTAGAAAATATGCTGTGTGACCTTGACAGATGACCACAGAGGCCCTTGAAGGGACTTTCTAGGACCAGCATGTGCAATAAAAGAAGAGGCAGAGCAGCATGCTCTCACCCTCCCACCCCTGCATCTCCACCTCCCCAACCCCGCCTCTTGAACCCCCCTCCCAGCATGCAGCACGCAAGCGCACCTTTCTCAGCCGTGGGATCTCCCACGCCCTTCCAGCATCCCCATTAATCAGCAGCGGGATGTCCCCTCTGCCACATGCCTTGCCACCATCTGAACACTTGAGTTCTGCCGGCTGCAGCCCTGGCCTCTCTGCTCCTCACCCACACACTCCGCCTGCCCAGCCCTCCTCTATCCCCACTGCCACCACCATCCACGTGCCAATGGGAATGCCGCTGTGGCCCGCGGAGGCTCCTCTCCCGTGTGAAGTGTCGCGTTGTGGCGGGCTGGGGAAGGGGACAGAAGTCCTCTTGGGACCTGCCTCCCCCAGCAGACCCCTACCCCCCCCACCCCCGATCCAGAAGGGATGATGAAAGCCATCATGATGTGACCTTTAATGCAGACTGGCATGTTCTCCAATAACCTGTGTCCTCTGCCCATTTGTTTTGCGGTGAAAGTGTCTAGGGCTCCCTTTCTTGTTTGTCGTTGTTGCTGTCTGCCCTGTCTCCCACACCCTGGTACTGTGGGCGGGGGTGGGGGGGGCGGGGGGGGGAGCTACTGATCAAGATTTTCAGTACAAGGTAACTAGACTTCTGCCCTGAAGGCAGGGCTGGCTGTTTGCCAGATCCCGGGTGAGCTGTTTTAGGTGCCTGTCATGGGTGGGTGAGTAGGTCCATGGTACACAGGGTCCCATTCAACCTCTGCAGGGGCTGACCACCTGCTCCGGTCCCTGAAACCCTGTGTTCATCTCTTTCTCTGCCCTGGAGGCTGGCGTTTTAGAATCTGGGCTGCAACCCTAACTGACTTGAGCTAAGAACCAGATCTTTGCCCTGGTTCAGCCTCCCGCTCCCCACCTGCCTCTCGGCCATTTCTGGCTTCCCCCATAGCGTGCCAGAGCAGCCAGGATATTGGGCCAAGAAGACTCGGGACATCCTGAGGCCACTGGTGCTCCGTGGGTGCCCCTGCAAAGGGGGCAAGTGGCACCTAGTGGATTCCCATCCTGCCAGTGCCTCCTCAGGTCCCAGCAACAGCTAAGGCTGTGCCAGGAGCCCTGCCTCCTTGCTGAGAGCACCCCAGGCCCACTGGTGCAATGCCTGTAAAGTCACCCCCCACCACCACCAACACCCTCCCCACCCCCCCGCCTTACTGATTACCAGATGGGAACTGCCTGGATGTCCTCCTCCAGCTGCTAAGGAAGAGAGAAAAATCAGACAATGGGAGAGGTGGGGAGCTGCCTTTTCATAGAGCCACACCCTCCCCAGGTTGTACAGAGGAGAAAACGGACTCCACCCACCGCCAAGCCCTGGTGCTGAGTGACTTGCCCACCAACACCCACACTCAGTACAGCCAGAGCAGAGACCAGCAGGACACTCAGGACACTCAGGTCACCTCTGCCTGTGGAGCCCACAGGCTATGACAGCCTGTCTTGGCCTTACACTGTAACTATCTGTGAGCTGAGCCAACGGGCAGACAGGCCAACTTGCTTCCTGCCTCCTTCTGAGGCTCCACCCTGGGGTAGAGAAAAGAAATAGATACTATCAGGTAGGCTGCACCCTGATCAGCCACCATGGGCCCTTGCTCCCCCATCCTGCTGTGTGGCGGGCTACCCCAGAGAGTCTGAGCCACCTGCCTTCCTTCCTCACTGCAGGGCGAAGACGGCTTGCCAGTCCAGGGCTGCTGGAACAAGGTAAGACTTTCCAGGGGTTCGAGTGCTTCAGGACAGAGGAGTCATGGGCTCCATTCTCTACAGTGGGATAAAGCATGCACAACCTCCAGCCCAGGCCTTTCTGCAGACGAGGAAGCAAGACATAGATCAAAAATGAACCATCCCTTGGAGTTCCCTGGTGGCTCAGTGGGTTAAGGATCTGGCCTTGTCACTGCTGTGGCTCAGGTTCGATCCCTGGCTTGGAAATTTCTGCAGCCAAAAAAAAAAAAAAAAAAAGACCAATCTCAAAGGCAGGGGGCCCATTAAACATCCAACATCCCATTCATGCACTTGGAGAACATTTAGGGATGTCTTGTGGGAGGGGGGTGTTTTTTGGTTTCTTTTTACAGCCATACCTGGGACATATGGAAGTTCTCAGGCCACGGGTCAAATTGGAGCTGCAGCTGCCGGCCTATGCCACAACCACAGCAACACCAGATCCAAGCTGCATCTGTAACTACACCACAACTTGCGGCAACACCAGATCTTTAACTCAATGATCAAGGCCAGGGATCAAACCAGCATCCTCATGTACACTATGTCAAGCTCTTAACCTGCCGAGCCACAACAGGAACTCCAAAAATGGTTTTTAAGGCATCAGCTAACCCCAGGGTATGGAATTGCCATGTAGCCCAACAGATGACATCTTTATGCTTTGTGGGGTTGACTTAGGCAGTACTTTCCTGCAAGGAGTCCCAGACCATGTTTTAAAATTAGTTATCATTAGCTAGTCTCATAGTGTTCATTTAAGCCAAATAATGACATTCATCCAGATGTAGGAAATCTAAGTTGCTCAAACTATAAAGTCACATGGATTCTACACGTCCCCTTAGAGACTGGCCAGCTCACCACCCTCCCCTCTCCTTGAACTTAAGCTGTCAGAGCTTCATGCTTCTGCACGTTGAGACCTGCAGCCTAACCTCCCTTGGGTTCCCAGAATTCCTACCAACGTTTGTTCACACTTGCCTTGGCATTTGCCATCATTAGTACATCATTAGTGCCATCTGACAGTACAAGACTATGTCCTTGCATGCAGTCACCCCACTCATCCAGGGTCCCCAAAGTGCAGGGCTCCCCAGCATGGCCAGGCCATTGGTTTGCTAGTCCAAAAGCCCAATTCGGTCCTGGCAAAAGTAGCAGGTGCCATGCAGTCCCACCCACAGCCTCCCTCTATCTGGCCTCCCTCTCAGAGACTTCTCGCCCGCCCCCACCACTGTGGTCTCAAGGCGTGGGTTCATCTTCATAAAAGAGCTAGAGACCACTACCTGCCCAAGAGTCTGTGCTTAGCTAATCCAGTCCTGCCCAGTGACAGCAGAGTCACACTTACAATGAGATGAATACACTCCTCTGTGCTAAATGCCCACAATCTCATTAGTCCATGGGATTTGCTAAAAGCAGTGAAACCACCAAGACAGCAGGCCCTAGGTACCTACTCACCCAGGTACCTAAAGCAGCTCCTAACCAGAGAAAGGGGGAGTCCAGCACTCAAGGGAGATGCCTCCCCAAGAATCTATCTCTCCCATCATGCCTCGTCCTCTTGGCCAGTTCCCCTAGACCTAGTTAAAGCTGCAAACAGGTAAGGGGTGGGTCCCCTAAGGCAAAGATTTCCTTCTTCACGGTTGCTGCGGATAGTTAGGAGATAGAAATGGTTGAGCTGAGCAAGGGAAGAACAGCCACTCTGAAGAGCGACAATGTCTGAGAGAAGAAATTAGAGCGCCTCCGGTCCACCAGCACCATAAATTCACTCTGGGAAGATGCAGTAATTCGACAGCTGGGCCTCAGAGAGAAAGTGCCCTCTAGTGGCCAGCAAGGGGAGTGACTGAAGAGGCAAAGTGGTTTCCCACCAGTCTTGGAAGGAGGGGGTTCCTAGCTCCCCCAGTTCCCCTACCCAAAGCGCCCATCCAACCCAGGGCAAGACCTACCTTGTTTCCCACAAGGGGGAAAATATCCACTGACACTAACTCCATGTTGTTTTGTGTTTGTTTTTGTTTTGCAGTGATGCCTCTAACCTGGGATTGGCCTGTGTGTGTGTTTGTACATAGAATATTTATTTTTATACAGTTTTCACTTTTTGAAAATGCCAGAAGTATGATGCATCTTACAGATTATTAAAAAAAGGAAACCTGCATATTTTGTACAGAAACTACCAACCTCTTCCCTTTTGTTTACAAGATGTTTTGTACACGTCTACAATTCTAATACACTTTTTGTTTGAGTCCGGCCATATGTTTGCATGATATTTGTGCACACTTATTAAGTATTGAAGCTTAATAAATTATTGTGTTCTGGTGCCAAAGGGGGCCAACCAGCACTTAGGCGGTGGCTAGTTTATGTGTGACTTCACCGAAACATGGAGATCCGTGGTATTTGCTAAACTAGGTGTGTATCAGAGTATCTTAAACTTTTACAGATTTTCATTATTTAAGAAAGTGAGGAGTTCCCGTTGTGGTTCAGTGGAAATGAATCCAACTGGCATCCATGAGAATGCAGGTTCAATCCCTGGCCTCGCTCAATGGGTTATGGATCCGGTGTTGCCGTGAGCTGTGGTACAGGTCGCAGACGTGGCTCGGATCTGGCATGGCTGTGGCTGTGGCATAGGCCTGCAACTGTATCTCTGATTCGACCCTAGCCTAGGAACCTCCATATGCCATGGATGCAGCCCTAAAAAGACAAAAAAAAATGAAACATGACAATTCTTGATCCCGATTCATCACTCAATTAAATAATACTTTTCTTGTGAGATCAGGAAGTTCCAGACGCAGGGGTCCTCAGGAGTATAATGGTTTGAAATATGAAGTCCAACAGAGGAAGGGCAGGGATTGTATTATGCGACATCTACTGTAACACACCCCAAGTTCATTACAGCGCCATGTGAGCGTGTAAAGTTCCGTTGTGCTGAAACCCTCCAAGGCTCCAGGGTTACAAAGCTGCTTGCTACTGCTTGTGTTTTTATGGTGGGTTTTTTGTTTGGTTTGGTTTTGGTGTGTTTCTTCTTCCTTTTGAGCTGCAATCACTAGTACCAGCTATTGCTAACGATGGCCATTGATTTGCTATAAATCTGCAAGGTCCACTCACAACTAGCACTTATAAAGTTTGCCTCATAGCCATTCTGCTCCAACAAAGAACATTCAGAAATCATGAATCTGGGTGAGACTGGCCATCTGAAGGGTTTTTTTTAATTTTATTTATTTTATCTGAGTTTTACTGCTTTCTGAACTGTTCTTTGTACAATGCTTATAAATAAACCTATTTTAAAGACGAGATGTTACCTCTCTGTAGCACACAGGTGTCCGCTTAGGTGTTACAGCATAATGGGTGCTTCTAAAGGGCTTGAAAATCACGAAGTACTTGGGTAATTTAAACACCCCCCTCCTTTTGTTTACACTTTAATTTGTCTTTGTATGGATAGCCTTTCATCATAGTACAAAGGCAGACTGAGATGCAGACTGTCCGCACACAGTCGCACAACCTCTAAATTAGTGAGCTTGGGAGTTCCCACTGTGGCTCAGCGGTTAGTGAACCTGACTAACATCCATGAGGACGCGGGTTCGATCCCTGGCCTCGCTCAATGGGTTAAGGATCTGGTGTTGCCGTGAGTTGTGGTGTAGGTTGCAGGTGCAGCTCAGATCCCGCGTTGCTGTGGCTCTGGTGTAGACCAGCAGCTACAGCTCCAAATGGACCCCTAGCCTGGGAACCTCCATATGCCACCGGGTGCGGCCCTAAAAAGACAAAAAGACAAAAAAAAAATAAAAATTAAAAAAATAAATAAATTAGTGAGCTTCACATTCGAGGGACCCCTGCCACTTGTGAGGCGAGGTCGCTCTCACAGACTCCTGCCTTCACAAGAGACCTCAGGCTGCCCACACCCCACGGAACGTATCAGCATTCTTAACAAATGTCCACAGTTTGGAAATCAGACAGTCCTCTGAATGTTGGCTTCCTTGTTTGAAAAGTGAAACAGTTGAGCTAGAGTCATGCTCTGTGGTCACCAGTCCCCTCCCCTCATGGCAAAAGCACGAGAGACCCAGGCCCAAACCACCAGCTGGCACAAGTTGCTTCTCCTACAGAGGGAGCGCTCCAGCACCTGGCGCTTCTCCCATAACCCTGAGCCCAGGATGCGCCTCAGCCCCCCTCCCACCACACCCCAGGCCCAACTTCTCCACCAGGCAGTGAGCACAAGCCCCGGCCTTTCAAGGGGCTTTCGGGGGCTGAGATAATATTCGAATTTCCCATTTCTTTTAAATTCAAAACAAAAAAATGAATATGTAATCATGAATCTAGGCAGCGTTATATTTATCTTTTGACCAGGGCAGTCAGAAACTATAATTTTTGTTGTATTTTTCTGGAGGATGGAGCCCATACAGGCAAAAGTGCCTGGGGCCCCTGAAAGTCTTAGCTCAGCTCTGCCACATCCTCTGCTCCCAGAGATGTGCTCTCGCCTTGGCTCTGCCGATGGTGTCACCTCCCGCGCCACCCTCCTCACCTTCTCTTTCGCTTCCTCGACCCCCCCATCCTGAGGAAGCAGAGTGGAACCTGGGTTTTCTAGCCCCACTGCCTCATTCCCTTTCAGGGTTGCATAGAATCCACAGATGATCTCAAAATAGACTTAAACATGAACTGGAAAGTTCCAGACACTGAGATTCTGTATGAGCTGAACACCGAGGAGAAGTCTGGGCAAACGGAAACCTCTTGTGCTTTGTCTCCATCCTGGTGTGATTATTCGTTTACTTCTTACACATCAGCTGATACCACAAAGGATTCGAAGTCACTTGCAAGAATATAGATAATAAAATAGAAATACGTGTAAAGAAAATTTTAAAAGTCAGGGTCAAGGAAAAATAAGGGGCAAAGGCAGGAGAGCCCAGGAAAGGCAGGGGAGAAGCTCCATACACCTCACCTCCAGGGGCCCGGTGGTCAGAGAAAAAGAAATGACCAGCCTGGTTTCAGCATCCACACTGCCCTCCCCTAGGGGCCGGATCACGGAGGCTTGACCCCGGGTACTCACACCATCTCTCAACCCCCCGCAGTCTGGTGCCTCCTATGGCCTCAGCCAGGACATCCTCCCTGCCACAGAGCTGCAAGTCATACACCCCACACCCCAGGCTCCCGACATCAGGGCGCCCCAGGCCTTAACTCCAAGTCACGTGGGTTGGAAGCAGGGAAACAAATGGTCCAGAAGCAGCCGGGGGGTGGCGCTCCGCTGGCAGACCAGGAATAGGCGAGAACCGCAAGGACAGGGCCTTGCAGAAGGCATGGACCGGGGAGGCCCGAGAGAGGGGCTGGTGGCCAGAAAGGGCTCAGGGGAGTTAAAGATGCTCACCTCGATCCTGGAGACTTGCAGCCCCACTCACTGAGAGCCAGTGACTCAGTGAGGCACCCCGCCTTCCCTGGGGGGCAAATCACAACCCTGTTGGTGAAGGTTCCCTGCGGGCAGCTGGTCCGCAGACCGACCACCTTCTCAGCTCACTGCCCCACCCTGCGCTCTGGCACCCAGCGCACCCTGTTGCCAGCATTGTCTGCCTGGACACTTGCAAATATCCGGCTGGACAAAAGGCTGAGCCAGTGCTCTTGGGGGGGACAATGTAACAGGGTCACCTAGGCTCAAATAAGGACTCTCACCAAGGTCGGCGACTTGCATATCTGCAGTCATGGAGCCAAGGGGAGCCCCGCCTCACTCAGGGAGAGACAGCCCCTTCCACACACCCTACAATCCGTCTCAGCCTCCCCTGGTGCTTCCTCCCTCCCCCGGTGGTCCCCCCCTTCCCGGGGCCACCTGCAGACTGTAATGCCACAGCCATGATGAAGTTGGCACTAGCCAGGGAGCTGGGAGCTCAGCTCCCAGCCATTTCTCCACTACTAACTACCTAGCCAGGCACAACCCATTACAGGTCTCAGTTTCCCCAGGTGCCAAATGACAGGTGACCTCCGACACCCTGAAACCCCCTGATTCCACCCAGCTGGGAGGATTGGGACCATGGAGCATCCCACATTCCTCCACCTAGACTCACTTTTGGCCGCAAGAGTATCATGCATGCAGCTGGCTTTCCAAAATCATGTACCGCATGCGAGTGCTTCGTAACCCTGAGTAACCAGACTTCTGGACTTGCCCCAGGGACTGGGTGAGTAGGTCAGCTTTCCTGGGGCAGGCACAACTGCAGAGGTGGTTTCTTGCAGTGTTGGCCATGCTGCCACCTTCATCAGAGACTCAGCAGTATGGCCTTCACTACCTGCCACACAGCAGGAGCCCCAGAGCCCCAGAGCCCCACCAGTGTATGGGCACACCCCTGCCTTCCTCATCCCAGGCTCTGGGCACCGCTCCCGGTGCCCCCACACACACTCCACAGCCCATCCTCAGCCCCCACCCTGCACCCCAACACACTCAGGCAACTTGAGACGTCAAGTACCCAAGACACCAGACCACCGAAAATGAAGAGGCGGACGGGCCACTGATGAGTGACCCAGAAAAGAGGCTGAGAGCCACACGGAGACAGAGAGCAGAGATGGAAGGGAGGGACAGGGAGGAACCTACAGCTCACTTCTCCAAGGAAGGGAATTTTCCAGGGTGAAGGTCCCTTGAAGCAGCAGTTTCCTCCTGGTGGTGGGGAGGGGAGGAAGGTACGGGGAAGGGAGCTGGGTCTGACATGCTGCAACCCTCTAGTCCCCAGAACAGCCCTGCTCCGAGGAACAGCCGAGTGTTTTGTTTTTTGTTTTGTTTTGTTTGTCTTTTATTCTTTTAGGGCTGCACCTGCGTCCTATGAAGGTTCCCAGGCTAGGGGTCTAATCACAGCTGTAGCTGCCGGCCTACGCCAGAGCCACAGCGATGCCAGATCTGAGCCACGTCTGCAACCTACACCACAGCTCACAGCAACACTGGATCCTTAACCCACTGAGCGAGGCCAGGGATTGAACCCGCAACCTCATGGTTCCTAGTCGGATTCATTTCCACTGCGCCATGACAGGAACTCCCAGCTAAGTGTTTATAGAAGATATAGATGAAGGCAGAGCTGAGCCAGGGGCATAAGGCTCGAAGTGTGGGGGCCTCTCCAGCAGGGCCCCCTTTTCCGGGTCTACTCACTGGTCTCTTCACACACCCTCTGCTTTTTCCCCACATGCCTGGCCCGCGCGGGGCCGGGGGCCTGGAATGCCATGCTTTCTCGCCTGTCAAACTTCTACCTCCTTCTAAGGCCCAGCTTGGACTCCATGGCCCTGGGAAGAGCTTGCTGGATCCCTCAGCTGGATGGGTTTCCCTTCCTGGAAGGACAGGAACTCTGTCTTCTTTTCCTCCTCCACCTTCTGTTAGAGGAGAAAAGTCAGTCAGTCTCCTGCAGTAGTGAACTCTTGGAGGAGGGCTTTCTTATTTACTGGGCTCTTGAGGGACCTGGCTCAGGTCTCCCCAACATGGTGGAGGCTCATATACATCCCTGACCTGCTGAGTTATCGGTCTACTCTATTAAACACCTACTATGTGTAGGCAGTGGGAGGGGGTGGTGCTGTGAAGGACCGTAAGACAGAGCCAGCTATCCAGGAGCTAACAGGGTGCCCAGGAGCAGCATAAGGACTGTGCTGAGTGCTAAGCAAGAGCGCATCCAAGGACTGAGTGGCGGCCAGTGGGGCCAGAATGACGAGAAGACCCAGGGAGCCCAGGAGGGATCAATAGCAGACATTGCAGAAGGCGGTCCCTTCCTCTGCCTTGTTCCTCCCCTTACAATCTGCCAGTGAGCGTGATTCTGGGCCAGGGTAGCTTCTCAAATCAGGGGAGGGCCAATGGGATTGTGGTGCGAGGAAAGGGGTAGAGAGAGCACAGGTCCAAACTGCGGGTGCGGGGGTGGGGGGTGCGGTGCTGGGCACCTGCCAAGGTCTCCAGGTCTGTGGGATTCCCCACCCGCAGAGGCACCCCTACCTGCCAATCACTAGCAGGGCTCCTTCTCAAACTCCTCTCTCTGCCTCCTCAAGGGCCAGAGTCCGTGGTTAGTGGCCAAGAAGTGAAGCCCCAGGCTTGGAGAAAGTGCCTTACCCTGAAGGAGGGAGAAGACTGAGCTGCCTCTGGACAGAGGGTCGCAGGCCAAACCTTTGCCGGGATTCTGGCTTGAGGGGTGATCAGAAGGTGACCACGGGAGAATGTGGGCTTCCCGCTCTTCCCCAGGGACAGCCTGCGCACCCGGCCTTTCTCCCTCAGTCCTCTGCCGGGGTTCTGCCGCGGCCCTACCGCTAGCGCCCTCTGCTGTTGCCGCACTGCAAGGGCGCTGGGGTGCCCTTTTGTCGAGGAAAGTGTGGATCCTTGAGCGACTTCTCTGCAGAAGGGACTGCCAACATCGTCACACTCTGACCTGGGAAGGCCTCCTCGGGAGGCTGTCGCCAGAGACCCGTCACCTTTCCCAGCTTCTTCTCAACAGATTTCCTTTAGCTTCCTTTGGTGCTGCTGCCATTAACCCTTTAACTTCCTGGGTTCTTTCAATGTCATAAGCTGATTGGTGTACCCAGCTGCAATATCTGTCTTCGAGAGGAAGGCACGACGGTGTAGAGGGGAGAGCAAGACTAGGCAGTGAGCGTGGATGTCTGGACTAGCCCCCAGAGCCCATGGCCTCACGTTCCCAGTCTGTAGTCCTCATGCTGGAGAGAGGCCAGTAAACCACACATTTTCAAGAGGATCTGGAATAAGCTTCTTTCTTTAGCAAAATTTTTGAAGGGACAGTGCCTGGAAATGACCTGCCACTGCCTTCCTTCTCCCTTGGTCACCATATACAGAGGCTTGGTGGGTACCGCCGGGTGTCTATCACCAAATTAACCAGAGGCCCAGCGCCCCTTCATCCCCAGGGCCAAGGGAGAAACAAAAAGCATCCCTATGTGACATGGCACCTGAGTGAAGGGGTTTGAGGACTTTCAGTGACTCACAGGATCCTGGACATTCACATATGGTCAAATGGACTGTGTCACCTGCCAGGAAACCACCAGCTCTGAACCAACAACATTGGAGGAAGACAGATGTATCACAGCCACCTTTTAAAGAGGAAACGGCCGGTGCCTGGGCTCACTTCACTGTAAGAAATGCGATGAAATCGTCTGCTAAGAGACATTTTTCTTGCACTCCACTCATTCCAAAGACAAAGCTCTTTATTGCAAAAGTCTGCCAATATAAATGTGCCCGCAACTCCCCCAGACAGTGGGAAGCATTCTGGGAGGACACAGGTATGAGTGCTGGCCTTGCCTGCCGCTTGCCAGCTGGGCGACCTTGGGCAAGTGTCGCCTGTGCTCTGAGCCTCCACTCCCTCATCCATAACCTGCGGCAGGTTCTGCCTGCCTCACAGGCTATGGAGGGAAAGTTCTGTGAAAGGACTTGGAACATGGGAAAGACAAGTTAGACAATGGGATGGTTCGTGTTCAGTTCAGGAGAAAACCTTGCTTTTTATAAAACCCCAGGGAACTGAAGTCCCTTGAGAAATGGTTCATTAAAATTTCTGGCGAGGAGCTCCTGTTGTGGCACAGTGGAAACAAATCTGACTAGCATCCACGAGGACACAGGTTTGATCCCTGGCCTCACTCAGTGGGTTAAGGATCCAGCATTGCCATGAGCTGTGGTGTAGATTTCAGATGCGGCTTGGATCCAGCATGGCTGTGGCTGTGGCATAAGCCGGTGGCTATAGCTCTGATTTGACCCCTAGCCTGAGACCCTCCATATGGTTCGGGTGTGGGAAAAAAAGAAAATTCTGGCGAAATTAGGTTCAGAGCAGGCCCTCTTGTGTCTCCACATGGGGCCTGCTTGAAAAACACTGTGGACATTGAATAGTGGAGATGTAGGGACGGTGGCCAACCCGGGGTGGGACAGGAAGATGGATGTGAACTGCCCTCTGGCATGTCACTTTTTAAAACTAAATTCCATGCATGATCATAGGGTTTTTTTTTTTTCCCCTAAAAAGAGTCAGATCAGCGATTTAAAAAAAATCTTTCTTTAAAATTCCATTTACCCATATTCCTGGTTGAGTAAGGATTTTCCCTTTTGTTGGCTCCAACATAGGATGTGTTATTGATTCTGGGTCTGTTCCCATCTCCCCAGCAGCCCCGCCCGCCTTCTGCTCCCCACCTGTGCCCTTGTAGACACTGGGGCCAAGATTCTCCATGCAGTCAATCTGTCGTCTTAAGTTTAACAACAGTTACCTCAGTATTTCAGTAAAAAAAAAAAAAAAGCTCTATTGTGCTGTGTTTTGCAGGAAATGTCAGTGCAGTTAATGGAAGGTTTAATGCATTTCTTAAGTCAGAACCTAATTTTTTAGAATTGCATAATGAAGATCAACAGTTTATCTGATGGACTGTACAGATTCGGGAGTTGGAAAAAAATGGTTTTCAAGAGAAATTCCTCAATGACAAAAGCCCTCATGAATTACCTTTTTTTTGCCTCGTGGTAATTATTTTTGGTAAGGACCTATCCGTACTGAAGGCAGGAGAGTCTTTTGTATGAAAGAAAAAAAAAATTAACCTGTATATAATTCGTTAATGGTTTAAGGTTTTCTAACATTTCTGTTTTGATGTTCAGGCGAAATGTCTTTTTTTTTTTTTTTAACTGTTGTATTTTTCCTATGACTTTTAAAAAGTTACTTCCCCTGAGCTCTCCTTTGGGTCTAAAGTGCCTCCTGTGAAGGCAAGCTGGTGCTAAGTCCCTGAAGGGAGGCATCCTACACCCCACCCCACCCCACCCCCACCCTAGGTGGGTAGCCCTAGGCAACAGGCTGTCCCATCCTGACCCCTGCAGGGACCCCTGTCACATCCTAATGCCTTTGACCAAAAAGAGGCCATTTTTCAACGTGCAGGGTGTTTCCTGGCTCCAAGTGGGTCCCTGGTCCTCCATGGCATCCCTGCAGCACTGGGCTTGCATCTCCTCACGTCTCCGTCAGGCAGATGGGTGACAGCCTGGAAGGTTTCTACCTTCTTGCTGCTTTGTCACTTTCCCAAATGGTTCCCAAAGCCTCTGATCAATCTCTGAACACCCCAAGAGGTAAGACCCCCTGCCCCAGCTCCCACCCCCAGCCTGGATGGTCCTCTGACCTTTCCTTTTGGTGCCCCCTGAAGACTTCTCACCTCCTTATCTCACATCCACCCTCTCCACTCACTCCTCACCCTGAGACTGCTTGGCTCCCTCCCCTCCCCCTCATCTCTGTGTCCCCCTTCCTACCCCTGCACACCCACCCCCCCGGCCCAGAGCGCCCCACACGCCCCTCAGCTGAGGCCAGTGAGCATCATTCTGGTTCACCTCTCCCAGGGGAGAAAAATCTGTAGTCTGGTCAAGATGTGTGACAGCTTTGTTTTCCTACCAAACTCTCCTGGCCCCTTCCATTTCAACAAAGTCTTTGACAGGCGTGTCATTTATATGATTGTGTTCCCCCTAAGAAGAGAAATACACACCTTTATTTTATTTTAGGTTTCTCTTTGGAGTCTGATCAAACATTGCTATCAGGACCTACTGGTGAAGAAATGCTTTGTTTGCTTTGTTTTCTGGCTTCAGAGTCATAAGAAAAGTCTCTGGGGTGTCTTACTGGTTTTAAGTTCAATATGTCACAGCACACGTCTCAGTATAGACCTGGGACAGGCTTCATCTCCAGGGGAAGGAAGCAGGTTACAGGGCAAGGAGTTTCCATTTCCTCATCCTTAAAAATGAAAGGGTGAGACTAGATGTAATATTTTGTGATTCTGTAATTCAAGAGCTTTTTTGCTGATTTCCACGGGTCAAATGCATTTTTCCTTATGCCTATCAGGGATTGGTTTGGTTTGGTTTTGTTTTTAACCAGGTAGGTGTTTGTTTGGTTTTTTCCCTGGCTCAAACCTGAGTTGAGAAATGCCCCCTCCCCAGCAAACCTGGGTGGAAAGTTATAGTGGACAAGGGTCGGGGGTGGCGGGGGGGCACCAGTTCTGTGTGCTGGTTCTTTGCGTTTCCTTTGGGAACCCACTTGGTTTCCTTCTGTGCAAGAATTGCTGGAATCTGGGATGAGATTTCTAATACATTATGAGACATTCAGAGAAACCCAGTGCCAAGTATTTGTGGCAGAGAATATAAGAGCTAATCTTGGTCTTAAAAATTGACTCTTTGGGAATTCCCGTTGTGGCTCAGTGGTAACAAAGCTGACTAGTAAGCCTGAGTTTGTGGTATCGATCCCTGTCCTCTCTCAGTGGGTTAAGGATCCACCGTTGCCATGAGCTGTGGTGTAGGTTGCAGATGTGGCTTGCATCCCACGTTGCTGTGGCTGTGGCATAGGCTGGCAGCTGCAGCTCTGATTTGACCCCTAGTCTGGGAACTTCTGTGTGCCTCAGATTCAGCCCTAAAAAGGACTCTTTGGCTTTTAGCCCAGCCAAATGTAACCAAGCCAGTTCTGTAGCCATCCCAGACCCCCGTGAAAGACCCTCAGTATTTCCCCTGGATGAGCAGGGGTCTGCAGGGTTCCTGTCACTGTGGCCATTAAAGTTCAGTATGTGCTCCAGAACGATCGATGTAAGAAAGTAAATCTCTAAGTGGCTCTGTGGCTGTCCTCTGGCCGAAAGGATTTATTATTGTGCTTAAGATAAAATTAACAGCTCTGTTTTAAGTGCTACTGACTGGTGTATCTGCAGGTTCATGCGGGACAAAGTGATGTCTCTGGGAAGGTGATTGTGCATGGACCATGTAAAAACACATGTCTTCCAAGCCCTTGCCCAGCAGGGTAGAGACAGAACAGAGCAACATTTAACTATACCAAGTAGCCAAGAAACATGCTCTTACCTGGCACACGGACTCGGAGGAACTGGCTGCGTCTATGCTGGGACCCAGTCTCAGTCCCCTGTCCAGACATTAACCTAATCATAAACCAGGCAGGTGCCCACTTGGAAGGAGGCCCTGGAAGAAGTCTGGTGTTCTTCTCTCAGAGCTTCCTGGTGGCTCAACTGGTTAAGGATCTGGCATTGTCACTGCTGTGGTGTGGGTTTAATCCCTCACCCAGGAACTTCTGCGTGCCATGAGCATAGTCAAGAAAAAAAATTTTTTGAGTTTTCTCTTCTCTCCTGAGGCACTCACACTGGCCTCTTCAGAGCAAAGGCAGGTCTGAAATCAATGCTCACAGCGCCCAGCCTCTCCATGCCAGGCTGCTGGCTGTGGAGGAATACACCTTTGTGACTGAAGACCTGGGCCTGAAGCTCCTACCACCAGCCTCACAAAGGCTTTCACCCAATGGTGGTGACCCCAGAGCATCACACTCCATGGCCCTCGCTTCAGCCTGGGCCTCTCCCTACTGACCAAAGGGAGCCCTTCTGGGCAGAATCCCTGTGCTTCACACCCTACTTCTCTCCAACAGTCCACCTGCCATACCAGACGCCACTGAGCATCATGGCCTTGTCCAGTCATGACCTGGAAAAAGGCCTCCAAAGACTTTTAATGACTCTATTTTAAGTTTGTGAACTTCCTTTATAAGAAACATTATAGAATCTCATATCATATTCCAGCAATTCAGCAAAAAATGCAATTTACCAGAAAAAAAAAAAAAAAGCTAAGGACAAAGCATCTGATTTCCTTATTTCCAGCACTTTCTTTCTGCCCAACTGGACATTGCAAAGTTCCACGGCAATCCCAGGCTGATCTTTCCAGCCTGTTTATTGTAGCGTTTGGATTTTATACATTAGTTGATCTTACACTTTCATTTAAGCTCTTTATTCTTGTTATTGGTATATTTGGATACAGTGTTTAAATGCACAGAATTTTATTTCCATGATGAGCTTGATAATGGAGGAGAGTTCCTCTTGTTCCTTACAACCTTCAGATAATTTCAGAAATGTTTAAATCTTACACACCCATTTATATATATTTTGTGCTGTTGCTAACTTCATACATGTAAATACCTTCTGAAATATCTTGGCATTTTAAATACTGCCTCTTTTTTAATTGTGATCATTGTCACTATTATTCTTTGATCATTCTTAATTTTGGATATTTTTTTCTAGTGTACTCTATTTTTCTAATCACTTTTGATATTTTGGAATTATGTTAGTTATTGGGGTTACTATAGACATAGGAAAAGCACTTTGCTTAAGCAGTGAACAATGGAGTTCCCGTCATGGCTCAGTGGTTAACGAATCCGACTAGGAAACATGATGTTTCGGGTTCGATCCCTGGCCTTGCTCAGTGGGTTAAGGATCTGGCGTTGCTGTGAGCTGTGGTGTAGGTCACAGACGTGACTCGGATCTGGCATTGCTGTGGCTGTGGCGTAGGCTGGCAGCAACAGCTCCGATTAGACCCCTAGCCTGGGAACCTCCACATGCCACGGAAGCGGCCCTAGAAAAGGCAAAAAGACAAAAAAAAAAAAAAAGCAGTGAACAAGCTCTTTGATAGATAGATATTGACATTAAAAGATCAGTCCTTTTAAACACTACAAATATAATTTTCCTCTCATTCTCAGGTGCTATTTCAACAAAACTTGTTTCTCTGCTGGATTATTCTGTCCTTCCCATTTCTGACTTTGATTTTTAATTGCCTGTGATTCAGGTTGCCAGTGCCTGACCATACCAGGTCAAAAATAGCTTTCTTCCTTGGCAGTGGGGTCTTCGCTCCATTTCAATAATTTCCAGGCTACAAGAGAACCACAGGGAAAATATCCGAGGTGGTCAAGACTTGCCTAAGCACTTATGACTAGATGGCTTCACAAGTGGCTTCTGAAGTATTCTTGAAGTAGAGGGCAGAGCCCCCAGCTCACCCACACCCACATCTGTTTGAAACTTCTTGCATCCTACTTCCCCACATCTAGGTAGCCCACAGCCTGGCATTCTGAGCACATCCATCCCAGCTAGTGGGACAGCAGGGTTAAGGCCCTGTGAGGGGGTCAGAAGGCCCCGGGTTCAGTCCCTGTTTGGCCAGGGATGCACTCACAGCCCTTTCTGGTCCCTGACCCTGTAAAGTGGATATTGTTTGCAGTGGGAATCCTCTGTACCGGAAAACGTAAATGCAAACGAGCCTCTTCCTTGAAGGGTAGATTTGCTATTCCCAGATGGGGAGAATTTGAGCAAATGAGTACCGCTACTCTTTTAAGTAAAAAGCCCTACCCCTTGCCAACCCACGAGGGCCAATGACCTGGACCACAGTGATAGAATGGGTATCCTGAGGCACAAAGGTGAACCCAGGAGAGTGGTGTGGGAACATCAATTACTAATTATACTAACCAAAGGCTCTTTTGGAGAGGCCATCAAGCTTAAAAAGATGAAACAGTAAGAACCTAAATAAGCAAAATAGTTAGGCAACTGTTAGCCTAATGCACTTAAACTTGTAAGGAAAAAAAAGCCAGAAAACTCCCTGCCAAAATTGTGGTCCTTATGTCTGTGTCGTCCTCGAGTTTTATACACTCTTTTGTACTTAATATCTGTGGTATAAATATTTTCCATCGTTACAGATGTAAATATGAATTCTATCTTTTGTTTTTGTCTTTTCTAAAGTGGAAGTTGATCTAAGTAATAAATTACAAATCATTGACATCTCATTCTATTTTTTTCCCCCAGAAATTATATACCTTCTCTTTAACATCTTTTGGAAAGGAAAGAGCGCTTCATGATTAAAGAGGGCCTTCATTCCTAACTAATGGAAGTAAGATGGTACCATATAAAGAGGAAAGGATTACGGCTCAGGAGAGTGGATTTTAGTTTTGACTCTTTCATTAACAGATGTGAGACTGGTTAAGTCACTTAACCTCTTGGAGCTTCAGCTAAAAATGAAAACAGCTGCCGTGGTTGTTTTTTAAAATTTGAAAGGTAGCAGATGCACATGGAATGACTAAGTCTTAATTTTCCTTATGCCAGTCGGAATATGAACATTTTGTATAAGGGAGATGACTGTTTAATATTTCATTTTGTTTAAATTCTCTTTGGGGACAAAACCAAAAAGGAATTGAGTGTGAAGTTCACTATATCCATTGGTAGGTATAAGACCCGTGATTAATAACCACAATGAATTTCTTCGCTTTGAGAGCATTTAGGGGAGAAATAAGTTTCAACAGTTTTTAATAAAAGGCAAACTTTGAATACAGTCTTGGTTTGGCCAAAATTTCTTCATCGGTGTCCAACATCGCATGAAGAAGACTTTTACCAAGTCAGAAATAAAAACAAATGACCTGGAATTGACAATCCATCCAAAGGGGGCAGGAATTTCTAAAGAGTGTCCCAGGCAGACACTACTGTGCAGCCAAGGAAATCCTGCAAGTAATGCCTTTAAAGCTGAGGCGTGCCATCTTATCTGATGTAGAGGACCAAACTGAAGCTACGCAATGCAAAAAAAAGCCACGGGGTAGTTCCTGTTGAGGCTCAGCAGACACAAATCTGACTAGCATCCATGAGGATGCAGGTTTGATCCCTGGCCTTGCTCAGTGGGTTAAGGATCCTGCGTTGCTGTGGCTGTAGTGTAGGCTGGCAGCTACAGCTCCGATTTGTCCTCTAGCCAAGGAACCGCCATATACCATGGCTGCAGCCCTAAAAAAAAAAAAAAAAAAAAAAAAAGAAAGCCATGGAGTTCCTGTCCTGGCACAGAAGAAATAAATCTGACTAGCATCCATGAAGATGCAGGTTCAATCCATGGCCTCATTCAGTGGGTTAAGAATCCAGTGTTGCCATGAGCTGTGGTGTAGGTCTCAGCCGTTGCTCAGATCCCAAGTTGCTTTGGCTGTGGTGTAGGCCGGCAGCTGTAGAACAGATTGGACCCCTAGCCTGGGAACTTCCTCCATATGCCATTGGTATGGCCCTAAAAAGACAAAAGACAAAAAAAAAAAGAAAGAAAGAAAAGAAAAGAAAAGAAAGCCATGATGGAGAGTTTCCATTGTGGCTCAGCAGGTTATGAACTAGTATCCATGAGGATGAGGGTTTGATCCCTGGCCTCACTCAGCAGGTTAAGGACCCAGCATTGCAGTGAACTGTGGTATGAGCTGCAGATGTGGCTTGGATTCTGCGTTGCTGTGGCTGTGGTCCAATTCAACTCCTAAGCTGGGAACGTCCATATGCCACAAGTGAAGCCTAAAAAAGAAAAAAAGAAAGAAAGAAAAGGAAAGTCATGATGAGTAGAAAGTTACATCCCATTCCAGCTGACCAAAAGGCTTGACCTTGGCTTCCTACCATGTCAGAGTAGGAACAAGCCTTCAAGATCATCTGCACTCCCCTCCTCGTATATATGAGAGACTGAGAATTTCTGTGACTTAAGGTCATGGTCCCTCTGATTTCAGAGAGGCAGCAGTGGGTGATGGCTTGAAGCGAGACCCTAATTCTCTGCTCAGGAATTGAACCTGGGCTGCCTGGATGAAAACCAGGAATCCTAGCCACTAGACTGGCTCGAGGCTAAAAGCAGACTTGCCCTGATTCTTGCTCCCTGCTGAAAACAAGAATGTTTCAAGGAGGCAAAGACTTTAAAAACAGGCATAAAGTTTATTGCTAGAAACACAGTACAACATGTGGGAGAGCACACAGGAAATAGTCTCTTTATCTACGGCAGAAGTAAAGCAGTAACACACACCAAAAGTAGTGTGGGTGTCCCCCTGAATGAGGAGCGCACCAGAGCAGGGACGTAAACCACTTATATAGGGCAGTTCTTCTGGGTCTTTGTCTTCCTTTGGCCAATTATCTTGTTTTATCTTTCACATCTGACCAGACCCAGGGCCCGCCGCCATCTGCATGAGCATCTTTTGGCCAAGATGGCTTCCAAAGCAGTGCATGGGGGGAGGTTTCCAGACTTATTACAGTCTGGCACTCCCTCCCTTTCTGACCCAGACGGGTCTCTCTGTGCATGTGTAGTTGGGGTCTCCCTGACCCTGAGGATAGGGAGTACGTGACCTCTTGTTCTTTTGTCCAAGCAGGGCTCGGCCCCCTCTTTGATCCTGTCATTACCATTGTTTAATGAGTTCACAAAAGACAAGTACCAATGATTCGTCTTGTGCCTGTTGTTATTTCTTTTCTTTCCTTTTTTTTTTTTTTTTTTTTGGTCTTTTTAGGGCTGCACTTGCGCCACATGGAGATTCCCAGGCTAGGGATCCAATCAGAGCTGTAGCCGCTGGCCTACACCACAGCCACAGCAACTTGGGATCCAAGCCGCGTCTGTGACCTACACCACAGCTCACAGCAACACCAGATCCTTAACCCACTGAGTGAGGCCAGGCATCAAACCTGCATCATCATGGATGCTAGTCGGGTCCATGAACCACTGAGCCACAATGGGAACTCCCCCTGTTGTTATTTCTATCTTGGAGTATAGACAGGTGGATGGTTGTAAATGTTTCTCCTAAAGCCCACCTATCTCCTGCCTCAGGAAGTGTAAATGCAAGTTGCAAAGCATAAAGGCTAGTTGCAAATGTCTATCCTGGAGCCCATCGACCTCCTGCCTCACCTTCATGAGAAAAATGGCTAGGAATAAAGGGACCATCTGGGCCCTTCTCTACGGCCCCTCCCTCTCTGCCTGCAGTTCAACCCACATGGAAGGCAGTGAGAGGGAACTTGCATTCACCTTTGTCACAGATGGGATTGCCATCCTCAAATTAGGGCATCGGAAATATAGTCATTGCATTGAATAGTATGGGGATCTGAGTGAGAGGTCAGAAGGCGTTAAAAGTAAAAGCTTCTACCTCTCCTCTCCTTTTCTGAAGAGCAGAACAGACCTACAACCCAGGAGATACGAGTTCCTGGTCTGGCTCTGCCATTAGACGTGACCAGGAGCCCTTCCAGCTCTGAAATGCTCGCGACTGGGGGAAAGCATGAAAAGCACCTCTTCTGTTTCCTGCTTCCTGACATTTGCTTTCCCACCGTCCTCCCCCACCAACTTCTATCAGCTCCTTAATGCAAAACTGGTATAACGGGTAAGTACTTGATACCTGGTCCTGTGATTTCGAATAATTAAACCCGATAGTGCAGACAACAGCATCAAACAAAGAAAAAAAAGTTTCAGCTGCGTTTTGCTTTAAATGACTGATGTATAAAAGTGCCATTGAAAAAGTCTCCGGAGAGGTGATCTGCGTAGCCAATCGCAGAAAGACACAGAAGAGGAGAAGGGCTGAACTTTTTCACGAGCAATTATGGAAGAATTTTCTGTTAAAAGATGATATTCAGAAGAAGGTAAAAGCATGACACTCATACCGATACACAAAGGAGCACATGTTAAAGATCTTATTTGACATATATGATGAGGGAATCGGGTCCTTGTTTTAATAGATCCAGAGGAAAAAGTTTAAAATGTATATAATTACGTAGACTAAAAGAATCCTGAGATGAATTGCAAAGGGGGAAAAAAAAGCAATTATTACTATCAGGACAGAATTTATATATCTATCCATCACCTACAACTTGCAAAATGTTGCAAAATAGCTCAAAGACTGTGAACAGGTCTAGAATCAATAAACCAGAAGGAGAGGCTGTAGATGAAACATAGCTTTCCACTGAAACACAGAAGTGTTGTGGTTTTTTTCGTTCGTTTTTTACAATTGTAAAGCACTGCTCTCCTTTATTTAATACCCAGACCTATTTCAACCAACATTAAACCCCATCATCATTTTCAACTCATACGTTAGGCTGGGCTGGTAAAGTGTAATCAGGAAAACCCTGGAGCAGATATCGATGGAGCCCTGTATTTGAGCATTAACCTTCTGACCCCTGTGAGCCCTGGGCCCTTCCCCTCTCTCTGTTCCTTGTCACCCCACCCCCACCCCCACTTTGCTTGGGGCTAAAACTCTTGACATAAATAACTAACTCAGCAGAGCTTATCAAAAGCAGATGTAGTGAAGGATGTTGACCCTGGATCTCATGGCACTCATCACTGGGTAAGCAATAAATCTCTATGTTTATACAGCTAGAGTCTTTCCTCTGAATTAAAGACCCCTGATCCTTCACATTTGGAACTGTTAACTAGGAAGGCTCTCTTTGCTACTGGCCCCTTCATTCAGTATGCTGACAGTTAAGATGCTCTTAGCATAATGAATTGCAGTCTCTCTTTTTTGAACTCCGAAAGCCCCCTCCAATGATATTCCATGCATATCACCCACCTGGCCTTTTTCACAGCAAATTCACAGCATCTTTGTCCTGGAGACATGAACTGTGTCCCTCCAATCCCTCTCCGCTTTTTTCTGATATTACTTTAATTTATATAGCTACTGTATTATTCTTGCCACTACTCAACAGTGGTTTCCTTGGGACTGCTCGATTGCAAGTTTAAACAGTACATCAGAATCTTAATTCAAGATGGGGCAATGGAGCCTTTGCTCGCTCTTCATCTCCCTAGCCTCTGCTTGAAAAAGGTGAAATAATTAAACTGGAAATCTCTTCTGAGACCATGGTGGCCTATAGTAAGAGCTGGAGATCCATTGTGGCCGTTGGTATTTTTACATGATCTGACTCTAGCTGTTGACAGCTGCAAGTGTAGTTGAAACAAGTCAGTGTCCTACCTCTCAGAGACAAGATCCACAAGCTCGGCATTGAGGAGAGACTGGCCTGGAGTGTGCCAGTACATAGAGATCTTGTTCCCAACTCATGCTCCATTTCAGAAAGCAATAAATTCTCCAAAATGAGCTGTTAAATGGCATCTTCAGGGATTCTGAGCTTGAAGAGGCCTTGAACAGCTTGGGTACCGAATATTGCAGAAGTAAATTGTTTATCTCTCTGGCTCTTCAAGAGTGAGGATGGGTCATGCCAAGTTAAATACACTCTCACTCAGTCCTACCACCTCCAAACTCTCACTCGCAACGCTGAGTGTCAGAATACAAGGTAATGGAGAGAGATTCAACAAAAACACTGGCCTATACTCTTCAAAAATATCAAGATCACAGGAAACGAAGAAAGGTCCAGGAACGGATACAGAATAATGAAGAATAAAGATTAAAGAGACAACATGAGGTGTTCCCGTTGTGGCGCAGTGGAAACAAATCTGACTAGGAACCATGAGGCTGTGGGTTTGATCCCTGGCCTTTTTCAGTGGGCTAAGGATCCAGCATTGCCATGAGCTGTGGTGTAGGTCGAAGATGAGGCTCGGATCCTGCATTATTGTGGCTGTGGCCGTGGCCGGCAGCTGTAGTTCCGACTCGACCCCTAGCATGGGAACTTCCATCTGCCTCAGGTGTGGCCCTAAAAAGCAAAAAAAAAAAAAAAAAGAGAGAGAGAGAGAAAAAAAACTGAAAACTAAGTGGACAATCTCAGACAGAAAAAAAAAAAAAAAAAGCCAAACTATTAAACTGACTATAGGGCAATTGGAAACACTTGAATATGGTCTGAGGCTAGATAGTATTGTATCAATTTAAATTTTGTTTTTGACAATGGTGCTGTGATTATATATGCAAATATTCTTGCCCCTAGAAAATACACATTGAAGTTTTTAAAAGTAAAGGGGAAGGATATCTACAACATGTTCTCAAATAGTTCAGAAAAAACATAGAAAGGGATCAAGACAAAAATAAACTAAGACAAATGCAAGCAACTGGTAAACCTGAGCAAAGGGTTTACAGGAGCTCTTTATACTACTCTTTTTTCCTTTGAAATTATTTCAAAAAATGTATTTCAAAAGACAATGTAGGAATTTTGAAACACTGAGACAAAGCAATTTTGAATCTAAGTTCTATATCCAATCAAACTATTATTTTAATATTAGAAAAAATAAAGACATATTCAGATGTGCAAGACTCCGAATATGTCTTAGACCATGAACTCTCATTGCACTGATCACTATAAAATGTACCCCAGGGGTAGGGGTGGGGAGACATTGCTGATATGTGAGTAGGAATGTAAATCTCGCAGTGACCGAGTACTTCACACCCACTAAGACCGCTGTAATAAAAAAGGAGAGTAACAGTTAAGTGTTGACAAGGATGCAGGAAAAGTGGAACCCCAATACACTGCTAATGTGAATGCAAAATGGTGCAGCCACTTTGAAAAAGTTTGGCAGTTGCTCAAAAAGTACAGCACAGAATCACCAAATAATCCAGCATTTTCGCCTAAAAGAATTGAGCACATTTCTGCATACAAATATCTGTACTCTAGCATTCATAGCAGCATTTTTTTTTTCCTGCCTTTTCTAGGGCTGCTCCCTCGGCATACAGAAGTTCGCAGGCTAGGGATTGAATCGGAGCTTTAGCTGCCAGCCTACACCACAGCCATAGCAACGCGGGATCCAGGATCCAAGACACGTCTGTGACCTACACTACAGCTCATGGCAATGCTGGATCCCTAACCCACTGAGAAAGGCCAGGGATCAAACTCGCAACTTCATGGTTCCCAGTCGGATTCATTAACCACTGCTCCATGACGGGAACTCCAGAGCAGCATTACTTATAATAGTAAAAAAGTACAGGAGTTCCCGTCGTGGCGCAGTGGTTAACGAATCCGACTAGGAACCATGAGGTTGCGGGTTCGGTCCCTGCCCTTGCTCAGTGGGTTAATGATCCGGCGTTGCCGTGAGCTGTGGTGTAGGTTGCAGACGTGGCTCGGATCCTGCGTTGCTGTGTCTCTGGCGTAGGCTGGCGGCTACAGCTCCGATTCGACCCCTAGCCTGGGAACCTCCATATGCCGCAGGAGCGGCCCAAAGAAATAGCAAAAAGACAAAAAAAAAAAAAAAAAAAGAAACAAAACTAAATGCTCATCAACAGAGGAAATATTTTAAAATTCTGTCATAATCCCTCCTAGAGAAAATTAAATAGATATTAAAGAGAAAAATCTATTAACATGGAATAGCTCCAAGATCAGTTGTAAACTGAAAACGTAAGCCACAGAAAAATATAGAAATGTTACTTGTAAAAAAGAAAATAAATAACTGTGTATGTACTTATATGTATGTAGCTACAAAGAAATAAAATTGGAATTACGCTTACCAAATAGTTAACAGTAATTAACTTTAGAGGGAGGGGAGGGAGGGGACTGCTAAAAAGAAGAGGAGCTTTCTTATTGCCTCTCCACTTAATAATTACTTTAATCTTTTACAGTAAGAATGTGTGCATTCTGTACTTTTAAAGACAAACAAAAAAAAAATAAAATAAAAGGAAAATATTACAGTTGTAGACTCACTGGTGAAATTAAAGCTAATGCACTCCTCTCTCTCTCTCTCTGTCTGCCCCCCCCACCCCAAAGTTTCTGTAACACAATTCCAAACTTGCTTTTGGAAGTAAAAGCTTTTAAAAAAATTTGTCTCTGGCTGAACTGTAAACTCACTGAAGCCTAGTCCTTCTGAATAGAGACCTAAAAATCCATGCATCTTTGGGTAAAAGCAGTGGGAACATCTTTCTTTACTGCAGTTTAAAATGGTGTCTATCAGAACAGTTAAGCAAATTTACTATTGTATATTTTCCTATTATCTTGCAATCATAAAACCATATGATAATGATAAAGATGATGAAAGACTATGTAACTACACAAGGAAATATTTCTGACAGTTTTTGATGGAATGAAAACAATCAGGGGAGTCCCCCTTGTGGCTCAGCAGTGACAAACCTGACTAGTATCCTTGAGGATTCGGGTTCCATTCCTGGCCTTGCTCGGTGGGTTAAGGATCTGACATTGATGTGAGCTACAGTGTAGGTCACAGACGTGGCTCAGATACCGTGTTGCTGTGGTGTAGGCCAGCAGTTGCAACTCTGATTTGACCCTTAGCCTGGGAATTTCCATATGCCATGGGTTTGGCTCTAAAAAGCAGAGAGAGAGAGAGGGAGAGAGAAAGAAAGGAAGGAAGGAAGGAACGAAGGAAGGAAGGAAATAAGCAGGAAACAAGATGGTAGACTCTAATTATATATGGACAAAATCAAGAAATGTACATATACTCAAAAATTGCTGATGTAGAATAGCAGGATTATGAAAGTTTTTTCCAATGTTTTGGGGTGTTTTTTTGTTTTTGTTTTGTTTTGGGGGGGTTTTTTTGGTGGGGAGGGGTTTGCCCCAACATGCAGCAGCTTGATGTGGGATCTCAGTTCACAGACTAGGGACTAAACTCCTGCCACAATGGTGAAAGTGCTGAATCCTAACTATTAAACCACCAGGGAACTCCCCTTAATGTTTCTGTAAAAATTGTTGTAATGGTAAATAAAAACCTTTGGGGAAAAAAGGAAATGAGCAGGAAATAAATGGGTAATAATTTTTCTGGAAGACAAGTATTGTCCATTACAAGTAAAAACAGAAAAATTCTGATCAGTGGCTCCAGAAATTGCCCTGTGTACAACTTCAAAATAATTTTCAATATACATTATATATCATGTATCAATATTTTATAAGTAAAATATATACACCTATGTATTACATATATTACAATTATATATGAAGAAAGAGAAAATACACAAGATTACTCACTGTAACGTTGTTTACTCCAGAAAAAAAAAGAACAAATCTAAATGTCCATCAATAGAGGAAACATTAATTTTTTAAAATTTGAAAACAATATTTCTGATAAGGGGTTAATGTCCAAAATGTATAAAGAAGACATATAGCTCAACATCAAAAAAGGAAACAACCCGGAGTTCCGTCATGGCTCAGCAGTTAGCAAATCTGACTAGGAACCATGAGGTTGTGGGTTCGATCCCTGCCCTTGCTCAGTGGGTTAAGGATCTGGTGTTGCTGTGGCTGTGATGTAGGCCAGCGGGAACCTAGCCTAGCCTGGGAACCTCTATATGCCACAGGTGCGGCCCTGGAAAAGACAAAAAAAAAAAGGAAACAACCCAATTGAAAAATGGGGTGTAGACCTGAATAGACATTTTTTTCCAAAGAAGACACAAGAAAGACATAAGATGGTGAAGAACACATGAGAAGATGCTCAACATGGCTTATCATCAGGGAAATGCAAACCAAAATCACAATGAGATATCACCTCATACCTATCAGGATGGCTATTATCAAAAAGACAGTATGGAGTTCCCCAATCATTCAGGGTTGTCATTGTTGTGGCTTGTGTCACAGCTATGGTACAGGTTCGGTCCCTGGCCTTGGAACTTCCACATGCCAGCCAAGAGAAAAAAGAATGTGAGGTTGGGAGACATTTTCTTGCAATTAAATTTGGAAGCATGAGATCTATTGTGGACTGAATGTTTATTATGTCTTCTCAAAATTCATATCTTGCAGATCCTGCATTGCTGTGGCTGTGGTGTAGGCTGGCAGGTATAGCTCCAATTCAACCCCTAACCTGAGAACCTCCATATGCCATGGGTGCAGACCTTAAAAAAAAAAAAAATTCATATCTTTTAGTCCTACCCTCCAGTGTGATGGAATTTAGAAGTAAGGTCTTTGGGAAGTAACTAGGTTTAGATGAGATCATGAACTTGGATCCCCCACGATAGAATTAGTGCCTTTATAAGAAGAGGAAGAAAGACCAGAGCTCACTTATGCTCTCATTTTCCTCCCCCTCCCCCCTCCCCACATGAGGGCACAGCAAGAAAGCAGCCCTCTGCAAGCTGGTAAGACAGCTCTCCTCAGCACCTTGACCTTGGACTTGTAGCCTCTTTAACTATAAGAATATAAATTTCTGTTGTTTAAGCCACCCAGTTTATGTTGTTTTGTTACAGCAGCCTAGGCTGACTACAACACTCAATAAACTCCAAGTAGAATAAATACACACACACACCACAACCAGACACACCATAATAAAGATGTTGAAGGTCAAATCCAAAAATAAAATCTTTTTTTGTGTGTCTTTTTGTCTCTTTAAGGCTGCACCCATAGCATATGGAGGTTCCCAGGCTAGGGGTCAAATTGGAGCTATAACCGCCAGCCAATGCCAGAGCCATAGCAACACAAGATCGGAGCCTCATCTGCAACCCACCACAGCTCATGGCAACGCCAGATCCTTAACCCACTGATCGAAGCCAAGGATCAAATCCGCATCCTCATGGATGCTAGTCGGGTTCATTAACAACTGAGCCATGACGGGAACTCCTAAAAATAAAATCTAGAAAGTAGCAACAGACAAATGAGTCATCACATATAAGGGAACACAATAAGACTAACAGCTGACTTCTCAGAAACGAGAGGACAGAGGTAGTGAGATGATATATCCAAACTGCTCGGAAAGAAAAAAACTGTCAATCAAGAATCTTACAACCAACAAAACTATCTTTGAAAAATTATTAAAGTGTCTTTCTATTTACTTAGATGTTTTAAATAAGATTCAGTATGAATCTTAGAGACAAAAATAAGTGATCTCAAACAAGTTGCTATGAACTTAAAAATACTCTAAAGAATAAAGTCTATAAAAAACTTACAGAAGCAATGAAAAAATTAGACAGAAGGTAACAAATACTGAATATAGGCAAAAAGGATTCAATATATGGATACTAGGAATCTCTGAAGAAGAAAATTAAAACAAGGGAACAGAATAAATATCAAAACACAGAATTCAAGAAAACTTTCTTGAAATTAAAAAAAAAAGTTTTGAGGAGTTCCCGTCTTGGTGCAGTGGTTGACAAATCCGACTAGGAACCATGAGGTTGCGGGTTCGGTCCCTGCCCTTGCTCAGTGGGTTAATGATCCGGCGTTGCCGTGAGCTGTGGTGTAGGTTGCAGACGTGGCTCGGATCCCACGTTGCTGTGGCTCTGGCGTAGGCCGGTGGCTACAGCTCCGATTCAACCCCTAGCCTGGGAACCTCCATATGCCACAGAGCGGCCCAAGAAATAGCAACAACAACAACAAAAAAAAAGACAAAAGACAAAAAAAAAGTTTTGAAATTACTTTGTATTTTATTGTCTTTTTAGGGCCACACCAAAAGCATATTTCAGAAATTCTTAGGTTAGGGGTTGAATTGGAGCCATAGCTGCTGGCCTATACCACAGCCATAGCAACACTGGATTCAAGCCATGTCTGCAACCTACATCAGTACTCATGGCAGTGCTGGATCCTTAACCCACTGAGTGAGGCCAGGGATTGAAGCCAGGACCTCGTGGATACTAGTTGGATTCATTACCTCTGAACCACAATGGGAACTCTGAAACTACATTTTAAAAGAACACTTCATTTACCTATGATTATCAACCCAGAATGTCCCATATATTCTAATGAAATTATTGAACTTTAAAGAAAAAAACACTTTGGATATCTAGTCAAAATAGTAGATGAGTTATAAGAGGAAGAAAATTAGATTATCAAGAAACATTTCTCCAGAAGCAAATGGAAAATATTTTTAAGATACTCAAAGAGGGAAAATATGAGCCAAAGATTCTATAGACAGTAAAACTAGCATTCAAGTACAAAAGGCATAAACTGTTATTAACACACAAAAAAAATTGGGAATATTGTTCACATGAGAACTTCTTGAGAAATATACCAAAAATTGAGCTTCAGCCAAACAAAATGACAAAGAAACATTTAACATAATGACTGGGGATAATTAATAAACAGTTTTTAGATCTTTACTAAATAAGACCTAAAAAGGAGAGATACAAATGGCTGAAATGCAAACAAGTAGATACAGTTTATTTTTAAATAGGAGTAGAATGGGGATACGATACGCAAAAAAAAATATTTTTTTTAGTAATAACACTGGTGGTTAGTAGTATTACAACTATTAGTAATAACACTGGTGGTTAGTAGTATTACAACTATTATTCTGAGGTGTCTTCTGTGAGTGAAGGAGAGAGTCTACGGGTAATTTGGGAATATTGAATTTCTATCATCTCTTCTGTTCGTGAGAATCAAGATTCTTATTGTAGAAAGAGGACATGAAGATATAATGTAGAAGATTTTGAATTTTACGACTCTGCCATTATGAATTAGAAGTGCCAATGTTAATTCATGAGATACTTTCTCTTCTAAAAGAAAAAATACACACACACATGTGGTCTTAGCTCTGTTCACTAGAGAAACCTGAAAATAACAACCAACCTAACAGCAATGACCATCCCTAGCTTTGATATTGTTTGAATTACCATTTTCTATGAAAAGACTTCTTGGGGAAGTTGCCGTTCCTGGTATGGGGCAGGAAATGTACAAGATGAGCCTGGAATATCTTGGCATACTAGATAGACAGGAAGTCATCTAGCTACTAAGGTGTTAAAAAGACTCAGAGCCAAGTTGAAGAGGTGCCCCCTGACCCCAGACAGAGACGAAAAAATTCAAGCTTCAAAAGTATAATTGCAATTGATTAAAACCCATCAATCAATGAGTTAATAATGATATTAAAAATGATTTTTTAACAACTAATGGGTCATCTTGAGAGAACGATATGAATCCAATTTGTTATCTTAAATGAATCATTTATTCTGCCTTCCCACATAAACTGTACCATGGGTAATCAAATAGTAATGAGGATAAGTGTCTCTTTATAAAGGTACTCCACCTAATAAATGAAAAAGAAATTAACGAATTAGAATGCCTCCATTTTTCCATCCTCAATGAATTAATACATTTAGGCGTTGAGCACGAATGCTAACATCACAAAAAGAGAAGCAACCGGACATTCTGTACCTCCTGGTGAAGTTATGCCAGAGGAATTGAACCCAAATCTGAGCGAACCTCTGGATCTGGCTGCCTATTTGCAGGAAATATAAAAGGCGAGAGCAATGTGTTGAACTGCACCAAAAATACGATCAGCAAAAGCCAGAGTGTGTGAAACTACAGTCAAACAGTACAGTTTGGACTGTTTATCTACAACGGATAAAATGAAAAGAAAAGGATGAAGAGGATTGTGTATATTAAAAGAGACTTAAAAGGCGCCTAATAACTTTTTTATGGGCAAGACTAAACTGCAGTTTCTAGAGATGTAGCCGTGGGTGATAAAACTACAAAGTAGCATAAGGAAGCAATCACTATAAAAGTCAAGACAGGGACTTCTGCTTCTGATCAAGATGGAGTAACAGGGACCAGATTTAGCCTCCTGCCTGAAATAACTCAGATACTAGACATAAAATACATGAGGGAAAAACAGATTTTAGATATTGGCTCTCTGGATGCACAGAACAGTGCTTCCTAAGACATGGGAAACAAATGAGGTGAGCTCTAAAACTTCCCCAGCTTGAGAGTTCCCGTTGTGGTACAGCTGAAATGAATCCGACTCGTATCCACGAGGATGCAGGATCCATCCCTGGCCTTGCTCAATGGGTTAGGGATCCGGTGTTCTCATGAGCTGTGGTGTAGGTCACAGGTGTGGCTCAGATCCCGCGTTGCTGCGGCTGTGGTGTAGGCCAGCAGCTGCAGCTCTTATTCGACCCCTAGCCTGGGAACTTCCGTATGCTGTGGGTGCAGCCCTAAAAAGCAAAGATAAGATAAGATAAGATAAGATAAGATAAGATAAGATAAGATAAGATAAGATAAGATAAAAATAAAATAAACCTTCCCTAGTTTACTGCCCAGAGAAAAGATTCAGGCCAGAACACAGACAGGAGGAACCCAACAGTCTTCCTGAGTTGAGGAGACAAAATTGGGAGTTCACAGAGCCCAACTGGCTTGAGTTCACAGAGCAAATTATAGAAAAGGAGAGGAATGCATGAAAAGAACCCCAAAGATCTTCAGAGAGCAACCCTCGAGTCCTGGTCAGCATTTAGATATAAGGAAAATACCCAAATCCGGGGAGAGAACCACTCAGATAGACAAAGGTGAACAATTTATGGAGCTCACATAAAACCAGGGAAAGTCGGAGTTTCCACTGTGGTGCAGCAGAAATGAATCTGATTAGTATCTATGAGGATGCAGGTTCAACACCTGGCCTTGCTCAGTTGAGGATCCGGCATTGCATGAGTTGTGGTGTGGGTCACAGATGCAGCTCAGATCCTGCGTTGCTATGGCTGTGGTGTAGGCTGGAAGCTGCATCTCTGATTAAACCCCTAGCTTGGGAACCTCCATATGTCTTGGTGAGGCCCTAAAAAAAGCAAAAAACAAAAAACAAACAAACAAAAAATCAGGGAAAGCCCATGACATGGAAAAACTTTATAATTCATGAGGTGTTAAGTAGTGAGGCAAAATCAGCCCTAGAACGAAAATTGCTCTCATCCCACCCAGCAAAGCTTAAAAGCAATCTCAGAGTGATCAAATGGTTTCCAAGTAACTTCACTGAATCCCAGAAATGAACTCGAGAATATCAACAGGAATGTAAAATATCCAGTAGCCAACATGTTGAAATTCATAAGATCTGGAGCCAATAAAAAAATTAGCAGGCAAGAAAAGGAACAAGAAAATGTGACCCATATTAAGCAGATGCAGAAATGATGCAAATAGAATTAGTAGACAAGGACATAAAACAATCATAATAATAGTACATATATTCAATAGAGGGAAGATTGAGCATGAAGAAATATGAACAATATGTTTTTTAAAGACCCAAATGAACTTAACAGAGGTGAAAAACCACAACCTCTGACATTTAAAAAACACTCTGGACAGGAGGAACAACATATTAAACATTGCAGAAGAAAAAACTAAAAAAAAAACAGCATCAGTGAGTATAGGATAACTTCCAGCAGCCTAAAAAAAGTACAGTTGCAGCCTGAAAGGAGAGGACACAGGAGGGATGTGGGGCCAAAATTGAAGAAATAATGGTTGAAATTTTTCCAAATTTTATCAAAATTATCAAACCCACATATCCAAGAAGTTCGATGAACCCAAAATGCAAGATATAAGAAGAAAATACTACCAAAGCATGTCATAACAAAACTGCTTAACACCAGTGATAAAGATAAAATCTTACAACCAGTCAGTGGAACAAAGGGAAGAATACAAGTGACTTCTGGATAGAAACTGCAAGTCAGAAGACCATGGGGCAAATGACAACAAAAACCTGTGATCCTATAATTTTATACCCAGAAAAAAATCTTTCAAAAACAAAAGTGAGTTATGACGATGATCGTTGTACAACTATGAATATAATAAAATTTATTGTTTTAAAAAAATAAAATCTAATCATATAGGATTAAAAAAAAAATTCCTTTCCTACAGAAAAAAAAGTGGGGGGGAGGAGTACCAATTGTGGCTCAGCAGCAACATATCCGACTAGTATCCATGAAGATGTGGGTTTGATCCCTGGCCTCGATCAGTGGGTTAAGGATCTGGCATTACCATGAGCGGTGGTGTAGGTCTCAGATCTGGCATTGCTGTGGCTGTGGCGTAGGACAGCAGCTGTGGCTCTGATTCAACCCCTAACCTGAAAACTTCCATATGCTGCATGTGTGGCCTTAAAAAGAAAAAAGAGGAGTTCCCATCGTGGCACAGGGGAAACAAATCCAACTAGGAACCATGAGGTTGCGGGTTCAATCCCTGGCCTTGCTCAGTGGGTTAAGGATCCAGCGTTGCCGTGAGCTGTGGTGTAGATGGCAGAAACAGCTCGGATCCCGAGTTGCTGTGGCTGTGGTGTAGGCCAGCTGGCAGCTACAGCTCCAATTCCACCCCTAGACTGGGAACCTCCATGAGCTGCTGGTGCAGCCCTAAAAGGACAAAAGACAAAAAAAATGAAAGAAAGAAAGAAAGAAAGAAAGAAAGAGAGAGAGAGAGAGAGAGAGAGAGAGGAGAGAGAGAGAGAGAGAGAGAGAAAGAAGAAAGAAAGAAAGAAAGAAAGAAAGAAAGAAAGAAAGAAAGAAAGAAAGAAAGAAAGAAAGAAAGAAAGAAAGAGAAAGAAAGAAAGGGAGAAAGAAAAAAAGAAAAAAGGGGAAAAAGTGAAATAAGGAGTTCCCATGGTGGCGCAGTGGTTAACGAATCTGACTGGGAACCATGAGGTTGCAGGTTCGATCCCTGGCCTTGCTCAGTGGGTTAACGATCCCAAGTTTGCTGTGGCTCTGGCGTAGGCCAGCGGCTATAGCTGCGATTCAACCCCTAGCCTGGGAACCTCCATATGCCACAGGAGCGGCCCAAGAAATAGCAAAAAGACAAATTAAATAAATAAATAAATAAATTTTTAAAAAAGTGAAAGAAAATCTTTTTCAAGCATAAAAAAGCTAAAAGAATTAGTGGCAGACCTGCACTTCAAAAAATGGTAAAGAAGGTCTTGCAGAAGGAAGACCTTTCCTTGAAGAAGGAAAATTATAGCAGATGGAAATCTAGGTCTATATAATAGAATGAAGAGCAACAGAAATGGAAATATCTGAGTAAATATGAAGTATTTTTCTTATTTTTAAAAAATCTCTTTAAAAGATCATCAATAGGAGTTCCCCTTGTGCCTCAGCGGGTTAAGGACCCAGCATTGTCTCTGTGAGGATGCGGGTTTGATCCCTGGCCTCACTCAGTGGGTTAAGGATCTGGCGTTGCGGTAAGCTGCAGCATAGGTCAGAAATGCAGCTTGGATCCAATGTTGCCGTGGTTCTGGCATAGGCTGGCAGCTGCAGCTCCAATTCAAACCCTAGCCCAGGAACTTCCATATGCAGTAGGTGCAGCCATTAAAAAAAAATCGATGGTTTAGTGAAAAGAAAATAATGTATTATGAGGCTTATAACACATGCAGAAATTATCAATGATAAAATGTCACCCACGATAAAAATCAGAATAGTGGTTACTTGTGTGGGAAGGAAGGGCATTGAGACGGTTGATGGCGCAAACTGAGGGATTCCTGATGTTGGCAAAGTTCTAGGTCTTTATTTGGCTATTAATTTTAAGAATGTTTATCTTGTGATAATTTACATTAAGCCATACATTTGTGTCATTTTCTTTTTTTCATTTTTAAATGTTTTTATTAAATCCATTATACTTGGTTTACCGATGTTGTCAATTTTCTACTGTACAGCAAAGTGACCCAGTCTCACACACACACACACACACACAAAAGCACAAACACACAGATATATATTCTTTTTCTCACATTATCCTTCATCATGTTCCATCACAAGTGACTAGATACAGTTCCCTGTGCTATACAGCAGGATCTCATTGCTTATCCACTCTAAGTGCAATAGTTTCCATCTATTAACTCCAGACTCCCAGTCCATCCTACTCCTTCAGCCTCCCCCTTGGCAACCACAAGTCTGTTCTTCCAGTTCATGAGTTTCCTTCCTGTGGAAAGGTTCATTTGTGCCATATATTAGATTCCAGATATAAGTGATACCATACAGCATTTGGCTTTCTCCTTCTGACTTACTTCACTCAGTATGAGTCTCTATTTCCATCCATGTTGCTTCAAGTGATATTATTTTGTCCTTTTTTATGGCTGAGTAGTATTCCATTGTGTATATATACCACCTCTTCTTAATCCATTCATCTGTCAATGGACATTTAGGTTATTTCCACATCTTGGTTATTGTGAATAGTGCTGCCATAAACATACGGTGCATGTATCTTTTTCAAGGAAAGTTTTGTCTGGATATATGCCCAAGAGTGGGATTGCGGGGTCATATGGTAGTTCTATATTGAGTTTTCTGGGGTACCTCCATACTGTTTTCCAAAGAGGTTGTACCAATTTACATTCCCACCAGTAGGAGAGTTCTCTTTTCTCCACACCCTCACCAGCATTTGTTGTTTGTTGCCTTGTTAATGATGGCCATTCTGAGAGTTGTGAGGTGGTACCTCATAGTAGTTTTGAATTGCATTTCTCTAATAGTTAGTGGTGTTGAGCATTTTTTCATGTGCTTGTTGGTCATCAGCATATCTTCTTTGGAGAAATGTCTATTCATGTCTTTTGCCCATTTTTCAATTGGGTTGTTGGTTTTTTGCTGTTGAGTTGAATAAGTTGTTTGTATATTTTAGAGATTAAGCTCTTGTCAGCTGCATCATTTGAAACTATTTTCTCCCATTCCATAGGTTATCTTTTTGGTTTTTGATGGTTTCCTTTGCTGTGCAAAAGCTTGTCAGTTTGTTTAGGTCCCATCAGTGTATTTTTGCTTTTATTTCTGTTGCCTTGGGAGACTGATCTAAGAAAACATTTGTGCAGTTGATGTCAGAGAATGTTTTGCCTATGTTGTCTTCTAGGAGTTTGATGGTGTCTTGTCTTACACCTCTTGTTTAAGTTTTTAAGCCATTATTTTATTGTTTTATAGGGCCTCACCTTCAGCATATAGAGGTTCCCAGGCTAGGTGTTGAATCGGAACTGCAGTTGCCAGCCTCCGCCAGAGCCACAGCAATGCCACATCCAAGCCGTGTGTGCAGCCTACACCGCAGCTCAGGGCAATGCAAGATCCTTAACCCACTGAGTGAGGTGAGGGATCCAACCCGTAACTTCATGGTTCCTAGTCAGATTCGTTTCTGCTGCACCACGACGGGAACTCCCTTGAATTTATTTTTGTGCAGTGCGAGGGTGTGTTCCAGTTTCACTGATTTACCTGCAGCTGTCCAGTTTTCTGTATAGCTATTATTTTATAAATTTTATTGTTTTTACCATAAAACAGTATGAAGTAAATTTTTTTGAACTATTAGAAAAAAGACAGGAAGGATGTGAAACAAAGCATTAACAACGGTTAACATATGAATGCTGAGACTGTAGATAAGGACCACTTTTCTATTTTTTCCAAAATTCCTACTATGAATATTATTTATTTTTGTAATCAGGAAAAAAATTAATAAAGCCAGGTAAATACTCTGAATTGAAATACTTTATGCACAAATTGGACATGTGGTCCTTAGAGGGAAGAGTCACCCTCACGTCACGATCTTTGCTTCTTTGCTCTGATTATATCAGTTCTGCCCATTCCTATCCAAGTTGCTTTGGGGTATATGCTAACAGCCAAAATCTAGTAAAGAGTAGCTATCCCAAAACTTATTTTGTACAGAACTGAATTAAAGGCAGCTAAAAACACATTTTTTTGACTCTTTTGTTCTAATTAATAATATTTCACTGAGATGGGGAATGAAGAACAGTTATCTTGAAGTTAGAATTGACAGTCAGAGATGCTGGGGGTTTTTTTGAGAGACTCTGGTGTAGCAGAAAATATCTTGTGATTGTTTTGTAAACAAGGACACTGAGGTATTGCACTTAAAAATTCTGTAGAGGGAGTTCCTGTTGTGGCTCAGTGGAAACAAATCCAACTAGTATCCATGAGGATGCAAGTTCGAACCCTGGCCTCACTCAGTGGATTAAGGATCTGGTGTTGGCTTGAGTTGTGGTGTAGGTCACAGAGGTAGCTCGGATCCTGAGTTGCTGTGGCTGTGCTGTGGCTGGCAGCTGCAGCTCTGATTCGACCCCTAGCCTGGGAACTTCCATATGCCACAGGTGCAGCTCTAAAAGGACAGAAAAAAAAAATCTGTAAAAACAGCCCTGTATTTCCAGTATTCTAAACAGAAATATAGAGTGCCTCTATATATCATCTGACAGAAACCTTATGCCTGAATCAGCTATACCCAAAACAAGAACAAACGTAAATGAAGCCTGCCACAAATCTCCAACCTCACCAAACGACTGTGTCCCAAGGGAAGAAAAAATCCATACAAGGAAAACAGTAGGTTGACTGGAAATCTGAGGACCTGACAAAGACAGAGCCTACTACAAACTTAATTGCTCACAGAGCAAGCAGGAAAGCGCACAATATCCCATGAACATCTGTTGTTTGTGAATGACTAGGGTTGGGTCAAGTAGGATTAGCCACACAGAATATCAGCCCTATAGCATTTGCAAGAAAACACCTTACAGATTAGCAAAGGGACCACAATGCACCTAAAAAAAAAAAAAAAAAAAAAAAAAAAAAGGACATGGAGTTTTCACTGTGTCTCAGCAAGTTAATGCAACAGGGTTTTCATAAAGATTTGGGCTGGATCCCTGGCCTCGCTCAGTGGGTTAAGGATCTGGCATCGCCACAAGCTGCGGTGAAGGTCGCAGATGTAGCTCAGATCGGTGTTGCTGTGGCTGTGGTGAAGGCCACCAGCTGCAGCTCCAATTCAACCTCTAGCCCGGGAACTTCCCTAAGTTGCAGGTGTGGCCCTAAAAAAAAAATGGAAAAAAAGCGTAAAAGAATTAAAAGCATCTGATGGGTGAACATTTGCTTCTTTGGGTTACATACTATAATATCCTCAACATAATTTTCAATACCGATGACCCTATGGGTTACCACAGCAAACACATACATCACTGCAACACGCTGCAGTAAGACATGTGGGCCTTTAGGCCAACTCCAAGATGGATAATGTGGAACTGGACCATTTCCTAGACAGAAGACCACTAGCAATAACCCTTAATCACCTAGAGTCTCCAGCGGCACATTTAAAACAGAATTCCTAGAGCCTGCATTTCAGCAGCCACCACGCAAAGAAATAAACACCTTGGTAGTGCAGGAAGCCCTGCTGTTTGGAACTAGCTGGTTCTGAGGCAGGGGTTTCTCATCTCAATGAGCAGCAGCTGTCACAGCCACCCTGCAGGGACATCTTCATGGAAGTCCTTAAAGATCTTCATTGTGACCATGCCCTCTGGCTCTAGGTAAAGTTTCTGCTCACTTGTCATATTCTTTGGGAGCTCTGCATTTCATGATCATTGACAGGGAAACAGAGAAGATCTGCATCTAATGAGTCGCATGAAAGAAGCAACCAGAAAGGGAGGCAGCACCGCGTACTAGAAAGAGAACCGGGCCTCTTAACAAAACTCAACTCAAAGGACAGGTAGCAGTGACATTGTACAGAGAAAAAACTAACCTCAGTAAATGCTGACAGGAGTTCCTGTCATGGCTCAGTGGTTAACGAATCCGACTAGGAACCATGAGGTTGCGGGTTCGGTCCCTGCCCTTGCTCAGTGGGTTAATGATCCGGCATTGCCGTGACCTGTGGTGTGGGTCACAGATGTGGCTCGGATCCCATGTTGCTGTGGCTGTGGTGTAGGCCGGTGTCTAGCCTGGGAACCTCCATATGCCGAGGTAGCGGCTCAAGAAAAAAAAGGCCAAAAAAAAAAAGTAAACTCTGACAACACAGTCCAGCCATCACAAATCTATCAATGTGCCGTAAGATTCTAGATACATCTACTTAATATGCTTCTTTGAAAAGTATCTCTTTATGAAAATAAGTCTGTGTAAATAAAGAGATTGGGCCATTTTCATTTGTCCACATAAAACCCAACTGCAAAAATTCCTATGTTGAGTTATTTGGGAGTCTATGCTTTTTTTTTTTTTTTTTTTTAAGGGCCTCACCCATGGCCTATGGAAATTCCCAGGCTAGGGGTCAAATCGGAGCTGCTACAGCCACAGCAACTCGGGATCCGAGCCAAATCTGTGACTACACCAAAGCTCAAGGCAATGCCAGATCCTTAATCCACTGAGTGGGACCAGGGTTTGAACCCGAATCCTCATGGATACTAGTCAGAGTTGTTACCGCTAAGCCAGAATGGGAACTCCCTGGGAGTTTATTCTAACCTTTGATACAATATACACACACACAGTGACAGTGAGATTCGTGGAGGCAGGTAGGTGGAATGGAAAGAACCTTGGAATCCCCATCAAAAAGCCCCAGTTCTGATGCCTGCTGGGCCACTAGCTGTGTGACTTTGGACCCACAAGACAAGGTTAGGAGACATATTCTCTCTGAGGCTGTGAAATAGGTGTACTCTTGCCAGAGAAGGTTGGAAGAGGAAAGGAAAAGGGGCCCTCGGTACATTTCAATGATTTGTTGCAAAAGGCTGTTCTTCATCATATCTCATACAAAATGTTTGTTTTAACATATATCTTTAGGTTTTTTTTTTTTTAATGTAATAAGCCATCCTGTTACACGATAGGGAAACTACAAATGCTACTATAAAAAATGGTACTATTGATGACAGGAGCCAAAGGCACCTGCTCCAGCAGGTTGGAAAGAGCTGGTCTCTTCTCCAGAATCTCCCCACCAAGCCATCCCTTGTGCATACAGATGTCAGAGGAATCTCTCAAAAGCATGATTCTCAGACTGTCCACTGCCCTACTCTAAGATCTCACTGCCTAGCAGAGAAAGTACCAGTCCTCATCCTTATGTTCCAAGCTCCCCGCAGTAGGGCTTCACCCTGCCATCCCAGCGATAACTTCTGGTTAAGCTGCTCTCCAGGTGCCCACTGACCCACCAGGCTGGGACACTGGCCACACCCCCTCCCACCCCACCTGCAGCCTCTGCCTCTAATCCTCTGCCTCCTCTTGCCTCCACCTGCCAAAATCCCACGCAGCCCTCCACATTCAGCTCAAATGCCATCTTCTTCAAAAAATTTTCTATCAAATGTGCTTGGAGGAGAGGGCAAGGGAGGGAGGTGGGAGAGAGAGAGATTTGCCACCACTTGATAGCAAAGGCAGCATCCATACATACTGGAAGGGCAGGCTTACACAGGGGCTGGAGTCCAAAAATCAGCTTTGTTGAGATTCTCTAAGAGAAGAACAGGCAGCCTAAAAAGGCAGGAAATAGCCACGGAGGTAATAAAAAAGAGCGGGTTGACCATCTGTCCAGGCTGTCCCAGGGGGAATTTCCATGCTGGGTGGGAGGTTAGATGGGGTGACCCCACGTTCCCAACCATGATTCTAAGTTGGGTCATGGCCATGGGTTCAAGACTGTACGTTTCAAGTTAGAAGCAAATTTTGCTTGAGGTTCACTTGTGGTTCTCTCATTGTACCTGCCTGTTTTAATTTTTCCTTTAAAAAAAATCGCCGAAAACATTTTATGAAAAGGTGGAAAGGAATAAAGAAAAAAGAAAAGACGGGAGTTGGTCTAGACTTGCCTTAGGCAGCTTCCATAACCTCTGTCAGTCTTACCGTCCTCATCTGTAAAGTGGGTTGATAATGAAACTAGTTGCACCCGGTTAGTTCTATGAGCTAATACATATAAAGGAGTTAGTATAGTACTTGGCACATTGGAAGCATGGAATAAGGGTTTATTATTGTTAACATCACTGCCCTTAGAAAAGTGCTTTGATACTGAACATGGAACATGGAAAATGTTCAATAAGTAATAGCTATTGCTATTATAATACACTAAGCTTAGGTATTAAACAACATGCATTTTAAAGATTAATTTTAGACTCACTTTAGAGCATACTTTCTTTTTTTTGTCTTTTTAGGGGTGCACCCACGGCATATGGAAGTTTTCAGGCTAGGGGTCAAATCAGAACTACAGCTGCCGGCCTACGCCACAGCCACAGCAACTCGGGATCCAAGCTGCATCTGTGACCTACACCATAGCTCAAAGTAACGCCAGATCCTTAATCCACTGAGCAGGGCCAGGGATCAAACCCGAGGCCTCATGGATACTAGTCAGGTTCGTTACTGCTGAGCCACAACAGGAACTCTTATAGCAAACATTTAAAGACCTAACTACAAAAGCAGAATTTGGTAAACCACCCACCCCATTCCTAATCATTATTATCATTTTATAGATGAGGAAACTAAGACTCAAAGAGAATCTTTCACCTCCAAAGTCACACAGTAGAGCTGGGACTAGAACCAAATCTTTCATTTCCAAACTCGTCTTCCTTCCATGAACGATGTGAATTAAAATAGGATAAGTTAGATGTGTGGTCATGTGACAGCAGTTTATCTGTTCACCCAACTGAGAAATATGTTTCTCCCTCCACTGCCTATCATTTCTGAGCCTTTTCATTCCATTGTGTGAAAGAAAAGAAATTTACTCTATACATGTAATGAAGGATCTCCTCCAGTTAACATGGCACAGGTAGTGGATTCATCAGAATGCAGGTTCTACTAACAATGACTTCAAAGACAGAGGTGTAATTCTCTCCTGCATAACAGGGATCATGAGAAGGCCAGGGCTGATAGGACGCTCCACTATGTTGGGAACACATATTCCCACTCTCTGGTTGTGCGGCCTTCCCAGAGTGTCACCGCTTCTGCAAGGCTGAGAATGGTTCACACCACCATAACCACATTCTAGGCAAAAGGGTGAAGGAGAAGACCCGACTCTTACCTTTAGAGCTGGACTTAGAAGTTCCAAACGGAACGTATACAGAAGTGGCCAGAACTTAATGACAGCCATATCTAGCTCCAAAGGAAGTTAGGAAATATAGTCATTATTCCAGCTAACTAGCTAAAATTGGGGGGTTCTATTAATAAAGGAAAAAAACATTGAATAGCCTGTGAAAATTAACTATTACCAGAGTTCTCACTGTGGCTCAGTGGTAACCAACCCGACTAGAATCCATGAGGACACGAGTTCGATCCCTGGCGTTGCTCAGTGGGTTAAGGATCTGGCATTGCCGTGAGCTATGGTGTAGGTCATAGACGCAGCTTGGATCTGGTGTGGCTATGGCTGTGGTGTAAACCTGCAGCTACAGCTCTGATTTGAGCCCTACTCTGGGAACCTCCATATGCTGCAGGTGCCGCCCTAAAAAGATGAAAAAAAAATTTAACTCTTACCTATGTTTAATTCCACTCCCTCCCAAAACTCCACTAGAATAATAGTAAAGGAATTTAAAGACAATTTCAATGCTCAAGGACAAAAAGAGTAAGAGAAATGACCACAGATGATATCAAAGGTGATCATACAATAAAGATACTTTCAGATACGCAAATATTTTGACCTCTCATGCACCCTTTCTCAAGACGTTCCTGGAAAGTATTCCCCACCCAAACAAGGAAGTCAGTCAAGAACGAGGGAGACAGTGGATCCAACATTTGAAAGGGGTGAAGGAAACTGCCAACGGGGAAGAAAAGGTATATCCTCAAATAACTAGACAGCAATCTTAGAAAGCAAACAGTACAGCTTGGAGTAAGCTACGCAAGGCATGTCCAAGAGAAGGAGGAGGGGGAGGTGGGGGTGGGGGACACGGAGAGGAAGAAGGGGGAGGGGAGGGAGAAGAGGGGGCAAAAGGAGGGAGGAGGGAAGGAAGAGGAGGAGAAGCATCAACAACAGGTGCTAGGGTACCGGTTTGGTTTGTCTTACCGAGAGGTCTAGAGATCGGTGGTGAGTGTGGTGAACAGATTATGTTCAGTCTGGAATAAGCAACATTTTGCTGCAGCAAGCTGAAAAGTGTGTTGCTAGTGATGCAGGGGGGAGGCTATCTGACTGGTTGGGGTGGGGAGTGCGGGTGGGTCCTCTAGTCTCCAGGTCCTCACAGGAGAGGTGCTCAAGGTAGTGGAGCTATTCTGTTTGTCTACAGTGACATATGCAGATTGCAGGAAGCCTACCTGCAAGCCTACCAAGTCCCTGCGGCCTCTAGCCTGGCCCGAAACTCCAACATCATTGCTATACATGATTGCAAAACTACCCTGCGCAAGCCACAGGATCCACATCGTGGCTGCAGGTACAATTCTGTCATGCTACACCACCAGCTCCATCTTGCTATATTGTCCAGAGTTGTACTGAAAAGGACTTGGCCTCACCCATGAGCAGAAGAATTGTAACACTATAGCAATGTTATTAGGGAGAATTATCTCCAACACTACAGGGTGTGGGAGATTCTGAACTTCCACAGAACCTGCCAAAATGCCCAAGGAGGATTAGGTCAAACAATAACAACAGCAACAACAAAGCAACTATTACTTTCAGGAAAAAGAAGTGTTAGGCAAAATAGGAACTGCAGTTATAGTATACTACATGACTGCTGTGAGTTACAACTATGTAATCACAGTCATATAAAGACTGAAGAGTAATTTAACCAGAAACTGTGATAGAACTATACTTAAAGGGTAAGAGGAAAGAAAATAGGGAGGTGAGAAAGAGTGTAAGAGAACTAAAATCTCATTCCATAGTAAGAAGTCAGTAAATGTAGTTTCTGGGAGTTCCTGTCGTGGCTCAGTGGTTAACGAATCCGACGAGGAACCATGAGGTTGTGGGTTCAACCCCTGGCCTTGCTCAGTGGGTTAAGGATCCAGCATTGCCATGAGCTGTGCTGCAGGTTGCAGACGCGGCTCGGATCCTGCGTTGCTGTGGCTCTGGCGTAGGCCTAGCCTGGGAACCTCCATATGCCAGGAGAAGCGGCCCTAGAAAAGGCAAAAAGACCAAAAAAAAAAAAAAGTAGTTTCTAAAATTGATAAATCGGGAGTTCCCGTCGTGGCACAGTGGTTAACAAATCCGACGAGGAACCATGAGGTTGCGGGTTCGATCCCTGGCCTTGATCAGTGGGTTAAGGCTCCGGCGTTGCCATGAGCTGTGGTGTAGGTCACAGATGCAGCTCGGATCCTGCGTTGCTGTGGCTCTGGTGTAGGCTGGCAGCTACAGCTCCGATTAGACACGTAGCCTGGGAACCTCCATATGCCGCAGGAGTGGCCCAAGAAATGGCAAAAAGACTAAATAAATAAATAAATAAATAAAATAAAAAATAAAATAAAAATTGATAAATCAAGAAACAGCATTATATTCCTTTTATCTTTCCTTTTCTTTTCTTTCTTTCTTTCTGTCTGTCTGTCTTTCTTTTTTATCTTTCTTTCTAGATCTACGTAGACAAACAGAAGAAACAGTGATGAATTTAAAGTGGTTGCCTCCAGGGACTAGCAGGAAGGAAGGAAGAAACAGAGCAGATGAATGCCGTTTTTTACTAAAAGTCGTTTAGGATTATTTGATATACTAACCATAAGCATTTAAAGCAAGGAGGAGGAGGAAACAAATGAGGACCCCATAAACTATGGAGAGTCCTATAAAGCAGAAATTGGCAAACTATGGCCCTAGATACAAATTTCAGCCCATTCCCTGATTTCCTACACCCCATAAGCTAAGAATGTTTTTTACATTTTTTAATGTTGGAATAAAAATCAAATGAAGAATAATATTTAGTGATACAGGAGAATTGTGATACTCAATCTTATTTTTTTAATTTAATATATAAAATCTCTCAGACCAGCATTAATAGATGAATGTTTGCAATCAGTTTTGCTGATAGCAAACATGAAATCTGAACCCCAGTTAAGAGAAATGTTATCACCCTAAAAATAGAATTCTACTCTTCTCATTAGTAGGTCTGTATTACCAAAAATAAAAATCATATTTTATTATTATTATTATTATATTTAGAATTTTATTAATAAAAAGGTTTTGGAAATTTGTTTTCTCTTTTGTTATATAAGTACCTACATAATATCCCCCACTTGACCTCTTAGGCCACAAGCCTAAAATAGTTACTAAAAAAAAGTTTATCAATCTGTGCTGTAAAGGGAGGAATGAAGTTCTCTGAGAACGTGTAGCAGAGGAACCAGAGCTGAAGATAGGAAGCTATTTCTCTCTTTTCTCTGGTGAGAAGAGGAGCCTGGGGCGAGACTGAGTGGGCAGCTATCTTTTTGTGGTGGAAATCCCGCTAGGAAGCTGCCAACAATGTAAGACAGATCTTGTCCACAGAAACACACACATGCAGAACATCCCAGCTCCCAGCAGCTCTCAGCGGACTTTTATGTGTCCAAGATCCCAAGCTACGAGTTTTCAAGGAGGAAAAGGAAGGAAGGAAGGGAGGGAAGGAAGGCAGGAGAGAGAGGGAAAAAAGGGAATAGAGGTAGAAACCTCTATGAACTCCCTCCCCTGTCATTCTCTCTTTTTTTTTTTTTTTTTGTCTTTTTGACTTTTCCAGGGCCGCTCCCGCGGCATATGGAGGTTCCCAGGGTAGGGGTCTAATTGGAGCTGTAGCCGCCAGCCTATGCCAGAGCCACAGCAACGCAGGATCTGAGCCTCGTCTGCAACCTACACCACAGTTCACGGCAATGCCGGATCCTTAACCCACTGATCAAGGCCAGGGATCGAACCCGCAACCTCATGGTTCCTAGACGGATTTGTTAACCACAGACCCACAACGGGAACTCCCCCTCTCATTCTGATACTTTTCTCCAACCAAATGAAATGGAAGGAATACTTAGGCCAGGCAGGAAGTGTTGTGTTGAGGCCCCAGAGTGGAATTCCTCTCTCTGTATATAGGAATTCCTCTATAAGGATGGGGGAGGGGGCACCATGAGGGCTACTGGGAACCAGAACTGAGGCCACAGCTGAACAGCTGCAGGAAACCATGAACTGCCCCTACCTACCCACACTGTCCCTGAAGCTCATACTTCTTCAGTGCTTTGGCTGAATCAACCCACCCTGCAGGTCCTAGGGCCATGCTATGCCCTGATCCACCACCCTCAGATCCCCCAAGGGCTGAGCTGAGACCAAGCCTCCAGATGGGAAGGTTGGCAGCTCAAACCAGAGAGCAGCAGCCCCAGGTAAAGGCGACCCTGTCCAAGGACCCCAAGCTGCAGAGACCCCAACCAGACGTGACCCTGGATTTGATCCGGGGCAACAACCACCTCATCGTTTCTGATGCCCTTTGCAGTGTGGGGCTCAGGGGCAAACAGACTCAGTTCAACTGTCCTGGGAGACTTGTCTACATAACGGGGGTCTGGGGCAGTGCCCACTTCATCTCTAACCACCACTACTGGGAGGAATTTGTGGGAAATAAAGTGGAACAGCATCCAGGCATCTTCAAGGATTCATCGAGAGGTAAAGGGTGGGTGGGAGGGAGATAAGTTAGGAGACTGGAATTAACAGATACACACTACTATATATAAAAATAGATAAACAGAGTTTCCGTTGTGACACAGCAGAAACGAATCCAGCTATGAACCATGAGGTTGCAGGTTCACTCCCTCGCCTCGCTCAGGGGGTTAAGGATCTGGCATTTGCCGTGAGCTGTGGTGTAGGTCGCAGACACGGCTCGGATCTGGCATTCCTGTGGCTGTGGTGCAGGCCGGCGGCTACAGCTTCGATTAGACCTCTAGCCTGGGAACCTCCATATGCCATGAGAGCAGCCCTCGAAAAGACAAAAAGACCAAAAAAAAAAAAAGATAAACAACAAGGACCTACTTAAAGCACAGGAAATCTACTCAATATCTTATAATAACCTGTAATGGAAAAGAATCTGAAAAAGAATACATATATATGTGTAAACTGAATCACTTTGATGTACACTTGAAACTAAATTAACTATACTTGTAAATTAACTATACTTCTGTTAAATGAGAGAGAGAGAGAGAAAAGAGAGAAATATCTTCCTATCTCCAGAGCTGGGATCCTGGATTGTCAGCCTGACACAATGTATTTCAGGTCTCTAGGGATTTTCTTTGCTTGTTTTTTGTCTTATTAGGGCCCCACCCGCAGCATATGGAGGTTCCCAGGCTAGGGCTCCAATCAGAGCTGTAGCTGTCAGCCTACACCAACAGCCACAGCAACTCAGGATCCAAGCCATGTCTGCGACCTACACCACAGCTCACGGCAACGCCGGGATGCTTAACCCACTGAGCGAGGCCAGGGATCGAACCTGCATCTTCATGGATCCTAGTCGGGTTTGTTAACCGCTGAGCCACAACAGGAACTCTGGTCTCTGGGTTTTGACTTACATCACGTGGGGATTTTCCTAGATCTGAAGGGGTGGGGAGACTTTGACTTTGCTCAAAGCAGTAGGAAATCCTGCATGGTTACATTCACATCTGGCCTCACCTCCATGTCCAGTCTTCTGTCTAAGACCTTAGCAGAGAGGAGTAAACGAACTGCCGTAGAACCTGTCCCCTTTGGGATGTGAATATTAAGACTCCTCCAGAGTCCCTTGGAAGAGACCAAATAAGACCTCTGTCCACTAAGAGAAACCCAAGGGAAAAGCGGTGCTTGGAAGGACACAGAAGTAACTTAACTTTGGCTACTTTGGGGAGGTCCACTAGCTGCATAGCGGACACAGGGAAAGGACTGCTTGGACCATCTACCTTCGTACTTTTTGATTTGTGCATCATATTCAAGTATTACCCATTTTTAAAAAATGTTTGAAAAACAAAAATAAAGTAAAAGTAAATAAAATTAAACATTTGTGGGAGGGATGCTTGGCTTAGCCAATTTTAAGAATACTTTGGAGGGGCTCCCGTCATGGCACAGTGGAAACGATCCAACTAGGAACCATGAGATTGTGGGTTCGATCCCTGGCCTCGCTCAGTGGGTTAAGGATCCGGCGTTGTCCTGAGCTGTGGTGTAGGTGGCAGACAGCTTGGATCCTGCATTGCTGTGGCTGTGGTGTAGGCCTGCAGCTGTAGCTCCGATTCGACCACTAGCCTGGGAACCTCCAGGTGCTGGGAGTGCGGCCCTAAAAAGCAAAAAAAAAAAAAGAAGAAGAAGAAGAATACTTTGGAAAACCAAAATAGAAGAATTGGTGTTAAAAAGAAAGGGATTCAGGGACAAGATAACCAGTGACTCTGGCCAACCATTTTTCTTTAATAATGTCAAGATGATTTCTGAATCTGTCACCATGCCCTGAGTTATCAGCTGTAGACTGCAGTTTTCCTGAGAGGAGAAAATATGCCATTTTTGCACCTCTTACGTGACCTAGCTCGGTTCCTTGAAGATGATACATATTAGGAAATATTAGATTCCAATCCAAAAGAAATATGAAAATATGAATGAATATTCAGTGGAGCTTCTCCTTTGTGTAGCGGGGGAGGGACAAGAGGTCTTCCCTTCTCTTCTAGTTCTGTTTCTTCCAGCATAGAGTCCTATTTTCTTTCAGTATTAATGATAAGATCTAATAATAAGGGCTATCGATGATGCCTAGAGGGCAAGTGGCCAAGGTCAGTCAACAGAGATTTGTCCTCTTGTCTCCCCAAAACAAATACAGGACTTGATTCAAACCCATGGTGCTATTCTACCCATCAGAGCAGTGAGCTACCATGTGGCCATAACTGAATACTTTTATTTTATTTTCTCTAGAAGAGGCATGTTTCTCATGCGACAATCTTAATAAATGCAACTGGGCTCCATTTCTTGGCTTTGAGGTAATGAAAAATTAATTACCATACTTTACAAGTAATAGTTTCCACTCACAGCCCTCCCTTAGAAGTAAATATATCATAAATAGTTACTATTATACCAATGGCTGGTGGATTGGGCAGCCTGTCGTCCATAAATCCTTTTTCAACAGACATGTTATTTCTTCCGGGGAACAAACAGATTTGTTTTAGATCAGAGAGTCAACTGACAGATGGCCTTTGTAAAAACACACCATTTGTATAAATAAATTATAGTTTTACTATGGTATTCTGCTTTCGTGCATTTGGAAAACCAATGCCCCCATTCTCTAGAATGGGTCTAAATTGCATCGAGCAATTTCATCGGGGTGTGAGGCCACCTTGCACAGATCTCCCAACACAGATGCTAAGGTCCAAAGTCTCAAGACGCGTGCTGCCACTTCCTGTCAGTTGTCACAAAGAGCTCCGCCTGGAGGTATTGGGACCATCTCCCGGAGAGCTCCAACACCAAACAGAGCAAGATACCAACTGGCACATTCCCCTTAGCTCTGGGTTCTGTTTCAATTAAATTTAATGACATCAGCGTGCCTTATTTTCCTAACTACACATAATTGGGGCTGACAATGTATTTCCCTTAAAAAGCTGAAATATTTCATTTTCCTTTACAATATATTTTGTTGGTTAAATGCTAAACGTTTGGTAGAGTCCTTTAAAAATCCAAATCAGTCTTTTTATTTATTTATTTATTTTTTTTAGGGCTGCACCCATGGCATATGGAAGTTCCCAGGCTAGGGGTTGAATCAGAGCTGTAGCCGCTGGCCTACACCACAGCCACAGTGCCAGATCCAAGCCGCATCTGTGACCTACACCACAACTCATGACAATGCTGGATCCTTAACCCACTGAGCAAGGCCAGGGATGGAACCTGTATCCTCATGAATACTAGTCAGATTTGTTTCTGCTGCACCATGACAGGAACTCCCCAAATAAGTCTTAACTCTGAGCCTACAGCAATCTCACTCACTACTCATCTCATCACATGCACACATGTAACACACACACACACACACACACCAAATATTTATTCACTCAGATGGAGACGTACATACATAGATATGCAGCTATACATACACCTACCCCTTCTCAGAACCAAAGGGGTAGAACATGGTATCAAAAAGGGAATATTTGGGGGGGGGGTGGAAGAGGGGGAGATAAATTAGGAGTTTGGGCTTAACATATACAAATTACTTTCTATGGAGTTCCCGTCATGGCGAAGTGGTTAACGAATCCGACTAGGAACCATGAGGTTGCGGGTTCAGTCCCTGCCCTTGCTCAGTGGGTTAACCATCCGGCGTTGCTGTGAGCTGTGGTGTAGTTTGCAGATGTGGCTCGGATCCCTCGTTGCTGTGGCTCTGGCGTAGGCCGGAGACTACAGCTCCGATTAGACCCCTAGCCTGGAAACCTCCATATGCTGCGGGAGCGGCCCAAGAAATAGCAAAAAGACAAAAAGACAAAAAAAAAATTACTTTCTATAAAATAGGCAAACCGCAAGGACCTGCTGTATAGCACAGGGAACTATACTCAGTATCTTGTAATAACATATACTGGAAAAGAATCTGTAATTCATACACCCACATATCTGAATTGCTTTGCTGTACACTTGAAACTTAACACAACATTGTTTTGTTTTGTTTTGTTTTAATTAAGAAAAGAAAGGGCAGGGAATTCCCGTTGTGGCTCAGTGGTTAACAAATCTGACTAGGAACCATGAGGTGGTGGGTTCGATCCCTGGCCTTGATCAGTGGGTTAGGGATCCAGCATTGCCATGAGCTGTGGTGTAGGTTGCAGACACGGCTCAGATCCCACATTGCTGTGGCTCTGGCGTAGACCGGTGGCTACAGCTCCAATTAGACCCCTAGCCTGAGAATCTCCATATGCCACGGGAAGCGGCCCTAGAAAAGGCAAAAAGTCAAAAAGAAAAAAAAAAGAAAAAAGAAAGGGCATATTTTGTTGTTGTTGTTAAGAACCAGAGCCAGTAAAACATGTCTTTTGTTAGGAGGCGAAGATGTTCATCTTAGCTCAACATACCAAGAATGGGCTTTATTGGCATAATGATCACCCATGTGTCCTTTCTTTAAGGATATTACTCAGGTCCATAAATGATTAAGATCCTAAGGCCACCAGTCCTGATCAAATAAATGAATGGTTAGCATTAATCATGTTCACTATTCAAAATATAACAAGAGGAGAGACTTTGTATTCTTCTAGCTAATAAAAATTTTTAAAGTCAGATTGCCTAATATTTTCTAGGCTATAAGGTACATTTAGAAGCTGTTTATTGCTTAGACTCGTGGGGTACTCTTTAGCTTGGTGCTTTGTGTGCATTCATAACCTCAGGCTCCCAAGTTACTATTTAGAGCTATACCAGTTGGTGCCTTGATAGAATTAATACACCATCTAGAACTGCCTAACTTACACTTAAAGAAGAGCTTAAACCAATGACTTCCATCTGTTCTTATGACACTCCCAGGGAATCTCAGGTTACTTCAAAGGAGATCAGAATTCTCAAATGAAATTAATCTGGATATATAAATCTTATACTCATATCCTCATATACGTCAGATATAAATATATATACCTACATGACATAGTCTTCTGGAAGAGGTGAAGGTCAGGAAATGAGTGGCGTAATTGCATACCAAGACCTTAGAAGGGTAAAATGATTACAAATTATAGTAGGTGTCATAAACCAGATTAGAACTAATCATGGAAAATAAAAACCTACTCAATTCACACAACATCACATATTTGGAACATGAGAAATCAAAAGCTGGTGGGGGGCAAAATCAATAAAGTTATTTTTAAAATGGATGATTTTGTGGATGAATTATTAGTAAACACAACTGAATATGAATCTGATTGCACGGCTAATCCTTTTTTTTTTTAATATCTAAATCATGCTACATGCCTATTTCTAAGTGAAGAAGCAGTTCATCCTGCATCTCAATAAACTGTTTATGAGACATCCTTGTCGCTAATGGAGTCAACTCACAATCAATACATTTATTCACAGTATTATGCAGACATACAGGTCAAGGGTTAAGAAAATATGTTCATTGCAACGGTAATCAACCAAAGCTACTGTAATCAGCCTTCTCACCGACTTCTTGAGGATATGTGTTGGGAATGGTCCAAGAGGCTTGCAATCATGTGTCCAATCACAAAATTCCCGTGCTTAAAGCCAGTGCACAGCCCTACCACCAGAGTAAGGCAGTGAATAAGGTATGAGCCTTCCCCTTCCTGACTCTGTAACTGTGGGCAGGTTTCTCACCCACTTGCAGCTTCAGTTTTTCCATCTGCAAAAAGGAAAAAAAACAACGCTCACCCCATAGAGTTGTGGTCAGAAGTAAATGAGTTAGTACTGGTAAAGCACAGTGCCCACAATAAGCATTCAGCGAGTGTTAAGTTCTTGTCACTACGTATTGTTCACCTTGTCAGAGGCTCCCTGAGCTGGAGGCCACTGCAGAACTCAAGATTACTGAACTTACGATCATGCGTTTTAACTATACAACATCATCTCAGTGTTAAATTTCTGTTCAATGTTCTAAATGTTCAATATTAGATAAGTTAACTGGATCTGCATATGAGGTTGCATGTTTGTCCTCTACACATCCTGAACAACAGATTTCTTCCTATCACAGAAAGCGTTTGACCAAGCGAATTCTTCTAAGAACCAGAGTATTATGAAGCTGACATTACCCTGATTCTCTGAATGGCAACTCCGTTATCGATTTGAAGGAACCAACCAGTATGAAAGGGGAAAATCCTGACTGGTAAATTTCTTAGGCCCGGCCTTTCTCAAGAGAGCTTATAACAAGATGCTAGGATCAAAGGAGTTACATAAAAATGACCACACATACCATTTTTATTAGGAAGTTACAGGGAGACTGTAAATCTAATATATATTGATGAATTATTCAACTCTATCTCCGTCAGCCTGGCTGATTGGGTCACAGGGTAGGAGGATTTTTCAAGCACTCCCAGAAGGCCCCTGAGCCCTCTTGAATGTTAGCCTGGAGGTTATTTCTGATCAAGTATGGGCACCAGAAATCTATGCAAGGAAGGAAGAGAGGCGCTTCCTCTAGGAAGGGGAAATCGAAACCACTATGAGATGCCCCAGGAGATCATTTAAAACCCTTTAAATATATGTCTTGAAAAAAGAGGACTTTATCCTGACTAGATTTCTGACCTGGAAAGCACCTTCAAAGACAAAGAACAGTAAGGTCACACACAGAGAGGGGAAAAAGAATAGCAAGTAGAGTAAAGGCGGTCCCAAACGAACTGAGACCGTTGGATCCATTAGAGTTTGAGAAGCTATAAGAAATTTAAACAGAGAGCCTGATTTATGCCTTTATGATTCATCCATAATCTTTTGGGAAGTCAACTGATTGCTCAGAAACACTTGCTTGAAACGCACTAGGTCTAAGGCACTATCTACTAATTCTATCAACAGCCCCAATTAACTACTTTAAATCCAGAAGGCAATGGACACGAGTTCTTCCCATTCAGACAATTGGAGGCTTTCCCAAGATTCCCCATTGCCTAAACATTTATAAGTTTATAGGGGCAAATACACACAATATTGCCAAATGGAAGAGGCTTTGAAATGCATCCATTTGGCCCATGGTGGAGAACTGTGTTTTCCTGTGGGTTTCTTTTTTGTGAGGACACCAAAAATTTGCCTCTCTTTTGTCGGTCCTTTGACTCATCTGGGAAAAGGAGATCAGAGGAAGCATGGATGGCCCATAGCAAGTTAGCATTTCCCACCGAAATAAACACATTCCTTTGACTCACCCCATAGCCATGGAGCCAACCTCTCAAGTTACAAAGGACAACACTGGCTTCCAGGAGAACAGAACAACTACTAAGCCCATTTTCACACCTGATACTGTCCACCACACCCTCATAAAAATGTATTTTCTGTAAACTAATAGAAATTGGTTCTTAAGACAATAGCCTCATGCTAGTCTTAATACCCGCTGAGATTACAAATTAACACATGGTAGAGGTATCGAATTAAAAATTATGTCCATGTTCCGTCTTACCCACAAAAATATACATCTGCAACTCCAAATAATACGCGACGCTGGATTGCCTTAATTTACAAAAAGCCAACAGGCGGGCATGGATATAAATTCTCAGTTCTCGTGGCTGTGGCCACCCTATGCTCTCGTCCCAGTGGTGGACACAATCGTTGATGTATTTATTATAATTTAAGGACACGAGACCATCGAAGGTGGCATTTTTTCCCTTTCACCTTCTAAGGCTCTCCCCAGAACAGTCCGATGAACGCCCACGCCGCCTTCTTCCACCCAAGGTGGACCCTGCTACCAGGAGACTCTGGATCGTGACCATAGCGCCTCTGTCCCCAGCTCTGGGGAAAGCCTTATCTTAGCAAGTGGCCCTCGGCGCACCCAGGTCCGCCAGCGACGCGGAGGCCGCGCGGTTTCATCATTAATGCTCCTGAAGGACAATAGCTCATCAAGCCCCACCGAAAGCCCCGGACCCGTCGCGGAGCCTGGGCTGGCGGGGGATGAGGCTGAGCGACTCCTCCTAGAGGTGGTTATGTGGAGAAGGAGCAATCCCTTCTCCCTCCTCCTCCTCCCCCCGCTACTATCCGCGGCCCGGAGAACTGCCGCTTGCCGCCATTGACACGCACAGATAGAACCCAAAGAAAGGCAAAGAGTCCTGCCCGGCACCGGCGCCGCGCGGGCCGAACCTGCGCCCCGGGGAGCGGCGCGCAGAGGGCACCGGGCGCCCGGAACAGGCGGCGCAGCACCAGGTGAGCCCGCCATGGCGGTGGCATTATTGTTCAGGGGGCTTCGGGGTCTGGAAACAAAACGCGCCGCCGGGGCAGTGCAGGGGCCAGAGAGAACCCCCCTGCCTCTCCCCGCCGCCCAGCCGCTGCAGGCGCTCCCCCGAGAGCTGACCCTCCCCGCAAAAAAAAAAAAAAAAAAAAGAAAGAAAAATTAATAAATCAAGCTGCCCAACTTGCCTCCTCGGGAAAAAAAAAGGAGGGGTTGCTAAAGAAGCGGTAAAATTCCTGCGGCCGACGAGGAGCCGGGGGCATCTTGGGCGAGGAGGGAGGAAGAAGAAGGATGCGGGGTCCAGCCGCGGGGCCCCGGGCGAGGCTGGACCCGAGGGATCGGAGAGCTCCTGGGGATGCGGAGTTCGGGGCGCAGAAGGGGGAGGAGGGAGGCGCCTGGCCGCCGAGGGGGACTGATCGGGGGCAGCGGTCTGTGCAGGGGCCAAGGGACCCCAGGCAGGGCCGCCCGGGGGGGCTCCGAGGGTGCCCAGGTCGGGCGCCGGCTGCTCCGGGCTGACAATGGAAGGGGCGCGGAGGCGCCGGGCGGAGGGAAGGGACCGGGGTCCGGGGGCGGGCCGCGCCTGAGAAGGTCAGGCCGGGGACGCGGGCGGCGGGGGCGAGGGCCGAAGGCTGCTCCGCTGTGACCGGGGCGTCGCGGGCGGCCGTGAGCCCCCGGCCGGCGCGGAGGAGGGCTCGGGGCCGGGCACTCCCCTCCGGTTCCCTTTCCGGGGCGCCCGGTGCCGACGCGCGCTGCGCTTTCCCCGGGAAATGGCGGCCCCTCCGCCGCTCGCTTGGGCAGTCCCGGGTTCCCGCTTTGCGCGGGAAAAAAATAATAATAATAATCGGCGGAATAAGGATAAAAGTAAAGTGGCTGCGACGCAGGAAAGGTTTGCGCCGGGCGCCAGCCGCGGAGCGAATTGCGTGCAGGGCGCGGCAGGCGGGGACCGGCCCTACCTCCCGGGGCGCCGGGCCCACTCTCCAGAAGCACCCTAATTCCAGGTTCGCGCCTCCTGAATCGCGCCCGCGGGTGTCTTTTCCCGCCTTTCCTCCTGGGGGCGCCCTCCGCTCCTGCCCTCTTTGTTCCACACAACAATGGCCCAGAGGGCATTGAGCCCCCAAAGGGCCAAATGCGCCTCCTCCTCCAGGAGTGTCCAGCCACTGATTGTCCCTGGCCTGAAATGGGCCACTGCAGGTTTGATTTAGGCCCCCATACCGCTGGGTTTGTTGGCAACGGCCCCAGGATGGGCGAAGGGATGAAAGGGGAGAGAAGAGAAGGGCCGCGAAAGCAAAGCACGGGTTCATGTGCATTTGAGGGGGTGCAGCGGGGACCAGAGCCCAGAGGCCCTGATGGTAAAGGCAGTTTGGGTTTTCCAACAGCGCTGATGAACTGAGGTATCGGTCCAGCCTCTGTCCAGCTCAGGGGAATTCAAAACCGCACCCAGGTCTGAGCTCCCCGAGACCTCAGGGGCCCATTCCCCCAGAGGCGATCGGTCCAGCTCGGCAAATGGTTTCCTCACTTTTCTCATTGGTGTTTGTGTCGAAAAGCAATTGTACTCTCACTGGGCTGTGCAGTTGCTCTTGAAACGGTTCGGTAGGTGAGAGAAAAAGAAACATTATTAAGAGCGAACATGTGTCTTCGTTTATGTTGTTTCTTATTTAGGAGCAGTTCCTTTGTGAAACACAAACCAAGCTACACATAATTCTCAATTCGTTCATATTTAACTGAAAGTTATCTCATACCCTTTTGGAAAACTCTTATTTTTCAAATAAGTGTTCAGAGCGCCAAGATTGAGAAGTACACTCATGCATTTTTAGAATTGCTTTAGCCCAAGATTACCATATAAATCAATATAGGCACCGCCTGAAGAAAAAGTTTATCTTGAATCACATAATTCACACCTTCAAAATCCCTACTTCCTGTATCCCAGTTTCCTTTAAAAATATGCCCAGTTCTTCATTCCAGTTTTTCCTACCCTTGTCACAGTTCCTCCTCACCTGGATCCATTTATTGCCATGCTTTAGACATTATTAATGGTCTCTGTTTCAAAACTCTATAAAAGAATTTACCTCCTTGGATCCAGAATGTTCCAAAGACTGTGACCCTATTCCCTCACTATTCCATCTTGAGTCTAGTTCTCAGGGATTCTGAGGTGCCTTTGGTCTGCTGTTTCCCAGTGGGTGGGACACCCTGCTAGCTATTGTCTGAGACAACTAGGTCTGTTTTCGCTGCCTCCTGCCAGCAAGGCAGGAGAGAATCCTATCTTAGGCAGCTTTAAATGAAATGTATCTGTAACTTTTTCAGGGGGAGGAATGTGCAAAAAAAAATCAACCAACTTTCTTAAGACTGTTTTTCATTCTCCAAGTTAGACGCTATCTTGGTAAATGCTTTGGAAAAGCATGTAATGCACAGAGATGAATGAAGAGCTTATGGCTAGAGGTCAATTGAACAAGCATTTATGGAACACCAAGGATTAAAACACCTCTGGATGGGGGAAGAAATGCAAATAGGAGAGAACGGACCCTGCTCTCAGAGAGCTTACACCGCTAAACGTAGAAAATAAAATATTTTTGCAGGAAAAAGGAGAAATGTGATTAAGATTGGCAAGCTAGTAGGAAAACGGGTTCTTTGATGTGCTGCTGACAGGTGTGCAAATTGATATAGCCAGTTGGGAGGGCAGGTTGGGCACCTTTCAGATTAATAATGTGCACATTCTGTGACCCAGCAATTCCATTTCTTGGTATGGATCCTAGAGAAGCAGGCACACGTGTGCACAGATTATGTTATTTCCTTCCATGGCAGAGTTTTGGTAGTTCTGAAATTGAAAACAATCTAATGGCCATCAATCGGGAATGGCTAAATAAACTCTGATACATCTTTTGGAAAATTAGGCCGCAGTTAAAAAGAATGAAGTAAGTCCATATATACTAAGAAAGGTCATCAAGGTATATTATTAATGAAAAAAAGAAAATTACAGAACAAAATATACTGCATGGAACCCTTATGGAAAAACAAAACTATGAATGTCTATAAGTAAAAATGCATACGTAAATGGAATGGGAAAGGCATAGAACAAGACACCCACTAAAAGAGACAAGAATTAGGGGCTTTGTCGAGGAGTTTAGTCGCATTAATCATACCCATCCATAATCATTGTTATAATACTCGAAATTTTACAACTTGAATTAATTTATATGTTGCTTGGATAACGAAACACAATTCATTTAAAAGTGATTGATAATGTGTAATAAAAGCCATAATTAAAATGCTACAACAATTTTTTAAAGGGAGACGAGAATTCTAAGCTAGAAGGGAGGGCTTGGGCAAGGCTTCACGGAGAATGTAACAGGCTTTGGAGGGGAGAGGGGACCAGGCAGGAAGGAGGAAGCCGGATGCAGACACAGAGCTCTAACCAGAGCCTCCTCTTTCCTCGCTGGCTGAGGCCTGGCCTGCCCGGCCCACACACAGGCTGGGGAGTGAACCAGATGAACAGGTCGCAGTTGCTTTCACTGCTATGATTCTCTGAATATCTGAAGCTAGATGTAGAGTGGGGAGATGTGCCAGGAGAGGACATGAGTTCTAACCGTGATACTGGAAGGTGGTGTTTTGAAAAGGAACATAGTGGAAGGAGTTTCCATTGTGGCGCAGTGAAAACGAATCCCACTAGGAACCATGAGGTTGCAGGTTCGATCCCCTGGCCTCGCTCAGTGGGTTAAGGATCTGGCGTTGCCAGGAGCTGGGTATAGTTCACAGATGCGACTTGGATCTGATGTGGCTGTGGCGTAGGCCGGCAGATGTAGGGGTCCAATTTGACCCCTAGCCTGGGAACCTCCATGTGCTGGAGGTGCTGCCCTAAAAAACAAATAAAATAAAATAAAAAGGAACATAGTGGAAACTTGAGCATCAGGAATTGTTTTCCCCCTGGCTGCACAATGGGATGTATATTGGAAATTAGGATGGAGGGAAAAGTGTTTGAGAAGATAATTCATTCCCCCCTCAAAAAATTACAAAAGGAACCCCAAAATGCTTTTGAAATATTTAAAGTTGATTTCACTTATTCATTCACTCTTTTGAGGAATATTTATTGAATGTCAGATGTGTATGTGATACTACCCTAAGTGCCAGTGGGCCTGAAACATGTGACAGAGTGTAAGGGGAAACAGCCCCAGAGTGGTATTCCAGAAGTGGGGGTGAGGGGCCCAGGTCTAGGTCTAGTCTCACATAACTTGTGTGGCCATGGACATGTCGTTCAGTCACTGCCCCCCCTTTTACTGTAGCTAAAATTGGGGGGCCGGGTCTAAATGATTGCTCGCTCAGGTCCCTTTCAGCCTTAGATTATGATTTTGTTAAATCCTATGGGTCTAACATTGCAATGATTGTGAATTCCCAGGCAAATGGAAGGTCGGGGATATGGGATTAAAATAAGAGAGGCCCAAGGATTTCCAGTTGTGGCGCAGCAGAAACAAATCAGACTGGGAACCATGAGGTTGCAGGTTCGATCCCTGGCCTCGCTCAGTGGGTTAAGGATCCGGTGTTGCCATGAGCTATGGTATAGGTTGAAGATGAAGCTCAGATCTGGCGTTGCTGTGGCTGTGGTGTAGGCCAGCAGCTGTAGCTCCGATTCGACCTCTCTCCTGGGAACCTCCATATGCCATGGGTGTGGCCCTAAAAAGACCAAAAAAATGAATAAATAAATAAAACAAAATGAGCAGCCCAAAGTGCCCTGCTTTGTGAAAAACACAAGTATTTGCTGTCCTGGAGACTCTAGGTAGAGTGTGTTGGCTCTCAGCGTTTCCCCAGAGCTAATATTTCTTTTCCACCCCTTTATATAGCCTCCCAAGATCCGGGAGAGAAACACCGTCACTGAGTTTTAAGCTTCGTGTTATTCATACCTCAAGCACTGGGTATTATAATAGTTGCCTTTGAATTAAAATGTTAGCCTGCATTCTGTGAAAATAGTCTCTAAGACTTTCTTTCCTGACAAGAAGTCATAATAGCTAATGTTTCTTAAATGCCTTACTGCCTGCCAGGTACCATTCCAAGCACTTCATATGTATCAATGCGTTTGCATTCTTACAATAGCCTTATAGATAGCTACTGTTGTTATACCCATTTCACAGAAAAGAAAAGAGAGGTTTAAGAACATAGCCAAAATCACCACCCAACTGGTGGGTGATAAACTCCCACCCAGGGAGCCTCCCTCCACAGCCCCATAGCCCTTACCTGCCTGTGGTGAGAACAAGAGAGCCAGCGTCCCTCAGATTCTCAGCTTATGTTCATTTTCACATTAGGCTATGCAAATTTGATTTTAAAACTACTATTCACATCACTATTTTACCTGACGATGTCAATAAAAGATAAAAAGCATCAGATTGAGCCACATCACACCGTGCTTTAAACTGTCTTGTCACGAAGTATTAACTAAGACAAATTTGGTGGTTTCTCTGAAGCCCTTGCTGTTCATTTATCCATCTCACCATCCATCATACTTTCCCCGATTTATTTGACTGGCACTGCCAATTTGGGCTTGGAATGGAGTAAGTAATTCAAGTCAAAATTCCCACGCTTTGACAGAACGTGTGTGGAAATACGTGTAAGATCACCAGCCTTGTACGGCCTTGTGCACAACCTTTACTTCAGCTGATTCCATGTGGCCAGAAGTATTAGCTACAGTAGTGAGTGTATTTTTTTTAAGCCACCATTGCAGCACCTGGTCTGACCAAAGATTTGGAGGTCATTTCTGGGGATGAGAAGCAGTCCTGATGATATGGTTTCTGCGCCTAAATGTGGGTCATTTCCGTGACAACAGGACAAAAATATAACAAAATGAAATCAAACCTGTCTGGGAAAACCAAGGGTCTGTGTTCACCAGCGTGGCACCAGTAATGATACATATACGGCAGCTCTAACGAGGTGCTGCCTTCACTGCTCAGTAAAACCATTATAGTAAATAGTGGTGGTAGACTACGAAAAGGAAAATTCCAACGGCTCATACAATATCATTTAGATCAGATGATAATTCACTGGCTTCCCCTCTAGAGCGCTAACTTCCAAATTGACCAGACTTCCAGAATTTCAGTGAGATGATCATCCACTCAAGCACTACCCCCTTAATTCTAACCTGGACTTTCACCTCTGCAGTTCTTTGTAAACACTGTGGATGACTGTCTTGAGGTGGAATGAGAGGCAGTCCAAAAACAGAGTAAAATAGTTTTTCAGGCCCACTTTTTCTTTTCTGTGCTTGTGGGTGATGAAATGGTGACATCCAAGGAGAGATCACATGGGTGTGATTTAGTTCTACCTGATGGTTCCATTGCTATGAATGTAATAGATGGGCACGCAACCCCACTGAAATGTTCAGACATTCTGAGCATCTTCCTAGAGGAGCAGCAAGTTTTAGGTCGGAAAGGACCTCAGAGGCCGACCGGTGCCATGGTTCACTGGTGGGGCTCCACAGGGCCCTGAGTTCCTCACCAGCCCAAGGGAGGAAAGGGTAGGGATCAAACCTTCAAGTTTCTTAGGCCTTCCTTGCTCCAACCTCATAGCTCCCCTTCCTTCTGTGTGTTATATATAATATGTATATATTATGTGTATATAATATATATGTATATGTGTTTATAATATATATAGTATATGTATATAATATATATGTATATATTATATTGTATATTATATATTATAGCTTCTGGAAGGTTTTTTTGAGCAAAAGGGAGGTTCTGAAAAATCAACTGATTTGCCCAAGGGTCACAGCTAGTCAGTGCAGAACTGGAGGCCCACCCACTCCACTCCCACACACCCCTTATCCACCATGATGCACCCTATAGAGGTCTAACTTGTTCTGCCCACAGGTGGAATGGCACCTTATGGCTAGTGGTCATCCTTACCTGCTGCAAGTGATACGACATGCCAGGTCTCAGGGCCATGGGGGACCCACACAGCTCTGACCAGGGAGCAGCACGGCGCCCGTCACTGGCGTAAAACACTGCAACTGAAGCAACAGCTGCCCAGTCACTTGTCCCCACAGTGCAGCCACTGCCTGAGGACTAACAGTAAGGAAAATAGGGTGGGGGGACAGGCAGGGGAAGGGGAGGAGGAATGAGTTGCCTCTGCTGGGAGGCGCACAGTCCGTTCCAGCTTTGAGGGGCTACAGCCCATCCAGTGACTGGTGCTGTTCCGCTCACCCCCCGCCCCCACCAAAGGGAGCTCCTGCATCCCCTCACTCCCACCTGAGCTGCTCATCATGGTTCAGACAAAGCCAGACCCTTGCTCAGGGCAGTAAGGCAGGTCACTATGTAACAATACACCTCACTATTAATTTGAAACGCTTCGATTTTAGGAAAACACAGTAGCTTGCCCGCTGTTCCAATTTGCTAATTCTCAAAGAGCCCAAAGAGGAAACCAAGCTGGACCCGGTGAAGGCTTTTGTTTTTGTTTTATTTTCTGTGTGTAAGTAGATTCAGGGAGGCAAAACTGTTCATTTTCTTCATGGGCATATTACTAACTCAGAACTCAAAATATTTTTATGCATTCATTTATATTCATTTCTCATACACCTAGTACCATAGGTGGCCAAATGTGTTTATATTAGAAAATAACCTAAGGTTAATAATAAGCAAAAAAGACCTTGGGTCTGGTTCAACAAAGACAACAAAACGTGTTAAAAGTCACGTGTGGGGAGTTCCCGTCGTGGCGCAGTGGTTAACGAATCCGCCTAGGAACCATGAGGTTGCGGGTTCGGTCCCTGCCCTTGCTCGGTGGGTTAACGATCCGGCGTTGCCGTTAGCTGTGGTGTAGGTTGCAGACGCGGCTCGGATCCCGCGTTGCCGTGGCTCTGGCGTAGGCCAGTCGCTACAGCTCCGATTCAACCCCTAGCCTGGGACCTCCATATGCCGAGGGAGCGGCCCAAGAAATAGCAACAACAACAACAACAAAAGAAAAAAAAAAAGTCACGTGTGCCTTGGTATCAGCAATCTTAAATCCACCCCACGTCTGCTCCATCCCCTCCTCTACTCCCCATGCCTTCTGGAATGCTCCAGGCAGCCACATACACTCTGCTTTGGCCTCTGAATTATAAAGAATGTGCTGGCAGTTAAGTTTCCCGCCAGGTTATTCCAGGACATGACTTGAAATGCCTTTTTTTAAAAGGGAATGATTTGTAATCCAATAGTATAATTTAAATGAATTGGGTTAATGCTTGGTTCGAACGTTCGTGGTTGGTTAATTTGGTTAATTTGATCCGAGTGTCATTTTGATGAAATTGCATTTGATATTGCTCTTTATGTTATAAATTGTTAATGTGCTTTAACATATATGACAATAAAATTATTGACTCTTCTCATTCACTTAAAGGTGGCCTTGGAAGAAAATGGTTTGGAAAGTATTACTTGTGCAGTAATGATTTGCCCTTGGAGTTCATAAATGGAAGTGTAATAGAGCAAGTGATTTAGCTAGTACTACTGAAAATGGTTTTTACAGCCACAAAATAATACTAATAAACTGTTATTATTTTAATACAGTACTTAGGGTAACACACCAAAATATATTCGAATTCTGTCAGGTATGAGGCTAAGAGACTTTTTTCATACCCTTTAAAATATATTTTACCTACAGTTAATAATATATTTACATTGAATTCCCTTATGTCCTACCTTGTGTTATTTCATGTCATTTTATTTTCCCAAAGGATAGTTTTGAACTGACAAAGATGCTTCACTGCAGTATTTCCTTTGTTTTTTCATAAATATTTACAATATGAAATATTCTGAAGCACAGTTCTACAGATTAGGGAAATATCATGGAAACTAAAAATGAAAAAGTTGAATAAATTTCAGCAATTTTAAAACTACACGAATCCATTAGGGGGTGACACTCTGAATTTAATGTTTATGAACATTACAAAAATCATTTAAAGGTTTTTTTTAATTCATTTCCATCATTAAAAAGCTATAAGACCTCTTAGTTCCGAATTTAAAGTAATATATATATGGAAGCATTTTGAATTGTATACTTCTGAAGGGAATGATCTCAAAAGAGTATTTAAAATAAGCTGTCTTGGAATTATAGATCCTTTGTCAAGGTGGTTCAGAAGCCCCGCCAAACTTCACCTGTGACAGGCTGACCGATAATTATTGCTCCCAATCTCAAATGCTGGCTGCTCTCTCTTTTTAAAAGATGCTTTGCAAAAGCTTGACAGCAGAAAAATGGCCATTTGAATGGGGATTGCCGGTAGCTGCTAATGGACCATCTTGCCAATTGGCTAATGTGTCCCGTTCCTCATCAGTTTGCACACAATAAAAACTTTAAAAGTTGTTTGAGGCATAAAAAATAGTTTACTCTTGGAGTTCCCCTCGTGGCTCAGTGGTTAACAAATCCGACTAGGAACTATGAGGCTGCGCATTCAGTCCCTGGCCTTGCTCAGTGGGTTAAGGATCCGGTGTTGCTATGGGCTGTGGTGTAGGTCACAGACACAGCTCAGATCCTGTGTTGCTGTGAGCTGTGGTGTAGGCTGGTGTCTACAGCTCCGATTAGACCCCTAGCCTGGGAACCTCCAAATGCCGCGGGAGCAGCCCTAGAAATGGCAAAAAGACCAAAAAAAAAAAAGTTTACTCTTTTTCAGCTCTTTATGCCGGAGAAAGAACTCTTTAACATGTATTTATTTATTTTGGCTGCACCCACAGCAGACAGACATTCCCAGGCCAAGGATCAAACCCAAGCCACAGCAGTGACAATGCAGGATCCTTAACTCGCTGAGCCACAAGGAAACTCCAAGAACTTATTTAAAGGAAAATATTAAAGAAAGCCAGATTAAGGAGTTCCCTGGTCACCTAGCAGATAAGGATCTAGCATTCACTGTCATGGCTGAGGACACTGCTGTGGCATGGGTTCCATCCCTGGACCTAGGAACTTCTGCATGCTATGGCTGCAGCCAGAAAGAAAGAGAGAAATCAGATGATTTTGTCTTTTTATGAAGGCACTGGTGTATTAAGTTTGCTATTTCTCACCAAGAGCAATTCATTCAATAAAGGCAAACGCTTGGGATGTTTCCTTTCTTTCCTCTCCCATCTGGGATTATAGTATAGTTTTAAATATTGTTTATAGAAATCCCATATGCTGTAATCATGCAAATACAGACACTCTGAATCGGAGTCTATTATATTAGTGAGTCTTATACAATCTCTTGATACAAAATTTTATATTCTTCAATTACCTCAAGACCAGTTAGTTTCCAGTGACTCACCTGGTGGTGACAGTAAGCTAAATTTTTCAATATGACATTCTTAATTACAAAGCACTTGAGCTTTTTCTCTGTACTGATGTACTCATTTCTAGGCTTATTCCCAAACGATGTGTGTGAGGATGTTAAATTAAAATGACACTTTCAGTTTCCAGTTCTAAATGCTGGACTCTGAGCACACGGGCTTTCTTTCTCTAGAGCCCACAGAAATAATGGTGAAGATGTACAAAGAAAATAAATACTTGACAACAAAGGGGCAGGGGCTGGTGATGGTCATCTGCAGATGGGAGATTTCTGCACATTTCTGGGTGACCGAAAGTACACAGGAACATGTGGACAGCACCACAGGAAGAGTTACAGCTAAGAGGGAGCTGCCCTAAAGTGGGCAGGATGAGAAATGGGGAGCCCTTGCAAGTTGGTTCCCAGAATACCTAGGTGAACTGCCCTCTCTCCCTCCCTTACTCCTAGTAGAGCTTCCTAATAGTGGAAATCTAGCATTTATCCTCCCAACTGATGATCTAAGGTTTCGTTACTAACGAAATTGATCAACTACAGGGTAGGTCTAGAAGGTGGAGTATGGGTAGAGTTCTACCGAGTGAAACTCCCCTTATTCTGGCATTTGGGGACTCTGAGTTCCTAACCAGGTACCCCACGGTGCTGCCTGCTACTTGGCACCCCCTGTGCATGTACCTAAAGGTTCCCAAAAAGAAACCATGCCCACCAGACAATAACTGAGGAAGCTTTTCTATCTGCCTGCAATAGGCAACTGTGTCTTACATTCTTTTTTTTTTTCTTTTTTTCTTTTTCTTTCTAGGGTCGCTTCCTGTGGCATATGGAGGTTCCCAGGCTAGGGTTCTAATCGGAGCTACAGCTGCTGGCCTGCACCACAGCCACAGCAATGCCATCTGCAACCTACACCACAACTCACAGCAATGCTGGATCCTTAACCCACTGATTGAGGCCAGGGATCGAACCCACAATCTCATGGTTCCTAGTCGGATTCATTTCCGCTGCATCACGACAGGGACTCCTTGTCTTTCATTCTTGAATGCAAATGCACAACCAAAGATCACCAGACATTTAAGGAAAGCCAACATGACAAAGATGAAAATAAATAAATAGGACCACTGACTGGATATGATAATTTAGAGAAAGAAGATGATGTAAACACATCCCAGGTAGTTTCAGAGAGACTGGAAGTCATGGTGCCTTCATAAAAGAACAGGATCCTATGAAAAAGGAACAGTCAGGGAACAAGAAAGAGCTCTTGGAAATTAACAATATGATTATCAAAATTAGAAATTTAAAAGACCAAGAAATGGAAAGAAAAGGATAAGAGATTTGGGGGAACAATCCAGGAGACACAAAACCTGGTTTACAGGCATCCCAGTAAGAGAGAAGTAAAGGGAGATGCGGGAGAACTAAAGAGATGGGGGGAAATCATCAAATAAATAACAGGAAAAAAATTCCAGGGACTTTGAAACTGTGAAGAGTCTTTAGTTTCAACAGGCTTATCAGCAAGTGCTGGGCAGATGAACAGGAAGAGGAGCCCACACCTAGACTCCTAAAAAAATCCTTGTGAATTTTTTTTTAGGGCCACACCCACAGCATATGGAGATTTCCAGGCTAGGAGTTGAATCAGAGCTACAGCTACTGGCCTACACCACAGCCACAGCAACGCCAGATCAGAGCTGTGTCTTCAACCTATACCGCAGCTTGTGGCATGCCAGCTCTTAACCCACTGAGCAGGGCCAGGGATTGAACCTGTGTCCTCGTGGATACCAGTTGGGTTTGTACCACTGAGCGCAATGGAAACTCCGAAATTTTAGACTATACAGAGAAAACTTGACAACTCAGGGGATGAGGGCTTCCAAACTTCTCTGGAACACTGGTTTCCAAAAATGATGCATCAGTGGCTTCCAAATGCTGAAGCAAAATGATTTTGATGCTAGAAATTATATATTCCACCAAATGAGAATCCAAATATCATTCAATAAGGACAGATCCAAGAAAACCAAGTTTACTTCCCCATACTGTGTCTGAAGAGCTACCTGAGGCAGATAACAGGAAAACAAGAGAAAAAGGCAAGAAAGAGGAAGTCATGGCAACAAGGGTGAGCTGGGAAGAGAGCACCAGGATGTTCTCAGGGTAAAAGAGCCACTTGACATGGGAACACAGGTCGGAGGGCTGCAGGGACAATGTCTCTGGGGGAAAAAGTGGTCCCTGCAAACAGCATGGCAGACAAGCTGGGTGATTTTTAGAATATGGTAAAGGCATATTTTCTTTCATTAACAAAAAGAAAAATACAGTCGACCCTGTATTGGCAAACTCACCTACTCGCTAAAATTTGTAACCCAGGATCAATGCTTGCAGTCATTCAAGGACATGCGCAGAGCAGAAAATAACCTACCCATCCCCTGTACACCTTCCCAGCTGAGGTCAAACAAGGTCACACCCTGCCACCTTGTGTCATCTCCCACCCTGTACACACGTGACCCTTTTGTGGTCTATTTAAATGCCATGTTTTTCCATTTTGTACGTACTGTTAGTGATTTCAGTGCATTGAGAAGAGACCGCCTGGAAGTGACAATAAATGGAGAAGTAGAGGTATACACATTAGAGTTTGGGAGGCAACTGCCAGAACTAAAATGAAAATTGTTTCATGGAACAGCTGACTCTGGAAGTGAGCTTGGAGGAGAAAGGATGGAGTGAGAGCTTGTTGCTTTTCATTTAATGGATTTCTTTACCTCTTTGTCTTCCTATGGGCAAGTATGAGATTTAAAGATAAATTCAAAATTTTAAATAACTTCCTTAACTTTCTTGTTCTCCTTGTTTTAGGGTAACCCTGAGCAAGTCATAATTATAGGTTTGAGCATGTATAAGTTCACAGAGAACTTAGGGTCTCAGCTATTTTTTTCTAAAGAGCCCCTAGACCAGGAAAAATGCTTTGCATTCCATTTATTAAGTGGTTAGGTCTCAACAACTTAAATAAATATCTCTGTCCTAACAATTTAATAGCTGTTTGAAAAAAAAAAACAAAAAAAACATATGAGGCGTTCCTGTCATGGCACAGCAGAAATGAATCTGACTAGGAACCATGAGGTTGAGGGTTCGATCCCTGGCTTCGCTCAGTGGGTTAAAGATCTGGCGTTGCCATGAGCTGTGGTGTAGGTCACAGATGCAGCTTGGATCCTGTGTCGCTGTGGCTGTGACGAGGCCAGCAGCTGTAGCTCCAATTTGACCCCTAGCCTGGGAACTTCCATATGCCGAGGGTGTGGCCCAAAAAAAGAATTAAAAAAAACAAACGAACATGAATTAGAAGAATAAAGAATATTTGCATCCCATTCTCAGATAACCACGGTGAATTACAAAGAGGCTTACCCATGAGGCACTAGACGACTTCTTACACCTGGGAATCAGATTGGACACTGCCACTCTCCTTTTCTGTTCCATACTGATTTTCGCCCAGCACTTGCTCTTGATCGCAATGGCCAAAAACTCAGCTTTGCAAAGGTATGGCATCACCAAAAGGAAGATGGTAAAATATACTGCAAACCACCAGTGGCACCACAATGAGCTGTTCATTGTAGGGGCCAATAGAGGTTGACTATCGCTGCATTTCACTTGAAAGCTTAAATGTTCACTGTTGTGTCCCAGGTCCCTTGGCACACAGTTTGGGAACCATGGCTCTAGCATCTGTTTGAAACTTTTTTATGATCTGTCATGCAACTTTATTGGAAAATATTTGAGGACAAAGGCCACGTCTGTTCTCTAATATCTAATGTAGTTTCTTGTTCAATAATAAATGCTCCATAAATAGTGTCTTTCTTTGACTCAATGATGTCATAGATTACAAGAGGCATACTGATTTTTAGATAGTAAAATTTTTTTAAGTGCATCATAATGTCAGTGAAATACAGTAGTTATTTGAATAAGCTGGTGTGAATTTATTACCCATGTCCGAGTCAGTGTTACAATTTAATTTAACATCACCCTTGTGATATCTGTAAAATCTAACTCATCGGTGTTCTTATGGACTTAAAACCCAAACATAAAAATAAATCCTAACATACCAGAGTCTGATATGTCCTCTTCCCCAGCTGACACCAAACCCGTGAGTGGAGTTCTCCCATCTGCTGTGTTCCCGAAGGTGAGAGGGAATAAGCAGGTAACACTCAATTCTCTGCATTCTCCCTGCTTCTTCCCTGCCTTTTGGGTTTTATTTTCCTGCCCCCACCCACCACCAATTAACATGCTTAAAACTAGCCTATTCACTTTGTGAGTAATTATGAGACTTTACACCTTGGTCATAGCTTGGGTCTTTCACACACTGAAAGCAGGTTATGTTGCAGGTCTAGGCTGTGTCCGGCATGCTTCCCAGCTCCTCTTAAGTCCCCCACAGAGTGTGTAGAACCACTGGAAAAGCTTCATCCAGCCACATGCTGTCTTCAAACCTATAAACAAACATCCTGGACTGTAGTCCTTGAGCTTTGCCTAACGAGAACAAAACTTGTTTTAGAGCAAAAGGTAAATAAATGTGAACATTCAAGAATTAGTCTGATGGAAACAAATTCCACATTGCAATGGTTCTTTTCTCTTGCCACACAAAGATTCAAAGTCACGGAAGTATGGAATTCCCTTGGGGCAAAAAGGGTTACAGATCTGGCAGCTCAGGTCGCTGTTGTAGCTCAGGTTTGATCCCTGGCCTAGGAACTTCCAAACGCTGTAGAGGCGGCCAAAAAAAAAATTTCCCAGGAAGTAGATAAAACTCATTCAAGTGTTTTAACTCCTGACTTCCTAATACCGCATAGAATCAGGGGAAGGGCTGGCCTGGAAAAGAAGGAAGTTAAAGGTTATCATCTCTCACCCCTGCAGGCAGAGTCTAGCACGGGGGGTGGGGGTGGGGAACAGGGGACAGGTGGGCTTTAGAAAGTAAAGTCTTTTCTCTCGAGGGGGCCAAGGAGGCTCAACATTTCCTTCCATCTGTGGGTTCTGGCAGGTGTGACCTGCCAGGTCCCATGAGCCTCCCCTCGGCCTCCCCTAAGGGTTTCTGGAGGTGGTCAATGTGCAGGGGCCTCCCAGCCCTCGGGGCCAGGAGTTAGGCATTTGGCTGATGAAAATGCTTCCAGAGGGGGACCCCTTCCTTCCCGGGTGAGAATGGACTTGCTGAGGAGACCTACTCAGAGGAGACACATCTACTAACAAGCAAAAGGCTTTATTGCAAAGGGGCCCTGGGGGCGGAGAGCAGCAGGGTAAGACAACCCCAGGGACCTGCTCTGCCGCTGCTCTGCCATGTGACTCACAGTCTCAGGGTTTAAGGAGGTGAGAGTAGTTTTCCAAGTTGTCTCTGGCCAGTCATGTTGCTTGTGCCCACATTTGGGCTAACTCAGGGTCCTTTCTAGTGGCACACACATCTCTCAGCCAAAGTGGATTCCAGCAAGAAGGTTTCTGGGAGATGGGCAGAACATATTATGGACTCCTCTGGGCCCCTCCTGAATTCTGCTAGTTAGTGTTTGATGGCAGCAAGTCAGTATCGTGCTCCTTATCGGGACCTCCAGTTGTGAGACAACTCATGCCAGCAGTTATTGCGCCTGGCCAGGGTGGGTGGTTTCGGTCAGTGGTTCCCATCAAAAAGATGGGTCCCGGAGTTCCCATTGTGGCGCAGTGGTTAATGAATCCGACTAGGAACCATGAGGTTGCGGGTTCGGTCCCTGCCCTTGCTCAGTGGGTTAACGATCCGGCGTTGCCGTGAGCTGTGGTGTAGGTTGCAGACGCGGCTCGGATCCCGCGTTGCTGTGGCTCTGGCGTAGGCCGGTGGCTACAGCTCCGATTCAACCCCTAGCCTGGGAACCTCCATATGCCGCGGGAGCGGCCCAAGAAATAGCAACAACAACAACAACAACAACAAAAAGACAAAAAAAAAAAGAAAGAAAGAAAAGATGGGTCCCCAGACACAGAGAACTCTCCAGTCCTTTTAAAGCACATGCAACGACCAGCCTCACGCCGAGACTTCAAAAGGTGCCACCTCCCCAGCTCTGCTTAAGTCCCTAACCTAGAGGAACATCTGGAAGCCAAAGAAAGAAAGTCTCGTGACAAAGTGCCGTGTTTGGGGTGATCCCTACATTTTGTAATATTCAGCTCTTATGTTTCTCTTGTTGATCCAGTCCTGGTTTTCTTTTCTTGGCTATTTTATCCTCATGAATGTGTTAGGCACCAGTCTCCTGAAGTCCCATTTTTCTTCTACTGCTAGTCCTAATTGCCAAGTTTCAGGGCCATTTTTGACTCCATATGGCTGATACTGGGCAAGTCCCTGGGTGGCTTTATTCTACACACCTAGTCATTTCCTGTCTGTTTTCATTCAAGGAAAATGTATTGGACCTGGGGGTCAGGGGTGGGGAGGGTGCTGGTGAGGGGGCCTGTTCTTGCGGTGTTTGTGCTCCATGCATTTTTCTCTCTGTAGGAGAGATTATGACCGTTCAGCACATACCATATCCACAGAGCATGTCCATCCTGTGATGGGCTTTTCAGGTGGTTTCCTTGGCAACGGGACCCACTCATCCCCCTTCCCCTACTTACCAGTAACTACAAAAAAGCACATAATTAGCTTAGTGGGGGGCTTTATGCACCAGTACTAACATGTCTTTCTGCACCTGCACAGGCTCTGAACTCTTCAGATCTTAGAAAGACTAAGCTTCTTTTCCAGGACCATTTGAAAGTGACTTTTCCAGAATTCCTGTTGTGGCTCCGCGGGTTAAGAAGCTGACTAGTATCCACGAGGATGCGGGTTCGATCCCTGGCAGGTTAAAAATCCTGCATTGCTGTGGCCGTGGTGTAGCCCAGCAGCTGTACCTCTGATTTGCCCCCTAGCCTGGGAACTTCCATATGTCTCAGGTATGGCCCTAAAAAAAAGATTTGAAAGTGTCTTTTCCAAAATTGGAATGTTTAAGACCAGAGGGACCTTCAGGGTCAATCAATCACCTCCCAGCTTTACTGATGTGGCCCACGCAAAGGACACAGAGAGCTCACATAGGTAGTCATGTAGAAGTGGGTCTACACTCAGGGCTTCTTGCCCAGTCCTGGGATCTTCCCACCAGACCGGGAGCCACCTCCATCCTGAACATCAGCGCCAGCTAGCCAGCATGTGTCAGGAGCTGTCCCTGAGAACAGGACCGTTTCACATTGCTTTGCACGTACCCTGTCCCCAGGGACAACCCTGATGACCACCGGCAGTTACTCTGTACATTTACTGATGCCTGACTTAAGTCTCTTCAACATGAATTGATGGTTCTTATCCTAATATGCAGTTGCTTGCTTCGTCAGAGAGAGGACAGCTGTAAATAGATTTATGAAAGTTTGCAGCAGAAGCATGGAAATGTGCAAGTCTGAAAACAGTGATGTCGGAAGTTCCTGCTGTGGCTCAGTGGGTTAAGAGGCCACCTGCAGCAGCTTGGGTGGCTATGGAGGTGCAAGTTCGAACCCTGGCCTGGGAATTTCCATATGCTGCAGGTGCAGCCATTAAAAAAAAAAAAAAAAAAAAGATGGAGTTCCCGTCGTGACGCAGTGGAAACGAATCCGACTAGGAACCAAGAGGTTGCAGGTTTGATCCCTGGCCTCACTCAGTGGGTTAAGGATCCGATGTTGCTGTGAGCTGTGGTGTAGGTCACAGACGTGGCTCAGATCCCGACTTTGTAGGCCGGCAGGTGTAGCTCCAGTTGGACCCCTAGCCTGGAAACTGCCATATGCTATGGGTGCGGCCCTAAAAAAGCAAAGGAAAAAATAAGCATGGTGATACTGTTTTATCCTTATGGCTTACGGGGAAAGAGATAATGTTCTTAGGTTATTTGCTCCTCGTCTTTGCTTGTAGTTAACTCTGATGAATACCTCCATCTCTTGGTAGCAATACCACACATACAATGGTGTGGTAAGTACGTGCGGACGTTCTGAAAGACTGTATGTGAAGTGTGTAGTTGAATGCTGCAGATTCACATCATTCACTTCAGGGGTCGGAGGGTGTTGAGAATGGGGTTTGTTGCTAACTCCTAGGTTGTATATAAAATTCTCCGTTGCACGGAGTAATCAGATACTTTAGAAAATTGAACTCTGTGCTCAACCTTCCAATCAGATTACGTAAATCCCAGGTTTGTATCTTTTGTATTAGCCATGCATTTATTTAGCACTTTCTTCTATCATATTTTTACCCACTTTCTTAGGCCTTTTCATTGCCATCTTGGCCGAAGGTAGACTGACCTGGCCAAAATTTGAGATAGCTGCCTCAATAATAATCAGATACAACTGACTTCAGTTTATGTTTGACCTCATCTTCCATCTCCCCCTGCCAAATGGCCACTGAGAATGATGTTGGTCCAGAGAGCTTTGATACGTTCACATTTTTCATAGAAAAATTATGCTTCCTTTTCTTTGTTCTTGCTTGGTTTATAATTTGCTTTTACTTATTCTGGCTTGTATTCCTTTCTTAGTTACGTTATTCCCTCCACCAACAGGCGAAGCTCTATTATAATTCTATGAATTATCTTAGCCTTGCAAAGACTTTTTCAGAAGTATATAATTATTTTATCTTCACACAAAAGATAGCTTCCTGAAATTACAATGAGTTATGTACCTGTCTCTGGGGGCATTGTACTGAAGCCACCTCTTTGTGCTGATTCTGAAGTTTCTCCCCCAAATCTACCTGGATTCCCCATTCCAAGGAGCAAAAGCTCGGGTTGCATTATGGCTTTTAATTTGCTGTGTTTGGTTACTCTGTATTAGCGTGTTTGGTTACTCTGTATTAGCATGTTTGGTAAAACTGCCTCTTCTGGCACATTTCTGATTTTAAGAATGCTACATTATTGGAGAATTTAGGAAAATATTTCCATCTGAGAAGTGCACATCAGCTCTGAGTCATGGGTCAAAGCTAACTGTTATGTTAGGCATGACCTATTCACTTTGTACTGTTGATTAAAAGAGGCAGAAGCAAATCAGGACAAAGAGGAACCGTATTAGTTTTCTTGTTGCTGCTGTAACAAATTATCCCCCAAATTTAGTGGCTTAAAGCAATAGCAATTTATTCTCTTACAGCTCTGGCGGTCATAAGTCCAAAATCACTTTCTTTATTCTTTTTTTTTTTTTTTTTTTGGTCCTTTTAGGACTCCACCTGTGGCATATGGAAGTTCCCAGGCTAGGGGTCGAATCGGCAGCTGCCAGCCTACACCACAGCCACAGCAACGCAGGATCAGAGCTCCGTCTGTGACCTGCGTCACAGCCCACAGCAACACCGGATCCTTAACCCCCTGAGCAAGGCCAGGGATAGAACCTCCATCCTACATGGACACTGGGTTTGTTACCACTGAGCCCCAATGGGAACTCCCAGAATCACGTTCAATGGGCTAACACGAAGGTGAGAGCAGCACTGGCTCCTTCGGGCGGCCCTGAGGGGAGAATCCATTTCCTGATCAGCCTGTCACTGCTCTCATCTCCTCGCTCCCCCTTGTAAGGAGGCTTGCCGTTACATCAGACCCACCCTGATCATCCAGAATCATCTCCCCCGTCGGAAGATTCTTAGTGTGACCACATCTCCAAAGTCTCTTTTGCCATGTCAGTGACATACTCACAGGATTCTGGGGATGCCGAAGTGCACATCCTCAGAGGCTCAGCACAGAACCATGACCTTGCTCTCTCCTGACAGTTGCTTTGGCCTCACCTCCTGAGGTTGGGCTGCTGGCTGGGGTGGGGAGCTGTTTGTGAGTGGGCCCACCGATGCCCAACTTCCCGCCTGCATGCCCTGCGGTGGCCGCCAGGTCTTGGCTGCCTCCCCAGGGCAGTCAGGTGTGTCACATGTGCTTTAGGGCCACCCCATGTGCTCTGGGGCCACCCCAAGCCGTTGGCACCCCGCCCCTGCTTACCCTACCATCTTTCCTTTCCAGCACTGAGTGAGACCACCGTGTCAGCAAGCTGAGAGGGAAACTAAGGCAAGATGTCGGGCCGGAGCGGGAAGAAGAAAATGTCCAAGCTGTCGCGTTCAGCCAGGGCCGGGGTCATCTTCCCAGTGGGGAGGCTGATGCGGTACCTAAAGAAAGGGACATTCAAATACCGGATCAGCGTGGGTGCGCCCGTCTACATGGCTGCGGTCATCGAATACCTGGCAGGTAAGGTGAACTCTCAGGATAGGCGACCCCTTGCCAGATCCCAGCCCTCCCTTAGCCCCTCACACAGGCGGGCCAGGGACGCCTTGTTTCGCCCGGTGGCATCTCAGGGCCACCATGGGCGGTAAGGGGCTTTCCACTTGCCTGCTTGACTAAAACCGACTCCTGCAGGCTTTAGGGGAGGGAAGAGGGTGTAAGGACAGAGGATCAACATGGAATGAAGAGAATCCACCATCAAGTGGCTTTTCTAGACCAGCTGCGAGAAAAGTGTGTCTTTCGGCAAATGCTATAGGTAAATTTCCAGGTTCCCGCAGAAAACAGACTATGGGAAGAGGGGGCTTGCAATTCATTTTGCAGCAGGGCTCTTCACTTGTATTTCAGGGACTCAATGTCCATAAATAACATCAACCCTGACATCAAAAGCATCTTCAGTTGGTTCCATGAAGCCAATAATGTTCTGATTTGACTCTCCTTTACAGGGGTGGTTCTCTGTCTATAATGGGTACATAGGAAATAATTTTCCATATTGGTCGTTAAAATTATTTTTTTACTCAAAGATGACATTTTTGCTGTGGGTGTTCTTTCTTTGAGTAACTTTCTTCTTTTTTTTTTTCAGGCCGCACCCATGGCATATGGAAGTTCCCAGGCTGGGGGTCCAATCTGAGCTACAGCTGCCGGCCTACACCACAGCCACAGCAACGTGGGATCCGAGCCACATCTGCAACCTACACCACAGCTCACGGCAACGCCGGATCCTTAGCCCACTGAGCAAGGCCAGCGATCAAACCCACAACCTCATGGTTCCTAGTTGGATTTGTTTCTGCTGTGCCACGACGGGAACTCCTCTTTGAGTAACTTTCTATTTAGCTTTGTTGTTGTTGTTGCTCTCTTAAGTCTTAATCAGAAGCCCAACTTCACAATATCAAGGATACCTTTAAAAATGTACATTTACGGACACAAGATATGTAAGAATATAAATACGGGAGCTCCAATTCGACCCCTAGCCTAGAAACCTCCATATGCCGCGGGTGCAGCCCTAAAAAGCAAAAAAAAGACTCTGTATCAAACTCGCCCCCAAGTGATGCTAATACTGCCGGTACAGGGACGGCTTGGAGGGCAATAGGGCAGGCATTCTTTCAGGAGCAGGTCTAAAGGCCTCGGGAATGCTTGTTTCAAATGCAAGTTCCAGACTTGTGGTTGCCAAGGGAGAAGGGGAAGGGAGTGGGATGGACTGGGAGTTTGGGGTTAGTAGATGCCAACCATTACATTTAGAATGGATAAGCAATGAGGTCCCTCTGTATAGCACAGGGAACTATATCCAATCACTTGTGATAGAATCCAATAGTAGATACTGTGGGAAAAAGAATGCGTGTGTGATCGATCACCTTGGTGTGCAGAAGAAATTGACTGAACATTGTAAATCAACTATAATACAAAAATTTTAAATAAAATAAAATGCACCTTGGCACAGTGGGTTAAGAGTCCCACTGCAGCTGCTCAGGTCGCTGCAGAGGTATGGATTTGATCCCCAGCCTGGCTCAGTGGGTTAAAGGATCTGGCATTGTCGCAGCTGTGACTCAGATTCAATCCCTGGCCTGGAAACTTCCATATGTCATGAGTGCCACCCTAACATTTTTAAAAATAAAAAATAAAAATAAAGGCAGGTTCCTGACTGCACCCCACCAGCTGGGGGTCTGATTCACTGGGTCTAGGGTGGGATTCTGAAATCTAATGGAAAAATCTCCTGGCTTGGAGGGAGAGGAGGAACTTTGAAAAGAGTAACTGAAGGAGTTCCCGTTGTGGCTTAGCAATAATGAATCCAACTAGTACCCATCAGGACACAGGTTCGATCCCTGGCCTCGCTCAGTGGGTTAAGGATCTGACATTGTCAGGAGCTGTGGTGTAGGTCACAGGCTCAACTTGGATCCAGTGTTGCTGTGGCTGTGGCTGTGGCTGGCAGCTTCAGCTCTGATTTGAACCCTAGCCTGGGAACCTCCATATGCCACAGGTGCAGCCCTAAAAAGACAAAAAAAAAAAAAGTGACTGAAGCTTTAAATCCTATCAGGGAGTTCCTATTGTGTCACAGAGGTAACAAACTGACTAGTATCCATGAGGATGCAAATTCGATCCCTGGCCCCCCTCAGAGGGTTAAGGATCCGGTGTTGCCGTGAACTGTGGTGTAGGTTGTAGATTCGGCTCAGATCCGACGTTGCTGTGGCTGTGGTGTAGGCAGCAGCTGCAGCTCCAATTCAACCCCTAGTCTGGGAATTTCCATGTGCTGCGGGTGCGGCCCTAAAAAAAGACAAAAATAAAACAATCAGAGTTCCCATCGTGGCTCAGTGGTTAAGGAATCCGACTAAGAACCATGAGGTTGCAGGTTTGATCCCTGGCCTCACTCAGTGGGTTAAGGATCCAGTGTTGCCGTGAGCTGTGGTGTAGGTCGCAGACTTGGCTCAGATCCCAAGTTGCTGTGGCTCTGGCATAGGCCGGCGGCTATGGCTCCAATTAGACCCCTAGCCTGGGAGCCTCCATATGCCGCAGGAACAGCCCTAGAAAAGGCAAAAAGACAAAATAAATAAATAAATAATAAAATAAAACAATCTATTAGGTCCATATCACCCACTGATACTGAGAGACCTTGTGTAACCCAGAGATTCCATAGCCTCCAAGCCAGGGGCTAGGGTTCCCTAAGGTCCTGCAATCCCAAGCCTTGCCCTTTCTGCTTCACTTCATTGCCCCATTATAAGATCTGTATAATCAAAATAATTGGTACCTCCTGTGCCTCCACTTGGCAAAAGACTAAAGCGTGCATAATAGAACAAAATCTGGCCTTTTCAATCACTGGCAACTGTTAATCTCTGCTTCAGATGTGTGAGATGAAAAAGCTTATGTTTTCCTTTTCATTCATTCAACATGTATTTTTCGAACATCTACCCATCAGTAAGTCCTTAGACCTTCCCCAGTAAAAGCATTGGGCCCTTTATATGATTTTCATTTACCTTGGATTAGAGCCACCAGACCCATGGCAGTGCATAGTATAGCCTGAATCTCACTTTCTGGACTTTGAGCCAGCATGTCCTTAAAGATTTACAGTGTCTCTCAAAGTAGAAGGTCACCGTTTTTTCGTAGTCAGTTACTGAACCCCTGCTCTAGGCCAGGTGTTGTTCTAGAGGCTGAGGATACAGGGAGACCAAGACAGGCAGGGGTCCCTTCTTTGGAGCACAATGCATTCTGGAGGGAGAAACTGCCAACACAGGAGTGAAGTTATGTGGTACATTGGATGGTGATAAGTGCTCGGGCACAAATAAAGCAGGAAAGGAGCTAAGCTGTTTTACAGGAAGCCCAAGGGAGGCCCCACTGAGAAGCTGGCCTCTGAAGGAGGCCGGGGGATGGGCCTATGGATGTCCGGGGTGGGCCCTCAGGGCAGAGGGGAGCAGGTGGTGGGGGTGTCCGTGGAGCAGCATCCAGGACCGGGACCAAGGGCTGGAGCTGAGGGAGGGGCTTGGATGGTAAAGGAGGCCCCAGGGAGAATGGGCTGGGATGGGGGCGACGGAGCTCCGGAGGGTTTGAGCAGAGGCAGACAGGGATCTGACTCTGCAGGGAAGGGATACACCGCGGAGGCAGAGGAAGCACTGGGAGGCAATGGCAGAGATCCGAGGGAGAGACGCGTGGCTGGGGAGTGGGCCCTGAAGGTTCTCAGGCGTGGTCAGAGGACTGATAGATGTGGAAGGCAAAGCCTGTAGGATCTGCTGATGGGTTGGACACGAAGTGTAGGAGGAGAGCGGATGAGCCCCTGGAAGGATGCTGTTACCAATGACGCTCCTTCCCCAGGCCCATCCCCGCATCCAGCATCGTCCTGGCTCCAACGGAGAAGATGAAGCGGGTCTTCTGAGGCCCAGACCTGTCTTCTCTGGGTCCTTTCCTTCCCTTCCTTTTGTGCCTCTTCTCTCCTCCCAGCTGGGGCTGGAGTTGAGAGGAGAGGCTTAGATGTCAGTTTAAATCTGGTTTATCAACTTAACAGCTGTGTTACCTTGGGATAATTCCTTAACCTCTCTGAGCTTTGGGTGTTTCCAGAGCTCATTTAATTCCTTTCATGAGCCAATGTATGTAAAATACATGAGCCTATATTGGGGCATAGGATGCGCTCAGTAAATGGTCATTCTTCTCCTCTGTCTTGTATTAAGAGGTGATGAAATCATTCAGGGCAAAGTGTAATGACTCGGGTTCCATTAAGGTGGGATATTTGGGGATTGTACTGCATTTTAATGAGACAAATGTCAGCCAAAGGAATGAATCATTATTGCAGCCATTACTGAGTAAGTGAAAGGGTGAGTTTTTTTAGCTGTTGTTTTGTTTTGTTTCGGACAGAGCATGAACTTGATTTTGTTTAGGGAAGAGAGTTCCAAGTGTGAAGAAAGCCTCTTGTCACCCTTGAAATGACCTTCAACATTCATGGCAGTATTGACTGAGTCTCTCCTTTGGATCAGGCCTTGAAGGTACAATGGAAAACAGACAGATGTGGTTCTGCCTTTCTTGCATTTACATTCTAGCAGGGCCGACGAGCATTGAAGACAACACAGTAAGATAGCTCGTGGGTGGGCAGGGAAGCCAGAGGACCTTTGGGAAGCAGGGGGAGGCTACCTAATAAAAAGCAAGGCTTGTTAACACCTAAACCAGGTTCTCCACCCTGGTTTTTTCTCAAAATGATTGATTTAAAACCCTGATGCTTGAGTCTCACCCCCAGAGAGTTTGGGGTACTTCTGGGCATCACGATTTCTTAAAGCCCCCCCCCCAAGATTCTGATGGGTAGCCAAGGTAGGGAATTAGGAATTAGCTAGATTCGGATGGGTTGATTGTCAGGCTGGGGAGAAACAAGGATAAAAATCTAAAGTGTAGGGGATACGTGTGGCCCCTTCCAGAAACTGGAGGCATTTCCATGTACCTGGAGCAGAGCTGGGAAATGAGAAGGGTGAGAGATGAGTTGCGGGGACCAGGGGGACAGGTCTTTGAGGACCACGTGAGGATGTGCACATTTTGTACACACGCCAGGGGGTGCATTCAAAGGGAGGAGGTGACATTCTGGGGACCTCACGTGGGCTTTGGGGGAGAACTCTTGGGGGAAGCAAGATCAGAGTCCAGGAAACCCATGGGAGCTGTTCTAGGGTCACTGTTGAGAACCGACAGTGGCCAGGACGAGGGTCTGCCATGGGGACAATGAGAAGAAACAGACACGTGTAGAAGCTGTCTGGAGGGTAGAGACTCTGCTCAGTGATGGATTGGAGAAGCGGGGAGGCTATTTAACTTCTCTCAGATTCATGTCTGTGGTCTCTGAATGTCCCCTCTCCCACTCACTGCCTTTGAAAGGGGACCTGGGGCCACAGAAAGAGCCAAGTAAGAAAAGGCTGGATGCTACTTAGCCACAAAGCTGCAGAAATTTTCAGGAACTTGGGGAGAGGTAGCACTCAGCCTTGCCTGAGTTCTCCGAACTGGCTGCCTGGCTGGCCCCAGATTCACACATCATCATGACATTAGGGCCGTATGACATTTCTGACCACAAGCTTTGGGGGAGGTTGCACAATCCGGCAATGCATGTATGCTAGACCCAGCATATCCACCAGCCTATCAGAATGGCCATCACATTCATACTTCAGCTTATCAGTCTGTAAATGTTGGCCAGCTGACACCCGTAAATGTTGGCCCAGCTGACACCCCAATGTAAATGAGGAAGAAGGGACTGAAAAGTCAAGCCCCAAATTCTGGAAAGTAATTTTGTATTCATCTATAATAGATATAGTGTAAATGTAAGATATTGAGAATGAGTAAATTATAATCATTGTATGGTGAGAAAATGTTCTGTAATATATTTTTAAGAGACAGGACAAATAGGTATTAAAGCAGTGTTGAATTTCAGAGCACCTCATGAAATCATAATGTAACAAAGGAACCTATCATTTCCAGACAATTGGGTCTATCCATTTAACACCAAGCATTTTTTAACCTAATAGTTTTTCAATGTTTACATTTGTGTTTTGAAAAGAGCACTGTGGCAGCCAGGACCATGCGTGTGGTTGTGCAGGTTGTACACTGCACAAGGCCACACATTTAAAGGAGTATCATTCACGTCAGAAACCTTAAAGAACTGTAACTTATTATAAGCATTTCCAGCAGATGGCAGTAAAGGGTCTTGTTCCAACAAAAATCACCATAGTAAAGTGTCTTAAGGAAGGGGCATCTTTTTCTCATTTGCGCAAAAGTACCATGGGCCAGCGGTGGCCTTGTTGGCATGGATCTGGAAGAAGATAGAACTGGGGGCAGGGAAAGCACTTAGCTACGACAATTACCTGGGCTGGAAGAGAAGAGCCTTAACTAGAAGGGTAACAAGCTTGGGGAAGAGCAGCAAAGATGTGTAAGACTGACGAGGCCTGGAGAAGAGGCAAGGATGAGGAGTGGTTCCCAGGTCTGTGTATGGATGGAGTCCTGAGGATGATGGGAGGATGATGACAGGAGAATGATTTCCATTCGGGGATATGGTGAGTTGGATTTACCTGTGGAATGTCCAGGTGGCAACACGGCACGGCCGGAGGTGCAGATCTGGTGACATGGAAAGGAGAGTGGAAGCTGTCGCTGTAAGTGGATGGCGTTTCCCAGAAGATTACAGCGCCTGAGCAGAGCAAAGAGCCCAGATGGAGCCCAGGGCACCGCCATGTTAGTGGGCAGGTGGACAAGTGAGCGGAGGCCGGAAAAGGAGCAATCATGTGCTTTGTCCCATCTCCCATGGGGCCGGCTTTCCAGTGTTGGTTTAGATTGTGTCCGAAATGAGGGGTCGTGGGCTCTTCCAAAATAATGTGCGTGATGAGCTCTCCAAATGTTTTTTGGCTACAGAAATCATTCTTTTTACCATCAGATACTCAGCTGTGTTCCAGATGGTTAGTGATGCGGGAAGTATAACGTGTGAGAAGTGAGAGGTTTGCTATAGAAATCTCCAGACTTCTGTGGAAGTCTCCACCACTTAACCAAATAACGATCTTCCCACAAAATTTGCAGTGAAACCAATGTGTGCTATATAAATCGAGTTTTCCTATTGACTGCCAGTTCACACAAGGATATTTGTGTTCCTAAGATCAATAAAATCACTCAAGAATGTAGCAGACTTTTACAGTTCACATGAATATATTTGTCATAACAACATTTGAAAGTATTAATAATGATTAATGCGATTTCAAACATATAAATGTAGTCTGGCCCCAAGGTATGTTCAGACTAAACATCCAGCAGAGAAAAGAACTCCTTGGTCTAGATTTTTTGCTGTGTATTCTTAAGGGTTTTTTTTTTTTTCCTTAAAGAAAAAAGTTCTACCTCTGCTTTTGCACTCAAGCACACAACCAAGGTTTTCTTTCTTTTTTTGTCTTTTCGTCTTTTTAGGGCCCCATCCGCATCATATGGAGGTTCCCAGCCTAGGGATCCAATCAGAGCTGCAGCCGTCTGCCACAGCCACAGCCACAGCAATGGGAGATGCGAACCGCATCTGCAACCTACACCACAGCTCACAGCAACGCCAAATCCTTAACCACTGAGCAAGGCCAGGAATTGAACCTGCATCCTCATGGATACTAGTCAGGTCCGTTAACCACTAAGCCACGACAGGAACTCCAAGGTTTTCATTCTTATATATTATTTCAGAAGGGTTCATCTGAGAGCCCCGCCGCACACAGGCAGAGCCTTACATATGTGCCTGCATCATACCGCCTGCTCAGTCACTGCCTCTAGCCTCTCCCTGTTGCTGCATTCAGTGACAGCAGATTTTCCATCTGAGCATCTGATGTCTGTGCATCTGTCAACCTGAAAATAACCTGAACTTCAGAGGCTACCTGAAGGCTGCAAGATACATTCCCATTAGCCCTGCTTCTCACGCTGATGGTTAATTTGATGAACCTTGAGAGGATGCTTAACTGCTTCCTATAAATGCAGGTGACAGAGGCAAGACAGTGATGGTTCAAGATGCTCAATTAAATTAAGCTGCTCAGAAGCTTGGAACTGGGAGGCTCCCCTTCTACCCACCTGGAAAAGGGTGTGAGTGGAGTGTTCCTTCCTCCCAGGTGTGGGGGCCCCTGGGATCAGGAGGTGCAGGAAAGTCCTTTCTATTGTGCTCCATGGGAAGCTGTGCACTTAACCTAGAGTCATAAAGTAAGCCTATTTGTGAAGGCTTTATTATTTTATAATTACATTTTTCTGGTTTTTGGCTGCACCTGTAGCATACAAAAATTCCCGGGCCAGAGATCAAACCTGAGCCACAGCAGCGACCCAAGTCATGGCAGTGACAATGCCAGATCCTTAACCCACCAGGGCACTAGGGAACTCCCACTACATCTATTTTTGATGGGTACCCTTTATATTTTCTTTTTTTTTTTAGGGCCACACCCGCAGCATATGGAGGTTCCCAGGCTAGGGGTCCAGTCGGAGCTGTAGCCTTTGGCCTACACCACAGCCACAGCAATGTGGGATCCGAGCCTTGTCTGCAACCTATACCACAGCTCTTGGCAACACCCGATCCTTAACCCACAGAGCAAGGCCAGGGATCAAACCTGCATCCTCATGGATACTAGTCAGGTTCATTTCCACTGAGCCACAACAGGAACTCCATGGGTACCCTCTTTAAAAGGAAGAAAGCTTGGGCAGCAGTCTGACTGCAGCAAACCAGACATCTAACATGGCATTAATTTCACACACTCTGCCCTGCAGTCCCAAAAAGCCTGCTCATATTTCTTAAACTACAGTGCCCCAATCTTTGATTCAGAAAACACAGTGACTGTATAAATGAATTGTTGGTAAACAAAATTCCAAGCTTAATAACCTGGAAAAGATGTTGTGAGAATGAATTTGCAGTGATTTAGCACTTTTCATTATGGAAATGCCATATAAATATTTAACTCTAATGCTCATTTTATTCTAATTTTTTGTTAATCACATTTGCTTAGTTAATATGGCATACTTATGCCAAGTGTTTCTTTTATTGCCATAGATTTTATGAATGATGGTATTTGCATGTGCTGTTTTATTTGAAATTGTGTTGATTATAAAAACTGGTGCAGAGTCGCCTGTTAATGTTAGCCTTTAGTATTTATGCCATTGTACCAGCAACCCGCCCAATCCCTCCCACACCTGCACACATACATACAACACAACACATTCGTGCACACATGCACGTACAGTTTTCACCCCATGTATATGTGAGACAACACCTTAGCACATTACCTCTTTCTCTAGGAAAGGAATTTTTTCCTAGGGGAGGAATTTTTCTTTAAAGGGTCATTCATACTTTTGAAGGCAGAAAATTTTGATTTAGCAGAACAGCCTTCTAAAATTGAGAAGTACAAAAAAGAAAAAAAAAAAGCAGAACAAAAAAAAAGTATAGGTTCAGGAGTTCCCGTCGTGGCGCAGTGGTTAACGAATCTGACCAGGAATCATGAGGTTGCGGGTTTGGTCCCTGGCCTTGCTCAGTGGGTTAACGATCCGGCGTTGCCATGAGCTGTGGTGTAGGTTGCAGATGCGGCTCGGATCCCGCGTTGCTGTGGTTCTGGTGTAGGCCGGTGGCTGCAGCTCCGATTGGATCCCTATCCTGGGAACCTCCATATGCCGCAGGAATGGGCCGGGAAATAGGAAAAAGACCCAAAAAAAATTAATTAATTAAATAAAATAAAATAAAATTGAGAAGTAAAGAAAAAAGTCAAACAAAGGAGGGAGGGGAAAGCATTCAGGAACATGAACCAATTCGATAGGTTTTTTTGTTTTGTTTTGTTTTTTGTCTTTAAGGCCAAACCTGTGGCATTTGGAAGTTCCCAGGCTAGGGTTCAAATCGGAGCTACAGCTGCGGGCCTCCACCACAGACTCAGCAATGCCAGATCTGAGCTGCATCTGTGACCTACCACAGCTCATGGCAACGCCGGATCCTTAACCCACTGAGTGAGGCTAGGGTTTAAAGCCGAGTCCTCATGGATACTAGTCGGGTTTGTTAACCGATGAGCCACAATAAGAACTCGAGGGTTTTGTTTTTTTGTTGTTGTTGTTGTTGTTTTAACTCAAAAACTTTGATAGTATGTGAAATAGTTTTAGGAATGTTCCTTTCTACCAATTCTTTGTCATTTACCAAATGATACGTTTGGGGGCTTTTATTTGGGTTTTTTTATTTGTTGTTTTGTTTTGTTTTATGGCTGCTCCAGTGGCATATGGACGTTCCCAGGCCAAGGACTAAATCCAAGCCACGGCCGCAACCTATACCACAGTTGCAGCAACGCTGTATCCTTTAACCCAAAGTGCCAGGCTGGGGATCAAACCCATGTCTCCATAGTCACCCTGGCCACCCCCATCAGATTCTTAACCCATTGCACCACAGCAGGACCTCCCCCAAATGATATGTTTGTTAAAGTCAGAGCCACGCTCAGGTCCTGAGGGATATGTGGGAAACCCCTGGACCCCAGCAAACCTCCCTTCCCAGGTCTCATAGGTACTCTCACTAGGAGTTCACTTTTAGGTTAAGCAGTTCCTCATCCCTTAGTATAAATCAGTTCTTCGTATCCACTATTCTTCGGGATGAGAGGGAGCAGGGCATCAAGAGAAGAGGGAAAGAGGATTCTGAAAGGGGTCTCAGCTATACAAAAGATAGACCACTTCCATCACTCTTGTCCTCAGAGTTGGCCGCACACTGAAGGGAAATCAGGTTCTGTGTTAGGGTTCCGTTTGGGTCAGGATTAACTTTGCTGACAGTGGCTTGAATGAGAGTTTATTTTTCTCTCATACAAAAGAAGTCAATAGAAGACAGGAGGCTCCAGAGTCATGAGAGAGCCTGGTTCCTTCTATCTTATTGCTCTGTCATCCACAACTTCTTCCTCCTGGTCAAAGACGGCTGCTCAAATCCAGCCATCATGTCCTCAGTCCGCCAGTAGAAAGGGAAGGGCACTTTCCCTTCACTGATGGACATGTCCCAGAAGTACCCTACAACACGACTGCATGCCTTTTATTGGCCAGAACTTGAGTCGCATGGCCACGCTTGTCAAGAAGGGAGGTTGGGAAGTACTGTCTTTAATCCTGTGATTATGGGCTCAGCAAAAAATTAGAGGTCCAAGAGTTCCCATTGTGGCTTAGGGGTAACAAGCCTGATTAATAGCCATGAGGACACAGGTTCAATCCCTGGCCTTGCTCAGTGGTGAGGATCCTGCCTGGCCGTGAGCTGTGGTGTAGGTCACAGACACGGCTTGGATTATGCATTGCTGTGGCTGCAGTGTAGACCAGCAGCTGCAGCCCCAGTTTGACCTCTAGCCGGGGAACTTGCATATGGCACAGGTGTGGCCCTAAAAAGCAAAAAGAAATGAAAATAAAAAAGTAATCAGAGGTCCATATACTAAGGAAGATGGGGAGACAATGTCAAGAGACAGTAGGAGACTTTGCCACAGGATCACATATCAGGTTTTGCTAAAATAGCTTGTCTGTCTGTAGTAACCTGAGTGCTTTTCAGTTTTCTGGATTTCCTCAGGCCCAGACGTAAAAATCATCAGTGAGTAAAAGTGATCAGACTCAAAGGCCATTTCCAGAGAAACGCTTTGGAAAGCTCAGGCCCCTTCTATGATTGCCTGTTAACCCTCCCTTGGCATTTCAGCGGAAATTCTGGAATTGGCTGGGAATGCGGCAAGGGACAACAAGAAAGCCCGGATAGCCCCAAGACACATCCTGCTGGCTGTTGCCAATGACGAGGAACTCAATCAGGTACGTCTGAGGCACTGACACCAGCCATGGAATGGGTTTGCCCAACACACTACTGCACGTGGACCCGACTGGCTACGAATCTTTTCTGCTACAGTGTCCAGTCACATTTATACTAAAAAAATTCAGATCGTACAGGGGAAGAACAAATTCTGCTAGCCATATCATTTAGATTCAAAATAAAATTGTCTCTGGAATAGATCCCGTTATACATTCTGAGTCTTGCCAGAGCTTCTTTGCTTCTTTAAAAAGCAAGCTCTGTGGCTGCCAGGGATGTGGAGTGCACATGTATTATTCTCATCACAGTTTCTTCACCCCAACTTTGTTGACAATTCATTCCTTCTTTGTTCTTTCTTTTTTTGGCTGAGCCTGCAGCATGGGAAGTTCCCAGGCCAGGAACTGAACCCACGCCACAGCAGTGACAATGCCAGATCCTTAACCTCTAGGCCACCAGGGAACTCCATGTTGATTTATTCAAATGAGGATAAAAGTGTCCTTCTTTTTTGTTTTTTGTTTTTTAGGGCCATACCTGTGGCATATGAAGGTTCCCAGGCTAGGAGTCCAAAGGGAGCTACAGCTGCTGGCCTACACCACAGCCACAGCAACACTAAATCAAAGCCGAGTCTGTGATCTACACCACAGCTCATGGCAACGCCAGATCTTTAACCCACTGAGTAAGGCCAGTGATCAAACCCTCAACCTCATGGTTCCTAGTCGAATTCATTTCCTCTGCGCCATGACAGGAACTCCCAAGGTGTCCTTTTTTTTATTTGAAAATTCGTCCTTATGTTTTAAAACTGACTCCAAAATTAAGTGAATTCCCACCCCATCCTTTGCCAAGGATGTGCAAGGTAGCCGGTAGACAATATGAGAATTTTAATTTATATTTATTTTCTCAAACTGTAGTTAAGAGTCAGTTCTGGAGTTGCGGTTGTGGCTCAGCAGGTTAAGAACCAGACATAGTGTCTGTGAGGATGCAAGTTCAATCCCTGGCCTCTCTTAGTGAGTTAAGTATCCGGCATTGCTGCAGGCTGTGGTGTAGGTTGCAGACGCGGCTTGCATCTGGTGTTACTGTGGCTGTGGCGTAGGCCTGCAGGTGCAGTCCTAAAAAGGAAAAAAAAAAAAAAAAAGGAATCAATCCCTATTTCCAGTCCATCATGGACTGATAATTTCCAAAAATACAATAAAAAGTAATTACTAGAGGGAGTTCCCTGATGGTTCAGTGGGTTAAGGACCTGAGGTTTTTCACTGCTGTGTCTCAGGTCCCTGCTATGGTGCAGGTTCCCTGTGGTGCAGACCCAGGAACTTCTGCATGCCAAAACATAATAATAATAATTACTGGAAATTTTTTAAATATTTAAAAAAACTACAAGCTATACTTTTTTTGTTACTAGATCCAATAGATATATAAAGACCCCGTCAATTTACTAGGCTCTTCCTCATGATTTCTGTAGTGCTGTTGGCACAGAGAGGTAACTAGTAGCTGGTGGACCTGCCCTGTGCAGACCACCCTTGGAGTGACACAGCTGTAGGATGGCAGAATGTATTAGTGTCATTCTTCACGTCGATTAGGTAAACAGGTATCAATTGAGAGATGCCTGGTCAACCATAGTTTACTGATGGAATGCATGATCAAAGGAGTGTGGCAGCCACTTGTCTGTTGTTAACTGGGCCCCCCTTGCATTAACCTTTGAACCTCCTTTTGTCAAGCTGTGCTCCCACGTCTGATGCTCTTAATCCTCTGTTATGTCTGAAATTTCAGAGCTCTGGGCAACATCCCTGGTTTCAACTTCTGTTTGCTTTCTTTGTTTTGCTTTGCTTGTTTTGCTTTCTGTACAAGATCAAGAGAGGCCTTGATACCAACAGAGAAAAGCCCTACCCATGAGACAGGAAAGCCAGTTAAATCATGTATTATGCACTTTCTTTGGAAAGCAGAGACCAGACTTAACACTTGGTTTGCCAACAATTAGCACTGTATTAAATCCAGACTGAGCTCATGTGTTGTCTCTCTTCAGCTGCTAAAAGGAGTGACCATTGCCAGCGGAGGTGTCCTGCCCAGAATTCACCCTGAACTGCTGGCCAAAAAGCGAGGGACCAAAGGCAAGTCGGAAACTATCCTCTCCCCTCCCCCAGAGAAGAGAGGAAGAAAGGCCACGTCGGGCAAGAAAGGGGGGAAGAAGTCCAAGGCCGCCAAACCACGGTCATCCAAAAAGGTGAGCCGGGGACTCGCAGAACCAGAGGAAAGTTGAACCATCCAAAGAGGGGGGTATGGCCAGCATTGCCTGAAGGATTGGGGCCTTGCCTCCGCTTGGTGCTGGGAGAGAATGACAAGAATGTCTGTGCAAAAGAGTAAAGGGGGCGTTCCCGTCATGGCGCAGCAGAAACGAATCCAACTGGGAACCGTGAGGTTGCAGGTTCGATCCCTCGCCTCGATCAGTGGGTTAAGGATCTGGCATTTGCCATGAGCTGTGGTGTAGGTCGCAGATGTGGCTTGGATCCCCGCATTGCTGTGGCTCTGGTGTAGGGGGCAGCTGCAGCTCTGATTGGACCCCTAGGCTGGGAACCTCCATATGCCTCGGGTGTGGCCCTGAAAAGATAAAAGACAAAAAAAAAAAACAATTAATTACTTAATAAAATGAAATCAAATTCAGTTCCATGGTTGTACCAGCCACATTTCAAGTGCTCAACAGCACTGAGCAGCACAAAGATTGATCATTTCCATGAGGGAAGAAAGTTCTATTAAGACAGCATGGCTTTGAGATTGTCAGATTTTCATCCCACAGACCTACACAAGAGCACAAAAGATGACATAAGAGTTCATTCCTTGGCTTCGGTGCCCAAGGGACTCCTGGGGAGAGGGGCGGTTGAATAATGTGCTCTGAATGAACCCACTTGGCTTATTATCAGAAGCCACAGGCTTTGAAAAGAACAAGTCCAGGTTTGAGTGAGGACTCTGGGTGCACGTGAACCCCTTGAACATGCTTTTTTCTTTTGTGGCCGCCCCGTGGCACATGGGGTTCCCGGGCCAGGGATCAGATCCAAGCCGTGGTTGCTTTAACCCACTGCACAGGGTCCAGAACTTGAACCTGTGTCCTGGCCCTGCAGAAACACCGCCGATCCCATTGCACCACAGTGGGAACTCCTACACTTTATCTCTTGGGGTGTCCTTTTCTTTTCCTCATATCGCTCTCCCTTGCTTCCCCTCTCGAGAAGAGGAGAACAGAACACTTGACTGCTGCCTTTCATGTCCAAGTTGGTGGTAGCCATGGGAAGGACTTAATAATTAAGAAAGCCGCTTTGGGGTGTTCCCGTCGTGGCTCAGTGGAAAACGAATCTGACTAGTATCCATGAGGACACAGATTCCATCCCTGGCCTTGCTCAGTGGGTTAAAGATCCAGCATTGCTGTGAGCTGTGATATAGATCGCAGACATGGCTCAGATCCGGCATTGCTGTGGCTGTGGTGTAAGCAGCTATAGCTCCGATTCAACCCCTAGCCTGGGAACTTCCATATGCCATGGGTGTGGCCCTAAAAAAAAAAAGAAAGAAAGAAAGAAAGAAAGAAATCCACTTAGGGCTTCTGGATTATTTCTCATCTCTCCTTCTAACTTCTACCAACAGTCCAAACCAAAGGACAGTGATAAAGAAGGAACTTCAAATTCCACCTCTGAAGATGGTCCAGGGGATGGATTCACCATTCTGTCTTCTAAAAGCCTTGTTCTAGGACAGAAGGTAATGAAGAGAATGGTAATGTGCTGTAATAAAACACTGCTGCATTTTTATAACCTACTGTTTACAAGCAATGATGCTTCCTTCACTCATCTGCTCCTCCCCTAAGACGACTTTCACTCCGGTCTTGAATTATTCATGTTTAAAGTAAAGAGCTATGGCAGTGTCTGCATGGTGCGGCTAAGCGAGCCTTTAGTGCTGAGATGTGTTCCTGCTGGCACTGGTCAGCCCGAGGTACACGTCGTAGAGCTGTCTTGGTCCCCATGCCCCGGTTAGCTCTGTGCTCACCAAAAGACCCATAGCTGACTTCTTCGACCAGCCTGCTTCACATGGTGTGATGTAGTTGATCCAAGAAAGAAAACAGAAAGATAGGTTCCTCAAATATCCCTGGTGTTAGCAATGAATTATTTGCCAATAATTCAGTCTGCTTGCCTTTCTAGGCTGCAGCAAGAAAACAAACAGGGTTATTCATTTGAACAGTCTTTCACAGCCCAACAGCAGCCTGGCCAGACATGCAAATAATTCATTCCCACCAGCATAACAGACAATTTATCTACCAAGTCAGCTGGGGCTGAAATAAGATACATGCGGAAACAGTCAGTTAATCATATCTCAGGGAGCGAATGTTTGCGGCCTGACGATGCGAACCTCCATGGAAGCGATTGGGAAGAGCCTGTTTTGAGCAGAGCATAAATGTGGCGGGTTCCTAATTCGTCACTGATGAAAGCAGGGAAGAAAAGAGGTGGGATTTATGTCAGCTCCGGGGGCTGTCCCTGGTTACAGGATAATTAGCTTTCTCTCACTTATCCAGGGGAGCCCCAAGTTCTAGCTCCCATGGGGAGACGATGGAGAATGTCTTCCTTGCCGCTGGGCTGTGAACACACAGGGCAGCATTCCACAAGGGTAGCCCCAGGAATGTGATCCCCAAAAGGCAAGGTAGCCAGACATAGGCAGATCAGAATCCCAGAGCCTACTGCATCTCTCGAGCGAAGTGGTTTGCTGTGCACCCCAGTTCCAGGCAGTCTGTGCTGTTCTGGGAAGAATACAGGGAACTGGGGTAGCTTCCTGCAGGAGCTACTAAGAGAATATGACACCAAACACTAAAGCCACCCGGATGGGAAACGAAGGCATCAGCTATCAGGAAAGGAGGATGGGGGGTGGGGGGGTGGGGTGCCCCTGTCCTGCTTCCAGAAGGGCAGGCAGATTTGTTGCAGGCTGCTAGCCTCAGAGCGAACATCCAATCCACTGAGCTCAAAAGAGCCTCTTAGAAACCACACAGCTGGGAAACTTGAGAGGGTCGCTCCGTGTACAGCCCTTTCTGTTGACAGTCAGTGTAAGTAATTGAGAGAATACATAGATGTGAGATAAAACATGAAGGTGTCCCATGGGACCTGATCTCCCCCACACTCTCCGTCTTCTCTTCCTAATGCAGCTGTCCTTGACCCAGAGTGACATCAGCCATATTGGCTCCATGAGAGTGGAGGGCATTGTCCACCCAACCACAGCCGAAATTGACCTCAAGGAAGATATAGGTAAGGTGCTGAGATTTCGGGAGAGGTGCCATAGAACAGGAACGCTTCTGCCAAATTCTTGTGACGAACTCATTGTCCAACTAGATATCGCCCCCTTGGCAGACCCAGTCCGTCGGACTCTGCCTTTGTGTGTAATGGACCAGCATTCCTAGAGAAAAACTAATTTTGTTTTAAATCTGCATATATTTTGGAAGTTTTTTTATTGATATATTATTCAGAAACAGATCACTAGAGCACAGCTTGATGCGTTTTTCTCCCAGTGAACAAAGCTGTAGGACCAGAACCCCACAAGTCCCCCACATCCCTCTCCCGGTCCCCTTTCCCTCCAAGAATAACCACTATCCTGTCTTGTAATGGCATAGAGGGATGTCACCTGTTCTGGATTTTATATAAATGAAATCACACAGTATGTCTTCTTTTGCATCTGGCTCCTCTCACTCAACTTTGTATTCGTGGAATCCATCCATGTTGTTTTGTGTGACTGCAGTTCATTCATTATCTTTACTATCTAATATTCCATTGGTAGGTCTATAATGCAGTTTATTGGTCCATTCTACCACTGGTGGCATTTGGGCAATCCGGGCTATAATTAGGGTTATTATAAACATTGCTGTATATGTTTTGGGTAAAACTCTACATACATTTTGAGCTTAAATATTGAGAATATCATTGATGAAAAGGAAATGCATATCTGGAACAAGTTCGGTGTCTGTCAGGCTCTATGCGGAGGTCTTTCACCTGGATTGCCACCTGTCCCACGAGGGGTTGAGGGGGGAGCCAACACCGGGCTCAGTGGAGGAACCTGGGAGGGTATGAGCTCTTGGTGACCAAATGGTCCCCATCTTATCCAATTTTACAAAACTGAAGTGAGCTGGAGTTCCCGTCGTGACTCAGTGGTTAATGAATCCGACTAGGGACCATGAGGTTGCAGGTTCGATCCCTGGCCTTGCTCAGTGGGTTAAGGATCTGGCGTTGCCGTGAGCTGTGGTGTTGGTTGCAGACACGACTCAGATTCCGAGTTGCTGTGGCTGTGGCCTAGGCCAGCAGCTACAGCTCTGATTAGACCCCTAGCCTGGGAAACTCCATATGCCGCGGGAGCAGCCCTAGAAAAGGCAAAAAGACCAAAAAAAAAAAACAAAAGCAAAAACCTGAAGCGAGTAGAGAAAAGGCTTTGTGCCGGAATTCAAGACTTGCTCCTGAGGTAGGCGATACGGGGTGGATGCTAGCAGTGCAGCCAGGGCCCCAGGCTGCCGGGCTCACTTACGTTTCCCTCTTGGCATCAGAGGCCACTTGCTTTGCTGAAAAGGAGAGAGGACAGCACTTTGGGGGTGGGGGTGGGGAGGCATAGAACAGTGTTACAGAGAAATAGGATTTCTCTTACATCCAGTGATGAAAACTCCTCCACTTTTCAAACCCAGCCCAGCCCTACCAACTGCCCTCAACTCCCGCTGTGTGGAAAGACTTCCCTTAGTGACCTTAATCTTGAGCTCTGTATCGAAGTGTGTCCTAGCTTCTCACAAACAAAACAAGTCTATCTTTTAAAGTTTTTTACCTTTTTTTTTGGCCATGGCCAGGGGCATGTGGACGTTCCCAGTCCAGGGATAGAACTCACGCCACAACAGTGACAATGCTGGATCCTTAACGCACTGAGTGAGACCAGGGATCAAACCATCATCCTCAGGTTTTTTTTTTTTTTTTTTTTAGAGCCGCACTTGTAGCATATGGAAGTTCCCATGCTAGGGGATCAAATCGGAGCTGCTGGCCTACACCACAGCCACAGCAATGCCAGATCCGAGCTGCATCTGCAACCTACACCACAGTTCACAGCAATGCTGGATCCCTAACCCACTGAGTGAGGCCAGGAATCGAACCTGTGTAATCATGGATGCTAGTCATTCGTTTCCGCTGAGCATGATGGGAACTCCCACTAGTCAGGTTCTTAACCTCTGAGCTATAATGGGAACTCTGGCAAGGGCTATTTTTTAAGCAACGTAACCACAATAACATTATCGCAACTAAAAATATGAACTTATTATCATCAAATATCCAGTTAGTGTTCAAGTTCCAATTGTGTCACAAATGTCAATTTTTTTAAAAATGTGTGTATTTGATTCAGGCTCCAATAAGTCCACCCCTTACGGTTTTTTGATAAGTCTCCTATAGCCCATTTGTTCCCCCTTCACCTGTCTCTCTTTTTTTTTCTTAGCAGTTTATTTGTTGAGGAAGCTGGATCATTTGTGGTAGAGAGTTTCTCGCAGTCTGGCTCTGTAGATTCCATCCTCCTGGTATGAGTGTGCAGTGGGGAAGCTGCTTCTCTCTGCCTCTAGGGAGGCTTCTGAACTGAGTATTAATAACAGCAACAATAATAATAATAACCACAAAGAGAGAGAGCGCTGAGACTTGCCCCAGACTTCCAGTTCACCAAATTCATTCAAAGATGAAAATCCATAATTGAAGGAACATTGTAAATCAGCTATAATTTACTAAAAAAAATTTAGGAGTTCCCATCGTGGCTCAGTGGAAATGAACCCAACTAGTATCCATGAGGAAGCAGGTTCAATCCCTGGCCTCGCTCAGTGGGTTAAGGATCTGGTGTTGCCGTGAGCTGTGATGTAGATAGCAGATGCGGCTCAGATCCCATGTTGCTGTGGCTGTGGTGTAGGCCAGCAGCTGTAGCTCCGATTAGACCCCTAGCCTGGGAACCTCCATATGCTGAGAGTACGGCCCTAAAACGACCAAAAAAAAAAAAATTTTAATAAAAATAAATTTAAAAGAAAAGAGAAAAAAAAGAAAATCCATGAAGGCAAATACCTCATCTCCCACCCGAGAGCAGCAGTCACCCTCATCTGGACAAAACACCCACAGGTCAGCTCAGGGGCAGGAGGATCTCCCAGTGCACATAGGAGGGGTTCCCGCTGGGCCATAGATGGAGTCTTGCCACCTCCTAGGGCTTCCACTTGGCCTCTGTAGAAACACAACCCTGAAATATTGAGAGGAGAATTGTCCTAACATCAAAGACCCGAGGGATTTCCCAGCAGAAAAGTCCTGGGAGATTAGCTTGTCAGAAGCTCTGTGTTTTCCATTGAAAACTGAGGCTCAAGTTGGGGAAACAAGATCACAGGCTGCCCAGGCTTGTGTCTGTCCTTTGGCCCCGGGGACTCACAACATACAGGTTGTGAGATGGGGACAGGACCCCAGAGCTCCACCCAGAGGTTACTGCCTAGCCATCTGTCACCTGGGGACTGGGCCCCTCGTTGTGGCTGCATCCCCAAAGGGTGGCTCTGGGACCAGACTTAGGAGCAGATGACAAGAGTTAGGTGCAGGGTCTGAGAGATGCCCCCAAAGTGTGGGGTGCTGCCATCAATTAAGACACTGGGAGTTCCCACTGGGGTGCAACTGGATCAGCGGCATCTCTGGAGGGCCGGCACAGTGGGTTAAGGCGTTGTAGCAGCTATTTCGTAGGTTGCAGCTGTGGCTCGGATCTGACCCCTGGCCCTAGAACTCCATATGCTGAGTGGTGGCCAAAAAAAAGAAGAAGATTAAAAAAATCAAGACACTGAATTTAACCAACACAACATGGGTACCGAATCTAGAGATCAGAACACTGGAGCCTCATTTTTTTTAAAAGATCTGTTTTTGGTTTTTGGGGTTTTTTTTGGTATTTTCTAGAGCCGCACCTGCGGCACATGGAGGTTCCCAGGCTAGGGGTCTAATCAGAGCTGTAGTTGCCGGCCTAGGCCACAGCCACAGCAACTCGGGATCCGAGCCGCGTCTGCAACCAACACCACAGCTCACGGCAACGCCAGATCCTTAACCCACTGAGCGAGGCCAGGGATCGAACCCGAAATCTCATGGTTCCTAGTCAGATTTGTTAACCACTGAGCCACATTGGGAACTCTGGGATCTGTCTTTTAAATCTCCAGTATCCTTTCCCTCTTCAGTAGAGACTTCTAATTTCAAATTAAATATCAAATTAAGAAATAAAGATGGGAGTTCCCCTTAATTAGTTAATTAAAATAAAGATCTAAGTCCTGGGATAGACCATGATGGAAAGGAACATTTTTAAAAAGTGTTTATATGTGCGTGGGGGGGGGTAATAACTGATCATTTTGCTATACAGCAGAAATCTGCACAACATTGTAAATCAACTACACTTTAATTAACAAAAGAAAGACATAAGTCAAGGGAAAAAAAAACCTTACTTATCTAACCCTAACCTTAAAGTCATAACCATAAAGTCACTTATGTACATAAACTTTTGTACAAATTTTGCAAACTTCTGAAGCTTCTTTTTTTATTGTTGTCTTTCTGAGCCATTTTTAAAATTTTTGACTTGGGAGTCACTCTCCAGCTTCAGAGCTACTTCGGTTCCTTTTCTGTGTTCTGATTAAAGGTTCTGGACCTGCCTCGCTAGCTTTTGCTGTTTGTGCTTTTGTTTCAAATTCTACAAAGGCAAATCCCTTCGGATCTGACTTATAATGTGATATATACACAGACACACAACATTGCCACATTTCCCAAAAACTCTTTCCATCCAGTTGTGAGTCACATTTTGGGGAGGTAACTCCTATGATACATTAGAAACATTATTAAATAAAGTATTGAATAGTTCTTTTAGAAACAGACTTTGCCAGCACCTAAGTCCCACTGGACAGAAGCCCAGGGACCCTGCCACCGGAGACCCCTGGCAATCGGTTTCATTTGCAAAGCTTGATTCCTACTTCCTAAGCATTTTTTTTTTTAAAGACCTGGTAAAAATACGTCAGTGTGTATCATTAATGACTTTGAAAAGAGCAACCACCATGGCTTTCCATTGTTCTTTTTCACAGGTAAAGCCTTGGAAAAGGCTGGAGGCAAAGAGTTCTTGGAAACGGTAAAGGAGCTTCGCAAGTCCCAGGGCCCTTTGGAAGTAGCTGAAGGTAGGTGTAGAATCGGCGGTGGGTCCGGCACTGCCTCTCCGCCTTCCCCTCCAGGCTGACGTGCAACAAGGGCCCATTCAGTTTGCAGAGAAAAATAGACAATCAGGAAGCTATTTAGCATCTCTCAGATAATTTGAGCATGCCCGTGAAGATCATTTCATCCACTTGGGGACTTTAAAGTGTCTGGATAGTTCAAGCCAATTTGTATCAGCTTACCCCCAAATGGTCTAGAACTACGGCAGTAAAATACACATGGCAAAATCTACTACTGTAAACTTTAAATGTGTACAGTTCAGTGACATTAAGCACACTCCATGTTGTTCCTCCATCACCAGAACTTTTCTTTTTCTTTTTCTTTTTTTTTTTCCTTCGTCTTTTTAGGGCCACACCCGAGGCATTTGGAAGTTCCCAGGCTAGGGGTCAAATCAGAGCTGCAGCTGCTGGCCTACTCCACAACCACAGCAACAGGGGATCTGAGCCATGTCTGCAACCTACACCACAGCTCACGTCAACACCGGATCCTTAACGCACTGAGCGAGGCCAAGGATCGAACCTGCGCCCTCATGGATGCTAGTCAGGTTCGTTTCCACTGAGCCATGACAGGAGCTCCCATCACCAGAACTTTTTATCACATGCACCGGAAACACCACACCTGTTAAATAGTCACTTCCTTCCCCGAGCCCCTGGCAACCACCAGTCTGCCTTCTCTTTCTATGGACTTGCCTCTTATGGATATTTCATATAGATGGAATCATGTACTACATGAGCTTTTGTGTCTGGCTTCTTTCCCTTAAAACATTTGCAAGGTTCATCCATGTTGTGGCAGCCAACAGTGCCTTATTCCTTTTTGCGGCTGAATACTATTCCATGGGTTTTTTCGGTCATCACTTGAGTTGTTTCCACTTTGGCTTTTGTAAATAGGGTTGCGCTGGTATAGGTGTTCATTTGAACGCTTCTTTCTTTTTCTTTTTTTAGGGCCGTACCCTTGGCCTATGGAGGTTCCCAGGCTAGGGGTCAAATTGGAGCTGTAGCCACCAGCCTGTGCCACAGCCATAGCAACGTCAGATCTGAGCTGTTTCTGTGACCTACACTACAGCTCACAGCAGCACATCTAGATCCTTAACCCCCTGAGCAAGGCCATGGATCAAACCCGAGTCCTCATGGATACTTGTTGGGTTTGTTACCACTGAGCCACAGTGGGGACTCCTTTTCTTTTTGAGGATACTGGATAACATTTTGACTGGTGGACCCAGCTCCAGATCCATGTCCCATGCACACCACCTCCAGTGACCAGTGAAGTTGGTGCCAAGTTCTGTACTCATTCTGGGGCTTCAGAGACAATTAAAACCTACCCTTGGGAGTTCCCATCATGTCGTGTCACAGCAGAAACAAATCCGACTAGGAACCATGAAGTTGCAGGTTCGATCCCTGGCCTCGCTCAGTGGGTTAAGGATCCGGCGCTGCCGTGTAGGTCACAGATGCGGCTTGGATCCTGCGTTGCTGTGGCTGTGGTGTAGGCAAGCAGCTACAGCTCTGATTAGACCCCTAGCCTGGGAACCTCCATATGCCACAGGTGCAGCCCTAAAAAGACAAAAAGAAAAAAAACAACCTATCCCTGCCCTCAAGCCCTGGACAGTCTAGGAGGAGAGACAGACACACAAGTGGAGCACAGAGGGAGAGCCAGGTTCTCTACTTGGAGAAGTTGGGGTGGCTCCAAAGAGGATGAAAGATACAGGATTTCAGGAGTTCCTGTAGTGGCTCAGTGGAAACAAATCTGACTAGAATCCATGAGGACACAGGTTCCATCCCTGGCCTCACTCAGTGGGTTAAGGATCTGACTTTGCCATGAGCTGTGGTGTAGGTCAAAAACTTGGCTCGGCTCTGTGTTACTGTGGTTGTGGTGTAAGCCAGCGGCTGCAGCTCCCATTTGACCTCTAGCCTGGGAACCTCCATATGCCATGGGTGCAGCCCTAAAAAGAGAAAGATAAAGGATTTCACAGAAGTTGAGTCAGAAGTCCACAGATCCTTGCTGAAAGGACCACAGAGAAGCAGGATCACTGGGAGAAATGGAAGAGAATCCAGAAGGAAGGAGAGGAGGGCTGCAGGAAACAAGCCTGAGCTTAGAAATTGGGGCAAATCTGTTAGGTCTACATACCTCTGGACCAGGGCTAATCACCAGTAGCTCCCTGGAAAGAAGGGTTGGTGAGGGTGAGTCTGGACAAGGGGAGACAGTTTATCAGGGTCTAACATCATATTTCATTTAGTTGGAAAATACCATCGGTTGTAAGATATGCCCCTATTTTAAGAAAGAATAAATTTCCAAGTCGGAATGTCCAATAGGAGACCCCACATAAGATCCAGGACACATCAGGTCAAGACATGAACCCACCGTGCAGAAAGGGCAGCAAGTGCCAGCCTAGACCTTGGCATTGGTTAGACCGAGAGGGAATAAAACCTCACTAGGGAGTTTGAGCCACACCCTGGTACTCCTATAGATTTGCAGCTGAATCCAGTGTGGCCCAAAAACCTCAAGCAGGGAAGTTAGTGGGATGTGATCAGAGTATGATAGGGTCCCTAGGTGACATAGAAGCAAATGCAACTTCTTTCTGGAAGAGTCCAGCTTGATCCAGGCCCACAGCCTGGCTGGGACAAGTGTGGGAGGTGGCAGTGGCAATGAGGCAGATGGGCCTGGAATGACACAAGTCAGAGGAAGACCAACAGGTGGTGCTGGTGACAGAGATGGAGGGAGGGGAATAGGGCCTTGGGAGAGATAGATGATTTCACCAGACCTGGGGCACTAGCAAAGTTACTGGTAAGTAGTTAGTGAGAGCTGAGGACAAGACTGGTTTGCAGATGGTTGCTTAGGAGCCAGAGCTGAGCACCTTGGGCAGCAGAAAAAAGAGCACCAAGCCCAGGCAAGAAGAAGAGAGCCCATTGCAGGAAACTGAGGCAGGAGGAAAAGCACAGTGACCAAGGGAGACCAAGGATTAGCAGCTGCAGCTTCCCAGCAGGACAAGGGGCCACCCCGGAGTCCCCTTGACTGTGAGGACTCTGAGAAGGAGTTGTGTTTGCCTGAGGGAAGGTTCTAGAGGGTCCTTGCAGCCGCACTGCCATCCTCACAGTGTGGTGCCATCACATCAGATAAAGAGTATTAGTAGCTGTTGCTACCGACTATCAGTGTCCCAAGCCCCAAGTTCACTTGACCTTGACCTTGGCACTTCTAGAGAACACTACAAATTGTTACCACTACAGACCAAGTTTTCCATTTCCAGTTGTCATGGAAATACTTTGTTTTAGGCTGACATGCTACCATGGGTGTCATGGGCTACCTTCAAAATCTAGTGTAAATAGGGGGCGTCAGAAGGATGAGAAAGCATGCCATTTTTTTCTTCTATAAATATTTGACTTAACACTGCTGTTAGGAGTCTATTCCTCTTATTTTAAATGACTTTACATTTAAAAGAGCACCATTCAGGAGTTCCCATCATGCCTCAGTGGTTAACAAACCCGACTAGTATCCATGAGGATGCGGGTTCGATCCCTGGCCTCCGTCAGTAGGTCAGGGATCTGTCGTTGCCGTGAGCTGTGGTGTAGGTCACAGATGTGGCTCGGATCCCGTGTGGCTGTGGCTGTGGTGTAGGCTGACAGCTACAGCTCCCATTCATCCCCTAGCCTGGGAACCTCCATATGTCGCAGGTGCGGCCCTAAAAAGACAAAAAAGACCCAAAAATTTAAAAAATAAATTAATAATAAATAATAAGTAATAAATAAAGCTTTAAAAAATTTTTTTAAAATAGAGCACCATTCAGCTGATAACATGATTGTTTTTGTCTTTGTTGTTTGTCTTTTTTTTTTTTTTTAGGGCCACACTCGTGGCATATGGAAGTTCCCAGGCTAGGGGTTGAATGGGAGCTGAAGCTGCAGGCAACGCTGGATCCATAACCCACTGAGCGAGGCCAGGGATTGAACCCACATCCTCATGGATACTAGTCCAATGATTCGTTACCACTGAGCTACGACAGGAATTCCAACATGGTTGTATTTTAAATACACATAAAATAAGTCAACCCAGTTTGTAAAGAGCCAGTATCTCTCTGGTTTGGAGAACAGTAAAGGCAACAGGGAAATTACCCTAAGCAAGCGAGGCCAGTCCCCAGGATACTGGCTTCAGCCCCCACTGTTCTCTTGGAACAAGGCAAAGGGACATTCTGCTTCCAGTGTACAAATGTACATGGTCATAGAGTCAACCAGTCTTGCCCGCTGCCTCCTTAGTATTTAGGTTGGCTGATTCCTTCACTCACTCATCGCTAATCAGATGGTTGGCACCAGCTAGGCACTGGGAAGGCAAGCTGTAGATGATAGCCATAGCTGTCAGGCGGGGTGTCCCTTGCATTTGTCTCCACCAAGCCTGGGCTGTGCTGTCACAGCCTCTCCAACACTGTGGACGTCACTAGGAAACTGCTCACATATCCAGCAGGCATAATATATTTCAAATAAGTCTTTCAAACCAACCCCACACACTGTTCTAATACATGGCGGAGCCCCATTTGTTACAAATGCTGCCCCTAGCAGCCCTGGCCTGCCCAAACTCCCCCAGGATCCCAGAGGCTAGCCACTTCGGGAGGGCTGGGGACCTTTGCCACCTGGCTTCTTGAGTGGCACAGAGCCCCTGCTCCACAAGGTGGGTAGTTTAGGGGCTGCAGCCACAGATGCCACAAGGGGCCAGAGAGTGGCCAGTGGATCAGACCACCCCTCCAGGGATTGACAGCCACTGGGACTTATCTGGAGCTCCTCGTTACCAGCACTGTCACTGATGGGAAAGAAATAGGTTTGGGGAAGTAAAGAATAAAAGTAGGGAGTGCCAACTGAAATTAGGAGACAGGATGGGCATGATCCAGTTTCACAACCCATTTTGAACACTGCTCCCTACAGGCTCCTCAGGTATGTAGAGATGATCAAAAGATAATCTCTGTCCAAGGAGGTGCACGACCTCCTAGAGCACATCTCAGTGGATGGAGGGGCCTAAAATCGCCAAGCGTGGAGTCTGCATCAGTCAGGATCTCAGAGGGGACGAGAGAGGAGGGCTTTTTCTAAAAGCATTTATAGTAGGTGGTAGTAAAAAAAAGAGAGAGAGAGTTCCCTTCATGGCTCAGCAGTTAATGAACCCACCTAGGATCCATGAGGATATAAAGATACGGGTTTGATCCCTGGCCTCACTCAGTGGGTTAAGGATCTGGTGTGGCTGTGGCACAGGTCAGCGGCTGCAGGTCCGATTCAACCCCTAGCCTGGGGAACTTCTATATGCCAGGGGTGAGACCCTAAAAAAAAAAAAAAGCCCTTTATAGTAGCTTTTAGTCACTGCTGTAACAAATGAGCATAAACTTGGTGGCATCAAATGACACAATGAGTCGAGAAACTAAAATCAGGGCGCTGGCAGGGCTGGTTCCTTACCTGTTCCAGCTTCTGGGCTGCTACACTGCTTGGCTCCTAGACCCATCACTCCAACCTCTGCTCCATCCACAGTGCCTTCTCCTGCCTTTGACCTCCCTGCCTCCCTCTTATTAGGGCCCGTGTGTGATGACATTTAGGGCTCGCCTGGATAGTCTCCCCCACACACACTGCTTCATGCAATCAATCACATCAGCAAAGTCCCTTTTGCCATGGAAGGTCACATTCACAGGGTGTGGATGGCAGACATCGGGGGAGGCCATTCCCCAGCTGCCACAACCACCAGAGATGATTCCAAAGTGTACCTTTGATTAGGAGTAGCCTAACCTGTGAGCAGAAGGCAGACTGTGGAAGTCCGGGACATGCTGTCACATCAGCTTTAAACAGGTTTATCCGAAGCTTGTCAAAACTGTCAAAAGCAATTCTGACCTGGCTTCTGCTCTCCGAAGAGGGACACAGGAGGGTCAGCCTAACCCCCTGGCTTAAGGTCAACAAGTAGGAATAATCTGCGGCATTTCTCTCTCATGTCCCAGCGGCCGTCAGCCAATCCAGCGGACTTGCAGCCAAGTTCGTCATCCACTGTCACATCCCTCAGTGGGGCTCCGACAAATGCGAAGAACAGCTGGAAGAGACCATCAAAAACTGCCTGTCGGCAGCAGAGGACAAGAAGCTGAAGTCGGTGGCGTTCCCACCCTTCCCCAGCGGCAGGTAAGGTGCCCTCCTCCAGGCGGGTGGCAGGGGGGCTGGGTCCTTTCATCCAGCCTTTTCCCTGGGGGCCAAGGGCTCCCCTACTTGGTCACATCCAGCCTGACCATCCCAGGGGACATGACTGAAGACTGCCAGTGCAGCCAAGCACGTTGGCTAAGAAGAAACCCAGTTTTCCATCCTTCAGAACTCAGAGAAAGGCAGCTTCTGGGCGGAGCAGGGGGCAGAGCTCTTTTTGGAGAGCCTGCTGTCGAGAAAGCCCACGTTGCCCGCCAGCTGTCCCCATCCAGACACAGGATCAGAAACACCAGGCTGGAAGGCGCTTGCTTCTGATACTGTGGTCCACAGACCAACAGCACACTGAGCCCACCGGGTCAGGATGCGAATCTCAGAATCCCCAGAGGATTCCGGTGCTGCTTTGGGGCTGGGAGAGCCCTGAGGCTGAGGCTCTGACAAGCACACCCAGAGAAATGAAAGGCTCTCGGCAAGGGATTGCTCTTAGCGGGTAGGAGAAATGATGGTTCTAATTGCCACAGACCCCAACTGGGCTCCAGAGCAGCATTTCAGTAAATAATGAGGCTGCCTGTCCTCATGTGTAGGATGAATGGCCTCTTCCCTCAAGCTCACAGCCAAAGCGAGTTATTGCTTTAATTTTGAACACCCACTCTCTTGAGAATCCCCTCTGTAGCACAGATAGGATTTACACTGAAAGCGTTCTGTTGCAGCCGTGTCAGGGGAAGGCGAAGAGGGAAGGAATGAGACTGGGTTCCTGCCATAATCCTATCTCCACTTGAGCAGGCAGCGCTGGGTCTCCACTGCCTGGCCCGGAGGCACCGAGGGCTGAATTTTTTTTTTCATTTTTCTTTTTTTAAGGGCCGCACTTGCAGCATATGAAAGTTCTCAGGCTAGGGGTTGAATCAGAGCTATAGCTGATGGCCTACACCACTGCCACCAGCAACACGGGATCCGAGCCGTGTCTGCAACCTACACCACAGCTCACAGCAACACCAGATCTTCAACCCACTGAACAAGGCCAGGGATCAAACCCGCATCCTCAAGGATATTAGCCAGGTTCTTAACCCGCTGGGCCATGATGGGTATTCCCAAGCTGAATTCTTTGCATAGCTGGAACCATGTACTGGGATGTCCTGGGTGGGACACTACAGCCAAGTGACAAGAATTCTTGTTAGGCAGGCCCATCCTGCACCCACCCCAGGGGGCTTGATGGCCGACCCCAAGTGACCAGGGGTGTCACCACGATGGCTGTGTCCTTGGCGGACAGCTCTATCATGGCATCCTGGAGCTTTGGGGCCCTGCCCAGAATCGTCACTGCCAAAATTACGCTGGCGCGTCCATACGGGTTATAGAGAGGAACATGATGTGTGAAACAGGAATTAGGAAGATGTACTTTTGAGTGTACATTTTTGCCCTTTAACAAACAATCTGTTTAACATATGAAATAGTTTTGAGGGCGCTTATAAAACCTCTATTTGCTTTTTTGAAGACCGGGTATTTTAAATGCTGCGTTGGTAGTTTTTAAAGCTCAGCTGGACTGGAGTCAAGCAACGTAGTTCAAGCACAGGGCCCCCTACAGCCATGGCTAAGACCACCGTGCCTCTCTGCACCAGCGTGGCACCTGTCCAGTGGGGACAGTATCCCCTGCCCATCCCCCTCCTGGGCTGTCCCTCTTCCCGGGTTCAAGGGGATCATCCGTGGACCAGCCAGCACAGGGTGAGACCCTTAGTGACAGAACAAAGACCTTGTGCCAAGCGAGAAGGAACCCCATTGCCCCTACCCCAGGCTGAGGGCCGTCCTTCCACGGGTGCCGGGGCCAAAGTGACATCGGCTCTTTTATTTCTGCCCAGAAACTGCTTCCCCAAACAGACGGCAGCCCAGGTGACCCTCAAAGCCATCTCGGCCCACTTCGATGACTCGAGCGCGTCCTCGCTGAAGAACGTCTACTTCCTGCTCTTCGACAGCGAGAGCATCGGCATCTACGTGCAGGAGATGGCCAAGCTCGATGCCAAGTAGCCGCCGCGCTCGCCGCCGGGAACCAGGAGGATCGAAGTCACAGGAGCGGGGTTTTATTTTTCAAAAGGAGAGAGGAAGGGTGACGGCAGGGGAGCGGGTAGCAGAGGCTGCAGGAGCAGGTCCTGCCCACGGGAAGAGCCCGCTGCGTTTTTATATTCTCGTTAAAAAGAGCCTCAGTCCGTAATTAACCAGGTCTCCACGAGGGGTTTCTTTCCATCTGTTTTCTTCCTGTTGTTTTAGAACTTTTTTAAAAAAAAAAACAGACTTCGTTTTAGATTTATAGCATTGACTTTTACACACACACACACAATCCTCTCAAAATTCTTAAAATCTTCTGTTTCTCCTTTTTGCAAGGGAAGAGGGCATAAAATGAGTTGGGATTTGGTGGCTGTCTGTACTCAGTGATGCAAAGAAGAAAATTGGAAAGGCATCTCACGGGTGCTTTTCTTTGCTGTTTTAGTGCCCCCACCCCTATACCCCTATAATATCTGTAACTTCTCCTAAAAAGGTTTCACTTCAGACTTTTGTTTTGTTTTGTTTTTTAAAGAAAAAAGAAAATGAAAGGAAAAAAATAATAAAAGATCCAGTGTCTTTCTTACAACATATTCTTTTATTGCAACATTTTCCTCAGTTTGGAGAATCAATTGTGTCCCCCTCGGTGGAAACTTCTGGAATGTTAAAATAGAAGAAGGCCGGTCACAATGGGGCTGCAACTCCCACCATGTGAGGCCCCCGTCAGACAGTACAGAATGGACTGTGTTTCTCAGGTGGCAGGTCCTGCTTCCAGAAGAGGCGCCTGGCTGGCCCTCGTCCTCGGGAATGGAGGCCTGGGCGAAGCCTCCGTGAGGTGGTCATCCTTTGGGAAAAAGGCACAGTCTCATTTAGGCCTGGGCCACAAAGTGGAACAGACCTGGGCCACAGCCCATCAGGACAGACCGATCTCGAGAACCCTAGTGAGCCCGGTGTCCAAAGGGTTCTGGCCAAGTACTGAGGCTGCCATTAAAAGTGGGCAGGGAAGGGCAGGGCAGGCCTGGGCAGGACCTGAACTTACTCAGCTGAATTCGTTCAGTCTACTCTGCCATAGAGATCTCACCTGTGTGGCCCAAAATAGGTCTGCCCTGATTAGAAGTCCTCTCCCAAATAGAGGAGTCATTTTTATACCTTAACATAATTGGTGGCAGGCACATTGCCACATTGCCGGGCCTCCAGATAAGTGACACTGGCGTTGGCCAGGAAACAGAGGCACAAAACCACATAGGTTCCCACAGCGTGCCCCAGCCGCAGCATCAGCTAGAGCTTTGTCACTTACAAATTTGCCTATGACAGAAGGCTGGAAGCATGCAGGGCTTCACCTGCTGAATCCCACCCAGCTCCCTGAATGTCAACCAGAGAGCAACCCACCCAAAGGTAGGCTAGCTTGGCTGCCTTTCCTTAAATGTCTCCAGCAGCCGGCAGGCCAGGCTTCTGTCTTAATCTGTTAGCTTTGTGAAAAATTAACTCTCTATTAGGATGGACAAAAGAGGAGGGAAATTTTATCTAACTCTTCCTAAATGTAACCTATGTTATATAATTAATATCTAAGCATGGAAATATAGAAGGTTTCATGAAGATTACAGACAATAGGGACTGAGTTTAAAATTAGGCTCCTTGGGAGTTCCCATCGTGGCGCAGTGGTTAACGAATTCGCCTAGGAACCATGAGGTTGCGGGTTCGGTCCCTGCCCTTGCTCAGTGGGTTAACGATCCGGTGTTGCTGTGAGCTGTGGTGTAGGTTGCAGACGTGGCTCGGATCCCGAGTTGCTGTGGCTCTGGCGTAGGCCGGTGGCTACAGCTCCGATTCAACCCCTAGGCTGGGAACCTCCATATGCCGCGGGAGCGGCCCAAGAAATAGCAACAACAACAACAACAAAAAAGACAAAAAGACAAAAAAATAAATAAATAAATAAATAAATAAAATAAAATTAGGCTCCTTGGAGTTCCCGTGGTGGCTCAGTGGTTGACGAATCTGATTAGGAACCATGAGGTTTCGGGTTCAATCCCTGGCCTTGCTCAGTGGGTTAAGGATCCGGCGTTGCCGTGAGCTGTGGTACAGGTCCCAGATGAGGCTCGGATCCTGCATTGCTGTGGCTCTAGTGTAGGCCGGCAGCTGTAGCTCAGATTTGACCCCTAGCCTGGGAGCCTCCATAGGCTGTGGGAGCAGCCCTAGAAAAGGCAAAAGGACAAAAAATTAATTAATTAATTAATAAAATAAAATAAAATTAGGCTCCTGGAGTTCCCATTGTGGCTCAGCAGTAATGAACCTGACTAGTATTCATGAGGATGTGGGTTTGATCCTTGGCCTCACTCAGTGGGTTAAGGACCTGGCATTGCCATAAGCTGCAGTGCAGATTGCAGATGTGACTCAGATCCCACGTTGCTGTGGCTGTAGCGTAAGCCTGCAGCTGCAGCTTCAATTTGACCCCGGGTCTAGGAACTTTCATGTGCTGCGGGGGCAGCCCTAAAAATAAATAAATAAATAAAATTAGGTTCCTACTGACAACCTGCAGGATGTGTATTCAGGCTTCCCCGCCCTGAGGAGATGGGAGAGGTTGGGGTGCAGGCCATCTCTCCACCCCAGCTCCCCTCCCTTAGCTGGTTTCCTTGTGCAGGACCTCCTTCCTTCCCTTACAGACAGGCAGACCCTTCCTGAGACCTCTGAATGCCATATCCCACATGTACACACACACACACACACACACATCCAAGAGGAGGCTGGGGGAGAGAAAGCAGGCTATGCCCACCCCAAGGCCAAGGGAACCATTCAGCCAGCACGAGTGCAGGCAGACCTTTCCAAACCCAGAAAGGCTCCTTTAGGGGTGGTTTTTTTTTTTTTTTTTTTGGCCACTCCCACAGCATGTGAAAGTTCCCAGGCCAGGGATCAAACCTGTGCCATAATTGCGACCTGCACCACAGCTTCAGCAACACCGGATTCTTAACCTGCTGCACCACAAGGGAATTTCCTAGACGTGTCTTTTTGACACCAATACTCCCCACCCCAGTTTTTTGGTTTTCTGTAAGTTATGTTTCTTGTCAGTGTATCACTGGCATCTTACTCTAGGAAAAGAGCTTTGGCCCTTTGGCATTTGTCAAGCGGGTACCATTTGTCAAGAGAGCAGTTCACCGGGCAGCAGTGGTACCTGTCTCCTGCCCAGCCTCCCCCTCAGGGTGGAGACTGCCGCATGGTTTTCCAACTTGTGGAGACCAGCAGGTCCCGGCTCTTGGCCAGCCGAACCATGAGCCGCCCCACGTAGAAGCCACTGATCTGGCCCACGCCGTCATTTCTCCCCATGGCCAGGAGGAATGTCAGGGAACCTGTGGAGCAGAGAGACACACCAGACTAGAACCCTGCTTACCATTCATGCGCCTACAACTCCGAGGGCACAAACCTTTCCTGGGGCCTTCAGTGTCAGGGCAGGGAAATGCGCACAGCTTTCAGGAAGGTGCGTAAGTCCCTGAGTTTTTATTCGAGATCTGGTTTCTGGCCCCAGCTTTGAGAGTTTGTGCTAGCGGATGGTCATCCAAAGCCACAAAGCCTTCCCCGTGTCTAACCCCAACTCTCCTAAAGCAGTGCCACACGCGGGGCTTCCTGACCTGGCTTGTAGGTTTTCAGAGGCCTCTGTTTCACGGAGTTGACGATGTTGGCCACGGCGACGCTGGCGTGGAGGCCGGCGTGATAGGCCATCTTGGGCTCCCTCACGTTGGCGCAGTCACCGATGGCATAGATGTGGCTGCAGCCCTCCACCTGGAGGTGCTCATTCACTCTCAGAGCACCATTGCCGGCCAGCCGATCACCTGCCAGGCAATCCCAAAACCAAGATGCTGAGCTGCCATGGGAAGTGGCCACCAGAACTCAGTAAAAATAGGCTGCAGTGTTGATCTGGCCATCCTCAAGAGGCAAGCCTCCCTCCTCGTTTATTTCTGCCTGAGGTCCCCACCTCAGAACTCTCCCTGCAAAGGTGAGGTTACTATTCTGGGGAGGAAAAGGGTCAGAAAGACCAGCAGGTGTTGTAATGCTGGGAATTCTTTATAAGTTACTATGGTTAACAATGATTCACTTAAATGAGGATTCAGTTACAATGCAGCCAAGTCTTGAATTTCCTTTTGGATGTGGATCTTTGGGGTTTTTTTGTTTGTTTGTTTGTTTTGTTTTTTAATAAATGAAGGGCTTTCGGAGTTCAGTGGTTAACAAACCCAAATAGGAACCATGAGGATGCGGGTTCGATCCCTGGCCTCACTCAGTGGGTTAAGGATCCAGCGTTGCCATGAGCTGTGGTGTAGGTCGCAGATATGGCTTGGATCCTGCGTTGCTGTGGCTCTGGTGTAGGCCAGCAGATGCAGCTCCAATTCGACCCCTAGCCTGGGAACTTCCACATGCCTCGGGTATGGCCCTAAAAAGCAAAAAATAAAAATAAAAAATTAAATGCAGAGCTTTAACAAATGATTAACTTTCTTTTTAAGGGACTTAAAGGAATTTATGTTTGAAAATATAACATTAGGACAATTACGTATTGAATTCTGGGATCTCTGTACACTATAAGCCCTCAATCCCATAGCAGGAGCTCCTTGTCCAGGAAAGGACCTGGGGACACGGCAACCACAGGGCCTGAAAAGGAACCACTGAGTCTCCAGGCCACCCCACCTCCAGCTGGCTAAACAGTTTTTTATTGAGCTTTAAGAACGTGAGACTTCATTATTGCCCCCCACTCCCAAGGATCGTTCCAAGCTCAAGTGACCAAATATTTGGTCACCAAACATCTGAATCAGGGTTTGGGAACAGCAGCACACCTGTGAACCGAAAAGTCCTGACCCTGGAATTTCCTCTGAGTCTGTGTTCCAAGGAAAGCTAACAGAAACCAAATCTTTTTCCTCTCTCTGACACCTGTTCCCTCATCTCACCACTAGGGGTGGGACTCGGTTTTTGGAAGATTCTGTTCATTTTGGCGACCTGGGGCTAAGTCACTATTACCACAGTTGAGGAAAGCACAGCAAGAGTGGACCCACACCTGAATTGAAAGTTTGATGTCACCATTCAGAAGAGAGAAAATGAGGAGTTTCTGTCATGACTCAGTGGGTTTAGAACCCAACTAGTATCCATGAGAATGTTGGTTTGATCCCTGGTCTCGCTCAGTGGATGAATGAGCTGGTGTTACCATGAGCAGCAGTGTAAGTCTCAGATCCCCTGCTGCTATTGCTGTGGCTGAGGTGTAGGCCGGCAGCTGCAATGCTCTGATTCAACCCCTAGCCTGGGAACTTCCATGTGCCGAAAGTGCGGCCCTAGAAAGAAAAAAAGAGAGAGAGACCAAATGAACTGTTGGGATAGGGGAGCAGGTGGCGCCGAATCCTGTGGGTGCAGGCTGCAGGGCCCTCTGGGGGGCTGCAGAGTGAGGAGGAAGCCCGGGGAGCGGCCGCAGCTGGGCCCCCAGCTTACCGAGCGCACTGCGGTAGGCCAAAGTGTTGATCCTGATGCCGTTGCAGACAATCACCAGGTTGGCGGCTACCTCCGTGCCTTTGTCTGTCTGGACCTTGATGCACTCCTGATACTCGTTGAGAGGCAGTCCCTCCAGGTTGCTCACCCGCTCACCTGTTAGGGGAGGCCAGTGACCAGGAGGTTGGCAGAGGGCGGGCATGTCACCAAGCCTGGGGCCCAAGCAAGGGGCTGGCCTGGGGGCTAGAGGCCAGTCCTCTCTGCTTCCCCAAGAAGCTCAGTCTGGACATCTGTCCCCAAGGAATCCAATGAAAGGAGAGTCCCAAAAAGCAATTTGGGGAAGTGAGGCTGAGCTTCCCAAGAAGTTCTGGGAACAGCTATTTGAGGAAGACCTCGGCCACACCTCCCTGAAGGTCTGATCCACCAGCCTCACCGGGCAGGAGAAGCACCTCCAGGCTCACTACCAACAGGGAAAGCAAGGGAAGTCGAGGGCCAGCCCACTCTCCTCGGGCCAGGAGGTGCAGGCAGGCAAAGGGCCTGGGAGCCAGGAGCGTTCTCAAGAGCAGATACTGGTCTCCCTGCAAAAGGATAGGGGGTCGGACCCTGTAAACTGGGGGTCACACTGCCAGAGCGAGGGCCCCACCCTAACATGCTGGGTGGGTCTCTTCCCTCCTGCTCTGGACAAAAGCCATGCTCTTCACTATACTCAAAATACAAATCAGGAGGTCCTGTCATGGCTCAACTGGTTAAGAACCCAACTAGTATCCATGAGGATGCTCGTTCGATCCCTGGTCTCACTCAGTGGGTTAAGGGTCTGGTGTTGCCATGAACTGTGGGGTAGGTAGCAGATATAGCTCTGATCTGGCATTACCGTGGCTGTGGTATAGGCTGGCAGCTGTAGCTCCCGTTAGACCCCTAGCCTGGGAACTTCCATATGCCACAGGTGTGACCCTAAAAAGACCAAAAAAATAAAAATAAAAATAAAAAATACCCATTCTCTCCACAAAGGAGATATCACAATTCAAGTCAAATCTTTCATATGATTTTTTAATAGACAGGTACCACCTGTACTGTGTCCACAGCAACAGCCAGAACAGTGCTGCCTCCATGACAGGGACGTTCGGTAAGTCCTGGGGCCTCTGCCCTGCCCAGGGACAGGCACACCTCCAGCTGGATGACAAGGCTGACCAGTCTCTGCGGCCCAACCGCAGGACACAGAGAGCCTGGGGACGAGGGCGGCCACCCTCTGGCTGGGGGCAGTGACCAAGCCTCAGCCAAATCTCACCAGGCCAGGGGAGGGGCAGGGCAGGAGGGGGCTTGCACATACCCAGCAGCAGCTGCACGCCTTTCCGGAGCAGGATCTCCTTTACTTCCTGCCGGACACAGGGCAGGAGCTCCGTGTCAGCGAGGGCCATTTGGGAGTGAATGAGGATGACCTGGGGACAAACGACCACAGGGCAGAGAAGGAACCACTGAGTCTCGTGCTCACACGAGGAGGCTTGAAAACACATCAGCCCCACCTCCCCACCTCCACCCCCGACATCCAGTTTACAGGTGAGGAAAGTAAGGCCCCAGAGAAGTAATTTGCCCAATGCCAGAACCAGTTAATGGCAAGCTGGGCTGGAGCCAACATCTCCAACGGAGAGTTCTTGCAGATGTGCCAGGGCTCCGCAACACACAACTCACCTAGGGCCATGCGGAAAATGATTTGCAAGCATCCCTGGGTACTTATAATTATGCAGTCCATATATGAGCCATCAATATTCTGACGGTAAATAAGACTGACATCTATATTAGAGCTGGTTCTAAAACTGGCACTTCCAGGAATGCCTGCTTGCTGCTGGCTCAGCACAGGGAAGTGGGAGGCAGCCTGGAGTGATGTTCAAAGCTTGGGCTTTGAAATCAGACTGTCTGGGTTGAAATTCCTTCTCAGATACCCACTCGGACACTTCCTGAAGCCTCAGTCCTACTCCTAGGAATTTTATATGATGAAATGAGAAAAGACATATAAAGCCTATAACTCAGCACATACTGAATCCTCAATACAGGATGGCTACTAGTACTCTTATTCTACTAACTATAAACGCATGGAAGTCATATTGAGTCATTTTACTACTTCGGACTAGCCTTTACCCCATCAATCAAGATTAATAAACTTCTACACCAACTGCTCATCATAATGTCCAAGAATCTGTCAGAGAACAGTCATATAATTGTTAGCCTATATTGATCTTACATTTCAAAACCAACTTCCTCTAGGGAAAAAGAACCAGCCACAGGCTCCTCGTGGCTCCCAGAAGCTGATCTGGCATCACCTACAGGCAAGCTCTTCCCTCCAGGACCCATAACTGCTGGTCATCACTCAGCCCTCAGCTGAGCCTTTACAGCCTGCTCCCTTTCTCTCCAGGGAACCGGCAGGTTCTCTATCCCTCAACCCCTAAAACAGAATAGGCCACCTTCCCTTAGGCAGAAGGCAGCGTTGGCCAGTCCTTCCCCAGCACAGGCTGTGAGGGGTGAATTGTAGGGTCCCTCTATATGCTCTTCAGGGCAAGGGCTACTGTCTCTTGTTTTATTTATTTGTATTTTTATTTTTTTAGTCTTTTTAGGGCCACACCTGAGGCATCTGGAGGTTCCCGGGCTAGGGGTCAAATCAGAGCTGCAGCTGCCGGCTTGCACCACAGCCACAGCAACGTGGGATCTGAGCCACGTCTACGACCTACACCACAGCTCACGGCAACGCCAAATCCTTAACCCACTAAGCGAGGCCAGGGATGGAACCCACATCCTCATGGATGCTAGTCAGATTCGTTTCCACTAAGCCATGATGGGAACTCCAGGGTATTGTCTGTTAAAGATCAAAAGGCTGCTGCTTGCCCCAGATAAGACACCAAAGAGGATGTCTTTAACGCAGCTAGTTATCAGCAAAAAGAGATAATGATACAGAGTTCTTCTGTATCATTTTTTGTTAGATTCCACATATTAATGAACTCATATGATATCTGTCTTTCTCTGACTTACAAAATAGAAACAGACTTAATGATTTTGAAACCAAATTCGTGGTCTCCAAAGGGGAAATGTGGGGCGGGAGGGATAATTAGAGGGTTGGGTTTGACATGTACACACTGCTATATATATAATAGATAAGTAACAAGGACCTACTACATAGCACAGAGTAATCTACTCAATACTGTTTTTACTGTATAATAAACTATAGGGGAAAAGAATCTGAAAAGAAACAGTTGTATATGTATAACCGATTTGTACCTGAACTAACACAACTTTCTAAGACAACTGTACTCCAATAATTTTTTTCTTCCTTCTTTTCTTTTTTTCTTTCTTCCTTTCTTTCTTTTCTTCCTTCCTTCTTTTCTTTCTCTTCCTTTCTTTCCTTTTTTAAGGAAGTTCCCAGGCTAGGGGTGAAATTGGGGCTGCAGCTGCAGGCCTACACCACAGCTATAGCAACGCCAAATCTGAGCCGTGTCTGTGACCTGCACCACAGCTCACAGCAACACCAGATCCTTACCCACTGAGCTGGGCCAGGGATCGAACCCATGTCCTCATGGATACTAGTTGAGTTCGTTACCACTGAGCCACAATGGGAACTCCAAAATTCATTAAAAAAAAAAAAAAAAAAGTCTACATTTTTATCACAAAGGCCTAGACACTACAGGAGACACAGGAGTTAACCTTTTGGAAGGTACTCCCCCAACCCAGGCTTGATTCTCCAGGTTGGCCCAGAGGGCAGGACCCCTCACTTAACTAGGACATACCCTGGCTCTCCAGGAAAATTCCCCAGCAGAATGGGACTTTAGAGGACTCCCCCAAATGCAGAGAACAGGAGGCAGAAGATGGGAAACACACATTCCCTTTTATGTTAATGGAGCTCCACCTCCCAGGCCCTGAGCAAATTCTGATGTTCCTGAGATAAAAAAGAAGCCTGCCTCTGAGAGTTCAAAGCCAGCCGCCAGCCCACCTCTTTCTCTGGGTACTCGGTCTTAATCTCTGCAGCCATCTCCACACCCGCAGAGCCTCCTCCCACCACCACGATGGCCTGTGAGTGCTGGACCTGCAGAAGGAGGAAATATAAGGCACACCCCCAAATCCATGCTGCCTTGGGGTCCATCTAGGGAGTGGGTTCCTTGGCCAAAGAAGCATAGAGAACCGTTTCCAAGTTCAGGGTCCAAATGTGTCTCCTCGGGACCAGCTCTCATGAGGCATCACCCTGCACTTCTCACTCAACTTTCAAAACAGCCCCAAGAGGTCAGTGTCACTACCTGTGCACCTTGCAGAGGATGCTGGCCCGAGTTCCTAATCTCTGCTCTCATATCTGCTCACGACCGTGCAAGAGGCTCCCCAGGCCCCTCAGCCTGAGAAAGACCTGGCTTTGGTCCCGCAGCTGCCCTCACCTGGGGACCTTTCTCTGGGTCTCCCTGCCTCACCTGTTCAGTGGGGACAGACTCCTTCCACTCACCCCTCCAGACCCCCATGAGAACCAACCAAGACCATAGATCCAAGCCCACTCTATAAAACACAGAGCCCTGTACAAACAGAGCCAGGAGCTACCTAAGCAGGTCTAGTGCTCACATCCAGACCTCATGACAAGTCCAAAGGTCTCCTCCTAGGAGCCACTTCCTGCTAACAGCACCGTTGTGGCTCCAGGCACTTTCTGGGAGCTCCTTGCTGCAGCCCCAGGCATCACCACAGCTGTTCCACTCCCCAGGGGGACCACCCACCCTGGTCAGTGGGCAGCTCACCTGTGTCACCATGTCCTCATAGGCCTGGATGGCCATCTGCTGGCTGGAGACCTTGTTAAATTTGCCCGGGAAGAGCCCGGTGCTGCCCGTGGCCAGGATGAGATGTGAGAAGGACAGGGCCTGTGAAGGGCCAGGAAAAGAAGGGTGAGCACAGGCCTGGGCTTCTGCAGCCAATGTCAGGCCCCACCAGGCAAGGAGCACCCAGCGGGAGAGGCCCCAGATGAGGGGAGCAAAACCATCTACTGGTTAGGCCAAGGGGTTGCACTAGAACCCAGGAAATACCCAAGGAAGCAGATTTTACCTCCTGCCAGAACCACTGGATGTGAAAACAGGAGGGGAGCACTCCCCACGCAGTGGAGGCAGGTAAACAGGGAGCAGGAAACTACTTGTGGGGGAGGAGCAGGGTTCTAGCTTCCAATGCGGAATATCTATATCTATATCTATATCTACTAGCATTATTTAAGAAGAAACTTCCCCCTCTCTTGGCAAAAGACAAAAAAAAAAGGCAAAGGAGGCAGGGAAATCCTGTTTGGAGCCCAAAATATATAAAATTAACAAAACCAGGAGTTCCCGTCGTGGCTTAGTGGAAAACAATCTGACTAGGATCCATGAAGATGCAGGTTCGATCCCTGGCCTGGCTCGGTGGGTTAAGGACCCGGCATGGCCGTGAGCTGTGGGAGGTTGCAGACATGGCTCGGAGCTGGTGTTACTGTGGATGTGATGTAGGCCGGCGGCTACCGTTCCAATTTGAGCCCTAGCCTGGGAACTTCCATATGTCCTGGGTGCGGCCCTAAAAAGCAAAAAATAAAATAAAATAAGACAAAATAAAACAAAACAAAACAAAACACCAGAGCCACTCTGATGGGAGGGGAACTGGAAGGTCTGCATCCCACTCAGCCCATCATGGACCCCAGATCACGGGACAAGGAGGTTCTCGGTAATCTTTCCAACTAGAGATTCTATGGCCCTACTATTAATTCAAGGAGGACCGACTCACACCATACCACATCAAAGACAGGAACTGGGACCCCTTTGTCCAATCCCCACTTAGCTTTGAATAGAGGTGAGGGCCAGGTGGGAGGGGACTGCCGGCAGCTGGCCAAGGGAACTATGGTCCCACAGGGATTTGCCAGGTGTGGCGCTTAGCTCACCGTCCCACCATGGCTGGGGCTGAGGAACACACACAGTGGGGAGAAGAGCTCTGCACCCGTGACGCTCCAGTCCGGGTGACGGGGACCATGGCACCTACCGTTTGATTCCAGACAATGAGGGGGGCCCCCAGACCCGGGACCCTGGCTTTCAGAGCATGGGGCTCTGGGATAAAACTGCCTGGCTCAAAATCCGGGAGGAGTCACTCCAGCTGTGGGGTCCTGGGCAAGTCTCTTAACTTCTGGGTACACTGAGGCCATGCCACCTCCCTCACTGGGTCACGGAGGGTGTTAAGGGAGATCACGGTAAGCTGAAGACAGGAAAGACTCCCAGAATGTCTACACCGCTGTCCTGCGGCTGCCAGGGCCCAGCCTTTGCTCAGGAGGCATCTGCTATCTGCCAGGCTCCAGGCAGGCATCGGGGCAGGGGGGGCCCTCAGCCCTGAGGGGACCCACCCAGGTGTCCTCCCTCCAACAGCTGCATCCCCAGGGCCTCCTGAAGCCAGCCAAGGACAGCCGGCCCCCAGTGGGTTCACCTCGCCATCCTCCAGTAGCACAGTCTGATTCTTCAGGTCTATCTCCACCACCAGACCCTGCCGAAAGTTTTCCTTGAAGGTCACCGAGTAGGAAATGAAGGTCTTTTTGGCAAACCCTGGGGAACGGACACAGAGGAGGTCACGGTGTAAAACTGGGCTGCCCGCAGAGGCCAGAATAATTCAGAAGCTTTCCTGAGCTGTGTACCAACAGGGGAGGCCTCAGCCAAACAGCCAGGCCAGTGGTATACCCCCAGGTGGCCGCTACCCCCTAAAGTGCCAGCCTGGGCCCCAGGTCCTCGGAGAAGCTCACGCTCTGACTTCTGAATATGGTAGCTACTTAAGGCCAATGACCTTAAGATTCCCAGCAATTTGTCTAGGGGTGGGAGGTAGGCAGCTTGCCCTAAAAGCAGAAAACCACACACGGCAGTGCCAAGAGCACCCAACAAAGAAAGCCCCAGAAAGGGGCCCGTTACCCCTCTCCACAGAGGCCCGGAGGGCAGCCACATTGTGATGGAAGGAGTCCTTCATGTCCACCAGCACGAAGGGGATGTTCAGTGCCTGCAGCTGGCTGGCAGCCGCGATCCCGCCGAAGCCGCCGCCCACGATTACCACGTGCACAGTTCCTGCCTCCATTGAGACCTGGGACCCCATCTTGGACCAGGTGCTGCTGGGACAGGAGGACAGGAGGACAGGCCACATCAGATTCAGGGGGTCCTGAAGGCTGGGACGGCGGGCAGGGACCCTCAGCAAGAAAGGCCGTGAATGCCAAGACTTGATCTTTTGCAATGATGTAATCACCTACTAACAAAATTCCAATTTTTTTAATTTATTTATTATTATTTTTATTTTATTTTATTTTTGCTTTTTAGAGCCACACCCATGACAGGCTAGGGGTCTAATTGGAGCTACAGCTGCCAGCCTACCTAACAGCCATAGCAATGCCAGATCCAAACCACATCTGTGACCTACAGCTCATGGCAACGCCAGATCCTTAACCCACTGAGCAAGGCCAGGGATCAAACCTGCAACCTCATGGTTCCTAGTCAGATTCGTTTCTGCTGGGATCAATGGGAACTCCGAAATTCCAATTTTTATAAAATTGGAATTAAATTCCCAAGGAACCCGGGGTATTCTAATTCCCTTTCATCCCTTCAACCCCCCAGCTCCCTCCTCCAAGGCATCTACTGTTACCAAATTTATATGAATCCTTCCAGAGATATTCTGGCCACCTACTATCATGATTCTTTTTTGCACACATTAATCTACTGATTTGCACTTTTTTCCACTCAATATATTTGCCAACTCAACAACATACATCAACACACAGAGGCTGGTCATGTCAGGGCCACATCAGGGCCCTCACAGGGAAGAAAACCCAGTGAGCCTGAGCACAGGCCCGAAGGGCAGTGGATTGGCCAAAGGAGTTGACCCCTGATCCCCAGCCCCCCAGGATCATTAACTGGCTTCCCCCAAGGGCAAACCCTGGCCTCACCCAACCAGCCCTCCATAAAGGTAAATTGATTCTTGGAGTTCCAGGTGCAGAGGCCAGGGCCTGAGGGCACATCGGGCCCAGGAGGGGCTGCCAGAGCTGAGCCAGGGAGGAGAGAAGCTTTTTCGGCATAAGCCGCCTGAGGCCTCTCCTGGAATCTGCTCTGCTCTCTCCTCCACTGACCTCTGACACACGACAAAGGGGAAATGGGGGCCTGGCGGCTCTCCAGCCCACTCCACCCTTCATCCTCGGCAGCCTCCCTTGCCCAACACGCCTGGACACCCAACTCTCTCTGGGCTCTTCCAATGCCGATTCTCACCTGGGCCCAAGAACAGCTAGACTCCCCTCTGTTCGCCCATGACCTACTTCACCAGATACCCAGACCCTCAGCTTAAACCACACAACTGCACCCCCAGCCACCCACTCTGCAGGTGCTCAAAAAACACGTATGCAATTGAGGATGCTGAATTATATGCTCTACCGAAGCAGTGGTGCTGGGCAAACAGCCTCAATCACTGGAAACCTCCACCATGGTTTGTTCATACTATGTCCAGACTACGTAAAATGAAGAGTGAACTATAATGTGAACTATGGTCTTCTTTAGGGGATTAGGTTAATAGAGGTTCATCAACAATCACAAATGTACCACATGGGTGGGTGATAATGACAGAGGCTATGCATGGGACAGGGCAGGGGCTTATGGGAAATCTCTGTGCCTTCCACCCAGTTGTGTAGTGAACCTAAAACTAATCTAAAAATATAAAGCCTTGGAGATCCCGTTAAGGCTCAGTGGTTAAGAATCCAACGAGTATCCATGAGGATGTGGGTTCAATCCCTGGCCTTGCTCAGTGGGTTAAGGACCCAGCATTGCCATGAGCATGGATCTGGCGTTGCAGTGGCTGCGGTATAGGCCGGCAGCTGCAGCTCTGATTCGACCCCTGGATCCCTAGCCTGGGAACTTCCATACGCCGCAAGTGCGGCCCTAAAAAGAAAATAAATAAATAGGAGTTCCCGTCGTGGCTTCAGTGGTTAAGGAACCTAACTAGCATCCATGAAGATGCGGGTTTGATCCCTGGCCTCGCTCAGTGGGTTGAGGATCCAGCGTTGCCATGAGCTGTGGTGTAGGTCGCAGACGTGGCTTGGATCTGGTGTTGCTGTGAGCTGTGGTGTAGGCCGGTGGCTACAGCTCCAATTTGACTCCTAGCCTGGAAACTTCCATATGTCCTGGGTGCGGCCCTAAAAAGACAAAAGACAAAAACAAACAAATAAATAAATAACATAAAGTCTTTTTTGAAAAAAAAAAAAAAAAAAAAAGGCTGTCCATGAAAAAGTCAGGTAATAGTACAGCAGGCAGAGCCTAATCTCACCTGTGGGCAATCAGACACACGTACCTCGCTACATAAACACACATGCAGGCAATGCTGGCAAGAGTGAGCATCCACTGTGCTTTTACTAATATCTTTGCATTGAATAGGTGGGGTTTCCTCCTCATTCTGGGAAGAAATTCAGTAACTTGCCCACGTTCAATCCTCTACAGCCTGACCAGATCTGTGTTCCAAACCAAAATCCTAATAGTGGTTGCCAGATGATAATTTTAGTTTCTTTTTTGAGCTTTCTTCCTCTTTTTTGTACTGTTTGAACATTTTTGAGTGTGTCATTTTACAGAAATAATAAGGCTTTAAAAACAAGACAGGTGGAGTTCCCATCATGTCTCAGTGGTTAATGAGCCCAACTAGTATCTATGAGGATTCCGGTTTGATCCCTAGCCTTGCTCAGTGGGTTGAGGACCTGGCGTTGCTGTGAGCTGTGGTGTAGGTCACAGATATGGCTCGGATCCTGCATTGCTGTGGCTGTGGCCGTAATGTAGGCTGGCAGCTGTAGTTCTGACTCAACCCCTAGCCTGGGAACCTCCATATGCCCTGGGTGGGACCCTAAAAAGACAAAAGACCAAAAAAAAAAAAAATGGCAGGCCTCCTACTTTTTTTTTTGTCTTTTTGCCATTTCTTGGGCCACTTCCGTGGCATATGGCGGTTCCCAGGCTAGGGGTTGAATCGGAGCTGTAGCCACCGGCCTACGCCACAGCCATGGCAACATAGGATCCGAGCCGCATCTTCGACCTACACCCCAGCTCACGTCAACGGCAGATCCTTAACCCACTGAGCAAGGCCAGGGATCGATCCCGCAACCTCATGGTTCCTAGTAGGGTTCATTAAACACTGAGCCACAAGAGGAACTCCAGGCCTATTATTTATAATTTTTTATTTTTATTTATTATTTATTTTTATGGCCACACCCACAGCCTACAGAATTTCCTAGGCCAGGGATCGAACCCACACCTCTGCAGCAACCCAGGCTGCTACTGTTGGATTCTTAACCCACTGTGCCATGGCGGGAACTCCCCCATCTAATTTTTTAAATTGTGATATTTTCCACATATTACAAAATTCACTATCTCAGCGTGTACAATTTAGTGGTCTCTAGTACATTCATAAAGTTGTGTAACCATCACCATGATCTAATATCAGAACATTTTCATCAACCCTCCCCCCAAAAAGACCCTATATCCATTATTAGCATTCACTCCCCATTCCCTCTTCCCTCAAGCCCTTGCTAACCTCTATGGCATATATGCTTTCTGTCTCTATAGATTTGCCTATTCCATACCTTCTAGGTCTGGATTCTTTCACTTAGTGCAATGTTTTCAAGATTCATCCAAGCTGTAACTTGTATCAGTATTTCATTCCTTTTTATGGCTGAGTAATATTCCATTGCATGAAGATACTAGATTTTGTTTATCTATTTGTCAGTTAATAGACATTTGGGTTGTGTCCACCTTTTGGTTAATATGAGTAATGCCACTATCTGCGTACAACTTTTTGTGTGGATAAAAAAATTCTCTTGAGTGGAGTTCCCGCCATGGTGCAGTGGCTTAAGAATCTGACTGTAGCAGCCTGGGTCACTACAAAGGCGTGGGTTCAATCCCCAGCCCAGCACAAAGAGTAAAGATCTGGTGTTGCCACAGCTGTAGTATAGGTTGCAGCACCACTCAAATTCAATCCCTGGCCTGGGAATGTCCACATGCCACGGGGGCAGCCATTAAAAAAAAAAAAAAAAAAATTCTCTTGAGTATATACCCAGGAATGGAATTGCTGAGTCCTATGCTAACTCTGGATTTAACTTTCTGAAGAACTGCCAAACTCACCATCTGATTTTACGGAGCATAAAGATGAAAAAGAGAACACAGAGAATCTTAACTAAACCTGCCCAGATTCAAGAATGTTAAAATAAAACAAGATCAAAGAGGAGTTCCCACCGTGGCGAAGTGGGTTAATGATCCAGCTTGCTTGTGTGGTGTTGTGGGTGCGATCCCCAGCCTGGCACAGTAGGTTAAGGATCCGGCATCACTGCAGCTGTGGCATAGGTTGAAGCTCTGGCTTGGATTTGATCCCTGGCCTGGGAACTTCCATGTGTCGCAAGTACGGCCAAAAAAAGCAAAAAAAAAAAAAAAGAAGGTCCAAGAGAATAAGTCCTAACTATCCAGCGACGCCTAAGTAATTTTACCCTTGCCCCCTACCCCAACACACACGCAATCTCGTTTCTTCTCAAATTTTCTCAGTAAGTCCTGTTTTCTCTGCCACAGACACCCAGCCTGATCCCAGGGGGATTCTTCTTTAGTAATTCTTCTTCTTTGAGGAATCTACTAAAAAATGAGGAAATTAAACATGGAAGTCAAAGCTGTGGAGAGTTCATGCCTCAGAGGACACACAGCAGAAACCCTGTGGGCTCTGATAAGGCAAGGATGTCACCCAGGGTTGCTTCATAGAGATTACAGACAAAACAGGTGGGTTGAATTTTGGTTTTGGGGGTTTTTTTATATATATTTTTAGGGCCAAAGGAGTGGCATATGGAAGTTCCCAGGCTGGGGGGTTGAATCGGAGCTACAGCTACCAGCCTACACCACAGCCACAGCAACACAGGATCGGAGCCTCATCTGCAACCTTCATCACAGCTCACAGCAGTGCCGGATCCTTAGCCCACTGAGTGGGACCAGGGATCAAACCCACATCCTCATGGATACTAGTGGAGTTCATTACCAATGAGCCACCAAGGGAACTCCAAACCCATGGCTTTTGTGTGCTCACTGGTTACAAGGAAGGTGGATTCCACATTGCTTCCAGACTGGTGGTCCTGGCTGAGAGGCTCCAGAGTGTGACTCAGAGCACCAGGACGGTCTCCCTTGCCAGACACTGGGTCCCAAACTGAGACGGCCACTCCTCGGCCAGCCCCCCACCCCAGGGAACACATGCTGAACAAAACCTCAAAAGAACAATTTCTGAAAGAGACTCAAAGTCTAAAGAGGAGGCAGCTCTGGGCAGCAAGGCTCATTTGAGTGTTATACAGGCTAGGCCACAACCTGGTACAGCCTCCTGGGAGCCAGTCTCTCGATGGTTCCCATAATATTCCCAGAATCTGCTCTCTCACTGCCTGTGCCTGGACCCTGGCTTCCCCCTTTCACCACCAGACATGAAAAGAGTAGGCTGGCCTTGGAGCACACCCGCTCTCTCAGCACCTCATTTAACTGCTGGGTAGTCCAGACCAAGGCCCAGCCCCGCTGGACCTCAGTCTCCTCCTCTGACACCGAGGCCCTCCAGATGCAGGCTTATACACAGTGTTCCTTGGGGGCCTCTGGGAGTCTAGGGCAGTACCCAAGAACCCAAGCAGGCCTCCTTGATATTGCACATATTTACGTATTTTACATGTTGGCCTTTGATCTCAAGGTGCAGAGCCAGGACACCTGGAAGCCCTTCCCAAACTGTGTCTGATCCTCTGCCCTGTGCCTGTCCTCCTGTGGGACTGTCAGCTCCCAAGCGCCCCTCCCCTCCTCATTTTCAGGGCATATTCAAGGGTTAAAGGGAATCTAATTGGAGGGAAAAGGCAGGGTGTGTTTAGTGGGTGCTGTTGGGAGAAGAAGGAAAAAAAAAAAAAAAAAACAGCCAACATCAGGCACTAAAAGCCACTCAGACTGAATTTCAGGAGTCCTGGGCTCCCCACCCCATCACCTCCGGCACATCAGATATCTTGACCACCTCTCGCCTCAGTCCCGGCAGAAGCTGGGGCTGCGTGGAGAAGCGGACCTTCCAGGGCACCCTGGAAGGGTAACCCAGAACATTTTCCTCCTAGACACCGAGGCGTCCCTCCTGCCATGTGACACCTGCTTCAGCTTCCACCATCCAGCGGCGACCCTCGGAACACCCTGGGATTTACGGGGTTGGGGGGGGCCGAAGGGGAGGGGAGGTGATAGCGGGGCTGTCTTACTTGAGAAGACTTACGGCTTTCGTGCGGCGGACGCGGAGGGGGCAAGTTTGCTCCATCTTCGCCGGGAGCAAACCTCTCCGCTGAGTTTGGGGGGACCTGGGCCGGTGCAGACCTGAACAACGCATTCTCGACGGCCTCCCTCTCCTCCCAGGGCCACAACTGGGGAGCCCCGGCCCCCGACGCTGTTCTGGGTGTTTGGGGGCCCTGCAGACTCAGGGGTCTGGGAGAGCCCGCCCTTCGCGCCCCCTCACCTGCCGGCCTCCTCCCGCCGCTTCCGCTCCGGCTCCCGCCCGCTGCTCCCGTTGTCGCCGGCGGGGCCGAGGCCCCTCCCGGGCCGGCGTGACTCGGCACCTCCACCCTCCAGCCTCCGCTATGCCCCCGGCGGCCCCCCGGGGAACTGCAGTCGTCCGCCCGCCTCCGCCAGCCCGAGAGCCAACTGCCCCAACCGTAAGTACTTGAGCCCTACGGCCGAGCCCGCCCGCGCCCTACCGGCCCCTCGGACTCCGCGCAAAGTTCGTCCGGCTCCCTGCCAGACGCCTTTCCAGCCGCCGTCCCTTAGAGGGCGAGCTGCAGCGCGAGCTGTGCGACCTCGGGCGGATCACCAGCCTTCTGCCTTCAGGCGCGTATAAACCAAAATGCTAACTCACTTAAGCACCTACTCCATGCTTGGCACTGTGCTGGCGCGCAGGGTGGTGGTGAGGGGTTGTAAAATGTAGAACAAAACAGGCATGACTTCTGCTTTCCTTGAGGTGAGAGTCTGGGGAAAGATACTAAACAACGACCAAAAAAACACGTATGGCTAATTGCAGTAAGTAAAACTTGAACAGCAGGGCAAAGGAAAGGTGCTGGAGTCTCTCCAAGGATGAGATGGACTTGGCCCTGGGCAGAGAGAAGGCAACTGTGCCTCTGGGTGTGCAAAGGTGGAAGCAAGACAACGAGTTGAGAGCAGAAGCGTTGCAGAGGCGTCGAAAGCAGAGTGGCCAAGCCTGGCAAGGTAGCAGAAGCCTCCAGGCCCTGGTGAAGACTGTGTGGTCCCAAGAGCAGCAAGATGCCACCGCAGGGTTTTCAGCAGAAGAGTGAGGTCTGAGTTACTTCGAGGGTGGAAAGATGGGGGGAGTAGGAGGGCTGCCCGAAATTGGGGGAACTAGGTGTTATCGCGGGAAGGGGCTGTGGGGTTTGGGAGCAGAAGTAAAGGCAGAGAGCCTGAACTTTTCCTCCTCTGGTTAGTAAACCACTTGAAACCTCAATGCTCCAGACTCTCTGCGTCTATTTAATTCTGCTCCAAAACCCCACAGCCCTTTCCTGCTCTAACGCTAGGTAGGAGGGAAGTCAAGAGGGAAAAAGAAAGTGCTTGTGTACTGATGCGAGCCACAACCTGGAGGTAGGATTGAGCCAATCTGGTGACAAATAAGCCATCTTCCTCTATTTAATGCACATATTAGCACCTACCTGAAACGTTGTAGCAAAGATTCAAGGAGATCATTTATGGCGAAGTGTGTCATAGCATGGTGCCTGGCACACAGCCGCAGTGAATACACAGCAGCCATTTATTACAGCTGGTTTAGATGGGCAGATTAGCCTGCCCAAGGCTACACAGTACACTGGCAGCTTCCTCGCTCCCAGCCCAGTGCTCTTCTGAATACTGCCCTTTACCGTCTTGGTTTTCATGAATGTTTATGCTAGAAGTAGCCATTTCTGTACCTTTTCTAAAAGCTATAGTCAAAGGCCTTGTATCCAATACTCTGGCACAGGGAATATTGTGATCGATTCCACCTGGAAGACATTGGTCCCTGGAATCATCTCAAGCTGGGAGGGGAGCTGATGTGAACATCCTGCTTTCATTCTTAGCCCACACAACTCAGGCTGCCTCTTCCAGTTCTTTGAATCCTTGCCTCTCTTCCTATCCAGCTGGCACCCTGCCCTGTGAATGTGGGCTGAAGGAGGAAACACTGTCAGAGGGGTGAGAGTCTCCACCTCCTCTTAGCCCTTGAGGCCACAGAAGAGCAACCATGCCTGTGTGTGGGTGAAGAGATCCCACGAGCCCTGTCCATCCTTACCCACCTCCCTGGGACCCATCAGGGAATCACAGGTTGGTTTTGATGCTCTAGGGGCAGTGACCCTTCATTTCTCCTGAGTTTTGCAGACTTCCAAATAGCTTGTATCTCCTTGTTTTCCTCCTGAAACCCATAGAGGAAAATAGGGTGGGGGTTAAACTCTGACACTTAGGGCAACACCCACCTTTGACTAGCTCTTTGGGGGTTAGGACCTTGCTTTGCTGGACTTTGAGTCCCCAGTGTCTGGCACTGACCCCAGCACCTGGTTCCCTAGACATTCGCTAATGTGTGCTTACACGATTTTTTCTAAATTAAGATATAATTCACTTACCATAAAATACACTCTTTCAAAGTGTACAATTCAGTGGTGTGAAGGCTACATAACCATCACTGCCATCTAACTCCAGGATATTTGCATCACTCCAAGAAGAAACCCCACACTCAGCAATCTCTACCTGGTCCTTCCTCCACCCAGCCCCTGGCAACCGGAATGATTCCTTTTTTTTTTTGTCTTTTGTCTTTTGAGGGCCGCATCTGCAGCATATGGAGGTTCCCAGGCTAGGGGTCTAATTAGAGCTGCAGCTGCCAGCCACAGCCACAGCCATGCCAGATTTGAGCCAAGTCTGCAACCTACACCACAGCTCACGGCAACACCAGATCCTTAACCCACTGAGCAAGGCCAGGGATTGAACCCACAACCTCATGGTTCCTAGTTAGAACCACTGTGCCACAATGGGAACTCCATGAGTGATTCATTTCTGATGAACCAATCCTACCAGTACTCTTAGAAACATAATAGCTATATTATTTATTGAACACAAGCTAAGTGCCTAAGATAACTTCTCAAATTTACTTTACATATGGGTCCTCCAGGGTAAGTTTTATTAATCTTCATTTCACAGATGAGGAAATTGAAACTCATCTATTAATAACTCAGGCAAAATCACCCAGCTAGTAAAGGAGAGGAGCTGGGCCTTGACCCTAAAGCAGCGCATCATGCCTAACCAAGCAAAGGAGAGACTCAATGGTGAGTTAAGCAGGCATCAGAAATTTACTGGGCACATGCCCCGGCTCTGTGGGAGACAGAGGTGAATAAGAGCAGTACAGCCTTGGGCTTGGGAAGGTCAAGGAAAGTTTTGCGGAGACACTGGGCTGAGAAAGATGGAGAGGATTCCAATCAGCAGGTTACAAGGGAAAGACTCAAAAAATCATCACAAACCTGAACCTGGGATTGAGAAGAGGTGTGCAGTGGCCCATACTGGACTCAGGCGTGGCTTGTAGCACTGGCATGGCCCATCTTCAAGGACCTGCTCCAAACCCCACCAACCAGGGAAAGAAGGTCATTTAACACCTTCTTGGCAACCAGAGGACACCTTGATTCAAGACGGGGAGAGGGGAGATCCCTTCATGGCTCAGTGGTTAACAAACCCGACTAGGATCCATGAGGATTTGGGTTCAATCCCTGGACTAGATCAGCAGGCTAAGGATCTGGTGTTGCCATGAGCTGTGGTGTAGGTAACAGCTGCGGCTCAGATCCGGAGTTGCTGTTTCCGTGGTGTTGGCCAGCAGCTGTAGCTCCGATTCGACCCCTAGACTAGGACCCTCCATATGCCTTGGGTGCGGCCCTAAAAAGCCAAAATACAATGTGGGGCTGGGGGAGAGAATCTCAGTCCAGTCCCTCTTGGCCGTTCCCTGACAGTTCACCCCACAATCACTCCTTTCTTCCCACTCAACAGCGTGCACAGCTTTGGCACCGAAAATCAGGGCTCCTTGCCTAACAAGAAAGTGTCATCTTTGAATTTCCAGGTCCCAAGGGGTAGTAGGGAGATATGATTTGGTTGTCATAATAATGTTGGTAGTTAGGTGGAACTTTAATGATTAACCAGAATGGCACACAGATTAAATATCACAGAATCTACGAGAAGGAAGCATTGCTGGCTCTCAGCCATGATGAGTGAGCGCAGCCAGGCCTGAGGACAGTCTCTGACAGCAACAGGTGACCCTGCTATGGTCTCCCAGGGCTGGGAGGAACTCCAAGGTACTGGGCTCAACCCGGGGACCCAAAGAAATAGAAGTGCTAACCCCACTCAAGGAAGAGACAACTCTTAGCTTCATCCAAAGAGCCTGGTTGGTTTTAGTGAAATGTATAACCCTCAGATGACAGGACTCCTCTCCCTCGAAATGTGGTTTGGCCTAGTGCTCCCAGCTAGGCAAAGACTTTATGAGGACAGGTTCTACGGCTGTGGCGAATATATCCCCCCGTCTAATGGCTCAAATGCAACAGAAGTGCAATTCTGGCCTGGGTTTCAGTACCTGGCCGATGGACTGGTTAATGAGGCTGCCCCCTCCACACCATCATCCAGGGACCAGAACGAGGAGGCCATCTTTAATAAATGGCTCCCAAGGTCTCTTTAAAGGGTTGCCTTCACTCCCACCAGGGGCGGGGGGGTAAGGGTGCAGAGAAGTCCAGATAAGTTTCTATAAGCCAGCCTGGAAGTGGCAAACCTCCCTTCTGCTCTGGTGCCGTGAGTTGGAACTCACAGACAACCTGACTGCGAGGGTGGCCAGGACCGGAAAGAAGTGAGGAAAACAGATTCTGGTGTCTGCCCCACTGACCTAGGTCTTAGCCTCCCCGGTTTTCTTCCTGTGCTTCTGCTTGTCTCTTCTCAGCCCCTGGCAGGCTCCTGCTCTGGCCCCAGGCCCTTCACTCCACCTGCTCCCACAGCTTCAGCTGACAGCACCCAGCTTCACCTGCAATCCACACCCATGGTGGAGCACCTCTCCCAGCCTGGGTGGATCAACCCTGGCCATGGCTCCTCTGAAAGGGCAGCCCCAGATGCAGTAAGATGAGGGGCCCAACCTATTGATGATTTAACAATCATTGCTTGAGGGCCCACGTGTGCAGGGCCCTGGGCACACACACAGTATATACTCCTGACCCCCAGGGTTGGTCTTAGCTCCGAGGGGCTGCCTTGGCCTCATTCCCCTTTGAACTGCCCACTCCCACCCACTTCCGGGGCCTGGCACAGGCCTGGGCACTTTCTGAACACCTGCAGCCAGGCTAAGATCACCACCCTCCGGGATCTGCAAGCCCCACCCCGTGGTGACTGGCACCAGGACCAGCTACCAGGACTAGTCTGGCACGAGTGTCCTGTGAGATGAAGCCGCACTGAGAAAGCAGGACAGAAAAGCTGTATTTCTGTGCCTGGTGCTTTGCTATTTCCCACTCAACTCTCAAAACAAAGGAGGAGAAAAAGAAGCTGATATATAGAAGTAGGTCCTGTCTCCTATCAATCCTGTTTATTCCCAAACCCCAACCAGACACATCCCAGCCCCCTGTCCCCAGATCCCTGAGGCCCATTTTATGGGCTGGAAAATTAAGGCACTGTGTCAGAGCATCCCTGTAGGTCAGGGACCCTGGCATATGAAGAGCCAGGAGTCCTGGCTTTCAGGTACGCCACCGCCTCTGGTCCAGCGGAACAGGAAGATGCCCTCCTTTCACCTCTGGTCTTCAGAACAGGGCCTCTGGGCCCATTTTTCTGAGGAAGCCCCAGTGCTCTGCCAGCCCCATTCTGACCCAGAGCAGAGAGGAGCTCAGGGCGTAGGAAGCAACTGCTCCAGGCGGCCAGTGGCCATCAGGAGACAGGGAGTAGACTCAAACCCAGGGCCGGGCCTGCCTTCCAACTCCCATCCGTCTGTCAGGACCAGGGCTGTTGTACAGTCGTTCTGGGCTCCCCAGAAGGGGAGAGAACAGAGCTGAGTCTAGTGTCAGGGGACAGAGAGAGATGGGGGCTCGAGAAAGCACCCCTCAAATGGGCGACTAGGTTAGAGACCCATAGAGGCTAACGAGAAGTTTGATCCAGACTCCAGGGCTGGCGGCGGGAGGCAGCCCAGCTGTGGCGTGCTGGGTCAGGATTCTGAGGTCACCAGCTTTAGCACTCCCTGTGGCATAAAGTGGCTGCTCTTCTCTCCAGAGGGGAGACACAGCTTCAGAGCTTGCTCCGTGGGGCCTCTGTCTGGGGTTGCTGCAGCCGCCATACCACCCTGACTGGCTCGGTGGCGCGGTCCAGCTGCCGGAGGCCACCCAGATCTCCTGTCTGATGGTACCGCTGCAGGGCCGGCTGGAGCACCGTGATGGGAATGCTGAAGTTCAGGTGGGGGTAGGTGGCCCCAGTGTTATTGTCCCGGGTGTTGCTAGCAATGATGCCTGTTGAGAAGGCAGAGAGGAAAAGAGGGTGTGAGCCAGGCAATGGGGGAAGGACCACCTCCATCCTGGGGGCCGCAGGCTGAGTGAGTTCTGTACTTTCGTTAATAGCATTGAGTAAGGTTCATTTCTTGGTTTTAGTAAATGTGTGCTAACATAAGGAAAAGCTAGGTGAAGTGTGTAAGGAACTCTGCACTATTTTGGCAAGACCTCTGTAAGTCTAAAATTGTCCTTAAAAAGGCATAGCGCAGGAGTTCCCATCGTGGCTCAAAAACGCAGTGCCAGACACCAGGCTTCCTTCATGGACATGGGATCCTCACAGCCCATCCCCTTCCTGGCTTTACCTTCTTTGTAAGACCATTAGTAGCTAACATGCTCTGTTTAACGTATGTCTTTCTCTCCAAATAATGTCAGCTGCGTGAGGGCAGGACTGCTGTGTTTTGTTCATGCTGTCTCCACAGTACCTGGAACAGTGCCTGGCACAGAGCAGGACCTCAGCAAATACTTGCTGAGTGAATGAATAAATGAATCAGACCCACACACATTTTATTTGGCCTGCTCAGTGCATGCTATGGGGGTTCCCAGGCTAGGGGTTGACTCGGAGCTGTAGCTGCCAGCCTACACCACAGCCAGAGCAACGTGGCGTCTGAGACGCCTCTGCGACCTACACCACAGCTCATGGCAACGCCAGATCCTTAACCCACTGAGCAAGGCCGGGGATTGAACCTGCATCAACATGGATCCTAGTCATATTTGTTTCCCCTGAGCCACGATGGGAACTCCTGTGCTATGCCTTTTTTAAGGACAATTTTAGACTTACAGAGGTCTTGCCAAAATAGTACAGAGTTCCTTACACACTTCACCTACCTTTTCCTTATGTTAGCACACATTTATTAAAACCAAGAAATGAACCTTGTTCAATGCTATTAACAAAAGTACAGAATTCACTTGCATGTCACTAGTATTTGCACTAATGCCCTTTTCCCGATCCAGGATCCCATCCAGGAACCCACATGGCATTTAGACATCATGTCTCCTAGGTCTCCTCCCATCTGGGTTAGTTCCATGGTCTTTATCTTTCATGGCCTTGACACTTAAAAGAGTAGAGGTCAGTTATTCTATAGAATGTCCCTCAATATGGGTTTAACTGATGTTTTCATGGTAATATTGAGCTTCCTACTGTGGTGCCTTAATAGTGATTTTCTATTTCCCTCGTTTCTTCTATGTTTATTCATTGGAATTCTTCTGTAAGGAAGAGCTGTTGCATCTCCTGTTAAAAATTTATTGAGGGCGTTCTCTTGTGTCAGGTAAAGATCTGGCATTGTTACTGCAGTGGCTTGGGTCACTGCTGTGGCTCAGCTTTGATCTCTGGCCTGGGAACTTCCACATGCTGAGGGCATAGCCAAAACAATTTTATTCAGTTATGTATTTATATTAGTGTGGACTCATGGATATTCATTATTTTGTATAGGTTATAATCCAGTACTTTTGCTATTTGTTGCTCAAATTATTCCACTGGAACTCCTTCAGGCAGGCTCTTGGTTCTTTCAACATGTGACATGCCCATCATTTTGTTCTTATTATGACAGTTGTTAGCATTGCCTTCCTTTTCAGCATCACAAGGTGCTCCGGGCTCATCTTAGAGTTTCCCTGTCCTGGCCCTGGAATCAATCAGTTCCAGCTTCCTTTTATTAGAGAATGGCTCTTAGAAACCAAGATCTGGGCTTTCGGTGTGCTATTTGCAACAGAGATGTCACTGCTTCTAGCCCCCTCAGCAGACAGAGTTAAGATCTACACACACTAACTCACACTAACTAATTCACGCATATATATACATCTATATTTCTTTTTCTTTCTTTTCTTTTCTTTTTTTTTTAGGGCTGCACCCACAGCATATGAAAGTTCTCAGACTAGGGATCTAATTGGAGCTACAGCTTCTGGCCTACACCACAGCCACAGCAACACCGGATCTGAGCCGTATCTGTGACCTACACCACAGCGCACAGCAACAATGGATCTTTAACCCACTGAGCAGGGACTGAACCTGCATCCTCACGGATACTAGTTGGGTTTGTTACCACTGAGCCACAATGGGAACTCCTCTATATTTATTTCTGTATCCACTTATCTGTATATATATTTTCAAAAGTCAGCCAGTATATGGGAAAAAAATGGAATGCAGACTGGGACAAATGTATCTGTTTTTCAAGTGAATCCTCACTGAAGGGGAAGGGGAGGAAAGGAGATGAACAAAGACACTTTGGAGAACAGCATTTTGACTGCACATTTTAAGGCTAAAGATAAAAAGAACTGTACACACTCAAACACTGTACTCTTAGTTGGTAGGGCTGTGGGTTAGGCGTTCTGAAAGTACTTTACTTGTATATTACATTTGAAGAAATAAGTAAATCTACCTTGGCTAGCAAGAGCAAGGCAAGGTTTCTCACTATGGGAGAAAGAAATAAAAGAAAGGGAAGGCTTGGTGAACCCTGCAGGAGCCATATAGATCAGGGTTGGTGTGTGTGTGTGTGTGTGTGTGTGTGTGTGTGTGTGTGTGTGTGTCTTTTGGGGCTGTACCACCTGAAGCATATGGGGGTTCCCAGGCTAGAGGCTGAATCAGTGCTGTAGCTACCGGCCTACACCACAGCCACAGCGATGCGGGATCCGAGCATCACAGCTCACAGCAATGTCAGATCCTTAACTCACTGAGAGAGGCCAGGGATCGAACCTGTGTCCTCATGGATGCTAGTCAGATTTGTTTCTGCTAAGCCATGGTGGGAACTCCTGGATTTTTTTTTTTTTTAATAGATAAGCACACTTAAAAGAAAAAAAGAAAAAAAATCTGAGGAGTTCCCACTGTGGCTCATTGCGTTATGAACCCAACTAATATCACTGAGGATGTGGGTTTGATCCCTGGCCTTGCTTGGGATGTTAAAGGATCTGGCATTGCCGTGAGCTGTGGTGTAGGTGGTAGATGTGGCTCAGATCTGGCATTGCTATGGCTGTGGTGTAGGCTGGCAGCTTCAGTTCCGATTTGACCCCTAGCCTGAGAACTTCCATATGCTTCAGGTGCGGCCCTAAAAAGAAAAAAAAAAAAAATCTGATTTAGTTACCAAATTTTTAAGATTGAAAATTTAATGACCACATTTTTTTTTTTTTCATGCAAAAGTTCTGGGGCCAGGGATCGAATCCATGCCACAGCAGTGACAACACTAGGTCCTTAACCTGCTGAGTCACCAGAGAACTCCATCAACCATATTTAAAAAAAAAAAAAAGAAGAAGAAGGATCACAGCTTCTTGTGAAAAACTGGTCAGGCAGCATTAGGCCCACATATCTTTGTGATGAGGCAAGAATGTGCTGGAGCTGAGTAGTGTTCACTCCGTTCACACTTGACCTTTCACCCACCGCTGTCTTCAGTCACTGACTCGGTCTGCAGGCTTTTGAGTTTGTGACCCTTGTACTAATTCAACTCACAGATTTTCTTATCTGATTTTCACAGGTAAGATGAGATTGACTTACCTGAGGTCATGCAGTGGCTTGGTGGCAGAGAAGGGACCAAAATCTCAGCTCTCTTCCCTCCATGCTCAGCATCCGACCCTCTCTACCCTCAGGAGCACAAGAGCCTGAAAACTTTGGCTAACCACCTGTGGACATAAGGCCAACCATGTCTCCAGACAGAGGGTGGTGCCCAGGGCCAGACGCTGAGCACTCACTGGATTGGACTGAGGCTCTGGCAAGAGGAAGGCTGGGAACGGGCCAAGGAACTAGTTACCTAGGAGGTTCCCAGAGCAGGTGGAGAAGAGAGGTCCCCCGCTGGAGCCACCATGCACGGCACATGTGGTCTGTAGCATAACTGGTGTGTCATCTACTTGCACCACAGCCGACAGGATGCCTGAGGTCACTGAGGGCCCACAAGCCTGGCCGAAGACGCCGAAGCCCACCACCGTGACGGCCTCGCCTGCTGGGGAGAGAAGGCAGGTTAAGCTGGGGAGCCTCCCCTGTCTGACAGGACTCCCACACCCCAACCCCTCTCTGCCCTTTACAAATTCCAACCCCTCTCGACCCTTTGAGCTACTGCTCAGATGCTTTTGCCTCCACGAGAACTTTCCCAGGATCTCCACTGAGCTCCCAGCACTGGATCTGCTCGAGTACTTCTCAGCACCAGGCTGTTCTCCAGCCTTCATTCCCCTGTTGGACTGGGGGCCTTCTTAGGATTCCTAGTATCTAGTCAGGGGCTCAATAAATGTTTATGGAATTGATAATCACCTCCCCTCCTGGAACTAAGAAGTCTCTGGGTGAAAATAAAACGGTGATGATGACTACAAAGTGGTCACCAACTTCCTTCACCAAGTGCTTTACAGGCAACATCTCAAACACGCCTCACAAAGCCCAGGAGTAGGGAGCATTAGGCCCATTTTACAGATGTGGAAACGGAGGCAGAAAACATTCAGTTGACTGTCCAGGGACATAGGGCACTAGAAGAGGCCAACACAGAAAGCTTATAGTCTTTGTTATGTCACTTGACATCCACAAAGTGGGACCTCTGTGGCAGCATCACAAAGCCCTTTACTCAAATCATGCCACTGGAGTGTCAAAAATCTCTTGGACCAGTCTGCCCCCAAGGCTCCTCACTGCCACACTGGACTGGTGGAGGGCCTCAGGAAGAAAGCATGACCTCCAGGACCTTGGGCATGCTTGGCAGAAGCAAGGAGGCCTCCAAGGGCAACTCTGGCCAAATCGCTATAATCAGGATGTAACAAGGTGCCAGCTTGATGCCACCCCAATTCATTACTCCAGCAGAGGTGGGGAAGGAGACTGACTTGGGGGACTGGCCCCTGATCAACATCCACCTTCCCTCCTAAGGTCCACCGCAGATCAGAGGGCTCCTTTGTCCTTTACCTTCGTGGAAATCCTCAGCTGGAACAGGTATGGGGACACCCTCTAGGTCCTCCTCCAGGCTCACCACTGCTATGTCATAGGGAGATGTCTCCTGGGTGGCAAATACCACGTGGCCCCAGATTATGGCACCCCTGGTGAGCAAGGGAAACAAAATGACAGGCTAGCATCTGAAACATTAGCACTGAGAGGAAGCAAAATAATTAGTGACAGTAAGTCATGAACTTGGGGCTCACAAGATTTGGTGTCAGCCCTGAAATATACCAGCAGGCAACACTGGGCACACCACTTAGCCGTTCTGTGGAATTTCCAAACATGCTTTACCAATGGTAGAGCACGTCTACATAAAGCTTCCTGCCCATCACCATGATCACAAGTACCTGACACCTAGGGAGCACTGTGGGCCAGGCCTAGGGTTAATGTTCTGTGGACATCATTTTATTTAGTCCTCACAGCAGCCCTATGAACTGGGCACTGGTATCACCTCCATTTTATTTTATTTTATTTTAGTCTTTTTAGGGCCACATCTGCAGCGTATGTCAGTTCCCAGGCTAGGAGTTGAATCAGAGCTGCAGCTGCCAGCCTACACTGTAGTAACAAGGAACTCAAGCCACATCTGCAACCTACAGCACAGTTCACGGCAACCGCAGATCCTTAATCCATTGAGCGAGGCCAGGGATTGAACCTGCATCCTCGTGGATACTAGTCAGATTTGTTTCTTCTGAGCCATGATGGGAACTCCCTCACCTCCATTTTGGTGGCACATTCGAGGCCCAGAGAGGCTGAGTAACTTTCCTAAGGTCACATGGTGGTAGGAGCCAGGGCAAAGATTAACAGCATTTCCCTTTACTGCCTCATCTGATACCCATAATCCTGTTTGTTGGTGGGGCAGACATATGATATCATCCCTCTGGGTCTCTGTTGGCATAAATGCTAGCACTTCTATAGCTCTTATTAGGTGGCAGAGTCTTCCAAGACTTTACAGTGTCAGGTCATGGGACGGCAGCTTAGATGGATTAAGGGAATTGCCCTAGATAGATTATAGCTTCCTGCTACAAATTCTGTAGGGGTAGCTTCCAGCAGAATTGATGAGTTCCCTGGGATCAAGAGTATGTGGGGATGGGGGGCAGGGGAGGGGTGAAGAATTGGGGACCATACGCAGAGGAAAATTCTCATCATGTCTTCCTTATAAAATCATGGCTGTTCCATTGGTTGCCAGAGGGGACTTCTATGGCAAAGCTGGGCTGGGTTAACCTCGGAAGTTCAGTAGAGGCAATTGGAAAGGCCTGGGCTGAGGCTGGGTTGAACTGGTACAGCAGAACAAGTATTAACACTTGGTCTTATACTGCTTTGCTTTGGCCTAAGTTAAGCACCTGGGCTACAGAAGAAACAGAAAGAACATGAATTAGAAAACCAAGCCAGGAAGCCATGGCTTCTGTCTCCACTGTCAGAGCAAGGTGAAGTAAAGGAGGGCAGGAGTGCCTTCCCAGTAGAGAAGGAACATATGTTGGAGGTCCCAACCTGACTGCCAGGATCACCCAACCACTATTCAAAATGTACCTATCTACCTGGGCTCCCCTCCCATATTCTAATTAGGTTGAAGGTCATATTTTGTTCATTTGGATCCGGAAGGGACTTCTGGTTAAGATCTAAGAGATAAATCAAGTAAGATTAACAGGCTCCTCCCCTTACCCCTAGAGGGTGCCTTCCTGGGCCCCCAGGACTTCACTACCACCTTCAGGGGAGAGAGGACAGGGTTAGAAGTCTCTATTCAAGGGCCTACTGGTGTATGGGTCCAAGGCTGAGACAGAGAAGTTGCCCAGGAGGAATTCAGTCTGGGAGGGAGAGGTGGGACACCCCACAGTCCCCCAATCCAGTTGCTTGGCATCTTGCCCAAACCCAATTCACCCCTTGCCAGGAGGGCCCAGAACTGGAGTTCTGGGTGCCAAGGATAAGCGGAGGGTCCTAAGTCTATATCCACACTGCACCACCAAGACACGAGTGTGATGCCAGAAGGCCTCCATAATCCTCAGGATTATATAACCCGAGGCCTGAGACCTGGTGAGTGGGTGGAGTGGGGGTAACCTTGAAGGCCTTACTTCGGGGTGGTGGAGCGAACCAGGACACCGGCTGCCTCCCGAGGGGCCACATGCCGGCAGGTCACCACAAGTCGGGGCGCCACGGCCACTCCAGAGCCCCAGACGGAACCGCACTCCACTAGCACAGCCGCGGCTGCCCACGGGGGGCCGGGATCTCGGAGGGGCCGATCCCACGGGGCGCCCATCTCTTGCGGTAGGAAGGCAGCCAGGGCATCGGTGCCGGGGTACAGGCGGCAGAGCGCGTCTCGGGCGGCGCAGAGGAGAGGAGCGGCGGCACAGAGCAGGGTGAGGCCCACCCACTCGCGGGCCTTCCAGCAGAGGGGCGCCGCCACCAGCGCCACCAGAGCCCCCGCGGGCCGCGCCGCGAACACGCCGCCGCCCTCGGTGCCTGGCAGGCAGCGCGCGTCGGTAAGCAGCAACGGGCCGGCCGAGTTGCTCAGCACGCCGCGGCTGAGCGTATTGAGAAAAATGTCCGGGCAGAAGGCCCCGAACGGGGAGCCGCAGGCCAGCAGCGGCGCGCCCTTGGGCACAGCCCCGAGAGGCGCCACGGCCACTATCGGCCCGCGCTCCACCGCCTCCGCCTCCTTCTCCGGGTCCGGCAGCACGCGCAGCAGCGCGAACCAGCCCAACGCTCTCAGCTGATCCTCCTCCTCCTCCTCCGACACCTCATCCTCCGGTGCGGCGCTTGCGAAATGCCACTGCTCGGCTGTCTCGCTGCCAAAGAGGCGCGCGAACTGGCCCCGGAAGATTGGGCAGCTCAGCAGCAGCAACAGCTCGGCGGGGCGCGGGGGCTGCAGCTGCCGCCCGCGGGGCCGGGCGGGCGGGCCAGGGTCCAGGCCGGCGCACTGGGGTGTGCACAGCCCAGCGCGGCCCCGCTCTGCGCGGCCTGCGGGACTAGCAGCCGTTGGGCCCCACTGCACGTGCAGGCGCAGGTCGTCACTGCAACTGTCTCCGGGCAGGAAGGCGGCGCCGGCCACAGTCAGTGCCCCGCTGCCGGCCCGCAGGAAGTGGGTGAAGATGCCTCCGTGGCACAGCACCAGGCCCGGGCGGCGGCTCAGGATCACCCCGCTGCAGCTCCATAAGCCCGCCTTCGGCTGCCCCGCCCGCGAGGCGCTCACCATGCAGCCCGCCTGCTCGGCCGCCCTCATGGCTGGCCCCCACTGCCGCCCCATGGCTTCTGGGACGGCACACAGGGGCTTCTAGGACTATGAGCGAGCGAGCGAGCAAGAACCGCGACAGAGACCGACTGACCACACGAAGGGCCACCCAAACCTGAAGGAGAGGTGCAGGCACTTGTCGCCAGTCTTCTTCGTCCGGCCGGATTGGCTAAGCCCCAGATGGCCCGTCCTGATTGGCTGGGCTAGGGGCCGAGCCCTGATTGGTTGCTGAGGCTGACCCCGCCTTTCCCCGTCCAAGTGGTTCAGATGGTGAGAGCTAGAGGGAGAGGCGGAACCCGAGGATCAGCTCCAGGAGTGAGACAGGAGTGTGGCTTTACCGGTAGAAGAGGCGTGCTGGTCCCTTGGAAGCCTAGTCTCGTCTCCGTTGGCTGCGCTACAGGAAAGACAATAGAAATGTGCGCTGACAAGGCTAGACTTGCCCAGGCCAAGACAGGACCTGTCAGTATCAGCCCAGGTGTAGGGGACATCCGACCTCTGATGCCTGGGATAATACGGGCAAGGAAATACTAGGCCCATTCAGTATTTTGAAATTCTGTAAGTAAACCCTACAGCAGTTTACTGGGGGGCATGGAGCTCACAATGTTACACCTAGGGCCTTTTGATGACCCACACTACATACCTCATGGAAACCGGGTTTGCTCAAATAAAATTGCCCTTTAAAACTATGATGAACCTTAGCTTCAGCCAGTTTTTAATTATACAACCCTATAGTTGTGGTATGCACATTTCACACAATGACATAACCACCATCCAAGATTTATCTAGGTTAGGAGTCGAATGATTTTTCTGTAAAGGGTCGAAGTGTAAATAACTCAGGTTTTGTGGGCCATACATTCTGCCTCACATACTCAGCTCTGCCTTTACAGCATGCAAAAGCTAAAGGAATGGGGTGGCTGTGTTCCAATAACTTTACTTATAGACTCTGAAATTTGAATTTCATATAGTTATCGCATGCCACAGAATTGCATTTTTTTTTTTTTTCCCTCACAGGCCATACAAAAACAGGCAGCAGGCCAGATCTGGACCACAAGTTGTAGTTTGCCACCCCTGATCTAAGCTAATGTAAAACATCCCTACTTTTCCAAAGAAATCTCTGAGGACAGAGGAACAAGGATGTTTTGGGGTCACTGCAGGATATCCCTGAAGGTCTGTTTATCGCAGTATCACTGAAGTACATAGTAATTTAAATAAGATTATTTTAGTACATATGTCAGCATTAATGGAACCAATCACTACTTAAATTACATAACTCTTCTGCTTCAAATTTTTTAATAAACTATTGCTGCTTGGTGTATCCCCAGCACAATGCAGGGTAATGCTCATTGCTCCTAGTGACACAAACCTGTTTGAGAATGGGACATGTTGAAGACTCCACTATAGTATGATACAGGACTGATATAAGCAATCTTCCCTTAGCAGGTACTATCATCTTCTGGTTCCGTGACACAGAAGATGGCTCTATCACAATAAAAACTCTTTTAACTATTCCAACTTCCTAGCAATAAAGTTTCTCTCTGGAGTCCAGTGATTCTCCCTTAATGATGTGCAAGCCTCCAGTATGAAGTTATCAGTCATATTTTTCTGTTTATGGCACATCACAGTAGAGAGTCCCAAGTCATAGTCAACAGCCAAGATGAGACCCCCTTGAGTGCTGGGCTCATTGACTCAAGCCTTTAATTTTCATGTTCCACTCCAACTCAAATAACACAAATCCATATCAACATAAAATCCATGTAAACATGGACATTAGTTTCAATCACAAGATGCCTTCAATAATTTAATACCTAAAGAGAACCTGTTGCATTTTGGTCGCGTTCTATTTTGCCATGGTACTTTGGTTTTAGAAACTCATTTGTGTTTGTTTAAAAGCAAGGCTTCCTATAAGCCTAGTAAATACACAAGCACAGATTTTAGCACTCCCCGTTTTGCTAAATGAAGCAATCAACTGCATCATTCCAATTTTGTATTCAATCATGAGTGAAATACAACTAAACTGAATCCAGTTCTAGGTAGCATAAGAGATTTTGTTCAAAAGTCTGCCATGTTCATCCTGTTGCAAAAATGACCACCAATCCTGGGATCACCACATGTTCCAAGGTTCTCAAACAGTACTTAATTTCTTCCCATAAGTGGGAAGAACTTTTGCTCCCCCCACCAACAAATTTCATGGCATGTTCAAATTCTGAACAAACCAATGCCAAAAAAAAAGAGAGATAGTAAATTTGTTTCAACTTTTTATTAAAACACTTAGGATACAGATTGACTTTCTTCTGTAAATGACTTTTACTTTTCCTGAAATAGGACATATATGCACTCTGATAAAACAGAATGAAAGGTTTCAATTCATGGAGTTCCCGTACAAAGCTTTGATCTGTTAGGAAGCCAAACTCCTCACAGTAGCTTCTTTCCTCTACCTTATTATAGGAACTTTGTTTTCTGTGGGGCAAGAAATAAACTGGCACCACTTGATTTTTCAATCCCAACTCTTTCTCCAGTGGCCAAAATAAACCACTTTCACAAAGAGCTGCCCTGTATAGAATCCATAGTTTTCTGGCTTGCTACAAAGTGATTAAGGGACAAATAGAAAACAAAAACAGGAAAACTAACACTGAGGCAATTATACCTCTCCTGTCTCTGAACAGAGAAGTATGGGTTACCTTTAGCCAAAGGAAATTAAAAGTACACACGTTAACTACCTAGTTCATTCGTCGTTAGCTTGATTTGCTCACTTAAGGCTTTAACCCCTTTCCAAACCAGCTCTGCTTGCTAATAAATGAAAGGCATGTTCTTCCCAGCTTTATTCTGCATTTGGTACTGAGCAGTGAAAAAGTATGCTTTCCCAACAGGTCAGGACTAAAGACTAACAATGGGAAATGCAACAATACTCTCTCACCCAAGGAATATATTATCCACTTTCCCTGCCCTCATGTTAGGAGCAAGAATCCACTGAATTTAGTTCAGTCCTCTCCAAATAAGCATCACCATCACAATTTTCAGTTTTTGAGGAAAATCCTCTAATCTTTTATTCACGGAAAAATGAAGATATTCTCCCATTTTGAGAATACGAGATCTCTTCCATCTCCTATCCCTTCATCCTTTACAAGGGCAGAATATTGGTTAAGATCATGAAAACCCAGTTTCACACATGGCATCAGGAAAATGGGATGCTCAAAAATAATCCTCAATACACTACTGTGGATGCTAAGGCTTTTATACCCGGAGTTTACTGACAAGCGATGCTGGCTCAAAAGGAACAGCTCTACACAAAGTTCTTGGACTAGCTTCCCCAGATTATTTCTGGACTGGAGAAAGGCAATTTCATAACACCCTCCCCCCACCAAGAAAATAATAATAATAATAATCTGGAAAAGCTACAGATGTTAACCTTTAAATACCAAAAATAAATTGATAGCCAATAAAAAGAGCTCAAGAAGAGTCCAATAAAGAGACCAAATTCTACAAATGGAAATTTTGAAGCCCATGGCATATATCTTTCCTAGATTCAAACAAATGCTCCAATACCAGACCTTTAAGTTCTCAACTCACAGAATTAAGACCCCTTAAGCTGTTAACTTTGTCCTGTGTGACTCTCATGTTCAGAAAAATTTCCCGTAGAATCTGCAAAAATGACTGAGACACACCTGCAATGTGTGATAACATGGGAGATGTTGTCTTTTATGAGGCGAAAGTCACTTTTTACAAATGAAAATGAAAAAGGTGCTACAGAGAGAAATGAAATTCACAACCACATAAAAGCAAAGACTGGCTGAAACCTGTAACTTTAAGAGTAAAAATAATAAAAACAACCCACCATAGAATTAACTCCTCTGCAGTGAACAATTTGTTGTACACGCCAGGATGAGGAATGACCCTGGCTCACCACAGTAGAAAGTGACTTCAACTGCGAGGCCAGGGTTCTGCCCTTCCTAGTGCTCCATACACAAGGTGGTGCCACCCACTAAAAGGCCGTTAGAGACAGGGGCGCTTCTCTCACCAGCCTCCTGACTCAAGCAGGAGTAAGTTCACTTGACTGAGCGCCAGCCCCCAATGTGTATCTGCGCATAATTTTATGAAGTATCGAAATGCCATTCACTAGATTTAAAAAAAACAAGAAAACAAACTCTGGACCAAGTTAATTGTGAACTCAAAAAGTTATTAGGAGGGACACCAATTACATTAACAACACTTTCTTTAAAAAATAGAATCACTTTCTTTTGAAATCAACCACAGTGGTGAGACGTGTTTTTCTTTCCAGTGCCCATGATGGCACACAGCTCTACCTGGCAAATCCTGCCACTTCCAAGTCCCGGGGTGCTGACCTGCACCAGCACGTGGGGCAGCGTTACCTCCCAACAGTGTGGAGAAGAGCACATGTCACCACTGGGCAAGGAGAGAGCTGACAGAGACTCTTGGCTTCTCAACGCCAGACATGGTTGGAGAGCTTTCCTTGTTCTATTAGAAAAGTTCATGAGGAAGCTGTGAATAGGATCAGTCCAGAGAAGTAAAACTCTTTTATTTTCACTGTCCAAACATCAGTCAATATACTGGGAGAGCCAGCGGAAGCCCTCGCCGTAGCCTTGCCTCTTGAGCACACTGCACATGAACACTTCCATGGGGCGGGCGTTCAGCTCCTTCAGGGTCACATTCCCCTAGGGGAGGCAAAACCAGGAAAGGCTCGTTAGCGTGTTCAGGAAAAGCCTGAAAGAGTGACGACAAAAATCACTTTCTCTCCTTCAAAAAGAAATCTGAGCAGGGATGAATTAGAGAAATGTGGTCAAGGCCACACAGATGGCTTCCTTAGGGGTTCGTGCTTTGAGGACAGATAAGCAGCACAGTCCTACTCTCTGAGCCTCTGCTTTGGACACACCAACATTCATTTGGAAAGCTATGGCAGCAAACCAAGAAAAAGGCCACCGGGACCCACAGAACCAGCATGCTCTCTAGCAGACAACAGAAGTCCGGGATCTCTTAGAAATAAGGACATTCTCATTAACATAAGCATTTAGACACACACACTAATAACAGGTTATATTAAGAAAATTAAAAATTCACTTGAGTGTAAGAGGGAAAACTAAATTACTTAAAGGAAGCATTTCTAGAAAAGAACTAGATAACCAAGAAGAGGCAAGACTAAGGACCATGTGGAGTACCCATCGTGATGCAGCAGAAATGAGTCCGACTAGGAACCATGAGGTTGAGGGTTCGATCCCTGACCTTGCTCAGTGGGTTAAGGATCTGGCGTTGCCAGGAGCTGTGGCGTAGTTTACAGACATAGCTCGAATCCAGCTGTGGCGTAGGCCAGCAGCTGCAGCTCCGATTCAACCCCTAGCCTGGGAACCTCATATGCCGTGGGTGCGGCCCTTAAAAGGAAAAAAAAAAAAAAAAAAGACTAAGGACCATGCAAAAAAATTAGGAAGTTACAGATCCCAGAAAAGGTAATTAAATTGAATATGCCAAAACCCCAAGCTGAAAAGACCAGGATTCCTGTAAATTACAGCTGATCTAGATTTTTCTTTCACAAGCATACTTTTCTGCAACAGCATTCTCCTTCCTACTGGAGACACCATAACCTACTAATCTGGGATCTATTTCTGGTTTTGTCACTGACCTCCTGTGTAGACCTGAACCAGTCACTCTCAGAGTTCCCTTATCTTCAAAATAGGGGAACTAGTCCCACCTCTCTGAGCAAGGAGCACTGAGGCTGACCCAGTGCTCTGACTTCAATGCTTAGAAAGTGACAGAAATGATCACTCTTCATAACCTGAAATTTCCAGTCAAAAACAAACAAAAAACAAACAAAAATTCTGGCTAAGGACCCTTTCAAAAGCAATTTCTCAGAACTGGTTTTGAAAGACAGTCAGAAAATTCTTAAAATGACAAGTTTGTTTTTTCTACCATTCTCTTCATTCTCATTCACCCAAGGAAACGCTCATTAGAAAAGTTAAAGAAAGAATACGCTCCTGCTTTCAACGTCTACAAATCACCTCTAGTAGAACACATCCAAAGCCCAGTTAAACATTTGTAAGACAAGTTAAAATCTAGGCAGCAAAACATGAAGGTTTCAAAAGCTGCGTATTTCCTTTATAACACATCCCCTGAAGAGTCTTCACCTACCTTTCCTGTGGTCTGTCCATAAAGCCCAAATATCTCACGGAGTTTTTCTTCACTGATTGCATCTGTTCTGTCAATTTTGTTACCCAAGATAAGGATTGGCACATTGGATATTGTTTCATCGGTCATTAAAGCCTAAAGACAAGTCAAAAAAAAAAAAAGTTAAGTGAGCAATCTATAAAAGCCCACCAGGTAATGAAAACAACTTTAATTTTCACTTGTCTGGAAGGTATCAAAAGTAAAGTGAAAATATGATCATATTTATACTTGAGTGATTAACTAAAAGTTAATCTTGACATTATATAACACCCTTAACATTAGGCAAAAACCCCTTAAAAATTACCTTGATATTAGTAAAAATCCCCCATTAGCTTCAAAACAATTATAATATAAAATTATGTCTATTTTTGAAGCAGTAGAACTGCCCAACCTTAACTTTGAGCAAAATCATTCAGCCACAGTCATCCTCTTCCATCCACTGAGCAGTGTCCTAAAACAAAGCTCTGGCTATAACGCCTCAAAGGTGACATTAGACCCCAGCTATTCACTAGATGCCCCATGTGTGCAAAGCTCCATATCAGACTCTGAGAGGAAGAGAAAAGGAAGGATCAGACACATCCCTGGCTCAAGGAATCCTCACTCTATGTTCCTCTGTCAACAAGGGAAGGCAAGTGGATGATTAAGTGTCACAATGAATAGGAAGAAAATATAAATACTAACAGACATTCAGGAAAATCAAATGGTGACAAAGGCTCAAGGAAGTCTTAGCAAAGGAAAACTAAATTGGACTCTGAAGAAGGTGCAGGGTTTGGATAGGTAGACTCCAAAGAAGCTTACGGAAAGAAAAGAATTCATAGGCTACATGGAGTATCATGTGGCTGGATTAAAGCATTTATGTTGACATGTGGTGACAGAGTAAATGCATTGAGAAGGGATGACAACCATGATGGTGCCGGTCTGAGAAGTTAGCTGCAACAGGTCCTAAAGACCCAAATCCAGAAATTATTGGAATCTACACTTTCAGTACAATGAATTCACAAATAGTATCTATCTGTGGTGCTCAGGTAAGGGATGATGATCTAGCCTAAGACAGCAGTACGTACTGAAGAGCCCAACAGGCATTCTGGAGAAAGAAGCAAATGACTGATGTCTAAACAATAAGACAGATTAAGACAGGAGTCAAAGTGGGCAGAGATTTCAAGCCTGGGAATCTCGTTCTCACTGAGGGGAAAAACTAGAAAGGAGAGTGGATTTGTAAGGATAAAGGGGAATCTACTTCAAACATCTCAGGTTTGAGGAAATGTCAGACTCAGAGTGAGGATGTCATTCATTCATTAAATACTAACACAGTGCCTACTACGTGCCTGATGCTTTGCTAGGTACAGGGGTTTCACAAAGAAATAAGACAAGGTTCCTACCACCTAGGTTCACCTTTCAGTGGGAGAGACCTATAAGAAAATCAATAAAGACAACAGACACTGGGAGTTCCTACTGTGGCTTAGCGGGTTAAGAACCCGACTAGTATCCATGAGGATGCAGGTTTGATCCCTGGCCTCGCTCAGTGGTTAAGGATCCGGTGGTGCCACGAGCTGTGGTGTAGGCTGAAGACGAAGCTCGGATATCGAATGCAGCTCACAGATGTTGCTGCTGCTGTGGTGTAGGCTGGCAGCTGCAGCTCTGGATCCAACCCCTAGCCTGGGGAACTTCCATATGCCGTACCTGCGGCCCTGACAAGAAAAAAAAAGAAAGAAAAGAGACAGTGATAAGGTCTAACAGTCTGAGAGGCTGGGGAAGGTTTTACAGAAGCAGTCACATACCTGAACTCTGAGCTCTCTTAAAGGACATGTTGAAATTTACCAGCAAAAGGGGGTAAGGGTCAGGTGAGAAAAAACAGGCAGAAACAGTCAGTCACTTGTGCATACTCAGAGGAGTACAAGTTGTTCAAGGTCAGACAACAGAGAGAAAAGCTAGAGAAATAAAGAGGAAAGATCACGAAGGATCTTATGTGCTATGAAAAAAAGATTTGCAGATTTTATCCCCAAAGTAGTAAAGGACATTCAGTAGGACAAAGGCAAGTCAGAGAAAGTTCCTTCTAGCATTATAGTAAGTGGCAGGGGGGTGGTGAAATCTACTGTAATTCACCACATGTCCAGATCCATGAGAGGGAAGAGGAATAGTTCCATTCTGGGAGAACAGAATTGGAAGGCAAAGCTGTCTAATAAGTAGCATTATGTATAAGGCTGGAGCTGAAGAGAGGTTAAAGAAGAGAAATCCATTTGGGGGTCACTGCCATGTAGGCTGCATATGAAGAAATGGGAGAAGCCTAGACCAGCCTGGATAAAAATTACAGACCCTGGGGAACACCAGAATTTAAGGGCTAAGCAGGAGAACAGGTGCTCTTGAAAGAGTCTGAGAAGTACTGGCCAGAGAGAGAGAGAGAGCACCAAAGTCAAGAATATAAAGGGGACTTTAGGGAGAGAGAGAACGACCAGTGCCAAGAGGTCAAGTAAGGGAAGGACTGCCCTTAGGCGATTCTACAAGAGATTAGCGCTTTAGATTCAACAAACAAACCTCAGAGAGGTTCAAATTGCTAGGAACAAGAATGCAGAGAGGCAGTCCTCAAAGAGAAAGAAGAGGCACAGGGAGACATAGTAGGGAAAACAAAGGCAATATGACAGAGATTATCAAGCCAAGAAAATACAATGTTGAGAAAGGAGAAAACTTGAAGTAAATCCTAGTTAGTATTAAACGTGGACTGAGGACAGACTGTTAAGGTCTGGTAAGTTACCCTCAGCACAAGGGTGGGCAGGCACAACCTAAGAACACAGATTCAAAAAAAAAATGTAGAGATCCCTAGTATCTCCTTTAAGGTTTCACTGCGCCAGCACTTCATAAAGAGTGACTATACCCGCTATGTAAAAGGAAAAGACATTAGTTATTTTGGGAAAGCAGGCATTAGCTGAGGAGTGTCCTGAGCAAAGTGCACATATAAAACAAAAGCAATTTACTGGTGTCTGAGCTGAGCTTTCTCAGGACATTGAAAAGCAGTGTCTTAGATTTTAAAACATTTTCTTCCTCTAATTAGAACTTTTACCAAATGTTAACTGGAATGATTAAGTACTGGTACTACTGAGCTGTATTCTTAAAAGAAACAGGCCAGAAAAGGAAAAAAACATAAACATACATTAAGCTCGACTTTGGATTCCATGAGTCGAGGATGATCTGCACAGTCCACCAGAAAGACAATCCCATTAATTGCTGGGAGATAATTTTTCCAAACCCGACGTGCTAAAAGACAAAGTATGCAGTTGCATCAATTAAAAAAATATATATTCTCACAATGAATAGCTTAATGGTCTAGAAAGTAGGCAAATCCTGGTCAGGTTTCAATAGCATTAGACTCTGTATTGAGTCTCCAAGTCCCAGCCAGTATTAAGTCAGAACGAAGGGTATAAACTGCTGGTCCATGAATTGAATCTGATTTTTAAAAATCTGAAAATCAGAGCTTTCTGCCTGATTTTCTGAAAAGCTGCAACATCTGGCAACCCTATGCCTACCTAGCTCCATGATGGATAGATAATAATCTGTTGGAACTGAGTGTGGGCTGCCCTTTAGGTGAGGCCTCAGTTCCTCAGTTAGCCAAAGTTTCCACCACTCCCTACTGTCTTACACCCAATTTCACTCACTCAAATGACCTACCTCACTCCTGGAGCCATTTTAATTTGCAACCCTGAGTTAAATAACAGAATCCAAGTAACTTGTCCATATAACTTTAGTCCCAAGTTAGTTTTTCTTTTTTCTTTTTTTTTGTCTTTTGTCCTTTTTAGGGCCACACCTGTGGCACGTGGAGGTTCCCAGGCTAGGGGTCGAATCGGAGCTGTAGCTGCCAGCCTACACCACAGCCACAGCAACGCCAGGTCTGAGTCACATCTGTGACCTACACCACAGCTCACAGCAAGGCCGGATCCTTAACCCACTGAGCGAGGATAGGGATCGAACCTGCAACCTCATGGTTCCTAGTTGGATTCATTTCTGCTGCGCCACGATGGGAATTCCCCAAGTTAGTTTCTAACTAACCAGTATATAAGTGTACTGACACCTTCATCCACTCACTCTGCAGGAAGACTGGGCTTTTACAGGTGGTTGCAGTCCCAGGCCAATTACCTCAGTCTCCTTATTTAGCCCAGTGTGCCTGATAAATTTTATTTTATTTTTGTTGTTTGTAACATGAAGTGATAATGGTTTGGGTAGTAATGTTTTAATTGTATTATAACTTCTAAGCCATTCATTTCTAGTCCTTTCAATGGGATGATTAAGGAAAGTAACATCTCGGAGTTCCCATCATGGTTCAGTGGTTAACGAACCCCACTAGGAACCATGAGGTTGTGGGTTCGATCCCTGGCTTTGCTCAGTGGGTTAAGGATCTGGCGTTGCCCTGAGCTGTGGTGTAGGCTGCAGAGGTGGCTTGGATCCCACGTTGTTATGGCTGTGTTATAGGTCGACAGCTACAGCTTTGATCTGACCCCTAGCCTGGGAACCCCCAAAGGCTGTGGGTGCGGCCCTAAAAAGACAAAAAGACACACACAAAAAAAGGAAAGAAACATCTCTACATCAAACATTTAACAATGGTTACCTATGAAGAGCAGGACTGGGAAGGAGAGACTATAGGAACGTTCACTTTTACCTTCCATTTTTGTATACTGACTGTATACTGAATTTGTTACACTGAGCCTGAGCTACTTTTATAAGTCAAAATTTATATTGGAGTTCCCGTTGTGGTGCAGTGGTTAACGAATCCGACTAGGAACCATGAGGTTGCAGGTTCGGTCCCTGCCCTTGCTCAGTGGGTTAACGATCCGGCGTTGCCGTAAGCTGTGGTGTAGGTCGCAGATGCGGCTCGGATCCCGCGTTGCTGTGGCTCTGGCATAGGCCGGTGGCTACAGCTCCGATTTGACCCCTAGCCTGGGAATCTCCATATGCCACCGGAGCGGCCCAAGAAATAGCAAAAAAAAAAAGTCTTAAAAAAAAATTTATAAGTTATACCAAAAATAATAATAATAAAGGAAAATTCCAAATGTACAATATTTTAGTAACTTCTGAAAAATGGTGGCTAAGTTATTATGAAAAAGTGTTTCTGAAGTAAATTTTCCTCGGTCCAATAAAACAAAACTATGTACAGATCTTTACCAACTAAAATACGGCTATGTATAGATAAATCCACTGTAAGTTGAAAGTACCATAAGTCAAAAGTACATTTGGAGTTCCCGTCATGGCGCAGTGCTAAATTTATCGACTAGGAACCATGAGGTTTCAGGTTTGATCCCTGGCCTTGCTCAGTGGGTTAAGGACCTGGTGTTGCCGTGGGCTGTGGTGTGTAGGTCTCGGACGTGGCTCAGATCCCTCGTTGCTGTGGCTGTGGCTGTGGCTGTGGCTGTGGCGAAGGCCAGTGGCTACAGCTCCGACTGGACCCCTAGCCTGGGAACCTCCATATGCCGTGGGAGCGGCCCTAGAAAAGGCAAAAAGACAAAAAAAAAAAAAAACATTTAATACACTTAACCTACCAACCATAGCTTAGCCTAGCTGACCTTAAACGTGCTCAGAACACTTACATCAGCCTACAATTGGGCTCAATCACCTAACACAAAGCCTATTTTATTTTAAACATTATTTACTGGCCATACCTGCGGCACAGGGAAGTTCTGGGGCCAGAATTCGAACCTGAGCCACAGCAGTGACAACACTGAATCTTTAACCGCTAGGCCACTAGGGAAGTCCCTACAAAGCCTATTTTAAAATGTCTTGATTCCCTCCTGTAATTTACTTAATACTGTACTGAAAGTGAAAAACAGAATGGTTATATAGGAACAGAATGATTGTAAGTCTATCAGTCATTTACCCTCACAATCACCTGGCTGACTGGGAGCTGCGACTGCCCAGCCTGAAGACAGACTATGGTACCATAGGTCACTAGCCCAGGAAAAGTTCAAAATTCGAAATCTGAAATAAAGTTTCTACTGAACGCATATCACTTCTACAACACTGTAAAGTCAAAAAATCTTAAGCTGAACCATCGTTAAGTTGGGGACCATCTGTACCTAAACGCATTTCCCTTCTCTATCAAAAACTAAAAGCTAAAATTATCACTGAAAATAACATACAATTTCTAGTTCAGGTGTCAGAAAACACCTACTCCTTCTGCATTCTCCAGATGGCCTCTGTTCAGCTTATAACTGCATTATCTCTGAATTTAAATTTGTAAGCACTTATAAATACTTTTGAAAGAAGCATAAGGAGTTACCGTAGTGGCTCGGTGGTTAACGAATCTGACTAGCATCCATGAGGATGCAGGTTCAATCCCTGGCTTTGCTTGGTGGGTTAAGGATCTGGCATTGCCGTGAGCTGTGTTGTAGGTTGCAGATGCAGTTCAGATCCTGCATTGCTGTGGTTGTGGCGTAGGCTGGCAGCTACAGCTCTGATTCGACCCACAGCCTGGGAACCTCCATATGCCGCAGGTGCGGCTCTAAAAAAAAAAAAGGAAAGAAAGAAGCATAAAAGATACCATTACACTCCTCCTATCCAAATGGAAATAATACAAGCTCATTATGGAAAAAAGGAAAAAAGATAATCTATAATCCTCCATCAATACACAGTCACTGCTACTGTTTCCACATTTTCTTTCAATCTTTTTTCTGTACAAATATTTTATGTAGTGATCATACTAAATAATTTTGTAGAACATCAATATTAACTGAATAAAATAAATATATAATTATATATTAACAAAATCACTGACTACAAAATTATTTGGATCTCTCCTTTTGGCTAAAATTGCTTGACTTTACTATTATAATTACCAATATTCTATTTTTTTAAACTGTACTTGAAAAACTATATTAAATTCAACCTAATAACATAATGCTCCAAAAGGAGACTTCTCAACTCAGTTTAATAACAAATAAGTAAACCTGACAGAAACTCAACAGTTTCTTTTTCCTGCCTTCCCAGAATATTTATTCTCGCATCTTAAATGTTTTACTCCTAAGCCTAGAGTCTTGCCAAGTGTAAAGTGTCCATCAGATAAAGATGTCCCATTCTGCATATCTCTAAAACACCTGATGGGAATCTGGGAACCAAACGAACACAGCCTGAGTAAGGCAAAAAGCATCTGAGGAGAACAAGAAGGCAGAAGAAAATGTTCCACCAACTGCCCCAAATGGGGAGAATATTTAAAAAATAGCAATTCAGATTGGATTGGTCACAAATAGTCACTGTATTATTTCTGCAACTTTTGAAAAATTTTAAATTACTTACAAATAACTTAATTTCCTACATACTTACATTCCACTTAATAAAGGATACAGAAGAGATATGATTAAATTTTTTTATGTGATATCATACTGGATCTTATTTTAAAAAAATGCTATAGGAGTTCCTATTGTGGCGCAGTGGTTAATGAATCTGACTAGGAACCATGAGGTTGCGGGTTCGATCCCTGCCCTTGCTCAGTGGGTTAACGATCCGGCCTTGCTGTGAGCTGTGGTGTAGGTCGCAGATGCGGCTCGGATCCCGCGTTGCTGTGGCTCTGGCATAGGCTGGGGGCTACGGCTCCGATTTGATCCCCTAGCATGGGAACCTCCATATGCCGCGGGAGCGGCCCTAGAAAAAGGCAAAAAGACAAAAAAAAATGCTATAAAGGAGATTATTAGAACAAATAGCAAAAAAGGGGGGATACAGTATAGAACAGTAAATAAAACTTCCTGGGTTTGATAGTTACTATGATTATGTAAGGGAATATTTTTACTATTAGAAAATATGCATTAAAATATTAAAGACTAAAAGAGCACAATGAATTCACAAATGGTTCAAGAAAAATAAATATTTACGTGTCTTATATAGAAAGGGAGACTAATAAATTTGGGCAAAAGTTATAAAGACGAGAGTGCTCCATATTTACACAACTTTTGACAAGTTTGAAATTACTTAAAAATAATAAATGAATAAAACAACTTTACTAATCAAGATTTCAATCCTAAAAGCAAGCAATTTAAGGAGTTCCCGTCATGGCTCAGCAGAAACAAATCTGACTAGTATCCATAAGGACATAGGTTTGATTCCTGGCTTCTCTCAATGGGTTAAGGATCTGGTGTTGCCATAAGCTGTGGTGTAGGTTGCAGATGTGGCTTGGATCTGGCATTGCTGTGGCTGTGGCGTAGGCCAGCGAGTACAGCTCTCACTCAATCTCTAGCCTGGGAACCTCCATATCTGTGAATGCAGCCCTAAAAAGACAAAATAAAATAAAATAAAATAAATAAAATGAAATAAAATAACTAAAAGCAAGCAACTTAAGAAGTAAATATGACACGCTGCTTTAAAAAAGAGGGGGAACAAAACAAACCAGAAGTCAACAGCATGCTTCCATTGAGCTTTTTCTCTTACCTTGCTCATGCCCACCGAGATCAAAAGTTGTAAAAGTCATTCCAGCAATTGTCAGCTCTTCTGATGCTAAAAATTAAAGAAAAGTAATAAACTTCTCCATCCAACAAGGCCCAGTTACCACTATTGTAATCCAATACAAAAGCAAAACCTAATGAAGGTTTCATTTGGTAAGAAGAGGATACAAGGGTGAAAACATTCTTAATCTAAAGCCAAATCTCTTTTTCTCTAAAGTGTCTGCTGCTCCTTATAAGTAGATATGAGATGTGTCCCACTGCAGGACTAGTGAAAACAGATAGTGACAAAGTTGCAGAGGTTTAGATTCATGGGTATTTGACCTGAGTGTGTCTTAACATGGAATTTTTTTTCAAGTGCGCTGCCTTTTGGGGCTTCAGTTAATAAAACAACTGCATCAACTGAGGATTCATCCTCTTACCCTGACACTGACCCTCAAATATCAAATGGTCACCTGCTATTTTCAAACCTACTGGGATGTAATGTTGGAACATGTTGGCCCAATCTGTCATCCTTGAGCATGTGTAAAAGAGTGGTTTTGCCTGCATTGTCCAGTCCCAAGAATACAAGTTTTCCGGATTTCTTGTAGAGTCCTAAAAGGGAAAAAGAAGATGTTAACATAATTTGCTCTCTACACACCAAAGCCTGCTCATGTTTAAACTTAGAGAAATTGCACAAACTTTGAAGCCTATGATATATTTCAAGGATATGGCTTTACCTAGGAACTGGAGCACACTGCTGAAGCCATTGTAGATCCACTCAAAGATGAAAGACATTATTAATGCTCACTACCTGCATAAAATAAGAAAGCAGCAAAGGTAAGCTTTCTCAATGCTCGTACAGTTCTGGAGAAGTTAACTCTCATTCACTGGCCCTGATGCATGTTTACAGCCCCATGTTTTGGGGCACCCAAAGGATTGTGCACCCTGGAGGGAAGTCTCTGGGGTCCTCAGATCTGCACAAACTTCTGGTTTTCTAATAGATTTCAATCTATGATACTCGGAGGATTAGGAGTTAAAGATATACTTTCCTCTTTTTTACTGTGACTCACTCCTCCAGGCAGCTGCTCATTCACATTCCCTAGATACACCACTGCTGTCTACCAGTTAGCAAAACTTCTAGGAAATCAGCCCCATCAGTAATCTGGACCAAAATGTCACACTGATGCACTAAGCAGGAAATAAGAATAAAAGGTATATTAAACTGAATGAAAAGCATATTAACCCATCCTTGTAAACAACTCTAAAAAAACAAGGTCACCAAGATCTTACTGGCTGACACAATTTGCACTCCTCCACTTAGCAATGCTATCTCTTCTGAAACAATATTTGTTTAAACCCTCTTACAGACATGCATCTCAATTTAGAAAAAGATGATTATCTCTATACCGGAGAGCCACAAGAGATAAGAGAAAAATATCTGGAGAGCCATGAAGAGATAAGAGAATCCTATCATCTGAAAAATCAAGACCTAACCCATTTTACAAATAAGGACTTTCTTAAAATAAGAACACTCATTTAGAACATAAAGGTGGGTTCTTAGCTAAGTACATACCTTAATTAATACTGATCCTAACACCACCTTCCTACTGTTTCCCATAAGCCTAGACAAAACAAAAGATGACCCAAAGTTACTGACATCCACTGGTAATAAGCAAAAGGACTTCTGAATGTAAGAGCCAACTGTGGGTGTTTCTCAGAGTCAGCATTTCCTAATTACCCTGAAGTTTTGCCTCAATAACTCGGTGCAGTAAAAAGAATGATTCCCCCATTTTCACTCCTCTCCATCCATCAGCACGAACATCTGAACACAAGGCCTTATACTAGATATGACCAACTGCTATCAAATAAATTTCATGAATTTTATTTTAAAAGTAAACAAGAGTTAACTGTAAAAAGGTTAGCTACAAAAATCCATCTACATTCTTCACTCGAGGAATGTTAGACGAAGAAGAAACTGAAATATGGAGAGAGTGTATGTTAATTGTCTTTTTCATCAAATAACTAGATTGTTTATCAGGCTTGTGCCCTGATAGCTTTGTGCTTATCTTCTATGGCTCTTACCATGGAGGGCCAAATGAAGCCTGGGAGTTTGGGTAGGGGTGGAGACTGAGGACTTTTTTATAACGATACTAAAGGTTTTTGACCTTCTTCAGTAACATCAAAATATACTGTGGCAAAATATATATCTATATATTTAGATATTTATATAGATATATATTTTGACAAAGAGACCATATTAGTATGGTAAATAGTAGTTTTATCCAGAAACAGTCTCCACTTTAAGAAGTCCAATGACTTAAACACACAAAATTCCTATGCTTAAGTTTCCACTGTAGGTAAGTAAAACAATGTGCCTTTCCACTGCAATCCCACCAAACTAGTCATCCTTCCCTGTTTTCTGCGACTTGGAGAAGAACAGCTCACTTTTAGAGAGCACCTCTCATTAAGGTCACTCCCACTTACCATGCCTTTAAAACCAAACACTTATATATTCATCTGTACCACACTGGTTTCCAGTGTTTTACAGACTCTTTGTAAAGTTTCGCCACATCATTTTTTTTTTTTTTTTTGGTCTCTTTGCCATTTCTTGGGCCACTCCTGCGGCATATGGAGGTTCCCAGGCTAGGGGTGGAATCGGAGCTGTAGCTGCCAGCCTACACCAGAGCCACAACAACGGGGGATCCGAGCTGCGTGTGCAACCTACACCACAGCTCATGGCAACGCCAGATCGTTAACCCACTGAGCAAGGGCAGGGATCGAACCCGCAACCTCACAGTTCCTAGTCGGATTCATTAACCACTGCACCACAATGGGAACGCCCACCACATCATTTTAAAAGTATTCCCAATTAGATAAAGTCACCTTAGGTGACAAGGGGGAAACCCCATTCTAAGGAAATTTTCATAGTTAACTGAACTACTTTGATTTACTAATTTATTTTCCCTTGACATCCCTGCTTTAAAAGTCTTATAATTCCTCCTTCCAAAACTATGGAACAGTGCTTAAAGAAACTCTTGGATGATGTTAAAAAATAATAAAAACTGGAGTTCCTGTCGTGGCACACTGGCAACGAATCCGACTAGGAACCATGAGGTCGCAGGTTCAATCCCTGGCCTTGCTCAGTGGGTTAAGGACACTGTGTTGCCATGAGCTGTGGTGTAGATCACAGACACATCTCAGATGCAGCTCGGATCCCGAGCTGCTGTGGCTCTGGTGTAGGCCCGTGGCTACAGCTCCGATTAGAACCCTAGCCTGGGAACCTCCATATGTCATGGGTGTGGCCCTAAAAAGCAATAAATAAATAAATAATAAAAACTCTTACTGGACCCAAAGAGTTGCACTGTATTGCTACCCAAAGTTACGGAGACAGCTCTGATGGCTCCTCTATCCTTGCGATCTTAGGCTCTGTACCTCCTTGTGAAAAGTTTTTCAGTTTATACAGTGCCTGCACATACATTTCATTTCAACCTCACAGCAACCTTACCAGGTAGGAATCGTGGCCTCACTTAAGAAGATGAGGATGCTAACACTCCTAGATAGCTTAACCAACACTGCTCAGCTTAAAAAGTAACAATGCTAGGACTTAAACTTTCCTCTCTTAATGACAAAGCCAAAGCTCTCCCTGTTGATATCACATAAAATTCCAATGCAAACCACAGAACTGCTTTAAAAAAGAAATAAAGCTTCGGATGATAATTTAAAGTTTTCTTCCTTACAACTCACCACAACTCTTGAATTATATGTTAATAACTAGCATTTTATTTCTTTTCTATCCTTGATACACTTTCCTACCTTATGGTATCTTCCAGCAAATTAGACTACCCCAATATCTAAGGGCTTTAACTACCAAAAAAAAGCACTGCCAATGTACCTAAAACTAACATTTTCACATTTCAGGACTGACTGATTCAAATAAATAAAGAGGTGGAGCACTAGGCTGACGATTAGCCAATAAAATATATATATACATATGTATTACATCTTATACATATTCATTACTTCTTATACATGCTCAGAGCAACTCTGGGACACCATTCCTGACAGATCTGGGGTAGCAAGGTTTTTAACAAAGAAACTCTGCTTAGCTGCAGGGTAAATGTCAAAGGTCAGGCCCACTGGAAAACTCTGTAAAGCCTCCTGTCACAAACTAAGCTGATGTACTGAGGTAAAGAAGAAAAGACAAGAGCAAGAGAGAATACTAACAGAATTCTTACATGCACGGAAGAGGAGGAAAAGGGGAGGAGGTGGAAGGAGAAAATACAGGGTTCGGCCCAGGACAGTACATTATTAACACACAGCTGAAATGGGGGTGGTAGAGCCCTGGTCTAAGAGCCAAGGCGATCGTGTTCGAACGCTCATGCTATCTGCGGGACCTTGGGCATTTCACTGTTCCTGGGGAGCCTTAGTGCCCGTTATCTGTAAAAGGATACTCATCAAGGACTTCAACCCACCCCACCGAGAGCAGTGAGGTTCATCTGAGACAGAGGATGTGAAGTCAACTGGTAAACCCGAACGCACCTACTAATAGGAAAACTGTTATCTCGCTCAGCAGCTTGTAAAAACCCCCGAGCGAAATGCAGATGGACCCGATACCCCAGAGGTCGGCAGGGGACCGAGGAGACCCGGCCAAGCCGGCCTGTCCCCGCCCAGAATGAGCCCCGCGGCCCCACAGAACCGCCTGCGTGTCACTTCCCTCCCCCCCACAACCCTGCCTGCGCCGGCCTCCACCCCGACCCTCCCTGCGGCACCGCAGGCCCTCTGACCCCGACTCCCTCCGTCGCCGAAGCCCCCCTAACTCACAGCCCAAGGGACTCCTCCGGCAGTGGCGAGCGGCTTGGACCCTCCCTCAGCGCACAGCGCCCAGAAGCACCCGCGAACGCCAGCTACTTGCCGGATATACGTAACACCTCCTCCCCCGGGACTTCCGGGAGCGTGCTCGCCCCGCCCCTTCGTAGCGCCCTGTCGTTCTGCCATCCGGTGCCGCCCTACCAGCGACTCAGACCGCGGAGGGGCGGGCCTCAGGCGTGACGACTGCGCTTGGGGGCGTGCCTGAGTTGGCCCCGCCTTCTTCCATAGAGAAAGCTGAACCCGCGAGACGTGGCAGCGCCTCAGCCCAGAGGGTGGGGCAGTATCTTGGAGTCTCCGGGTTGGACCTAGACGCTCTGGATGGTGGTTTCAAATCCGACCGCATTCCAAGGCACTCTGGGGAAAGCTGGCTACCGGGCGTAGGTAGGTTCTCGGAAGGATGAGTTGATTTGAGAGCCCTCGACCTAAAGTGAATCCTAGAAAGCTTCTGCTTTAAGTCAGTTCGCTGAGATTGCCTGTTTTCTAGAACATGCCTCATCTCATTTAACCCTCGTTACAGCCGTGTGAAGCAGATACTCTTATACCCAGTTCACAAATGGGGGAACCGAAGTTCAGAATAGTCTAGTAATCGCTTCTCGGCCTTTTGGCTAAGATCAAGTGCAGAATAGTCTAGTAACCAAGTGCTAGTTCATACCCTGGAAAGTGGGAAAGTAACACATTGGTTCCCACTATGCTGTCCTGTACATGCATCTTCTGACTTAATTCTGAGGACAGCCCTATGAGATTAGCATTATTGCTCCCATCTTACAGATAAGAAAACTGAGTCAAATGGAAAAATGAATGATGTTTTTGGATAGGAAGACTCAAGGTCATAAAGATGTCACTTTTCGCTAAGTAAAATTACAAATTTAATATAGTTACTATAAAGTACTAGTAGGATTAATGTGTGTTTTAAAGAACTTATTTCTATTAATTAATTTATTTATTTTTTGGCCCCAGTGCGCAGCGGCTTAATGTGAGTTCTCAGTTCCCAAAAGGGTTTGGACCCCTGCAGTGGTGAAAGGGATGAGTCCTAACAGCTAGGCCACCAGGAAACTCCCATGTGTTTTTTTTTTTTTAAACTATCCTGTTTGTTCCTAAAATTCAATGGAAAAGTAAACAAGAATATTCAGAAAACAGGCTCTGAAAAAGAACAAGGAGAGGGATCTAGCACTACCAGATGGTAAAACATTTTAGGTGATTAAAACAGTTTGGTACAAATGTACAAAAGGACAAACAGGAGTTCCCTGTGTGGCTCAGTGGTAATGAACTCAACTAGTATCTGTGAGGATGTGGGTTCTATGGCCTTGCTCAGTGGGTTAAGGATCCAGTGTTGCCGTGAGCTGTGTGTAGATGGCAGAAACAGCTCGGATCCCGAATTGCTGTGGCTATGGTAAAGGCCGGCAGCTGTAGCTCTGATTGGACCCCTAGCCTGGGAACCTCCGTATGCTGTGGGTGTGGCCCTAAAAAGCAAAAAAAACCCCAAAGAATCGGGAAAGTTCTGAGTCTACCTTGTTTGCAAGCAAATGAGTTAGCCAGGCACACTTCCATGGATATTGGAAGACACAAGAGTTTTAGGGCAGAGAAAAGTATTTTATTACCCAAGCATAGCAAGTAGCATGAGCGTCATGTTTGTGTGTTTTACACTCCCCACCCCCACCCCACCAAGTTCTTTGGGGGTGATGCAGAGCAGCCAAAGTGGATGCTGCTCATATAGTGCGTTTGCACCAAAGCTGAGTAACCCAGAGCTCAGGGAACCCAGTGGACTTCAGTTGAAGCAAACCTGGCTGACTTTTGACCAAGAGGGAAACAGTATTACATGGGACAGCAGACAGACCTGTCCCCTGCCCCAGATGGAGACTCTCTTTGAAAGGCCCTGTTTCTTTGTAGAAACATCCTTGAGAAAACAGTTGAAATAAAGGCATCCAGTACCTCTGCTCTAAGAAGTACCAAAATATAAGATATTCATGAAGAATTGTCTCTCAACGGGGACAAGATTTTAGAGCCTTGTAGGCCACTGTGAGGACTTTGGCTTTTGTTTTGAGTGATCTGGAGCTGGAGGGTCTATTCTCATTCCCCTGTGCCTGCACAACATTAGGTAGACAGGCACTCAGAAACTGAAATGGAGTCTGAAAAGCATTTGTGTGAGGGTTCTCCAGAGAAAGGAACCTGTATATGTATGTATGGAGAGAGAGAGTTTATAGGAATTGACTCATGTAGTTACGGAGGCCAAGAAGTTATATGATCTGCCATCTGCAAGCTAGAGAATCAGGAAAGTCAGTGGAATAATTCAGTCCAAGTCTGAAGGCCTGAGAATCAAAGAGCTGTTGATGTAAGTTCTGGAGTCTGAAGATCCAAGAACAAGGAATTTTGATGTCCAAAGGCAGGAAAGTGGGTGTCCCAGCTCAAGAAAGAGATAATTTGCCTTTCCATTGCATTTTTGTTCCATTTGGGCCCTCAACCAATTGGATGGTGCCCATCCATGTTGGTGAGGGCACATCTCTTTACTTAGTGTACTGAGTTAATGCCAATCTCTTCTGGAAACACAGACACACCCAGAAATAATATTTTATCAGCTATCTGGGAGTTTCTTAGTCCAGTCGAGTGGACACATAAAACTAACCATCTGTTGGAGTTCCTGTCGTGGCTCAGTGGTTAATGAATCCAACTAGGAACCATGAGGTTGCAGGTTCAACCCCTGGCCTCGCTCAGTGGGTTAAGGATCCAGCATTGCCGTGAGCTGTGGTATAGGTCACAGACGAGGCTTGGATCCTGTGTTGCTGTGGCATAGGCCGGAAGCTGTAACTCTGATTGGACCCCTAGCTTGGGAACCTCCATATGCTGTGGGTGTGGCTCTAGAAAAAGGCAAAAAGACAGAAAAAAAAAATTAACCATCTGTTGGAATTGTCAACATGGGGTCCATGGGTGACCCTGGTAAATGCAGTTTCAGGGGCGTAATGGGGATGGATGCTGGACTGGAGAGACCAGGAGGGGAGGAAAGAGGGCAGTGACCCTGGAGAGTGCCATTAGACATGTGGCTATGAAGGAGAGGAAAGACCAAGGAGCTGAAAGGGCATGGATGATTCAAATGAATGATTCCTGCTCAGTGTGGTGGAAAATGGAATACCATCTGTGTTAGTATATAAAAATTCATCAACTCTTGAGAAGAATGTAAACATTTAGCCTTTATCAGCTAGAGGATTTCATGTAATACTGATGAGAAAAATCATTCTGAATATCAACCCATCAAAAATTGGAGGAATTAGGAGTTCCCGTCGTGGCTCAGTGGTGAAAGAACCATAAGGTTGTGGGTTCGATCTCTGGCCTCCCTCAGTGGGTTAAGGATCCGGCGTTGCCATGAGCTGTGGTGTAGGTCGCAGTCGTGGCTCGGATCCCCTGTGGCTGTGGCTATGGCATCAGCCAGCAGCTACAGCTCCGTTTGACCCCTAACCTGGGAAATTCCAAATGCTGCAGGTGTGGCCCTAAAAAAAAAGAAGAGAGAGAGAATAAAGTTTCAGTTTTGCAAGATGAAAAAAATTCTGGAGATCTGTTGCAAAGCACTGTGAATGTACTTAACACTACTAAACTACACACTTAAAAATGATTAAGATGATAAATTTTATGTTATGAGTATTTTACCACAATTAAAAAAATTTTTTTTTTCTCATGGCAACTCTAGCGCTTTCAACTTTCTGTGCCTGGTTGTTTTCAGCATTTCCATTATCTGCAGGGTTATTCCCATCCTTGCAAACATCAGCTTTGCCCTTGTTCTCCTTAAGTCCCCTCTCTCCCTTCTTTAAAAGAGGTCTTTTCAGGCTTGGGCTCTGGCTTTGGAGGGACAGCTTTAGCAGATAACCTTGCATCTGTTCACATTATAGAGTGAACCCAACACCCACAGCATACTACCTTAATATTACAGGAATGAATGAACAACAGTTCTTAATTAAAAAGCCCTTAGTTGAGATTTCCAGTCAACTCAAGATGCATTAAGGATGCAGCAGAATAAAGCTTTTTTTCCCTTATATTGAAGAAATTCCAACTACTTCCATACATGCGGTAAAAGAAAAGAAAAGAAAAAAGCCTGAATGTGGAAGCTTTACAGAATTTCTAACTATTAGATGACATCTGGTTTGATTTAGTAGAATATTATATTAGAGTTTTCAATAAAACCCGGAAATACACATTTGCTTGTGAATACTCAATTATGGTCATATTTTGATACATAATTATTTCCCTTTAGGAGGCAATGAAAGAATTTGTATGTTGGGATTGGTTAACTCATTCAGTATTTCTGAAGTACATACTATATGTGAGGACATATGTTATGTACTGGGAATACAGGGGGAAACAAAAGAGATGAGGTCCCTACCCCCATGAGGTTTACAGTCTAGTGGCACTTGAACAAAATCTAGATTGGTAGTGGCCCAACAGGAGGACCCTCTAGCACCTCCAGAGGGCCTTGGACCCTGCTTTGGACACCACTATACCACTTTGTATAGCCCTCCGCTGCCTCACATAGGATCACCCAGCAAATGCTTATGGAAAACATGTTCAAATGGCATGTCACACCATGGCCACTCCAGTATTTATAGAGGAGTCAGGCACTCAACAAATATACTTGGACATTTTCTAATGAGGAGGGTATGAAGGAGGGAGGAAGATGTATTGTCAAACAGCATTTCAAATCACTAGGATTTCTTGAATGCTTCTGTACCCATTACAGAAATAAGATAATAGTTCTTTCTAGCTTTAAAAACCACTGGTGCCTTTCCAGGGCCTCATTATCTCATCCTTGCCTACCTCTGCCTGCCCTCCTATTCTCCAAGCATCCTAGCTACCTACAACACATTAGGTTTAGGGAACATGTCTCATGGTGTGGATTAATAGTGTATGTTCAACAATATATCTGTATTATCTTTATACCAGTTTAAAAGAATTAGGTAGTATCTATCAATAATAACATGAAATCTAAAAATGTATTTAACTATGATCCTATGGATATTTAAAGAATACTAAATTATATATTTATATTCAAATATATGTATGTAAAATCATAAAGAAAAATCAAGAAAAATTTATATCAAACTCATAATTGTGTTTAATCTCTAAGAAGGGAGTGGGATTGACAGCAAGCACATAGGACTTTAATTGTATTTAAAAAAATTTTTAAGGTATTGAAATTTGTGTAATTAAAAAAATAAACACATAAGTCAACAATAAATTAAAAGGATCATATGCTATGATCAAATGGGATTTATCCCAGGGATGCAAGGATGGTTCAGAATCCACAAATCAGTCAGTGTGAAACTCCACATTAATAAATTGCAGAATAGAAATCATATGGTCCTCTTAATAGATGCAGAAAAAGCTTCTGACAATTTTTTCTTTTTTTTGTCTTTTTAGGACCACACCCACAGCATATGGAGGTTCCTAGGCTAGGGGTCAAATCAGAGCTATAGCTGCCAACCTACGGCACATTCATAGCAATACCAGGTCCAAGCTGCATCTGTGACCTACGCCACAGCTCATGGCAACACCAGATTCTTAACCCACTGAGCAAGGCCAGGGATCAAACCTGCATCCTTGTAGAGACTAGTCAGATTCGTTTTCACTGAGCCACAAGGGGAACTCTGCTTTGACAAAATTTAACATCCATTTATGAGAAAAACTCTCAACTGAATGGGTGTAGAGTGAACATACTTGAACATAATAAAGGCCATATATGATAAATCTACAGCCAACCTCAAACTCAGTTGTGAAGAGCTGAAAGCATTTCCTCTAAGAGTAGGAACAGGACAAGAATGTCCACTCTCTCCACTTTTATTCAGTGTAGTAGTGGAAGTCTTAGCCACAGCAATCAGACAAGAAAAATAAAAAAAATAATTTCTGTTGTGGCTCAGTGGTAACGAACCCAACTAGTAACTGTGAGGATGTGGGTTTGGTCCCTGGCCTCACTCAGTGAGTTAAGGATCCATTGTTGCCATGAGCTGTGGTGTAGGTCGCAGACGCCACTCAGATCTGGTGTTGCTGTGGCTGTGGTGTAGGCTGGCAGCTGCAGCTCTGATTGGACCCCTAGCCTGGGAACCTCCATATGCTGCAGGTGTGGCCCTAAAAAGCAAATGAAATGAAATGAAATAAATCTAAATTGGAAAGAAGTAAAACTCATTATTTGCAGATGACATGATACTTATGTACAGAAGATTCTAAAGGTAACACAAAAAAAATTAGAATAAATGAATTCAGTAAGATTGCAGGATACAAAGTTAATTTACAGAAATCTGTTGTGTTTCTGTATGCTAACAATGAACTATCAAAAAGAAACAATCTCATTTACAAGTGCATCAAAAAAATAAAATACCAGGAGTTCCTGTAGTGGCTCAGTGGAAATGACTCTGACTAGTATCCATGAAGATGAAGGTTCAATCCTTGACCTCGCTCAATGGGTTAGGGATCTGGCATTGCCGTGAGCTGTGGTGTAGGTTGCAGACGCCACTCAGATCTGGCATTGATGTGGCTGTGATGTAGGCTGGCAGTTGCAGCTCTGATTCAGCCCCTAGCCTGGGAACCTCCATATGCTGTGGGTGTGGCCCTAAAAAGACAAAAAATAAAATAAAATAAAATAAAATAAAATAAAATAAAATAAAATAAAATAAAATACCTAGAGATAAATGTAAGAGGGTAAAAGACCTGTACTTGGAAAACCATAAGACACTGATGAAAGAAACTGAAGGGAACACAAACAAATGGAAAGCTATACCATGTTCATGGATTGAAGAATTAATATTTTTAAAATGACATATCCCTCAAGGCAATGTACAGATACAGTGCAATTTGTATCAAAATACCAGAGGCATTTTTCATAAAACTAGAACAAGTAATTCTAAAATTTGCATGGAAACACAAAAGACCAGAAATAGTGAAAACAATCTTGAGAAAAAGAACAAAGCTGGAAGTATCACATGTCCTGATTTCAAATTATACTACAAAGCTACAGGAATCAAAATGGTATGATGCTGGCACAAAAACAGACATATAGATCAATGGAACAAAATTTAGAGCCCAGAAATGAATCTATGCTTATATGGTCAATTAATCTACAGCAAATATTTGCAAATGATATATCTGATAAGGAGTTAATATCCAAAATATATAAAGAACGTATACAATTCAACTTCAAAAATAACCTGATTGAAAAATGAGCAGAGGATCTGAGCAGACGTTTTTCAAAGGAGACATGCAGATGGCTAACAGATACATGAAAAGATGCTCAGCATCACTAATCACAAGGAAATGCAAATCCAAACCACAATGAAATATCACCTCACACCTGTCAGAATGTGTTATCAAAAAGGTGAAAACAAACAAGTGTTGTTGAGGATGTGGAGAAAACTGAACCCTTATGCGCTTGTGGGAATGTGAGTTGGTGTAGCCACTATGGAAAACAGTGTGGAGATTCCCCCAAAAATCTAAAATAGAACCACTGTATAATCCAGCAGTTCCACTTCTGGGTTTATATATCCAAAGGAAATGAAAACAGGATATCAAAGAGATATCTGTGCTCCTGTGTTCACTGCAGCATTATTCACAATAGCCAAGATATGAAAACAAAAGTGCCTATCAATGGCTGAGTGGATAAAGACCATGTGGTATGTATATAATGGAATATTTGTTTGTTTCTTTGTTTTTAACTGCACCCATGGCATTCAATCCCTGGGTTAGGGATTGAATCCACACCACAACAGTGGCCTGAGCCACTACAGTGACAATGCCAGGTGCTTAACCCGCTGAGCCACACAGGAACTCCTACAATGGAATATTATTCAGCATGAGAAAGAAGGAAATCCTGCTGTTTGCAGTAACATAGATGACACTGGAGGACATTATGCTATGTGAAATAAGTCAGAGAAAGACAAATACTGTGTAATATCTGGAATCTGAAAAGGCCAAACTCATAGAAACAGAGAATGGTGCTTACCAGAGGGTGAGAGGTGGGGAAAATAGAAGATGTTGGTCAAAGGGTACAAGCTGGAGTTCCCGTCGTGGCGCAGTGGTTAACGAATCTGACTAGCACCCTGAGGTTGCGGGTTCAGTCCCTGACCTTGCTCAGTGGGTTAACGATCCGGCGTTGCCGTGAGCTGTGGTGTAGGTTGCAGACGCGGCTCGGATCCCGCGTTGCTGTGGCTCTGGCGTAGGCCGTTGGCTACAGCTCCGACTTGAGCCCTAGCCTGGGAACCTCCATATGCCAAGGGAGCAGCCCTAGAAAAGACAAAAAAAAAAAAAAGGGTACAAGCTTTTAGTTATAAGATAAATACTTTCTGGGGATCTAATAGACAGCATAATGATTATAGTTAATAATACTGTATTATATACCTTGCTGGGTGGTTCCTCCCCATATTGCCCCTCTGTTTTTTCTAACATTATTACACCTCTGATATTGGTTTGCAGTGATTTGGGGGTTTTTTTTGGTAATAGTTTTATTGAGATATAATTCACAACTGCAATTCACCCACTTAAAGTGTACGATTCAGTGGTTTTTAGTATGTTCACAGAATTGGGCAATCATCACCCCAATTTTGGAAAATTTTCACTGTCCCAGAAAGAAACCTCATACCCTTTAGTATCACTCCCCATCCTTTCTACCTCACTCTCGCCTCTGACACCACTGAGCTACTTTCTGTCTCAATGGATTCATGTAGATGTAGACATTCATGTAGATGGAATCATACAATATGTAGCCTTTCGTGTTTGGCTTTTCTCACTTAGCATAATGTTGTAGCATATATCAAGATTTCATTCCTTTTCATGACTATTAAGATCTTCTTGGAGTTCCCGTCGCGGCTCAGTGGTTAATGAATCTGACTAGGAACCATGAGGTTGTGGGTTCGATCCCTGGCCTTGCTCAGTGGGTTAAGGACCCAGCGTTGCCATGAGCTGTGGTGTAGGTTGCAGACACGGCTCAGATCCCACGTTGCTGTGGCTCTGGTGTAGGCCAGTGGCTACAGGTCCCATTCGACCCCTAGCCTAGGAACCTCCATATGCTGTGGGAGCGGCCCTAGAAATGGCAAAAAGACAAAGACAAAAAAAAAAAACAGATCTTCTTTATGGTTAAACCACATTTTGTTTATCCATTCATTAGTTGATGGACCATTGGGGTATTTACATTTGTCTATTATAAATAATAGAATGTACACATGTTTTTGTGTGGACACACTATTTTAGTATATACATAGGAATAAAATTTCTAGGTGATATGGTAACACTATAAACTTTTTGAGGAACTGCCTATTTTCTAAGGTAGCTGCACCATTTTACATTCCTACCAGCTGTGTATGGGGGGATCTAGTTTCTCCACCACAATAATTTTTTTTGAATTTTTTTATTATTCAATGAATTTTATGTTTATAGTTGTACAACAATCATCACAACCTGATTTTATAGCATTTCCATCCCAAACCCCAGTGCATCCCCCACCCCACCCCACCTGTCTCCTTTGGAAACCATAAGTTTTTCAGTCTGTGAGTCAGTATCTGTTTTGCAAAGAAGTTCATTTTGTCCTTTTTTCAGATTCCACATGTTAGGGGATAGGATATGATGTTGATGTCTCACTGTCTGACTAACTTCACTTAGCATGCTAACTTCTAGGTCCATCCATGTTGCTGCAAATGCCATTCTTTCTTTCTTTTTAATGGCTGAGTAATATTCCATTGCGTATATGTACCACATCTTCTTTTTTTTTTTTTGTCTTTTTGTTGTTGTTATTGTTGTTGTTGCTATTTCTTGGGCCGCTCCCGCGGCATATGGAGGTTCCCAGGCTAGGGGTTGAATCGGAGCTGTAGCCACCGGCCTATGCCAGAGCCACAGCAATGCGGGATCCGAGCCGCGTCTGCAACCTACACCACAGCTCACGGCAACGCGGGATTGTTAACCCACTGAGCAAGGGCAGGGACCGAACCCGCAACCTCATGGTTCCTAGTCAGATTCGTTAACCACTGCGCCACAATGGGAACTCCCACATCTTCTTTATCCACTCCTCTGCCAATGGAAATTTAGGTTGTTTCCATGTCTTGGCTATTGCGTATAGTGCTGCAGTGAACATTGGAGTGCATATATCTTTTCGAGTCATGGTTTTCTCTGGATAGATGCCCAGGAGTGGGATTGCTGGATCAAATGGTAGTTCTATTTTTAGTTTTCTGAGGAATCTCCATACTGTTTTCCACAGTGGTTGCACCAATTTATATTCCCACCAACAGTATAATAGGGTTCCCTTTTTCCACCTACAGTAATTTTCTTTCTTCTTTTTTTTTTTTTTTTTGTCTTTTTGTCCTTTTAGGGCCGAACACATGGCATATAGAGGTTCCCAGGCTAGGGGCCTAATCAGAGCTGTAGCTGCTGGCCTATGCCAGAGCCACAGCAACACCAGATCCAAGCCACGTCTGCAACCTACACCACAGCTCATGGCAATGCCGGATCCTCAACCCACTGAGCAAGGCCACGGATCAAACCCGCAACCTCATGGTTCCTAGTCGGATTTGTTTACGCTGCGCCATGATGGGAACTTCACCACCTGCAATAATTTTTAAATGTATCTCCTTACTAGTGAATTTCTTGAAGGCAAAGAGTATGATTCTGGTATCCTGCCACCCCAGCTCTCAGCCCAGTGCCAACTTGGGGTCAACTGGAAACACATGCTTATTAGCTATTAGAAAGCCTGTAAAGTCCACATTCTGCGAGTAGGAAGCAACATGCAGAGCGCAGAGCACGACATATCACTTAGCACAGGATAAAGCAGGTTCCATAGGAAACATTTAGTCATCCCCACAAATGTAGAAAGTCTGTCCCTGTTGCAGTCCTCTCCAAGTGTGGTCCCCAGAGCACTGCCACCTGCAAGCTTGTTGGAAACATCTAATCTCAGGTTCCACTCCAGATCTAGGAAATCAGAATCTCTGGGGGCTGTAAATGATCACAAAAGTGCTCAAAGTATTGATTTGGTGGCTTCAAATAAATAATAGAGTGGGCCAATTTGTAAATACAGAATCTGCATATAAAAAGAAATAATTAGGATCAGCTGTCATATACTTATGCATATGTGTATGCATATGTAAATATGTATATACATGTGTGTATGTATATAGGTATGCGTGTATATAATACACAGATGTCCTTTTGTTCCACTGTTGAGACGTACATTAAACCATTACTCTATTTTTTTCTGTGTTTTCAGAATTTTCTAAAATAAACAGGTAATTTGGGAGTTCCTGTCATGGCGCAGTGGAAACGAATCCGACTAGGAATCATGAGGTTGCAGGTTCGATCCCTGGCCTTGCTCAGTGGGTTAAGGATCCAGTGTTGCTGTCCACTGTGGTGTAGATTGCGGACGCATCTTGGATCTGGCGTTGCTGTGGCTGTGTGTAGGCCGGCAGCTGTAGCTCCGATTCGACCCCTAGCCTGGGAACCTCCATATGCCACAGGTGTGGCCCTAAAAATCAAAATAAATAAATAAATAATAGGTAATATTTAGAGACTCCTCTTTCCCTAAGTACTGCAGCCATCATTACCCCATTTCCCAACAGAAGAGAAAAAGAGCATATCTGTTATTCTCTAAAATCTATGGTTTGAATGTATGGTTTGCACACAAATGTGTAACATCACGTGCAAGAAAAAAGTTTGCCATCTTCTTCCTGGCTGATCCCTAGGACTTCAGTGTTTGGCTCAAGGCACTCCTGTCAAGGTTTGAAGTAGAAGGGAAATACATCCGTCTCCCTTTGAGTGATCCTTCTGGCTTCTGGTTCCCTCTGTTCTTTAGGAATTTGATCAGAGAGAAGGGAGCTCAATTCCCTGGTTACTCTTCCCTACTCAGATCCTTCCAGTAGATTCCTCTTTGGTTCCCAAGAGACTGCACAGCTTGGAAGTGAGGATAAAGCCCGAGTACTTTACCCCCAAAGGTGCCCTCCTCAACCCAGGGGCTCGTTCTACTTCCTTGGACTTCCAGCCACATCCGTTAACCTCCTGTTACTGCATACGATGCCCATGGCAGGAAGCAGGGAGGGAGAACCAAAGCCGACCACAGCGTGCCACCTGATGACACTGCATTAGGTCCCAGCTTTTCACACTGAGTCCTCCAAGAGAAGCTGTGAACATACCTGACGCAAAGGGTCATGACCTTCTTTGTGGCCTGCAAATTCAAGTTCAGAATCAGGCACATGGGGATTGAAGCTTAATGTCAGTCTCCCAAGCACCCACCTTGTCCCATTCAGTCACAGAAAGGAGGTTTTTCCCACCTGTCCCTGCTCCACCGGACTGAATCAGAATCGCAGAGACATCTCCCATGTTAGAATATATGCTCAAGGAAGGAGCCCACTACCTTATTACACAAAATGAGGAAAGTGAGGCCCAGAGGGGTAAAGAGATCTGCCTAATGTCAGAGCCAGAGCCAAAACTTGGATCTCTTGACTCCCAGCTCGGAGCTCTTTCAAAAGGTGCTCTGCAGATTTTGCCTTTGACTTTCTACTCCAAGAACATTACTTTGATCATGGGGATCTGGTGGCATAGTCCCAAGACAGAAGTGTCAAATAGCATACTGCCCTTCAGTTGCATGCGTCTCTTCCAAATTCACAGAAAACTAGCCTTTAAGACCATTAACACATCTGTGTTAACACATAATCTGGGATGCCCTTGTGATGCTTCACTCGTCAGTGAAATTGAAGCCCCAGGTCTTTGCACGCCATCTACCCTGTGGCTTTAGCACCCTTTGGCCCAGGCTGTGGAAGGCTACGTGTCACTCCATGGTGATGCCCGTGCAGAACCTCCTCTGTGGACAGAGGCAACCACCAGCTGCCAGCTCTCAGCCTGAGGAATGCGCTGGAAGAGGCCTTCTAGGGGATCCAGGCCAAGCCCCTGAGTTTGCACGTGTGGAATTTGTGTGCTAAAAGTGACCACCCCACAAAGTGCAACCAGTATCACATATGTGATTTGCCACGTGAAAGCACCTCTTTCACCTAACTTGTCACTGCAGGGAGGGCCATGGAGCTGGGATGCTGTCTTTTCACCTTCATTCCCCTCCCCTTGCACAGCACTGGCCCCAGCAGTGCTCACAGGCCTCAGGCAGGTCCCTCAGCCTCCCTGGCAAGTGAGTTAAACAAGATAAAATACCCAGAACTTATAGCACAGGGCCTGACACTTAGAAAGTGCTGTTATTGTGGCTGCTGTTGCCGTGGTGGCTGTTTGCTGCATTATCTCATGCTCATTCTACTACAACTGGCTGAGAAATCTTCCCTTATTGCTCGGATTTATGACTAGAGCAGTGGTTTCAAACATAGGGGTAGGTTAGAATCACCAGGGGAGCTAGCTAAAAATTAGATTTTAGGGCCTAGTCCCTCCCAGTTCTAACTCAATAGGTCGTATATATAGATAAGGGCATGTGTGTGTGTACATCCAGGAGCCCTCTGCCCCTGTTTTTGCTGAGCATTGTCCACTGGTGTTCTTCCCATCCTTCATGTGATTTTCTTAAGAGAACATTTAAAATAAGTTGTCCATGCTTTTAGAAAAACAATTCAAAGAGCATAGATACTTATAAAGTGTAAGGAACCCCCCCCCCAGATGGGACTTCTTCCACACTCTATATCCCCAGCCCCCTGAGATAATCATTGCTAGCTGTGGTTTGTTTTTGTTTGTTGCCAGAAATTGTCCATATCCATACAAGCATATCTGTTAATGAATCTCTTTCCCTCTTTGTGAAAAACACAAATAGTTTCATAGGATAGAGCAGACATCGGCAGATGTTTTCAGTAAAGGGTTAAACAGTTTTTGACTTTGTGGGTCATGTGGTCTCTATTCCAACTACTGAATTTTCCATTGTAGCTAGAAGGCAGTCACAGCAATTCATATGAATGACCGTGTTCCAATAAAGTGTTTTTACCAAACTGCCAGCAGGCCGGATTTGGCCCATAGGCCATAGGTGGCTGCTATAGAGTCCTGCAAAGTTCTCTCTCTCTCTCTTTTTTTTTTTTTTTTTGGCTTTTTAGGGCCACACCCGTGGCATATGGAAGTTCCCAGGCTAGGGGTTGAATCAGAGCTATGTATCTGAGCCACGTCTGAGACCTACACTGCTGCTCATGGTGATATCAAATCCTTAATCCGCTGAGCGGGGCCAGGGATCAAACCTGCATCCTCATTGATACTAGTCGGATTCATTACCACTGAGCCACAATGAGAACTCCCTACAAATTTCTCTTTTCATGTAGATACTGTAGGACTCCAAGGCCTCTCCAACAAGATGAACTCAAAGAGTCTCAGGATGTCAATGTGGCTAGGATAGAAATGACCAGACCCTTATGGGCCCTTCTGTCACATTGCAACTGTTACAAAGTTCTTGAGTCCCTCCTGAGCAACCTGGCCTCCTCTGCTCCTGCTCCACAGAGGGAAAGGTATTTGGCGGTGCTCCTCTCTCCTCCCCTATAAGGAAATTATAGGTCCCCAGCCAATCAGCAAATGTATCATCAGACCTCTAGTCTCTCCTTTGTTCCTGGGCTATAAAAAAAGAGAACACAGGCTCATTGTCCTCGGCTCTCCCTGATCATCAGGAAGTCGGCTCAGTGTGCTAGCAGCATTTCTTGCCTCAATAAACTCATCTTTCTCTTCACCCCTCTGAGTCTGGGAATTCTTTTCCAGCTTACACATGGATCACAGCATTTTGGTGGCCCATATGGAGAACCTACTGGGGGGGGGGTCTCTCCCCTACCTCTCCCTTCTCTCTTTCTGGGACCCTCTGCGAACAGATGAGTAGCTGTGGAAGTCTGATTACAGTCTGGTGTGTTCCAAAGGCCCCACTGCTCACTGCGCCTAAGGAACTGCCACCTGAATGGGTGAAGATTCCTCTTTTCCTTTTCCTCCCAACTGGGGAGTAGGCCAGCTGATATCATATGGGCACATGCCAAGCATCTAAAAGCCATTAGGGCTCCTGCCGCTTGAAGACTCCCGTGAGAGGATAAGGGAGTCATGGAACGGACCAAGCTATTAGAGTGTCTGCCCCATCAGGACAACTTCCATGCAACATGAGGCATGTAATGGTTAAAGCAGAACACAGAGCCCACCATCCCCTGGCCACCCCTCACCCATAGGAGGGAGGGTGGAATCCTCAGTCTTCTCCTGTTTGCTTTGTTCTCCTCGGCCTGGATTGGTTTTGAAGGACCCCGCCGCTCCTGAGTCATCCTAAGAACTCCTTCCATGTCCCAGAGGATCGCCTAACAGTGAGTCATTTCTGGCTGGCTCCCGGGATGTCTCCTCCCTGTCCAAGGGCACCTAGTTCCTCGGTTCCCCGTTTCTCTGGCTACCTACCCTGGCAACCGTCATATGGTTGGTGTTTTGTGCCTCGCTCACACAGAGATGTCACTGAGGCAAAAAGGAACACCTTTTTGCTAGTCAGTGACTCTCGGTATGCCCATTTTATGATGTTTAGGCTAGGAATGGGTTCTGGTACATCTCAGGAGCCTCCCTCAGACTTAGCTCTCAGCTCTATCCTCAGGAATTGGAAGGACTTTAATCCAGACAATCTCAAAAAGGCCCATTTTCTTTTGTAACACAGCCTGGCCCCAATATAAACTGGGGGACCAAGAACAATGGCCCCTTAACAGAACACTAAACTAGATTACAATTCTCCAACTTGATCTCTATTGTTGAAGACAAGGAGAGAACTCTCAGGGACCTTATGTCCAGGCCTTCAGCCAAAATCCGGACCTAAGGGACTCCTGCCGCATGTGTCTCTCTGTCGCTGCTCTATCACCTCGTCCCCTCCTTCTGCCTCCCTGCCAGGTATTCCAGGTGCCCTTTCCTGTGCCTGATCTCACCAGCCTCCTTGCCGTAGCCCAGGCTTGTTCTATCTGTCACCAAACTAATCCAGAGGGTGTTATAACTGCTTCCCCCACCGCTGTTCCACCCAATCCTAAGGCAGGGAAACCAACCTGAAGAAGACTGGCAGATAGAATTCACCCACATGCCCCCTCGTAAAGGCTACGGATACCTCCTGGTTATGGCAGAGACCTTCCCCAGGGTGGATAGACGCCTACCCCACTAAAAGAGGGTATCTGAGGTCACCACTGCCTTCGTGGAACATATCATACCTAGGTTCATTTACTTACTAAAACCTCCTAATGTTACCACCAACTGGACACAAATCAGCTATTTTGGGACTTCCATCTGTCCCACTCCCCCCATCAGCTGCCCCTATTGAAACCATACTTTTTGGTTGGTTCCAACCTTCCAATCTTAAACCAGAAGACTGCAAGAAACTTAAGACACCGAAAAATCATGACATAAGGTGGAACCCCACTATTCCTTCTTTTAACTGAGCTAACAATTCCTCTTCCTACCCTTCACAGGTTGCTTGTCTCCCCCCAACCCCAAACCCCCAGCCAGAATGACCCTGGCTTCCACAGAACATTCCTCTGCCCATTCAGGGAAACCCTATTGTAACGTCACTCTAGAGGTTTGTCTAGACTCTACAAACTGCACCTGTTTTCTCTGTGGCCCCAGTGCCTATTTATGTCTTCTAGCCAATTAGATGGGAACCTGCACCCTCGTATACATAATTCCCAACCTTACTCTCATAAATGGCCGTATACCACTTCGCTATACTCTCAACCCCTGAAGCAGAAGCGAGCAGCCCTCACCATAATATCAGATCGAGGGATTATCCTTGGGTAAGAACAGGCTCAGCAGGGCTCCTAAATTCTAAGATCACTGCTTGACAGCTTTCCCCAGAACTCACCCAGCAGATTACTAACCTAGCAGCCCAATTTAACACTTTACAAGAACAAATAAATTCTCGGAATAGAAGAGCTTTGGATTTACTAACAAGGTAGGACCTGCGCCATGTTAACGGAAGAGTGCTGTTTCTTGGTAATCAAGCCAAGCCCAGGCTAACCTTCGAGATATCATCTATAGAGCAAATAGGTTTTTTTTTTTTTCTCTTTTTGCCTTTTCTAGGGCCACTCCCGTGGCATATGGAGGTTCCCAGGCTAGGGGTTGAATCAGAGCTGTAGCCGCCAGCCTATTCAGAGCCACAGCAACACAGAATACGAGCCATGCGCGCAACCTACACCACAGCTCACGGCAATGCTGGATGCCCAACCCACTGAGCAAGGCCAGGGATTGAACCCGCAACCTCATGGTTCCTAGTCGGATTCGCTAACCACTGAGCCACAACGGGAATTCCACAGAGCAAATAGGTTTTATAAGAAAGGAGCTTCAGGAGTTCCCATCGTGGCACAGTGGTTAACAAATCTGACAAGGAACCATGAGGTTGCGGGTTCAATCCCTGGCCTTGCTCAGTGGGTTAAGGATCTGGTGTTGCCATGAGCTGTGGTGTAGGTCACAAATGCAGCTCAGATCCCGTGTTACTGTGGCTATGGTGTAGGCTGGCAGCTACAGCTCTGATTGGACCCCTAGCCCGGGTACCTCCATGTGCCGCAGGTTTGGCCCTGGAAAAGCAAAAAAAAAAAAAAAAAAAAAAAAAAGAACAGAGTTTCAGGAGGATTTAACTGGTAGGATTTGAAACCAGCATCTGGTCCTGGTTCTCTTGGTTAACCCCTCTTTCAGGCATCATGGTGGCCTTTCTACTTCTGTTAAACTTCATGCTATGTATCTTTAACATCCTTATACAGTTTGTCTTAGAGAGTACAGCAAATAATTCTCCAGATGGTAGTGCGACAAGAAAATCAACCAGTTAACACCCGGACAACATTGGCACGAGCTGCCATATTGTTCCCTGGAGCCACATCTTCCTCTTCAGGAATGACCTGGCAGAGAAGAAGGGGAAGGAACACAGGGCCCTTCAACGCCCCTGTTCAGTGGAAACGGCCAGAGTGGTCATCGCCCTTTTCCCTTATAATCTAGGTTCCAAAACATCAAAGAGGAAGAAAGGCAGGTAGACAGACGCAGCAAGTATTCAAAGGGGCCAAAGACTTGGCCTTAAAGAAAAAGAGGGGGCAGTGTGGGACTCCAAGGCCTCTCCAACGAGATGAACTCATAGAGTCTCAAGATGTCTCTGTAGTTAGGATAAAAATTACCAGACCCTTATCACCCCTTCCATCCCATTGCAACTGTTACAAAATTCTTGAGTCTCTCCTGATCAACCTGACCTACTCCACTCCTGCCTCATATAAGGCAAGTTATTTAGCCTCTTCCTCTTCTCTCCCCATAAGGAAATTATATATCCCCAACCTATCAGCAAATAGGTTAAGACCTTCTGTCTGGAGTTCCCGTTGTGGCTCAGAGGTTAACAAACCCGACTAATAACCATGAGGTTGCAGGTTTGATCCCTGGCCTCGCTCAGTGGGTTAAGGATCCGGCATTGCTGTGAATTGTGGTGTATGTCGCAAATGCGGCTTGGATCTGATGTTGCTGTGGCTGTGGTGTAGGCTGGCAGCTGTAGCTCCAATTCAACCCCTAGCCTGGGATATGCCTCAGGTCAGCCCTAGAAAAGGCAAAAAGACCAAAAAAAAAAAAAAAAGACTGTTTCTCTCCTTTGTTCCTGGGCTATAAAAACACGAACACAGGCTCATCGTTCTTGGCTCTCCCTGATCATCCGAAAGTCGGCCCACTGTGCTAGCAGCATTTCTTGCCTCAAAAAATTTGTCTTTCCCTTCACCCCACTGTAAGTCTGGAAATTCTTTTCCAACCCACGCACAGACCACAACAGATATTTTGAACATCATTTCCACATCAGCCCATGCAGTGACTTCATTAACTGCTGTAGATATTTAGCCATTTCTCAACCGGACCATCAGATGTTTTTCTGGGTTTTGCTATACTAAACAAAGCTGCCATAGACTGTGTGCCTGGGTGTCAATTTTAGTCAACTAGAATGAATTCTTAGAGCAGAATTACTGACTCAAAGGGTAAAGACAAGTTTAAAATTTTGGTAGAGACTGCCAGATTGCTTTCAGGCTTTTTTTTTTTTTTTTTAATTGAGGAGTTCCCTGCCGTGGCACAGCGGAAATGAATCTGACTAGGAACCATGAGGTTTCGGGTTTTGTCCCTGGCCTGGATCAGTGCGTTGAGGATCTGGCGTTGCCATGAGCTGTGGTGTAGGTTGAAGATACAGCTCAGATCTGGCATTGCTGTGGCTGTGGTATAGCTTTGATTAGACCCCCAACTTGGGAACCTCCATATGCTGTGGGTGTGGCCCTAAAAAGGGAAAAAAAAATTCAGATTGCTACATACCCTTGTGATTTTCATTGCTTAATCTTATTCTTGGTGAATATTTTCAGTTAATTTAAAGGTTTTGTAATAACTAGGGGAAAGATCCCAAAGAGAGACAAGGAACAATAAACATAGCAATTGACTCAAGTTAGTAACTCTTCAATAAATACCTACCCTTGTGAAGCAATTTGCATAGCATTCTTGTCACTGTGAAAGCAAATTCCTTTCAGCCCAAACTCCCAGAAAGCAGTAAGGGCAGCTATTCTAAATGTAAAGAACATTCTGTGCAAAATCACAATGTAAGCCCTTGTGAAGCAAGTATGCTGCTTAGATAGGACATAATTACCATTACAGCTGCAGCAGATGCAGGCCTGGGTTCAGTGATGTGAAAATGAATTTTGAATTTCCCATCAGAGTTTTCACTTGGACCCTTTATACAACTGGGCCAAGGCTTCAGCTTCCCTGATCTGAAAAAATCAATCACACAGTGTTGCTGAGATTATAATTATGAACAACCAGCCTTCACTGAACACCTGCTATGACCCTGGCACTGAGCTAAGTCCTTTGCAGTCCCTCCACCTTGGGATGATGATGGTATCACCATTTAGCAGGTGGGAAAGCTAATGCGCAAACGGGGTTAAGTCATTTAGCCATAGCAATAGTCCGCTCTGTTTGACTTCCAAGCCCATGGAAAAAAGTACATGCTGCATTGAAAACTGACAAAAGCAGGAGTTCCCACTGTGGCTCAGTGGAAATGAGTCTGACTAGCATTGATGAGGACGTAGGTTCAATCCCTGGCCTCGCTCAGTGGGTTAAAGATCCCACAGCGTTGCCATAGCTGTGGTGTAGGTGCAGCCCTAAAAAGACAAAAAACAGAAAATAATAAAACTGACAAAAGCCTTGCAGGAAACAAAATAAGAGGAACAAAAATACCTGTATTCCATGGTCCTACCATCTACCCCTGGAAATTTATCCTTAGAAAATAATCCAAAAGGAAAAAAGTCATGCCCAAAGATAACAAGAGCTAAACAACAAAGTTTAACAAAAGAGAAATGACTAAATAAATAATCTGATGGATTATTTAGTACCCATTAATAACGGTGAAATGTAAGAAACAGTGTGAAATAGTGGGAAACTCCCTGGTGTCAAAGTCCAAGGACGGGGTAGGTCTTCACATACCATCTGAGTGACCCTGGGTAAGTTAGGTGCTCTGTGTCTCTTTTTTCTCATTGATAATAATATTACTCTTCTGTGCATAAATAAGATAATCTTTCAAAGTATGTGTCATTCCCACTGTATATAAATAGTAACACTTCATTCCATGGTTAGGCATGGCCGGGAGGCCTGCATTCACCAAGAAATAGGAACATCTATGATGTGTGTCCGTTCTGGGCATGAATTACTAGTGCAAGGCTCCAGCCCTTTCTCCCCATGAGACGGTGATCAAGAGAAAACAAATGTTAACAGGGGCGGGGGAGCTAATATTGAGCTGTCATGTGGAGGGCAGCTATCTAGAGACAGAAACAACTTTGGCGTGAGGAATAAACTTTTTTTTTTAAAGGACAGTACAGTAAATGATTTTTTGCGTAGGTTCATCAATTAACTTTGAAGTGTTAGTTTTTATCTGTTTAACTATGTCTGTATCTACGCACAGACATGTATCAACACATGTGCATACATCCCTGTAGTCAGTACATTTAGGTCTACACACCTAGCTTTTCTTGCGGGATCCCATAAGAGTAAGTTGCAGACATCATGGCCCTTTACCTCAAAGTTCTTCAGCATTCTCTCCTAAGATCAAGGACATTTTTCTACATAAACACAATACCTTATGCAAACCTGAGAAAAGTAACAGTAATTCAATAATACCATCTATACACAGCCAACCCTTGAACAACATGGAAGGGGGGCGTGTTAGGGGCACCAAAGCCCTGAGCAGTCCCAACTCAGAGTTGGCCTGAGTGAGGAATGAACTTGTTTCCTTGAGCCGCTTGAGGTTTGAGGATTGCAGAACACAATGGGCCTATCCAGACTATGAGAGTAACCTTGTCTGCTTAACACATAAGCAGGACTTAAAACAGTGCCTGGCACAAAAATCAGCTCTTAAGAAATAATTGTAAAATGACTATTGTCCCAGAGGTTAGGATTTCTTTTCTTTTTTTTTGGGGGGGGGGGGTGATGGAAATTTATATTTTCAGGTAGGTTTTGGTTACGCAAGTTTTCATTACACACTGACTCATCAATGTTTACACTTAACAGCAGCGTGTTACCTCATGTTTCAGTTATGACTCAGTTAAAAAAAATCACTTTCTTCTCCAAAATGAAAATTTCAAGTACAATTTGTGCAAAAATTATATATCTAGATATGAAGTAGGTACAATAATTGACATGTACACATAAGGCAAACCCAAGTAATACAAGGATCATATTTTCAACTACAATAAATTTGGTTCAAAAAGTATTTAAGACAGAGAACACTTTATAGTAAAAACAGAGCAAAACACCCAATAATGAATTAAACATTTAAGCATGATCATCATGCACTATGATATATTAAAAAAAAAAACAAAAAACCCAGGAAATACAAGAAAATATTTACAAACATAAAACAGGAATAGGAAAATTCAGGAGTTCCCGTCGTGGCGCAGTGGTTAACGAATCCTACTAGGAAACATGAGGTTGCGGGTTTGATCCGTGGCCTTGCTCAGTGGGTTAAGGATCCGGCATTGCCATGAGCTGTGGTGTAGGTCGAAGACACAGCTTGGATCCTGCGTTGTTGTGGCTCTGGAGTAGGCCGGTGGCTATGGCTCCGATGGGACCCCTAGCCTGGGCATCTCCATATGCCTCGGAAGTGGCCCTCAAAAGGTAAAGACAAAAAAAAAAAAGGAAAATTCATTTTATCCTACTTAAATCAATGGCCGAATAATGCACAAAAATTAAGAGAAACTGAATTCCATAATTGATAACTTCCACCTAAATATTTTATGTTGAATAACCCAGGGGTTAGGATTTCTTTTTGGCTTTAGTATATAGGTAACATACATTTATTTATTTATTTGTTTGTTGGTTTATTGTCTTTTTCAGTCCGCACCCACAGCATATGGAAGTTCCCAGGCCATGGGCTGAATCAGGGCCGTAGCTGCCAGCCTACACCATAGCCACGGCAACTCCAGATCTTTAACCCACTGAGCAAGGCCAGAGATTGAACCGGCATCCTCATGGATACCGGTCAGTATTGTAACCTACTGAGCCACAATGGGAACTCCCGGGAAGCTTCTTTATCCCTGTAGCCTAAGACTCCACCAAGAGATACCCAGCCCCCTTGGGTAGCACCAGCAGAAACCAACAAAAGCTCCAGTGGCACCAGATAAACCAAGCTGACCAAAATAAATGCAAAATTGCTGAAAATTAAACTACCATTGAAATCATAGTTCGCAAAAGTAGACCAAGACCCATGTGCTACCCATAAATAGGGTGATGCCTGCTAAAATAAAAGATTTAAATAGGTCCTAACATCTCCTAACGTAATAGACAAAATGTCTAGGATATTATCAATCACCCATCCTACCAACAACCAAGAAAATCACAAACTAAATGAGAAAAGACAAGATGCTAACTGTGATGAACCCTGCAAAGATTTTAAAGCAGCTATCTTATTTATTTTTATTTTTTGGCTTTTTTAGGTCCACACCTGTGGCATATGGAAGTTCCCGGGCTAGGGGTTGAATCAGAGCTGTAGCTGCCAGCCTACACCACAACCACAGCAATGCAGGATCCGAGCCATGTCTGCCACCTACACCACAGCTCACGGCAACGCCAGATACTTAATCCACTGAGCGAGGCCGGAGATGGAACTTGCATCCTCATAGATTCTAGTCGGATTCATTTCCGCTGCGCCATAAAGGGAACTCCCTAAAGCAGGTATCTTAAAACTGCAACTAGGTTGTCAATTAGAAATCCTCTTGAAGTAAGTTAAAAAAGAGAAAATCTCAGCTAAGAAATAAGTTATAGAAAAGAACCAAATGGAAATTATAAAGCTGAAAAATATAACAAGAAGAAAAACTTAATGGGTAGGTTCACTATTAAATTGGAGAAGACAGAAGACTCAGTGAACTTGAGAACAGAACAAGAGAACTCATCATTCAGAAAAAGAGAGAAAAATAGACTGGGAGAAGAAAAAAACCTCAAAGCCTGCAGGCCTGTGGGACAATAACAAAAGATCCCAACCTTTGTATCATCAGAGTCTCATAAAGAGGAGAGTAGGGCTGGAGTTGAAAAAGTATTTGAAGAAACATGGCTGAAACATCCCTAAATTTGGTGAAAGACACAAATTTGCAGACCAAAGAAGCTGAGCTAACCCCAAATAGGATAAAGTAAATAGCAATAATTATCTTAAATGTAAGTGGTCTAAATATACCAGTAAAAAGAGATGGGCAAAATTGATAAAAAATGCAACTCAACTACATTCTACTTATAAGAAACTCACTTCAGGAGTTCCTGTTGTGGCTCAGTAGCAACAAACCCGACTAGCATCCATGAGGATGCAGGTTTGATCCCTGGCCTCGCTCAGTGGGTTAAGGATCCGGCATTGCTGTGAGCTGTGGTATAGGTCACAGACAGCTTGGATCTGATGTTGCTGTGGCTGTGGTGTAGGTCAGCAGCTGCATCTCCAATTCTCCCCCTAGCCTGGGAACCTCCTTAGGCTGCGGGTGAGGCCCTAAAAAGACAAAAAAAAAAAAAAGACAATCTGGGAGTTCCCTGGTGGCCAGAAGTTAAGGATTCTGTGTTGTCACTGCTGTGGCTCAGGTAACTGTTGTGGCATGGGTTCAACTCCTGACCCGGGAACGTCCACATGCTGAGGTAGGGGCCAAAAAATTACACAAATAATTAAATAATAAAAGCTTTTGCTTTACAGTGCTGCTAGGAATTAGGTAAGAGCATAGTATCAAGACTATTGTAAATATGGAGTTCCTGTCATGGCTCAGTGGAAACGAACCTGACTACCATCCATGAGGACACAGGTTCAATCTCTGGCATCACTCAGTGGGTTAAGGACCCGGCATTGCCATGAGCCGTGGTGCAGGTCACAGAGGCAGCTCGGATCTGAGGTTGCTGTGGTTGTGGTGTAGGCCAGCAGCTGTAGCTCTGATTCGACCCCTAGCCTGGGAACCTCCATAAGCCATGGGTGAGGCCCTAAAAAGACAAAAAAAGACACACACACACACACGCACACACACAAAGGACTTGTAAATATAATTGAGTTTATTCTCAGATGCCTAAAAATAAAGTCAGTTTTAGTCTATAATTATAAAATTTAATTATAAGGTTATTGACAGAAAACAAATACCAAACAGCACCCAAGCCTGCTTGTTAGTGTCAGGCTCCAGGCTCCAGAATAAAATAAAAACACCATATAACATCATTTCAGCAAAATAATTTTATTTCAAACACATGGCAAACATATACATCCAACATGTACTTTTCTTACACATTTATTCACAGATGATTTCCAAACTACAACCACCTTGCTTCTAAGCATGGACTAAAAGTTATTTTAATTGAGACATGAAAAATGCTTTTTTCCATGGATCACATAATTGAATGGGTCACATCAGAATTTGATGAATTAGATAAGTTCTATAAATTTAAAGCTTTGAAAAACTACTACTTTGTGTCTAATGCTTTCAGACATGACATAAGATGCAGCAGATCAGCTGGTATTCCAGAGAAGTATCTTAGTTTTTCTGGTGATGGAACCACTTATCCACTGCAGTCAGAGAAAAGAAAAATAAATTAGAATCCCTGTTAAGAATCAAAATTATACCCAACAAATAACAATGAATAATATATTTGTTTCAATGATTCTATGGATTACAGTAAAACAAACCTACATACATGCAAAGCTTCACTGCAGCAGAAACAGGTAATTTTTATTTTTGTCTTTTTTGGCCGCCTCACGGCATATGGAGTTCCTAGGCCAGGGATCAGATCCAAGCACAGTGGGGACCTACAACCGCAGCTGTGGCAATGCTAGATCCTTTCACCCTCTATGTCCTCCAGGGATTGAACCGGCGTCCCAGTGCTCCAGAGTCACTGCCTATGCCGTTGTGCCACAGCGAGAACTCCAAAACAGGTAATTTACCACAGTGTTTTCTTTTGGGCTCCCTTATTCTTGATGCTGATCCCACACACAGGGGATTCTCACCAGAAGAACCTCACAGAGAATTCTAACATAGAAAGTTGGAGAGAACTCTTTTCTGGGTGAAGCAGCCTGTGGCCAGAAGAGGACGCGGAGCCCAGCTTACTCCGATCTCCACAAGGCATCTACCCAGAACTCAGAGAACAGTGGGTCAGGGTTTGGAAACTGCTGTCACAAAGGGTGGCACTACAGATGGTACCTACAGCCATCTTTCTTCCCACACACGCTATGAAATTCTATAAATGCTTCTTCTCCCTATCCTTCTCTTTCTCTGCATGTATGTGGTATATGTGACATATCTACAGCTAGAGATGTAATTTTCCCACATGTATGCATGTTTAATGTAATTTTACTACAATATAGATCTTACCATCTGTTGGTATTGTGCAGGCAGATTCACATGGTGGTGGTAACTAAAATAAAATATTAAAATGTATTAGTCTAATCCCAGAAAAAGAAGCTAAAAAAGTATACTGACACAAAAACTGAAAGGAATCTGAGTCAACTATACTCCAATAAAATTTTTTTAAATTTATTTTTTTGCTTTTTAGGGCCATACCCGTAGCATATGGATGTTCCCAGGCTAGGGGTCCAATTGGAGCTATAACCGCTGGCCTACACCACAGCCACAGCAATGCGGGATCCGAGCCACGTCTGCGACCTACACCACAGCTCACAGCAACGCTGGATCCTTAACCCACAGCATGAGACCAAGGTTCAAACCCGCAACCCTATGGCTCCTAGTTGGGTCTGTTTCTGCTGCGCCATGATGGGAACTCCTTTTTTTTTTAATTTTTTTTTTTAAAAGCCTAAGCTTTTCTTACTATTAAAAAAAAAATCTGAACAGACAACTACCCCAATTTTTAGGTTCTAAAAAAAAGTATGTCAGAAAGACAAATACCGTATGATATCACTTATATCCAGAGTCTAATATATGGCACAAACAAACCTATCTACAGAAAAGAAACAAACTCATGGACTTGGAGAACAGACTTGTGGTTGCCAAGGGGGAGGGGGAAGGAGTGGGATGGACTGGGAGTCTGGGGTTAATAGATGCAAACTATTCCACTGAGAGTGGATAAGCAATGAGATCCTACTGTATAGCACAGGGAACTCTATCTAGTCGCTTGTGATGGAACATGATGGAGGATGCACCATAATATGCATACTGGACATCCTCAAATATTTACTGAAAGTACTTTCCCTCCCCATTCAATACCATACTTTTTAGCCACCAGGTATGTTCTTCTTGAAGGAAATATGTACTTACAGCATCCACAATGGCTTTGGCAGCATCAGGATCACACTGGAAGGGGCTCTCGGACACGGTGGTATTCATGCTATTGAACAAAGTGAAAGCCGTCACACGTCACAGTAACAAAAACTTCTCTCTTGCTAAAAACCCCAAATTAACGGTGGTAGGCAAGATGAGATTCAAGTTTGGCTTAATGTAAAGCTTTCTCGCCTATATGTAATTATTTATGTAATTATTTATTTGGGCAAGGTACAGCTATTTTTGTGGTCAATTTTACTCGAATACTTTAAGTTCAGATTTCAAAAGCTGTGATTGAATGTTTTGTAATGCTCACTCAAATAGCTAAGAAATTTGCAAATTAAACCGAGAAACAGACCCTTCCTAATTAAATAAAATGAAAAATTCAGTTTCTGTAAGTGCTGACATCTGAGATGGACACTCCTGGCAGGAGTAACACCTGGTTCAATACTCCCAAAAAATAACCTGGTAAAATGTGCCCATGACCTTTAAAAAAGTATATATGCTTTCCACCTCTCCAAACTCAGAAATTTAAACAATGACGTACAAATGTTCAATATATATAATTTCACTATTAATAATAGTGAGGGAGTTCCCTGGTGGCCTAGTGGTTAGGACTCAGTGCTTTCACTGCTGTGCCCCAGGGTTCAATCCTTGGTGTGGGAACAGAGATCCCATATCAAGACGGTGCACCCAGCAGCCAATAAAAAAAAAAAGTTAAAAAATAGTGAAAAGCTAGAAGTAACCAAAATATCCAACAACAGGGATAATGAAAAATTATTATCCATCAGATGGAATATCATACAGTTGGAATGTTATATATCATAAAAATATTGTATAATGGGAGTTCCTGTTATGACTCAGTGGAAATGAATCTGACTAGTATCCATGAGACCAGAGGTTCGATTCCTGGCCTCACTCAGTGGGTTAAGGATCTGGCATTGGATCTGGTGGCTCGGATCTGGTGTTGCTATGGCTGTGGCGTAGGCCAGCGGCTACAGCTCTGATTAGACCCTTAGCCTGGGAAACTTCAAATGCCATGGGTGCGGCCCTAAAAAGAAAACAAAAAAAAATTATATAATGACATAAAGAAATGCTTAGAGTATTAATTTTTAAACCATAAATAAATTGTATATATATGATCCTAATTATTTTTGAAAATATTATACATGCACACAAAGGATTGTTAAAAGAATGTTATTAAGAATAACAATAGAAAAACTGTGATTAAAGGGTTTTTTTTGTCTTTTTGGGGCTGCACTTGCCACGTATGGAAGTTCCCAGGCTATGGGTTGAAGCAGAGCTGTAGCTGCTGGCCTATGCCACAGCCACAGCAATGTGGGATCCAAGCCGCAAGTGCGACCTATACCACAGCTCACGGCAATGCCAGATCCTTAACCCACTGAGCGAGGCCAGGGATCAAACCCGCAACCTCGTGGTTCCACTAAGCAATGATGGGAACTCTGAAACTTATTTTTAAATGTGATATAAACTGTTCTATTATAATGGATATGCTTAACTATTATATTTTGGTTGTTTCTAACCTTTTGCTATTATGACACTGCAGTGAATATCCTGGTGAACTTTGGGGACTGTATCTATATGATACATTACCAGTAGTGGTGTTAAAAGAAATACATGCATTTAACATTTTGGGACTGGGAGTTCCTGTTGTGGCACAGCAGAAACAAATCCGACTAGTATCCATGAGGACACGGGTTCGATCCCTGTCCTCGCTCAGTGGGTTGGGGAATCCAGCGTTGCCATAAGCTGTCATGTAGGTCACAGATGCTGCTTGTATCCTGCATTGCTGTGGCTGTAGTACAGGCTGGCAGCTGTTGCTCGGATTTAACCTCTAGCCTGGGAACTTCCATATGCTGCAGGTGTGGCCCTAAAAAGCAAAAAAAAAAAAAAATAATAATAATAATAATAATAAATTGGAACTGAATATTGTCAAACTGCTCTTCACAAAGCTTGTACCCACTTTTAGTCTCACCAGCTACATATATATGCTCTTGCCATTCTAGGCTATCATCTAGTTTTTACTCTCTTTACTGAAGTGCACTTTAAATTTCAAAGTGAGACCATACTTCTTATACGTAAACTTCCTTTTCCTATCTTTTTCTCCCCACTGAATTATTAGTCTTTCTTATCAACTTGAATAAGCTATTTATAAATTAAGGAATTTAGCCCTTTGTCATATGTTAAGGAAAAACTGGGAAAAACTGTCTCCTGATACGTTAAAAAAATTTATCAAAAGTCAACCTTTCTTTTATGGATTTTGAGTTTGTCTTCTGTTTGGAAAGGTCATCCTACTACAGCTAATAAATAAATTCACCTATACTTTTTCTAGAATTTTCTAACATTACAAGTTATCTGTTGGAAATTAAATACTGATGTAAGACAAGAGCTACAAACTCAAATGCCAGCAGCCAGTACCCAATTAACATGTGAGTATAAAGTAGCTGTAGGTAAACTTGCTGGGTTGCTTGCACAGGACACTCGTGGAGCCCCTGTCTGGTTATAGCACCTTTTAAAAAATAAAACAGCCACAGCATGAGAGTGGTTGCCAGTGTGCATATCTGGTGTAAGGAATGTAAGAAGCAAGATAGAGATCTAGTTTTATTTTCTTCCTAAATAGTCAGTTGGTCCAAACCACTTATTTAAATACCTTCTTTATTATAAACCAAATTCCCATACCTCTTTAGGTCCACTTTAGGTCTACCAAACTTTAACAGAACTGAATAATATGACTTTCTTCTTCAACATCAATTATTAGTAAAACAATAGTACTAAACAATGCCAAAATAATTAACGCTCTTCCTCACCACCACCCTTATTTTTCAGAATTTCCCCCACTACTCTCACGTGCAATTTTTTTTCTAGATGAAACTGAATGTTATTCATGAACATAGTTTACCTTTCTATATAACATCTCTTATATTCCTCTTTTTCTGATTTTGATTTTAGGGCTGCACCCTCGGCATATGGAAGTTCTCAGGTTAGGGGTCGAATCGGAACCACAGCTGCCAGCCTACACCACAGCCATAGCAACACAACATCCGAGCCACATCTGCAACCTCCACTACAGCTACCAGAATGCCAGATCCTTAATCCACTGAGCGAGGCCAGGAATTGAACCCGCATCCTCATGGATCCTAGCGAGGTTTGTTACCACGGAGCCACAATGGGAACTCCAACATCTCTCATATTTCTCAATAGAGTCTTGAAGTTTTCTTCTGGGTCCTTCAGATTTCTTGTTTATACTTTTTCTTAATACTATTCTACATGGGATCCTTTCCTCTATTAGAGTTTCTGTTACAGTTTGTTTAGAAAGCTAGCAATGTACATATACACTCATTCTGTAATCATTCACCTTGCTGAATTCTCTTTTCCAAGGTTTTCTAGATATGCAATCATTTCATCTGCAACAATTTGCCCCCCCTTTTCCAATACTCCTGCATCTTATTTCTTTCTCTTATTTACTTTATCAACTAGTATTTTCAGAACAACACTAGTTAAGTGGTGATAGGGAGCACTTTCTTATAATCTTTAAAAGAGGAGGTATTTTGTACAAAAAAATGTGCCGGAGCCAGACAGACTTGGATGCAAGTTCTAAATTCAGAGCACTTACTATGGTGTGACTCTGTTTAAGTTTAACCTCCCTGCATCTCTGTTGCATGCTTGGCAAATGTTAACTGCTCAATCGATATTAGCTGTTACTAATAGTGGTAGTTAAGTCAATGTGCATGGTAGATCCTAGTTTAGTTGTGTTGAATCTTACATATTTAGATCAAAGAATACCAACCCTTGCACCCAACCTGATAATAACCATCCCATTCTGAGTACCCTGATGCTGGCAGCCTTTCCCAATTCCCCTTACAAAGGTCTAATCTCACCGTTCCCTTTATAGTTTTAGTTTGTACTTATTCAGGGAAAATCTCCTGGCACTTTTCAGTTGTTTATGTAGCTAAGCTACCTTCTGTAAAGGAAAAAAAAAAAAATGTTGCCTGCCATTCCCGTTCTACAAGGATCAAGCCATTAGCCTCAGCAGTCACCCACCAACAATGCACCCTGAGGGGAATTCAGGATGAAGAAAAAGAGGAAACATTTAGATAAACTGGCCCCGACATCACTAAGATGCACATCTAAGAAAAAATTTGAGGGAGTTCCCGTCGTGGCGCAGTGGTTAACGAATCCGACTAGGAACCATGAGGTTGCGGGTTCGGTCTCTGACCTTGCTCAGTGGGTTAACGATCCGGCATTGCCGTGAGCTGTGGTGTAGGTTGCAGACGCGGCTCGGATCCCGCGTTGCTGTGGCTCTGGCGTAGGCCGGTGGCTACAGCTCCGACTTGACCCCTAGCCTGGGAACCTCCATATGCTGAGGGAGCGACCCAAAGAAATAGCAAAAAGACAAAAAAAAAAAGAAAAAATTTGAAATGAGCCCAGATTCTTGCCTCTTCCCATACACAGAAAAGCTCTTTTTTTTTTTTTTTGTCTTTTCTAGGGCTACACCCGTGGCATATGGAGGTTCCCAGGCTAGGGGTCTAATCAGAGCTACAGCTGACGCCTATGACAGAGCCAGAGCCACAGCAATATGGGATCCGAGCTGTGTCTGTGACCTGCAACACAGGATCCTTAATCCACTGAGCAAGGCCAGGGATCGAACCTGCAATCTCATGGTTCCTAGTTGGATTCATTAACCACTGAGCCACGACGGGAACTCCTCTTTTTTCTTTTTTTTTTGATTGCAGCCACTGCACAGGGAAGTTCCCAGGTGAAGCGAGCGATCACACCTGCACTGCAGTTGCGGCCTGCACCACAGATGCAGCAACGCTGAAGCTTTAACCTCCCTGAACCACAAAGTAACTGTCTAAAATTATTAACTCGAGATGTCTCTTCTTTTTCAGTAGCAGTAATATTTTTATGCTTGACTACATGTTTTCTCAGCAAAAAAATTCCCATATATCCTGGCTCCTCCTTTGCCTCTCTGGAGCAGTTCCTCCGAGCCACCCGAGAGGCTGTCTCACAGATTATAGTTCTTAGTAAGGCCCTCAAATAAAACATAACTCGCAACTTTTATATTGTGCCTTTTTCTTTCAGTTGACACTTCCTATTGACTCAGCACTGACAAAACCAGTTCTCTCTTTCCTCTGTGAATGTAATGGTGCAGTGTGTTATAGTTACTAAAACCTTAGGAGCAAGCAGGTCTGCTTTGTGTGTTAAACATACAGAAAAGAGTTAATGCTTACCAACTGATTCCTTTTCCATCAGTTTTCTTTGTCACTAATGCTCTCCAATAGTCATGAGTGCTTTTAATAATATCAACTGCAAAGTCCTATAATTCGAAGAGATATTAATTAGAATGGTAGATATGTGTTTTCTTATTATCACAATTTTTCCTAAGCTTGATAAGCTCTGTTTTGAATTACTTCCTTGTATCAAAAATGGAAGAATCCTTTTATTATTATTAGTCCTTTTTGTCTTTTTAGGGCTGCATATGCAGCACATGGAGGTTCCCAGGCTAGGGGTCCAATCCAAGCTGTAGACACCAGCCTACACCAGAGCCTCAGCAATGCAGAATCCGAGCCAAGTCTGAGACCTATACCACAGCTCACGGCAACGCCAGATCCTTAACCCACTGAGTGAGGCCAGGGATTGAACCCACGTCCTCATGGATGCTAATCAGGTTTGTTAACCTCTGAGCCACGACGGGAACTCCCAAAAATGGAAGAATACTTTTAAATGAATAAATCAACATCAAGGCTGTCTTATGTCTTGAGACATCTGTTTTATGATCATATAGTCTTTAGATGATAACAATATGGTTATTAAAAGTTCCTATACAAATAAACCCTAAAGCTACCGTTCTGAGTGACACATTACCTTATCTTTAAATTCTGCATTGAAAGCAAACTGGTTCTCGGGTTTTCCATCAGGGACCTTGTACCTCCGAAACCAGTCCACAGTAGCTTCCAGGTAGCCAGGTTTCAGCCGCTTGACATCATTAATATCTAAGAAGGGAATAAGCAGGTGGCAAGAGGAATATGTAATGATTTACGCATTCAATGAAAAAGTCAAGTACTCACTTGGAGAGAGCTGTGGTATAGATTACCAAAAAAGTTCAACATAATGGGAGAGCTAACACCTTGTTGAGAAGAGAACACATATACACATGAAGAGGAAATCATCTAGTGTCTTAGACTAGCTCTTACCTCAAGTACAATCAAGTACCCCAGTAACTTTGATTAGGAAAGAGGAGGGAGAAATGACTGGAGGCTACATAATGACAGACTAATTTGGCAAGTGTATGTAACTTCTAAGAGAAGGAAAGAAGATACTAAAAGACAGGCTGAAGCTGTACTGAGAGGACCATACCCCACCTACATACTAACAAAAGACAAGAAAAATGCATTACACTTATTCATAGATAGGTTACCTATTAAACATGACCAGGCTTTTCTCACTGTACAATACAGGCATTCAATATCACAATACGTTAGTTCAGGCCAACGGCAAAAAAAAAAAAAAAAAAAAAAAAGGGTCCCATGTAAAAAAACTTTTAAAAGTTTCTGTACAGCCAACAATGTCATCAAACTTAACTTTAAATAACCAAACTGCTGCTCCATGCAAACAAATAGAAGATGTAAGTGCAAAAAAAAAAAAAAATCCATCAGGGAAAGTGTAATTGGAAGGAGGAAATACATTCAATAACAGCTTATTTATATTTTGGTAAAATAACTTTGCTTACGTCCAGTTCATACTCTACTTAGTTAAAGAATATCATTAATTTTATTATCAGGGTACCACTAAAAGTATGGAAAGTTTGAACTCCTCTATTGTGGTAAGTGCAAAGATGTTGTCTCTTGCATAAGAAATCCCAAATTCTAATCTGGTTACCTAAATCAGATACCTTACTTAGTCCCAAGAACCCAATGGATAAATCACAACCCTGTCCTCTACAGTTCTGAGGCTGCCACCTTTTAAGTGACACAGAAGCCATGGGATTTCTCTGGAGAAACACCCAAATCTTTGACATATACACCTTATGAATGCATCTGATAACGTGAAAGATGAAGGGGTAAATACAGCCTCAAAGTTCACCAAGGCTTCTGTACACCAATCCCTTTAGAGTGGTTGCATCTTTGGAGTCCATGAAACACTCTTGTTCTTTTTGTCTTTTTAGGGCCACAGCCATGGCATGTGGAAGTTTCCAGGCTAGGGATCAAACCAGAGCTATAGCTGCCGGCCTACCTCACAGGCACAGCAACATCAGATCTGAGCCACATCTGCCACCTATACCACAGCTCAAGACAACACCAGATCCTTAACCCACTGAGCGAGGCCAGGGGTCAAACCTGAGGCCTCATGGATACTAGTCGGATTCGTTACCTCTGAGCCACGATGGGAACTCCCATTCTTTTCTAACCCTGGTTGAGCAGGTGATATGAGATACAGGAGTTATTGGCAGGTGCTCATGAAGTCTTCCGCCACCAGTGTAAGGTGCCCGTCTTCAGAGAGCACTGCAGCAGGTACTTCCAAAGCACCAGGAACAGAACTCCAGGTTTAAGTGTCATTGCAGAATCTCAAGGACAGAAAACAAAACTTCGAAGCCCAGTGGACATCAACTTAAAGTGTTCTTCCCAATGTCTGAAATGTAGCCATCAGCCCTGTAACATCTACAGAATTGTTTTAGCATTTACAGCCAAATATACTGGGCTCACACAGTTTTAGGGCCTTCTCAGTAGCACTGCATCCCATTAATCATTCTTTTCTTTTCTTTTTTCTTTGTCTTTTTAGGGTCGCACCCACGGCATATGGAGGTTCCCGAGCTAGGGGTCGAATAGGAGCATAGCCGCTGGCCTATACCACAGCCATAGCAACAGGGGATCTGAACCGTGTCTACGACCTACACCACAGCTCACGGCAACGCTGGGTCCTTAACCGACTGAGCAAGGCTGGGGATCAAACCTGCGTCCTCATGGATACTAGTCAGATTCGTTTCCACTGAGTCACGACAGGCACTCCCCCATTAATCATTCCCTTAAAACATTCTGGTTGCCACTGTTCCCCAATAAACTCCTAATTTTAGAATGGTTTCAGATGTAGAACTGAGAAGCTGTGGAGATACTACAGATAGTTTCCAGATACCCTACATCTGCTTTCCCGTTACTAGCATCTTACAGAAGCATGGTACATTTGTCACAATTAATGAACCAATATCAATACGTGATTATTAACTATCATCCCTTTCTATGCCAGGATCCCATCCAGGATCCCCCATTATATTTAGTCCTCGTGTCTCCTTGTTTTTGATGACCGTGACTGTTGTGAGAGGTCAGGCATTTTGCAGGATGCTGCCCTGTTGTGTCTTCCTTTTCTCAAGATTAGAGTAGGTTTGGGGGAGGAAGACCACAGAGGTAAAATGCCCTTCAAAAAACATCATTTCAAGAGTACATGCTCTCAAGACAACTCTTTTCACTGTGGATGCTGACCTTGGCCACCTGGCTGAGGTAGTGCCTGTCAGGTTTCTCTGCCGCAGTAATTCTCCCCCACCTGCCACTTTCCATAGCAGACTCTGGAAGAAGTCACTGCAGAGCCCACACTTCAGAGAAGATGAATGCAATAACTAGATATATGAATTAGATCATTAACTAGGGGCAAACTTAATAGAAAAATAGTGGAGATAAGTTAACACAGAGTTACAAAGTTACAGCTTTTTTTTTTGACAATGAAATTATAGCACTAACCCATACAGTTATGGTCAGTTGATTTTCAATAGTGGTGCCAAGACAATACAGTGGGGGAAAGAACAGTCATTTCAACAAGGAGTGCTGGGACACAACTGGATATCCATCGGCAAGAGACTAATGCTAGACTCTTACTTTACACCCTATACAAAAATTAATTCAAAATAAATGAAAGACCTAAATGGAAGAGCTAAATTTTATAAAATTCTTAGAAGGAAACATAACTGTAAATCTTTGTGACCTTGGATTAGCCAACAGTTTCTTAAACATGACACCCAAAGCACAAGCAATAGAAGAAAAAAATCAGACTACATCAAAATGAAAACGTGGTGCTTCAGAGTTCCTGTCGTGGCTCAGTGGAAACAAATCTGACTGGCATCCATGAGGACACAAGTTCAATCCCTGGCCTTGCTCAGTGGTTAAGGATCCAGCGTTGCCGTGAGCTGTGGTATAAGTCGCAGACGCGGCGTGGATCCCATGTTGTTGTGGCTGTGGTGTAGGCTGGCAGCTGCAGCTCTGATTTGACCCCTAGACTAGGAACTTGCATATGTCATGGGTGTGGCCCTAAAAAGAAAAGAAAAAAAAAAAAGAAAATGCAGTCAAATCACATATCTGATAAAGATCTGGTATCCAAAACATATAAAGTACTCTTACAACTCAAAAATAAAAAGACACACTCCACTAGAATGGCTATAATAAAAAAGAGAGCTAACAGTAAGTACTAGCATGGAGATAGAAAAATTGGAACCCTTACGCACTGCCAGCAGGACTGCAATTAACAGCTGCCTTGGACAAAGTCTGGCAGTTCCTCAAAAGGCTAAGCCTGAGGGCTACCATACGACTCAGGATCTCCATTCCTGGGGATTCACACCCAAGAGGATTAAAAACACAAATCCACATAAAAACTTGTACAGGAATGTTCACAGCAGCAGTGTTATTCCTAATAGCCAAAAACAACCCAAATGTCCATCAACAGATTAAAGGATACACAAAATGTGATAAGATGTCCATAAACAGAATACAACTCCAGCCATAAAAAAAAAAAAAAGCATACCAGTAACTGCTATAACATGAGTGAATCCAGCAAACCTTAAACTAAGTAAAAGAAACCCGACACAAAGACCACATATTTTACAGTTCTATGTATATTAAATATCCAGAACAGGCAAATTCATAGAGACAGAAAGCAGATTCATGGCCGTCAGGGTCTGGGAGGATGAGGCAACAGGGAGTGACTGTGGGACCCTTTAAAATGTTCTGGAATGAGACAGTGGTGATGTCTGTACACATGGTGCATGTACTAAATGCTACTGAATTGTACACTTTAAAATAGTTAAAAAGGTGAATTTTATATTAACTTTACCACCAAAAAAGGGGAGAATGAAGTACTGATACATGTTACAATGTGGATGACCCTTAAAACAATATGCTAAGTGAAAGAAGCCAGATTCCGTGTGATCCCATTTATGTGAAATGTTCAGAACAGGTAAATCCATAAAGACAATAGCAGACTGGTAGTTGCCAGGGACTGAGGGAAGTGGGTCTTGGGAGTGACTGCTAATGGAAGAGTGGTGAAAATGTTCTAGAATTAGAAAGTGACGGTATCCAAAACCATAGACTTGTACACTTTAAAATGGTGTACACATTATATCTTATTAAAAAACACATTTTATCTCAGTTAAAAAACATGCACATTATATCTTAATTAAAAAACTTTTTAAGAGAGGGAGTTCCCTTCGTGGCTCAGCAGCGAACAAACCCAACTAGGACCCATGAGGATTCAGGTTCTATTCCTGGGCCTCACTCAGTGGGTTAAGGATCCCGCGTTGCTGTGGCTGTGGTGCAGGTCAGCAGCTGCAGCTCTGATTCCACCCCTAGCCTGGGAACTTCCATATGCCTGGGAACTTGTGCGGCCCTTTCAAGCAAAAATAAATAAATAAAAATTAAAAATTTTTAAGACAAATAAACATGGAGCAACTAAGTGTTAGCATGTGGGGAAGGAAAGAGGAGAACAGGAAACACAAACTACTAGATGTTTTCTTTCCTGGAATGAAGGAGAAAGTTCACTTAGTGAACCAGAGGAGCTCAGGAGCAGAAACAACAATGTCTTCAAATGCTTTGTTCCTCCAGCCTTTCACGGTTTGAAGGGCATGGCCTTCTAAGTGTCACTACAGGTTAAGTTTGGTGTTGTGTAAGATTTAGGTATAAAGACTTCAGACCCTACAAATTTTCTTACCATTGTAATTGGCTGCATCCGGATCATCCACGTTAATGGCAATGACTTTCCAGTCGGTTTCGCCTTCATCGATCATTGCCAATATGCCCAGGACTTTCACCCTGATTATTTCCCCTCTGGCACATACCTGAGAAGCAAACACCACACCTGGGTCAATACTACAGAAGGAAACTTTGGAAGAAAAGCTTAACTTGGTGGATAATAGGGAACGAGGATGACGCCAAGTTTCTGCAAACTTACCTTAAGGCTGTTCCTTTAAGCAATTTTTTTTTTTTAAATGGCTGCACTTGTGGCCTATGGAAATTCCCAGGCTAGGGATTGAATCCAAGCCCCAGCTGTGACCTATGCTGCAAGTGCAGCAATATCAGATCCTTAACCCACTGTGCCAGGCTGAGGATGGAACCGGTGCTGCCACAGAGACAAACCAGATCATTAATCCACTGCACCACAGTGGGAACTCCTAAGCAATTTTTTTTTGTCTTTTTGCCTTTTCTAGGGCTGCTCCCTCGGGCTAGGGGTCCAATCGGAGCTGTAGCTGCCGGACTACGCCAGAGCCACAGCAACTCAGGATCCAAGCCCCGTTTGCAACCTACACCACAGCTCACGGCAATGCCGGGTCCTTAATTTACTGAGCAAGGGCAGAGATCGAACCCGAAACCTCATGGTTCCTAGTCGGATTCGTTAACCACTGCGCCAAGATGGGAACTCCCCTAAGCAATTTTTAAAAAGCTCAACAAAGTGGAGTTCCTGTTGTGGCTCAGCAGGTTAAGAACCCGACTAGTATCCATGAGGATGTGGATTCGATCCCTGGCCTCACTCAGTGGGTTAAGGATCTGGGGTTACCGCAAGCTGCAGCATAGGTTACAGATGTGTCTTGGATCCTGCATGGTCTTTTTAGGGCCACACCTGCAGAATATGGAGGTTCCCAGGCTAGGGGTCAAATGGGAGCTGCAGCCACAGCAACGACAGATCCGAGTCGAGTCTGTGATCTACACCATAGCTCACGGTAATGTCGGATCGTTAACCCACTAAGGGCGGCCAGGGATTGAATCTGCATCCTCATAGATACTAAACAGATTCATTTCTGCTGAGCCACGACGGGAACTCCTAGAGCCACCCTACTGGATAGAGGAATTCCTACCATAAATCTCCAACTTGTGAAGGCACTTGGCTTGGGACAATTCACTGGTCACTCCAAATCCTTCAGCAAGGTTTGCCTTGTTGCCTCCTGGTACCCTTCATCTACTGCCTACTCACCTGCCTTCGGAAGCGATGCACAACATCTCCAGTTCTCCGCCCCCCATGCATATACACAGTTTTGAATGCTTAGAATGGATTGGAAGCTTTTAATTTATCACCCAAAGAGGCACTATTTCACTCATATTCATATATTTTATTTACAATGTTTTTAAAAGTATGAACTTTGTATATTTCATTGATACCATCTCAACACTAAAGAAAAGTATTTCAGGAGTTCCCATTGTGGCATAGCAGAAACAAATCTGACTAGAAACCCACATGAGGTTGCAGGTTTGATCCCTGGCCTTGCTCAGTGGGTTAAGGATCCAGCGTTGCTGTGAGCTGTGGTGTAGGTCGCAGATGCAGCTCAGATCTGCTGTTGCTGTGGCTGTGGTGTAGGCTAGCAGCTGTAGCTATGCTTATAGACCCCTAGCCTGGGAACTTCCATATGCCACGGGAGCGGCCCTAAAAATCAAAAAAAAAAAAAAAAGAAAGGAAAAGTATTTTAGATTACATTACCTTGCTTCCAATTTCACACACATCAATTGGGTCATTGTCACCACAACAGCCAGTGTGTTTGTCACTGTGTCCTGGGTCTTCCCAAGTCTGGAAAAAAGATAAATAAAAGGAGACTTAGAGAATAACATTCCTATGCATGCTAAGGACAAAGTGGACCCTGTTGGTTTTAAAAGATAACATTCTGTGATCTTTCTGCAAAAATATGAATCTTCAAGCTATTTATTCTCATTTAAAAATCAGTTATTCACACAATAATCTTAATTAAAGACTATTTTAAACAAACAAATTCCAACCGTCTAATAACTGAGACAATATACAAACACAAATGTAGACCCATATGTTTACTTTAAAAATATATTAAAAGAAAACTTTCGATGCACTCTTGGTACTTACTATCTTCTGCTAACTAGATTTTGTTTGAAAGAAGTTTCTGAAGCAGAGGTAGGTAGGGGGTGATATTAAAATGGAAATGATGTGTCCTGATGGCAGAAGTGTCATTGCTGACCAGGAGCCAAGAGTAAAAAGTTGAATCGGGATTTTCTAAAGCTTTAAACCTCAAGACAGAGGCCTTGTAGAGGCTCTCACAGAAGAAGAGATGGCTGTGTTTGCCAGGAAGTTAGGTTTAAAGTGTGGCTGTTGTTTTGGTTCTCTTCTCTCCCAATCCAGAACATATTTCTTGGATTTGTTTGCTGACTCAGCTGGAGTAAAGGCAAAAAGATCAAAGTGGGAGTCCTGTCATGGCTCAGTGGAAACGAATCTGACTAGCATCCATGAGGGTGTGGGTTTGATCCCTGGCCTCGCTCAGTGGCTTAAGGATCTGGCGTTGCCATGAGCTGAGGTGTAGGTCGAAGACACCGCTTAGATCTGGTGTTGCTGTGGCTGTGATGTAGGCTGGTGGCTGTACCTCCGATTAGACCCCTAGCCTGGGAACCTCCACATGCCTCGGATGAGGCCCTAAAAAAACAAAAGGAAAAAAAAAAAAAGATCAAAGTGAAGAGGGTGGTGGATGGAACTAGAGATTCTCGTACTAAGTGAAGTAAGTCAGAAAGAGAAAGACAGATACCATATGCTATCACTCACATGTGGAATCTAAAATATGGCACAAATGAACCTATCTACAAAACAGAAACAGATTCTTGGACATGGAGAACAGACTGCGGTTGTCAAGGGGGAGGGTGGAGGAAGGGGGATGGATCGGGAGTTTGGGGTTAGTAGATGCCAACTATTGCATTTAGAAAGGTAAATAATGAAATCCTACTGTATAGCACAGGGAACTATAGTCAGTCTTTTGGGATAGACCATGATGGAAGATAGTATAAGAAAAAGAATGTGTATATATATATATGACGAGGTTGCTCTGCCGTACAGCAGAAATTTACTCAACACTGTAAATCAACTATACCTTAATTAAAAATAAATTTAAAAAAGTGAAGGGGGAAAAGGAAGACCAGCTCCAATAAAGCCAGGTCCAACCTATAGAAGAATAAGCATTTTGGCAATGTTTTCCCAGAGGGACACATTTCAGGCTAGACAGTAAATCAATTGAAGCACAAGGTGAAGTGCTATAATGAAAGCAAACAACTTTATGATGACCTGGCAAGTTAGATGAATTTGACCTATGTTTTGGTAACCTGTGGACTGTTTCATAGTAGATTCCACTTAATAGACTTAATGGTCAATAAAAACAAACCCTTTATCAATGGAAAGAAAACTAATTGAATATTTCATTTAAATCCATTTAGGAATTCTAAGTGTCACAGCACTAGCTTAGCCAAACCAGAATTAAATCTACACTGACTCGTAATAGACATAATTCTAGTGATCTTTCATTCGATTAGATAAGAACCTACTACACACTGGTTTTGTGTTGGGGGTAAGTTGGCCGACAGTGCAGACATGCCCCTCCTCAAAGGCTGACTATTTAGGAAAACAGAATCCCCATTATTACTTTACCACAAAGAGCTTAGCACAGAGAAGAAGGACTAGGACCATAAAGATAAAATTCAACAGCTGTTGGAACCGACATGAGCCAGGTACTCAATGCTTTATTTTTCAAAGCGCCACATGAGCTGTGTACTTATAGTATCTCAGGGGGAAACAGCAACATTTCAGGAAGGAAGAAGCAGAGGCAAGGCAGGTAAGCTAGCAAGTGGCAAACCTGGGATTTGAACCCTAGTCTGTGCGGTGCCAAAAAGCAGTGCTTTTAAGCACTAGTCTACACGGTCTTCCTTAATTTGCCACTGATTCTGTAAAGAAAGAACTGTGTAGTTTATAACTAGTCCATATAAAAAAGAAATATTTCAGAAAAGAACAAACTTTCAAATGTGAATTTAAACACTAAAATATTTACCTTTTAATTCATCCTGAAAATAAGTTATCTGAGGAAGTATTAACATGAGTTAATTACCCCTTATGTTTAATCTACTATAACAAAAACTTTTTGAGGGTGTCTCAGTCTTTTTGACCGGCAGTAATAGGTTAAATTTGTGTAAGCTAAAAAGTAAGTTTCCACAGAGACATACCTGAGGGATGGCACCATAGTTCCAAATATATCCTTTATAAGGGAACAAATTTGCAACATAACGGAGTTTTCCCTTTTTCACATCTTGCTTAATTGGGTTTAAAGGGTCCTTTGTAGCAATCTGAAATTAAAGATTCTGAAATCATTATCACTTACATGTGGAACCTAAAATATGGCACAAGGGAACCTATCTACAAAACAGAAACAGACTCACAGACATAGAGAACAGACTTGTGGTTACCAAAGGGGAGAGGAGGGAGTGGAATGGAGTGGGAGTTTGGGGTTAGTAGATGCAAACTCTTACATTTAAAGTGGGTAAGCAATGAGGTCCTACTGTATAGCACAGGGAACTCTATCCAATCTCCTGGGGTAGACCATGATGGAAAAGAATACATTAAAAAAAAAGAATGTATTGGAGTTCCCGTTGTGGCCCAGCAGAAATGAATCTGACTAGGAACCATGAGGTTGTGGGTTTGATCCCTGGCTCACTCAGTGGGTTAAGGATCTAGTGTTGCCATGGCTATGGTGTAGGCCGGCAGCTGTAGCTCCAATTCGACCCCTAGCCTGGTACCTTCCATATACCGTGGGTGCAGCCCTAAAAAATTAAAAAAAAAAAAAAAGAATGTATACATAACTGAGTCACTTTGCTGCACAGCAGAAATTGGCATGACACTGTAAATCAACTATACTTTAATAATAAAAAATTAAAAATTAGGAGTTCCTGATGTGGCCCAGTGGGTTAAGAACCCGACTAGTATCCATGAGGATGTGGGTTCGATCCCTGGCTCACTCAGTGGGTTAAGGATCCAGTATTGCCACAAGCTGCAGCATAGCTCACAGATGTGTAGGTTGCAGATGTGGCTCAGATCCAGTATTGCTGTGGCTGTGGTGCAGGCTGACAGCTGCAACTCCTAGCCTGGGAACTTCCATATGCCGCAGCTGCAGCCCTAAAAAGAAAAAAAAAAACTAAAAGGTTCAAATCACTGTATATTTGCATAAATTATGAAATGCACACTCCCTAGTTCCACTTAATGACATATTTTTATCCTAACACTTTTATAATTTGATATAAAAATTTCTTCATAATCAGTCTTTAAATGGAAAACTTACTTGATATGTTTAAGAAGGGGAAAAGAACACTTTGTAATTCTAGAAAGCAAAAACTAAAATCAGCTAGAATAAATCCCAACATTTGAGAAAGTATCTAACTTCAGTTTTCCTTTAAAGCATTTAAAATTATTCAAATATTTGACTGTCTATTACATGCGAAGTGTTGCTACTGCCAAAAAACTGAAGTGATTAAAAAATGTTACAAATATCCATAACAAAAAGCCAAAGCTCTTAGGTGTCATCAGGAATAAATTAACAAAATGTGACAGAAACAAATAAAACTCTTTGTGGCCGAGGTGACTGGAGAAAGTCTGCTGACTACATGGAGGAGTCAAAGATACAATTAAAGGGAAGAGGACAGGAGTTCCCATTGTGGCTCAGCAGAAACAAACCCAACTATTAACCGTGAGGATGTGGGTTCAAACCCTGGCCTTGCTCAGTGGATTAAAGATCTGGTGTTGCATGAGCTGTGGTGTAGGTTACAGATGTGGCTCAGATCTGGCACTGGTGTGACTGTGGTGTAGACGGGACGGGACGGCAGCTGCAGCTCCCATTTGACCCCTAGCCTGGGAACCTCCATATGCCACAGGTGGAGCCCTTAAAACAAAGGGCGGGGGGGGGGGTGTTGAGGACAGAAGAACAACAGGGAATTCTAGGCTTTGGGAATGCCAAAAGCAAAGGTTTGGGGAAGGAAAGTCTGTAGCACACCTGCAAATAATAAATGGTTAAATTCAGTTGGAGCACAAAGGGAAGACTGGCAGGCCATGGGGGGATACACCTGGAAAACAGACTGGGATTAGACAGAGGAAAACCTTGAACTTTAGCTGTTTAACTCTTGAGCAAATCAGTGCAGCCAGATCAAAACTAACATCCTACACCTGACTATCAAAGGTGACACATACCTCCATCTTTGCATTTGACCAGCGTGGTACTTCAACCACCATGTGGAACACATCCTGAAACACACAGAGAAGGTGAGATGGGCATGGGAGCTAACTTGTTGTCTTACTTCAAAGAGCATGCCCCAGTTCTTCCCAAATTAAACTGTTCATTGTATCAAATCTTTGAAGTCAAGGGTTTTTAACAAAATGCATCAGCATATAAAGTAGACTGATGGAAAAGAAAGAAAGTAAATATAGAAAGATAACTGTTGAATCAAAGTGGTGAGTATACGATCATTCACTGTATAATCTTTAAATTTTTTGTTTGTTTTAATGGATATAGTAAGTTTTTCACAATCAAATGTTAGGAGATGGAGTTCCCGTTGTTACTATCCATGAGATTGTGGGTTTGATCCCTGACCTTGATCAGTGGGTTAAGGATCTGGTGTGGCTGTGGCATAGGCTGGAAGCTGCAGCTCCAATTCAACCCCTGGCCTGGGAACTTCCATATGCTGCAGGTGTGGCCCTACAAAGGAAAAAACTGCAAAAATTTTTTTAAATGTTAGGAAGGTAGTGTGGAAAGGATGTTTCCAAAGAGAAATGAAAATTTTAAACAGAGCAGAACTTGTTTTTTTTTTGTTTTTTTTTTTCATAGTAGAACTTGTATCTCTGAGGAAGGCCATCTTCAAAGCAGCCATCTCCAAAGGCTATGCATTTCTTCCAGTGACAATGCAATTACTCAAAATGTTCTTGGATCTTCTGTTTCAAAGGTGGTGTATAAGAAAAACCCCAAATCAGTTTAATTTATTTATCACACTTTATTTTTTAGCCTGAAAGACAAAAATCAATCAGCTAACCCACATTATTCCCCCAATTTGGCTGTTTTTCTTTTTTCTTTTTTGTGTTTTTTAAAATAAATTTTCAATTTCGCTTTTTTGGGTCTTTTTTTCCCTTTGTCTTTTTAGGGCCGCACCTGCAGCAAATGGAGGTTTCTGGGCTAGCAGCTGAACCAGAGCTATAGCCGCTGCCCCACACTACAGCCACAGCCACACCAGAGCCGAGCTGAGTCTGTGACCTATACCATCGCTCACCGCAACACCGGATCCTTAACCCACTGAATGAGGCCAGGGATTGAACCTTCATCCTCATGGATACTAGTCAGATGGGTCTCCACTGAGCCACGACGGGAACTCCACTTGGCTGTTTTTGAAAATCAAGCACTCCTCAGAAAGATTATAAGTTTGAACTGAAGATACAATATTATCTTTCAAAAATATCTTAAAAAAAAAAAACTTAACCAATGGCAGTTCCACTGTAATTAATTTACAGCCTTAAACTGACTACTTGAAATTGGATGATGTATTTAAAAACTGTCATGCTTACTATTTAAAAATGCAATTAAAGAAAAATCCCATTTTGTCATCTCCTTTTGCACACCACAGTCAAATATCAACTTGAAATAGGTTCTCTAATTAAAAGTAAGCTTTAGGAGTTCCTTGGTGGCTCAGTGGGTTAAAGATCCAGTATTGCCACTGCTGTAGCTCTGGTTATTGCTATGGCATGGGTTCGATCTCTGGCCTGGAACTTCTATATGATGTAGGCATGGCCAAAAAAAATTTTTTTTAATAAAACTGAGATTTAAATAGTCAGGAAATTATTTTTGCCAAGAAATATAACTTTACAAAGGGTACACATGAAACCAAATCTGCCATTACTTTTATAAAATGCTTATTTTAAAAAGTTGACTTAAAATTAAAATCACTTAGTTACACATTTGTTAGAATTACTTCTTTGCTATTTTACATTTAAAAAAAAAGGACTGATAAACTACAAGGGAATAGGTTAAAGGTTCCCAGACAATAATTACCCTGTTGCTACTTTAGCCAAGCAGAAAGCTACACAGATTTATATTCAAGAGGCTAAAACTTGAATATAAATAAAGTATTTAAGTACTTGGTCAAACTGAGGGAGACTAAAGTATTCCAGTTTCTGCTCTAAGCCTTCTGATGCTTACTTGATATAACATAAAAAACTACAAAGTATGGAGACATTATTTAAATCCGGAACAGAATAAACTGCTCTGTTAAGTCATCACTGGATGGTTTTAGAAAACATAACACATTGTAGGAAACCTCAGGACCAACCTTTGATTAAATTTCATTCCATTCATTGTAAGTTTTCGAGAGCTGCGTCTAACTAGCACCTTGCCTTGGGTGTTAAAATGAACTATCTGGCCACAAATAAATCAGAACTTTAAAAGTTTTCACAAGCAATACCCTAAAGGTCCATAAGATGGAGCTGTTACTATATTCATGTCATCTGAGAAGCATTGGGGGGCGGGGACCAAGGAAATTGGCTAGTTAGTTTAAAAGAAAACATTACCAAATGAATGAATTGTCTCAAGAAAACAAGTAGCAAATAGAGCTAAAATCACTGACTCAAAGTTTCGAAACAATATTGAACATTTCAATGCAATTAAATGATAAACACACAGAGATCATCAAAATTATGTTACTTAACATTATAAACCTACATAACTAACAGGAAAGCAAAGGAAGGGAGGACATTAAAAGAAAGAAAACATCTTTTAGAAAAAGACTCTACCGTAAACAGAAAAACTCTGAAAGCCTGAAGGCTTGGTACTTTTTAGAAATTAGTTGGGGCAAAAATAGCAAAGAGTATCCTGCAAGGAGCTTCAGAGACAATTCATTCATTTTTGTCAACAAACACATATTGAGCACCACTGTTTTGTGTCGGACACTATTTAGGCACTGAAGACTGTCAACCGAATCAAAGCTTTTTTAACTCTCTAAGAGCTGGATCTCCAAGCCAGGTCATTTCAGCTTATAGGCCTTGGGCTACAACTTGGGGTCCACAAATCTAGGTGAGGGATTTGTCTGTAAAATGAATGTTTAGCATATGTTCAAGTGTCTATAAATGCCACAGTGATTACCACATATATTTTTTAAAGCAATGAATTTGTAGTAGCTTTTAATCACTATTTTTTCCATCAATTACCATCAAAACAGGTGTTTTTAAAAATATGTTAATATTATAAATGGGGGTGGGTGGAGTATTCTTATTCTTTAGAAGGAACTACTACTAAAGAACAGTTAGTTGATTTCTCCTGGATACCATGGCTACAATTCAGGGAGTTGCCACCAGGTAAACAATGATACTTAGGACTTCCAGGGCAACTGATGTGAGAAATTCAACCAATCACTCCACTGCTACCAGAAAAAAATTTTTTACTCTTCAAACATTATGCATTCTAACTGGAATGCCTGTGTACTGTTTGTAGGGGTGTAAAATGGTACAGGCACTAAGGAAAACAAAATGACGGTTCCTCAAAAAATTAAAAATAGAATTACCACATGAATGAGTGATCCCTTTTCTGGGTATATACCCCCTAAAACTGAAAGCAGGATCTTGAAGAGATACTTGCACATCCACATTAGCTAAAATACAGAAGCTGGAGTTCCCATTGTGGCTCAGCAGTTAACAAACCCGACTAGTATCCATGAGGATGTGGGTTCGATCCCTGGCCTCGCTCAGTGGGTTAAGGATCTGGCGTTGCCATGAGTTGCGGTGTAGGCCAGAGGCTACAGCTCTGATTCAGCCCCTAGGCTGGGAACCTCCACATGCTGGGAATGCGGCACCCAAAAGACAAAAAACAAAAAAACAAAACAAAACCCAGAGGCAACCAAAGTGTTCACCAAGGGATGAATGGATAAGCAAAACATGGTCTATACATACAATGGAATATCATTCAGCCTTAAAAAGGAAATTCTGACACTTGCTACGATCTGGATGAACCTTGAAGACATTATGCTAAGTGAATAATCACAGTCACAAAAAAATAAATTACTATATGATTGAACTTACTGTGGTACCTAGAGTAGTGATATTCAGAGACCAAAAGCAGAATGGTGGTTGCCAGGGGCTGGGGGAGGGAGGAATGGAGAATTATTGTTTAGGGGGTAGGTACAGTGTTTCAGTTTTGCAAGATGAAGAGAGCTCTGGAGATGAAGGGTGGTGAAGGCTGCACAACAATATGAAGGTACTTAATACCTCTGAACTGTATACTTTAAAGTGTACAGTAAAGTTTATGCTTTGTGTATTTTACAATTTAAAATTTGAAAAAATATACATTCTAATATTTCCAATGTTAATGCATTTAAAATACTAAGATGAGATTTTAGGATACTTCATACTACCTAGTTACAAATTCATAGCTTCTTTCTCTATTTCTAACTGGTTTATTTATTTTATTTTCAGTCTTTTTAGGGCTGCACATGTAGCACATGGACGTTCCCAGGCTAGGGGTTGAATCAGAGCTGTAGCTGCCAGTCTAAGCCACAGCCACAGCCACAGCAATGCCGAATCTGAGCCACATCTGCGACCCACGCCAAAGTTCATGGCAATGCTATGTTCTTAACCCACTGAGTGAGGACAGAGATTAAACCCGCATCCTCACTGATACTAGTCAGGTTTGTTACTGCTGAGCCCAACGGGAATTCCTAATTCTAACTGGTTTAAACTGTTACTTAGCTCAATCCTGGATTTATTGTTTTATAATCCCCATTATTAGGACTTCTGTTCTCCATTTCTACTCTGCTTTGTATTCTAAATCTCTGCTCTGGCATCAAGCACTCAGCTCCTTGTTTGCAGTTTCAGAGAAAGGAAGGAAGAGTTAGTATCCCCAGTAAGATGATTTTGTCAAGCCTATAGGGAACAGGGAAAGGCAAACCATAGCTTAACTTTGACAGATTCAGAGGAGATTAGAAACGTGAGTCTAAATCACAGCGTTCCCGTAATCAGAAAGATTTATAATAAAATAGTTTTAGAGATAGAAGCAATATAATCCACATCTGGATCAGGTTTTTAATATCAATTAAAGAGGAATATTACAGTAGTTCAGTGATCATAGGTATCTCCAAACCATTTAGTTTTTACTGCAGATGAAGTCAGCAGTCTGACAAGTCATTTACTAAGGAACAGGCTATGGCTATTCAGTAGGTTATTACTACTGACATCTTTAATTATATTAAAGATCTTATATTACTGACATATATAAGGAACATGCTCTTCATTTAATTACATCCTATCTCTGAATCTTGGCAGTAAAGTTAAATATGTCTTTACTGGAAGACTTAGGAGCACCTCATAACTTAACGATCTTTCTGCAATGCTGGATCTGAAGCCCAATGAACATGACATACTGTATTGCAAAGGTGCACTACTGGCTTAAATTAGGATTTTCAAGTTGACTCTTCATGTGTTTCTCTAGATGGCTTCAGAAATTACCAAGTAAAGACCAGGCTTAGGAAGAAATACAAAATCCTCCTCCTATTCTGTCATCCTTCCTTTTATTTTTCTGTTTTGCAATAAAACTTGGAGAAAAACCATGACGGTAGAGGGGATTTTCTTCCAAATGTAGAGAATAGATATAAAGCAAGAGGTTAATAAAAAATAAATTTGCCTTTAAAACAAAGAAATAAAAGCTACTAGAGTATTATTGGTGTATAAAATTACTATCAAAAGAGCTCTTGTAGTTAATAAGGAAATGTTCTACTCCTATAAAGTTGCTTTTGTAAAGGTATAGAAGCTTTCATCACTTCTAAGATGCACTTCTTTGGGGTTTTTTTGGTCTTTTTAGGGCCACGCCAACAGCATATGGAGGCTCCCAGGCTAGGGGTTGAATTAGAGCTGTAGCTGCAGGCCTACATCACAGCTACAACGCCAGATCCGAGCTATGTCTGCGACCTACACCACAGCTCATGGCACCACCAGATCCTTACCCCACTGAGCGAGGCCAGGGATGGAACCTGCATCCTCATGAATCCTAATCAGATTCGTTTCCACTGAGCCATGACGGGAACTCCCTAAGATGCACTTCTATCAAGTACTCACCAGGTAACAATGTCTCTTAGCCCTTGGTTTTAAGTTTTGGCTCCAAAGCTAGTTTTGTGATTACAGGATATACTCTTATTAAAGGGTGCCTCCTGTGCACTGTCAATGGGATTATAAATTGGTGCACCATTCTGGATAATAGCAAGGCAGTTCCTCAAAACACTGGGGGAAAAAAAAAAAAAAAAAAAAACCTACCATATGATCCAGCAATCCACTTCTGGGGATATACATCCAAAAGAAATTAAATCAGAATCTCAAAAGAAATATCTGCACCACCATGTTCACTATAGCATTGTTCACAATTACCAAGAAATGGAAACAACCTAAGTGTCCATCAATGGATGACTGGATAAAGAAGCTGTCATACACACACACACACACACACACACACTGGATTATTATTAAGCTTTTCTAAAAAAAAGAAACCCTGGTGTCCCAATAAGTTAAAGATCTGGCGTTGTCACTGCTGTGGCTCAGGTTGTATTGTATCTGTAGTGCAAGTTTGATCCCTGGCCTTAGAACTTCCACACGCCATGGGTGTGGCCAAAAAAAAAAAAAAAAAGAAACCATGCATTTATGACACATGGATAGATATTCTGCTAAGTGAAATAAGTCAGACAGAGAAAGACAAATACTGTATAATCTCGCTTACCTGTGAAATCGAAACAAGTTGAACTCATAGAAACAGAAACTAGAATGATGGCTGCCTGGGGTTGGAGGTATAGCACAAGTGGGGGGATGCTGATCAAATGGTACAAACTTTCATTTATAAGATGTGTAAGTTCTGGGGACCTAATGTACAGCATGGTTCTATGAAATTTGCTAAGGAGTAGTAGATCTTAAGTGTTTTCACCAGATACAAACCCAAAATAAATGTGAGGTGATGGAGAGGTTAATTAACTAGATTTGGGGGGGGGATCATTTCACAATGTATATCAAGAGATCACAATGAACACCTTAAATACAATGACAGTTTGTCAATTATACTTTAACAAAGCTGAAAGATTAAACTTTAGCAAAATTTTAAAGAAAAAAATAAATATGTTCCTGAGTTCTTTCAATAACAAGTGATGACCGTCTACTGGAGAAGCAGACACAAGGAAATATGATGACCAACATTCACACTGTGCACCCCTCATTCATTTAGCATTATAATTTCATGATCCCAACCAAAAAAAAAAAAATTTGCTCAATGAACTGTTAAGCACCCAGGGGAGATGGTTAACCTATTAAAATTTAAAAACAGATGTTAAACACCCTTCAGTAATATTCATTTGTTTTCCAATCACACAGATTTTCTACTCACAGCAGTTTTAACAAAACTCTTATATTTAGTAATACATACTGCCATATACATAGACAATAATAAAATTTAATTGACATGTCATAACTAAGAATAAACTCCTACTTTTCCCCTAAGGTGAACTTTAGGATGACTAAATTTTGAAAACAGATATTCTAACCATAATCTGTTTACTTATCTTTATAAAGTCAAATGTCTGCATTTCCAACTGTCAACCTTTTGCAATTTGCAATGACTATGAATTTTGACCATAGAAGTTCTTTCTAAGATATGTGCACATTTATCCCTGATTGCAATTTCAGAGAGATACGATCTCAGAACCTCGGAAACTCATCAATGAGTATTCCAGGGCTTCATGGCACCAAAATCCCTGGACTAGAAGACTTTATAGCCTTCCCAAATGAAGAAAATTCTTATTTCCTTCTAATTCTAAGTCCCCCCCCAAAAAAAAAGCCTTTTTTCCTGCATAAATATCAAAGATATATTTATTGTAGAAAATTTGGAAAATACCAAAAAGCTGCTTATGAGTTCTAGTTTTGTTTTGTTTTGTCTTTTTAGGGCCACAGCCACAGCATATTATGGAAGTCCCAGGCTAGGGGTTGAATCGGAGCTGAGCTGCTGGCCCACACCATAGCCACAGCCACATGGGATCCAAGCCACGTCTGCGACCTACACCACAGCTCATGGCAACACCAGATCCTTACTTAACCCACTGAGTGAGGCCAGGAATTGAACCTGCATCCTCATGAATGCTAGTCAGATTCATTTCTGCTGAGCCATGATGGGAACTCCGAGTTCTAGTTGTTAATCCTAGACAGTTAAAGAACATAGCTTGGAATGATGGCTAAAGGAGATAGTCCACATAAGGGCTTTAGCATAGCGCTCAATGTAACCTACAACATGCACTAAGACCAACAGTGCCCAGAGGTAAAGCACCATGCTCAATATGGCAAAGTCAGTTAGCGATAAAACCAGGACTAAAACCAAGATGTCTTTCTTTTTTTTTTTTTGTCTTTTTGCCATTTTCTTGGGCTGCTCCCGCGGCATATGGAGGTTCCCAGGCTAGCGGTCGAATCGGAGCTGTAGCCACCGGCCTACGCCAGAGCCACAGCAACACAGGATCCGAGCCACATCTGTAACCTACACCACAACTCACGGCAATGCTGGATCCTTAACCCACTGAGCAAGGCCAGGGATCGAACCTGCAACCTCATGGTTCCTAGTTGGATTCATTCACCACTGAGCCACGACGGGAACTTCCCTAAAACCAAGATTTCTTAACCCCTGGTTCAGTGATAAAATAGAACTCTGAAAGGCTTCAGACATAACTGGTCATTGTGGTCAACATCATTATCCAATTTTTAATTTTTTTGGTTATTGGGTATTGAGACTTTACAAGCCAGGCATTCACTGCGACTGCACAATAAGTGCATATTTAATCATCACTACTTCTTTTTTTTTTTTAAGTCAAGTCTATCAAAAATTTTTTTGTCAGGAGTTCCTGTCGTGGCTCAGCGGTTAACAAACCTGACTAGTACCCATGAGGACACAGGCCTGATCCCTGGCCTTGCTCTGCGGGTTGAGAATCTGGCATTGCCAAGAGCTGTGGTGTAGATCACAGACATGGCTGGGACCCTGAGTTGCCGTGGCTGTGTTATAGGCTGGCAGCTGCAGCTCTGATTTGACCCCTAGTCTGGGAACCTCCATATGCCATGGGTGCGGCCCTAAAAAGACAAAAAAAAAAATTTACCTGGGAATTCCTGTTGTGGCTCAGTGGGTTAAGAACACGACTAGTATCCTTGAGAACTCAGGTTCAATCCTTGGCCTTGCTGCAGCTGTGGTGTAGACCAGCAGCTGCAGCTCCAATTTGACTCCTAGCCTGGGAACTTCCATATGCTGTGGGTGCAGCCCTAAAAAGACCCAAAAATTTTTTTGTGTTTTTAAAATTTTTATTCATTTTCTGAGTGAAAGATTTTATATATATATCTTATATATAAAGATTTTATATACATATATCTCGAGTGGATATATATATATATATATATATATATATCCTTGCCTTCCTTTCACCCAGTGGATTTGGAAATAACCCAAGCAGGATATCTGAGTCACAAGGATTTCAAGAACTGGTTGGATTGGTAATGGCACATATACCAAATCAAATGTTATCTATACTGAAAAGTCCTGATATGGAGTATATTACAAGCCTTTTGGTATTTTTTCCTTATAGAGCTGACTGAGTTATGTCAAAGGCACATTGCCTCATAATGACTAACTATATATCAAGGATAAAGTCTATGGCCACCCACACAAAAATGTATTCACATAAACCTAATCACATTGAAATTTTTTTCAAAAACCAATGGAATTTTTTCTGTAGCCAACCAAATCAGATCTTTTATTTAGGCTATAATCCAAAATAAATTATTAAGTACCACACCCTTATTTGTGTTCTGTTTAGACTACGCTTCCTTAAACAAAAACAAAAGCACTCTTTCCTGCCTTCTCAAGCAGGAGTCTGAAATGCTGAAGTTCACTGAGGTGTGGACTACTGGTGAAATCCAGAGTCACTGCAAGAGCTGTGGCTTTTGAGCCAGCCTTGGGTGGTACAAAGGCAGAATTTTCAATTGAGTAATCCCAGATTATAGATATAACCAATCCCATGTAAGACTTCAGAGTTGCCGAGTAACCCAAGTGAAGGTGTTATAAACGACACCAAAACATAGTTTCAGTTTCCTATTTGGGGGTAACCTGCAACAGCAACAAGATAAGGCACCATCACTGGTATGATCCTTGTGGTCCTTGGCTAAGATATTGTCCAATAACTTATAGCTTTGGGCTGTTTATGTCCTCCCAAAATTCATGTGTTGAAATCCTAATCCTCAAAGGTGACGGTATGGTAGGTGGGACCTTTGGGAAATGCTTAAGGTGGAACCCTCATGAATGGGATTAGTGCCTTAAAAAAGAGGCTCCAGAGAAAGCCCTAGCCCTACCAGAGAGGGACGCAGCTAGAAGCCTGCAACCAGAAAGCCCTCACCCAACCATGATGGCGCCCCGATCTTGGACTTCCAGCCTCCAGAATGGCAAGCAATAAATTTCTGCTGTTTAGGAGTTCCCACTGTGGCTCATAAGGTTAAGAGCCCTACTAGTATCCATGAGGATGTGGTTTCAATCCCTGGCCTCACTCAGTGGGTTAAGGATCTAGCATTGCTTCAAGCTTCAGTATATACTGCAGACGCGGCTCGGGTTTGACGTTGCTGTAGCCATGGCAAAGGCCAGCAGCTGCAGCTCTGATTCGACCCCTAGCCTGGGAACTTCCATATGCTGCAGATGTGGCCCCAAAAAGGAATAAAAAAAATTTTTAATAAATTTCTGCTGTTTATAAGTTACCCAGTCTATGGTAGGTTTGTTAGAGACCAAACAGGCTAAGACACTTATGAACGTAAAAATCTCGGTTATGTTAAGAAAATGTTTTCCTTCTTTAGCACATCTGTATATGCCAAAGTACCATCAATAAACTTAAGGTCATCATTTTATACCTCTTCACTACTTAAAATGGTACGAGATGTTACTACAAAGTACTTTGATATACATACTAATTATACAACAGATAATTTAAGCCCGCCAAATGATGCCAACGCAAGAGGAAGGAAGTATTCAGTAGTTCATATCAACTCCCAGGAAATCAGATGTAACAAAGTAAAAGTTTCTGAATAAATACAGCTTAGAGAATCCCACAGGAGAACACATGCCAATTAGAGGTCCCTCCCGTAACTATGGCATGTAATTGGCCTCAGACTGTTTGCTCCACTGCCTCGAGTTAAGAGCCCAGCTCAGGCAAGCTTCTCAGAAGCAACATGCAGGTTAGATTTTCTGCTACAGACCAAGTGTCAGTATAGAACTGTAGTAATCTTCCCAGAAGTACAACCATTTTATCTGTTTCTGATACTCAAACACAGGAAAATGCACTATCTTAGCATATACACAGATAAGATTTTATCTTTATTATTCCAGACATGCATTGGAATATGATATTCATGTATTATGTATTGACAGCTAGCTAAGGGAGATCAGTAACCTAAGTAGATTTTACGACTCAAAAAGATTTGCACTCCAAGTTCGAGTTCCAGTCATATCTCAGCAGGAACAAATCCCACTAGGAACCATGAAGCTGCAGGTTCAATCCCTGGCCTCACTCAGTGGGTTAAGAATCTGGTGGCCATGAGCTGTGGTGCAGGTCACAGATGCTGCTCAGATCTGATGTGGCTGTGGCTGTGGCATAGGCTGGCAGCTACAGCTCTGATTAGACCCCTAGCCCGGGAACCTCCATATGCCGCAGATGCAGCCCCAAAAAAGCAAAAAAAAAAAAAAAGATTTGCACTCACTGTGGATCAAGCTTTCTGGTTGAACGAAAAAATTTTTTAGGGTATAAAAAAGAATCAGACATATACCCTTGTGTCAATTCTTAAATATAGCACAAACTCTTTCTGTTGAGAAGGAGGCTAAAATAATCAATGGCTTAAAAAAAAATAACTACTTAAATGTGTACAAACAATGCATGCTCTTTATAAAAAGATTAGAAAATATAAAAAGGCAAAAATGAAAATAAAAACAAAAAGAGCCATTAGCACTCCTACCTTCCAGGGATCACAACGACTTTGGAACACATTGCTGGATTTTTTTTTCCCTAGGAAAGTACAGATCTTATCCTGTGTGACTTGTGCTAAAGTTAGATTTCTTTAGCTCACTCATGTGTATAGAAATAAGTATCTCTTTAGTCCGTGGCCTTACCTTTTGTTAACTCTATTTGCAGATCTTAGTTCTACCAGTCCATTTAAACTACTGAAATTTCCTGTATTCACTTAATAATCTGGTCAGTTTTTACTGTTTAATTAATACTCCACAGCCCAAATTTTGTGCTGGCTACCTGGTTAATTTTAAAACCACTTATGAAGTACTAAGATTTTAGTTCCAAATATACACATAGAAAAGACCTGTAAATTTTTTTTTTTTTCTAACCAAGGCAGCTTTAAAACATTTGCTTCTGTTCCTCTATTCCTCCTCCAAATTAGAACAAAATAATCTTTTGATCAAATAATCTGGATTTAAGACTGTATCCTTTCATCCATGCAACTTTAACCCACAGCATAAGCTGGTATTTTAAGCACTTGTTAAGACATATGAGAAAATCCAGGCGTTTCCTGGTAGCCTAGCGGTTAAGGATCTGGCGTTGTCACTGCAGCACTTCTGGTCACAGCAGTGGCTCGGGTTTGATCCCTGGCCCGGGAACTTCTGCATGCCAACGGCACGGCCAAAAAAACCTCCCCAAAATCCATATGTTGAACTAGAAAAGAGACTACAATCAGAAAAGATCATCTTACCTTATCTGCATAAATTGGAATATCATGAAATGGAGATATATATTGTCCTTTTTCATTTTCTGCAAAATGTATTAGAAAAAAATTATTACTTTTTGATCAATTATATTCCTGGATCCATGAAGTACACATTTTTAAAGACTTCTTTTTTTTTTTTTTAAGAGAATGCTTAGGTTTACAATAAAATTGGGAAGATGATATGGAGATTTCCTACATACCCACTTCTCCCATTCATTATCAACACCACTCATCAGATTTTATTCTCACCCCAGAAAAACTGATTGTATACTTCACCTTCCTGATTGCTCCAAGATCAGGTTAGGTTTTCATCCTACATGATCCTTAGGGGTCTGATAGGTACTAAGCTCAACGGTGAGGGTGGGGAATGCCTTACAAACCTTCGTATCCCACAGCCTGTTTTACAAAAGGCAATGGAATTGTTTGGATTGATCTTACATCAGTTAACAGTTTACAGAGCTAATGAAATACTGGGCTCAAGGGAGAAGGGAGGGGACCAACTTGCCCAGTTATAAAGCATGTTGCTTTAAGTGATGTTCCAGGAAGACAGAGACAGCTTTGATTATGATTTTTTTTTTCTTTTGCTTTTTAGGGCCACACTCGCAGCATATGGAGGTTTCTGGGCTAGGGGTGGAATCAGAGCTGTAACTGCTGGCCTATGCCACAGCCATAGCAATGCAGGACCTGAGCCTCGTCTGCGACCTACACCACAGTTCACGACAACGCCAGAGCCTTAACCCACTGAGCGAAGCCAGGGATCGAACCTGTGTCCTCATGGATGCTAGTCAGATTCATTAACTGCTGAGCCACAACAGGAATTCCCGATTATGATTTTCTTAAGGATAATCTAGTTGTAACAACACTTGAAGAAATAATTTCTGTATTCTAGAAATCTAACTACCATATACAAAAAGTAATTGTAACACTTCCTTACTATTCTTGAGGACAGTCCACATTACATTCCTTCAAGATTAAAAATCAGGAGTTTCCATCGTGGCTCAATGGAAACAAATCTGACTAGGAACCATGAGGATGCAGGTTCGATCCCTGGCTTCAATCAGTGGGTTAAGGATCCAGTGTTGTGAGCTGTGGTGCAGGTAACCAATTCAGCTCAGATCCCATGTTGCCGTGGCTGTGGCATAGGCTGGTGGCTACAGCTCCAATTCGACCCCTAGCCGGGGAACCTCCATATGCCGTGAGTGCAGCCCTCAAAAGACCAAAAAATAAACAAATAAATAAAAAATAAAAATCAAAGTGGAATAACAAAAATGGAGCACTGACCACCGGCAATGGCATATTGGTCCCTTTAGTCAATAATGACTTGAGGTCCAATCCACTATCAGTTTTATAGACAATGGCAAGTGTGACATTAGGAAGGCAAAAATCTTCTCCTATTAAGAAAGGATGCAAGGAAGTCTATTTTTAATTTTCTTCTATTTTTTAATTAAAATTATATAGTACTGACTACCAATACATAATTTAAGAAAAAACTGTGTTTGTTCTGCAAATAAAGCTTGAAGAAGATTATCCTAATCATTCCCCACCTTCAAACTAGAGAATCATCTCTCGAAATCTCTCCTAGAGAGAATTCAGGAATCAACACTAACTCCAGAAAAATAGTTCTGTGAATTATTTGTCAAAAGTTTCTGCACTGCCCTTATTGCTTAATTTTGCAATTAATTAAGATGGGGGGGGGTGTGCCACCCTTGCTCGGATTTTCTCGTAGCAGTCTAAACTTAAAACTAGTTGTGTAACTTTTAGAGTTCACTTTCCTTTTCCTCTCACATCAAGCTATTTTTTGCTAGGAGCTTTGTTCTTTCAGTATTTTCTACCATTCGCCCCCTATACCCCTCTCTTCACTACCCTTCATACAACACACGACCTTACAGAATCCGCGGCACCTGCCCATTTCCTTCCGAACAAAATTGTAAAGAAGTTAAAACCGAAAGGCCTTTGGTGACACATTTTCAAACGCCCCCCGCCCCTTATCTCTAGTAATTTTTTTTCCCCCGGAGGGGGAGCAGGGGGGACTCGGTAAGAGGATAAAGATAAACTCGCGGCAGCTTTCCTCCACCTACAAGGCTAAAGGTGATGTCAAGGGAAGCTGAGCGCTGCCAGCCTGCAGCCCCCTCGCTCTTGGTGCAGACGTGGGGGAGATACCCCTTGGACGCGATTCCCTGCATAGGGACCAAAAATTGGCACTTTCTTACTCATGCTTCCCAGATTGACGTCATCTGTTTGACCGGAGGGGAACAGCTTTCTGTTTCATAAGGCTTTTTCCCAGCATCAGTACTACAGGAAAACATACGGCCGGGAGGCAGGAGCGCTACTGGGACCCCAGAGGGATGGGTCCAGTCCTCCACTGACTGCTTCTGATTGGGGCCTCGATTTCCCTGTCTGTAGGACGAGGGGCTGGACTTGACCCGGCTCGGTGCCCACAATCTGAGCCACTGTGGAGGAATTAAGATCTCAGGGAGTCACCACCATCACCACCCCTCCCGGTTCCTCCAAATTGAATAATCCTCTTACAGGGATTAGTTTACTCCCAGGCACCTTTTCTAGGGTGACTCAGTGGTTTCCTTTTCCCCTAAGACACTGCCCGAGCTGAACACCTGCAAAATTAGCCTGGCCCGGGTTCAGGTCCAACCGAACGTGTTCAAGAGCAACGACGACCTACGCCCTCCTGCTCGCAAGCGGGACGTGTGAAATGAGAGGACGAGGCAGCCCAGGCCCCGGGGACCAGTCCAAGGAGCCCGGCGCGGGCCGCAGCCGCTGGGACGGGAGGGGAGACGATGCCAGGGAATGAATGGGCGGGCAGGCAGGGAGGGGCCGCGGGCCTCGGACACTCACTGAGGAAGACTCGGTACTCGAGGGTGAAGGGCGCGGAGCGCTCCTCGCTGCTGAAGCTGCTCATAGTGCCGGAGACTGGACGCCGCCGCCGCCGCTCAGAGTCACAAACCCGCACGCGGCGCTCACTGACAAGGAGAAGGCTCCGCGCCTGCGCACTGCGGTGACTGGACCTGCTTGGGGGCGGGGAGCCGCCTTTAACTTGCTGTGCGCGGGCGAGCCCACCCCGCGCGCAGGCGCACTCCGCGGTGCCCGCGAGTCCTTGCGCCCCAGCCCCGCCCTCTCAGGCCGCGCCTCCGCGGACTGCTCCGGAACCCCAGGCTGGGCCACGTGGCTGCGTTCTGTCCCAGCTGGCGGGCTTTGGGCTCTGAAGGGAGAGAGTAAGAAGGTCTCAACTTGGACCAGCTGAGGCTTGACCGCCGACCTCTCGCCCTCTACACACGGTGGGAACACACCTTTGACTCACACACCCTCTTATCTCAAAAGACGCTTAGAGGAGTTGTTTCATGGTTCAGCACGTTAAGAATCCGGTGTTGTCACTGCTGTGGCTTTGTTTACAGCATTGCGCAGGTTTGATCCCTGACCCAGGAACTTCCAAACGCCGCGGACATGGGGTTGGGGAGGGGGAGATAGACGTTTAGGAATCAGCTGCTTCACTTTGCAATCCCCGCCAAGGCTGCTTAAAGGTGAGCAGCTTTCTGATCTGTTTGAGAAAAGTTGAGTTGCATTACTGATACCATTTGGCTACCAACTAGGTTACATCTCCACCGCTTTCCAGCATATGACAGCGAGCAAATTGATATTAAGCTCTCTGACTCAGTTTCTCGTCTGGGAAATAGAGATAATAATAGTAATGATTTCAAGGGTTGCTGGGTTATTCCCACCCTCCCCAAGGAAGATTCAGTCTGCCGCCCCCACCCCACCCCAAGTCCCCTAGGCCTTGAGATGGCAGCATTGGGAAAGCCCACACGTGAGCTCATGGTCCCTTGAGGACATTTCTCTCAGGTGCAAGCTCCTTGGAGCTTGTTTTTATACTACTGTTTCATGTTGTTAGGCCAGACCCCAAAAGCTAAAGCAAGTTCGAGGTTATGGGCAGATGTTTGCTTCACTCACTTCCCCAGTTCTATGTGTGTGTATATATATGTGTGTGTGTGTGTGTGTGTGTGTTTCAAAATCCTCAAGTTAGACAGTGATTATTCACTAATTTGATTGCAAAATTATTTCAAAGAATGTCTAGTTTAATTTAAAGTTTTGATGGGCTGGGCTTTTTTTTTTGGCCCGGGGAGGGGGGGGCATGCAGGTGGCATGAGGAAGTTCCCAGGCCAGGGATCAAACTCACACCACAGCAGTGCTGGCCTGCTACTGCAGTGACAATGCTGGATCCTTAACCCACTGCACAAGAGAACTCCTAAACTTAAAAAAAAAAAAAGAAGAAGAAGTATCGGAGTATCGGAGTTCCCGTCATGGCACAGTGGTTAACGAATCCGACTAGGAACCATGAGGTTGTGGGTTCGATCCCTGGCCTTGCTCAGTGGGTTAATGATCCGGCGTTGCCGTGAGCTGTGGTGTAGGTTGCAGACGCGGCTCGGATCCCGCATTGCTATGGCTCTGGAGTAGGCTGGTGGCTACAGCTCCAATTCGACCCTTAGCCTGGGAACCTCCAATGCCGCAGGAAGTGGCCCTAGAAAAGGCAAAAAGACAAAAAAAAAGTATCTACTATATAAAATGAGAAGTGCCTTGTATTAAATGAAAACCTAGTAGGATAATTTTCTAGTTAGACTGAGCCTCCCTTGTCTCCATCCCACCAATCTTCAGAAGGCCAACCTTTTGAACACAACACCACACCACTTTACTGTAATTAGAACACAAGGGAAGGAAAAAAAAAATAGCAGAGGGGTATTTGCATTACTGAAAGCTGAAAGAATCTCTGCAGAGTGACCGCTAGGCTCATGTTCAGAGAGTTTCTTAAAGGGAGGTTCATTTGATTGAACTGCACTATCAGTTTTCTACCTTTGAGCAGATGGAGCTAGTTTTCTTGAAAAACCCCAGAATTTCATCTGTGACTGACGTGTGAGCAAAGAGATATGATGCAATAGTGTGCCACAGGCACTTTCTCTTTTGCTTCTTGCCAGCTCAGAGGAAGAAAATAAAGTCTCGCTGACCTCTGGACTTGCACGCTAGCTCTTGTTTTATTGAATGTGTTCAGAGAGCCAGTTGGTACCAACTCCAATAAAAAATCAAGCCTTACCTTTGCTGGCATATGAGTCCATGCTTTGTAACTTTCTTTGGCATGCAAGGGTGGTGAGCCCCACAGGTCCTTTCCGACCTTGTTCTCATGTCTCCCTGGGACCTAGCGCAGTACCTGGTCTAGAGTAGATGTTTAATGAATCTTTGCTGGACCAATTGACAGAGGAATTGATGAAAAGAAGGGCGAAAATACCTTCTTAAGTTTGGTAAAGCGTGAACCCACCTGTTCTCAGACATTGTCTTTCTTGCCCTGTAACCAAATCCAATAGCACTTTTCAGTCTATATCCTGTCCTTTTTGCTGTGGTTGACCCTCCAGTTTCCCGATGCTGTCTCTCCCTTGGCTTCTGACTGCATTTTCTTCTGATATCCCTCCTACTTCTTTGGCCACTCCTTTCTCATTCTCCCCTTTAGCCTTCTCTTCATCGCTTCATCTTGATCATCACTGTCTTTCTTACTTCTGTTCTCTCTCTCTACAGATGTCCTCTTTCTAGGTTATCTCATGTATATATTTGGTGTCGGCTACCACCTATCGGTCCTATAACAAGAAGGCTTTCAAATTTATAACTGTGTTTTATTTAACACTTATTGGGATGATCGTATGTGCTAGGAGGTAAGGATGTAGTGCTTCGAAAGACATGGTCTTGGCCCTATTATAGTCTGAAGGGAAGACAGACTTCAACAAATATTGACAGTAAGTTTGGATAAGTAGAGTGATAGAGGAAGTACAAGGCATTGCATTATGGGAGCAGAGAACCTCTTAGGAAGTGACCCTTAACCTGTGTACTAAAAGATGAGAGGGGTTTAAGAAAGCGAAAGGGACAAGGTAAAAGCCAGATAGACATTATTAGGAGATGAAACCAGAGTTCCCGTCATGGCTCAGCAGAAACGAAACCGACTAGGAACCATGAGGTTGCGGGTTCGGTCCCTGCCCTTGCTCAGTGGGTTAAGGATCCCTCATTGTCGTGAGCTGTGGTGTAGGTCACAAACTCGGCTCAGATCTGTATTGCTGTGGCTCTGGCATAGGCCAGTGGCTGCAGCTCCAATTAGACTCCTAGCATGGGAACCTCCATATGACAAGGGTCCTAAAAAGCAAAAAAAAAAAAAAAAAAGATGAAACCAGAGAAGTGATCAGGATTAGAGGCTGCAGAGCCTTGGAAGGCATGATATGGGGTTTGAACTTTTTCTGAAAGAGCAATGCAAAACTAGAAGGGATTTTAGCAGGAAAGTGACATGATCAGAATTACTTGTAAATATGGCTCTGTTAGCAGCTTGGAGCCTGGGTTGAAGTTTAGCAAGACCAGAGGCAGAGAGAACAATGAGAAGGCTGCTGCTGCAGTGGCCCAGGTAAAAAGATGATGGTAGTGCCCTGGACTTGGATGGCAAAAGAGATGAGTGATTACAGAGCTAAGTTCAAGGTAGAATCAATGAAAGTGATCATTGGTTGGACAGAGTGAAAGATAAGGAAAATAGATTTGAGGATGATTTCTAGGTTTCTGGGTACAACAACTGGTTTAATGGTGTCATTTACTGAGATAGTTTGGTTGGGATGGAGGGTAAGAAAAATGAAAACTTTAGTTTGGAGTATTAGAGCAAACACAGCTAGTTGCCTACCCAATAGCCATATCACCTTCTCCTTTCTAAAAGAATCCCAAATTTGCAGTTCCTATTGTGGCTTAGCAGGTTTAGAACCCTACATAGTGTCCTTGAGGATGAAGGTTCGATCCCTGGCCTCGCACGGTGAGGTAAGGATCCAGTGTTTTCGCAAGCTGCCGAGTAGGTTGCAGATGTGCCTCAGATCCAGTGTTGCTGTGGCTGTGGCATAGGCTGGCATCTGTAGCTCCAATTTGACCCCTAGCCCGGGACCTTCTTTTTTTTTTTTTTTTTTGTCTTTTGTTGTTGTTGTTGCTATTTCTTGGGCCGCTCCCGCGGCATATGGAGGTTCCCAGGCTAGGGGTTGAATCGGAGCTGTAGCCACCGGCCTACGCCAGAGCCACAGCAACGTGGGATCCGAGCCGCGTCTGCAACCTTCACCACAGCTCACGGCAATGCCGGATCATTAACCCACTGAGCAAGGGCAGGGACCGAACCCACAACCTCATGGTTCCTAGTCGGATTCGTTAACCACTGTGCCACGACGGGAACTCCTCGGGACCTTCTATATGCCACAGGTACGGCCGTAAAAAGAAAAAAAAAAATTGAAATAAAATTTAAACAGAATCCTAAATTTGTTTAAGAATCTACTCCTCTGTGCAGCAGTTTTCATTGTGGCTTAGCGGTAACAAACGGGATTAGCATCCATGAGGATTTAATCCCGGGCCTTGCTCAGTGGGTTAAGGATCCAAAATTGCCTTGAGCTTTGATGTGGTTCTCAGTCGTGGCTCCGATCCCTCGTTGCTGTATCTGTGGCATAAGCTGGCAGCTGCAGCTCCAATTCAAACCCTAGCCTGGGCACTTCCATATGATGCACCTGAGGCCCTTAAAAAAAAAAAAAAAAAGTATTCATGTATATCTCTCTTAAAAAGACACAAAGTTTGAGACATCTATGATCATTGGTTGCTCCAAAATTCGTAGAGTTTGATATAACAGAGGGACATTGGTGCAGGGACTTGGTCAGTAAGTAATAGGAGAACTGAAAAGCCAAATGCAGATTAGCAGCAATAGGAAGCCACTACTGTCTCTAGGCTAGAGGGACAGGCTAGGAAAAGAGGCAGAGTCACCCAGAAGGAGGCACTCAGGGGCTATGGTCAGAAGCTGGAAGCACACTGGGCCTGCGCATCTGGAGACATGCTGGTGGAGATGCTGCCTGTGGCAAAAAGGAAAGGAGAGACCTACTCTTTCCCTTCCTCACCCTCCAAAACCCAAAGCAGTGTCTCCCATTGGCTGGGCCCACATGGAAGCCAATTATATTAGTCAATTTTGCCTAGTTTATGCTGTTGTAACAAACAAATAAAAAATCACAGTTGCTTACATGAATGAACATTTATTTCCTGTTCCAGTTCCATGGTGGTGTTATGCGTCAGCTGTGGTTCTGGCCCATATGTCTTCCCATTTTCAGACTGAGGTGGCGGTAACATCCCCAGTTGGTCTCGTTGCAGAGAGAAGAAGAAATGGCCAAACCACGCAATGGCTCTTAAGCTTTGGATCAGAAACAGTATATGCCACATCTACTCACATTCAATTAGTTAAAGCAAGTCCTATGACCTTGCCTGATGCCCAGGGATCGTGGAAATATACTTCTCCTTTAGCTGCCACTGCACGTGGGTAACCATGTAGAGGAACAGGTGATTCTCTTACATAAATGTTAGCAATAATACTCTCGTATCACAGTCGACCTTCTTGATAGTAAATATTCATTTATCCCCTTTTTGCAGGAAAAATATATTCATTCTCCTTCCAGAAAAGAGTGACACCCAAAAGTCTCAACCCATCATGACTTCAGGGTCAAAGTATTGTATCTCATGATAATTTCTGCGTTTTGTTCAGATAGGACTCCTCTTGAAACAGAGACTAATGAACTTAAAAAAAAAACAAATGTTTTCCACTGCTGCCCACATCTATACTAATATGAAGTAATTGAACAAGGCCGGGATGAACATTTTCATTCATCAAAAGAAAGAATGGAAGGCATACAACCATCGCTGGTTCTTGGAATTTGGAAATCCTGCTGAACATTCCAGTTCATCTCCTTGTGAGTAGCCCCTGTTATTGTTCTTCATAACTCTTGACTCTTTCTTTCTTTCTTTCTTTCTTTCTTTCTTTCTTTCTTTCTTTCTTTCTTTCTTTCTTTCTTTCTTTCTTTTTTAAATCCTTCTTGACCACATCTGGAAAAAATACACTCCTTGGGAGCTGAGCAGCTTTGTCAGCTTCCTTCCTGCCCATAGAAATTTGGGAGTTGTTCTCCAGCAGTCTTAATCTTTCAACCCAAGTTGGTGTATCTTGGCTGTATATCTTTCTTTAAAATTTATATATTTGGAGTTCCCGTCGTGGCTCAGTGGTTATAAACCCGACTAGTATCTATGAGGGCATGGGTTCAATCCCTGGCCTCACTCAGTGAATTAAAGATCCGACGTTGCCGTGAGCTGTGGTGTAGGTCACAGACGCAGCTTGAATCCCATGTTGCTGTGGCTGTGGTGTAGGCCGGCAGCTACAGCTCCGATTGGACCCTTATCCTGGGAACCTCCATATGACACGGGTGCAGCCCTTAAAAAGACAACCAAACCAACCAACAAACACTTAGATATATTTTACCTGTCTGGTCTAGTCAGCTCCGTGTGCCAGTTACCACATCTATAATTCTTTCCAAAACATCTCTCTCTCTAGGCATAATTGCGAAAGGCAGCTTGAATTTAGCAAGCTTCCATTAGAGAAGCTCTTCGTTTGTTTTCCCTGAGCCATTTTATCCACCAAAGCCACTGTTCACACCCTTAATCTGGTCTCTATCCTAAGACTGAGTTTTAACTTGATACTTCAGCAGTCTTGTTACTCCATGTATTTCTCAATTTGTATCCTTTATTGTCTCTCTCTGCCCTGCCAAGCCCGGAACTTCTAGATTCTCCCTTTTCCTATTCATCCCTGCTAACACAACAGCCAGTTTTTTCTAAGCTTGCTATTTCCTCTCCTGAGTCCTCTAGCTCAGTGCCTCCCTTGCCCAGCCAGCCTACCTGGAAGCTCCTCCAGGCTCCTCCTGATTAACCTCTACAGCTGCCACTGATGGTTGCTTGCCCAGCACCAGTTCATGTGCCTTTCCTCCCTCCCAGCAGCACTCCGTTGTTCAGACATGCACCCACTTAACCCTGTGTGGCTGTCTGCTTCAGGAAATGCGGTGCGATCCTGACCCCGGGGGGATGTCTGATTAGTCTGTTAATCACAGTGGTTGCCATTCCCCTTGACTAGTTTGGTCGTGGGTATGCGGCATAGTTCTGGCAAAGGTGATGTAAACGGAGGCGTGATAAAGCCTTCTGGAAAAGTCTCTCTTGTTTCTATGAGAGAAACCCTGAAGGAGGACATCTCTTCTTCCTTTAGATAGCGTCGTGGAATTTGCCAACCACAGCTGGAGGAGAGGTAGCCTCCTCCAGGTGGTAGGTAATACTGATACATTTCCATGAAGATGCCAAGTAGAAAAAACCTTGGGTCTTTTTTCTCTCTCTTTTTTGGCTACGCCCACAGTATATGGAAGTTTCCAGACTAGGTACTGAACCTGCACCACAGCAGCAACCCGAGCTGTTGCGGTGACAACACCAGATCCTTAACCTGCTGCCCCAGAAGGGAACCCCAACCTTGGGTCTTGATGATGTCCCTGAGCTGCTGATTTAACAAACCTGGGGCCTTTCCTGCCTCACCTCTTCTTATGAAGAGATAATGAATGGACTGTGTTAATAATTAGCAAATTATGTGAGGTAATAAATTGGCTATGGTGTTGTGTTTAAACCAATTTGGTTCAGATTATTCTGTTTCTTGCAGCTGAAAGACTTTTTTTTTTTTTTTAATCTTTTTAGGGCCACAGGAATTCGTTCAGGAATGGATCCCTGACCCAAGCTGAACCAATGAAAGTTTCCTACCTCCTTGTGAGAAGTTACTTTGCTTTCTTGGGAGAAAGTCACGGGAAGAGGTAGCCTCTCTCCCCTGCGCCCCCCGCCCCCCCCGCCCCTGCCGCCACCTCTCAATGTGAGCATGAAAGTATATAGCTCTGATTGTTGATAGCCACATTCTGAACCATGAAGGAAGCCAGCCTGAGGATGAAGTTCACACTGTAAATGGCAGGGCAGAAGAATAGGGACAGCCTGGGTCCTTGATAACATTATTGAGCTTCTGGATCAGCCAGCCCTGGGCACTTACTATTATATGTACCAATATATCCTTTTAGTTTAACATGGTTTCAACCATATTGCTGTTACTGGCAATTAAAGCATCCTACTTTTTTCTTTTCTCTCTAGGGCCACACCTGCGGCATATGGAAGTTCCCAGACTAGGGATCAAATCCGAGCTACAGCTGCCAGCCTGTGGCAGAGCCACAGCAATGCCAGATCCAAGCCATATCTATGGCCTACACCACAGCTCACAGCAACACTGGATCCCCAACCCACTGAACGAGGCCAGGGATCGAACCGACATCCTCACAGATACTAGTTGGGTTCGTTTCTACTTAGCCCCGATGGGAACTCCTCTAATTCAGTGTTTTGTTTTTGGTTTGGGTTTTGTTGTTGTTGTTGTTGTTGTTGTTTTGTCTTTTTAGGGCCACCTCTGTGGTATATGGAGGTTCCCAGGCTAGGGGTCTAATTGGAGCTGTAACCACCAGCCTATGCCATAGCCACAGCAACGCCAGATCCCAGCTGCATCTGTGACCTACACCACAGCTCACGGCAACACTGGATCTTTAACCCACTGAGCGAGGCCAGGGATTGAACCCGTGACCTCATGGTTCCTAGTCAGATTCATTTCCGCTGTGCCACAATGGGAACTCCTAATTCAGTTTTTAAGACTTACTTCAGGCCTCTTATGGGAACCCTTTTCGGACACCCCTCTGGCCGTTCCATTGCTCCTTTGACCAGCCATGATACTGCATTATAGACAATACTATAGCACATTATGATTTTTCTCTTCTGTCTCTGCTCACTGGATTGTGGGGAGGTCCATGTTCCCAAACTCAGTAGACACTGTTTGTTGAGTGTACACGTGCCGGAAATAACTTTTATCTAAACTGTCATGGAGTTCCCTGGTGGCTCAGTGGGTTAAGGATCTGGTGTGTCACTGCTATGGCGTGGGTTCGATCCCTGGCCCAGGAACTTTGGCATGCCATGGGCAGGGCCAAAAAAACAAAAAAACAAAAACCTTCATATATGCTTAAAAGTAGGGAGCTAAGAAGGTAATTTGGCGTAGTGTCAGAAACACTGGACTGCAACCCACAAAGAAGGAAATTTTGTTTTGATTCCAACATTTACGAACTCTGGGAGCCTCAAGGCAATGGGAGCCTTGGCCTCTACACAATTCAGTTTCCCATCTGTAACATGGGAATAATGCAGCGATGTCACTGGTCACACAGCCTACAATCCACCTTTTTCGAGGGGATGGCAATTTTGCCTGGAAGCTTTTCATTCACGATGAAGATGTACAAGCAGGAGAACTAATGCCATGGGAAGTAAAAGGAAACACCAAACTCTTTCATCATAGTTTATTTTCCATAATCTGTAGCATAGGCCTGAATCATTTTTCAAAGACATGGACTAGAAGAGAATGAAAAATGTGATTATTATGATCAGCAGCAGTGGCTTCAGAGGACGGCCTGACAGCACAACAAATGAACAAAATACGTGATGCGCCAAATGCTCTGCCTTGCGGGTGGTTGAAACACGTAAGTGGGGTTTGTCACTAAAGCAGCTGAGCTTTGGCTCTTCTAACCTCCCTGCAGAGAGGAGGACAGAAGGGGGTAAGGAGTGATGACGCCTCCAAACAGGGAGTGATTTAACACCACCACTGGCTATGTGACAGATAAACTCATTTGCCCAAATCACCAAGCTTGGATTTTTCCACCCACATTCATTTGGTTGCTTGCACACGATAACAGCATCGTTTGTGGGTGATGGGATTCAAAAGCCTGGGCATTGCAGTTAGCAAGAGAACACCAACAACCCAAGGCGGGCACGATTAGCCAGTTCAGCAGCCTTCGCCCTGTCAATGCCCACAAGACAGAGGAGTCAAAAGGAGGATTTTGTTCAGCCCCAGTCTACAAGAAGGCTTGATGTGACCTTGGATCGGAATAAATGGATATTGTTTTCTTAAACTGCTGGTATTCCTTCAATCTGAACTCCTTGGAAGCTGCTGAATGTGATAGAGATGTGGTCTTCTGGCCAAAGCAGCAGTGTGGAGCCTGTGGCTGGCTGATTTTATTTTTAGGATTAATGCGGACCTTCATCAAGCCTCTTTCTTGATTCTAACCCCCAGTTTCCCAAATATAGGAGGGAGAATTCACAGCAACTTGAGGGACTGGCAAAAACCTGGGCTTCCTGGTGGGATCTTATCAAGATATGAATCTCGGCTTCAGCACCATCTTGTTATGTGACCTTCGGTGAATTACTTAATTTCTTTGAGCTTGGTTTTTCTGTCTATAATATGGAATAATATGAAATGCCTGTTGGTTTAATTATTGCATTCATTCAACAGACATTTATTGAGTGTCCCCTAGGTACCCCAGGCTGGTGTCCTAGATCTGTGTCCACAAACATGAGTGAAATAGACATGGCTCCTTATGGAGCTTATGGACTGTTGTGAGAAATAAATAATAGACACAAAGCACTTAGTACTGTGCCTGGCTTTTAACAGGCATCAGTAAATGTTTTGAGTGGACCAGAGTGTAATTATTGAAATTCAGTACCATTTTGATAAGCATTCATTCCTTTCTCATTGATCCCTCTCCTGTTTGGGCCCTTTGCACATCATATTCTTTGTCTGGATTGTTCTTTCCTCAGCTACTCACTTGGCTCCCTTTCTCACTTCATTCATATCTGTATTCAAATCCCACCTCCTCAGAGAGGCCATTCCCAATCACCTATTAAAAGAGTCCTCCAGGAGTTCCCGTCATGGCTCAGTGGTTAACAAATCCGACTAGGAACCGTGAGGTTGCGGGTTCGATCCCTGCCCTTGCTCAGTGGGTTAAGGATCCGGCATTGCCGTGAGCTGTGGTGTAGGTCACAGATGCAGCTGGGATCTGGCGTTGCTGTGGCTGTGGTTACAGCTCTGATTAGACTCCTAGCCTGGGAACCTCCACATGCTGCAGGAGTGGCCCTAGAAAAGGCAAAAAGAAAAAAAAGAAAAAAAAATAGTCCTCCAACCCTATCACAGTCTATCGATAGGATCCTTTAGAAGGATCTATTTTGCTTTAAATCCATTCTTGTTTAAAAATCCTCTATTTTTAAACAGGAGTGATAGATTCCTCTTAGATCTAGGGAAGGGTTTTGCACTAAAGTCTCTCCATTATAATCATATATTATATAATCACATTTCAATATAATCATATTTTTAAAGATAGGTTTGAAAACACTTTAAATTAAAAATATGTGTGATCAATAAGTATATGAAAAGAAGCCCAGCATCCCTAGTCATCAGGACTTTTTTTAAAAGACTGATACCACTAAATCTTGGTAAGAACAACCAGAATTCTCATGTACTGCTGATGGGAATGCAAAATGGCACCACTTTGGAAAACACTTTGGCAGTTTCTTGCACAGTTAAACTGTACACTTACCATAAAACCCACCCAACCTAGGTATTTACCCAAGAGAATTAAAAGCACATACATAGAAGCAAAATGAATTTTTTAAAAACAGAAATACACATACATATAAGGACTTATATATAAATGTTCATGACAGCATTATTCATAATTCATTAATTCGTAAAAACTGGTAACAGGTCTATCAACTGATGAATGGGCAAATGAAAAGTCATGTATCCCGTATTCAGCAATAAAAAAGGACAAACTACTGATTCATACTACAACGTGGATGAATCTCAACAGTATTATGCCAAGTGAAAGAAGCCAGATTCAAAATGCTATATGCCGTGTGGTTTCATGTATATGACATTCCAAAATCAGATGGGTGGTTATCTGGAGCCAGGAGTAGAGGACTGACTACGAATTGGCATAAGGGAATTTTAGGGGGATGCTAGAAATGTCTTAAGTGTAGTAATGATTACACAATTGTACATAATGGCTAAAACTCACCAAAATGTAACTCAAGATGGGTGGATTTTATTGTATGCACATTATGCCTTAATAAAGCTGTTACAAATTTTTAAAACATAGAGTTATATATGAAGAGAAAAATGACTCCATGCTTATCTCTTGTGGTTGGATTTGGGTGCTTTTTATTTTCTTCTCTTTGCTTATCTAAATTTTGTAAAATTTCCACAATGAAGTGTTTGTGTAGAGAAAGAAAAAAAACCAACAATAAAATGCCACAAACATACATAATTGGGTTATTCAACAAAGATTCTATTGTTGATTCAACATTGTTTGCTTGCAGGGAAGCCCATTTGGGTCACCTCCTCATCTATCTTTTCTTGGTGGCACTTCTGAGGGGTGAGCTGAGGAAACAGATGCAAAAAGGTACAGAGCTTAATAGCAATGCTTTGTCCATCCAGCTCTTGGTTTGGCTCTCACCTGGATTTCTGAATGAATACACAGTAGACTAATGATAGGGGGCTCTCATCCTCCTTTGCCAGCTCCACCCTCCTTTCCAACCTAAATCAACTTATGCGTCCTCCAGGCCCCAAGAGAAAGTCCTCGGCATAGGGCCGGGCAGATTGTGGTTTGTGGGGTCCAGGCCCGGCATCCATCCCCAGCTCACGTTGGCTTGTTGAGTGCTACATGGGCTTGGTGAAGTCAAGAGGCCATTCATCAGTGGAAACCCATGATCAGAACGGCTGCTCGTGCTGTACAAGGCAGGACGAGACACGGAGTCCCTCCAAGAGCTCCTGCAGGTGGGGGTGCTCAGTGTCAACAGGCGACTGGCCCTCTTCCCCCATCCCACATCTCATTCATCTCCATGTGCTGCCTGTGAAAGGGCAGTCACCTTAGGAGACCCCTCCAGCCTGTGGGTGAAGGACAGCACATAGGAGAAGTCACACTGCTTGCTTACCCTTGGGTGCCCTGGGGTAACTGGACAAGGCTCCTGTCAGGGCTCAGGTGTTGGGTCACAGGATTCCAGTAAGGATAAGAAGGCTATAAAAATAATAAAATACCTCATGGAGGGAACATACAGTTTTCTAGCTACTGTTGTCAAGAAGCAAAGCCCAGCAGAAGCTCAGAGCAACTGGGGTGTGGACAGAGGAATGAGACAAATCATAGATTTCCTTGAGCTTCTGCTTCATCACCATAAACGCCAGTCAGGAGAGATCCTGTGTTCCCAACCTGGGCCCTCTGTCCTCAAGGCTCCCACAGGCACTATTTTCAGGATCTACTTCCAACATCTTAAAACTCCACACATTATTTATGCTAAGCTACCCAACTGTCCATCAATGGATGAATGGATAATGACTGGCATATATTCATACAATAGAAAATTATTCAGCTTTTAAAAGGAAGAAAATTCTGATACCCACTACAGCGTTATCCATGAAGGCATTATGCTGAGTGAAATAAGCCAATCACAAAAGGGCAAACCCTGTATGATTTGATTTGTAAAAGGTACCCAGAGTAATCAAAATCATTGAGACAGAAAGTAGACTGGTGGTTATCAGGGGCTGGGAAGGGAATGAGCGTTATTGTTTAATGGGTATAGAGTTCCAGTTTGGGATGTTAAAAAAAAATTCTGGAAATGGATAGTGGTGATGATTACAAAACAATTGGAAGGCACTTAACGCCACTGAACTGTACATGGTTGTATGGTAAATTTTATGTTGTATATATTTTGCCACATACACAAAAAACCAAAGACCCCATAGGTACCCACAAGGCCTCACCCCTTGTGAAAGTGTCAAGTCATGCCTGATTCAAATCAAATCTCTGAACGAGCAGGCACAGCCTTTGATGGATTTTTTTAAAGAAATAACATAGCAAAATATATGAATTATGGCCCAGTGCAGTTATTTTGGCAGGCCCAATCTTTCACAGCATGGCATCTTTGGAGGGAAGTAAAACAAAGGGGCCTTGATGAACGGTTGGCTTGGGTGAGTGCCCTCGTTTCCCCTCACTGTAGAGGCTGTGATTTTGCGGTTGGGGGGGCCATGCTAAGAGAGAAACACACACCAGAAGAGAGACTAGACAGTGTCTCCCAACAGATTTCCACCCCCCCCCCCCCCCCAGCCACAGGACAAGCATATGGGTTTAAGATGGCCCCCTCTCTGGTCTATTTTCAGAGCCTGGAGTCAGAGTTCTTTACAACAAGCAGCTGGGAATTCTCCAGCCTGTGTGACACATAACACTGACACAGCACCAGAAATGTGGCTCACACATGCACTAGCTAATAGCACTGGACAGGATGGCACACCCTTTCCTGAGACCTTCTTCCATCACTCCCAGACACTGGAGCAGGGTCATGATGGATCTTGGCAGCCTGCGCAATACATGGGCTATAGATATCATACAAGAAGAGCTCAGGCCACACATTACAAGAGTAAATACAATACACTCTCATTTCCCAGACCAAGAGCTTGAGGGTGGGGATTCTGGCCTGTGAGCATTCTGGTTCACCAGGAGACAGAAAGCCTTTGTAGGAATTTCCAGCTCTTCTCCCGGCTTTGCTCATTCCACCCTCCTTGAGAGGCAGGATGTGCATGGGAAGGAACCATCAGAACACAAATTCTAACCCCAAATCTGCCACCTTTGTCCCTTTGAGCCTCACTTTGTCTGTAAAATGGCAAAAACATCTCCTCCAGCCTCATTTGCATGAGTCAAATGGGACAGTGTCTGAGACCTGCTTGGAGAACACACTATATACAATGGCTTAGGAATTTTCTTCTGCCCTTACATCTAATACTTAGAGTGGAATAAACAGGGTTAAGTCATAGTGTTTCGTTTAAGGAAACAAAAGGAGCCTCAGAGTCACATTCTCTGACCTGAGCCCAGTAAATGTGTCTTTATTCACTAAAATTCTGGCAACAGGAGTTTCCATTGTGGCTCAGTGGTAATGAACCCGACTAGTATCCATGAGGATGCAGGTTCAATCCCTGGCCCCACTCAGTGGGTGAAGGATCCAGCATTGCCATGAGCTCCGGTGTAGGCCGCAGACACGGCTTCAATCTGGCGTTGCTGTGGCTGCAGTTTAGGCCAGCAGCTACAGCTCCGATTTGACCCCTAGCCTAGGAACTTGCATATGCCTCGGATGTGGCCCTAAAAAGACACACACACACACAAAAATGGAATTGGCAACAGTACATTTTCTATAGAGATGAGGGGGAAATATCCAGTTAACTGTAGATTATGGGGGTCCCAAAAGGATCATGAGGCAATCTACGTTCCTCCCAACTCCTGGAGAGAAGCCTCTCTCCTTAAGGTGATGCGGGTGTGCTGGGTGACAGCCAGAGCAAACAAGTGACCTCTGGGTCCCCATCCCTTTTTAGAGTACATGAGTTATCCATGCTGGGGAGGGGTTTAGTGTTTGTCCTCCCAGAGGCCCCAGGAAGCACCCTAGCTTGGCTTGGCCAACCTCTCCACAACAACTGCCTGGGGAGAGCAGGGGAAAGGTCTTGGGGAAGGCTTGTGCCCACAGCTCCAGTGAGCAAAGGCTTGTGCTTGCAGCTCCAATGAGCCTCCTTTCTCCTTTCCGGAGGCTGCAGGTGGATGCTGCGCCCTCCTTTCCTCCTGTCCATGATAAATAAACTGATGCCTCCTGTAGGCTTGCAGCTGCCTGTCACATTGTGAGTTCTCACCTGGGCCTGGGTGATAGTGGTGGGCCCTCTGAGGAGAGCGGGAGGATAGAGACACCCCTTCTCTGGGCTCAGACCTAGAGGACAAGACCCAGCGTACCTGCAACTGATGCAGGCTCCCCAGGGCTTGTTCTGCAGCTGCCCAGGCATGATGTCCTGTACTTTGGGGACAAGAGATTGGCCCTGGGCATCTCTTGGAACAAACATGACAAACCTACACAGAACACACCATCTTCTTCTGGGAATGGGTCAGGGGAGTGGCTCCAGTCATATATACAGGACTCTAGGACACAGACACCAAGCATCAGATGGACAGGCCAGCTTTGCTTTTCGCTTCTTGCCAGCTGCCTACTTAGGATTTACACATTTCACTGTGCTTCTCCTCAAGGCGCCTTGTGGAGACAGTTGGAGATGGTCAAAACCACACAGGCTCTGGGTCACACAGGCTCCTTCCCGTAGGATTTCCAGCTGAGCCCGGGGCTCCAGCCTTAGCTTCATGTCTGTAAAAGGGAGATAAGAACTCCTATGCTGAAAGCACTGTGAGAATTCAGTGATGCTTGTGGCGTCTACCACACAGAAGGAAACAGTTCCCCTCCCCTTCCCCTCCTTTGCTCTATCTGAAGGGGAAGATGACAGAGAAGGTTCCAGTAGCAGCTGCCCAGTGCCTTGTATTTGAGAGGGAGGAGGCACATGGCACCATCACCTAACACCACACCAGGCCAATATCACGCCAGAATGTCACCTGCCCAGTCGGGGCCCTCAGATCCAGGCGTCTATCCTCCGCATCCCATTCAAATATCCCAGGCCGGTATGGTGAGGGGCAGATGGGAGCAGCCCGGACCCTCGGCGGCCAAGCCATGGTGGGCCACGCGGCCATGGCGCAGTGGGAGGCGTCCAGGCCTGGAGGCCCCACTGCTCAGGCCTGACTGGGAGGGCAGGCCCGAGTCGCTAGGCTGCACCTCCACGAAGATCCGAGTGCGCAGGAGCCCACTGGGCTGCTGAGAGTAGGCCTCGGGGTGGCGCCCCCAAGGACGCGGGCAGAGCTGGGCGCGGAAGGCAGCCTGGAAGCCGCGACGGAAGTTCTCGTTGAAGTAGCCGTAGATGATGGGGTTGGCGCTGCTGTTGAAGAAGGCCAGCCAGTGGGCGAAGGGGAAGGCGTAGACGGTGACCAGGTGCAGCTGCGGCTCGCTCAGCTGCCCGTAGTCAATGAGCAGCAGCAGCACCCAGAGCGGCAGCCAGGACAGCGTGAAGAAGAGCGCCACCATGACCAGCATGTGCACCACCCGGGCTCTGCGCCGCGCCCCCCGGCCGCCCTCCGCGGCCGCCTCCTCGCCGGCGCGCGCAGGGCCCTGGGCCTTGCACAGCTTGCGGGCGATGCGGGCGTACATGACCACGATCAGCGCCAGCGGCGCCAAGTAGATGTGCGAGAAGAGCACGGTCGTGTAGACCTTGCGCATGCCCTTCTCAGGCCAGGCCTCCCAGCACGAGTAGAGGGGGTACGAGCGGTTGCGGGCGTCCACCATGAAGTGGTGCTCCTCGCGCGTGACGGTCAGCGTGACGGCCGAGGGGCACATGATGAGAAGGGCCAGGGCCCAGATGACCGCGATGGTGACCAGCGCCTTCCGCAGAGTCAGCTTCTCACGAAAAGGGTGCACGATGTAGCGGAACCTGCAGCCACCGGGAAAAGAGAAGAAGCGGGGGTTCTGGGCGGGTGGCGGGTCCCAGTTACCTCTGGGACGAGAGCCAACCCCGATTGGGGTGGGGGGGCACTTCACTTTCAGCACCGCACCTTTGGTACTGTCAGTGAGGGCTCAGATGTTGATTCGGTTTCATTTGCAAGCAAATTGGTCTCTCACCTCTGGGGGAGTTGGCTCCTGAGTGGCCAAGGAACAAAGGCCCAAAAAGGGGGTTTACAAGAGGGAGTCCTGTTTGTGTACTTTGGGGGATAACCGATTAGCTGGCAGTAGCAGAGCCATCAGGCCCCATGTTCTATCCTGGGGTAGGCTGATTGGATAGGTGTAGCAAAGAAAACAATTTTTAGCTGTTTATGGCTTCTCTAGCAAACCTTGGGAATTCAGGTGTGGAATCTATGTGAAAGGTTGTCCCTATATCACCTTGGCCAATGTCAAATCAACAGTGTCTCCACAGTACTAAGAGAGGGCTACACCATTTCCTCATTAGGATGTCTCAGCAGTGATTATTATTCACACATTTAATTTACAGATGAGGGAACTGGGATTCAAAGGTATTATGCAACTGGCTCAAGGTAACAGAGCTAGCAAGTAGCAAGGACCAGCCCTGAACCCAGAAGTAGGTTCCACTATGCCATATAAACCTGCAACTGTAAACTCTCATTGTGCGTTAGAATCTTCTGAAGCACTTTATTTTATTTATTTATTTCTCTTTTTAGGGCCACACCCGTGGCATATAGAGGTTCCCAGACTAGGGGTTGAATTGGAGCTGTAGCCATTGACCTACACCACAGCACACAGCAACACAGGATCCGAGTCAAATCAGTGACCTACACCACAGCTCACAGCAACGCCAGATCCTTAACCCACTGTGCAAGGACAGGGATGGAACCTGCATCCTCATGGCTACTAGTCAGATTCGTTTGCACCGAGCCACGACGGGAACCCCTTCTGAAACATTTAAAAAAATACCTCTGCCCAGTTCCCCTTGGTCAAAGATGCTAGTCTAAATAGTCTAGGAAAGGGCGTTCCTATCATGGCTCAGCAGAAGAGAATCTGACTAGGATATATGAGGACACAAATGCAATCTCTGGCCTCGCTCAGTGGGTTAAGGATCCAGCATTGCCCTGAGCTGTGGTGTAGGTCGCAGATGTAGCTCGGATCCTGCATTACTGTGGCTGTGGTGCAGGCCGGCAGCTGTAGCTCCAATTCGACCCCATAGCCTGGGAACCTTCATGGGTGTGGCCCTAGAAAGACCAATAAATAGTCTAGGAAAGTCAAGGGGCAATTTAGGGGCTGAATCTGTACCAGAACACAGGCCTAGGCTGACTCCCAGCCAAGTGCTCTTACCCTTCACCAAACGGTGTCCTGCCGTCCTGCCTCCCTACCCATTCCCCTGCCTGACAGCACTTTCAGCTTCTCCCACAGCCTGTCTCAAGCCTGGTTTTCTCAATCTACATGACTTTGGCTTACTAGTTTCATAGTACCACATACTTAAGAAATTGCCAGAGAACAAATAATTCTTAAAGCATACAGTACTGGCTAAAAGTGCAATAGCACTTAATGGACGGAGGAGAATCCTGGGGCAGGCCAGGAAGGCTTCCTGAAGGAGATAGGAACTTGAAGAGTACTGCAAATACCACTGGGAGACACTCTCATTAACAATGATAACAAAAGGAAGATCAGTGAGGGAGAGGAATTCCTTCAATCACCAAGCTGGTTAGTGGCCTTGCAGATAGAAACCCAGTTCTTTCTCCCCAGATGTCTATTTCACTGGCTCACAAAAGACTGGGTTTGATGAGAGCAGAGGTGAAGAGAGGACAATGACACTAGATTCTAGAAAGGGTGGAGCTAGTAAGTGCTCAGACGGCAAGAGGACGGGGGAGGGTATGGGTGTAAGGAAGAAATAGAGTAATATTAAGAGCCGACATCTGGCATGTGCGAGGTGGTGCTATCAGCTTTTTTTTTTTTTTTTTTAATTTTTTTTGTCTTTTCTAGAGTTGCTTCCCGTGGCATATGGAGGTTCCCAGGCTAGGGGTCTAATCGGAGCTGTAGACGCCTGCCTATGCCAGAGCCACAGCAAAGCAGGATCCAAGCTGTGTCTTCGACCTACACCATGGCTCAGGGCAACACCGGATCCCTAACCCACTGAGCAAGTGCCAAGGATCAAACCCGCACCCCCATGGTTCCTAGTCGGATTCATTAACCACTGTGCCACGACGGGAACTCCCACTATCAGCTTTTGTAAACAGAAGTTCACTGAAGCCTCCCAGCCACCCTGTAGGGTATTTACCATTTTACAGATGAGAAAACTGAGGCTCAGAGTAGTTGAGTGGCTTTCCCAAGGCCAGACAGCTGGGCAGCCCTCCAGCTGCCCTGCCTGCCTTCCTTACCCTAGGGCAGCACCTGGAGTGAATCCTTATTGAAAGGGCTCAGAGGGAGGGAGGAGGATCTGCTACATTGAGTCAGAGGTATTGCTTGCAAAGAAAGCCTCCTCCAACCCTGGCTCCACTCCATTAGCAGACCCATGCTTATCAGAGAATCTGATGGAATCAGGCTGAAAGACTGGAAGTAACTGGAGAAGGTGGAGATGGGGAGTCAGGGACCAGCATGGAGGCCACGGGGTAGAGCAAAGGAGCAGGAGAAACACTTCCTCCCCAGTCACACTGAGGCCCTCTCCTTAGGCTGGCTCCCCTGGCTCACACTCATGGGTAGCAGGGGTCCTGCTGCTCCGGAAACAAGGACTGCCCGCAAGCTCCTCTTAAGGCTCAGGAATCGCTATTATACCTCTTCAGGAGCTGCCTCCAGGCCTTCCAGAAGGAGGTGTTCTCTGCATTCCCCCAAGTCTAGAAGGCAGCTCCCTCACAACCCTTTCCTCTGTGGCTCAGGAATCAGCCCCACTGACGGCAGAGCAGCCTTGGCCTTCTGGCAGGCACAGCAATGGAGACAGCTGCTTGTCCTAGTGCCCCACCCCACCCCCAGTCAGCCCGGGATAACCCAGCCAGGAACTTCTCACCTTTCCACGGCAATGGCCACCAGTGTGAAAACGGAAGCTGACACGGACATGCCCTGCACCAAGCCGCTCATCTTGCATGTGGCATTGTCAAAGGGCCACCCTGCAACGACAGAGGCCACCAGAGTGAGAGACACCGCGTCCACAAAGAGCCAGAGACCTCAGGCTATCTAGGCCAGTCCCTTCTGTGGCTGGCATCTTTCCTGCATGTCCTGCGAGGCGGTCATCTCGTCTCTGCTTACACACTTCCAGAAGTGAGGAACTGACTGGCCCCACCACTGTGGACAGTCCTGATTGTTAGAGACAGTCTTTATACTGACCCATGATTTCTCTCCATAAGTTTTTAGATCCATCCACCCACTCCTGGCTTTCTGCTCCCATAGCCCTGTCCCAGGTTCTGGACCAGTGGTTCTCAACTCGGGCTGCTCACTAGAATCAACTTCGACTTGCAATAGAACAGGTGCCCAGGCCCATGCCAGATGAGTCACAATCAGAATCTCTGGGGGTGGGACTCAGACGTCCATATTTTCCAAATCTACCCAGGAGACTCGAGTGGCAGCCAACGTTGAGAACCACTAGGACAGATCAGTCCTGACTCTCAGGTGGGGGAAGGTCTAAGCAGCTCTAGCCCCTCCTACCTGATGGTCTCACTCTGATCCCTGAGCTTCTGCTTTCTTATGAGCCCTGCCCTCAGGACTGGTAACCAGTCCACCTCTTGGTTACCTGAGGCCATGTGTTGGTACTGCCTGGTGTTTCTGCCCTTCTAGATCTGGGGGGTGGGGGAGGGTCCCACCTTGTTCTTGTCTTTTGTGCCTGCAGACAGGAGTCACCTCCCAAGGCCCAGCTCTTCTTTCACCAACAGCCTCCCCCATGTTGACTTTCTGCCTGCACACTTAGCAAGTGCCAGGCACTGGCTCATTCAATCCTCACAACAGCCCTATTATTATCTCCTTCTTACAGATGTGAGACTGAGGGGGAGATTGATTGATTTACAATCTCTGCTCCTAAATCGCTATGGAGTAGGGGTGACAGTTTGGTCTGGGTGCTCGGGAGTTGAAATGTCATGGAAAGTCAATATCACTGTAGGGAGCAGACTGATAAACATATGAAAAAATGTTCAAACTTCATTCATAATTAGAAAAACGCAAAGGAGCTCTCAGACATTGCTGGTGGGGATGTGCACCAATACAGCCCTTCTGGAGGGGAGTTAGGCAATGCCTAACTTATGCACTTATCTTTTGATCTGGCAGTCTCACTCTACCCTGAATATATACCTCTGATGACATAAAGTTCATATGCACAAAGCTATTCACTGTAGCATTGTTGCAACTGCAGAATATCAGAAACAATCCAATGCCCATGTAAAGAATTGGTGGAATAAACTATGGTATTTGTATGCAGTGGAGTATTATACAGCTGTGAAAAAAGAATAAGGAAGACCTCTATGAACTGATAGGAAGAGATTTCCAAAATATATTGCTACATGCAAAAAGCACAGTGCAAAGAGTATCCATAGTATATTACCCTTCATGTAAGAAAGAAGGGGTTATAGGAAAATACACACATTATCTGTTCATTTGTACAAAGGGAATACAGGAAGGTAAATCAGGATAGTATGATGGGCCAACTATACAGGGAGGTGGTAAAAATGAGGACAAAATGGGTAGTAGAGATGACAGAGGAGTGACACTTCTCTGAGTATGTCTTTTTGTGTGGATCTGACTCTTCAGAACTATAGCGGTGTTTCACACCCTCAAAAAATAAGTTTATTAACATTGAGATGTAGGAGAAACTCAAGGTGGGATACAAACAATAACCAATAAATCTAAGTATATTATAAATGAATAATATATCCACATTGAAGGGGAATGAAGAAGCAAGAAACTAACCTCAGAAACTTTGGAAAACAGTATTTTGACTGTACTGTAATAATACCCATTAATATATTCATTTCTTACAAGGGTATAGGTTAGTAATACTGAAACAACCTTATGTATATACCAAGATTGAACAAATAAATAAATATATTGTGGATAATATGATATCATTTACATCTGGAATCTAATATACGGCACAAATGAATCTTTCCACAGAAAAGAAAATCATGGACTTGGAGAACGGACTTGTGGTTGCCAAGCGGGAGAGGGAGAGAGTATGATGGTCTGGAAACTTGGGGTTAATAGATGCAAACTATTGCCTTTAGAATGGATAAGCGATGAGATCCTACTGTATAGCACTGGGAATTATATCTGGTCACTTATGATGGAACATGATAATGTGAGAAAAAAGAATGTATATATGCATGTGTGACTGGGTCACCTTGCTGTACAGTAGAAAACTGACAGAACACCATAAACCAGCTATAATGGAAACAAATAAAAATCATTAAAATAAAGAAAATTAAAAAATAAACTGTGGATAAATAGATTTCTCACTGTCAGAGAAAGAAGTTACAAGTGAGGAAAAGAGGAAAGTTAAAATGAATATTGTAATATCTGTTTGGAATCAGTGGTATCATGATTTTTTTCTTTCTTTTTTTTTGTCTTTTTGCCTTTTCTTGGGCTGCTCCTGTGGCATGTGGAGGTTCCCAGGCTAGGGGTCAAATCGGAGCTGTAGCTGCCAGCCTACACCAGAGCCACAGCAACGTGGGATCTGAGCCACGTCTGCAACCTACACCACAGCTCACAGAAACGCCGGATCCTTGACCCACTGAGCAAGGCCAGGGATTGAACCCACAACCTCACTGTTCCTAGTCAGATTCATTAACCACTGCACCACGACGGGAACTCCCTCATGATTTTCAATAGACATACAATGGCTATAGAAATAAAGACGTGCATGTTAAGTATGTATGTTCGCATACATATATTTCCTAGCTCTGTCCCTTGAGAGGGCCTAGAAGCAATGAAACCCCAGTGCCAACAAGCACATCTAGTGCCCAGATCGTGGTTTCTAACTGTCATTCTCCAATAAAAGGAGCCAGACATTCTTAGAGAAATGGTTGACTGATTTCAGGGCTGGAATGGAGAAAAGATAAGACGAGCCTGGATCACTTTATGGTGTCAGAAATTAAGGACATACTAAAAAAAAAAAATGAATGCTGGCATGACAAAAGGACAGAGGAGCCAAACTGAAAGAGCTCCCAAGAGTCAAAACTGAGGGCAATTTAAGCAACAACATAATGGCAGTACTGGGTTATAACTGATTGAATAGAATAAACATAGAAGGAATGATTTCAGTAGAAGATCATCATTAACGAAATACAATAGTAATAATTGTTGCAGGCAGGAACCATCAAATGGATGCTAGAATTAATGGGCAAAAGCATAGTGAGGAACAAGACATATGCACAATCTCAAAGTATCTTCCCATAAGATACTTATTAATTACGAAGAGGGAAATGGTAGCTTTATGATGGAAAAATCTGGCAGATACTATTATTAACCAAGTGGTCAAAATTAATACCACCATTAATACATATAGATATCGTGTGCCTTATCAATATATCTTCTGTGGTATTCTCATCAACTGTGCATAAACTAAATCTAATTATAAGAAAATATAAGGCAAACCCATTGCAGGTTATTCTGCAAAATGAATGATCAGTATTCTTCGAATGTGGGAAGGTGATGAAAGTTGAGAAAGACCACAGAACTGTCACAGGTTGGAGGAAACAAAAAATGTATATATTTAAATCAATATGTGGTCCTTGGTTGGATCCTAGACTAGAAAAGGATATTTGGGAGTTCCCATTGTGGCTCAGCAGTAACGAACCCAACAGCATTCATGAGGATGTGGGTTCAATCCCTGGCCTTGCCCAGTGGGTTAAGGATGCAGTGTTGCCCTGAGCTGTGGTGTGGGTCAAAGATGCGGCTCAGATCTGGCATTGCTGTGGTTGTAGTGTAGTCCGGTAGCTGCAGTTCCAATTTGACTCCTAGCCTGGGAACTTCCATATACCACGGGTGTGGCCCTAAAAAATGAAAAAAGAAAGAAAAGGACATCTGTGGGGAAACAAGTGAAATTCAAATAAAGTCTACAGATCAGTTCATAGTATTGTATAAATGCTTATTTCCTGGTTTCAATAATTGTATTATGTTATTTAGGACATTAACATTAGGGGAAGGTAGGTTAAGAGTATATAGGAACATTCCATACTATTTTTGTAGCTTTTCAGTACATCTATCTAAAATTATTTCAAAATAAAAAGTTAAAGACAACAAAGCAAAACAAAAGCCCTCCAGATTCAAAAGGCTATACACTATATGACATTCTTGCAAAGGCAAAATGATATTTTCTGTCCCTACAAGAAAACAGGCGGAGGGTTCCTATTGTTTGGTTCAGTAGGTTATTAACCCGACTAGTATCCATGGGGGTGCAGGCTCGATCACTGGCCTCGCTTAGTGGGTTATGGATCTGGCATTGCCGCGAGCTTTGGTGTAAGTTGCAGACATGGCTTGGATCCCATGTTGCTGTAACCGTAGTGTAGGCTGGCAGCTGTACCTCTAATTCAACCCCTAGCCTGGGAATTTCATATGCTGTGGGTGTGGGCCTGAAAAGCAAAGAAAAAAAAACCCAATAAATTTCAAATGAATAAAATACTTAATTGTTGGGTACAGTGGAAACAAATCCAACTAGTATCCATGAGGATGCAGATTCCATCCCTGGCCTTGTTCAGTGGGTCCAGGATCCAGCGTTACTGTGAGCTGTGGTGTAGGTTGCAGACGCATCTTGGATCCTGAGATGCTGTGGCTGCGGTGTAGGTCGGCAGTTGCAGCTCTGATTCAACCCCTAGCCTGGGAACTTCCATATGCTGTGAGTGCGGCCCTAAAAAAAAGAAAACAGATGAAGGGTGTGGAGGGAGGAACTGACTATAAGGGAACAAGGGAGAGTTTTCGGGACAATGAAGTTCTATATCTTGTTTGTGGTGGTTACTACATGACTGCACATGTTCGTCAAAATTTGTGGAACTGTACACAAAAAAAGGGTAGATTTTTTGTATGTTAAATTATACCTTAATAAAATTATTTAGGAGTTCCCATTGTGGCTCAGTGGGTTAAGAACCTGACACAGTGTTCTTGAGGATTTGGGTTCAATACCTGGCCTCGCTCAGGGGGTTAAGGATCCGGCATTGCCTCAAGCTGCCCTGTAGGTTGCAGTTGTGGCTCGGATCCAGTGTCACTGTGGCCGTGGAATAGGCCTGCAGCTGCAACTTCAATTGGACTCCTAGCCTGGGAATTTCCACATGCCACGGGTTTGGCCGTAAAAAGAAAAAAATTTTCAAATGTAAAACATGCACAATGCACAGTTTGTAAGACTGCATACAAACCAAAAGACACATATTACATTTAATAGAATGTTTGCCTATTGATGGGGAAAGAGGATTTGGCGTAGGGTAAGGGTGCACAGGGAATGAATAAATAAAAGGTAAGCAAGGGGCTTCACAACAGAGTGAATTTACACAGTGCTATGAACAATGAATGTGAATAATTCAATTCTCTGCACCTGCATTCAAAAAAAAAAAAAAAAAAAGAAGCAAACAAAAACAAAGAAAGAAAAGCTGAGTGAAGTTTTATTTCATTGCAGACAATTCTATTAGAAACAACTTACATACCCATCAAAAAGAGACCGGTTAAATAAATTGTAGTACCTCTATACAATGGAATTCTTTTCTTTTCTTTCTTTTTTTTTTTTTTTTTTTTGCTTTTCAGGGCCACACCTGCAGCATATGGAGGTTCCCAGGCTAGGGGTCTTATCAGAGCTACAGCTGCCAGCCTATGCCACAGCCACAGCAACAAAGGATCTGGCCACGTCTGCAGTCTACACCACAGCTCATGGCAACACTGGATCATTAACCCACTGAGCAAAGCCAGGGATAGAATCCACAACCTCATGGTTCCTAGTCAGATTCATTTCCGCTGTGCCATGGTGGGAACTACTACAATGGAATTCTAAGCAATTGCAAAAATCAAAACCTCTTTCATTTATTAGTCTAGAATAACTCCATGTACTTTTTTTTTTTTTGCTTTCTAGGGCCGTACCTGCGGCATTTTGAAGTTCCCAGACTAGGGGTCTAATCGGAGCTGTAGCTGCCGGCCTACACCACAACCACAGCAATGCAGAATCTGAGCAGCGTTTACAAACTAGGCCACAGCTCACAGCGACGCCAGTTCCTTAACCCACTGAGTGAGACCAGGGATCAAACCCACAACCTCATGTATACTAGTCAGGTTCATTACTACTGAGCCACAACAGGAACTACTTTAATTTTTTTTTTCTTAATACATTAATTTTAATGAATCCTGTTTACAAATTACATGCTATATCTTTAAGAAGAAAAAAAAGCAGAGGTGCAGAACTGACTGATTAGAAAGTTAGCATTTCCTTAATTTGCTTGTACTTCTACAAAATATTTTTGGAAAGTGGTTGTACTTACACAAAAACATTTTTAGGAAGAGATATAAGAAACTGGCAGCAATGGTTCCTTCCCAGTAGAGAGCTGGAAGTCTAGAGCATAGGGGTGAAAGGGACATTTTTCTCTGGGTACATTTTGATAGCTTTTGACCATTGAACTATGTGCATGTCTTGTCTCTTCAAACAATTTTTAAAATTTAGGCATGTCAAGAGAACTTGCAGACACTACCTTAACCTACTAGTGACCTCACCATACCACTGGTAACTGGTGAGTGTGTGCAAGCTTTTGGACATGTGTGCATGCATGCATAAGTTTGTGTCTACAAGTTTTGGGAAAAACAATGCTCAGTTTCTGTTCAGCAGCCCTGAAAGAACCTGGGATTCAGCTATGAATAATGAGCCCACCAGGCACAGCCAATATAACTGAGGGGGAGCAGGCTGTCCTGGCTCCACTTCCTAGGTCCTGGAACCTCAAGTCAGCTAAGTCACTCAGAATGGCGCTGTCCAGGCTCTGGATCTTGGGCTCAGAACCTGCAGGCACAGACCTCTAGGGGTCTCCACAGCGCTGGAAACTAGTCCTTCCCACCCAGACTCAAGTCTATGGAGCCTTATTTTGAAAGGAGAGAAAGGTGAATCACACAGGAGAGAGTAAAGGACAGCGGGATCCTTCTGACACTTGCAGGATGATAGGCAGGAATTGAGAAGTCAGCTGGTCTAATTCTGATTGAATCCCTTCTACAAGATCCCTGCTAAACAGCCCGCCAGTCCCTACTTAGACACTCCCAGGGACAAGGATCACATCTGTAGGAGAGAACTCTTTTGTTGGAGAACATCTCAAATAAGGTTTTAGGTCCTTATTCAGACGACACCTGCCTTCCTCCCACTTCTTCTCACTGGTCCTAGTTCTGCCTGTGGAAACTCCCTGGGAGAGGAGGACTGAATGCTGTAGTGCTTAGAAACATGGATGTGAGAACACGGGACCTGGCGCTTAGTTGTGTGAACTACAGACTTAATCACTCTTAATCCCTCTGGGCATGTTTTCCCATCCGTAAACTGAGAATAACAATAACGTGCATGTCATTGGATTGCCATGAGGATTAGTTAAGATAATACAGGAAGACTAAGTCGCACAATGCCTGGAACAAAGAAAATGATTAACTCACTCTGTCTATTACTTCTAGTGTGATTCCTCAGCCATGAGACTTCCTTGAGAGTTTGAAACAATGGCGTCTTGGCCAAGAAGACCAGGCCAGCCGTGGTTTCAGGCATGAAGGGGACCCTGGCTGCCTCTGTTGCCTCCACTCACCCGTGATGAGGTTGTCCACAAGGGTGGTGGGCATGCAGAAGATGCCCACCAACAGGTCGCTGACGGCCAGGTTGAGGATGAACATGTTGGTGACGGTGCGCATGCGCCGGTTCTTGAGCACGACGAAGCAGACCAGGGTGTTGCCCACCATGCAGAGGAGGAAGATGAGCACGTAGGCCACAATGAACATGGCGGCCACTGGGGTGGAGTGCTGGTAGTAGGAGAAGGTGAGACTTGTGGCTGGGGTGGTCTCGGCATCACTCCCATTCTGGCTGGGGGTCTGGCTGCTGTTGGACAGCTGGAAAGACTCCCCTATGAGCAAAGGAGCAAGTGGGTCAGGGTCCCAGGCAAAGAAGAGACGCTTGACTTCTCACTACTAGGGAGATCCTTCCGAGGTCCAAACCCTGACCGTGACCTTGTACCCGGGTCATGGGCTCAACTCCAATTGTAACTGGATGTACTGATCCAAGACTTTCAAGCCACAGCCACGCAAACCCTGACCTCACGTCTCTGTCCCTATCTGGTCCTCCACTCATTTCCCAGTGTCATTTGCACACAGTCCCCCTCTGTTCCACCCAGCCTCCATCCTTCTCAGCCCTGCTTTCTGCCCCAGCGGCTGATCTCTCAGGACTACATCACCCAGGTTCCCCTGCGCTCTGGTTTTGACTGCATTCAGTCAACAGAGGCACCGAAGGAGACTGAAGGAATGGAGAAGAGAGAGGTCAGGGTATTGTCTCCTGCCTTGCTCGCTGCCCAGGCCAAGTCTGCTCACGGGGATGTTTTCATGGGCACAACTCCTCTTCTGTGGCTCTAGCTTTTTCAGGGCTGCGGTGACACCATTCCCTCTCTTCACCTGCTGCTTCCGGTGACAGCCAGTCCCTGGGTGCAACACCATCCCTTGCTGGGGTTCTCCCGCTGTCCCCTCCCCTCTGTAAAGTCTATTTAAACCCTTTCTGAGCACCACCTGTTTTTTTCTGGGATCCTGGCTATTATAACCTCAAAATGATGCCCCTTCTTGTCACCTCCACAGAACTGTAGCTGGGAAAGGCAAGAAGGCAGTAGAGGAAAGGAGAACAAAAAGAGACTCTGAACCAGGGTTGAGGAGCAAAGGCACATGGTAAATTCCCTGGAAGACCATCCAAAGCCAAGACCACCATCTACTCTCCACCTCCTCCCATCGTGGGATCAGCTACTTCACTCGCACAGCGTTTAAGGAAGCACTTCCATATCTATTATTTGCTCTAACCCTCCCTGCTACCACATCAGGTAAACAGGTTAGGTAGTAGCCCCATTTGAATTGGGAGAACTGGGATCAAGGGGGTTTTGAGGCTTGCTCAAGGGGACACAGAAATCTACAAGAGAGGTGGCCTTGCTCTGGGTGTCTTTAATTCGTCCCAGGTTTCAGTGTGTGTTTCTCCAGACATGTTTGGAAGGGAGTGGCTGAGTGTCCAACCACGGCTCTTCTGGGAAGTCATTAGTTGTGGTGACTCAGGATGTTCTCTTGTAAACTATCCCCCTGCCGCCCCCGCCCCGGGGACTGTTCTGGGAGATGAAGTCTTTGGGGAATCTTCTGTCGCATCCAGAGCTCAGCCATTGGCCTGGGGGTCCCCTGGAGGCTTGGGACCTAGAGGCTGGAGGGACACGGTGTGGGGAGCACAGGCCAATGAGCTGTCACAGTGGGGGCCGCAGAGACCAGCAGGTGTATCGGGGCACTCGGGTGTTGGGCATAGGGCCTGCTGGTAGAGAGGGAGAAACTGGAAGTCTGGGTGTACAGTGAGAGGAAGACATGATACTCTACTCTTTATGCCCTCCAAGGACATCTAGTAGTACCGAAATATCTTTATCTTAATATGCAAAATGTCAAACATATAGTGACCATATATAAGAGTATATAGTTTAAGGAGTTCCCATTGTGGCACAGAGGAAACAAATCTGACTAGGAACCGTGCGGTTGCAGGTTCAATCCCTGGCCTCACTCAGTGGGTTAAGGATCTGGCGTTGCCATGAGCTGTGGTGTGGGTTGCAGACTCAGCTAGGATCTGGCGTTGCTGTGGCTGTGCCATAGGCTGGCAGCTGCAGCTCTGCTTCAACCCCTAGCCTGGGAATCACCATATGCTTCAGGTGCAGCCCTTAAAAAAAAAAAAAAAAAATGTATATAGTTTAACAAACCGTAACAGGAGAGAGAGGGGGAAAAAAAAAAAAAAAAAAAACCTATGTATTTATTTATTATCCACCTTCAATAAATAAATAAATAAATAGCCTCACCTCTCTTTGGAGGTGAGGCTATGGATGTGGTTCTGAAGCATAACCACATCACTTCCTTTTATCCATAAATATTTCAGATTGTATCTCTAAAAAATAGGACTAACCCCCCCAAAAAAACCCAGTATTATTATCACACCTAACAAAGCCAACAGTTATGTCACAATTTCATCGATTACTCATCATTCAAAATCCATGACTGCTGCAGAATTTTTTTTTGTCTTTTTTTTTTTTTTTTTTTTTGCTATTTCTTTGGGCCGCTCCGGTGGCATATGGAGGTTTCCAGGCTAGGGGTCTAATCGGAGCTGTAGTCTCCAGCCTACGCCAGAGCCACAGCAACGCAGGATCCGAGCCGCATCTGCAACCTACACCACAGCTCACAGCAACACCGGATCGTTAACCCACTGAGCAAGGGCAGGGACCGAACCCGCAACCTCATGGTTCCTAGTCAGATTCGTTAACCACTGCGCCACGACAGGAACTCCCTGCTGCAGAATTTTAAAACAATTTGAGTGAGGATCCAAACAAGACCTCTGCTTCTATTATGTATTATTATGTGGCAAATCACCCCCAAATTTAGTGACATGGCACCGAGGGTTAGTAATCTGGGTGATCCTTCTGCAGATCTCTCGGGATCACTCAAGCAGCTGGGCTCCTGATGGCTGGTAGGTCCAAGATGACCTCCCTCACATGCCTGGTGGTTGGTGCTGTGGTGTCTTAATTCTCCACATGGCCTCTCTTCTCCCAAGAGGCTAGACTGGGCTTCTTCACTGCTGGGCAGTCTCAGGATTCCAAGACAACAGGGAAGAAGCTATAGGCTTCTTGAGATCTAGGCGCCAGAATGTGTAATCATCACTTCTGCCACATTCTGCTGGCCAAGGCAAGCCACAAAGTCGGCCCAGATTCAAACCAAAGGAGAAAGAGTTTCTACCTCTTGATAGAAGGAGTGGCAACATTACATTGCAAAAGGCGGGTGAAACAGGGAACCATGATTCAAGAAGTTCCATTACTATAAAATCTATCACCGTCTCTGCATTGTATTTGGTTGATATGGCTCTTAAGTCTCTCTTAGTTTCCAGGTTTTCTGTTTCTTTTCCTTCCTTCCTTCCTTCTTCTCTCCCTCCCTCCCTTCTATCATTCCTTCCTTTCAGCTGTGCCCACAGGATACAGAAGTTCCCAGGCCAGGGATCAAACCTGTGCCACAGTGACCTGAGCCACAGCACTGACAACACTGGATCCTTAACCTGCTGAGTCACCAGAGAACTCCTCTGTTTCTATTTGCCCCCTGAAATTTATTTGTCATAAAAATGTCTGAGTCATTTATCTGTAGATTTTCTCACAGATTGGATTTTGCCCATTGCGCCCTCTCCGTGTCATTTTACAGGTTTTAGTCTCTGTCCCCTCTATTTCCTGTAAATGATAATTAGAGGCTTGATCTGATTAAATCTGGTGGTCTCTTTTTTCTTGCCAAGCTTGATCCATGGACCTAGGTAACATCAGCCTGATCCCTTCACTGTCAAGTTCCCCATCAGTTTTTCACCAGTGTTTTCAGTAGGAAACACTAACGATTATGGCCTAGACCTCTCACAGCATCTTAAGTACAAGCCAGACTCTTCGCTGCATGGTCTGATTCTTGTTGCCATCACTCTGGCCTCACCCCAGGCTGATCTCCCCTTTGCCCATTGTGCACTGGCCACTTCAAGATGCATCTATGCAGAAAAAACAAAATCTCTATAAGTGGACCAGTGCTGTTCAGACCCATATTGTTCAAGGGCCAACTATAATTAAGTCATGAGGGCAAGCTCTCATGAATGGACATGATACCTTGATGAAAGAGACCCCAGAGAGTTCCCTGTCCCTTCCATCAAGGGAGGACACAGGCAAAGATGACTGTATAAACCAGGAAGCAGGTTCTCACCAGACACTGGATCTGTACTTGATCTGGGACCTCCAACCTCTAGAACTGTAAGAAGCAAATTTCTGTTGTCTTTAACCCACCCAGTCTATGGCTTAAAAAACCATATTTTAAAATGGTTTTTTAAAAACTTAAAAGCCTATTTTGTTACAGCAGCCCCAGCAGACTGAGACCTCTCCTCATCTGTGTGGGAACTTCTTGCTCTCATCCTTAACATGGAAACACACAATTCCTGCCTATGACCTTGGGTAGGTCATGTCATCTCTGTGAAAACCTGAGTCCTTACTGGTAAAATGGAGATAGGCACACACTTACTGAAAAGGGGTTGTGGTGGGGAGTCAGGGAGATGATGTGTGAAGAGAACCCAGCTCGGTGAGGGCACATAGCATGCAATGTGTGGTTAGCTTAGCAGCAGCCATACCATATTAAACTGACAATGGATATGAGGATCATGTTTTTATAATACTCTTGGTGTGGACTCCTCCCTGGAAAGCCTGAAAGATGCCTGAGAGAGAAAACAACACTAAAGTGAAGGTTCTGAGCACAGAATCTGCCTGGTACTTCCTCGATTTCATAGCTTTCCCACTAATAACTCCACTGTTATCATATCTGCTTGTTTGTCCCAGTACCACATAGGAGCTCAGCCACAGACCTGGGTTCACCATTCAGGACCTACTTCCCAAGAGCCACTGGGAACTCGCTGAAGAACACAGCACAACAAGGTACAAATGGCCAAGGAACGCACAGGTCAGAAATTTCATCTGTAATTAAAGAAATGCAATTTTAAAAGAACACCGAGATAAGCTTTTCATCAATCAGATTGGCAGAGGACTTCCTATCATGGTTTGGCGGTTAACGAACCTGACTAGTATCCATGAGGACACAGGTTCGATCCCCAGCCTCACTCAGTGGGTTAAGGATCCAGCGTTGCCATGAGCTGTGGTGTAGGTCGCAGATGCGGTTCGGATCCAGTGTTGCTGTGCCTGTGGTGTAGGCCCACAGCTAAAGCTCAGATTTGATGCCTAGCCTGGGACCCTCCATATGCCATGGCAACGGCCCTAAAAAGACACACACACACACACAAAATCAAGTTGGCAGAGAGGAAAAGCACTCAGTGACACCAGAGGGTGGCCGTGCACTGTGGGGGTTGGAGAGATACATAGCAGCTCAGTCTTCACCATGGGGGCACATCCATCCAGTGACCTGACACAAGACCCACACCCTGAGCCAGCCTTTCCACCTCTAGGGACTTACCTAAGGAACAGAACAAATTCTAGTGGTGTCGGGGAACATACTGACCAAGGGTTGTAATGGTCACAAAATAATAACTGCATTATAAATGCATATAAATTATAAAATAACTGCATTATAAATTCAGCATCAAAGCGAGTGTGTGTCTGCGTGCACATACTTGTGTATGAACAGATGACAAAAAACAAAAGTCAGTGTGAATACACAAGGGGTGTTTTAAGTGACTTTTAGTTTCCTTTTCACTTGCATTTCAAACTTTCTAATCAGAAGGAAGCTCAGGGAGTTCCCGTCGTGGCGCAGTGGTTAACGAATCTGACTAGGAACCATGAGGTTGCGGGTTCGGTCCCTGCCCTTGCTCAGTGGGTTAACGATCCGGTGTTGCTGTGAGCTGTGGTGTAGGTTGCAGACGCGGCTCGGATCCCGTGTTGCTGTGGCTCTGGCGTAGGCTGGGGGCTACAGCTCCGATTAGACCCCTAGCCTGGGAACCTCCATATGCCGCGGGAGCGGCCCAAAAAATAGCAAAAAGACAAAAAGACAAAAAAAAAAAAGAAGGAAGCTCAGATAAATATGATTAAAATACTGTATAAGTGGTTCTCAACTCTGACAGTACCTCTGGCAGCACCACTGGGAGCGTGGAAGAGCAGAATCCAGCTGGACTTCCAAGAGCTTCTGTGTCCCATACTGGAGGGGGACCAACTAGCTTGCTCCTCCCGCCTCTTCTCTCCAGTGGCCTCCTTCCCCTGCAGTGGCCACTTCCACACAGGTCACCCAGCTCCAGCAGTATGGACAGACATCCTCCTGGCCTATGGCCTCCCTCAGTCACGGAGCCCCCAGGTGGGGCAGGCAGCCACAGAGGCTGCCAGGGGCTCTGAGGAAACCACTAGCCTGGGGTTGGGCAGGGAGTGGGGTGGAGAATGCTGCCCTCTGCTGACTTAACCACACCGCACAGCATGCCACACTGCTGAAGCCGAGGCCCAGTGGGGAAGGTCTGATGGGGACCACTGCCCGGCTGACCCTGGCAACTGTGCAGGAGAGTGGGCACCCTACAGTGTCTGTCTGCAGGCCCTCAGAGACCCTCTGGGCCATATTTTTGGTCCAGCCACCCAAGAACACCTTCTTCTGCCCTCCAGTCAGTAAGCTGGCTAGTCAGTGACCCTTGCTCATTGAGACCTGGTGACACAGCTTCTGGGCCAATGCTCAGAACTCAGTGACAGCTCTTCCTGTTGTTGTCTTACTGTCTCTTGTCCCCACCTCTCCCACTTCTGCTCCCTGGAGCCACACAGAACAAGAATGGGCCCCTGTCCCCAAGGTCATTTCTTTCACCTCACCTTTTTCCCACCCTGAACATTTCAGAGCCTCTTCAGCAAATGGGGTTCTAGGCCCATCTCACCATCAATATTTTGATCCCCCCAGAAACTTTCTTCCAGATTGCAAGCTGTATTGCCCCTATTTGAAGTGTATGAAATTGATTTTTTCTTTTTAGGGTACACCTGCAGCATAGTTCCCAGGCCAGGAGTTGGATTGGGGCTACAGCTGCCGCCTGTGCCACAGTCACAGCAACGTGGGATCGATCTGAGCTGCATCTGTGACCTACACAGCAGCCCAAGGCAACACCGAATCCTTAACCCACTGAGTGAGGCCAGGGATCAAAACTACATCCTCATGGATACTAGGTTAGATTCTTAACCTGCTGAGCCACAGTGGGAACTCTGCAATTGATTCTTTGGACCTAGATTCAGGACTCTGCATTTCACTTAATTTCATTTTCTTGGCTTCCATCAAACATTCTAGAATGGTGAGATACCCTTAAATCTTGAATCTGTTGTCATGTGGGTGTTATGGCTCTTATCTACAGATTTGATGAGCATGCCTTTTATTTTCCCTCTAAATTATTTAATGTCATGTCAAGGATGGAGTCTGAGGGGGCTCTAAGCAGCATCCAAGCCTTAATGAAAGCTCCTTGTCAGTCCTCCCCCATTTCACAGCCCTCTGTCAGTTCACAGAGCTCTCATGAGAGACAGAGTCCTGTTGAAATCTCACAATTCATCCCTCTGCCTCTTAGAAACCTAGTCTGAAAGCGGAAATGTGGTAGGTTAAGCCTGATTTGTTCTTAGCCAGCACTAATACTGGCTCCTAAAGCCAACAATATTTTTCTTTTTGAACAATGTTTCTTTTTGAAAAAAATTATTTTCATAAAAAAAATGCTCACTATAAAACAGTTTTGAGAATAAAAGAGTTTAAAAAAAATCCCTGAAATCTCACATCCAGAAATGAACCCCATGGCCAACGAACGCATTTGTGATGCTCCCAGCCACATCCCAAAGATTCTGCCTGGTTGGACAGTTTCCTGCCCTTCCAGTGCCCCATCAAGCCTGCGCCAGCCCTCGCTCTCTGTTTTGCTTTCTTTGAAGCCACAAACAGGAACAACCCAGATGTAGGGAAGTGGAGCAACCCTCAACCAGTGGAGAGGAGCAAAGAGCAGTCAGCTCCCCGTCTCATGTGGGGAGATGCATTCTGTGTTTTTCTCAGAAGGCATCCAGAGAGATAGAACAAGCCCCAATGGTTCTGGTTCTTGCCTTTTTTTTCCCTTTCCCTTCTCACTCTCCTAACCTCTGCTTCCTGCCATCAGCTCCTTGCCTTAGGGTGTGCTTTTAGAAGCAGGAGCCCTCAAACAGAGATGCTAGTGACCACCTCTGTGCATATACTTTACATGTATATATCCAATAATAAGCCTATGTAATTTCAAATAAAGGAATCATACTACATGTGTTCTAAAACCTATGCCTGTGACATACGAAAGTTCCCGGGCCAGGGTTCGAACCCATGCAAGAGTAGCGACCCGAGCCACTACAGTGGCAATGCCAGATCCTTAACCCACTAAACCACAAGGGAAGTCCCCAAACCTACTTAAAAAAAAATTACTCACAGGAGTTCCCTTCATGGCTCAGCAGTAACAAACCTGACTAGTATCCATGAGGACGTAGGTTTGACCCCCGGCCTCACTTAGTGGGTTAAGGTTCTGGTTTTGCCGTGAGCTGTGGTGTAGGTCACAGATGAGGCCTGGATCCCGAGTTGCTGTGGCAGTGGCTAGAAGCTGTAGCTCTGATTTGCCCCCTAGCCTGGGAATCTCCATATGCTCTAAAAAGCAAAAAAACAAAACAAAAACAAAAATTCACGGTAGGCAGTAAACCTATTTTCCTGTCATTATGTAAAATCCTAAACACAGTTCCTAATGTCTGTAATAGTATGCTGTTGCAGGTGTTCTCATCATTTAATTTATGGACATCTAGATGATTTCCAAGTTTGCACTATGATGAAAATGCTGCGCACATATCTTTGCAAGTACAGGATGGCCTCTTCTGAAAAAATTCTGAGACGTGTGACTGCTTTACTGTCTCCTCAGAGTTCACTATGCGTTTGAATTTTAACAGAAATCAATATTAATTTTAGCAGTATAGAGGGTTTTTTTTTGGTTTGTTTTTTAGTCTACTTTTCCTTCCTTTCTGAAAATCAGGACATTTTCCCATCTTCAGTTTTCTGGCACTTCCTTCATTCTCTGTAATTTCCTCTAAGGCAATGATTACATCTGCAAAGGTCTCCAGGTCCCTGGGATGCCATTTGTCTGCATTTGGATTGTTTGTGGCTTGTCCCTTATCCAGTCACCTTTCTTAGGCTTCACTTTCCTCCTTATGCTCTTCATGCTACCATTTGATGTAAAATTGCCTGTGCCCGGCTCTGCCTGCCCTTCCTGTGCTTTCAGATTATATGCAACACACACCCAAGCCCCAAGCAGATTCCTTTTTGCTATCCTTACTTACACTTTGAAAGCTCTTTGCTCCTCTTTGCCAATTTTCCTCGGCTTCTGTTCACTTTGGGCTTCAGTGCTTTGCTAATACTGTTCTTGCAAATCCCGCCAATCTTCTAGATTCATCTTGGACTCTGCATCCCTCGTTGCATCTCTAGTTGCATCTTGTGTGGGTACATTTTTTAACGCCTAGATCACTGGAAAGCTATAAATGCAGTTGCACGCGATGTTCTGTAAAACTCCTTCTTTTTTGCCAGCTGTGCCTGCAATTACTTACTTGGAATTCCTGGGTTTTATTACCTCCTGTAGCAGCTTTCTTTTACGGGCATGATTTTGTTCAACACATCTTGTCTGTCTTATTTTACCCTTACAGCTACTCTCTGAAGCCAGCTGAAAGTAAGTTTCCCCATTCAAGAGATGGGTAACCAGTGGCACAGAGAGGTTTAGGCAAAACCCTAAAGATGCCCAGCAAGTGGATAGACCAGCCCTCAGTCCTCCAGTTTCGTATCCTACATACGGTTTCTCTTGCCTACACTGGCTTGGGGGGTGGGGCACAGGGTCTGGACCTCCACCTGGTAAGGTTGGGGCAAGCAGCCTCATGCCTGGGTCCTCTATGGGGGGAAAATCTGTGTGGAGGAGATCTTGTCTAGAATTCCATCTCTCCCTCTACTCCCAGCCCTTCCAGCAGGCAAAGTCGGTGACAATTCCTCTAAAGCTAAGAGGCAAGCTGTCTTCACCTGGTTTCAAAGGATGCCCTGCCCAGGCAGGAAGGACCACACTGTGCACACAGGGACAGAGGCTTCCAGGTCTTTCCCTGCTCTTTCCTGTCTCTCACACATATTTGCACGCACACACACATGCACACACTACAGAGCCCTCTTAGGTCTTTCTTCCTCTCTCATTGTGTCTCTGTCACACACACACACACCAGTGTTGGGCCCTGGACAGCCCTCAGTGATCAGACACAGCCCCTTTCCTCGCCGTTTGCTCACTGCTCCTCAAGTCAGTACCCACCCACCCCCAGCCGCAGGGTCACTCACCCTCCATGCTGCCCACTCCACAACTGTCTCCGACAGAAAGAGGCAGCAGGCCCCTCCAAGCTGGCAGGGAACTGGGGTTCTCTGGCTCTAGGTTGCTGGTACACGTCCCTGCCTCTGGGCTTGGTGGTTCGAGTCCCGGGCCTGACGGAAGCGCACAGGCGTCTTGCGCTCGCGGGCCCCAGCCTTGCGCGAGGTATCACTCCCCTCACTGCCCGGAGGCGGCCAGGCGGCAGCAAGGGCTGAAGCAGCGCTGCTCCGAAGCAGCACTTCTGCCCGCCCGGCTCTGCCGCTCGCTGCCTGCCCCCCGCCCTCCCCCTCCCTCTGCCAGAGGGAGGGGGTCGGCGCGGTGCCGTCGCCATGGCACCCGGTGCACCTGTGTCGCCCCGCAGCGCCCCCTGCACGCTGCGCCCGGCTAGACGAGGGCGCCCCCCGCCGCCTCTTTGATTTGGCTCCCTCAGCGGGGACCGACCTGCATGTTTACGCTTGGGCAAGTGTCTTACCTGCATCTGAGCCTCAGTTCCTGCTTTTGTGAAATGGCTTTGAGGGAAGTAAATGAGATGATGTCAAAGTTTGTACCCAGTACCTTGGAGATGCCCAACAAATGGTCCCTTGAGCAGCATTGGAGGCCACCTCCCTCCCACTTCACCCTGGCCAGGCACCTCCACCCTAGACTTTTTGTCATATGAATGAGGCTCCCAGGTTCCTGGCAGAGGGAAGAGAGTGAATGGCCCATTCCTCCCTTTATGGGGGATTAGGGTTTATTCTGGGAAGGCTCTGAGGAAACAGTACCCATCAGGCTTCCTCCTAGTCTCCCTTCTCCCTCTAGCCGCTCCTCTGCCCAGTGTGGCCGACAGAGACTCAGAACTGGAAGGGCCTTAGAGGCTGCTGAGTGTAACCCTGACCTGGGCAGGTGTCCTGATCCTAATGCTCAGCAGTGGGTACTTCTGACTTCAGATCATTCTCTTCTCTGCAGGACAGCCCTTCAGAGAGCTGGGGGGGTGGGGTGGGGGGGTGCCCTCTCAAATCTGCCCATCTATAGGCAAAACACTGGGTTCTTTGGGCCGTATGCTTCCTGTGATATGCTTCAGTTTCACCTCTAAAATGGGGATAATCCTACCCTCTAGAGTTTGTGAAGATGAAAGGAGTTCCTCTAAGTAAAGCTCTTGGCACGGTGCTTGGCACACAGTAAGAGCTCGATAAAAGTTATCATGTCATTACTCCTGAGTCCACCTTCCTGTGGAATTGCTCACAGTTCCTGAAGCTTTCCTGATAGTCAGGACCCAGAACTGTGACAAGTCACATCAAGCCCCCTTGACCAACACAGAGTTCAGGACACAGCTGTAAAATCTGCATAGTCCAGCAGTGCCTTTCATTGCATGTGTGACTTTGGAAAGGCTAGCCTCTTTGGGCCTCAGTTTCCCTTCATCCACAAAATAGTGATAATATTACTACCACATAGTAAAGCACAACAGTTCCTGGTGCATAGCAGGTGCTCAGTAAATATAAGCTATATTATGTGGGCACTAGACTATGAATAGTTCAGTCTCATCTCTTTTTGTTGTTCCTTTTCCCTCTCCCCCTTTCTTCTTTCTTTAGAAGCCACCTTTTAATCATTCTTGTGCATTTGCCTTAAGCTTGTAGTCAATGCCCCCCACCTGACATCTTTTTTATTTGAACGGTTCTGGACCACAGAGCCTCTTTTCCTTCCTTCTCCCTCCTCCTTTTTTTTTTTTTTTTTTGGCTTTTCTAGGGCCACTCCTGTGGCATATGGAGGTTCCCAGGCTAGAGGTCTACTCAGAGCTGTAGCCACAGGCCTTTGCCAGAGCCACAGCAACGTGGGATCCAAGTCGCATCTGTGACCTACACCACAGCTCACGGCAACACTGGATCCTTAACCCACTGAGCAAGGCCAGGGATCGAACCAGCAACCTCATGGTTCCTAGTCAGATTCATTAACCACTGTGCCACGACGGGAACTCCCTCCCTTCTCTTCTACAGACTTCTTTCTTTCACCATTGGAACTCTGTGCCATGCCCAAGTACGTGTGGCCCTATGCAAAACAAACTCAGCGGTCTAGACTCTGAGGGTCAGGCAGGGTAATGCCGTGGAGAGAAGGAATTGGGTGTGATTTCTGTCTCCACCATTTATTATCTGGTAGCTTCAGGTGAGTCGCTTAAGCCTTTTAATCTCACTTTCACCATCTGTAAAATGGAACTTCTCAAGACTGTTGTGAGGATTAAAAGTCAAGCGCCACTAACACAGTGTCCTTCCTTATCCCCAAAGTTATGGGTGGAAGCTAAATGGGGAGATTGGGTAAAGGTCTTCCCATGCAGATGTAAAAAGTGTCTCCTCTCACCTCCCTACATACTCCGAAGGGGCTCCCAGAAAACCTGGCTGCCACTGCTGTGTTTCGGATCACGTTCAGGTCAGGTTCATCTGACCTTCTGTCTAGGGTCTTTCCCAGCCCTGGACCCTCCATCAAGCAAAGTACCTTTGTTCCTATTTTACAGGTGAAGCCACTATACCTTACCTAATATTATACAGCTGGGCAGTGGGCGATAGAGGGAGAACGTTCCTCCAGACTCCGAGAGCATTGGCTCTGCTCCCCACCTGCATCCCAGCCCACCCCCAAGATGCTCGGTCCTCTGGGAGCATCTGAGAAACTGGGGGTGAAGTCATCCAGGGCACAGAAACAAACCCTGTTCATCTGGAGGAGCCCCAGCACTTCCTTGCCCTGCAGGGCTTCCCTCTCTGTCCATTCTGGCCAAGCCCTGGGCCCTGCCCCTCCCTCATCCTTGGGAAGCTGCTCCCCATCCCCTCCACCCTCAGCTGCTGTGGCAGGGCTCCTGTGCCATCCTAGGAATCTTTTCACAGGAAGCCCCACTTTCCTTGAAACTGATTTCCACCTGAAAACTGGGTGCCAGTTGGGGCAGAGGGCAGTGGGATGGAGAAGGTCCTTGAAGGGAGAAGAGCCTCCTGTGCTGACTGGAATCCCTGTGGACACCTGCTTGGAGAAGGGTCTGAAGGGAGGGGAGCAGCGGTAGAGGGTGATCTTAAATCAAGCTTTGAGGGTGGGGGTGGGCACTGAGGGAGGTCAAAGGGACAACAGCATGACTGAAGGATGGCCTTTCCCCTTAGAGAAAGCAATACAGTCCCTGCCACCCAAGGGAGGGATGCTTTAATGGGCTGCGGTGAATTTGGAGGAACTGAGGCACAGCCGAGCAACCTGGCTGAGGTCCAGGCTGGCAGGGTGCCATGTCTTAGGCTGTGATGCCGTGTCTGGGAGTCAGGAGCCTCCAGTTCTAGGGCAACTTCTGCTTCCTGCGTAACCTTGAATGAGTTGGGCATCAACCTCTCTGGGCATCAGTGTGAAAAGGGAGGTGAGATTAGAAGCAAGTCATTTGGTGACCACTAACCTGGTCTCCTCATATTTGCATTTTGAGCTGCCAGTGGACACAAACCTGGAAGTTTCCCCTCTTCCCAAATCAGCTGTCTTCCGTCCCCTGCTGGCTGCTCCTCCTGCTGTGTTGTCCTCCTAGGAAAAAACCCCCATCTGCATAGTCTGAGCATAAACCAAGTGGCAGGTGAGGAGCCTACAAGGTCAGGCAGGTGAAGCCAATGCACAGATGAGCGTGGCCAGGTATGGCCACTTGGGCACTTCTGCCTGGCTTCTGCCACCAGCTCCAGGAGGTCACTGCCGTCAGAATGCAGACTTGGGGTGCTCAGCTTTTCTGATTTTTCAGAAGCCAAAAACCCAGATCTTTTTCATGAAAAGGTGAGTGGGCAACTCAAAATTAAACATTGTGCAGGCTAAACAAAATACATCTATGAGCTGAATTCAGCTCAGAGCTCTTCTGCAACTTCTTAAATCTCTACAGGCCTGTGGTTCTCAACCTTGGCTCCATGTGAGAATCAGACAGGGAACTTAAAAAAAAAAAAAAAAATCACCAGTGCTGGGACCCTAGTGCAGACCAACTGAATTAGAGTTTCTGGCAACTAGGGCCTAGGCATCAGTACTTTTTCAAAACTTTCCAGTGGAGACCCACTGCTAGCCCTCCTTGGCTTTTCCTCTTCCACCAGGGTCCTGGCCTCACAGAGCTCACCAGCAACTATGAGGAGATTGAATGAATGAATGATCTGAATGCTCCCCATGCCTATGGTCCACCTCCCATACTATCCCTAATGATCTTTTCAAATCATAAATCTAATTTCGACCCTCTTTATTTTTTTTGCTTTTTTTTAGGATCACACCCGCAGCATATGGAGATTCCCGGGCTAGAGGTTGAATCAGAGCTATAGCCACTGGCCTATGCCACAGCCACAGCAATTCAGGATCCAAGCCGCATCTGTGACCTACACCACAGCTCACAGCAACACCAGATCCTTAACCCACTGAGCGAGGCCAGGGATTGAACCCAAAAGCTCATGTTTGCTAGTCGGATTCATTTCCACTGCGCCACAACGGGAACTCCCTAACTGTGACCCTCTGCTTACACTCCCTGAGGCTTCCAGGTACCACCTAGATAAAACCTAAACTCCTCCATGTGCCATACAAGTCCCTTGTGACCTATAGCCTCGAATCCTGCTGTGTCTCCTTTAATCATCCCCTCTTTCCTCACCTAGCATCTGAGATTCCTTTTTAAGTGCTCCATGCCCTTTTCTGTGCTCTCCCCACTGCCTGGCTATCTCTTGCTGTCCCAATTCTTTTTTTTTTTTTGTCTTTTTTTTTGATATTTCTTGGGCCGCTCCCCCGGCATATGGAGGTTCCCAGGCTAGGGGTCAAATCGGAGCTGTAGCCGCCGGCCTATGCCACAGCCACAGCGACGCGGGATCCGAGCTGCGTCTACAACCTACACCACAGCTCACAGCAACGCCAGATCGTTAACCCACTGAGCAAGGGCAGGGACCGAACCTGCAACCTCATGGTTCCTAGTCGGATTTGTTAACCACTGTGCCATGACGGGAACTCCCGCTATCCCAATTCTTATCCCACCTCATCTGCCCATCAGCCTGTCTCTTGTCCCATCCTCTCTGCTCCCACATCTCTAGGCCAGTCTTTAGACCCATATTTCCCTGTTAGTACCACCCAGGGAGATTTTAAGCCCCACCCGCCATACTTAGGCCATGCCTGATACCAATTAAATCACCAGCTTGGTAGTTTTTAAAGATCCCCAGATGATTCTCATGTGCAGCAAAGTTTGAGAACTGCTGTCTTGACACCAAGGTACCATTTCTCTTCTCACACCTGTTTCCCTAACTAGCCTATAACCACTCCCTCCTGCCCCCTGCCACCCAAAGAGCAGGGACCTCACTGACTGCAGCATGCCCCATCTACATCCTGCTGTGTGGATGGAAAGCATGAGGCCTTGACTTCTCTCAGGCACTCTCTCTCCTCTGATCAGAGTTGAGATGTGTTCTAGGATGTGTGAGGGAGTTGGTAGGTGTCCAGGAGGAGGGTTGGCATGAAGCCATGGAGCGCCCTGTGGAATACCTCCCAGGTGGTGGGAAAGTCAAGCATCTCCAGTGGGAGACCAGGTCAGTCTCTCTCTTCCTGGCTGGAAATGCATTCAGACCTTTGGGGCGAGGAAGTCCACTGGTGTTGCCACCTATTTGAAAAGGCTCAGATTCCACAGGGAAGGGAAAGGGGGTCTCAGCCTGGTATCTGAGAAGCAGCTTCCCCATGGCTCCTGGGATGTAGGCTACTGGCACACTGCCAGCATTTTCAGCATCTGTTTTATGGCAGCGGAGGGACTGTCCTTGTGAAGAGTGAGGGCAGGGCAGCTACAGAGAGGCTGAGGTCTGGGCCAGAGTGGGGTCCCTTCCTGGGAGCCAGAAGGTACCCCCCCCCCACCCATTAGCCAGCTCAGAGGAGCACTTCCTTCAGACTGCTTTAAAATGCTCCTTAGTGAGCTCTCATGAAGGAAGAGTTATCTGCATTTATAAATGACAAGTCAGACTTCTAATGGCTGACACATTCCCACAGCTCCGCCAGGGCCAATCAGCCAAAGAAGAAAGGACGGGAGAGCTAAGAAGACCAGCTCAGGACGCAGAAAGGGCCCCAGAAAGAACCCAGGGCTGGAGCCAGGAAGCCTGGACATTCTTCTGGGCCCTGCATATCACTTGCCCCCCTGGAACACCCTCCGGAGCTCAGTGTTCCCGTCTATAAAATGGGAGCAGTTTAGGAGTAACTGCCGTGTCCCTGGAGTGCTAGGTGGTCTTTCCTGGCCTCTGGCATCTCTCCCAGGGCTCTGGCCAGGCATCCTGGGGCAGCTGCCAATGCTCCCCCTTCCAGGAACTGCTCCCCACCCCAGGCACATTTCACATAAAGAAAGGGCAGCTCCAAAGTAAGGCCCTAGGGCCCAGCATTGTATTTTGGGGAGACAGAACCAAAACCCTCTATGTGTGGTGATGGATGTTAACTAGATTTATTGAGATGGTCATTTTGCAGTATAAACCCACATCAAATCATTATATTTACACCTGAAGCTAATATATGTCAGCTGTATTCTCAAACCAAACAACCCTCTAGCCCCACAGTTTACTGTTACCATTACTATGCTTTGTATTCCACCATCTTCAACATCACAGTTCTATTCCAGGAATCTCTTGTCCAGGAAGTAAACACCGTAAATTATCATTCATTCTAGGAGACTCCTAAAAGAACCATTTAAAGGAACATCAAATTGCCCAACTCTTCAGTAAATTGCATCAAAAGAGAGCTAAAACCTAAGACTCTCTGAACCCCTTGCCTCAAAGTGTCTTTTTTTTTTTTTTTTTTTGTCTTTTTAGGGCTGCACCTGCAGCATATGGAGGTTCCCAGGCTAGGGGTAGCTGCTGGCCTACACCACAGCCACAGCCACGTAGGATCTGAGCTGCATCTGTGACTTACACCATAGCTCACGGCAACGCCGGATCCTTAACCCACTAAGCGAGGCCAGGGATCAAACCTGCGTCTTCATGGATGTTGGATTTGTTTCCACTGAGTCATGATGGGAATTCCAAAACATCTCCTTGTTTTGTCTTCTGATCCTAAACTCCTTACGCATCCTAATCAAGGTTTTCTCCCCCACACTGAAGGCCCCACCTGAAGCCAGACTCCGAAACCTCACTGCTGACTTTGCCCCTGCCCCCAGTGCAGGTAGAAGGACTTGGAGAGATGTCCCTTACCTTGAGAAGAGTTGGCTCAGCTTTATCTGACCAACGGGTTGATCTGGGATGTCTTTGGTGAGCCAGCATTCAGCAAGAAGAAATGGAGTCAGGTGGGAGTCCTCTGTTTGACCTTTGGGTAGGGGGTGGGCAGCAGCCTGACTTTTCAGGCTAGCCCCCAGGAGACAGTTATAGCAGAGCCCCCAGAATCAGAGAGATAATGACTGTGCGAGTTCTGGAAAGGCCCTTAGGGATGTCCTGGGGCAGCCCCTTCCCTTATAGACAGCAAAGGGGGTCCAGAAAGGGGAAAGAGGTTTGTCCAATTCACAGAGCTAGCCGTGGTTGTTAGATGGATTGAGTTAATATCTCTAATGTGCTTAGACCCTGCCTGGTATGCACTAAGCTCTATACAGGATTGTTAAATAAAAATGATGGAGAGTCTGGCCTAAAATTCAAGGCAAACTCTGGTTGACCTCCCAGTCTTGTTTTTTCTCTTGTCTTCTTTAGCACCCGTGGCATATGGAAGTTCTCAGCTAGGGGTTGAAAATTGGAGCTGCAGCTGCCAGCCTACACCACAGCCACAGCCACAGCCACAGCCACGGCAGGATCTGAGATGCGTCTGCGACCTACACCACAGCTCAAGGCAGTGCCAGATCCACAACCCACTAAGGGAGGCCAGGGATCGAAGCCACATCCTTATGGATACTAGTTGGGTTGGTTACATCTCAGCCACAACGGGAACTCCGACTCCCAGCTTTAGAAAACCAAAACGGACTTAAACCTTCAACCCAGGAGCCATTTCTAACCTGCATCCAAACACCTGGAGGGCTTGTTAAAAGGCACTGGGCCCCACCCTCAGAAGCGTCTGATTCTGCAGATGGGGGTGGAGGGTGAGATTTGCATATCTAACCAGCTCCCTGGCTGCTGCTATTGGTCCAGAGACCACCTCCAAGAGAATCTTGGTCAATGAGAAATGAATTGCTAAGGGTGTAATTTCCTGTATCAGTCAGGGAGAAATGGGGGACCACGGGCCCCTTCATCCTTCCTCGCAGATCCCAGGTCTCCCCCAGGCTGATGTTTAGTGCTCTGTGGCAACACAGCTTTAGCAGGCATCAGTTCTGCATGGCTGTGCCTGTGTCCACTTTGACTACTCCACGTATCACCCCAGCCTAGCTGCTTTATCTCACTCTTTCAACAAGAGGGGCAGCCCCTGCTCTCCACTGGGGGATAGGATCGACACTGGGGCCGCACAAGATGTGGGCATGAATCAAACTCCAAGGATGCAGATGAAACCAACGCGTTCTTTATTGCAGACTGAAGCTAAGGGCTCACTTACACAGTGGGCTTTGATTGGGAGCTTTTCTGACTGCCCAAGCTTTCCCAGCAGGCAAAGGCAAACTCTCCAAGCAGAGCAGGAAGCAGCTTCCAGAAGCGACCCCTTCAGAGGGCCTGTGGTGAGGATCCGGGGAAGCAGCTGCTTGGCATGCAGAGGTTACCCAGAAAGGCAGGGTTCCAGAGGGCAAACCCAGCCCTCACCTCCTGGTGGCTGTCCCTTCACCGGGAGTGCCACGCAGACTCTGAAAAGATCTAAGAGGTCCAGGGTCTCTGGGGACTGGTTTTAGGAGGGGGGGATGAGCACAGACTCGGACCCCTGACGGTGCAGGGAGGAGCTGAGACCCTTCACCCTCCACTCCAAGGGCACCCCCCAGGGTCACCCTAGGCCTCTGCTTCTCACACAGTAAAGTGCTTGTAGGAATCACCTGGAATCTTTTGAAATGCAGGTTCTGATTCTGCAGATCTGGGGGTGAGCCTGGGATTCTGCATTTCTAATGAGCTCCCATGGATCACACTTGAGTCGCAGGGCTCTGGCCATACAATGACTTTGTGCAGATCAGAAAAGTGCCCCCCACACACACTTTTTGACAAGGAGAAAACCCACTTCAGGACCCAGGCTGGGTGGGGCCAGGCCAGGCTGGGTGAGGCCAGGCCAGCCTGCACTGGCCTGCAGGCCCACTTGTCCCCAGCATCCATAGCTCATCTCAGAAGCCCTAGAAAATCCTGTTTCACCCTCCCACCCTGAAAATCTTTGTTCCCAGAGCTTCACCAGCCAGGCCTTGGGAGATGAGCAGAGTGAACACCAAGTACTCGGCAATGGGCTGACAGTGGCCCAACCTGTCAGCTTCTTGCTAAGAGACAGAAGGCCTGGGCAGGAGCTGGCCCCAGCTGGGGCCAGGGAATGGGGCTGGCTGGAAGCGTTCTGAGAAAGGGTCAGTGCTCTGAGTGGTGGTCTGAGCTCGGAACAGTCTAACATTAGGAGTAGAAGAGTGGCCACTGGTCCATGGATGTAGGGCTTGCGTAGCCTGCTTGCTTCCAGTCCTGGGGCCGTGGGTGTCTCCCACAGACCAGGCCAGGTGGGCTTAGGCTGAGTCTGTTTGCTCCACAGATGAGAAGGTGGGAGGTAGATACCAGGGATCAAGGAGTTGACAGTTTTCAAACCACAGATGCTGTCAGGAAGCAAGAGCCCCAGGCCACCTCCTGGTAGAGGGACCAGTTGTCCTTGTTTGCCGGGTACTGTCCCGTTGTTAGCACTGAAAGCCCCATGTCCTAGCAAACCCCTCAGTCCAGGTGAACATATGGTTGGTCATACAATTGCCTGGCCACACCCTAGACTCCAGGTCAAGGGCCCTGAGATGACTAGGTCATCAGGGCTTTGGGTGGTGGCCTGGGAGCTGGCTGGCCACAAATCCAATGGTCCAAAGTGCCTTCTGCCCCCACAGAGACCAATAACAAGGCAGGCAGACTGCTGCTGGAGGGAAACCGTGTCGATGGTGCCACAGGGGCAAATGGCTTTCTTTCTCTCTGGGCTGCTCCTGCAGCAGAAGCTGATGCCAGGACACGTGGTCCCTCCTGGGGAGGGACAGAGCCTTCAGGACTTCCTACCCCTCCAATTCCCTTCATTCTTTCTTTTTTGGCCACACCTGAGGCATATGAAAGTTCCCAGGCCAGGGGTCAAATCTGAGCTGCAGCCACAGCAATGCCTGATCCTCAACCCACTGTGCCACAGCAGGAACTCCTTTTTGTTTTTTTTTCTTCTTCCTACTAATTTCTTTATCATGAGGAAAGACAGAGCCAACTTGGTTTGCTCCCCACTTGCTGGCCTGATGGTCCTTGGGCTCCTATACAAATGTTTGCAGCCCCGTTGCAGCGCTCGGCCATACACTCTCCTCAGCTTTCCCACGACTCCTGGTTCAGGTTCCCGCCAATCCTGAGGCCCACAGGGCTGAGGAGGGAGCACTGGGGAGGGCCTCATCCGGGTCGGATCATAGGAAGCAATAAATAGATGGAGGTTGTCTTCTGTCCTTCTCAGGACAGCGACTGGCTCTCTGCACTAGAAACAAGGCCTCCAACCCACAAGGGCCCAGAAGATGCTCAGCGGTGCTCATCCGTGGGCTCAGGAGGTATCGATGATTTGAAGGTAAGTTGGAGGCATGAGTTCCCCCCAAAGCCTCCACGAAGCCCAAAGGAGGCAAACAACAACAACAACAACAACAAAACCCACCACTGCCCCTTTCTTCAAATTAATTACAAGGCTCAGAGATGGTGAGGATTTGCCCAGATTCACCCTGAGTCTGGGCTCCAGCCCATTCCTCGCTGCCTGCCTCCAAGCATTCCAGGGCCCACTACTGCTCTATGCTATCTATCCTGGATGCCGCACCCCTCCCGCCACTCTGTTCAGCCCACCCGCCCCCAGCCCCCCAGGCTTGGCCTCCCATGGGCCAGGCCTCCCTGCCCTCAGGGTGCCAGGCCAGGTGGCCTCTGTCCCTTGCTGGGCGGGCATGAGGAGGGAGGCCTAGGGTGGGGGGGCCCGCGCGCCCTCCGGGGACATAAGCATGTCGAACTTGATGAGCGGCGGGGCGATGACGCGCACCTCGGCGTTCAGCGGGTTGAAGCGCAGGTTGATGCTGCGCAAGGCGGGCATGGCGGCCAGCTTCTCCACGGGCACGTCTGTTGGGGGGAGAGAGGGACAGTTAGGGGCGGGGGCACAACAGAGAAGGACTATGATGAATCACCCTCTGCACACGCGCTCAGGGCCCCTTGCCTGGTCCCACGTGAGGGGCCATCAGAGCCCAACAGGGCAGTATGAGCACATACAAGAAAGAATCCTAAAAAATAAACACAAGATTACTGCTTATCTCAGCAATGCCAGTCCTGAGTGGAACTCAAAAATCACAAACAGGAACTCAAATACTTGTGCACAAGTTTTCATGGCAGCACTATTCACGATAGCTGATGTCCATCAAGGATGAATGGGTAAACAAAAAGTGGTCTGGCCAAACCATGGAATATTATTCAGCCATGAAAAGGAAAGAGGCACTGACACAAACTACAACAGTCATCAACCTAGAAAACATTATGACGAATGAAACAAGTCGGACACAAAAGGTCACAGTATATGGTTCTATTTATATGAAGAGAAATGGGTTCAAATCCCAGCTCTGCCATTTTCTAGCTTTGTGCCCTTGGGCAAATTAAACTTTCTGTGACTCGGTTTCTTCAGTGCAGTTGTACGGATCAGAGGAATTAATACAAAGTACTCAGAATAGGGAGTTCCCGTCGTGGCGCAGCAGAAATGAATCCAACTAGGAACCATGAGGTTGTGGGTTCGTTGCTGTGGCTGTGGCGTAGGCCAGCGGCTACAGCTCTTATGAGACCCCTCATGGATTGGGGAGGAGTGAGTGCAGCTGGAGCCTCTGCCTGGACAGGGTCTGCATCCAGGGCAGCCCAGCCCTGGACCTGTATGTCGTAGCATTGGCTTCTGTTTATCAGTTGCCTTCTGTGTGTCCAGCCGCTATTCTGAGTACCTGGGGTTTTTTGTTTTTTGGGTTTTTTTGTTTTTGTTTTTGTCTTTTTAGGGCTGCACCTGCAGCATATGGAGGTTCTCAGGCTAGGGGTCTAATCAGAGCTACAGCTGCCGGCTTAAAGAACATTTATTCCTCAAGGTTCTGGAGACTGGAAGTCTGAGATCAGGGTGCCAACATGGTTGGGTTCTTTTTTTTTTTTTTTTTTTTTTGAGACCTGGTGACACAGCTTCTGGGCCAATGCTCAGAACTCAGTGACAGCTCTTCCTGTTGTTGTCTTACTGTCTCTTGTTCCCACCTTCTCCCCTTCTGCTCCCTGGAGCCCAGAGAACAATGGGCTCCTGTCCCCAAGGTCATTTCTTTCACCTCACCTTTTTCCCACCCTGAACATTTCAGAGCCTCTTCAGCAAATGGGGTTCTAGGCCCATCTCACCATCAATATTTTGATCCCCCCAGAAACTTTCTTCCAGATTGCAAGCCGTATTGCCCCTATTTGAAGTGTATGAAATTGATTTTTTCTTTTTAGGGTACACCTGCAGCATAGTTCCAAGGCCAGGAGTTGGATTGGGGCTACAGCTGCCGCCTGTGCCACAGTCACAGCAACGTGGGATTGATCTGAGCTGCATCTGTGACCTACACAGCAGCCCAAGGCAACACCGAATCCTTAACCCACTGAGCGAGGCCAGGGATCAAAACTACATCCTCATGGATACTAGGTTAGGTTCTTAACATTGATTCTTTGGACCTAGATTCAGGACTCCGCATTTTACTTACATTTCATTTTCTTGGTTTCCATCAAGCATTCTAGAATGGTGAGATACCCGTAAATCTTGAATCTGTTGTCATGTGGGTGTTGTGGCTCTTATCTACAGATTTGATGAGCATGCCTTTTATTTTCCCTCTAAATTATTTAATGTCACCACACCACAGCTTGTGGCAATGCCGATCCTTAACCCACTGAGTGAGGCCAAAGATCAAACCACATACTTATGGACACTATGTTGGGTTCTTTTTTTCTTTTTCTTTTTTTTTTTTTGTCTTTTTAGGGCTGCACTCGAGGCATATGGAGGTTCCCAGGCTAGGGGCCTAATTGGAGCTGTAGCTGCCAGTCTACACCACAGCCACAGCAACACCAGATCTGAGCTGCGTCTGGGACCTACACCACAGCTCATGACAATGCCAGATCCTTAACCCCCTGATCGATGCCAGGGATCGAACCCAAAACCTCATGGTTCCTAGTTGGATTCATTTCTGCTGCACCATGACAGGAACTCTTATGTTGGGTTCTTAACCCACTGAGCCACAGTGAACCCCTTGGGACATTTCACCCCCGCCCCTGGGACATTTTGAGTATGATTTTTTTGTTATCAATATAGACTCCAGTATATCTAGTGGTTTATAATTCATCCTTGTATTTCATTATTTTGGTGCTCAAATTGTCCCTGACTTGGCCATTGGGAGCCCCCTGGATCTGCTTGAAGTCTTTGGACATGCCCACACTTCTTAGATACATTCCTTACTTTCTTGTAAGGCTCAGCTCTGCAATCAGCCATCAGGAAGCCCTGGTTCCTTTAGGCAGGAAGGGCATCGGGGCCCAAGACCAATGGTGCTGGGGACTAAACTATATTCTACCATCTCCCCATGAGCCTCGATGTATATCTAATCCATTTGCTTTGGACTGTTGCCTAGAAAAACGTGCCAGGCCCCCACCACACCTTACCTCTCTACTCTGCCGGAAGTGGACACCAGGAGGCCTCCATCTGTCCTTAAGGGCCAGTGTGAGAATGTCTTTGGATGTATGCTCGGGAGCAAGGTTGACTGACTTCATCTAACCACTCTCTAGAACTCCTGTTGAGCCTACCAGGAGCTCCAGTCACATCCCAGGGCTTTCAAAAGAGGCCAACTGGACCTGCCTGCCACTACCCAGGTTGATGGACATCAAGCCCCCGGTCTTGCAGCTCCGCTTCCTTCCCAAGCCTTGGAGCTCTGTAGGGAGGGATGGGGGGAACGCCAGGCAGTGCTGAGACGGGGCAAGGAGAGCCCACACTGGGCTCTGCTCTGCTCCCTTTGGAAAGCACCCCCACTGCTGCATCCCCTGGAGACAGATACTCTCCTCCCCTCTGGGCTTGACAAATGGGATACAGCCACCTCCTAGCTTTTCTGGGAAGAAGGGAGGAAAGGCCACCAACTCAGGACAGTTCTGCACATGTGTTTGTCACTCAAGTTTATAAAGCACTTTGATCTGTGATGCTCCCATAGCCATGGGGGGAGACCCTATGGGTTCTCCTCTGCCCTCTTTACCTAGGCTCAGAAGAGACTGGGGCTTGGCTATGAAGCAGCAGAGCTGGGCCCTGGTTTTGCTGCCTGTGGTTCACAGCGAGCGCCACAATGTCCATGTCCAGCTGGGTGGGGTGAGCATGTGAGGGAGAAAACAACCCAAAGGCCTGAGACCCAATTCAAGTGACTCAGCACCCATGGGAGTTCCCAGGAGCTGCTCCTCCCAGAGACTGTTCCTCCCAGGGGCTGCTCCTCCCAGAGGCTGTCAGCCCAAGATGATCGCAGCAAGGAGGGAGGTTGCAGGGATTTGGGCCTTTGGGATCTGTGTCTTAGATCAAATTTTGTTGCTGTTGGTAGTTTTTTTCTTTTCCTTCTTTCCTTTTTTTTCTTTTTTTCCTTTTTTCTTTTTACAGTCGCACCCGTAGCATATGGACATTCCCAGGCTAGGGATCGAATCGGAGCTGCCACTCCTGGCCTAACACATAGCCACAGCAACGCCAGATCTGAGCCATGTCTGCCACCTACACCACAGCTCCTGGCAACACCGGATCCTTAACCCACTGAGCGAGGCCAGGGATTGAACCTGCAACCTCCTGGACACCATATCGGGCTCTTAACCCTCAGAGCCACAACGGGAACTCTGATGGTAGGTTTTTGTTTAACTAATGTGTGAAGCTCTTTACCTTGAGTTTTTAAATCCTCACAATAGTCCTATGAATTGAGAAGTGTTATCATGCCTATTTTATAGATGAGGAAAACAAAGTGCAGAGAGGTGAGGCAACCCACTCAAGGTCACAAAGCCAGGAAGTACTAGAGCCAGGGTAAGAAGCCAGGCAGGTTGGCTTGAGTCCCTGCTCTCCAGCCTAGTACACCCTCACCCTCGACCCCACCATCTGTGAGACCCCTCTAAGGATGCCTTTAGTATTGGGAGATGGAAAACAGTCTCCCTGAAGAACTCCCTGGGACCAGCAGGGGTGTCTGGCTTCCCCTGATGGGGATGCTCACAGCCCTCTGGGCCACCTAGCCAGGAACAGCCCCTTCCACAGCCCAGAGACTCCACCTCCAAGAGAAGCCAGGGGCCCAGGGCAGGAGTCACAGAATCTCTAAGATCCCCGCAGCAGGCATTTCCTTGCTGACCTGCCATGACAGAAAGGGCTTCCTGGGGAGGTTCTCAGATTGGTTCCAGAATCTTCCATGCCTTGTTGTTCCCCTCTGGGTCACAGACACAGAACACTTCATGAGAAGTGCATGAGAACACTTGTGAAACTTGTAGCCCAGCACCTTTTTCCGACAAATGCCCCCAAATCTATTACTTCATGTGACATTGTCAGAGAGGGGGAGGGAGGTTAAGATGCTGAACAGAGTCTTTAGAATCAAAAAGATGAGACTGACTTTTCCAGTGTTTGTGTTGAATTAGGCTGGATCTCTGAACCTCGGCCTTTTCAGCTGTCAAATGAGGTCCCCCGGCCCTGTGAACAGGTAGCAACCCCAACCCCGGGAGTACATGCTCATCACCTTGGGGTGACCTGGCTCTGAGCTCCCTGGGGGCTGGCTCTGTTAGACCAGAGGTCTAGTCCTGGAGGCAGGGGAGACTATTAACCTCCTGAAGGCAGAGTCTTGCCTTTGTCCTTGAATCCCCAGGGCCAAACACCACACCTGGCACATATACAGAAGAGATACCAAAAGATGTTCTGGGCAGCTGGCAGAGAGTTACTAGGGTGGGTGGTGGCTTGGGTCCCAAGTAACTAGACTGGCTATAGGGCAGCAAGCAGGGCTCCCTCTGGCAGGCAGGAGCCTACATGATAGATGAGAGGACAGGAGCAGTAAAGGAGGTGGTAGGGAGGGACCCAGAGTCCAAGGCAAATGTGGAGGCTCAGGAAGCGAAAGAAGCAGAGATAAGGCATTTCCAGAATGCAAGGTTACACTACTCCTGCAAGGGGAGGAAAAGCAACACCAACTCATACCAGTTCCCACCCATCATCTGTATCTTCTGGAGCTCAAGAGGATGCTAATGTCACATTACACAGCTACTCCTCTCTGTGCCTTACTGGGTGGGGCGGCTGCTGGAGTGGGGGCTGAAGGAAGGGGCTGCCTGTGGCCATCTCTTGACTCTCATTATGCAAACAGGGCCCCCATCTCCTCTACTAATAAGGGCTGGGAAGAAATGGGCTAATGACTTAGCACATTAACTTTGTTTTTGTTTTTGTTGTCTTTTTGCCATTTCTTGGGCCATTCCCACGGCATATGGAGGTTCCCAGGCTAGGGGTCAAATCGGAGCTGTAGCTGCCAGCCTACACCAGAGCCACAGCAACGCGGGATCCGAGCCACGTCTGCAACCTACACCACAGCTCACGGCAATGCCGGATCGTTAACCCACTGAGCAAGGGCAGGGATCGAACCCGCAACCTCATGGTTCCTAGTCGGATTCGTTAACCACTGCGCCACGACGGGAACTCCCACATTAACTTTGTAATGGCTACAGTCAACAGCACAGCCAGCAGCTGGGCAGACAGCACAGACAGTATGCCCTGTGTCCCTGATGGCCCAGATAAGAAACTCGTGAGTTCCCATTGTGGCTCAGTAGAAATGAACCTGACTAGTACCCATGAGGTTCGACCCCTGGCTCCGCTCAATGTGTTAAGGCTCCAGCATTGCCGTGAGCTGTGGCATAGGTCGAAGATGCAGCTCAGATCTGGCATTGATGTGGCTGTGGCATAGGCCAGCAGCTGTAGCTCTGATTTGACCCCTAGCCTGGGAACCTCCATATGCCGCAGATGGAGCCCTAGAAAAATAAATAAATTAATTAAAAAAAAAAAAAAAAGAAAGAAAATCCTCTTGCTTTGGGCTCTTAAGAAGTCAGGTGACTTCACAGCGTATTATAACCTCCATGTGACACAGGAGGAAATCACGGCCCAGAGAGATTAACACGTTCTTAAAATGGGCCCAACAAAAGAGGCTGCTTCTGGGAACTGATATTTGAGGCCCTGTGTTAGATGGGTCTTCACAGGGACCCATTCTGCAGATAAGGAAACTGAAACTCAGATTCTCTGTGTTGAGAAAGATTCTTTAACTCTCTTCTGACTCCCCTGAACTTTTCAACTTTTGTGCTTCTGTGTTCATCTCTTGTCCAATTTTAGCAAGAATTCTGCTAAGTTGGTTTAGCCAGAATCCTCCATCCCTGATACCTCCTCCATCCCCCGTGATGTCTGATCACTACCTTCAAGCAAGAACACCTGTGAGGTTGGTGTAGCCAGAATCCCCTCTCAGCCCTGATGATTCCTCTTTTCAATTTTCCATCCACTGCCCCCCTGCCCCCCAGCGCTTCTTGGCTATAACCTCCCACTTGTCCATGCTGTATTTGGAATTGAGCCCTGTTCTGCACTGAGGTCTCTTTTCTCCTATTGCAATAGTCCTGGATAAAATCTGTTTTTTTTTTTCTGCTTTAAGTACTGTTCAGCTCTGGTTTTTCTTTGAAGGGCTCAGGATCCAATAGTTATCAATAATGATCCAATTATCATTTGACAGAGCCAATAAGTGGTGAAGGCAGGCCAGTTCCTGGTCCCAAAGCCCATGTGCTTCACTCCACAACACAGAGGGCCAAGACCAAGGCCAGAGCTGGTCACCCTCCACTGACCCCTCACTAAGAGCTGGACCAGAGACTGAGAGCTTCATAACCTCAGCTGATAATACAGCCCCACTTCACAGATGGAGGCTGAGGCTCAGAGCTGCTAAGTGACCCCATCTTCCCACCTGCCACTGTAACCACTGGTTCTGCCTCAGTTTCTCTAGAGAGGGCTGAACCAGGAGTCACTAAGGATTTCTCCCTCTTTGGACTCCATGACTCCTCCACCCCTCAGCCAGGAAGGCCTGTGGGCTACAGAGTGGCCGGTGTTCATGTGATGCCCTTGCTGAGGTTTGCTTTGAGCGGCACAATGACCAGTTACAGCCCAGCCTTGGAGCAAATGCCCCTGACTCCAGACCTAGAGAGAACAGTGCTGCCTGATTTCTCAGCCTGTCATTTCCAAGTACCACCCACTGAGCTGGCCTCTTCTGGGTCTCTGGTGTTCTCCAAACTGCTCTGCTGAAGGACAGTGATAGTGGGGATTAAGTGTACCTCTTGCCCCTGATTTAACTGCTAAAGTCGTTTGAGTAGCATACAGTAAGGAGCCATGGGGCCACTAGACTGTGTCCAAGCTGGCAGAGTTAACAAACCGGAGCAGCCGAGCTAGCAAGAAACAAGCCTAAGAGCCAACTGGCAGTTTCTGCATAGAGCTTAAAGGAGAACATTTATGCTCAGAGCATCCTGACAAGAGAGGAGGATGTGAAATGACCTGCATTTGTGGATCAGGAGACTGAGGCTTAGAGAGGCTACAGAAGCCTCCCAGGGCCACATGGCTCTTCGGTATCACAGAAGCCAAGTCCCTGGACCCTGGCACACCTGGAGAGGAAGAGGAGCCCAGGCTCTGCCATCTCCTGTGGGCCATGCCCTCATCCCCATTCACCAATGTCCTGCTGATCCTTATATTCCAGCTCAAAAGCCTCCTCCTCTGTCATTCTCTCTGGTCTCCGTGCAAACTCCCATAACACTTGAAAAGAGACTATCACACGTTACACTCAGGGACTGCGTTTGTTCACCTGTAAGTGCAGTACCTGGCACAGTGCCCATGGGGTTCAAGAGCTATTTGTTGGATGAATGAAAGAACAAATGAATCAATGTTTTACCTCCTGAACTAGATCCTAAGTTCCTTTGGGCTCAGGACTGCCCTGGGCTGGGCACACAGTGGACACACCATCAGCACCACCTGATGAAGCAACTCTGACCTCAGTACATTCAAGAGTCGGGGCCCTTCCCTGAGCCTGACCCATTCTGGGTTCTTCCGTCAGTTAGGGCGAGGCCTCTGTGGGCCAAGGTTGTGATGGATTACTGGCCCTTTAGCACCAATAATCCAACTTAGAAAATGGGAAAATATGGATGAGCAAAAATAAAATCATCCATGTTCCACCACCTAGAACCAATTACTCTATGAGGTATAGGGCTTTACCAACTTTTTTACGTGTGTGTGTGTGTGTGTGTGTATGGGCTCAAAAATGGCCTCCTAGATAGTAAGCCATGACATACTTTTCTTGATTAACCATTATAAACTTTTTTTTTTTCTTTTTAGGGCCGCACTTGTGACATATGGAAGTTCCCAAGCTAGGGGTCCCATCGGAGCTACAGCCGCCAGCCTATGCCACAGCCACAGCAATGTGGGATCTGAGCTACGTCTGCGACCTACACCACAGCTCATGGCAACGCCAGAGCCTTAACTCACTGAGCGAGGCCACAGATCAAACTGGCACCTTCATGGATCCTAGTCAGATTCGTTTCTGCTGCGCCACAATGGGAACACCTATAAACATATTTTCAGGTTACAGGTCGGTGACATTATTATGGCCACCGTGGTCGTCCGTGGAATGGAGAAACCACACTCTGGCTCATGTTCTGCTGTTAGACATTCAGGTTGTTTCCAACTGTCACTATTCCAGGCAATGGAATCCAACCCCCTCTCCATTGCACACACAGCCCTCCCAGACTCCTGCCTATGTGTGTGGAAGCTTAAAATAATCAATTAGCGCAGAATCAGAGGGGGAGTATTTAGAGAAAATACTCCCCCTCTGATTCTCTGAGGTCGGCTTGACCTCTCTTCACTAATCATTGGCACTATTGACTGGCAAACTTGTTTGGTGCCAATGGGACCAGCTAGAGGCAAGATGATAAAAACGATGGTTCAGAGCACTATTCTTCATACATGCGGCAGCCACTGTCTTAAAGGGTGCTGGGAGGAGGGGCCTGGGTCCAGGGAAGTGGTAAGGAGTTCTGAGTGAGCTTCCCAGCACAGAGGTAACCCAGCATAGACCAGCGACTTCTGATTCCCACGTTGGGTGGAGCTGGGCCCCATGATAGCTAAGGTCCCTTCTGGACCTGGGATCAGAGGCTCCCCAATGTGGTGGCCCAGGGCCCAAGTTCCCCGGTTTCCCTGGCAGCTTAGGAACAGATCATGGCACCCTGATCACTGCCCAGGCTGGAGCACACCGGACACATGACTGGCTGCCTCACTGCTGATGCAAACCATCTCCTTCCAGCCAGAATGCCTGATTTTTTAGGATTTTTCAGCTTCTCTGCCTCAATCCCCGAGGGATCCCAGCTGGTGAATGTGGAGCCTGACACCTCCTTACAAGGGTGCCTGGGGCACTGGCTAAAGATGCAGAGGCAGCGCCCCAGCCTTGGCACCTCCAGCCTGTGGGCAGCACCTGTGAGCCTGCCTTAGTCTCTCCAGGTGGTCGTGGGCACGTTCATGCTCACGCACAGCCAGGGCTGTGTCCATACCTCAGCCTTGAAGCAGCTCTTAGTGCCTGGAAACCTCAACAGCTAAGATCAAGGATGCTGAGCTGAGTTCAGCTCAGCTCTTCGGCCCACTCAAAACACCACAAGACACAAGCAGGCAAATTCTGGTAATCTGGAGGGACAGGGGGTTGTGCCTATAACAAGGAGGCTCCCGGGCCACACTGGGTCTGTCCCTTTGGAAGGCTTGGAGGGGACATGGTGGGGACAGTGACTGAGCCTCCCCCATCCCACAGAGCCCTGGGCCGGGAGATGAGGTGCAAGAAGAAAGGAGAAGTAGCCCCTGCGCTCAGGAAACACAGAGAACACTGTGTGCCCTCGACAATCCTGCAGGCTGTCCCTCAGCCCTCGGGGAAGGCTGGGTGGCTCAGGGGTTCTCTGTTCTCTGCTGAGGGAGAGTCCACTTGGGAGAGGTGATGGGAAAGAGACCCAGGCCTTGACCTTGGATCTGCGACCTGGAGTCGTGCAACCTCAGGCAGGCCCCTTAATCTTTCTGAATTTCAACCTCCTAGCGGTCCTCTGCCTCACTGGGCCACGGGGGCTGCGGGGTCAGGGGACAAAGGGGGTGCAAAGCTTCTGCTGTGATTCCCATATCCACACTGCAAGCTGGCCAGCAAGGTGGGCTCAAGGGCTTCAAGTGTGGCCACCTGCCAGAGCCGCCACCCCCCCACCCCCCCCCCACCCCCCGTCCACCCCGCACCCAGATCGGATGTGCAGTCAGAGCCGGGTCGGCTGCTCTAGAGACAGCAAAGTAAGGAACTCGGATTGTCTGGCCCAAGCCTAGTGTTTATCTTCCCGGTCAGATTTCCATCTTTGCTCCTTGTGCCCATCCCCCCTCCACACCAAAGTCCCTACTTTACCTCCACCTCCCCTTGCACTTGGCCACTGGAGGGCCGCACCCCCCCCCAACCCCTGCCCCTCTGCTCCGAGCCTCTTTAAGATCCTCCAGCTGCTTCAGTTCGATGCCCTGAGCAGAGCCTCAGGAAAGAAGGGCAAGTTTGCTGTGACCTCCCATTAAATGCCTGCCGGTCCCTCCTTTGTCACTGGAGGTGCGTGTATCAAACGCTCGCACAGAGGACTAGAGCTGTCTCATCTGCTGTGTGTACACCAGGAGTCTGGACGTGAAGGCCTCCTGGGTGAGGGTGGATGTGTGAATAGCTCCTTAGTAAATCCTCTCCATGCTTGGAAAATAAGATTGCTGCTAACAATTTTACAACTTTTTCTGCTCAGGCTTAAGATCACTGTCAGAAAAATAAGATCTCCTTTACTGTACTTCCTATACACGAAGAAAACCTCCCAAGATAACCACCAGGTGAGAATGAGTTAGGCAGGACCTCACCAGGAAAACCAGCTTCTAGGAGCCAAAATGAGTTGAAGGTGGTGGGGGGGACATGGGGAGGTGAGGTCAGGACACCAACAAAGGAGTGGTGTGCTGGCCCATGTTTAATTTTTTTTTTTTGTCTTTTATCCTTTTCAGGCCACACCCACAGCATATGGAGGTTCCCAGGCCAGGGGTCGAATCGGAGCTGTAGACACCCGCCTACACCAGAGCCACAGCAATGCGGGATCCGAGCCATATCTGCAACCTACACCACAGCTCATGGCAACGCCGGAAACTCAACCCACTGAGCGAGGCCAGGGATGGAACCCATAACCTCATGGTTCCTAGTTGGATTCGTTTCCGCTGCGCCACAAGGGGAACTCCCTGGCTCATGTTTAACAATCCACCTTCTGGAAGGGAAATCCCTGATTTGGGGCATTTGCTGATTTTGCATGGTGTACATATTCCTACCAGGGCCAGTTTTGAGCTACCAAGGTGAGGTCATTGAACTTGAGTGAGCACCTCCAGTACTGATCAGCCAAGTCGAGTAGCCCACCCAGGCAGGACCACAGGCTCCCCGAGCAAAAGGTGCTGGAGCTCAGGCCAACTCCGGTCCACTTACTCCACAATATTTTGGAACAAACTTGAACTTTGGGAACTGACCCATTGTTTTGCTTTCTATATGTGCTCAGTTGCCTTTGTCTCATTAATAAAGTTACTTCTTTTTTTTTTTTTGCTTTTTAGGGCCACACACGCGGCATATGGAGGTTCCCAGGCTAGGCGTAAAATCAGAGCTACAGCTGTCAGCCTAAGCCACCGTGTCTGCCACAGCTCACCTCAATGCCAGATCCTTAACCCACTGAGCACAGCCAGGGATCGAACCTGCAACCTTATAGTTCCTAGTCAGATTCATTTCTGCTGTGCCATGATAGGAACACCTAAAGTTACTTCTGAAAATGCCAGGCGAGTGGACCGTATTACAGAGAAAGCAGTGGGGGTTGTGGGGGGAGGTTGTGGGCACGGGGGCAACTCAGGGTCCAGGGCACATTAGGGTCAGTGGCAAAGAGGAGCCCCAAGGGAAAGAAGCACATCCCCAGAGCTCACCTCTGCCATCCTCCCAGACAACCATCAGCTTCCATGGCCAGGCCAACTGCTCTTCTCATCCTGAGGTAGCCACCATCCAAGCCCCCCAAGCCACCTTCCCACACACCAGACACTGAGAGGAAGAGGAAAGGGGGAAGTTATAGCTTCTTTAAAGGATGTGCTTATGGATGGAAGGCTCTGATTTAGCTCAGTGAGTCTCTCTTGCCTGCACATTGGAATCATCTGCAGAGTTTTAAAAATGCATCAAGCCCCACACCCACCTTCAGAGAGTCTGACTTAATTGGCATGGGTATGACCTGGACACAGGGTTTTTTAAATCTCCCAGATGATGTGAATGTACAGCTAGTTTGAGCACCACCAGTCTTCCCAGTGAGGCTTAATGAGAGAAGCTGGTGAAAATACTCACACAGCACTTCCATCCTAGGACACGGCCCCCCCGCTCCCCCATGTGAGGCAAGAGCTGTGAGGAACGAGGCTGATTGCCTCTGCCTGTGCCTCTCCTTACTTTACACTGTTCTCTTTACCCCAAGAGAGTTTCCCTCCAACTAAAGCTACATGCTTCAGTAGCTTTCCTGTGGTTTTCAGTCCCCCTCCAGCTATATGCAAAAACTGACTCTCATTGTGCAAAGCACTGCCCTCAATTACAGGGGTTCTGGAGCAAGACCGTCTGTGTGGGAACCCTGGCTTTTCCAGACAGCATGACCTTGGTCCAGTTATTTAACTTCCCTCTGCCTCAGTTGTCTTACCTGGGGAGAATAATAATACCAGCCTCATAAGGTTGTCATAAGCATTAAATAAGAGCACAATTGAAAATGCTTAGTGAAGAGCCAGATGTGAAGCAAATGGTCAATAAGTACCAGCTAATGTAGCTGACCATCCCATGAGCCCCACCCACAAGAACAGGGAGTGGCGTTCCCGTTGTGGCTCAGGGGTAGCAAACCTGACTAGTGTCCATGAGGATACGGGTTCGATAATCGGCCTCACTCAGTGGGTTAAGGATCTGGCATTTCCATGAGCTGTGGTATAGGTCACAAACACGGCTAGGATCCCATGTTGCTGTGGCTGTGGTGTAGGCAGGCAGCTGCAGCTCCAATTCGATCCCTAGCCTGGGAACTTCCATACCCCACAGATGCAGCCCTAAAAAACAAAAATAAACAACTGGTGAGGGAACATTTCCAAGATGCCTAAATCCTTGTTGGTGCCTCTGAGAGCTCTTACTCCCTTCTAAGGTCCTTCTAAGGCTGAACTTTGAGCGTCGGAGCATCAGGGCTGCTCTCCAGCCACTCTGGACAGGGACAGGGACAGAGAGTCCCTTAGACTGACTTGTCTGAAGGAGCTAGAAGTGTTTTGTCTTGTTTTAAGCAAATGCCAAAGAACTTCTCTTGATGGTCACCTGTATGCTACCACCCAAGTGCCAAGAGCATCCTGGATAACCGGAAGTTCTGGGTAATCAAGGTTTTACCACGCAGCAGTTGGCAAAAAGAATGCCATTTGGACAGAGACCAAATGTGTGAAAAGTTCTACCCAGAGACCTAGCTTGCTAGTTTCTTCCGCAGACATACATGGGCAGGAGATGCAACGGGAGCTTCCCTCCTCTTCGTGTCTCTGGGCCACGTCTAATTTGCACTAATTGCTGTTGAAGCCTGTTTGTTTTCTCCAGGGCCTCTCCCTCGAGTGGCTCCACAGCCAGCAAGCGCTCCTCCACTATGTCTAGTGATGGCTTTATGATTGATGCCTGCAGAGACTGCTCACTGCCCTTGGGCACAGGTCAGCACTCTGCTGATGCTGGACAAGGGCATAGCGGGCAGTGGGCCTGAGTCTGCTGTGCCACACAGGCAGCTGCCACCTTGGAGGGTGAATCCTTTTCCCCCTGGGCCCTGAGTGTCACAGTGCCCGGGGACTCAGTGCCCAAGGGGCAGGATGAGGCTCAGACTGTTGCCAGATGGTTATGGTGGGGAGTGGGAAATTCGAACCTAAGGCCCAGGGAAGAGAAGCTCCGTTCCCCCCACAACGGGCTTGGAGCCCCGATCCAGGAGCAGAAGAAAAGTGTCAGGGGTTTGATCTTGTCTTCCTGGACCTGCCTAGTCAGATCCTTGCCAGGCTTGAAGGCTGCACATTGCAACCACCCCCTCTTCTCAGCTCTTAAGTGACTGTCTCAATCCCACGAGTGGGGCTTGGAATGACAAATCAGGCCACTCCAGGCTGTGTGTATGTGGTGGGGGAGGGGAGGGGCGTTCCAAGGTGCCTGGGAGGATATGCCGCCAATTCTGCTGGGGGCTGACCACTGAGAATCACTCCAGAAGGATGACTCTGGCAAACCTTTCCTGGTCAGTTGAGCCCTGCCCTGGATGCTGTGGCCCCTGGTTAGCTTCTATCTGACCCTTAAGCAGTGTCCCCTGCCACCACTGTCCTGGTCCCGGGATAAATGCAGGCTGGAGGGTAAGGAGTAGGGGAAAGTCTGAGAGGGCTGCACACGGTTAGGATTCCGGGTGGGCTGAATGGCTGGAGGACCAGCAGATGTAAGTGAGCACAGTGAACCCGACTGTGACCCCAAAGGGTGGAGCTGTCCTCCACTGTCTGCAGAGCGCAGGAGATGGAGGCTTGCAGGGGTGAGGTAAGACTCATGCTAGTGATGTAAGTGGGGCTTCAAAGCCATACCTTTTCTGTTTTTTGTTTTGTCTTGTTTCTCACCTTTTGTTTCTTTTTAGGGCCATACCCGCGGCATATGGAGGTTCCCAGGCTAGGGTTCGAATTGGAGCTGTAGCCGCCGGCCTACACCACAGCCACAGTAACGCCAGATCCGAGGTGCATCTGCGACCTACACCACAGCTCATGGCAACACCGGATCCTTAACCCACTGAGTGAGGCCAGGGATCGAACCCGCAACTTCATGGTTCTGGGTTGGATTCGTTTCCGCTGCGCCACGATGGGAACTCCCCCATGCCTTCTGTTACAAAACTCTGAGGAGCTGAGGGAAGGGAAGGAGAATGGCAACCAGGTCAAGGCTGAGTGGGGTCCAAGTCAGAGGCTCTTTACCTGGGGCAGACCACAGACCATCAGGAGGGGGGTGGCAGGCAGAAGAGGAGTCTGCTCTGACTTCTCATTTGTTATCACCATGGGGTCCCTTTCTGTGCCAGCCAGAGCAAGGACAGCCAGGCAGGCTAGGGATACACTGAGAAGCCTTTCCTGCCCAAGCTTCAAGAGGCCTCTTGGGCCCAGGGGAAGTTCAGGGGCAGCTGGTGCTGACAGATCAAAGCAGCCGCCCTGACAAGCTGAGAAGACCTAAAGCCCCCCACTGTGCCACCACCTGTTGACCAGGAGGCAGGGCCTTGTCCAGAGGCATTTGTTTTGGCCAAGATGCCCTACTTCCTGCTTCCCCATCCTATTGAGCACTGGTGGGTCTCCAGAGGGGGCAGCAAGCCTGATTCCCAAAGCCCTTGCGAGGCTTTGGCACAGTCTCCCGTAAGATGAGATCTTCCTGTGAGTGGGCCTCTTCTATAAGACCTGGCATCTTCCACTGACCAGGACCAGGTGCTTGGCTAAGTCCCCCACATGACGCCAAATGGAAAATGATGGAGCTCAAAAGATGCAACCAGCCAGATTTCCTGAGTCACTCTTCTAGTCCTGGGCTATGACAGCAGCTTGGTGGTGCAGGAGGAAACATGTACCAATTGCCAGTCCACATTCGGATCAGACCAGCCCCACCCTCAACAGAGCTTGGCAGTCTCATGGGGAAGGGCCAGGGGGGCACAGGGCCAGCTTCTCTGCTTTGATCTATCTTAGTGGCAGGCAGGGTATAGGAAGTGTGCTTGCCAATCACCCCCTTGCAAATACCAGCTAAAAGGCCTTGCAGTGGGACCCCTTGTAGGAAGCACTGCTTTCTCTGCAACCACAGGGCTCATGCCAGGGCTGAGTGAGGCCAGCATGGGAAACTGGCCAATAGCTTACAGGTGCTACCAGACATGCGACACCTGCACCTGCTTCCCAGGCACCACCCCACCCTCCTTTTCCATCACACGAGGACCTGGCAGGCTCTGGAACACCAAAGGCACATGGGCTCTGGAGTGCCGAAGTCCTGGGTTCAAATCCTGACTCCACCATGCCCCTAGGCAGACTGCTTAATTTGTCTGAGCCTCTCTCTTCTTGGCTATCAAGTGGAGATAATGCCCCCTATCCAGAAGAGAGATCTGAGCCGATTCAATGAGATAATTACAGAGGAGCTGTGCCAGGCAGCCAGAGCTATTAGGTTTTGAAAAGTCTGTGCTATTTTATCTTTTCAGATCAAATAAAGCATTATTTCCACTTCTGCTTTTCTAGGGCTCCCTCTGTTTAAAAACTATTTCCTGGGCTCCAGCGAAAGAACCAGTGAGACTCTTCCCGTCCAACCGCGGCACAGAGGGGCTGTTCTGGGGAACTTTGGTTCCAGTCTCGCTCTCTCCTGCTCCTCGGGGAAGCTCTCCCCTGTGCAGCCTCACCACTCCCTGTGCACCACTCACTCTGAACACGGTGCTCAGTGCTTGTGGCTCATCCATCAACCACAGGAAAGTTCTGAGAGCAACCAGAGCCTGCAGAACCTCTCACTAAGGGGTAGCTTGGTGGAGCCCCGAAGTGAAATGAAGCCACGTTCCCTCTGCCCCCCATGACACTGATCAATGTCTTCTGTGAAACAGAATGGGGCTGGAACAGTGATGTCAACGTCAGGGAAGGCCGATCCTAAGGTCCTAGTGGGCATTTATGCCCCAGGGTAGGGAGGACATCCAGGAGGATCTCTTCTATTGATGGAGACCAGAGAGAAGCTGCGGCTCCCTGGATGGATTTGCCCCTCCCCCGACTGCCCAGAGAAGGGAGAAGCTGCTGTAACAGACGGCCTGGGCCCCCAGTGATGCTCTGGACCATGGCAGGGGTGCAGGTGCCCTTCTTTGGCCAGCTGTGCTCCCTCCGAGTCCCCAAGGTGCCCCTGACCCCATCCTAATATCACAGGGGACAAGGGACCTGTATTTTGTGGAAATCTTATGTTTGAGAGCTGGTGCTAAGGACCAGAAAAACTATGATGAAAGACTGGGGACTGGACGGGGGGGATGTGTGTGAAATGTGAAAGGAGGAACCAGTTACAACAGATGACTCAGGAAGTCGGGTGGGCAGGACGAGGCACTGATTGGATGGATGGGGGGAAAGGAGAGGAAGATAGCGACATCAATTACAGAGAGTCTCAATCAACACACCGGGCCCCGATTAGGGCACTTGTCGGAAATGCAGATTCCTGGGCCCCATCCCCAGGAATTCTGATTTGGTAGGTCTGAGAGAAGACCCAGGCACCTTGCTTTTTAATAAGCACCCAGGGGGATCAAATGTAGGATCGGTGGGGTGTACTCTGAGGAATTCCGCGAGGTTTAAGGAGCAGCTGTGCTGGCGAGGATGCTGGGGCCATAAGCACAGTCAGCTGCCCAGAGATGGCCCCAGGAAAAGGCCCTGCTGTGCATAGACATCCTTTGGGGACCTTGCTTAGGTGCAGATTCTGAGTCAAGAGGTTGGAGGTGGAGCCTGGGATTCTGAATTTCTAACTAGCTCCCAGGTGTTGCCCACCCTGCTGCTGGTCTACAGATGACAACTTGAGAAGCCAGAGCTTTGACAGAGGCTCTCAAACTTCAGCATGCATCTGCCTCACAGGGGAGGGGGGCAGGGGAGCTTATTAAAACAAACTGCTAACCCCCCCTCCCAGTTTCTGATTGAGGAGGTCTGGGGAGGGGCCGAAGAATATGTTTCTAGCAAGTTCCCAGGTGATGCTGCTGGTCCTGGGACCCCACTTTAAGAAATACTGCCATAAACAACTTATACAACCCAACAGCAAAAAAGCCAATCAATCAATGGAAAAATGGGCAAAAGACCTGAATAGACTGTTCTCCAAAGAAGATATACAGATGGCCAACAAACACATGAAAAAATGCTCAACATCGCTGATTATAAGAGAAATGCAAATCAAAACTACCATGAGATACCACCTCACACCAGTCAGAATGGCCATCATTAATAAATCCACAAATAACAAGTGCTGGAGGGGCTGTGGAGAAAAGGGAACCCTCCTACACTGTTGGTGGGAATGTCAACTGGTACAGCCACTATGGAGAACAGTTTGGAGATACCTTAGAAATCTATCCATAGAACTTCCATATGACCCCGCAATCCCACTCTTGGGCATCTATCCGGACAAAACTCTACTTAAAAGAGACACGTGCACCCGCATGTTCATTGCAGCACTATTCACAATAGCCAAGACATGGAAACAACCCAAATGTCCATCGACAGATGATTGGATTCGGAAGATGTGGTATATATACACAATGGAATACTACTCAGCCATAAAAAAGAATGACATAATGCCATTTGCAGCAACATGGATGGAGCTAGAGAATCTCATACTGAGTGAAATGAGCCAGAAAAAGACAAATACCATATGATATCACTTATAACTGGAATCTAATATCCAGCACAAATGAACATCTCCTCAGAAAAGAAAATCATGGACTTGGAAAAGAGACTTGTGGCTGCCTGATGGGAGAGGGAGGGAGTGGGAGGGATCGGGAGCTTGGGCTTATCAGACACAACTTAGAATAGATTTACAAGGAGATCCTGCTGAATAGCATTGAGAACTATGTCTAGATACTCATGTTGCAACAGAAGAAAGGGTGGGGGAAAAATGTAATTGTAATGTATACATGTAAGGATAACCTGACCCCCTTGCTGTACAGTGGGGAAAAAAAAATACTGCCTTGACAGTAACAAGTGAAACTGTATGAGGGCAGAATTAAGTAAATGCAGCCCAAAGGAGCCCCATATAATAGAGATACAGATCTCCACTGCTATCTAAAAGTAGAGCATGCCGATGAAAGATTTTGTAAGCAGAAATGAAGTGAAGAAGCAATGCCCTGAGGACATAGGCTGCTAAGGGACACAGTAAAATACATGGAGATAAAGCACAGATGCTCACAGACACAGATCAAAGCTCTGGAGCTTGATGCTGAGATGCCGAGTGTGGTGCTGGGGGAGGAGCTTGGTGGTGCCACTCTCTCAGCTCAGGGTACGAACTTCTGCTACCAACCCTCACTGCAAAACAGATGCTGAATGCTGTTTGCACTTTTCCTATTTTTTTTTCCCATAAAGGTGAAAATCCTCTTTGGAATTCCTTGATTAGTGAAAACAGGTACCAATGCAGGTCTTTCATAAAAGTGACGCAAAGCAAACTTTTGAAAAGCAGGGGATACCTGTACCTTTTCTTTTAAAAGTGCTCTTGCTCTACTTGTTAAATTCTTTTAAAAAGATAAAAGGAGGTACAGTGGGTTAAGGATCCAGTGTTGTCACAACTGCAGTATAGGTCGCAGCTGCGGCTCAGATTTAATCCCTGGCCCAGGAACCATGCCACTGGGTGCCACCACAAAAAAAAATAAATAAATAAATAATAAAAATTTAAAAAATAAAAGTGCTATTGCTCTGTTAAATTCTTTCTTTTTTTCTTTTTTTTTTTTTTTTGCTTTTTAGGGCCACACCCACAGCATATGGAGGTTCCCAGGCTAGGGGTCCAATCAGAGCTATATCTGCAGGCCTACGCCACAGCCACAGCAACATTAGACCAGAGTCACGTCTGCAACCTACACCACGGCTCATGGCAACGCCGGATCCTTAACCCACTGAGTGAGCCCAGGGATCGAACCCAAAACCTCATTGGTCTTAGTCAGATTATTCCCTCTGTACCACCATGGGAACTCCTATTTGTTAAACTCTTAAGAAAGTGTTGTTTCCCTGTGATCTCTTTTTCTCTCTGGAACAGTGAGTGCATGGGGTGGTAAAAACAAACAAACAAACAAACGAACACCAGTGGGAGTTCCCATTGTGGCTCTGCGGAAACGTATCTGACTAGTATCCATGAGAACGAAGGTTCGATCCCTGGCCTCGCTCAGTGGGTTAGGATCCAGCATTGCCATGGCTCTTGAGTAGGCCAGTGGCCACAGTTCTGTTTGGACCCTTAGCCTGGGAAATTCCACATGCCGCAAGCGTGGCCCTGGAAAAAACAAAAACAAAAACAAAATTACAGTGAATTGAGGTGTATGGAAAGTTAAATTCTAGCTTAACCAAAATAATATCTTGCCTAGCAAAAGGAGGTCTCCTAAATACTTGATTTGCCCTTCAGCCCCACATATTCCAGGAACGTGCTGAATTGCTCTGCAGCATCAAGTACCTGTAAGTGCTTAGGACTGAACACTGCTCCTGCACCCACCTGCAAGTCCTATGCGACAGCTGTGGGGTAAAGAACTGACTCCCTGGTGTTCACAGGATGGGTGGCCCATCTTCTCCCCATGCCATCGCTTCCAGTCAGACAAAATGCTTCTGCCTCCTCTGAAACCTTCCCAGGGCTCTCTGGGGAGCCCGCTCTCAGGACACACGGGTGGCCACCCTCTGCCTGGGAGCCTCCCCCTGCAGGCTCAGACCATGTCTTTTTTGGGGGGGGCGGGGGGAGCGGCGCGCCCGTGGCATATGGAGGTTCCCAGGCTAGGGGTCAAATCAGAGCTGTAGCCACCAGCCTACACCACAGCCACAGCAATGTCAGATCTTTAACCCACTGAGCGAGGCTAGGGATCGAACCCACATCCTCATGGATACTAGTCGGGTTTGTGAACTGCTGAGTCATGACAGGAACTCCGAGCATGTCTTATCTAGGAGTTAACTCTCTGCTCCCACCCAGACCTCCCCTACAGCCTGTAAGCAGCTTGAGGTCAGACCTGTATCTCATTCATCTCTGTAGCCCCTATCTCTGCAGAGATTATCTCTCCCCAAGCCGTCTTGTTTATACATACTGAGAAGCTTCCATGTACCTCTTTCTGATTTAGAAAATATAGGGACCATCCCACATCCCAGAAACTTGTAATTCACTGTTGTCTAAATAAATACTCTACGTTACACACCCTTTGCTCCTTCTCGGGAGTACCTGGAAAACAACCATGTCCTAGCAGTCTTGTTCCCAAGCCTCCCAACTGGAGGGGGCCACTGGCTGTGTGTGGGTGTCAGGGGGCCAGCTGGGGGAGGGAAGAGGCCTGTATCTGCACCACTTCCTGTGCATCTGCACCAGTTCACACCTGCAGACTCGGGGGAGTGGCCACAAGCAGAGAAAATGGTAAGACATGAGGCAGGACTGGGGACTTCAGGACTGAGGGCTTAGGGGGATGAGTACAGATAAAGAGAGGGATGGGTAGAGAAAAAGAGTCGGGTGGCATTGAACCTGTCATCTGCCGGGGTCCCTACTCGTGGGAGCGGACAGCTCATCCCCTCAGCCGAGGTCTCAGTGCCCAACCTCACGCCATGAGCTCCATCACATGCTGGTCTCAACCTGCCAATGTGATTTTGTGACCCATTAGTGGGTCACAGCCAGCAACGCAAAGCAATCTGCCCTCTTGTGTGTCAAGTCATTTCAGAGGGTCTTTGGAACTCCTGCTCTGCACAGTGCCCACTAGACACAGACACCATGCCTGGGCTGGGTGGGGACAGGGAGCAGGGTGACTCTGGAGAGGAGGGGACACGGAGACCTCACCACACAACCAGACTAAAGGACTGTCTGTACAAGGTGGCAGTAATGAGGCCACCACATTCTACCCAGATCTGTGACCAGAGGACATTTCGCTATGGTGAGTACCAAGGACTGGCACCCTCCCCCTGCCAATGACTAGACCGGAAAGCAGGCAGCAGTGTCCCCGTCCCTCCCAGCCAACAGACCCCGCTGAGGTCCCGTGCCCTCTCCTTGGACTACAGCCCTCACCTGCTTCCCCACATCTTGGCTCAGAGAGTGCTGGCAGACCGGGCAGCGGCATTATTCACAAACGAGGTGATGCTGCTGCCCTGGCAGCTTCCAGGCCTTCCAGGCTGGAGGCAGCTTTGGAGGTGTTCCCTTTGGAGGCGCTCCCTTTGGAGGCGCCTGCGGCTGCACCTGGGGGCCTGTTGCAGAGCTGCTTGTGTTCTACTTACTGAAGGAGAGCTTAAAGGCAACTAGTGCATCTCCAATTTATTTCTCTAAAAAACATTTTAAAAAATCTCCAATACCCTCTTAGGGCTCCAAAGGGGAAAAATAAGCCATTCGTAAATTCTGAGCTCCTACTGCAATCATCCCAAGGAGATCCCGCAGGAGATCAGCTACAAGCGGTAACCAGTGCAGAGCTATTTCCATAGCAAAAGACTGTGCAGCCCTTACCTTCCTCGCGAGGACTGCAGCCCTCCTCCCCGCCACTGGGCTGTGAAGGCTGTGGCCTGGCCTTCCGCTGGTCAGGGAGTTAGAAAGCCATCCCTATAACTAGGATGGATGGGGGAACAGGAAGTGAGGAATCTCCTGCAAGGGAACCATAGCTGCCTCCATGTGCCGCTTCTCTCCACCTGGTGAGGAGAGCGCACCCATGGCCTCCCGAAATGGAGCAGACCCTGAGGTCAGCCAAGCACCTCTGGGAGCCTCTGAGTGAACTGGGTCAGCCCCCAGCATCTCCATGTCCCCCAGGCTGGGCAGCATGGGGCTGCATCACAGCCTGAACTGGCTGAGAAGCACAGCCCAGTGGCTGATGTCTCTTTTACCTGGCCAGGTGTGCCAGAGACACTTGACCATGAAGGCTGGGCAGAGTTTTAGTGCCTCAGTTTCTACATCTCTCAAATGGGATGATCACCCTGTTGCCTTGGGCCTGCACGCGAGCTTTCTTGGTAAACCGTAAATGCTTCCATGTGTAGCATTTTACTGTCGCTCTGCAGAAAGGCAGAGATATGCACATGAGAGAATAAGTCAAAACAACCAATCTTTGCTCTAGGAGCTCTTGCTTTCTCTCTCTCTCTTCCTTCCTTTCTCTCTCTCTCTCTTTCTTTCTGTCTCTTTCTTTCTTTTTTCTTTTTTAGGGTGCACCTGCAGCATATGGAAGTTCCCAGGCTAGGGGGTTGAATCAGAGCTGTAGCTGCCAGCCTATGCCACAGCCAGAGCAATGCTGGATCTGAGCCGCATCTGTGGCCTATGCTGCAGCTCACAGCCATGCCAAATCCTTAACCCACTAAGCAAAGCCAGGTATTGAACACACATCGTCACGGACACTACATCAGGTTTTTAACCTGCTGAACCATAGCAGGAACTCCGAGGAGAGTCACTTCTTGTACTTGCAGCCAGCATAGGCTCGCCCTGTTCTCCTGCTTGGGGAAAAGCCACCTTATAGGATGGGGGATTGAGGAGGGCAGGGAGAACTTCTGTTTGAAAGCTGAGAAGCAGCTGAAGCCCAGAGAGGGGATGGGAGTCTTCCGAAGGTAGGAAGCAGGGAAGCCAATGGTCAGTACCTGTCCTGACCTGCCGGCCTATAACTACACACCCAGCTCTGGTCTTGGCATCAGCCTGAAGTAGTCCCTCTGGATCAGCCACTGTCCTATCTGGACAAGCAGTGGAAGGAAGTGGAGGCATCAGGAGTGGCCTCCAAGAACAGCAAGGCAGGGGAGGAAGGACCCAGCGAGGAGGGCCTGGCTGAGAATGAAGGGCTCAGGGTGAGACCCCCAGGTGGCAGGACATCACAGAAGGAAGAGCCTTGAAGTGAAAAGGCACTTCTGGACATGCTTCTTCCACTTAAAGACACTACAAGGGCGCAAGTACCAGGGGGACCAACCCAGGGACCAGCCACTCAGGGATCCTGGTCTCAGGAGGGTAAAACTAAACCAGAGCCCAAGGCCAGGCAAGGGAATCCCACTCCGAGCACAGGGGTGAGCTTTAGCCTCATGCATTCTCGTCCTGGCACTTCTGCGGTCTCACTGTGCAACTTGAAGCTCTCTGAGCCTCAGTTTACTCATCTGTAAAAGGATAGACCTCAAAGCTCAGAGGTTAGCTGGTCCCACCTCCCACTCAGCCAGCAGCATTCTTGAGACATGGGATGCTCATCGGTGCACAAGGCAGGCCGCTCTCCATCAAACAGCTCCAAACCACTAGAGACCTCTTGCTTTTAATCAGATGGCATAATGGCTGTGAGAGCGCTTACAGAAATAAAAGCATCACTGAAGGGGGTTATTACGAACCATCAACATTAGAGGCAACATGAGAGAGGGTGAAATGGGGCTGGAGATGGGCTCCCCAAGCGCACCAGCGCAGCTGTGGGAGGGAACCAAGGAGGGGCGCGGAGGAACCCTGCGGGAACCAGGCTCTCTGGAGACAATAGACAGCAGCTGGAGAGGCTGCTCGGGTCCTGATGAGACTGAGAGCTACGTAACTGCTACAAAAGGAAGAAAGGGACCCAGCTCACTGGTGTCTCCTGTTTGCAGAAGGCACATCTCCAACCCAGAGCAGGAGACCCCCTGGGTCCCTAGGGGGAGTATATTTGTCCTGGAAGGCAGAACACATCTGCCCAGTGGCTCCTACTTCACAGTGGCAAAGAGCTCCCTATGAAGCCAGGGACTTGGGCTGGAGTCCACGTATAGAGGTCCTAGCGGAGGGTCTTGGAGGCAGCCGAGGCTGGCAGATGGAGAAGTAAGAGGGAGAGCTGGTGGTCCAAGGTGGCCCAGCTGGTACAGGGGTTGCTGAGGGGAAAGCCAAGACCTTCTACCTGCCAAGTGGAAGCCAGGGACCCGCTTGGCCCCTGGCAGGTGGCACGGCTCCAAATGGTTACCTTTCCAGGCTCAGTGCCCTGTATTCAGGAATCTCACACCAGAAAGCCCAACCCTGCCCTCTTGTCTTTGGGGCCCAACTCAGAGCCCCATGCCTTCGTGCGCTGTGATCCCTACTCAGGAAGGGGAGCTCAGAGGGAGGATCTGCAGACAGAGGGCGATGAGGGGCCAGGCAGGCTAGGTGCACTCACCCACAATCTCGTTCTCCTCCAGATTGATGGTCTCCAGCGCAGGCAGGGTGGTGAGCTGCTCGGGGAAGTCGTGGAAGTGGTTCCGGGACAGGTCAATGGCCTTGAGGTGCTGAAGGGTGCTGACCTCGTTGGGCAGACGGTGCAGGAAGTTCCCTTCCAGGTGGAGTTCTACGGGGGGCGGTAGGGTGGAGGGAGGAAGAGAAAGGAGGCGTGAAAGGGAAGCAGCCCAGAGACCACAGTGACCACTAGCCGCCTGGACCCAGAAGGCAGAAAGGAAACCCAGGAGAAATGGAAGTCCCCAGAGGGGCTAATTCCACATTAAGGCAAAAGGAGGGGTAACCCCCAGCATGGCTACCCATCATTCCAGCTGGACCCCTACTTCTGGCTTTGGGATGGAAGCCTCTCTCAACAGATCTGCTGGCTCAACCCCGGGCCTGGAGGGGGCAGGTCAGGATGGGCAGTCCCTGGACTCCCACACGCCACAGCCCATATGAGGGATGCCACATTCCACCGCCCTCCTGCTTCGTGACCCGCTGCAGGCAGCCAAGTTCCTTCTGCCTAACATGAACTTGCACGCTGGCCCAGCCACCACTGGCCAGATGAGCCCGGGTCCCCACTCCTAGAGTGGCTACTGAAAAGGCTGATCAACAGCTTGAGTGGAGGGCTGTGTAAAGAGTAAGCTGGGCTGGTGGGAGACACTCTGTGGGAACCTGACCAAGGCAGCACTGGGCATGGCAGGGACTGAAGCTGAAATGCTGCGATCTATAGAGAGACGTGGGGGGTGCCCCTGGGGCCCCGTGCCAGGAGAAGGGATAGGGACAGACAGCAAGAGTCAACAGGCTCCCTAAGTGCAAACTATTGGGTATAAGACAGGCTCAAGGATGTGTGGTACAACATGGGGATATAGCCAATATTTTTAACAACTATAAATGATAAGCAACCTTTAAAAATTGTATAAAAATTAAGGAGTTCCTGTTATGGCTCAGTGGTAACGAGCACGACTAGTATCCATGAAGATGTGGGTTCAATCCCTGGCCTCGCTCAGTGGGTTAAGGATCCAGTACTGCTGTGGGCTGTCGTGTAGGTTGCAGGAGCAGCTCAGATCTGGTGTGGCTGTGACCATGGCTGGCAGGGGCAGGAAGAAAGAAAGAAAGAGGAAAAAAGAAAGGAAGGAAGGAAGAAAGGAAAAAAGAAAGGAAGGAAGGAAGAAAGAAAGGAAAGAGTGAGTTCCCGTCATGGCTCAGCGGTTAACGAATCTAACATCCACGAGGACACAGGTTCGATCCCTGGCCTTGCTCAGTGGGTTAAGGATCCGGCATTGCCGTGAGCTGGGGTGTAGGTCGGCAGCTATAGATCCAATTTGACTCCTAGCCTGGGAACCTCCACATGCCACAGGTGTGGCCCTAAAAAAAAAAAAGGAAAGAAGAAAGAAAAGTGCCCACATCTGTGCCCAGTACACATCGAGTACTCGGTCTGTGTTTGACGAGTACACAAATGAATAAATGACCAAATATAAGTATCACCCTCTCCAATTCTGCCAGATTTCTCTCCAACCTATACCTTTGTTTTTCCTGAAATTGATTTGTTCTTTTTTACTTATACAAAAATGGGAAAAGTTGTTATTGCTTGCATACAAATAGCCTTATTCAATTCTCACTGGACGCTGTTGCCAGAAGAGTCTGGGCCCCAGGCAGACTTACACCCATGGAGGGGTGAGGGTGAGGGGCGCACTGCAGGCAGGGGGGACCTGGCACTGGGCGGGCAGCCGCCTCATCCAGTCTCTTAGAAGCCGCTTCCTTGGAAAGGACATTTGTTCTTGGGTAAGACTGATGTCCAATTTTCCCAGGTGTTCAGTTCCTGTTTGGTATGTTTCTCTAAGCTCTCTTTTCTAGGAATGTGCCTGCCTGCCATGCTGTGTGTGGCCTGGCTACCACATCACCTTCAAATGCCCCGTTTGAAGCCACTTTGCCAGTGGGGCCTGTAACGGGCCACTTCAGGAGGTAGCCAGGCCTCCACGGGGCAGCAGCTGGTCACAGAGGGCATGCTGGAGGGCACAGCTGCTTGCCAAGCTCGGGGGCAGGTGTCACTTTGTGTTACAGACAGGGAGGTGGCCACTGTGCTTAGCTGTCCCAGCTGTCCCCAGGTTTGTTTGCATGTCCATGGTCAGGAATCTGACCACTCTGGGAAGGCTTCCTCACAGCTGCACCCTCCCTCCCAGGAACCTGCCGCATTACCCTGGGTCATATAGATGAGGGTTGGTGGAGTAGGGGGCTTACGGTGAGAGGCTGTATGCTATGGGCACTACAGAGTCAAAGCTCAAGGGCCTGGGGTCTCCAGGTCTCATTTCAGACTTTGCCATTTCCAGGCTGTGTGACCTTGGGCAAATTTTTATCTTTGCTTCTGTTTCTTCATTCATAAGATGAGGACAGTACTAGACCTTCTATAAGACTGTTGTGAATTTATTTATTTACTTATTTATTTATTTATGGCCATACCTGAGGCATAGGCAAGTTCCTGGGCCAAGGCCACTGCTGCGACCTATGCCACAGCTATAGCAACACCGGATCCTTTAACCCACTGCATGGGGCCAGGGATCAAACTCGCACCTCTGCAGGAACCCAAGCTGCTGCAGTCAGAGTCATTTATTTATTTATTTACTTACTTATTATTTATTTATTTAGTCTTTTCAGGGCTGCACCTGTAGCATATGGAAGTTCTCAGGCTAGAGGTCAAATCAGAGCTGTAACTGCTGGCCTATGCCACAGCCACAGAAATGCCAGATCCAAGCCAGGTCTGCGACTTACACTGCAGCTTGCAGCAACACTGGATCCTTTAACCCACGGAGTGAGGCCAGGGATCAAATGCACATCCCCACAGATACTAGTCAGATTCTTAACTCACAGCACCACAGCGGGAACTCCAGGACTACTGGGAGTTTGAGTGAATTAATACACAAAAAAAAGTTTTCAACACTGTTAAGCTCATAGTCAATACGATGCAAGTAGGTGAGATGGACAGAAGGATGGATGGACTACAGGCAGGCAGGTAACATGTGGCAAATCACACAGGGCAGCTAGTGGATCCAGCAACCCAGTTAGTACTGAGTCACCTAGCAGACCTGTATTTCTTTTTCTTTTTCTTTTTTTTTTTTTTTGGTCTTTTTGCCATTTCTTGGGCCACTCCTGCGGCATACAGAGGTTCCCAGGCTAGGGGTTGAATCGGAGCTGTAGCCACTGGCCTACGCCAGAGCCACAGCAACACAGGATCCGAGACATGTCTGCGACCTACACCACAGCTCACGGCAACACCGGATCCTTAACCCCCTGAGCAAGGGCAGGGATCGAACCTGCAACCTCATGGTTCCTAGTCGGATTTGTTAGCCACTGAACCACGACAGGAACTCCCAGACCTGTATTTCTAATTACCCAAACCTGGGCTTAGCAGAGAAGAAAAATGTTCTTTCCTGAAGTTCTGGTGAACACAAGACCATGCTTGGCTGCTTCAGATCACCCCTGCAGGATCTGGAGGCTTTGGGGAGTGGGGAGCAGATGTCTGGAGAGCCCAGCAGCAGGGAGCTGATAAACACAGCCACAGCATCACAGCCACATGACACGTGAGCAAGCGGGGGTCTCTCAGTGCTGCAGGACTGACTCCCCTAGCTCAGGGGCCACCAGGGAACTGCTGAGGGTGGGGAAGAAAATCCTTCCTCTCTTGGTTTTGTTACACTTGATATTTTTTGGCTGCACCCAAGGCATGTGGAAGTTCCCTGACCAGGGATCAAACCTGTGCCACAGCAGCAACCTGAGCTGCTGCAGTAACCACCACAAGGGAACTCCTACTCTCAATTTTTGACATGTTCAGAATTGCTATAAAAAATTAAGACAGCCTTTTATCAAACCATTTGGGGCCTGAGTCTAACAACAGCCCCAAAGTGGCTGAGAGCTGTGAGAAGAATCCAGCCCTAGAGGCAGCTTCTGAGAGCTTTTCGGGAGCTGGCCTCTATGTGCGGCCTGCAAGGACAGGGCCAGGGGACCACAGAAGCTGACAGGAGGGTGCTCCATGGAGGCCTCTCAAGTCTCACCCAGCACCCTGCCGGGCAGCCTGCTTCCACCATTTGGGACCCTGAAGGAATGTCTCTAACTGGCATCAGCCTCACTCGCTCCGCCACCTCTGCTGCTCGGGGCAGGAACATCCTGCCATCGGTCAGCTTGGGGACAATGGAGACAGGCCATCTAGTGTGAGAAGGCGTGCTGAGAACGCTTTGCCCAGTGCCCTGACGATGAAAGCTGAGGGTCATGACCAGTCTAGGAAGCCCTCAGTGTCTCCACCCCTGCTCAGCCTCACGTGTCTGGGTCATGCCTGAGGCTGGTTTAGGGACCACAACATCCTTGAACCGAAATGCCCAGAATGACCAGAGAGGCGTTCCTCATGGCTGCTCAAACAGGCTTAGCTCTAGATTTTCTTCCCCCTAAACACGTCCTTAGGACAGGTGTGGTCCCTCTCACCAGGCTCCTCCCTGGCCTCCTGCGTCCCGTCCCTCTCTAACCAACAACCGCACAGTGGGGCCCATTTAATCTCATGAGCCTGCAGCCCTGAGCTCATGAACCTTCGCTGGTTCCCCAAGGCCACCACCCCAAGCCATCGAGGCCCTTAGTGATCATCCCCCACAGCTCTCTCTTTGTGCGGGTCCAGCACTCACATCTGGGGCTATGTACGCTAGAATATCTTCTGGGACGATCTCAACCACAGAGACACCTCACAGGAGATGTCACACATCATCCTCTTGCTGGATTCCGCTGTGGTCCGGCACGGGTTTGCATCCCATAAAAAAGCAGTAACAGTAGCTCCCTTTTCCTTTTGTTTAGGGCCTCCTCTGAGTCCCACACCCTGCCAGGAGCTGATGCTAAGTATCTGCCTTGATCCTCAGAACAGCTCTGCAAGATTTGTCTTATTCTTTTGACAGAAACAGAGGCTCAGACAGGTCAAGCCATCTGCCCAAGATCACACCACCAGGTGACAGAGAAGCCAGGATTGGGATGACCAGAATGACCCCATGCTGGTCATAAAACATGGGACAGGAGTTCCCCCTGTGGCTCAGCAGGTTAAGGACCCTATGTGGTCTCGTGAGGGTGTGGGTTTGATCCCTGGCCTTGCTCAGTGGGTGGAGGATCTGGTGTTACCGCAAGCTATGGGGTGGGCCTCAGCTATGGTTCCAATTTGACCCTGGCCTTGGAATTTCGATGTGCTGCCAGTTCTGCAGTAAAAAAAAGGGGGTGGGGGGACAAAGGGGCTTGTGGCAAAGAAAACAGAAGAGAGAGATAGGTGTGACTATTTAATGAGTGAACTAAGTCCCAGGCAATGTGTTAGTTGTTCATGAGATCTCATATAATCCTCCCCAAAATTTTGATCCCAATTTATGGATGAGAACACTGAGACTTTGAGGTCAAGTAACCTGCCAAGGTCAAACACACCTAGCAGATCCATGCCTGGTAGTCAGAGGCTCCCCGTGTTCCTAGAGATTCACAGATAAAGGAAGGGGGAAATGGAATGACAGTCCCATTTCCTCGGACGTGGGGTTGGGGAGGGGTCCAGCAGACACCAAGATTAGGGCAGGGCTGGGTCTAACCTTCAGGAAGCAGAGTCTCTGGAGGAGGCTGAAGAGACTTCCACGTGAAGCTCATTGGCACATCCTCAGGATGGAAGGCCGGTGGCAGCCTTCCTGCTGGGGAGACCTGCCTCGATCAGTCAGGGACATTGCCATAGCCGGGGAGCTGAGAAGCTTTTCCTCTGACTGATATCCTTTTAATAAAGGCTCAGCGTGTCTTGCCAGTTCTCTTTCAATAGCTTTTCTCCATGTCGCTATCTTGCTGCATGCATAACTTGAAGGCTCTGCATGTCTCCCACTCTCGCATACAGCCAGAACGAACTTGATCCCAACCTCTGCGTGCTCACACCCACACCTCTCAGGGCTGGAGGAGAAGCAGGACGGCAGGGACCCTCTCTGCCCAGAATGCTCAAGACGTGTTCCTGGAAGTGGAGCTACTGAACGGTGGTCACATATTCATTAAATGAAAAGACCTGCCCTAATCATGGAGTTTCTGTTGTGGCTCAGTGGTTAACAAATCTGACTGGGAACCATGAGGTTGCAGGTTCAATCCCTGCCCTTGTCAAGTGGGTTAAGGATCTGGCATTGCCATGAGCCTTGGTGTAGGTGGCAGACGTGGCTCGGATCTGCCGTTGCTGTGGCCGTGGTGTAGGCCTGCGGCTATAGCTCCAATTATACCCCTAGCCTGGGAACTTCCATATGCCGTGGGTGCGGCCCTAGAAAAGACCAAAAAAAAAAAAAAAAAAAGACAAAAAAAGAGGAGTTCCCGTCATGGCACAGTGGTTAACGAATCCGACTAGGAACCATGAGGTTGTGGGTTCGGTCCCTGCCCTTGCTCAGTGGGTTGACTATCCGGCGTTGCTGTGAGCTGTGGTGAAGGTTGCAGACGCGGCTCGGGTCCCGCGTTGCTGTGGCTCTGGCGTAGGCCGGTGGCTACAGCTCTGATTGGATCCCTAGCCTGGGAAACTCCATATGCCGCGGGAGCGGCCCAAGAAATAGCAAAAAGACAAAAAAGAAAAGACCTGCCCTAATCACATGCTCGCTCACCATGTCATGCTTCTATAGCCTGTTTGTTTGTGGTTTTTTTTTTTCTTTCTTTCTCTCTCTCTTTCATTTGGCAATATGCAGAAGTTCCTGGGCCAGGGATCAAACCCACACCACACCAGCAACCCAAGCCACAGCAGTGACAACACTGGATACTAAAACTACTGCACCACTGGGGAACTCCTGGGTTTTCTTGACTGTAAAATGATTTATGTCCTGTCTCTTTCCTACTCCTTAGACAAGGAAGGAAGGTTAAACATTTACTGAGCACCTACTAGGTAGGCAAGTGCTATCTACATATCATCTGTAATTTCACAGCAACTCAGAGGTAAGTTTTACCATCTCTTTTTTCAGAGCTAAAAAGCTAGAGGCTCAGAGAAGTTAGGTGATTTGTCCAATATTGTAAGGCTAGTAAGTGGGGCAGCTGAAATCTGATATTTAATATCTCTGGTCTAGAGACATCATGGGCTGTCTCGAAAGGGGTGGGCAAAGGACTTTATTGGCAGAGCTGAATGAGGGAACAATAACCCTGATGTTGAAGGGGCTCAGACAGAGCCTGACAGACCCCTGGGAGGCTTATTACTCTTCCAAGCTTTTCAAGCCAAGGCCAACTGCCTACATTCTGACACCCTATGTGTAAGAAGGTCAAGGCTGCTCCCTCAGCCAGGGTCTTCAATCAAGAAGTCCAAGTCAGGAGTTCCTGTTGTGGCTCAGTGGGTTAAGAACCCAACATAGTGTCCACGAGGATGTGGGTTTGATCCCTGGACTCGCTCAGTGAGTTGTTGCTGCAAGCTGCAGCACAGGTCACAGATGCAGCTCAGATCCAGCATGGCTGTGGCTGTGGCGTAAGGCTAGCAGCTGCAGCTCCAATGCGACCCCTAGCCCTGGAACTTCCATATTCCGCAGGTGCAGCCCAAAAGAGAAAAAAAATGTCCAAATCAAACAAGGCATTCCTGCTCCAGGAATGTTTGCTCAAGAACCACTCTGGGAGTTCCCGTCATGGCGCAGTGGTTAACGAATCCGACTAGGAACCATGAGGTTGTGGGTTCGATCCCTGGCCTTGCTCAGTGGGTTAAGGATCCGGCATTGCCGTGAGCTGTGCTGTAGGTCGCAGACGCGGCTCGGATCCCACGTTGCTGTGGCTCTGGCATAGGCCGGCGGCTACAGCTCTGATTCGACCCCTAGCCTGGGAACCTCCATATGCTGTGGGAGTGGCCCAAGAAATGGCAAAAAGACCAAAAAAAAGAAAAAAGAAAAAAAAGAAATGCCAGAGCTGGGGGTTCTGACCTCAGGCCAGTGTGGCTCCAGGATTTACAGTGTTAGCCACACCACCAGCTGAGGCCCACCCTGACACACACAGGCGGCTTGACTAGCTACCACAGAGGCCGCTGCCGCTGGTTTGCCTTAGAGGAGCTTCAGAAAGATGCTATTGCTGAAATTTAGATGCTTAAAATTAGATGCTATTGCTGAAATTTGTTTATTTGCTTAAAATTAGATGCTATTGCTGAAATTTGTTATCGCCAAGGGAGAGAGCTGCTATCATGGTTTTAATGTTTTCCCCACTCTGTGCATAGACCTCCTGGGCCTTGTTTGTGCTGGAGTTATCTTCTCGAAAATTCATGTCCGGTCCTCTGTCAACACTGAAGGTAGCAGGTGGCCTAGCAACTTAGCTTGTGAACGGTGCCGAAAACCACCCCAGAAAATGAATGTTATTCCAACTGTAAACACAAGATCTGGTTGATTTAAGCCACTGAGAGTTGAAATATATTTGTTCCGAATGCAAAACTGGCCTATCCTGACTGTACAGATTGCTTCACTTGATGTGCATTTTTCTGCTTATAAAAGCAACATGTGCTCATTGTAAAAGTAGGGACAGCACAAAAATATGGAACAACGAAAAAACGAAAATCCCATGTTTTTCTATCCCTAGAGAACACCAGTGTTTTTTGGTATTCGTCCTTCTATGTTTTTCTGGGTACATGCTAATGGATGGATAGATATGGATAGATGGGCAGACAGATAGATGGATAGATAGATAATATGTTTTTGGTTTTGGTTTTGGGTTTGTTTGGTTTCTTTTTAGAGCCGCACCCATAGCATATGGAAGTTCTCAGGCTGGGGGTCGAATCAGAGCTGTAGCTGCCAGCCTATGCCACAGCCACAGCAAGTTGGAATCCATGCCACATCTATGACCTACACCACAGCTCACAGCAACACTGGATCCTTAACCCACTGAGTAAGGCCAGGAATCGAACCCGTGTCCTCATGGATACTAATCAGGTTCGTTACCACTAAGCCACAACAGGAACTCCCCAGGTATTGTTTTAAAAAACAGGAGAGGAGTTCCTGTCGTGGCTCAGTGGAAACGAATCTGACTAAGAACTATGAGGTTGTGGGTTCGATCCCTGGCCTGGCTCAGTGGGTTAAGGATCCAGTGTTGCTGTGATGCGCTGTGGTGTAAGTCGCAGACGCGGCTTGGATCTGATATTGCTGTGGCTGTGGTGTAGGCTGGCGGCTACAGCTCTGATTAGACCCCTAGCCTGGGAACCTCCACACGCCGCAGGTGCGGCCCTAAAAAGACAAAAGCCAAAAAAAATAAAAAAATAAAAATAAAAAACAGGGTTCCCTAGCAGCCTAGCTGTTAAGGATCAAGCATTGTCAATACTGTGGCTCAGGTCACTGCTGTGGTACATGTTCCATCCCTGGCCAGGAACTTTCCCATGCCATGGGCATGGCCAAAAAACAATAAAACAAAACAAAACAAATGGAATTAGAGCCTACATACACTTTTGAGAACTTCTTTTTTCACTCGAAAAAACTCAGGCAGGAGTTCCCCTTGTGGCTCAGCGGTAATGAACCCAACTAGGATCCATGAGGATGCAGGTTCAATCCCTGGCCTCACTCCAGCATTGCCATGAGCTATAGTGTAGGTCACAGATGTGGCTTGGATCCCGTGTCTGTGGCTGTGGCATAGGCTGGCAGCTGCACCTCTGATTTGACCCCTAGCCTGGGAACTTCCATATGCTGCCCAAGGTCCTAAAAAGCAAAAAAAAAAAAAAAAAAGTTCAGGCAGCTTCTAGGGAGTCACTGCTTGGTGCATCCTTCTCTGGGACTGCCCTAGACTGCCCTAGACCACGGCCCTGCCCCGGCTTCACCTTTTCCAGGGAAGGCTGCTCTCTGAAGTCCAGCCTTTCTTCAGTGGCAGGCTCCAAGGAAAGGGCCAGCTGCAAGGAGGAGGAGCTGGATCCATCTGAAATGCCAAAAGCCACCTCTCCCCCAGCTCAGAAGCTTTTCAGAAGAGGGAGGAGCGGCTGGGCAGGCAGAGCTCGTGCCCTTGACATTCAGTTCCTTCGGCACATTAGAGTAATCAAAGGGGCTGCCTTGAAATTGGAAAGGAAGGGGACGCTTGCCATTACCTAGGTTCAAAGCGAGCCCAGATATGCTTTGGAAAGACAGTGTCCATTTCCTCCAGTTCATCAGCCTCCTGCTGCTTTAAGAAAGGGGTGAAGTGCTAGGACTGAGTGGAGGAGGGTTTTCAGGAAAGAGCTCTTGTGCCAGATACCCAGCCCTGATGGGTCTGAGGTTTATAATAACAAGTAATGATGAAGGCTCACATCTGTTAAGTGCTACTACATTCCAGGTACTGGTTCTCTTGGGTTCAGAGGCGATCATTGGGTTAATTGTACTATAACCCACTACCCCCAACTTATAGAGAGATGAAGCAACTTGTCCAGGGTCACACAAACTCCAACCTCTCCCCTGGTTAATCTGACTTTCCTCTCCCAACCCCCAAACTAGGACGTGAACACCAGCCAGCCTCCACAAGAGTAGTGGGCCATTCTGGCCACCTGCTTTTCCCAGTTTTGCATCCCTAATCCCTGCAGCACCTGTAGACACTCGGCAAATCCCTGCTTTTTAAATTTTTTTTTTTTTAAGGGCCGCACCTGCAGCATATGGAGGTTCCCAGGCTAGGGGTGGAATGGGAGCTACAGCTTCCAGCCTATGCCACAGCCACAGGTCACTGCAATGTCAGATCCCTAACCCACTGAGTGAGGCCAGGGATCAAACCTGCATCCTCATGGATACTGGTTGGATTTATCTCCACTGCACCACAATAGGAACTCCCAATCCCTGCTTATTTAGTAGTGAATGAATGAATGAGGGGGAAGAACCAGGAGGATCTGGTTTTGGTCTAACTCATCGTGTGTCCTTGGGCCCGTCCTCCCTCTGGACGGCCTCCATGAGAAGGTCCTTCCTGCCCATTCACAGTAAGGCTGTTAGAGTGAATTGAGAGTATTGCAAAAAGCAGGGCATGCTGCACAAGAGAGGTATTTATTAAGCACTGCCTATACACTCAGCCCTGTATTTGAACATGAATCCTTGAAAAGTGAAAGAATTCAACAAATGGAACTGCTTCTATTAGGGGGTACAAGATCCATGAGACAATTATTGGATGACAGAGCTTTTTGTGGAAACAAAATTGAAAGCTAACATTAAAGGCAGGAATCAACAGCAAAATAAAAGAGAAGGTGGACCTAGCTGGGACACATGGCCCACAGAAAAGTCAATCAGTCAGGGATACCGAAACAGCCTCCACTCGCCCACTCAACACATATATAACTCGGCATCTCCGTGCGGCAGGCACTGCGTGACTGAGGGGAGATAAGGGTGGATAGCTGCATCCTCGTGGATATTAGTCGGATTCCTTTCTGCTGAGCCACGATGGGAACTCCTTCTTTAGCCTTTTGAAATGATGGATTATACAGATTGATTTTCAAATGTTGAACCAGCCTGGCATATCTATTGATAAATCCTATTTGATCATGGCATATAATTCTTTACGTATTCTTGGATTTGACTGCTAATATTTTGCTAGGAATTTTTGTATTTTAGTTCATGAGAGATATTAGTTTTCTTTTCTTTTATACTATCTTTTATACCATCCTTATCCGGATTTGAAATCAAAGTAATACTGGCTTCATAAGAGGGGCTGGAAAGTGTGTATCTCTTCTATTTTCTGGAAGAGAAATTGATGTTAATTCGTGTTTAAAAGTTTGATAGAATTCTCCAGTGAGATCATATTGGCCTGGAGACTTCTTTGGGGGATCTTTTAATTTATAAATTCAATTTCCTTAATGGTTAGAGGACTACATAGATTGTCCATTTCACCTTGGTTGTATGTTGGTAGTTTGTGGTTTTCAAGAAACTAGACCATTTCTTCTAAGTGGTCAAATTTAAGAGAGCAAAGCTGTTCACAACAGATCCAATAGGGGCTTTGTTTGTTTGTTTGCTTTTTAGGGCCACAACTGCAGCATATGGAGGTTCCCAGGCTAGGGGTCAAATCAGAGCTACAGCTGCCAGCCTACACCACAGCCACAGCAACACAGGATCCGAGCTGCATCTGCGACCTACGCCACAGCTCACAGCAACACTGGATCCTTAACCCATTGAGTGAGGCCAGGGATTGAACCTGCATCCTCATGGATGCCAGTGAGATTCATTCCCACTAAGCCACACTGGGAACTCCGGATTTTTTTTTTTTTTTTTGGTCGTCTCTGTGGCATATGGAGTTCCCAGGCCAAGGATCAGATCCAAGCCAAGATGCAACCTACAGTGCAGCCGTGGCAACGATGGATCCTTAACCCAGTGTGCCAGGCCAGGGAACGAACCTATGTCCCAGCACTCCAGAGACACCACTGATCCTGTTGTGCCCCATAATATCCCTGGGATATTATGTCACCACAACCTGAGCATTTGAGGTTTTCCCTGTGGCTTCCACTTTAAAGGAAGAACGTAAGTGTGGCTATAGGGGTTCCTTGGTGGCTCAGCATGTTAAGGATCTGGCCCTGTCACTGTTGTGACTCTGGTTCTGCCGTGGCACAGGTTCAGTCCCTGGCCCTAGAACATCCACATGCTGTGGGCATGGCCAAAAAAAAAAAAAAAAAAAAGGTGTGGCTATAGCCCCAGCCACTTGATTGGCTGGTGTACTGAGCCCACAACTATGTCCAGCTCTACTTCTCACCCCTGAGCTCAGGACACATTCTTTCTCATTGCTGGGGTCACAATTATGCAGGCTTTCACTGCCCTCTGGCCTCAGGAGGCTGTACTAGGGGAGATCCAGATAGTTCTTCCTGCTCTCTTAAGCCAGGATTCAGAGTCAAACAACCTGGGCTCCCAGGGTGGACAGGGGCTCTGGGAGAAGGCCTTACTCCATCTCACTCCCAAGACCGCCCCCAGCCTGAGCGCAGCCAGGCATGACATTCCCTTATTCACTGTCACTTCTGAACTGTGGTTTCCGGTGTCTGCTAAATGGATCTCTCTTTTCCCAAGTTCCTCTTATTACTTCTGCATCACTCTTATCTTAGACAACTGTCAAGGCTGACTCGGAGGCCTCGGACTGTCCCCAGTGGAGAGACGAGGTCTGCTGATTCCATTAAGGGACAGACAAGACTGGCCTGCAGTAATTACACAGCCAGGTGGTAAAGGAATTTCCAAAAATACCTGCTCACTGAAGATCAATCAGTGAGTGCCTTGGCTGTGACCCTACATCAAGGAGCAATTACTTTCCTGCTTGCAAGAGCCCTCCTACAGGGCAGAGTCAGCGGGTTGGGTGGGACAATCATTGTCCTTCAAATGGCCCATGCTCAGCACTGAGGAAGCTTCACCCAGTGACAGTTTCAGCCCATGGGGGACAGGAGGGACAGAGCAGAAAGGAGTGCAGTTTCCTAAAGCCACATCCACTCCTTGGTGACAGAGGAACTGTCCTTGGGTGAGAAAACTCTGCTGATCTGGGAGGGTCTGGGACAGACTACAATGAAGTGTTAACCATTCTGCCCCATAAAAAGGAGAAGGAGGCTCTCATACCAACACACACCACTTTCCAAAATATATTGCTAAGTAAAAAAGGGAAATTGAAAAACCATGCATACACTCTACCCCCACTGGTCATGTAGAAAGGGGCTCTGGATCTGGACTCGCAGACCTCACCCCATTCCTTCTCGCTGTGTGACCTCAGGCAAGTTACTTAAGCTCTCTGTGCTTCAGTTTCTTCATATACAACAAAGATAATAAGAGTCCTGACCTCACAGAGTTATAAAGACGTAAATAATGTTATACTTTTTTTTTGTCTTTTGTCTTTTGAGGGCCGCACCCACAGCATATGGAGGTTCCCAGGCTAGGGGTCAAAACAGAGCTATAGCTGCCAGCCTACACCATAGCCACGCAGAATCCGAGCTGTGCCTGTAACCTACACCATAGCTCATAGCAATGGTGGATCTTTAACCCACTGAGCAGGGCCAGGGATCGAACCCTCATTCTCATGGATACTAGCCAGGTTCGTTAACCACTGAGCCATGACAGGCACTCCAACAATGTTATACTTGCTAAGTGTTCAAAACAGTGCCTGCCCGTGATGGCCTACTGTAAACACTACTAACACTGACTGCATTTATATCCACACTGGCATAAAATCTCTCTAGAACTGGGTAATGTGGCAGCCTCTAGACAGGGCAACTGGATACCTAGGACAGGAGTAAGGGGGAGACATAATATTCCAAATTTTAGAATACTGTATATACCTATTATCTATTTAAAAACAAATAATAAGAATGCATTTTCAAATGAAGCCTTATAGCTCGTGTCAGGCAACCAAACCTGGCTGTACCCGCAGCATCCCTGGCAGCTGCTCCCTTCCTATCCCCCCTACCCCCGAACCCAAGGCTCTCCCGGTGAGGGGAGTTACCTGCCCTATAGAGGGTCCTATGACTTCACTTGGGAGCTGGATAAAGATACAGCTGGGGACTTGGTGTGTGAGGTCTTGCTGACACGGGCCCAGCCCACGAGATGCTTTCTGCCCCAGTCACCATGCCTCCTCCCAGACCTTGGCAGCCTCGGGCCTTAACTCACGTCACTTCCCTGCCTAGGATGCCTTTCTCTCCCCTTTCCCCAGGCCAATCCATCCCACCTCCCAGAACCCCTCCCCGATGTTTGCGTTGTACAGATGGTTCTCTTAGGCCAATGACACACTATGTCCCTCTGCTCTGTAAAATGTTCAGTCTTGTACCATTTGTACACACCTCTCCTCTTTCTGAAAGGCCTCAGGAATTCCCCTGATCCATTTGGTAAACGCCTCCTCATCTGTCAAATGCTTTTTTTTTTTTTTTTTTGCCTTTTCTAGGGCCACATCCGTGACATATGGAGGTTCCCAGGCTAGGGGTTCAATCAGGCTACAGCTGCCAGCCTACACCACAGCCACAGCAACGTGGGATCCTAGCTGTGTTTGTGACCCACACCACAGCTCACGGCAACGCCGGATCCTTAACCCACTGAGCAAGGCCAGGGATCGAACCCAAAACTTCATGGTTCCTAGTCGGGCTCGTTAACCACTGAGCCACAACAGGAACTCCTCAAGTGCTATTTGTAAGCCATTTCCTCTGGAGGTTTTCTGATTCTCTACTGTTAGGAGACACACCCTACGCCCAGAGTTGCATGTTGGAGCCCTAACCCCTAGTACCTCACGGTTTGACTGTATTTGGGGTTAAGTTTTTTTAAGAATGACCAAGGGAGATTCCCATTGTGGCTCAGCAGTAATGAGCCCGACTAGTATCCATGAGGATGTGGGTTTGATCCCTGGCCTTGCTCAGTTGGTTAAGGATCCCGTGTTGCCATGAGCTGTGGTGTAGGTTGCAGACATGGTTCAGATCCCAAGTTGCTGTGGCTGTGGTGTAGGCCGGAAGCTGTAGCTCTGGTTCAACCCCTAGACTGGGAACTTCCATATGCTGCAGGTGCGGCCCTAAAAAGCAAAAAAAAAAAAAAAAAAAAAGAAGTGATCAAGTTAAAATGAGGCAGTCAGAGGTGGGCCCTAATCTGATCTGACGGCTGTCCTTATAATAGGAAGAAGAAACGAGGACATACAAAGAGACATCAGGGATCCTACATAGAGAAATGGTCTTGAGACGACACAGGGAGAAGAGGGCCATCTGCAAGCCAAGAGAAACCAAACCTGCTGGCTTCTGACGCTTGACGTCCAGCCTCCTGAGAAATAACTGTTGTTTCAGCCACCCAGTCTGCACTGCTGTGTCACGGCAGCCCTCTCAACTAACACACCCACCCACCCAAAACAGAACTGGCTCCTCGGCACACCCACCAGACATTGAGTAAATATTCCTTTACATTATAAAGTGGACGTCTGCTTATCTGCCTGCCTCCCTGAGAGACTGGGAGCTCCTCGAGGCCCAGGTCTAGATCTTGGTTCTATTATTCTTCCCAGACGTCAGTGCCCTGGGGATTAAATAAGATGATGCACGTAAAACACTCGGCATGGAGCTGGAAGGGCTCAGCGCCCAGTGAATCTGGGCTTCTGTGTTATTTCTCACTTGTTCGTGCCCACACTGGCCCCAGAACAGGTGCTCAGGAGGAAACAATGAATTGAGCTGAAAGGCAGGCTGTGAGAGACTAAATACATACATAGACAATGGCCAGACCAAGTATGATAAGAGAACTGGGACACTGGGACCTACACCCTGAGGCAACCTGCCCAGGGAAGCAATCCACTAGCAAAGCAGCCAGCCTAGGAAGCCAGTCTTCCTGTAAGTCAGACTTGTAGGAACAGAGACTACTATCTCCATCCACAATCCAGGGAAACCAAATAATACCCCCTGTAACCACTGGCCCCAAATGGCTAGGACTTGATTGCTAACAGGTTCCCTAATTTTTGTCCCTACATCCCACTCAAGATCAACCAGAGCGAGACTGATATGCATCATTACCAATCGCATAGGGCGCCCTGCGGCTGGCCTGCCTCCAGCTTCCCTAGGCCAAAGGCCTCCCAACAGGCAGAACCACTGCTGCAGCCGTCTCCCTTTTATCCACCAGAAAGCTTTCCCACTCCTCTGCCTGTGTTGGAGTTCCTGCCAAATGCAAGTGACAGTGGCTGACTCTGATGCTAGGGCGAGCTTTGAATGAACAGCCTCTGCTGGTTCTCATTTGGGTGCTCTCTCTCGGTCTATTCCCGCAGATGCATCTCTCACACCTCTGGCCTGGCAGGTCCAGAACATACTCAATAAAAAGGGCTAGGAGTTCCTCTCATGGTGCAGTGGAAACGAATCTGACTAGGAACCACGAGGTTGCAGGTTTGATCCCTGGCCTCACTCAGTGGGTCAAGGATCCAGTGTTGCCGTGAGCTGTGGTGTAGGTCACAGACACAGCTCGGATCTGGGATTGCTGTGGCTGTGGCGTAGGCCAGCAGCTACAGCTCTGATTAGACCCCTAGTCTGGGAACCTCCATGTGCCTCAGGTGCAGCCTTAAAAAGAAAAAAAAAATAAAATAAAATAAAATAAAAAGGGCCAAATGACTGGCATCAGGAGGAAGTGGGGAGATAGGGACACAGGAGGAGAGGGGTTGGAAGAGCCACAGCCAGACATGGGGACCCACTCTCTTCGGGGTCCACTTGCCCTTTGGACAGATTCTATCTGTGCCACTGTCCTCTCCAGGTCTCGCTTTTTCTCGCCATAAGATTGGTGAAGGAAGTCAAGGGGATGTAATCATTTAAAGGTGACCCAACTCTGGGCATTCCCATCGTGGCTCAGCGGTTAACGAACCCAACTAGCATCCATGAGGACTCAGGTTCGAAGCCTGGCCTCGCTCAGTGGGTTAAAGATCTGGCATTGTCGTGAGCTGTGGTGTAGGTCACAGACATGGCTCCGATCCTGCGTTGCTGTGGCTATGGCATAGGCCAGCGGCTATAGCTCCAATTGGACCCCTAGCCTGAGAACTTCCATATGCCACGGGGGTAGCCCTAAAAAGAAAAAAAAAAAAAAGATAAAGGTGACCCAACTCTGAAGTGGCCATGACCCTAGCAAAGGAAAGTCCCTAGGGTCCCCACAGATGACAACTTAGCAGACAGGGAGCAAGCAGGTAGCTCTCTCCCCAGCACCAAGGCAGGAACCCAGAAGAGGATGCTAGCAGGTGGTATGGACCCCAGCAAAGCCTATGCAAGCCTCCCCCTCACACATAAAAGGAGAGGTTTTTCTCTTTGAAAGAGAAACCACGGCAAAGGCTGGGGCCCAGAGCCACCTCTGTGGGAACCAGGCGGGTCCACAGCTCCAGCCCATGCCTGCCTTTTTGCCACCACTCAGTCCACTGCTGCCTCTGTGAAATCCAATTACTGGGCACACCACGGCCTTCCCTTGGTTATCCCAAGCAGCATGAGGAAGGTAGGAGCCACCAGAACACAGGAGAGAGTTCAAACAGCACCCTTCATCAGATTCGGATGAAAGAGAGCTATGGTAAATATTTCCACAGCTGAGGCAAGAATACGGGGCCCCAAGCACATTTCTCCAGCACTGGCTGCCACGCCCCCTGGAGTGGGCTCACTTATTCATCCCACAAGGTGCTGCTGAAGGTCAAGTCCTCTCTCAGGGGTCCTTGAGCTAATATAGGTGGCCTGGAAAGACAGCCCTGGCTGGGAAGTGGGCAACCTGGGTGTATGGCTCTCAGACCCTGGACCAGTCCCTCCTCTTCCTGACTTTCCTCCTCCACCCATCAAATGAGACAGCGGAGACAGCTCTACCACGCTATGGGAGACTCTCCCAACTTGGCCCATAAGCTAAATCTAACTTGCAAAATGTGCTTTATTGGCTGCCAGATTATATAAAAATTGATAAAATTCATGAAAGCATCCCTATTTGCAGATTCAATTTAATAACACAATCAGAACAATCCCAGGGCACATCTGGCAAAGGCGGAGCAGGGCACCGATCAGTTGGCCTCAGTCCCCACCAGCCTCACTTGTCACAGGCCCAATCAGAGTCACCCATTACTTACCTGCTAGTCTCTTGGGCATTTGTGTTTATAACTCCTGAACTATGGTCTCCAACTTGGCTGCCAGCCCTTCAGAATGACCGATAACAGGTTTTAACCAATGCCTACGCCCAGACCCACATCCAGACATTGTGATTCAATGGGTCTTGGGGTGAAGGCAAGGCCATGGTATCTGGAGAAAAGCTCGTCAGGTGATTCTGACTTCAGCCAGGCTGAGAGCTGCTGCTCTGAGGGCCCTGCTGGCTGGGAGGACCCATCTCACCCGGGTAAGAAAGCAGCAGCAGGGGAGTGGGCATTGCAGTGGCTACTGCATCCTGCTCGTCCACCCGCAGGCGCCCTTTCAAACGAATCTACAAGGCGGACCTGCTGGCCTCCCACCCACCTCTCTGCTGAGCATCCGTGGCTGCTTGCTCTGTGTGTGCACAGCAGAGGAAACAACATCCCTGGCATCTGTCACTCCTGAACCGAGAAAGCAACGTGCGAGAACAAAGCAGACTGGGGGAGTCAGAAGGGCACTCATTCAAGTCTACCGAGAAATATTTATTCCTGAGCTGCAGGACGCCAAATACCCCGCTGGTCTGTTTAGAACAAGAGAATCACTCCAGGATCCGCCCCCTTGGCCATTAGTCAGTCTGATTCACAGGCTGCTGGAGGCAGGAGTGATACTTAGAAATGTCCAGCTGCAGGGAAGGCATAGGTTCAGCCTTAAAGTCTCCCCTGGGAGCGGTTTCCTGAATCTAGCTGATCCTGTTGACACTGCTCAGACAGGGCTGGAGCTGGAAGACGAGGGCCAGCTTGCGCTCCTGGCCTGAGCTGACCAGGACCTACCTCGGAGCTGAGAGAAAGTCGTCATGAACTTGCTGGTGAGGGACTTGAGCTCATTGTTGGCCAGCGTGATGAGGTGGATCTGGTCGGTGACATTCCGCAGGACCTTGTAGATGCCGATGGGGAAGGAAACCAGCTTGCACTCGGCCAGATCTGCAGCCAAAGGACATAGGTCAGCGTTAGCAGTCACAGCTGCCCATGGACCTACCCCAAACTCCAAACCCCCGACACCCTCTTTCTCCTCCCAGTCTCCTTTCCCTCCCCCATCTTCCCTGTCCCAGGCTTGAGACCCCCACCCCTCCTCCAAGAGCCTTCATCACTATATGTCACCCGTTCTTTTTTTTGTCTTTTGTCCTTTTAGGGCCGCACCAGCGGCATATGGAGGTTCCCAGGCTAGGGGTCTAATCAGAGCTGTAGCCACCGGCCTACACCACAGCCACAGCAACACCAGATCCCAGCCTCGTCTGCGACCTACACCATGGCTCACGGCAACGCCGGATCCTTAACCCACTGAGCAAGGCCAGGGATTGAACCCGAAACCTATATGGTTCCTAGTCAGATTCGTTTCCACTGTACCACGATGGGAACTCCGTGTCACCCAGTCTTGAACCCTGAACCTTAGAGTTTATTCTAGCACCTTCTCTAAGAGCACAGTCTGCTAGCCAGAACGCAGAAGGCACCCGATGACCAGCACTCATAGCCGTGAGCTTGAGGCCTCACAGGATCCACAACTTTCTCTGGGATCATCAGACTCGACGGTGAAGCTGTAGTCTTAAGGATATTTATAATAGTCTGCTGCTTTGAAAACAGGCAATTTGCACAGACTCTGTGGTTTGACTTTCTTCCCTGTCCTGTGACTCTGAAGACAAGCCTGTCCAAGAGGCGGCAGGGAAACCTCTGTGGAGAAGAGCCTGGCAGTTCCTCAAATGGTTAAACCTAAATGCTGGCAATAACTATAGTTTTTAAGGATTCTATTCCAAACCGCGATATAATATAAAATAGAGGAGTTCCTGCTGTGGCATAGCGGAAATGAATCCGACTAATAACCATGAAGTCGCGGGTTTGATCCCTGGCCTTGCTCAGTGGGTTAAGGATTCGGCATTGCCATGAGCTGTAGTGTAGATTTCAGACATGGTTTGGATCCTGCGTTGCTGTGGCTGTGGTGTAGGCCAGCAGCTGCAGCTCTAATTCGACCCCTAGCTTGGGAACTTCCATATGCCATGGGTGCGGCCCTAAAAAGCAAAAAAAGATTTTTTTTCAATAAAGATAAAATAATATAAAATAGAGAAAAGCATAATGGAAAATGTATGTGACCAATATCAAGAAAGGTAGAAAAGTTCACAAAGAGATTTTTAAATTAGATTTATACATGAACATATACAACATTCAGGGACATGTCAAAATATTGAACTGAAGGTGATTTTTTTTTGGCCATATCCACAGCAAGAAATTAGATCCTGGGCCAGGGATTGAATCTGTGTCACAGTAGTGACCTAAGCCACAGCAGGGGCAATGCCGGATCCTTAACCACCAGTCCATCAGGGAACTCCCAATGGTGATTTTTTAAAAAAATTTACAAATTGTTTAATGGAATTCCTGCTCAAATCCCAAAAGTTTTTTTGTTTGTTTGTTTTTTAAACTGGATGAAATAGTTTTTCTCTTTCTTTCTTTCTTTTTAGGGCCACACCTGTGGCATATGGAAGTTCCCAGGTTAGGGGTCAAAACGGAACTGCAGCTGCCAGGCTACACCACAGCCACAGCAACACCAGATATGAGCCACATCTGTGACCTACATCACAGCTTTTGGCAATGCCAGATCCTTAATCCACTGGGCGAGGCCAGGGATTGAACCCACATCCTCATGGATACTAGTTGGGGTACTCCCACTGAGCCACAATGGGAACTCCTTAATGAAATAGTTTTAAATTTCAACTGAGGAATAAGCAAGCAAGATTCTCTAAAAGACAAGATGGAGTGATAACAAATTTTATAAAGCTATAGTAATTAAAATAGAGGATAACAGGAAAAAATAGATCATAATCTCAGCAGAAAATAATCTGACTAGTATCCACGAGGATGCAGGTTCGATACCTGGCCTCACTCAGTGGGTTAAGGATCCAGCTTTGCCGTGAGCTGTGTAGGTTGCAGATGTGGCTGGGATCCTGTGTGCTCCAATTCGACCCCTAGCCTGGGAACCTCCGTGTGCCATGGGTGCAGCCCTAAAAAGACAAAAAAAAAAGATCATAGAAAGAAAATGCACAGTCCAGAAAGTACAGTCCATAAATAACATGTCTTAACTTAATAAATGCTAAAGGAGGATTCACAAATAAATTTGGGAAGGGAAGGAATAATAACTGACATCAGAATAACAAATCAGTAATTTTGGGAACCCAAACAAGAGAAAGACTCTAAGTTAACCAAAGAATCAAAACAAAACTCGAGATAGAATTCTATTTTCTTTCTTTTTTTTTTTTTTTTTTGGCTGCACCTGTTCCTGGGCCAGGGGTCTGAGCTACTGCAGTGACAGCACCAGATCATTAACCTGCTAAAGCCACAAGGGAACTCCCTAGAATTATATTTTAAATAGTTTTTGAAATTAAACAAAGTCTGAAGTAAACATAATTGAACATTCATACAACCTCCTAATAGAGGATGACTTTCTAAACCTCGAAGCCATAAAAGAATCACAAAGGGAGTTCCCATCGTGGCTCAGCAGAAATGAATCCAACCAATGAGGTTGCAGGTTCTATCCCTGGCCTCGCTCAGTGGGTTAAGGATCTGGCATTGCTGTGAGCTGTGGCGTAGGTCGCAGATGCAGCTCAGATCTGGCATTGCTGTGGCTGTGGTGCAGACCAGCAGCTGAAGCTTCAATTCCACCCCTAGCCTGGGAACTTAAGCTGCAGGTATGGCCCTAAAAAGACTAAATAAATAAATACATAAATTTTAAAAATAGAAAAAATAAAGGTATCATAAAAAGAGCTTTTATTGGAAAAAATAACCTGGCCAATTCAAGGATAAAGTGGGTCAGCTCCCTGTCAAAGTGAGAAACAGAGAAGGAAGATCTGTGAAAGAAAGACAGTCGATCTGTGTCTTGAAATGGAGCAGAAGCTAGGAAATGGAACTTTCAGGACTCAGACATCACTGAAGAATCATACAATGCACCCCTGCTCCCTGCTCACGATGAAGGCAGAAGAGACAGAAAGCCACCAAGCTGTTCAAGCTATTTCCAAGGGTCCTCAAAGCAGGTGTCTTATTGAGATCAGCCCAGAAACGTCCAGCCCTCAGCCTCGTTCCTCCCACCTGGGCTTGCCACAAGCCATCCCAACCACCCTACGCTCCCAGTCCCTGGTGCAAGCAACACACAGCCTTGCCTCATTTGGCCGCTGACATAGTCACAGGAGCACATGGCCCCACACCTAGAGGCTGCTGAGGGCCCAGAATGCATCCACATTTGCTACTTTCATTTGCCTTCCACAGAGAGCTATCAAGGCCGTACTGTGTGCCAGGCACCATTCTGCACTGTGCCCTGTGGCTTCCCTATGTTTTTTGGCGGTGGGGGTGGTGGTGGTGGTGGTGGTGTGGCACCTAGGGCATATGGAAGTTCCCAGGCTAGGGGTTGAATCAGAGCTGCAGCTGCCAGCCACAGTAACACCAGATCCGAGCCACCTCTTCAACCTACACCATAACTTGCAGCAATGTCAGATCCTTAACCCAATGAGAGAGGCCAGGGATTAAACCTGCATCCCCATGGATACTAGTTGGGTTCATTACCGCTGAGCCACAACGGGGAACTCCCATCCTGTTTATTGTTTTGGTTTGGTTCTTGGCAGTTCCATCCGTTTCCTCCATGCTTTGGTGCACAGGAAGGAAGGTGCGCCATGAAACACCTGCTCAAAACAGTCTGGCTGGGATGTGATGCCAACACCCTCCAGCCAGGCCATGTCACCAGCCACTAACCCAGCCGGTGAACTCCCCATGCTGGGAAGAGAAGACCATCATCTCGGGGAACAGTGCTTCATGTCCCTCTGGGACAAGAATATGGAGATTCAGGTACCCAGACAGGAAGGAGCAAACCTCAACTTGGCCCAGGCAACTTCCCATCTGAGCAGAAGGAGCAAAACAATTCACAGCCATTCCCTGGGGGATGAGGATAACAGTAACTGTAAATAGTACCAGTCACTATTTCTTTCTTTTTTCTTTTCTCTTTGTCTTTTTCTCCTTTTAGGGCCACACCCATGGGCATATGGAGGTTCCCAGGCTAGGGGTCTAATAGGAGCTGGAGCTGCAGCTGCCGGCCTAGGCCACAGCCACAGCCACAGCAACGCCAGATCTGAGCCACATCTGCAACCTACACAACAGCTCACGGCAATGCCGGCTCCTCAAGCCACTGAGCAAGGCCAGGGATTAAACCTGAAAACCTCATGGTTCCTAGTCAGATTCATTTCCACTGTGCCACGACGGGAACTCCCCCAGTCACTATTTCATATGAGCTAGCTTGTAACCCTTCTGTACATATAAGGACATTGCAAGTGACTTGCCCAAAGTCCCTCAGCTGAAAGTAGGGAAGTAAGATTTGAATGCAAATTAGGCTGATCAGGCAGCTGGGGGTCCTAACCATTGTGCTATCCCACCGCCTTGAGTCAAGCACGTGCAGGGGACCTACCTCTGGGCCAGAGAAGGAGGAGTCCCTGCTGAGCAGGGGCTTGGCTACAAACTCTTGTTGGCCTTTCCAGCTCAGCACCCAGGATCTGGGGACAGAGGCCCTGCGGCCTTCTTCATGAGACTTTTGTCCTCAGAAAATTCTTCTCCAGGTCTAATTCAAAGGATGGGTACCTTCTATACCTGCTATACCTGTCCGTGGCAAAGAAAAGCCCCCAGAGCTCAGCCAAGTTCAAGGCTGGGCCCTGGGGCTTACGGAGGCAGATAGCACCACTTCTGGGGGACACAACTAGGATGCAGTCAGGGGCCAGGTCCCATGAAGGGAGACCTGCCCAGGGAAGAGGAGACCCAGGCTGGAGACAGGTGAGTGGTCCTCAAGGATCCATGGGATGTCACCAAGAAAAGAGTCCCATCCTCTCTGGGTCCTCAGAGCCAACAGCATAGGGGCTGGTTCACCAGTTATAGGAAAAGGCCACACATGAAGAAGGGATGTTACATCTTGGGTGATCAGGCAGGGTCACCAGAGAGGACCCCTGCACCAGATGGAGGCCGAGTGGCCTCAAAGGTCTCAGTCCACTCAAAAGAACAAGCAAAGCTAATGTCACAAGTACTATGTGCCAGGGGTAGGTGCTTTTTATGTATTAACTCATTAAATTCCCATAACAACCAGGAGTGACCCTCTCAGGAGAACAATGAGGCCTCTGCTGATAATTGTCCAAGATCATTTGGGGAGAGGTGATGGAGTTGCAAAGAACTGGAGCACAAAGATTTCAGGAGGGTGATCAACTTGTCCCAGTTTGCCCAAGATGTTTCTGATTTTAGCACCCCAAGTCCTACATCCTGGTGGACTCCTCCTTGGTCCCAGACAACTCAGAACAATTGGTGGCCCTAGATTCCAGCTGCACACTGATGAGAGATTATAAGGCAAGGGCCATGGCGTGAGCGAAGGCCCTCTGGGGCTCCACCTTTGAGCCCTGCCTCCTCCTGCAATTTCCTGGAGCCTCACCAGAAAGGAAGGCTCCAGCCCCATAATGGTTTCAAGCTCCCTGATGGTGCCTACATGCCCACAGACTCCACCAGGGACTCGGGGATACTAACCATAGGGGCCTCCATCAACAGCTGGGTGGCAGCTGGATTCACTTGAGTGTGCCTTTCCCCAGTGCTCCACCCCATGCGTCCCCACCAACACCTGAGCTATAGCAGAGACCAGAGACCCTTGGGGGGAAGGCACTATAATAAACACAAGGCATAATTATCTTCATAATTATTATTGCCAGAAGGCCAAATTGCACATCCCCAAACCTCTAATTTAGAATAGTACTTTGTGTTAATAAAGAAGCTTTTTAATTCAAAATGCATGGGTCCTTCATTAAAGGTTATCTCATCAAGTCTAATGAATGCCTGATGAAAAGTAACTCGTGGGCAAAACCAACAAAATCCAAGCAGTAAACAGAACGTTCTGCGGGAAGTCGGGGGCAGGGGGTCGGGGGGTGGGGGGGTGTGAAGCTTGTGTTGTTCCTTAAAAATACGGAACTCTGACCCCTGCTTAGTCCCGGCTCAGAGGTGGGCCCGGTGGAAGGACCCTGCGGGGGAGCAGCGAGAGTCCCAGAGCCCCTGGCAACAGAGTCACAGAGCCCAAGGAGAAAGTGTTGGGGACACAGGCTGGCAGGTGCCTGGGCTCCATGGCCTGACCAAGGCTGTAGGAGGAAATATGCCACCAGTGTGACCCGCTCCCACCCAGAACGTCTTCTTTTTCACAAAATGTCTCTTTTCACAAATGACTTTTTTCAGAGAATCTCAGGATTAGAAGAAGGTTGAAAGTCATTTAGCCCAACTTTCCCAAACTTTCCAGTAAGAATCAGCTGGAGAGCTGATTCCTAGGCCCCTACTCCCTCAGTGGGTCTGGAATGGGACCAGGGAATTTGTGGCAGGTTTGTTTTTGTTGTTTTGCTCTGTAGGGCCACACCCACGGCATATGGAAGTTCTCAGGCTAGGAGAGCTGCAGCTGCTATCCTACACCACAGCTGCAGCAACTCAGGATCTGAGCCGCATCTACGACCTACACTACAGCTCATGGCAACGCCGGATCCTTAATCCACTGAGCGAGGCCAGGGATCAAACCCACATCCTCATGGATACTAATTGGATTCGTTTCCACTGTGCCAAAGGGGGAATTCCCAAGAATTTGTGTTTTTAACAAGTATTCCCAGGTGATTTTTATCAATAAGCAAGCTTGAGAACACTGAGTAATGCAGCCTCCAAGCTCAGACCTAAAATTCTCACAATGTCTCCATCAGAGGGCACAGAGTTCTTATTGAACACTTCTGCTGATGGGGGGCTCACCTCCCTCCCACAGAATGGTTTTAACCATTAGAGAGTTCTTTCATCAACTATATGATAACTGCTACCCTGCTACTACCTAATGTTCCTTCTGCCCTTTTGGCTCACATATAGATATTTTCCCCTGCATGAAAATGCTTTACATGCATGAGGATGAAGGACACTATAAGCTTTACTCCAGGCAAAACATGCCAGAAACCTCAATCCCCATGACTCTTTTTGGCTGTGCCCGCAGCATGCAAACGTTCCCGGACCAGGGATCGAACCTGAGCCACAGCAGTGACAACATTGAATCCTTACTGCTAGGACACTAGGGAACTCCAATCCCCATGACTTTAGATGCTTCCTTCAGAGAATTGGGACCAGCCCAACCCAGACTCTGGCCCATCCAGAACCGACTCCTGTGCAGGCTCTCAGTCTGTCCTGAATGACCACAGCTACCATTCACTGACATCAGCTGTGTGTCTGAAACTGCTCAGAACCTTAGACCTACAATCTCATCTACTCCTCGCGACTACTCTGTAGGGGCAGCTCTATACTTACCCTCCTTGAACAGAGGAGGAAACTGAGTCACAGAGAAGTTAAAGACTGGATTGCTCAAGGTCACATGATTTATCCAAGGTCACCCATGTTAATGAAATAATAACATTTATAAAGTGCTTTCTACATGCAAGTCAGTGATCTCAGCTTTAATTTTTAAATTTATTTTTATTTATTGAGGTACAGTTGATGTACAATATTATAAGTTTCAAGTGCACAATCGTGATTCCCAATTTTTAAAGGTTATACTCCATTTATAGTTTAAAAATATTGGCTATATTCCCTATGCTGTACAATATAGCCTTGTAGTTTATTTATTTATACATAATAGTTTGTGCCTCTTACTCCCCTACCCCTATTTTGCCCTCTGCCCCTTCCCTCTTCCCACTGGTAACCATTAGTCTGTTCTCTGTATCTGTGAGTCTGTTTCTTTTTTGTTATAGTCAATAGTTTGTTTGTTTTCAGACTCCACATATAAGTGGTATCAATAGTGTTTGTCTTTCTCTGACTTGTTTCACAAAGCAGAAAACCCTCCCAGTCTATCCATGTGGTTGCAGATGGCCAAATTTCATCCTCTTCTATGGCCGAGTAGTAGGATATTAACTCTTAATCCTCACTATGGCTTTGTGAGGTGGAAACTATTTATTATCCCCATCTTTGTTTCTAGAGGAAGAATCTGAGACACAGAGCTCCAGGCTTGGTTAGTAAGTGGCAGGGCTGGCCTGGAGCTCACGGTCCCAGCTGCTATGTACACAGCCTCCCTACAATATGCAATTCTCACTTGGGATGATCAGCTGCTCTGAAAGAAAACAATGAGTTCCAGGGAGCACACAGGTCTTTCAAGATTTACAGTGGATTCCTGTGGTCACTGGTATATTGCAGTTACCATGGAGCTATATTAAGGGGACTTAGAGTTGAAAGAGTTATCCAGAGCCTAGATATATCATTTATTGGCTGTGGACCTCAAGCAGGACCCTTTGGCTCTTATACCCTTGGTCTGCATCTCAGGTAAATGCCAAGGTTAGAGCTGATCACCTGTGAGACCCCTTGCAGCTGCCATTGCGGATTCCAGCTGGTGGTTCTCAGACTTGGCCCCACCCTGGGCCAACCTCCTGGGGAGCTTTACAGACTCTTGATACCTAAGCCTCATTCCCAGAGATTCCAACTTAATTACTAAGAGCTGGGGCTTGGGAATCAGGGGTTCTCAAGCTCCCCATGTCATCCTAACATGCAGCCAGGGAAGAGAACTCTGCACTATGCCATCACCTCTCAAACCACAGCGTGTCAACAGATTACCTGGGGATCCTGCAAAGACAGGTTTCTGATGCTGCAGGCCTGGACCTGTATTTCTGTCAGGCAGGTCCAAGGACCACTCTCAGTAGCAAGAACTACTCAACAGAGTGGATCTCAAAGTGGAGTCCCCAGACCTACAGCATCAGCCTCTCCTCAGACCCTGTTAGAAATGCACATTCTCAGGCCCTACACCAGCCCTACAGAAGCAGAAGCTCTGGGGGTGGGGTCGGGCCACCTATGCTTTAACAAGCCCTCCAACTCGAGTTTGACAGTCACTAGCTTAGAGGGACTGCGCCTCCACCAGCTGCGGCGACTTGGCCCGGACGGATGGTGACATGACAGCACCTCACATTAACTCAGTGCTGGCTGGTCTATGCCTCTGCAGGCGCCTCTGAATTTGCTGACTCATGGAAAGCTATTTTGCCCTGAGTGCCTGCCCCCCTCCCTCAGACCAGGTTATTTCAAGACAGAGCCACTGTCTCTTCATTCTTCTCTCCTGCTTATACATGTTTCTGGCTCTGAAAGAGGCACAGGTGGCCCTCGGTGTGGAAGCAGCTGGAGCCCCTCTGCTCTCAGCTGTGAGGTCTCAAGAAAATGACTTCTCCAGGGGGCTTATCTCCTCTTGTGTAAAAGTGGGTATGGACCATGGATGTGGGTCTCAGGAAGACTGGATATTCTGTGACTCCATGATTCTACGGAGCAAAGATCTTTGACAGTGCTCCCACAAGCTGCAGCCAAGCATTTCTGAATTGTCTGTCCTTAGAACATGCTAGAACATGCGCTGTAATGAGGGGATCTGAGATTCAGTGAAGTTGCTCACCCAGGCCCACGCGTGAAGAGCTGGGATTTGAACCCAGAGTGGTCCAACTCCAAAGCCCGTGCTCTTTCCACAACCCTACATTAGTCTACACCACTCTATACTCATTCCTAGCACGCTCAGAGGAGAGTCCTAACAAAAAGGTCATATAACAATAGCTCATCTTCGCAAGGAGATCCTGCTGTGTAGCACTGAGGACTGCATCTAGTCACTTATGATGGAGCATGATAATGTGAGAAAAAGAATGTATATATGTATATGTGTGACAGGGTCACCTTGCTGTACATCAGAAAATTGACAGAACACTGTAAACCAGCTATAATGGAAAAAATTAAAATCTTTAAAAAAAATAGCTTATCTTTATATGGCACTTCCTACGTGCCTGAGACTTTTCTAAGTATTTGACACAATTTTTCTTTTCCTTCCTTTTCTTTTTTGGCCGCCCTGTGGCATATGGAGTTCCTAGGCCAGGGATCAATTCCAAGCCAGAGTCGAAACCTATGCCACAGCTGCAGCAATGCCAGATCCCTAACCCACTGCTCTGGGCCGGGATTGAACCTGCATCCCTGCCATGGCAGAGATAGCGTCGATCCTGTTGCATCACAATAGGAACCTCTGACACAATTTTTCTAACTAGTCTTCACAACACTCCCATAAAATGGGAATATTATGTTCATCCTTGGTTTAGGGAGTTTTTTTGGTCACGCCTGCAGCATGCAAAAGTTCCCAGGGCAGGGATCGAACTTGTGCCATAGCAGTGACAACACCAGATCCTTCATCTGCTGTGCCAAAAGGGAACTCCTGTTCACCCCTGTAAAAACCAAGGCCTAGTAGGTAAACAGAAGAGTTGAAATGAGAACCCAGGCAGTCTGGCTCCCCTACCCTCAGAAAGCTCAGTTTAGCAGAATAAGACATGGGGTTGTATAAGGCCATTGGAATAGAGGGCCTGGGCTGGGGTGGGAGGGTTGAGACTCTCATTCAGGAGGTTGGGTTAGAGAAAATCAATTTTTCTGGAACACGAAAATGAAAACTTAGATGTGGGCCTGCTGGGAAGAGCTAGCAGCCCTCCTGGAGGATCAAACCTCTAGCACCTTCATGTGTATTCAAGGGCAAGAGGCTGGGAGATGGCATCCTGGCATAAGAAGCAAAACTGTAAACAGCTAGGACTCTGAGATCAGACTGCCGGTCTCTGAACTGCTGTTTAATCTCCAGAACCAGGAGGTGCAGGGTGCAGAGAGCGAGCAAAACAACAATCTTAAAGGACTGGCGTCAATGCACCACTGCACACAATTAGGCTGGGTTTTTGTTGGTGGTGGTGGTGGTGGTGGTGTTGCTGTTTTATTTTATTGCCTTTTGTCTTTGTAGGCCCAAACCTGTGGCATGTGGAAGTTCCCAGGCTAGGGGTCGAATTGAAGCTACAGCTGCTGGCCTACGCCAGAGTCACAGCAACGCCGGATCCCTAACCCACTGAGCAAGGTCAGGGATCGAACCTGCATCCTCATGGATACTAGTTGGATTCGTTAACCACTGAGCCACAACGGGAACTCCTCCCTGGATTCTAACTGTTATTTGTACACAGTGTTTACACAGCAAACTAGGTCTGGAAAGTTTAAGGCCAAAAAAGGCCCTGGTCCCACTGCCTCCTGGCAAATCCCCTGCCCTAGAACTTTAAGGATTTTGCTGGTGTTTAATTCCCAATCTCTAGAGAAGACCTTTCTGGCCTTTTCCCATCTCTGTCATGCTTCCTGGAAAGGAAAGGTCACTGGAGTGGGAGTTCACCGAGCATGAGAGAAGTCCGGAAAGTTCTACCACAGCAGCAGTTACACAGGGCCCTGGCAGGGAGGAGTTAGAGAGAGAAGGGCAGAAAGGTGCTCAGGAAAGGCGAAATGTGCATGGCATCTTCTAAGAACATGGGGAGACCACTGAATTTGAACATGGCCGTGGCCCTGGCAGTGGGGGGGGGGGGCAGCGCTGATTCTTTTTTCTTTTGTTTTCCTTTATGGGGCTGCACCAGCAGCATATGGAAATTCCCAGGCTAGGGGTTGAATTGGAGCTATAGCTGCCGGCCCACACACAGCCACTGAAACACCGGATCTGAGCCTCGTCCACAACCAATGCCACAGCTTGCAGCAAGGCTGGGTCCTTAACCCACCGAGCGAGGCCAGGGATCAAACCCACATCCTCATGGACACTATGTCGTATTCTTAAGCCACTGAGCTACAACAGAAACTCCAGGGGTGTTGATTTTTTCACCACCTACTTTATAGATCTCTGTATCCTATAACATCTTTACAGTAAGCACTTATTACTTCTTAAGATATCCTCAATTTAAAGAAAGTCATGGAGTTCCTGTGGTGGCTCAGTGGTTAGCAAACACGACTAGCATGTTCGATCCCTGGCCTCACTCAGTGGGTTAAGGATCCCGCATTGCTGTGAGCTGTGGTGTAGGTTGCAGACGAGGCTCGGACCCCACGTTGCTGTGACTCTGGTGTAGGCCGGCGGCTACAGCTCTGATTAGACCCTTAGCCTGGGAAGTTCCATATGCTGCGGGTGCAGCCCTAGAAATACAAAGAAAATAAGTTAATTAAAATAAAAAAAAATAAGTCACATCCCTAACATTCAGCTATGCATGGAGAATGTGTTAAGAAGGCTGGCTTAGGTGAGATTAGTCCTGATAGGGATGTGGGAAACAGGGTAAAATCCCGTGGATGCCAAGCTCAGAGGGGCTACTGCAGGGGGCAGCTGACGAAACTGCACACATGAGCATCTGGACTCTCAGAGGTCTTTCTCCCTGACCAGCTGCAGAAGCCCCAGCCTCTCCACTAAATGATGGAACTGCAGAGTGTCTGCCTTCAAAGCAAAGCTGAGCTTCTGGCCCCTGGCCATTAGCCATCACACTCAACAGTCAGGAGATGCTCTAACCACACAAGAACGGCCAGAGACCTTAAAGGGAAGAGGTGCCTACTGCGTGGGCCAGAGCTCTCGATTCCTCCAGCTCCAAATGAAGGCTTTTCTTGGGCCGGGGCTCTCTTGCTGTGGGATCTCAGGCAAGTTACTTAACCCCAGCCTCAGTTTCCCCTTCAATAAAATGAGAACAAGATTTCATGCAACACCTCTACAAGCATGTTCACAGCGGCACTGTTTACAACAGCCAGAAAGCAGAAAGAGCTCAAATGTGCATCAACTGAGGAATGGAAAAACAAAACACTGGAGTTGGAGCATGACTTGGCCATAAAAAGGAACAAAGCACTGTTACAACATAGATGAACTTCAAAAACATTATGCTAAATGATGGGAGTTCCCTTGTGACACAGTGGGTTAAGGATCTGGCATTGTTGCTGCTGGGGCTCTGGTTACAGCTGTGAAGCAGACTTGATCCCTGGCCCAGGAACTTCCACAGGCCTCGAGTGAGGCCAAAAGAAAAAAAAAAATGCTAAGCGAAAGAAGTCAGTCACCAAGAGGCCACATACTAGATGGTTCCCTTTACACAAAATGTCTAGAAAAAGCAAATCCAGAGATACAAAAGGAGATCCATGGTTGCCAGGGGCTGGGGGAGATGGGAGAAATCAGGAGTGACTGCTTACAGGTACAGGGTTTATTTGTAGGCGATGAAAATATTCTAAAATCGATCATGGTGTTCCTTATACAACCTTGTGAATATACTAAAATCAGAGAATGTTACACTTTAAAATGGTGAATTCTGTGGTATGTGAATTATCCCTCAACTTGAAAAAAAAAATCGAGGACAAAAATGATCCAACCACCTAACAGAGTTGTTCTAAGCATGAAATAAAATGTCCACAAGAGGCAGAAACGAGGATGGCAGTAAACAGGAGATGCTGTGATGAGGATGCAAAGACATTGTTTTGACATGAGAATTCATTACGAGAATGTGCTTCAGCTCTGCTGCTCCCAGAAGGAGGGAGAGGATCCCTGGAAGTCCCTTATTCCAACAACCTCCCAAGAAGGAGACAACCGTGTGTGTGTGTGTGGGTGTGTGTGTGTGTGTGTGTGTGTGTGTGTGTGTGAGAGAGAGAGAGAGAGGGAGGGAGAGAGAGAGAGGGAGGGGGAGGGGGGGGAGAGGGGGAGGGAGAGAGACAGAGAGAGAGAGAGATTGTAGAATCTGGGACATGCTAAGCCAGTCCCTCCTTCTTCCTGACAATCCAGGCAACCACCTTTTAAAAACCTGTATTTGATTAAAATCCAAGTTAATCCTATGGAGCATATAACCAAGTGAGGCACAGTCACTGATTTGAGATATTAAATTATTAAATTCAATTGATGACTCATTGGTAACACATACAACACAGGGAATAGAAACAGCAACCACAATGATACTGACAGCATGTCCACCAACAGCTCTGAGGCAATCCCAGCCGGTCTGGGTGGAGGCCACATCCTGAGCCAGACCTTAGAGAGGCCTAGGCAGGCCCTGAGGTCTTCTAGAAGGACAGTAGCAACCAACACTGCTGTTGACTGAGGATCATCTCGTTTAATCCTGACAACCTCCGAGGAATGGCGTTATTTGCGGAAAAGAAAACTAAGGCCCAGAGAGGTTAAGAATGTGTTCAAAAGTCACACAGGAAGTAAAGATGATGTGGAGCTTGGCTTCCTCTCAAGGATGCTGTCCTGTAGTGAGTCTGGAGAATCGGATTCTGATCTACTGCTGCCCTTAACTCACCAAGTGACTCTGGGCAGGTCACTCTTGGTCCTTAGTCTCCTCATGCATAAAATAGAGAATGAACTCAGCCCATCTTTCTCCAAGGGTGGAATGTACAAATCTAGCAATGACAGGCCAGACTTCTCAAACTGTAATGTGCCCACGAGTCACCTGGAGATCTTATTAGGATGCAGGTTCTGATTCAGCAGGTTTGGGGTGGGGCCTAGGGATCTGCATTTTTAACAAGCTTTCCGGTTGATGCTGGTGCTACAGGTCCTTGGACCACACTGAGGACTTGGTGATCTCTATGCAAATGACAGTCAGCCATGTGAGAAAGTCCCATCTCAGATTCTCAGTCCACAGTTGGTCATGACCCTTCAACTCTTTGGTTTGCCCCTTCTTTAATGGGGGAGCAGATTCAAGCCCAACATGGATACCTAAGACTTTATAATGGTGTTCTGTTTTCATATTTATTTTTATGGCCATCAATTATTAATGAAAATTATGTTGCTTTTCCATTTACAGTAATGATATAAAGTTCTTTTTAAATTGTATCCAGGAGTTCCCAATGTGGCTCAGCAGGTTAAGAACCCAACACAGCGTCCGTGAGAATATTGGTTTGACCCCTGGCATCACTCAGAAAGTTAAAGGATCTGACATTGCCACAAGCTGTGGCTCAGATCCCGAGTTGCTGCGGCTGTGGCTGTGGCTGGCAGCTGCAGCTCTGATTCGACCCCTAGCCTGGGAACTTTCATATGCTGCGGGGGCAGCCATTAAAAAAAAAAAAAAGAAAAAAAAAGAAATTGTATTTAAGCTAAATTTATTTAAAGGAAAATGTTAAGTAGCAATAATCACAGTGGATGATTTTATTATATGGCACTGAGCATGCTGGCCACCATTCCTTTTTTTTTTGTCTTTTTTTTTGATATTTCTTGGGCCGCTCCCGCGGCATATGGAGGTTCCCAGGCTAGCGGTCCAATCGGAACTGTAGCCACCGGCCTACGCCAGAGCCACAGTAACGTGGGATCCGAGCCACGTCTGCAACCTACACCACAGCTCACGGCAACGCGGGATCGTTAACCCACTGAGCAAGGGCAGGGATCGAACCCGCAACCTCATGGTTCCTAGTCGGATTCGTTAACCACTGCGCCACGACGGGAACTCCATGGCCACCATTCTAAACATTTAGGGGCATTCCATAATTTTCACCCTCACAACTCTAGAAAGTAAGGACCTTTTTATTTTATTTTATTTTTTTAATGATTTTTATTTTTTCCATTATAGCTGGTTTACAGTGTGCTGTCAATTTTCTAGAGTACAGCAGAGAGAAAGGACCTTTTTAGAGATGAGAAAACTGTGACTCAGATCAGACTCAACTTGATCAGAGAGATGAAGTAACTTGCCCAAGTTCACACGGCTTACGAGTGGTTGAGCCAGACTTCGAATCAGGGCAGCCTGACTTCAGAGTTGATCATGATACTCCACCCATGACTGGGAGTACCCTCTGACATGGCAAAAACTGTGAACATCACATGCACATGGCCATAGGGAGGCAAACACTTGTCCCTTGCAGCAGGAACAGTGCCCTTTCACCTCCCATCCTCCCCAACGCCCCCAGGGTCAAGCACAATGCCCATTCCACAGGAGGCGACAATGTATATCCTGGAGCACATTTCCCTGGCCTGACTTGCTGGGCAGAGGAGGCCTGATGGTACTGTGCTATAGCCAAGGCCACTGGCCACAGGGCAGGAGCCAACATGGGGGGGGTGCATCTCCATGGGTGATGAGATGACTGACGACTCAATTAGCCTGGAGCCCACTTCTGCACAGGATGGAAGGCCAGGAGGCCACACTGACAGCTGGGGAGACTGCCCTTCCCCAACAAAGCCCTGGGCACAACAGAGCTGCAGTCATTGACTGATAGGATTGTGTGTGTGTGTGTGTGTGTGTGTGTGTGTGTCTTTTTAGGGCTGCACCCTTGGCATATGGAAGTTCCCAGGCTAGGGGTCGAATCAGAGCTGCAGCTACTGGCCTGTACCACAGCCATAGCAACACGGGATCCAAGCCACGTCTGTGACCTACACCACAGCTCACAGCAACACCGGATCCTTAACCCACTGAGCGAGGCCAGGGATCAAACTTGCATCCTTATGGATACTAGTCAGGTTTGTTACCATGACAGAAACTCCAACTGATTGGATTTTTACCATACTTTTCCTCCTCAGTCGCTCAGTCTTGAAAGAATAAAGAATCCTGCCCTGTAAGGAATGCTTTCTCAGAGCAGTAATTAGGTTTCCTGAGGTCCCAGGTGCACAAATGCAAGGACCAAGGAAGCAGAAGCAAAGGCCTCCAAGTACCACCTTGGGTTCAGCATCTGACCCAGCCCAACACTGGGGCTGGGCCGCCAGCTGCACACCCCTCCACGTCCACCTGTCAGTCCTCTACCTCTCTCATCGCCCAGATTTCGCTCACACCATGCCCACAGCCTAGAAGGCCCTTCCCTCCCCCCTCTGCCCCCACAGATCCTCCTGCCAGCCCAGCCCCACCTCCTCCAGGGAGGGTGCCCCAACCACCTCGCCTCCAACCCCAGGACACCTGCCTTAGTGCTTGTGCTGGACCACCTCATCTGAACATGTAAATATCTGCAGATACTTGCCTCCAGGATCCAGGGGCAGTGAACTTGACTGGAAGGGCATATGTTCTGCTGACTCTCCCTTAAGCCTAGCACAGAGCTGGGCCAACACTTCTGAACTTAACTATACCCCTCACTGCTGGCAAGCTTTGGCTTTGGTTCCCCTTTATAAAATGAAGCTTCAAATGCCCTCTAGGGGGACAAAGCAAAGAATGAGCTAATATCTGTCTAGGGTTTGAGCTCATGGCAAGAACCTGAACAAAAATGTAGCTATTCTAATATGGTTTTACTGTTACCTGAAAGGAACCAGCTTCACAACCCTGATCTCCACCTTGACACTGACCATGGCTGCTTCTCCACTGAGGGCTCCCTCTCCCTGGCCTCCACCCTCCCCTTCCCATCACCTGAACACCTCCCCCCATTCAAGAACCTGCAGGACTCCCCATGGCACACTGGATGAACCCACCTGCTGCAGCCCAGCAGTCTAGCCAAGGGATCTGGGGCCAACCTCCCTTTTCAGACATCCTGCTCCCATGCTCTGGCCGAGCCAGACTACTCACTGATCCCTGCAAAAGCCCTTTATTTTCCCACCTCTGTATCTCTGCTAGTCCTGTTCCCATTAAGTAGCATGTCCTCCCTTATCCTCAAAATCCTTCTCACCTGACAATACCATGTTACAAGGTCTTGTTTAAATGCCACCTCTCCAGAAAACTTTGTCCTCAATGATGCAACTGCTCCCGTCCTGAAGCTCCCATTGGGTGTCAGGGCGCCTAGCCTATGTGGCACACGTGAGAATGACTAATGTGTTTGTTTCACTCTTCCTGGCTGGGCAGAGAGCTCCATGAAGGCAAAGATTAGGTCCCGCTGAGGCAGGTGGCATGTTCCAGAGGGCCCAGGAGGCCAACAGACTCGAGTTCAAATTCCAGCACAAGATTCGCTGGCTTAAGAGTCCAGGCAGACCACTGCAGCTCGCCAAGCCTCACTCTCCCCTTCTTTTTTTTGTGTGTGTTTTTGTTTTTGTTCTTTTATCTATTTATTTATTTATTCTCTTTTTTTTTATGGCATATGGAAGTTCCCAGGCTGGGGCCAAATCAGAGCTACAGTTACCGGCCTACCCCACAGCCACAGCAACACAGGATCCAAGCCATGCCTACGACCTACACCACAGCTCGCAGCATCACTGGATCCTTAACCCACTGAATGAGGCCAGGGATCGAAGCTGCAACCTCATGGTTCCTAGTCAGATTTGTTTCCACTGCGCCACAATAGGAACTCCCCTCACTCTCCCTTTCTATGAGTGACATGAAAACACCATCCATCCAGAGCCACTGAGATAATCAGATGCCATCATTCATATGACCTCCTGAGTATCCAGGACACTGTCCAAGGATACAGAATCCCTGGCCTGGCCTTGAGGAGCCTGCACTCTAGCATGGGAAGAAGAGAAGTAAACACAAAGGCAGGTAACGGAGATGGGCATCAACAGCAACCTGCGCTAGAATAGTCTGGGAGGGCTTCTTGGAGGAAGTAGCATTTATAGCTGAGATGCGAATAAACAGGAGGGAGGCATGCAAAGATCTGGGCAAAGTACCATCTGGGCAGAAACACTAGCAAATGCCCGGCCCAATGAGACACCTATCAGAGCTCAGGAATCAGCTCCCTCCTCTTCCTCTCAGCTTCCCATCCTCTGCAGAGTGTTACACAGACAGACACAGCACAGCAAATGTGCATTTGCCAAAATAAACTTGACAGAGTCAGGAATTGCAGGGATAAATTGGAGCAGGATGAAAACACACGTCTTAGCAAAAAACAGTCAACAAAGACAGGGCAGATGGTTAAGCAGCTCTTAATTCAACCTCGTCTTTTGATGCTGGCGACATTTTGTGGCATCTGTCTCAGATTAAATAAGAATTTCCTAACGTCTAAAGGAAAGGCAGGGATCACTCATTTTAGCCTGTGTCACCACACCTGCAGCAGGGGGACTTGTTGGGGCTCCATCCCAGGGTGGTTGGTTTGCCAGGCCCATGTATCACATACTTGTCAGCCAGAGCCACGTTTGCATTTCTGGCTGTGTTTGATTTTAATAAACTCCTCAGCCTTGCTAAATCACCTCCCCCAGGCTAACACACTCGTACTTAAGCAGTGCAAGCTTTTGATGCCACAAAGTTACCTATTTGATTATCACTCAGAGGCAGAACATTTTCATTTTCCTACCAACATTCATTTTTCAAAGCTGCCTAATTATCCATGTGGTTTCAAAGAGTATTTCTCTTCATCTTCAAAAATGTTTCTTCAAGTGCCAGAGACCTAGGGCAGCCAGGAAGCCTGGCAGGAGCTATTTAACCACCTGCTTCTTGGGGTACCTGCTGGACTGTGCTGGTGGGAGGGTGAAGGATACACTGGGGCTGTCAGGGACCCCAGAATTCGGGCCCTCTGGGACAGAGGCACTTTTGTAGAAATTTCATTTCTACCTGGTTCCGCTCATACTTCCCCACTGCGTGCTTCTTCAGGGGTGTCCCTTGGGGACCCCGACTCATCAGAATCCCCTTATTCACATAAACGTCCCAGGCTTCCCTTTTTCTGTTACATTAAGACCAGGTTTCAGGGTTCCCATTAGGGCTCAGTGGTTAACGAATCCAACTAGGGACCATGAAGTTGCAGGTTCGATCCATGGCCTTGGGTTAAGGATCCAGCATTGCCGTGAGCTGTGGTGTACGTCGCAGATGCAGCTTGGATCCCGCATTGCTGTGGCTCTGGCATAGTCCAGCGGCTACAGCTCCAATTAGACCTCTAGCCTGGGAACCTCCGTATGCTGCAGGAACAGCCCTAGAAAAGTTAAAAAAAAAAAAAAAAGACCAGGTTTCAAATTGTTCACCCCCACAACCAAGTGGCTGCCCAGCCCCGTCCACACTCTGACTTCCTTGCATCTTCCTCCCACCGACCTCACTCAGGACAAAGCCACACCAGCACAGGCCCGGCACAGGGAGGGGCCCTTTCCTGGTACCCTTTCCATGGTCTCACCTCCATCCTAAACCCAGGGGTGCTCCTCTGAAACCTGGCCCGATCACATCACTCCCTGCTCAGAGCCAGCTGGGGCCCCCACTGCTGCCCAGATCAGGAAGAGCAGAGGCAGCTCGTTGAAACTACTGAACTCAGATGCTGACTGTGACCTGGGTATTTGAAGGTACCTCTTTCTACAACCTGTGCACTCCACAGGCCAGCACACTCACATGGTCCCCAACCATCAACACGGTGTGTCCGGGGGCTGCTAGTTCACATGGGGGTGAGAACCTGGACTCGGTAGTCAGGGCACCTATGTGCAAATCCTCCCCTACCTTGGGGACATTGCTTAGCCTTTCTGTGCCCTTGGTTTTCTCTTCTGTGAAATGGGGATACTAACAGTAGCTACCTCCCAAGGCTGAGTCACCATTAAATCACAGGATCATTTGAGGGCTGAATGAGCCATGGGCAGGAAACAAGTGTGAGCTCATTGTAATTCTTCATGGCTCATCCTGACTCTCGGCAACCTTCACTTTTCACGCTACCTTTAGGACCGAACCCCTGGGGTAAGACAGAACGTCACTGCAGAAACTACCTCAGGTGACACTCGAGGCCCTCCGGGATCCGAGCCAACCCTCACCTCCCCTCCTGCCTCAGCTGCCTTTGCCACCCCTTCCTCCCTGCCCCCAGTTGCAGCCTTGCTGTTCCCTTCTGCCTGCTCAGATGCCCTCACCTAGACAGCCCTTGAACTCTGCTCAGATCCCACACTTACACCCCAAAACCTGCTCTGTTCTTTAAGGTTCAGCTGGAAGGTCACCTCGTCCGTGCAAACTCCCTCACTACAGCACTGGCTCCTGGGCTCTGGGCCAGGAACTATGGGCCAAAGGCCCCGCCTAGGGCCAAGAAAGACAGTGGCCAGGCCTGTCCTGGCTGCCCCCTGCCCCTTGGGACATGTGTGTGAGAATATGTGTGTCTGCCTCCCCCTCCTGACTGGGCACTCCTTGGGCATTGGCTCCTCCAGGAAAGGTGCACAAAGTACGTGCTCAATGTGTGCCTGATGACAAAGGGGCAGTGGACGTGTCTAGAGGGAAGGTGTTAGGCAGGGCCTCCGACACCACTTGAGGTCCTGACACCTCAGCACCCTTGCTCGAGAAAGGGGCTGCAAAATCCCGTTCCTGTGACGTCACCTGGGAATGCAGACACAGGATGTGGGCTGGCCTGGGTGTGGAAGCCCTTGTCAGGACCTGGGTGCTCACATCCAACCAAGATCCTGGTCTAGGCACAGGGCTCAGGAGCCTGTCACCAGGTTGGCCAGTGACAGGGCTCCATCTGCTGGTGAGTATGGGAGAAAGGTGGCCAAAGTGTGGGCGAGCCTGGGGGCCGGGGGGCAGGAGGGGAAGGGGAAAGAGGGGAACACAGCCCTTCTCCCACTAGCCTGGGTCTCCCCACTTGGTTATCTCACACCTCCCAGCCTAGCCACTCACTTCCCTGGGGATGGATCAAGATGATGTTCATATTTATTCTCTCTCTCACACACAGATGCACATGCGCGCACACACAGACACACACACACACACACCACTCAGTGCCCTGGGGATCGATCAAGTTCATGTTCGTATTTACTTTATCTCTCTCTCTCTCTCTCTCTCTCTCACACACACAAACACACACACACACACACAGAGATGTCCAGAGTTCTGCCCAGACAACAACCCCCTGCCCAGTCCCCAGAGCCAGAACCCATCAGGAGAAGAAAGTTTCAGACTATAAATAGTAAGCCAGTGGTTCCCAAAAAACTCAAGGCAGGAAGAATCATACAGGGGTCATGTTAACACGCAGGTCGCTATGTCCACCCACTACGATTCCACTCTGAAAGCTCTAGAGTGGGGTCCAGAATCTTCATATAAGCAGAAACAGCTCACTAGGGCGGCCTGTACCTTCACTTTAGCATGGGAGGCATCTTAAATGACCAGGCACATATTAGCCTCTGATTTTTTTCCCTACTTTCAGCAGACAAGGTAGCTGACTGTGGTTTCAAAACTGTGTGAAAGGAAGGAGTTCCTGTCACGGCTCAGCAGTTAATGAATCTGACTAGAACCCATGAGGACGCAGGTTTGATCCCTGGCCTCATTCAGTGGGTTAAGGATCCAGCATTGCTGTGACATGTGATGTAGGTCAAAGATGTGGCTCAGATCCCGAGTTGCTGTGGCTGTGGCGTAGGCTGGTGGGTGTAGCTCCAATTCGATCCCTAGCCTGGGAACCTCCATGTGCTGTGGGTGTGGCCTTAAAAAGCAAAAAGCAAAAAAAAAAAAAACTGTGTGAAAGGACAGGCAGCCTTTGTGGGTTGCTTAGGACTCCAAGTTTTCCTCTCAGGTCACTGTGGAGGCATGGGATCAATCCTCAGCCCAGCACAGTTGGTAAAGGATCTGGCAGTGCTGCAGCTATAGCTTGGATTCAATCCCTGGCCCGGGAACTTCCATATGCCGAGGGTGTGGCCTTAAAAAAAAGAATAAATTAGTATTCCCTTAAGTCAGATTTTTTAGTAGGAGGTAAAAGATTTATTGGATTTAGCTGGCAGCTGCAGCTCCAATTTGACCCCTAGCCTGGGAACTTCCACGTGCTACCACTGCGGCCCTAAAACGACCAAAAAAAAAAAAAAAGATGTATTGGATCTAAAGAAAAGTTTCACTATATTAAATAAGATTTTTTAAAGAAATACAGCTTTGGAGTTCCCGTTGTGGCTCAGTGGTTAACAAATCTGACTAGGTGGGGGAAAAAAATGTAATTGTAATGTATACATGTAAGGATAACTTGATCCCCTTGCTGTACAGTGGGAAAATAAAAGAAAAATAAATAAGTTCCAAAAAGTAAGCATCAAATATAGATCAGCAGAAAACAAACCACCCTTAATCAAAGGAATTTCTGCAATCTTGTGGATATTATTCAACTAAAAATAGATTTCTTAGAAGAAGAAAGCAAAATATATAGAAACCACAAAGAGCTATTTCAGTTTCCATCAGTGCTTAATGGTAGTGGCCATATTGCATTGTAACCTAATTTAATTTAATAAACATGTAGTTGTAAACTAAAAAAAAAAAAAAAATCCGACTAGGAACCATGAGGTTGTGGGTTCGATCCCTGGCCCCGCTCAGTGGGTTAAGGATCCGGTGTTGCCGTGAGCTGTGGTGTAGATCGCAGACACAGCTCAGATGCCATGTTGCTGTGGCTGTGGTGTACGCCGGCAGCTACAGCTCCAATTAGACCCCTAGCCTGAGAACCTCCATATGCCATGGGTGTGGCCCTAAAAGGACAAAAAGAAAAAGGAAAAAGAAATACAGCCTTAAAAGTTAAACTCAGTGGATGGGTTCAAGAGTAGATTGAATACACATGAAGAAGCAAATGGTGAAATGGAAGGCAGATCTGAGGAAATTTCTCAGAATGTTGCATAGAAATAAAAGAGAAAGAAAATACACGGGAGCAATGAAGGCACAGAATGGAGGGACCAAAACAAATTCCAGGCAAAATAGACTCGAGGGAGGGGGGAGAGCAACACGCTAAGAGCTAATGACTCAGAATTTTCTTTTCTTTTTGTTTTTGTTTTTTTGTTTTTTTAGGGCCACTCCCACGGCGTATGGAGGTTCCCAGGCTAGGGGTCGAATCAGAGCTGTAGCCGCTGGTCTACGCCAGAGCCACATCTTCGACCTACACCACAGCCCATGGCAACGCCGGGATCCTTAACCGACTGAGCGAGGCCAGGGATCGAACCTGCAACCTCATGTTTCCTAGTCAGATTTGTTAACCACTGCGCTACAACGGGAACTCCTAATGACTCAGAATCTTCTTGAAGTGAGAAAGAGTATAGAAAGGATGAAAAGAGACATCAAACATCTGCCCCCAGCATTAAAGTCTGAGACAGAGCAGGGCCCAGAAATGATAGCTCCTCTCCCCCGCCCCCCGGCTCACCATGGTCTTTCCCTCTTCCCATTTTGCCAGTGCCTCGATCCCAGCCAGGCAAGCCCTCCCTTCCCTCCCTCTCCTAAGCCGTTCCAAATCCTGCTCTTCTGCAATAACTGTCAGTTTGTAAAGCCATCCTCCCAAATCTGGAAGCCTCCCCCTTGGAGAGGAATGAGGTGCAGAGTGGCCTAGCCTACAGGTCCACTGGCTGCATGTGCTGTCACGGGAAGCCAGCAAGGTCAGACAGAGGCCACGCAGGGGTACAAGGACCCAGGGAAGTCCAGGTGGGCATGAGGCCTTTACAAAGAGGAAGAACTAACTTGGGAGACAAGGGGTGGATGGAGAGGGAAGCGTGGTTCAGGGGAGGGGGGTCTGAGTTCGGTGCTGAGTTTCTAACTCTTTGCAAGCTTATTTGAAAAATTTAGAAGGGTGGAGTTCCCATCGTGGCACTGTGGAAACGGATCTCACTAGGAACCATGAGGTTGCGGGTTCCATCCCTGGCCTCGCTCAGTGGGTTAAGGATCCGGCGTTGCCCTGGCTGTGGCATAGGCCAGAGGCCACAGCTTGGATTGGACTCCTAGCCTGGGAACCTCCATATGCCGTAGGTGCGGCCCTAAAAAGACGAAAAGATGAAAAAAAAAAGAAAGAAAGAAAAAAAAAGGAAAAGAAAAATTTAGAAGATGCTGCTGAGGAGTGAGGGGCTGAAGGAAAGTGGCCTCCACTCAAACCAAGGGACACACCAGGAACCAGGTAGAAAGGAGCTCACCTTTTAGGGGTCAAGAGGCCTGGAGTGAGGCAACAAGGGCTAGGAACCAAAGCTCAGGCTGCAGGAGGAGCAATCTTGGTTCCAGAGAGAACCCACAAATGCCTGAGGGGGCGCAAGTGAGGGTGACCGTGGTAACCTACCTGAGTGAGGTGAGGGTGGGGGTAAGGGGGCTCTCCCCAGCCCAGTCTCTACAGGGAGTTCCCGCTATGCAGCCATCCCAGGAGGCCTGTACCCCTAGTCTGTGCCCAGAGAGACAAGGTGGGGAACTCAGCAGAAGGAAAGCCCATTCCACACCCAGGGGCAGGGCTGAGACCTGAACTTGCTTCTTACTCTACTGCGCTGTTGGGAAGTGGGTTTTACTTTCACTCTCTAGAGTGGCAGGTGGTCCTTTCCCTAAAACCTATTTTTCTCTCTGTTTAAGAATAATAGGAGTTCCCGGCATGGCACAGTGGAAACGAATCCAATTAGGAACCGTGAGATTGCAGGTTCAATCCCCAGCCTCGCTCAGTGGGTTAAGGATCCGGTGTTGCCATGAGCTGTGGTATAGGTCACAGATGTGGCTCAGATCTGGCATTGCTGTGGCTCTGGCGTAGGCCAGCAGCTGTAGCTCCGACTAGACCCCTAGCCTGGGAACCTCCATGTGCTGTGGGTGCGGCCCCACAAAAGAAAAGGAAAAAAAAAAAAGAAGAAGACTATGTTCATCATTGAACATTTGGGAATTTCAGAGTAGTATTTTCTTTCTTCTTTTTCTTTTTTTTTTAAGGCCACATCCTTGGCATATGGAAGTTCCCAGGCTAGGGGTCGAATCGGAGTTGCAACTGCCAGCCTACACACAACCATGGCAACACCAGATCCAAGCCAAATCTGCGACCCAGGCCACACCTTAACCCACTGAGTGAGGCCAGGGATTGAACCTGCATCCACACAGACACTATGTCGAGTTCTTAACCCACCAAGCCACAACGGGAACTCCAGTATTTTCTAACATCCATCTTCGTCCTAGTGCTTTCCAATTTTTATCTATGTATATATACATGCTTAACATAATTGGCATCTTGCTGTCTATACAGCTTGGGATCCTTGTTCTTTTCCAGTTCACATTATACATGAGAATTTGCTAATCTTCATTTGAGCACGTAATGAAATTTACATGCCGTGGTTAATACCTACATAAATTGCATTATGTAGCTGTAACAAAAGTTATTTAAGCCATGTTCCGGTGCTAGTTTTTTAGGCTGCTTTAGATTATTTGCTATTTTACATGAGAGCCGTATTGGGTTACTTCACCTATCTTTCAAGACCCATGCCAATTCCCACCTCCTCCAGAAAGCCTTCCCGGATTCCTTCAACCCCCAGCAACATCTCCCACCTCTGAATTATGACCACCTGTGATCCCTCTGACACAGCTCAGCACGGAGCCTGTGTGTCACTCATTGCACGCACAGTCCCAGGTCCAGAACCCCATTGCATTTATCCCTGGGAGTCCCCTAGCACTTTGCTCACAGCAGGTGCTCAATACATGCTGAATGCCCAGCCCCCTCAAACTGCACAAACCTGATGAGCTCCACTTGCCAGAGGGTCAGGACTACAGGCACCCACAGTGGCCCGTTCTGTCATCCTGCTTTTTTGCTGGAGAGTGAGGAGGTAAAAAGGACCCCTCTCACTCAGCCCTGACTTTACAGAGCCACCCAGCCACCTCCATGTGAAGGTCTCCAGCTTTCACCAAGACTGCCAAGGCCAAAGTATTAACTCCTCTCCTAAGTTGGCAAACTGGCAAATCTCAAATCCCAAATTGACAAATCTCACAAGCCTAGCGATCCACAACCATCTGTCCCACCCCCACCCCAGGACAACGTGGTGGGGAGAAGGCCCAGACACTGGTGACAGCCAGTCAGGGTTCCAATCTCAGGCCAGGCAGGGCGGCCAAAGGCCTGACTTGGGTTTTGCAGTGGGCGTGTCCTGAGCAGGGAGAGGAGCTGGTGGCAGGGTGCCCTACCTTACACATCCTGAGCACTTCCCCCCAGGCAGGGCGTCCACTCCTCAGCTCACAGAAATCACCCCCCTCCCTGGCCCACGGCGGTAACTGAAAGTTTAATCTCTGATCCCCAGACCTTGAGGTCTAGACTCAACACGCACAGCCCTCCAGGCTCTCTGGCGCTTTCTCTCTTCACCTCCCCAGTGTCCCTGCCGCCACTCTGCAGCGACCCCACTCGGGTGCAGCCCTCCCTGTGCCTGGGCCATCGGCCTCCTCACTGCTGTCCCCTGAAATCCTCCCTCAAACAGCACTTCCTCAACGAGGTCAGAATCCTGCTCTCCTTCCTCTGCAGCCCCTCCACCGGGCCCCCTTCTCACGTCTGGAGGAAAATGAGGTGCAGTCTCTCTCCCGGTGACATTTTAAGGTAAGGGTAGGTTATTCACTGCAGAGATCTGTCAATTTGCAATTTGCGCTGAACTCCCCATCCCAAGGCAATGTGAAGACACCGAGCCAGGAGGCTGGCTGACATCTGGAGTAGGTAGTAGGTGTGTCTGTGGTGGGGGAAGGGAAGGGACTTAGGCCCCACTCCAGCCCTTGAAGATGAGAAAAAATTAAAAATCATGGCTGGGGAGTTCCCGCCGTGGTGCAGTGGGTTAATGATCTGGCTTGTCTCTGTGGAGATGCTGGTTTGATCCCCAGCCCAGCACAATGGGTTATGGGTTTGGCATTGTGGCAGCTGTGGCATAGGTTGCAGCTCCAGCTTAGATTTGATCCCAGGCCTGGGAATTCCCATATGTCACAGGTGCAGCCAAAAGAGAAAAAAAAAAATCATAGCTGCTGGAGTTCCTGTGTAGCACAGAGGGATGAGTATCCAGTGTTGTCACTGCAGTGGCTCCAGTCGCTGCTGTGGCTCTGGTTCAATCCCTGGCCTAGAACTTCTGTGTGCCATGGGTGCAGCCAAAAAAAAAAAAAAAAAAAGCTTCCAACTGAGCTACCTACGTGCAAAGCATCTTATAGACATGATACCACCTTGGTGGGGGAGGCACAATGACCATCCCCATTTTATGGATGAAGAAATCAAGGCTCTGAGAGGTAAGGCAACTAGGAGGTGGCAGAGTAGAGATTAAAATCCAAACCATTTCAGTGGTGGAGAGCCTGGAGCACTTGGGTAAGCGAGCAGAAGAGTGATCAGTACAGCAGTTCCCGTCATGGATCAGGGGAAACGAATCTGAATAGCATCCATGAGATTGCTATGGATGGTTTGATCCCTGGCCTTGCTCAGTGGGTTAAGGATCCGGGGCTGCTGTGAGCTGTGGTGTAGATCACAGACACGGCTTGGATCTGGCATTGCTATGGCTGTGGCATAGGTCAGCAGCTACAACTCTGATTTGACCCCTAGCCTGGGAACATCCATATGCTGTGGGTGCAGCCCTAAAAAAGACAAAGTAAAAAAGAGTGACCAGCACAGGATTCCAGAGTTCCTTTCCTGTGGGCCCATAGCCCTCAGCTCTCTAGCCTGAGGTGCTCCTGGACCTGAAACTTCCCTCCAAAACCAGAGCAATGTTTGAGTTCTGTTTATTGACAGAGGAGATGCTTCTTTCACTATAGCTCAGTACAGCAGACACCTGCAAGCGCGTGCTTACGAAGTGCCAGACACTGCTCTGGCTCTAGGCAGGTGAGAGACAAAAGACCACAGGATCCCTGCCCTCCGGGGACACTGAATGAGTGCTACAGAGGAGGAAGGGAGTGGGTGGGGAGGGGGTGGATGGGGTAGGCCTGAGAGCTTCCTGGAAGAGGTGGTGCCTACCTGTGTTTTGAAGGCTGAATGTCCCTCCACTTCCTGGGCCACCACCCCCTACCCCTGGAGCCTCAGACACACCTGACCAATGGCTGCTTGCAGAAACGCTTTACCTTTCCTGTGGGCCTTTGCTCAGGCAGTAACCTTCATGGCAGTGCTCCTTCACACACATCCCTTCTTGCCTGTAAAGCTTCTCCCCACATGCCAAAGGCCCAACTCAAATCCCACTCTGTTCACCTGCACACTCATCCACTAAGCAGGACTGCGCTCACCTCCTCTCTGTTCCTGCAACATACCTGTGGCTCTAAGGTGCCAAAGCATTCCAGAGGGTCATTCTCTCTCTCTCTCTCTCTCTCACACACACACACACACACACACACACACACACACACGAACACACTGAATCCCCTGCTGACCCTTGTGCATGGCAGATCGTCAACAAACATCTGCTAAATGCAATCAAATAGGATGGTTTGCTTAAATGCTTACAGTCTTAAGGTAGCTGCACGAGCTAAAATGCTATGACCAATTCAACAATACATGACACAATTCAATTAAAACAGTGGTGTGAAAAGGGACCTCCTGGCTTGATAATCTGAAAAAAGACCCATTTTGCCTTCGATCCTCCTCATTTGAAGACCGTGGCTAGTCATGCCTGGTGGGTACCATCCATCATGGGGAGGTTGTGAAGCTTCACTAAGGCCACACTTGTGAGGCACCTGCACAGGGCCTGGTTCAAGGGGCTACTCAGCAGGGCCAGCTATTGCCCTTTGGTCCAAGGGTACACACACACTTGGAGTCGTGTGCAGACTGAGGGCAGGGAGGTGGGCTCCAGGTGGATGGAACTCTTCCCTCAGTGTTTTTCAAACCTCTATGACCATGACCCATGGTAAGAGATACATCTTACGCTGGAATTCCATATACACAATCTAAACACAGCTGCAGGAAAAATCCATGGAACACTGCTCCTCCTGCCAAGGGTATATGCTGACACTGTCTCCTTAACCTTCTCTTTCTATCTCAGCTCTAACCTAAGCCCACCAACCACCTGCAGGGCACCCTACAGCTCGAAGAGCCATGCACTCACTCACCCAGGGTGTCGGAACCACTCTCCACCGTCTCGTTGACCTTCCTTGCAACTCTGGCCACGGCCTCACCCATCTTCCTCAGCATGCAGACGCAGATGTCCTGATGCCAGCCACCGGGCTGGTCTGCTGCTTATAAGGGGACCTGGGCCTGGGGAAGACACAGGGCTGTGAAGCACCTGCCCACCAGCTGGGGACCCGCCTCCTGAATCTACCCTCCCCGGGAGGCTGGCCCACAGGGAAGGCCCCAGGCCACTCACCTCCTCTTGAGTATCCTAGAGCCCGGGCTACAATCAGCTCAGCCTCTGCCCATCAGAAGGGGGGATATCCCTGCCCTGCTGGTTTCCTGGGAGGATCAACACGTGCGACCTCGCCAGGGCCTGAGCCAGTGGCCAGGAGGGTGTGAGGATGCAGGTGTGCACTGGCCTGTGACTCACTTAACAGGTGGAGCAGTGGAAGGAGGGGGGGCATGCAGCCAAGTGCAAGGGAGAGACACCTGGCCCTCCATCCCATAGCCCTGTACACAGGACAGGTCCTTCAGCTCTTGATTCATCTTACCTCTGCCAGGATCCTCCCACCGGAAGTGGGGACACAAAGGTGAATGAGAAGGAGCCCTGTCGAGTCAGAGCTCACAGTCTCACAGGGAGGTGGTGTCTAAGAATTCCCTTCCCTTGCAGAAATATGGAGGGAAGATTACAGTTTTAGCCAACGAGCTGTTTATCAGCCTGATGCTGAGTTTACCAGCAAGAGCCCAATGGAAAAGGTATGGGGTGGGGCGATAGGGAAATGACAGAAGGGAGACTGGATCACTGGGGAGAAAAGTCTTAAAAAAGGGTGAGGATGGAAGTTCCTGTGGTGGTGCAGAGGAAACAAATCCATCTAGGAACCATGAGGTTTTGGGTTCGATCCCTAGCCTCGCTCAGTGGGTTAAGGATCCAGCGTTGCCATGAACTGTGGTGTAGGTCGCAGATGCAGCTCAGATCTGGCATTGCTGTAGCTGTGGTGTAGGCTGGCAGCCGCAGCTCCAATTCAACCCCTAGCCCGGGAATCTCCATATGCCGCGGGTGAGGCCCTAAAAAGACAAAAGACAACAGAAAAAAAAGAAAAGAAAAGAAAAAAAAAGAAGGGTGAGGACACCATCAAAATGATTAGGTGCTGAAGACCTAAAGGACTCTGGAAATGTCACCAACTCCTTTTTATTACAGAGAAGGAAGGCAGAGAGAGGGACTAAATGGCCTGGCCAAGGTCAAAGTAAATGACAATAATCCAGCCCAATTGCATACCCAGTGCTCACTTCTTTACAAAAGTCACCTATAGCCCCTGGCAGCAGTGCCCCATGGAGAGAATGAACTTGAGACCAAGGTCGGTGCCCTTTTTTGCTCCTGGGTCCCAATCCCAGCATCACAGATAGCTCAAGGCATTCAAATGAACACATCAGAGGGTCAAAGGCAGAAGAATACAAAGGGCAGAGAAAAGGGGGTGACAGTAGTATTCACGGCTGTAAACAGATACCAAAAAAAGTTCCCATGTGCTCAAGTGGACAGATTGGCCCAGCCAAGCCCACCCAGCTGCTTAGGGAGGGTCAATGATGACTTCAGTGTGTGTGTGTGTTAGTGCCAATCGCCGAGGAGGAAGACAGGCCTGGTGCCCACTCCTGCCATTTATTAGCCGAGAAGCCTTTGGCAAGATTCCTAACTACTCTGAGCCCCAGTTTCTTCATCTGAGTAGATCTAGTAAGACCTACCTCACTGGGTTCATATGAGGATTGAAAAAATATATACACCTTTCTAGCCTAGGGCCCAAGACTCATAAATTACTTAATAAATGCTAGCTGCAATGATGAAACAGTACACGTGCAGACATGACAGGAGCATCTAATCCCAGCTACATACCCATATGACTCTGAATAAACAAGTCATAGGAACACATCTTTAAGGAATGAGTAGAAATTCCATCTCTCCACCTCCAGGAAGTCTTCCTAGATTGCCCCAGCCCTCAGTATTCTCTCCTCCTTGAGCTTCAGTAGCACTTAATGCCTTAGCACAAGCCACCTGGGTTATTTACAAGCTTTTAAAAATATACATACTTGTCTCCCCAATTATCCTAAGGGCAGCTTAGGGCAGGGAGTGGATTTATACTGTGTTTCCCCCTGCCCCCTTGCACTTTATTTTTAACTATTTTATTTTATTTTGGGGGCACACCCGCGGCATGTGGAAGTTCCCAGGCCAGGGGTTGAACCTGCAACAGCAGTGACCCAAGCTGCTGCAGTGACAACGCCAGATCCTTAACCTGCCACACCACAAGGGAACTTCCTTCCCCCGGCACTTTACACCATACACTGAAAATAGATGCTCAGTTAGTACCTCTCAATGGCAATGATAATCAATGACCATTATTTGGGTTTCAAATCTAAGTCATCAATTGACTCTTACAACAAATCTAAGGCACGGTGTAAATGAGAGGGGTCATAAGTTCAAATTCCTAACAATGCCAGGTAGGCGATGTGCATAAGGTAAGCCAGGGTAGCACATTAGGGAATAGTGAGGACTATGGCAAACTAGATCTAACACCTTCATCATGCTACCTTTAAAACCATCCCCCTAAGCCTGAGTCACAGCAATGTTGCTGGACTCTTGGTGATTCAGTGTGATGCCTTTATAAATGAGAACACTGAGGACACAAGAAGAGAGGTAAATCAGCTGGACAGAAAGACAAAATCTAGGTCTCCTAATTCCCAGCCTAGAATTCTTCCTACATACCATCTCCCTCCTCTTCCCATTCAGCATCAAAAGCCACAAACATGTACTGAGCATAAGGTATAGGGCGTAACAATGAAGCAAGAGGAAGGAAATACAGGAAATAGCTCTGACTTACTATTCTGATGAGGAAGACTTTTCCAAGGAACATCACTGAGGCAATTCGAGCCTCATAACAGAATGGAAAGAGAAGATAAATCTCCAAGCTGCCCAGGGCCTGTGCTAACCCTGGTGGGATTGTCTAGGCTAACTGCTTTCTTTTTCAGTTGTTTGTTTTTTTGTCTTTTTAGGGCCGCACCTGCGGCACACACAAGCGCCTAGTCTAAGGGCAGAATCAGAGCTGCAGCTGTGGGCCTATGCCACAGCAACATGAGACTGAGCCACGTCTGTGACCTACACCACAGCTCACGGTGGCCAGATCCTTAACCACTGAGCGAGTCCAGGGATCAAACCCACATCCTCATGGATACTAGTCAGGTACTTAAACCACCAAGCCACGAGGGGAGCTCCTGGGCTGACTACTTTCAATCAGGCATTGTGCTTGCAATTCTACTAGCTGCCACCAGGTGGGAGTAGTGGTGCCTTAGGCCATAGAGCCCATTGATGAAAAGGAACCAGATTAAAAACCTTACCCCTGGTGACAAGCTCAGACACCCTACAGTGTGGCTCAGAGACTGGACATCGAAGCAGGAATAGGAACAACCCTAAAGTATGGGTGTCAGAGAGAGTCACTAGGAAAAGGGGCCCCTTACATTCCAGAGGATGCTCTGGGTACAGCACAGATGTGTTCTAGACTCCAGAGGTTCCTACTGCCTAAAATCACCACCCCCACTAATGGGTGAGGAAACCACCCTCCCTTCACCCAAAACTACCTGTCCCCCCAGGGAGAATTCCTTCTAAAGTCCAGCTGACAGTCCCTCTCCCAGGCCACATGACCAAGGCCTGTCACTCTTTGGCAGCAGCAGGGCTATGGGAGGAGAGGGTGGCTGGGCCACATGTGGTATAAAGCCCAAGATGGAGTAAGAGGGCCCCAGCGCTGAGGGAAGAACAAACTTGAGATGACAAGAATCTGGAGTGGGTCCCCATAAGGGCTCCTACAAGGTTGTCCAAATTCCCTGACTGGTCCTTTCTGCCCCAACCCAACACTGGACCTCTTTGACCTAAAAACAGAAAGAATATATCATGGAGTTCCCGTCGTGGCGCAGTGGTTAACGAATCCGACTAGGAACCATGAGGTTGCAGGTTCGGTCCCTGCCCTTGCTCAGTGGGTTAACGATCTGGCGTTGCCGTGAGCTGTGGTGTAGGCTGCAGACACGGCTCGGATCCCACGTTGCTGCGGCTTTGGTGTAGGCCAGTGGCTAAAGCTCTGATTCGACCCCTAGTCTGGGAACCTCCATATGCTGCGGGAGCGGCCCAAAGAAATAGCAAAAAGCCAAAAAAAAAAAAAAAAGAATATATCTAGCATGTAACAGGAGCCCAGAAAGAAGGGGGTGGGAGTGAGGCATAAAGAAAGTTGTTCTTCCTCTGTTTTGAACTGTTTTGAAGAAAATCAGAGAATTGCCCGAGTCACATAGAAGTGATGGAGAGAGGTATAGACCCACTCCTCAATGAGTGCAAAGCCCCCTAGGCAGGGCCACCTGAGGATGCAAGGGGCCCTGTCTATGCAAGCAATTTGAGTCAACAAAAATCAGTGTGTCAGCACCATTCTGGCTGCCCAGTGTCATGCAGTTCCATGAAAGAAAGATCATGCCAGCCAGTGACAGCCATCAGTATACAAGGAAGCCCTCAGGGAACCAGACCCCAACCACAGGGCCCCAACTTCATAGGCCCAAGTTCTTGGCTCCTTAAGGCATCTGGTCAACCCCACAGGCAGAAGTAGTGAGAGCAGATCAGAGAGGGTCCTAAAGAGAAACAAGAACTGCCAGCCCACATTGGTCTGTTCTGGGACTGGGGTCCCAGACATTGGAGGGCAGCCTTAGAAAATTTCAAGGAAAGTGCTCCAAATCCTGGAGACCCTTCAGCACAGGGCCCAAACTCGCACTCACACAGCTGCTGTCCCAGGAAGACATCCCTCTCCACAAAGTCCCAGTTCTTCTTTCCTCAGAGTGTGCACCACTGTTCCAAGGAATGTCTAAATCCAGCAAACATGTTCTATAAGGCCCACACTGAGGGAGTATAGGTACATAGACAGGGGATGAGCCAGAATGAGCTTTCCATCAGGTAAGAGAGACTAAGTGACAAGAAAGCAGAATAAGCCAGAAGCCACAACACCAGGCCTGAGGAGCATGTGTGCCCTCTGCCATGAAGGCACATTCTATGGCTGGGAAAAGGGGACAGAGCCAGGGGCTAAGCAGAGGCACCCAAAATGATGAGAGAAAGAGGGAGAAAGACAGCCAGTCTGCCCCCAGATTAGTGGGGAAAGGGCTGGAGACCATCCTATCAATCTATTCTGTTTCTCTGCAAGGAACTAGGAAAGTCTTTTGAGGAGAGCAGCCTAATCCAACCAGTTTTCCCACACTAAGGCATTACTAATATGTGATTAAACCGGTACAGATGGTAAGTTAGGATCTAAAAGATGAAATGCCAGCAAAGAAGTTGCCCTGCTCTGAGAGCTGGCAATTCGGCCCTCCTGCATCTATAATCTGGTTTCACCTGGATACAAGGTTTGGGAAGGGTTGGTTTTTGCTTAAATACTGACTGCAGCCCTCTGCTAGGGTTCCCACCCTCTTCAGTGAGAACTCTACCTTATCTGAAGCCTGGAGATCCGTGCAAAAGAGCTGCTGCGACACCACGCCTGCACCAGCTGCCCCTATATTTAGTTACTGGCGTGGTCACTTGGGAACTTTAGAGCCTGGTAGCCGCTCTGAAGGGCAACTCGAGCCTCTTGAGCCATGTGTGCAAGCTCCCCCTCACCAATGGCTCCAGCGGGGTTCTCTGGACCACGGCAAGGGACGGAGCTGCTGGGGAAGTGAGAAGCAGTCATCTGGATCGGACCCAAGCAGCCCCGAAGGCCCACTCGAGGCCAGGCAGAGTTGACCCAATTTTCCTCCCAAAGAAAAGAAGCCCGCTGGGGCATGAGCGGGACGGGCTGGCGTCTTGTTTTTGAGCCATGGGGTTCTCAGAGCCCCGCGCATGGCTCTCTACGGGCATCTAAGCATCCTCCGGCTGCGCCTCCCAGGATTGAGGGCGGTGGCCACTCCGGGGTCCCCACGCCTCGCGCTGGGGGCCTGCCTCACCGTCTTCCCCACCCCCCTGGTTCCCGCAGCCAATGGCTCCTCGTTGCCGGCCCTCCGTTCGCCGGGCAGGCGGGGACTGGGGAGAATAAAGCAGGCAGAGGGGGGAACGCTGGTGATCGCGGAGGCCCAGAGGCACGCCCTGGGGCAGGCGTATTCAGCCCCCCAGAGAGAAAGCAAACCCCGAAAATGTGGCTTCAGGGACGAAATTTACGAGAGCCTCTCCCAACCGGGGCGCCTCCCGCGGGGAACGGAGGTCCTCTCGCCTCCCCAGGCTCCCTATTCCCTGGTACCGCTGCGCCCGCTCCCCGAGCCAGCCGGGGTCTAGCTGCAGTCGGCAAGCCAGAGCGGTCGCGGCGCCGGGCCCCTGGGCACCGAAGAAACCTCAGCTGGTGCACCGCTTCTCCTTCCACCCGGTGACTTGGGGGAGGGGAGGGCACGCTGCAGAATCGGAGACACTTCTCTCTCTCCCCCAGCCCCTTGGGCGCTTAGCCTCAGACTCCGTTTACTTTGCGGGGCACGAAGGTGGGGCCCAGTTGCTGGCTGCTCACTGCTCCACTTACGGCGACAATGCCTCCTAGCGCCCTGCGCAGCGCAGTCACGCTCCCTCGGCCGCCGGCGGCGCCCCATGCAACAGCAGCTCGCGGGAGCCGGCCGGGAGGGGCGCGAAGGGCTGCGGGTTCTGAGCGCGCTGCTGCCGGGCCAGTCGCTGGGCTAGGAACGGCGCGGGGGCGGGAGCATGCCGCCGAGCGCAGCCAATCAGCGCGCGGGTCCCCACGCCGCTCCCGGGAAAGGCGCGCCCGGAAAAGCTGCCCGCGCGCTCTCGTCCGCAGGGTGGATCCGCTTTGTATTCCACTTCTGGAGGGAAAACGCTTAGCGGGGCGGGAGTGTAGACGGGAGTGTGCAACAGATCCAGGATCAATAGGATTGAGCCTCCAGGTTTGTTTTTCTCAAGGTAGGGGAGTTGAATTAGCCAGATCAGGGGGACTTTGGGAAGCGCGAAGGTGGGGACTAGAGAGCTTTTCCCGTGATGCCTTCAAGGCGGCCGTTCTGTTTTCAGAGGCAATAATTCTGATTACACGAAGTTACTTTACGTCTCCAAATCCCAGTGTTGTTTCCTATTAAGATAGGGGTTAAATGTATAAATACCTACTTCACAGGGTCATTGTGAGGATTGCTACATGGAAAGTTACGTGCAGTGCCCAGCATGACGGGTCAGGGGAGGGGAGCTGCTTCTCGGGCCTAAATTTTCAGAGGATTCCCCATAGACTTTTTTTGGTCCTTCAAATTAGTGAATTTTTTTCAGTTTTATTGAGGTATAGTTGATTTACAATGTTGCATTTAATTTCTGCTCTACAGCAGAGTGACTCAGTTATACACATATATATTCTTTTTCATATTCTTTCCCATTATGGTTTAATGGACCATATTGAATATAGTTCCCTGTACTATACAGTAGGGCCTTGTTTATCCTCCCTGTAGACTCTTTACTAGGCTCTATGAGGAACAGGAAAGAGATGAGGCCCCCACTCAACCAGCAATGACAGTCAGTGAGTCAAGTGTTCTGATAAACAGAAGCATGTAGTAAATATGTGTGAGTCCTAAAGAAAGAACACTTAATTCCACCCCTGGGGATTGGAGCAGTCAGAGAAGAAACCCACATTTGCCTGGGTCTTGATGGATGTTATGGGTTAAATTATGTCTCTCCCTTCCACCAAAAAAGAAAAAAGATATGTTGAAGACTTAACCCCCCATACACATCCCCAGAAAATGATCTTATTTGGAAACAAGTTCATTGCAGATATAATTAGTTAAGATGAAATCATACTGGCATAGGATGTGACTGGTGTTCTTGTAAGAAGAGAAGAGTTACACAGGCACACGGGGAAAGTCCATATGAAGATGGAGGCGGAGTCTGCAAACCAAGAAAACCCAGGGATTGTGAGCAAGGATGAGAAACAAAGAAGAGGCGTGAAACAGATTCTCCCTCAGAGCCTCCACAAAGGAACCGACTCTTCTTCTAGTCTCCAAAAACTGAGGAGAGAATAAGTGTCTTGTTTTAAGCTATCCAGTTTGTGGCAATTTGTTTCAGCAGCTCTGGGAAAATACAGAGGGTGAGTAGAAATAAAGGGAAGGGAATGAGAAACCTGTCCAAGGAAGTCTTTCAGACCTGAATCCCTAGGGTATGCAAGGCCCTTAGAATCCGGTACAGACTCTGCCCTCAAGAGAGATGACCACTTGGGGCAGGGAGGGGAGAAGCCATGTTTTCCGACTCCTTGTGCTTCTCAGGAAGGTTATGAAAGTCTCTCCGCAGTCTCATCATCACCCCATCCCTGGCATACATACCCAGGTACCAGGTATAAATACATAGATCAAGGCCCATTCTGCCCAAGCCAAGATCCTTAGTATTTTAGACAAAGCAGATTCTGCTATTTCTGTTTCATTTAAAACCAGCCTTACATTTCTGGCCAACTTCTACATGTGACCATCTTCTCTCCCCTGCTAGGCCTTATGCAGACCTGGGATGGCCTGTACAGTGCTTCAACACACAAGGTAAGCACTCAGTAAATACCACTGATGGCTCCAGCCTGAGACCTCTTGTGTTCATGCCTAATATCACTTAGCCTCCACTCCCAGAAATTTCATCCTGAACGCTCCTCCTCCACATGACTCCTCCCCAGCTCAAAGGCCACCTCTTCTCTTCCTGGTGTGTTTTCTCTCCAGAGCACTTGCTGCATCATGCCCATTAATATGGCACATCTGCACAGGTCTTTTCTCCCAAGACTGCCTGATATGAAATTATCCTGAGCCAGAGCCTGGCATGTGCTAAGTGGTTGTATCAGTCAGGACATTTTTTTTTTTTTTCCTGCATAGTAGAACACCCCCAAACGTAGAGGTGGCTTAAAAATTATTTCGTTCATGGTTTTATGGGTCATGATGTTAGGTTGGACTCCACTGGACAGTTCTCTTCTCAGCTGGACCCCCTCGTGTTTCTGGGGTGGCTCCTAGGCAGCCAGAGGCTTTGCTTCTTGGGGGTGGCTAGCTGTCGACTCAGATAACTTGGCCACATGTTGCTCGTGCACCAGCATGAGCTGGCTCACATGGAGCTGCGGGGTTCCAAGAGCAGGAGTATAATCATGAAGGTCTCTCAAGGCCTAGGCTCCAAATTGGCACGTGTCATTTCCATAGTTGTGTTGATTAAACCAAGTCACAATGCCTCCCAGATTCAAGAGTAGGGAAATAGTCTCCATCTCCTGATGGCAGGAGCAGCAAAGTCACATTGCGAGGAGCATGGATACAGGGATGAGATGGAGAATTGGGGCTAGTTTTGCAATCCCCTGCAGTACTCAATAAATATTCCCACACTGTCTAGTATGTAGTGGATGCTCAGTAAATATTTATTATCAGTGCTAAGATTTTCAATGGCAATGTTTACAGACTTCACTCAACAGAAATAATTGGCAAATTTTTTTTTTTTTTGTCTTTTTGCTATTTCTTTGGGCCGCTCCCGCGGCATATGGAGGTTCCCAGGCTAGGGGTCCCATCGGAGCCATAGCCACCGGCCTACGCCAGAGCCACAGCAACGTGGGATCCGAGCCGCGTCTGCAGCCTACACCACAGCTCACGGCAACGCCGGATTGTTAACCCACTGAGCAAGGGCAGGGACCGAACCCGCAACCTCATGGTTCCTAGTCGGATTCGTTAACCACTGCGCCACAATGGGAACTCCAATAACTGGCAAGATTTTATCCCTAACTCATAGGATATCTATTACCAGCTTCAGGTTCAGAGTAGTACATGAGGGAATTCCCACTGTGGCTCAGCAGGTTAAGAACCTGACATAGTGTCCATGAGGATGCAGGTTCAAAATCTGGCCTCGCTCAGTGGATTAAGGATCCCGCCTTGCCACAAGCTGTGGTGTAGGTTGCAGATGCAGCTCGGATCTGGCATTGCTGTGGTTATGGTGTAGGCTGGCAGCTGCAGCACCAGTTTGACCACTATCCTGGGAACTTCCACATGCAATATGTGCAGCTGTAAAAAGAAAAAAAAAGAAGGAATAGCACATGATGGGATCAGAAAGACAGATCTGTGCAAGGGGAAATACCGCCGAGGCTTCTGAGTGAAGAATTGCAGCTGGCCCCAAACAGCCTCCTCTGAGGGGATCCTGAGCATCTTTAGAGAACTAGGTCCCTGGTCACCCGGTTGAAAGCCATACATCTTTACTTATGAACGAAGATAGACATAGATGTTAGCCAAGACTTGAATACAGCCCCTGTTCAGCCTGATAGCCTTGCAAGCTGCCTGCCGGATAGGAAACAATGATGACAAATTTAGTATCTGGCTGTTTCCTGGAGGGTCTACCCCTCAGCTATGCAGGATAAATTCTCAGGGCACTTGTGAAAGGGATATATCCTGAGCCAACAGCTCAACTCCTATGACAGAACCCTGATGGGAGCACTTCCCATCAGAGAATTATTAGAATCGATCTCCAGGCCTGGTGTGGTTTGAATTGTGTCTTACCCAAAAGATATATTGGAATCTTAACTCCCTAGTGCCTCAGATTGTACTTATTTTGAGATAGGGTCTTTGCAGAGGTAATCAAATTAAGATGAGGCCAAAGGGTAGATCCTCACCCACTATGACTGATATTCTTGTAGAAAGAGGAAATCTGGACACATACAGACGCATATAAAGGGAAGACTGTGAAGGGACACAGGGAGAAGGGGCCCTCCACATGCCAAGGATGGAGACCTTGAACAGATCCTTCCCTCACAGCTGTCCCCTTGATTTGTCAACAACTGCTGACATGTGGTTTCAGACTTCTAGTCTCCAGAACAGTGAGGCAGTGATCTTCTGTGGCCAAGCCACACAGTGTGTGGCGCTCTGTTACAAAACTAATCCAAGGCCTTCAGTCTCTCCTTTTCCATTCTGTTCTCCTCATCGTGCTCCTTATCATACACCCTTTGAAGGAAGAGTACATTTGAGTAGAGTCTCGGTGGCATGGGTGAGCCAGACCCCATGCATCATCCTTTTCCTCCCTCAGTCCTCCCTGGGGCCACGCCTCTGCCTAGAACTAGGTTACCAATAGCCAGGGGCTCCAAGTCACTCCGTGTCACTGTTATCCTGAACAGAAAAGTGATTCACCTCAGTCCCTCTTCCAGGAAGTTCAGCCTGGTGAGAGGTACCCACTGTAAGCTCCCCTCCAGGTACTGCAGGGTTTGCAGAGATGATCAAGAAGCAGTCATTACTCTCAAGACACATGCATTTTGCTGTGGAGAATAAGAGTTATATAAAAAGTGACCATAATAAAGCTTTTCTCAGACTTCAGCCATTGTTGGACCACCTTCCAGATATTTGCTATATCTGAGCCCCACCGAGTGGTGAGCTTGAGTCATTTGTATGGACACACGGATTGTATCCTGCACATCTTTTCCTAACTCTGCCTTCAGTGGCATCATGTAGGTTATTGGAAATAGGCATGATGAAAAAATTTACAGTGTAAAAATCACACACTCCGTGACTTTTTTTTCTGGGAGAGAGAGTTTACTTACCTTTTTCTTTAATTTGACTCACTTTTTAACTTAAAATGATTATTTTGTAGCCAAGACATGGAAGCAACATATGTGTCCATTGACAGATGAATGGATAAAGGAGATGTGGTACATATATACAGTGGAATATTACTCAGCCAGAAAGAAAGAATGAAATATGACACTTGCAGAAACATGGATGGACCTAGAGTTTCTCATATTGAGTGAAGTAAGTCAGATATCGTTATCATATGATATCACTTATATGTGGAATCCAAAAAAATGATACAAATGAACTTATTTACGAAATAGAAACAGACCTATAGGCATAAAAAAAAACCTTATGCTTACCAAAGGTGGATAGTGATGGATAAATTAGGAGTTTGGGATTAACAGATACACACTACTATATATAAAATAGATAAATGACAAGGACCTACTGTATAGGACAGGGAACTATATTCAGTATCCTATATTGGATATCCTGTAATTGAAAATAATCTAAAAAATAGGAGTTCCCTTCGTGGCGCAGTGGTTAACGAATCCGACTAGGAACCATGAGGTTGCGGGTTCAGTCCCTGCCCTTGCTCAGTGGGTTAAGGATCCGGCGTTGCCGTGAGCTGTGGCGTAGGTTGCAGACACGGCTCGGATCCTGCATTGCTGTGGCTCTGGCATAGGCCAGTGGCTACAGCTCCGATTCGACCCCTAGCCTGGGAACCTCCATATGCTGCAGGAGCGGCCCAAGAAATGGCAAAAAGACAATAAATAAGTAAATTAAAAATAACATATTCATATGTATGTAGCAGAATCTCTTTGCTGTGCACCTGAAACTAACACAACATTGTAAATCAACTATACTTTAGGTTTTTTAAATATTTATTTTAAAAGGAAACTTTGTATCATTACTGATCATGAAAACTAGTATAATTTGCCATAGATAGAAAGTAACCTTAAAAATAAACAGTAAGGAGTTCACGTCCTGGCTCAACAGAAATGAATCTGACTAGCATCCATGGGACGCAGGTTCGATTCCTGGCCCCACTCAGTGGGTTAAAAATCCAGTGTTGTCATGAGCTGTGGTATAGGTCACGGACACAGCTCAGATCTGGCATTGATGTGTTTGGGGAACACTCTGGGAGGAAGGAACAGAGCATGGGATGATTCAAAATAATCACAGTGGTGGTTTATACCCTAAAATGTCACTTTTACTGCCAAGCACTCTATTCATTCTTTACACACACACACACACACACACACACACACACACACACGTATTAGTCACCCTATTTTAAAGATGAGGAAACCAAGGCATGGAAAAAATTAAAGAGCTTGTCAAAGTTCACATAGCTGCTAAGTGGTAGAATTAGAACTCAATCAGGTAGCCTAACTCCGTATCCTGCACATATAACCACTACAGTATGGAAGGACCCGTGCAACAACGCTTTTGGGGGTCTTTGTGACGAAGACAAGGGCCAGCTTTAAGGTAGTTATAGAGCATGCAGAAAAGGGACAGATTCAAGAGATACTTCGGAGGAGTTTCTGACGTGGTACAGAGGAAACGAATCCGACTAGGAACCATGAGGTTGCAGGTTCAATCCCTGGCCTTGCTCAGTGGGTTAAGGATCTGGCATTGCTGTGAGCTGTGGTATAGGTCACAGACGCAGCTCAGATCCTTCATTGTGGCTGTGGTATACGTAGGCTGGCAGCTGTAGCTCCAATTAGACCCCTAGCCTGGGAATTTCCATATGCCTCAGGAGTGGCCCTTGAAAAAAATAAATAAATAAAAGAGAGAGATACTTCAGAGATAGACTCTGCAGCACTTGGAAATTGATGTGGGGCTGGAGCTGAAAAAAAATGAATGTGAATGGTGGCAAGTGTTGGGGACTAGACAGGATTAAGGTACCAGGAGGACTTGCTGGTCTCGGGGAATAAAGAAGAGGAGGATTTAGGATGTTAAGGAGACGTCCATTTGGAGCTGTCCAACCAAGTCTTGGGGTCAGGAGATCCAGAGAGAGACGGGGGCTGAAGGTCAAGGCTGCAGTCTCGTAGGTCAGAAGCCCCGATTGAAAGCATGAGCGAGAAGGATCCTCAGAGAGAAGAAAGGGGAGGGCGCAGTGAGAGGTGGCAAGATCTGAGGATGGCGACTAGAGGAATCTCAAGATGGGCACTGGGGGTGAGAGAGAAGTCAGCTGGGCAGAGGGCAGGGCAGGCTCCCAGAAGGCGTGGGTCTGGAGAGCTTCCATGGAGACTCGAGCAACAGAGCTACAGGGATGTGAGGAGGGGAAGGTTGGAGAAAAGCTGCTGGGTTTGGTCATTGGAAAGTTATTGATGAGCAGCTAGGGGCAGGACCCGACAACAATAACGAAACCAGGGGAATAACAACAATACTAGCACTTAGTAGGCATCAGGCACTGTTCTAAGCATTTGACACATACTGACTCATTTACTCCTTACAACAGCCCTTGTCGTCCTTCCCCCGACCTGACCCCCCACCACTCACAGCCTTCCGAGTAATTCTCAGGCTCTAACCACAGTGGAAGATGTGGTTTGTGGCTGGTATGATCCTTCCCCCGAGTAGAGTTCTTCACTGGGCACCTCCTCTCTCTTCCAAGCCTTTCTGGGTGTGGAAATCCCTTTGGATGCTCCCTGTAAGGACTCCCCAACCAATCTCTGTGCTTATCACAGTGGTCCATCTCAGCCTGGACAAAGCTCTCATTTACTTCTGCTGTCTTTGAACTCTGCCCTAGAAATACACACATCCTACTAAGTTTCGAGATTCCCCCCAAAACACTAAAAGCCCTTTGAAGGCAATGACCAGGTCTTATTCATCCTCGAATCTGTTTTGAGGCCCAGCACAGGACTTGCATCTAGAACTAGATGCAATGTTTTTCAGTTTACAGGTCATTACTCATCAGCAGGTTGAGAAATCAGTTGACTCAATTTGTTGTCTATGGCTGCATAACAAATTTCCCAAAACTTAGTGGCTAAAACAACATTTATTGTATTGTGGTTTCTATGGGTCAAGAATCTGGGAGTTCCTGTTGTGGCTTAGCAGGTTAAGAACCGACATAGTGTTCATCAGGATGTGGGTTTGATTCCTGGCCTTGCTCGGTGGGTTAAAGATCAGGTGTTGCTGCAAGCTGTGGTGTAGGTCACAGATACGGCTCAGATCTGGTGTTACTGTGGCTGTTGCATAAGCCTTGGGTGCAACTCTGATTAACCCCTGGCCCGGGAACTTCCATATGCCACAAGTGTGGCTGTAAAAAGAAAAAAAATTAAAATTGAAAAAAAGAATTGGGGAATGGCTTAGCTGGGTCCTCTGGCTCTGAGTCTGTCACTCTCAAGGTTTGAGAGGGAAGAATCTTCTCAGTTCACTGACACCGTCGCTGGCAGGAACCAGTTCCCATGAGCTGTTGGTCTAAGACCTCAAGTCATTACCAGTTGTTAGGAAGAAACTCCCTTGGTTCTTTGCCATTTGGGTCTTTTCATGGAGCATCCCTCACCATGGCACCTTGCTTTATCTGAGCAAGCAGGTAAGAGGACAAGAGGGAGTGTCAGCAAGAGAGAGTGCTAGCAAGACAGAGGTCATAGTCTTCTGTCACCTAGTCCTGCAAGTGACATTTCCTCATTTTGCTGTATTCTAATCATTTAGACATAGGTCCATAGATCTAGCCCACACTCAAAGGGAGGGATTACATAGGGTACAAATATCAGGAGACTAGAATCACTGGGAGCCATTTTATTTTATTTATTATTATTATTGTTATCATCATCATCATTTGCTTTTTTAGAGCCGCACTCGTGGCATACGGAAGTTCCCAGGCTAGGGGTTGAATTGGAGCTACAGCTGCTGGCCTATACCACAGCCACAGCAACTCAGGATCCGAGCTGAATCTGCAACCTATACAACAGCTCACAGCAACACCGGATCCTTAATCAACTGAGTAAGGCCAGGGATTGGACCTGCATCCTCATGGATATTAGTCAGATATGTTAACCACTGAGCCACGGCAGGAACTCCACTGGGAGCCATTTTAGAAGCTGCCAATTATAATGGGTAATACCAACATTTCTTATGAATAGAATAGAAAATAATAGGAAACAATAAGGAGATTCACACGTGTGAATAAGGGTAGTATTTAACAAAACTTTTGTTTCAGTTTTATACAAATATATGAATGTACTGGGTCATGATATCAGTGTTGGATTTTTTAGCTATAGATCAATATCAAAAGTACTTGCAAACTACTATACTAGATGATATCTCAGTTCTTCCAGCATTTTTTTCTATTGAAGTAGAGTTGATTTACAATGTTGTGTTAGTTTCAGGTATATAGCAAAGTGATTTACCTATATATAAATACAGCCAAAGAATATACAAATCCATCTCTCTCTCTCTCTTATTGGCTGCACCTGAGACATGTAGAAGTTCTGGGCTAGGGACTGAATTCGCAGCACAACAGCAACCCAAGCCACTGCAGTGACAACACCAGATCCTTAACCCACTGAGCCACCGGGGAACGCCTACAAATCCATCTTGATCATGATAGCTTGTTAAGGAAAGTACAGGGAAAGGGAGTAACAGGAGGGCTTGATTTAGGCTGGGTGTTAGGAGGGGCCTTTTTGTGGAAATCATGTTTAGGCTGGGGCTTGAAGAATGAGTACAGGTGAGAAAGACAGGGATAAGACAAGGAGAAGGGTGTCCCAGGCAGAGGACACAGCATGTGCCAAGCCTCTGAAGGAGCAAAGAGCTTATGTTTTCAGGGAACCAACATAGGGTCTATAAGGCTGGCCTGCATTGGGAGAGAAGGCATAGGATGAGAGTGGTTAAGTGAGCAGGGAATCAAACCGCACTGGTCTTGGTAAACTTATTCCAAGCTTAAATGCAATTGGAAGTCATAAAGGGTTTTTTTGGGGTTTTGGGTTTTTTTGGTTTTTTTGTTTTTTGGTTTTTTTTCTGTCTTTTTAGGGCCATAGGTGCAGCATGTGGAAGTTCCCAGACTAAGGGGTCGAATCAGAGCTGCAGCTGCCAGTCTACACCACAGCCACAGCAACGCCAGATCCAAGCCACATCTATGACCTATGCTGCAGCTTGTGGCAACACTGGATCCTTAACCCAGTGATTGAGACCAGGGATTGAACCTGCATCCTCCTGGATACTAGTTGGGTTTTTAACCCACTGAGCCACAACAGGAATTCCTCAAAAAGGGTTTTGAGGGAGTTCCCGTGGTGGTGCAGTGGTTAACGAATCCGACTAGGAACCATGAGGTTGCGGGTTCAATCCCTGCCCTTGCTCAGTGGGTTAAAGATCCGGCGTTGCTGTGAGCTGTGGTGTAGGTCACAGATGCAGCTCGGATCCCGCGTTGCTGTGGCTCTGGTGTAGGCTGGTGGCCACAGCTCTGATTAGACCCCTAGCCTGGGAACCTCCATATGCCGCGGGAGCGGCCCAAGAAATGGCAAAAAGACCAAAAAAAAAAAAGGTTTTGAATAGGAGAGTGATAAGATCTGATTTGTACTTTAAGATTCCTCTGGCTGCAATGTAGAGGATTGGAAGGGACCAAGAGTGGGCATGGGAAGAACAATTAGAAGGCTCACTCCGTCTTCCAGGGGAGAGATCATGGCAATGGGAGACCGCAGGATGTAAGATAATTAGAAGGCAGAACCTGGAGTTCCCGTCGTGGTGCAGAGGAAATGAATCTGACTAGGATCTGTGAGGATGCAGGTTTAATCCCTGGCCTCACTCAGTGGGTTAAGTATCCAGCATTGCCATGAGCTGTGGTGTGGGTCGCAGGTGCGGCTCGGACCTGGCGTGACTGTGGCTGTGGGGTAGGCAGGTGGCTACGGCTCCAAATCATCCCCTAGCCTGGGAACCCCCATATGCCTCGGGTGTGGCCCTAAAAGAAAAAAAAAAAGGCAGAACCATCAGGAGTTGGAGGTGAATTGTATCTGGAGACTGAAAGAGAGGTCTCAAGGATGATATCCTGGCTTCTAGCTTGAGCCTTTACTGGGTGGTGCCGTGAGCCAGGCCTGCAGAGGAAGGAGGCTGATCAAAAGTTTAGCAGATCCGATATTATGTTTCTGATGAGGGAGACACAGCCACCCACCGGGGTGTCAGTAACAATGTCAGCACCTACCTCTTGTTGAGTCACCTAGTACCAAGCTAGGATCCCCACTTCACATGCATTTTCTTCCTGGCTCCAGAAGACCACCCTGAGTGGTAGCTACTAGTGTTAGCTCCATTTTGGGGATGGGATCATTGAGCACAGAGACTGGATGACACGCCCAGAGTCACATGGCTTGTACCTGGCAGAGTCAGTGTTAAAATCCCGTCCATCAAACTCCATCCACAAGGTCTCAGGTCCCTGAGCTAACCTGGAAATAAGTCGGGAGAGGAAGTAGAGATTTGGGGTGGGGGCAGTTCTTTGCAGCACTACAAAGGGCCTTTAAGCCATCAGCTCCCCTCCCATAGTGACCTCAGGGAAGACAGCACCACCAACAGGCTTGTCCCAGCCCTAGGACTCTTGGAACTGTCTGTTTGAGAGGTTTGTAGTATGAGACTGTGGTGCTCTTTGCAGAAGGGCTTAGAAAGCCTCATGGGAAACTGTTCCCCCAAAGGGAGGAGGACAGGAAGGTGCTTCACCCAGGCACAGTGGGTCACTTTTGGAAAAGAGGGAGTTAAAAACATTGTAAATGGTGGGGTTTTTTTTTCTCAACTGTAAAAGTATTACTGGCAGAGTACAGAAAATTTGCAAAACAAAATAAATTATGGGGAAAAAAGCACCTATTATAGTTTCCTGGTGACCTAGCAGTTAAGGATCCAGCATTGTCACTGCTGTGGCAGGGGTCCAATACCTGGCCCAGCAATTTCCATATGGCATGGGCATGGCCATGATCAGAAAAGAAAAAAATAGAAAAAAAAAACAACAGAAAAAAAAACCCACCTATAACCTTATCTCCCAAATGTAACTTCTGTCATCATTTAGATGCATATCCTTCCAGTCTTATATTTACATAGGAACTTTTTCAAGAACATGATCATTTTGTACATGTGGTTTAGAAACCTGTTTATTTATTTCCATAATAAGAATTCCTAGCATTGAATTCCTAGCAATTAGGACAAAAAGCAAGCATATATTTAACGTTTTTTGTTTGTTTGTTTTTTTAATGAAAATGCTATCACTTCTGCCAGAGTTGAAACTAGGGAGAGTACCAGAGGCTCCCAAGGTACAAAATTTAAGAAGGCATTTGTAACAGAGCTAAGGGACCACAGAAAGCCAAATGTTTGACAGTGAGTGTTTGTGGTAAAATAAGGGTTTATTTGCAGGGCACCAAGCAAGGGAGTGGGAGACAAGTTCCAGATCCACTCCATTTAGTTGTTTTTTTTTTTTTTTCTTTTTACGGCCATACCTGCGACACATGGAAGTTCCCAGGCCGGGAGTTGAATTGGAGCTGCAGCTGAGGCGTACACCACGGTCACAGCGGCACAACATCTGAGCTGCATCTGTGAACTACCCCACAGCTCACCACAAGGCTGGAGACTTAACCCACTGAGTGAGGCCAGGGATAGAACCTGCATCTTCACAGAGACTGTGTCAGGTCCTTAACCCACTGAGCTACAAGAGGAACTCCTCCATTTAGTCTTTGATTGATTCGTTTTAATTTTTATTTATTTATTTATTTATTTTGTCTTTTTTCCTTTTTCTAGGGCCGCTCCCATGGCATATGGAGGTTCCCAGGCTAGGGGTCTAATCGGAGCTGTAGCCGCCAGCCTACACCAGAGCCACAGCAACGCAGGATCCAAGCCGCGCTTGCGACCTACACCCCAGCTCATGGCAATGCCGGATCCTTAACCCACTAAGTGAGGCCAGGGATTGAACCCGCAACCTCATGGTTCCTAGCTGGATTCGTTAACCACTGAGCCACGATGGGAACTTCATGATCGGTTTTTATAAAGGGAAAGAACAAAGACTCTGGGATTAATCATCATCATGTGACATTTCTGTGACTATAGCTTGGGGAGTCAGGATGTCTCTGGTTTATGATTCTCTGGCTGGGTGGTCCATGGCTGGGGTTCTGTAAGCTCATCTTGCCCTGGAGAAACAACCGAGTTTGTAAGTTAATGACAGTTTCTATGATAGCAATTTTAGCACATTCACAGTGTTATCAACAGCAGCAGTCTTAGTCATCTGACCGGTCGATGGCTGTTTAGCACAGGATTGAGGTCAGAGGTAACAGCAAGGGAATGAAGTTTTTAGATAGAGAAACTGATCATAAATTCAGATAAGGGAACTTGGTTTTAGGGGGGCTTGGTTTCGCACTCACTCTCTGCTGCCAATCCTACACCTACAAAGCCTGAAAAAACTGAAGACCAGAGAGAAGACTGCTCTGTGACTTGAAAACAAAGTATATGTAAGAAAAATCAGGAGTTCCCATCGTGGCTCAGTGGTTAAGAATCCGACTAGGAACTATGAGGTGGCAGGTTCGATCCCTGGCCTTAACTCAGTGGGTTAAGGATCCAGCATTGCCGTGAGCTGTGGTGTAGGTCACAGATGCAGCTTGGATCTGGCATTGCTGTGGCTGTGGCCTAGGCCAGCAGCTACAGCTTGGATTAGACCCCGGCCTAGGAACCTCCATGTGCCAGGGGAATGGCCCTAGAAAAGGCAAAAAACAACAACAACAAAAAAGTATATGTAAGAAAAATCAGAGTGGAGAGTATCCCCCCTAACAGGGTTGAAGGACAAGTATATCTGAAAATATACAAGAAATACCCCTACTTTATTCTCAGGGAGTATATTAACTAGGGTACATCAAGGCTATTAAAAAAAGACCTCCAAGGAGATCCCACCATGGCTTAGCAGGCTAAGAATCTGACTCATATCCATGAGGATGCAGGTTCAATATCTGGCCTCGCTCAGTGGGTTAAGGATCTGGCGTTGCCCTGAGCTGTGGTGTAGGTTGCAGACGCAGCTCAGATGCTGTGTTGCTGTGGCTGTGGTGTAGGCCAGTGGCTGCAGCTCCAATTTGACCCCTAGCCTGGGAACTTTCATATGCTGTATGTACAGCCCTAAAAAGACCCCCCCCCCAAAAAAAAAAGACCTCCAAATCTTTCAGCTTATAAAATAGTTTCTCTCCTATGAAACAGGTAATCTAGGGAAACTCTGGTCCAAAAGATCATCTAAAAGCAAGATTGCCAGTTACTCTGTCATCTTCAATATGTTCCTTCCATCTCTGAGTCCAAGGCCGCTGTTGTAGTCACACTGTTTCTGAGCTGGTAGGAAGAGGAAAAGAAAAGGTCTAGAACAAGCCACTTTGCCTTTAAGAAGAGCCACATGTTCCTCTCAGCCCTCTCTTTTACATCCCAAGGCCCAGACCTGGTCATGTGACCACACCTAACTGCAAGGGACGCTGGGAAATGTAGTCTATAGCTGATATTTTTGTGCCCAGCTAAAACACGTGGATTTTATTATTATAAAAAGAAAAAGGGGAAGATTCTCTTGTGGCACAATAGTTCAAGGATGCAGAGCTGTCACTACAGCAGTTTGGGTTGCTACTGTGGCATGGGTTCAATCCCTGGCCCGGGAAATTACACATGCTTTGAGCATGGCCAAAAAAGAAACGAGGGAGGTGGAAGAAATGGACACTGGGGAACAATTAGTGGTCTCTGCCCTAGGGAAGGCGGCCATAACAAAACACCATGGACTGGGCAGCTTAAACAACAGAAGTTATTTTCTCACAGTTCTAGAGGCTGGGAAGTTCAAGGAGAAGGGGCCAGTCCCTTTGGTTTCTGGTGAGGTCTGTCTCCGTGGCTTGCAGATGACCACCTTCTCACTATAGCCTCACATGGTGGAGAGAGAACACTGGCATCTCCTTCTCTTCTTAGAAAGGCGCCAGCCCTATTGGATTAGGGCCCCACCCTCGTGCCCTCTTTACACCTTCACTGCCCCTTATAGGCCCATCTCCACATGCAGTCACACAGGGGTTAGGGCTTCAGCATAGGAATTTGGAGAGGATACAATTCAGTGCCTAGCACCCCATGTACTCATCTTCCTACCTGTTTCCGGAGCAAGCTGTGTGGCATTTCGTGGACCTCACTGAAACTGCCAAGCTGGGGCTCCCCCATACTCCTCCCTTCTTCCCCTGCATTTTCCCTCCTCTCACCATGACGGTGGAAACTCCTTCCTCAGAAGGACATTGTTAAGAGTATTGTCTGGTAGTCACAATACAAGCCGTTCTAGAAAGAGGAAGAATCCTAGAGCTTCCAAGAGAAACACCCTCATGCCAAGCCATGAGGTGGCTCAGTGTGACCATTGAATGGACACATAGGATGCCCGTCAAGGATGCTCCCCAAAACACTTTTAGCTTCTGTTGTTTAGCTTCTGTTGTTCTGTTGTTCATAATGAAAGTGATTTTTTTTAGGGCTACAATTCTATATTCCCGCCAAATCAATTTAGCTTCTAACCACTGAACAGTCTGGCCCTTACCTATCCCTTCACTCTTTTTTTTTTTTTTTGGACACTCCTGAATATCCTACAAATCATTTATTTATTCAACAGGTATTTACCAGGCACCTACATATGCCAGGCACTGTACTAGTCCCTGGGGAAATGCACAGACCATGACAGGCTGCTTTCATGGCACTTACAGTTAGAGGAAGGGGGCAGCTCTTAGTTAAATAATCACACAATTAAGGAGTTCCCATCATGACTCAGCGGAAACAAATCTGACTAGCATCCACGAGGATGCAGGTTCCATCCCTGGCCTCACTCAGTGGGCTAAGGATCTGGCGTTGCCATGAACTGTGGTATAGGTTACGGACTCGGCTCGGATCCTGAATTGCTGTGGCTGTGGCGTAGGCCGGCAGCTACCTCTCAAATTCGACCCCTAGCCTGGGAACCTCCATGTGCTGTGGGTGCAGCCCTAAAGAGACAAGTAAAATAAAATAGAGAGTAAATAATCACATAGTTAAACTTACAAGTCATTTGGAGATGAGGCCTGAGAGCCTCTAATGAGAATACCAGGCCTTGGCAACTTGGCTGATGAGAAAAGATCTCAGTGGGATAGGAATGACCAGGGATGTGTAGGAGTAAATTAGGTGAATGTTAGAGAATATATGGACTTTCCATGCTGCATGTAGAAAACAGAAACACATTTACACAGCTTTTTTCTTTTTAAACAACCAACTTGGTGACTTAAAATAATACTTTTTCTATTTCATAGCTTCTGTGGGTCAGGAGTCCCAGCATGGCCTAGCTCGGTCCTCTGCAAGGCTGCAGTCAAGGCTGTGTTCTCACATGGAGGCCTCACTGGGGAAGGGTCCCTTCCAGGCTCCCTCAGGTTGTTGACAGAATTCATTTCCTAATGGCTGTAGGACTCACAGCTGCTTGCCTCTTCAAAGCCAACAACAGAGAGAGAGCGGCTCTAGCGAGATGGAGTCTTATGCAACTAAACATAACCACAAAAGTGACATTCTGTCACCTTTGCCATATTCTATTGTTTAGAAGCCAAGTCACAGTTCCCACTCACACTCAAGGATGTGAACACCAGGAGTTAGGGATTGTGGGGGTCACCTTAAAGTCTATTCATCACAGAGAACAATCACGCAAAGGGAATAGCATGTGCAAAGGCCCTGTGATGGGAGAGAGCATAGTCCCGTTTGAAGAATGGGAACACAGAAAGGGAGAGGGAGAAACACAGGAGATGAAGCCAGGATCCCAAGAGGCATAGGGAGCCATGGAAAAGAGGGTGGCAGTGCAATGCAATTATATCGCCAGCCAATGCTACCCCACATTCAGTGTGGATAGATGAATAACCCAGGTAAATCTAGCCAGCAGCCCTGGGTGCAAGGAGTTGAATGAATCCCATGGAAGCTCCATGAGGTGTGCCCTTCTACACCCTTGAACCCCAGCAAGGGCCATACAGGAGCTCAGTAGATATTTCTGGATGAACTAGTTGATGGAGACATGGAAGCCAGATAGCTTGTCCAGAGCCTGTGTGGAGAATCAGATCCCTGGTCATCGAGTCAGAGTCTTCTAGCCTGAATTTGACAGCGCCCCCTCAATGATCGCAAGATTCTTGTTGAAAACCTTGGGCTCCACCAGGGCTCGAGAAACGGCAGAAGCTCCCGGGCAGAGCACCTCCTGACTCAACTTGGCGAGCACCCATTCTTGGCTGCCAACCTGTGTACACTGTGTGCCCTGCCTTTGGGCTGTGGCTGGCACAGGGTGTGGCACACCATTCATTGTAGATGACAGTACATTTCCATTTCAAAGGTGCTCCCTCTGGTTGGAGCTCAAGCTGTCCACACTAGCACATGCCACCAGAGGTGCTGTGGCATTTAGTGTACTGCCCACTTTCACCCTGCAGACCATGGGTGACAGAGGAAGGGTTGTACCCATGAAAAATCTTCTACTAAATATTGGAATAGAGAGAGAAAGGCAGGAATTAAAGTAAATTACAGTAAATGAATTGTAGTAAATGGCCAGATAATAGCCTGGCTTCAGTGGAGGACTTACGATACCTAAGTAACTTTGAACAAACTGTGCTTTATTATCTCAAGTCTACAACTGCAGACCTTTGTTGACATCCCCTGTCACGGCCTCTGAAGGAGGAAATATTGAGACTGAAGCACGGCCCCCGACAGATACCCTGCCCTCTAGACTGCCCCTCTTCTCCCAGCCTCATGGCCCCTGGAATCTTCCTGGATTCATATTGGTGCCTAACCACCATTCCCATCGGCCAGACCTTGCCTGGACCTAACATTTAATCCTCAGAAGAGCACTCTGTGGGAGTTCCCACAGTGGCGCAATGGGATCAGTGGCATGTTGGGAATGCTAGGATGCAGATTCCATCCATGGCCTGGCACAGTGGGTTGAGGAACCGGCAATGCTGCAGCTTTGGCTTAGGTGGAAGCTACAGCTAGGATCTGATCCCTGGCTCTGGAACTCCATATGCCATAAGGCAGCCAAAAAAAAAAAAAAAGAAAAAGAAAAAAAAATTTTTAAAGAGGCAAAAAAAAAAGACTAAACTTTAAAAAAAAAAAAAAAGCGCACCCTGTGCATGAGGGACCCCCTCCTATTTTGCAGATGAGAGAAGAGGTTCAGAACTTGTGATCATACAGCAAGCAGGTAGGAGAGCCAGCATTTGCCCCAAAGAATTTTCAGAGACACATCACGTGACCTAGGGCAAACTCAGGCTGCTTCCTTATCTATCAAATAGGCATAATAATACCCATCTTGTAAGGAAGTTGGGAGTTTAGAGATAAGATCTCTCGAAGACCTAGAACACCAGCTGACTCAGCATAGCTGTCTATAAAAGTTATCTGTGATTACCATCAACTTCTGGACACCCTCTGTCTTCTGTGTGTCAGGAGCTCAGGAAATGGCTTGCGGCTGAGTTCAGCAGAAGTGACCATAAAAATGGGGATTCCAGAGGCACCTTACCCTCTTTACAGTGCAGGAGGCCAGTGGGCACAGGAGGACGTGCAGAGGATGGCCAGTCAGAAGCTTGAGCGCCAGTCCCAGCTCCACGGGTCCCGGCTCTCTACCTCAGAGAAGTCATAACCCTCTTTAAGCCTCCGTTTCTTTATCTGTGAAATGTACAGATAATTGTATTGATAATAATGATGAAAACCATAATAAGCAGGCTGCCTCCATCACAGGGCGGTGGCTCAGCTTAAGTGAAATAATGGTCTGAAAGTGCTTGGTAAAGTGGAAGTGTTATCCAAAGGAAAGGGGCTATTATCCTTATGATGATACAGAGTGAGCGTGGGTGGCCTCATTACAGAGGCTGAAAACGGCCTCCCTCTGGCCCTGGGAAAGCCCAGAGCAGAGGGAACAGAGGTAGCTGGTAAGGACAGGGGAGGTAGAAGGAATGAGTTTGGGAAGCCGTGGTGGCTAAACACTGGAAGGCTACAGATGGAGCACCTCTGGGTTGGGGACATCCAAGCCACTTCTAATTTTTGAAACTCAAGTCATAGTAATAAACATTAAAAGATCCAAGAAAGGGCTTGCCCAAATGTGGTATATGTTGCATGCTCGATCCTGGCAGTACTTTGAGTCTGGATCCAGGGGTCATAATTGCATCATCAGCTTTCCAGTCACCAACTATCTCATTAATCTCATTCAGAATAAGATTCTGCAGAGTTCCCATTATGGCACAGCGGAAACAACTCTGACTAGTATCCATGAATATGCAGGTTCGATCCCTGGCCTCACTCAGTGGCTTGGATCTGGCATTGCTATGGCTGCGGTGTGTGTGTATGTATACACCACATCTTCTTTATCCATTTTGGAATCTGGAAAGCAGAGAGGCAAGTGGTAAATGACTTAGCACAGTGGGAAAAGTGAAGGTGGAACAACTGACAAGAAAAAGGCTAGTTTGCCATATCACCCAGTAATTCCACTCCTGGGTATATATCCAAAAAGGCCCCAAAGCACTAATTTGTAAAGATATACATCCCCAATATTCATAGGAGCATTATTTACAATAGCCAAGATATTCAACCTAAGTGTCTATCAACAGACAAATGGATAAAGAAGATGTGGTGCACACACACACACACACAGAATATTACTTATCCATAAAAAAGAATGAAATATTGCCACTTGCAGCAATGCAAGTAGACTTGGGGGGTATTATGCTTTGTGAAATAAGTCAGACAGAGAAAGACAAATACTATACATATCACTAACATGGGGCATCTGAAAAATACAAGAAATTAGTGAATATAACAAAAAAGAAAGAGACTCACAGATAATAGAGAACAAATTAGTGGTTACCAATGGGTAGAGGGAAGGGGGAGGGCAAGATAGGAGTAGGGAATTAAGAGACACAAACTACCTCGTATAAAATAAGCTGCAAGGGGAGTTCCCGTCGTGGCGCAGTGGTTAACGAATCCGACTAGGAACCATGAGGTTGTGGGTTCGGTCCCTGCCCTTGCTCAGTGGGTTAAAGATCCGGCGTTGCCTTGAGCTGTGGTGTAGGTTGCAGATGCAGCTCAGATCCCGCGTTGCTGTGGCTCTGGCGTAGGCCAGTGGCTACCGCTCCGATTCGACCCCTAGCCTGGGAACCTCCATATGCCGTGGGAGCGGCCCAAAGAAATAGCAAAAAGACAAAAAAAAAAAAAAATAAGCTACAAGGATACGTTGTACAGCACAGGGAATATAACCAAAGTTTTACAATAACTATAAACTTTAAAACTATAAATTTTAAAAACTGTGAATCACTGGGTTTTTCTTGTGGCTCAGTAGGTTAAGGATCCTGCATTTTCCCTGCAGTGGCTTGGGTTGCTGTTGTGCCTTAGGTTTGATCCCTGTCCCAGGAACTTTGCCATGCTGCAGATGCAGCCAAAAAAAAAAAAAAAAATTGTGGGGAGCCCCTGTCATGGCTCAGCAGTAATAAACCTGACTAGGATCCATGAGGACTTGGATTCAACTCCTGGTTTCCCTCAGAGGGTTAGGGATACAGCATTGCCATGAGCTGTGGTGTAGGTCACAGACGCAGCTCTGATCTGGCGTTGCTGTGGCTGTCTGTAGGCTGGCAGCTACAGCTCCAATTCAACTTCTAGGCTGAAAACTTCCATATGCTGTGGGTGCAGCCCTAAAAAAAATAATAACTTCTAAAAAGTTGTGAATCACTGTGTTATATACCTGTCACTTATATAAGACTGTCAGCTCTACCTGGATTTAAAAAAGAAAGAAAAAGTCCAGTTCACAGCACAGCACTCTAGGAAGGCTCATGAATCAGAGTCAGTGGTATAAGGTGGAGCTGGGGAGAGAAAAACTAGTTCAAAAGCTTTAAAAAGAGCAGCTGGAATCCCCCAAGATTTCCACTACCCTGCACCTCTCCCTCCCCAGTGCCTGCAGATGATGAGAGGGTCACCTTATAGAGAGGCTGAACAATAGAGACAATGCATCTTGGTGACACCTGGGTCACTGGACATCCCCACCCACCCACCTCCACCCAGGTGTGGCCTGGGGAAGGTGTTGTATTGAAAGCAAGGGAGTCTGTGAAATTCTGCATTCTGGATGAAGAATCCCACTCCCTGCCCAGTGCCAGCTTGTCACTCAGGATCCTTCTTAGGGAACATTGACCAGCAAAAGATAAAACATCTATAGATATCAACATTTGTGGAGTTCCCCAGTGAAATGGCTGGTCCGGATCTGACTACCCCACAAAGAACCTCATCTTGAGCCAAGCCTTCCCACCTACCCCTCCTCACTCAGAGCCTCCTTTAAATATTTTAGCCCCTTACTGGTGGCTCAGTATGGAAGGACCGCCAAAGATCCTCAGGCATGTGGGGAACACTGCTAACCTGAAAGACAGGGCCTTAAACACAAGTAAAGTAGACCCAAAGGAAATAGGCAATGCGAGTTGAAAAGACAACTTTAAAAAGGCTAATACTTCAGGGAGATAAAAGATACTGCATCAGGGTAGGCAGTTATAATGGTGTTCCCCAGTGAACTCTAACTCCTGGAACGTAGGCTCTTGTCCTCCTCCACCTTGAGTCTGGGCCTGGCCATGTGATTTGCTTTAGCCAATGGGACATTAACAACTGTGGTGCAAGCAGGGGTTTATCAGCGCTGGCACACTGGGCTTCTCCTGCTAAAAACCGCCTACAATCTTTTTGAGCTTGGACAAGTGGGGCGGTTTTAAAACAGGTCCACAAATTATCTGCTATGCCTCCCTTCAAAAGGTGGAGCCCAATTCCCCTCCCTGAGAACAGTACTTAGCGACTCAATTCTAATGATTAGAATGTGGCAGACGTCATGACATAAGTAGTTTCCTAGAAGAAGTCACAAAATTCACTGTCGTTTGGTTCGGTCACTCTGGGAGAAGTCAGCTGCCATGTCATGAGGATGTGAAAGCAACTTTATGGAGCTGTCGGCTTGCTGAGGAACCGAGGCCTCCTGCCCCCAGCTGTGTGAACTCCTGTCCCCAGCTGTGTGAAGCACAACCTCTGGTCCCAGTCAAGCCAGTCTTCAGATAATTACAAAGCCACCAAACATCATTTTTTTTTTCTTTTTTCTTTTTTTTTTTTTTCCGCTTTTTAGAGCCACACCTGTGGCATATGGAGGTTCCCAGGCTAGGGGTCCAATCAGAGCCACAGCAACACAGGATCCAAGCCGCATCTTCAACCTACACCACAGCTGACTGCAATGCCAGATCGTTAACCCACTGAGCGAGGGCAGGGATCAAACCCACAACCTCATGGTTCCTAGTTGGATTCGTTTTCCCTGCGCCGCGATGGGAACTCCCCAGCAAACATCTCCACTGCAACCTCATGATAGGGTGGCTTTCACATTCCTGACCCTCAAAACCCAAAAGATAACAAATATTTGTTGTTTTAAGCCACAAGTTTTGGGGTAATTAGTAAGTTACTCAAACTTCTCCCAGTCTCAGTGAAATGGATACAACAATGGAGACTACCACACCGGGTTGTGGACAGGAAAAGATGAAGCAATGGTGTACATAAAGGGCTTAGAAGAGTGGAGCATCATAGTTAGCCTTGCTGTAGTTGTTAATCGCTCAGCCGTTTCTAAAAGGTTCTTTGCTAATCTGCAGTGGTCCCACATCCTTGCGTCTCTCATGCGGGAGTACATTTCCTCTGAGAATGTCAGCTTAAGAAGCAATTTTTTGCCAAGACAACTCAATGGGAGAAAGAATAGCCTTTTCAACAAATGGTGCCAGGTCCACATGCAAAAGAATGAACTTGGACACCCTACCGCATACCTTATACAAAAATTTACTCGAAATGGAGCAAAGACCTAAATGTAAGAGCCAAAACTATAAATGTCTTAGAAAAAAACATAGGCATACGTTTTTGTGACTTTGGATTAAGCAGTGGTTTCTTAGATTGGACACCAAATGCACAAGCAACCAAAGGAAAAAAGATAAACTGAACTTCATTGAAATTAAAAGAACTTTTGTGCTTCAAAGGATACCGTCAAGTGAAAAGACAGTGCACAGGATGGGACTAATTATTTGCAAATCATGTGTCAGATGAAGCTCCAGTTTTCAAAATATATAAAGAAGATTTAAGAAGTTCCCTTGGGGCACAGTTGGTTAAGGATCTAGCATTGTCCAGTTTTACCGAGATTAAAATAGCAGCTTTATTGGGATTAAAATAATCTTCCAGGCGTTTCCTGGTGGCTTAGCAGTTAAGGATTTGGTGTTGTTACTGCTTTGGCACAGGCTCGATCCCTGGCCCCCAGAACTTCCCCATACCACAGGCGTAGCCAAAAAAAAAAAAAGAATATAAAATGTGCAGCCATTCTGACAGAGTAGCAATTCTCCAAATGTTTGAACCTAGAGTTACAACATGACCCAGAAATTCTATTCCTAAGTATATACTGAAGAACTGAAAACATATGTTCACACCAAAACTATACATGGCAGCATTATTCATAATAACAAAAAAATGGAAACAATTTTTTTTTATTTTTATTTTTTTGCTGTTTAGGGCCGCACCCATGGCATATAGAAGCCGCATCTGCAACCTACACCACAGCTCACGGCAATGCCATATCCTTAACCCACTGAGTGAGGCCAAGGATCGAACCCACAACCTCATATTTCCTAGTCGGGTTTGTTTCCACTGCGCCACCATGGGAACTGCAGTAGTTTCAATATGACTTTGCTAAGAGGGAATTTATTTGCTAGACACCTTATTTGCTAGACACAGAAATAATCAGTGAGGTAGTATCTTTATCTTCATATTATGGATGAGGCTCAAAAAGTATAGGGTTACACGTCACATTAGTGGGCAAGCTCCTTTTTCTACTCCAATCTACCTGTCAAAGTGAACTTTTTAAAAATTTATTTAGGCTGCCCTGCAACACATGGAGCTCCAATGGCAGGAATCAGTTCCGAGCCGAAGCCTTGAACTAAGCCACAGCTGCGGCAACGCAGGATCCTTAACCCACTGTGCTGGGTGGGGGATCGAATCTGTGTCCCAGAGCTCCCAAGATGTTGCTGATCCCATTGTGCCACAGCAGGATCTCCCAAAATGAATTTTAAAAGGTGATACTCCCCTGTCCCTAAAACTTCAAAATTGTACCCTAGTGTCAATCTGTGTTTACTTGGGGTTTTTTTGGTGGTTGTTTTTTTGTCTTTTTCTAGGGCTGTACCCGTGGCATATGGAGGTTCCCAGGCTAGGGGTCTAATTGGAGCTGTAGCCACCAGCCTATGCCACAGCCACAGCAACAATGGATCCAAGGCGCATCTGCAACCTACACCACAGCTCATGGCAACGCCGGATCGTTAACCCACTGAGCAAGGGCAGGGACCGAACCCGCAACCTCATGGTTCCCAGTCGGATTCGTTAACCACCGCGCCACGACGGGAACTCCTGTGTTTACTTCTTTTCATTGTCTATTCCAACCTAATCTCAACCTTCCTACTATCTTCACCCTTTGCTCTGGCCAGAAAGATCTCCCTCTTCTCCCTGAACATCCCAAAATCTATGGTCAAAAGAGAGATCATGGAGGGGTGCATGTTGTGATCATATAATTTGTAGGTTCTGCACAGATGTAAACTAGCATCTTACATTTTCCTCTAGAAAGTGTCTTCTTCTTTTGACAGATGCAAAGACTTAGGATCTTTCAAGACTGAGTTCATTCCCCTCCAACTCTGGGGACCTCCAGACCGCAGGGTAGGCAGGGGGCTCTTCTTCCTGGATTCCTAGACATTCACCACAAAATCTGTTCCCTGCCATGCCCTGGCCCCATTTGACCACCAACCACAATATTTGCTTTGCTATGTAAGTTCTTTTGTCCATGTTTTTGTTAGGAAGTAGTAGCTGTTTCACTTGGACTTAATACTGGGTTCTCTTAGCCTCAGTTTCCTCATTCATCAAATAAGAATGATGGTTATGTTTGTGGTACCCATGGTTCTCTTTTCAATTCCATTTTGGACTTGTTGTAGGCAGAAGCAATGCTGTCTAGGGCAGTGGTTCTCAAAGTGTTGTCTGGAGATCCTTCGGCATCGCTGAGACCGCTCCCAGGGACCTGTGAGTTTCCCTCTTTTTCAACCACATATGTGTATGAATCTGAGTTTTCTTCATATACTTGAATCAAAACAACACAACAGATTGAATGCAGAAACAGATGTGAGTCCAACTGTTTTCTATTATGCAGGCATTGAAATGTTTGCTGAAATGTTAAAAAAAAACACTGTTCTAATTTTTTTGAAAATATAATTTTTAAAATAAAAATGTTATGCTAACATAATGTGATGACATTATTTTATGAATTCACAAACACTTAAAATTCTGTTTTCTTTTCTAATACAGTAGTTATCAATATATATAATCCACACAAACAAAAGATCTTTGGGATCCTCGATAATTTTTTTTTTCTGGCAGTGCCCAAAGCATGGGGAAGTTCCTGGGTCAAGGACTGAACCCAAGGCACTGCAGTTACAATACTGGATCCTTAACCTGTTGTGCCACAAGGGAACTCCCTCGGTAATTTTTAAGAGTGTAAACTTTAATATCAGAAAGTTTGAGAATCCCCAGAGGAAAGTGTTTCTGATTTGGATTTTCCAGGTACCTCATGGTCTTAACCTTCCCCTGTGTTTCGGTTTCTTTTATCTCTAACACAATACTCATCCATGTGACTTGGGCAGCTATTAATCTTTCTTTTATTAATGTTTATATGGTGCAGTGTATCTGTATATAAGGACTGTCTCTGGAAGAATACACAATAAACTGGTACCAAGAGGAATTGCAAAACTGGAAGACAGTGGCACCGTAAACTTCTATGCTCTGTTTTTTATTTTTTATTTTTTTAATTAAAAAATAATTTTATTACTACTGTCACCAAAAACAAATGCATATTCTGGTTAGGAAAACATGGCTAAATTAGTAGTGGACTGATACCTTGGCCGTCTATGTTATTTGTGATTATGTGGTTGAACTTGCACTTACAGAGCTGAAAAAGCTGTAGCTGTAACTTTGCATGTAGTTGGAGTATTCAGAGCAAAGTATCAACATGAAAGAATCCCCTCTTCATTATCACGCATTTAAGTTCTCAGTGGTTTGTTGGTGTAGAAGAAGCGTTAATTAGCTAATGTTAATGCAGCCAAGAGCAATATAGAAATATAAGGCTTACTCAGAATCACAACTTTTTTCATACATTTTCTACTTTAAATCTCAAGTTTTAATCTCTTAGATATAAGTTGCTATTATTGCTTTGTGTGTGTGTGTGTGTGTGCTCAGAATCACAACTTTTTTCATACATTTTCTACTTTAAATCTCAAGTTTTAATCTCTTAGATATAAGTTGCTATTATTGCTTTGTGTGTGTGTGTGTGTTTTGTTTTTTTAGCTGCTGCACCCACGTATGCTCTGTTTTTTAGTACACGGTGCATGCACTGCCTATATTTAATATTGAGCCATTAAAAGTAAAATTACGCTTTCGTTTAGATAGATAGTAAACAGAAGTCAGCTCAAGTATTGTTGACTGACCAAAAAAATTCAAAAACAAAAAAAGCAAGTTTTCCGCGCCCGCGATCACTCTCGTCTCACTATTTCGCGCTGCTTCTGCCCAGCTAGAGGTTCACCCTCAGGCCTTAAGCCCCGCCTATCACAACCCCGCCCACCATCGTGCCCACGCCCTTCGTGACGTAACGTCCGGTCGACCCGCTACGCTGGGCTCTCCCTGGCTCCCGCCTTCGCCCGCTTCCGGTCGTCGTCGTAGCCGCTGCTGCCGCTGCTGCTGCTGCTGCTGCTGCTGCTGCTGAGGCTGCTGGCGGAGGCCGGAGGATCGGGCGGCGGCGGCAGCGGCGGCTGAGAGGGCGGCGGCGGGAGCGGAGCGGGACGAAGGAACGAGAGGAAGCGAGTGGGGAGCGAGCGGAGCACGTCCAGCCCCGCCCGCCCTTCCGCCCGCCAGAGCAGGAGCAGCCCGGGCCCCCAGCTGCCGCCGCCGCCGCCGCCCGCCTGCCAGCCCGCGGGACAAAGCCTGAGAGCCCGCGCCCAGAGCCATGTCCTCGTCCTCCGGCAGCGGCCACCAGCCCAGCCAGAGCCGTGCCATCCCCACCCGCACCGTGCCCATCAGCGACGCCGCGCAGCTACCTCATGACTATTGCACCACGCCCGGGGGGACCCTCTTCTCCACCACGCCGGGAGGTGAGCGCCGGCCGCCCGCGCGGCCCTCACACGGAGCCTGCAGCGGGCTTCCGAGCGCGTCCGCGCCCGCCTCCGCTGTGTCCCCACAGTTTCCCGCCACGGTCCTTTAACTCAGGGCGTGTCCACGCTGGGCCGCTGCGGCCACCCGGGCTCCACCAAGGCCCCTCCCCCCCAGCCCCACCAAAGCCCCGGTGAGACTGCTTTTGAGAACCTTAACTTCGCGTTCTCTCGCCAGCAGCTCGATTCAGCGCGTGCCCACTCTGGGAACGTGGCTCTCCTGTAGCGACAAAAAGCCCTTGTTCCCGCTTCGTGGCAGGTTTTTGTACTCGACCCAGTTTTCTCCGCTTCGCTCCTCTCCCGAGCAAATTTGTCTACACTTGGCCTGCATTCACTCCCTCACTCCGCGTTACCTCTGTCTCTTACAAATTGTGTATTTGTGCACATTCATGCTTGATTTCGGAGCTGTTTCCTGGACGTTTTTAGAAAGGAAGTCGAGAGATTTCGCTCCTGGGACCCTGCGATGACTTGTTTTGCTGCTTTTAGAACACCAGGAGGAGACTGGAATGCGGAGTTTGGAAGCCTCGCCCAGTGTTATCCTGCTTTGACAGCATTGTTTACACTGCTGGACGAGGCCCCACGGGTTGGGGGGGAGTCCCCAGGCTGGAGGAGGAATGCTAAAATAATGCTCAAGTAATGGCCTAGGGAAAGGAGCACTGGCAGCCTTGAGGGTAGAGTTCTAGCTGCCACGCTTTTGGAGATAAGCTGAAGAGAGCATTGGCAAGGAGGGCACCCTCGCCGGTGGGATTGCTTGATCCTGGGGAAAGGGCCATGCAGAGCGAGGTTCCTGAGTATTGCTTTTCAAAGTACGACCAGGAACTGTTTACCGGGAAGAACACTGGGGTAGAGGTGAAGAGCGTTGAATTAATTGGTCACGGGAAAAGGGAGCGCAAAGGTTGTCTTGTCTCCTGACTGGGCTTTTCTCCAGAGGGAGGAGACTGGAGAGTGATTTTTGAGGGACATTTTGAAGGAAATGGTGCTTCATTTTAACTTCTTAACTTTGCCTTACGGTGTTGGGATGGCCTCTGGCTAGAGGATTGGGGCTTTGCTGGCAGCCTCTGCAGTCTACAAGATTGCTAGCTTCATTCCTGTGGGCTGGACTCACCAGTTGTACTACAACCAATCCCCCTGCACTTAGGCCTGGCAATCCTTTCATCGGTTGCACAATAGCAAGGCCGGTAGAATAAGAAGATCTTCTTGCCAACAAGGGATGAAAATCCAGGGGAGAGCTGTACAGAGGAATCCTGCCAGGCCACTCTAGGGGTAGGGTGGCTGCCTTGGAAGACTTTTCAATGACCCAGGCATGATGAAGTTCATCAATGTGTATGGAAAGCGGGTCTTAAGGAAATTTTAACTTTGTAAAACACTGACGTTTCTAGTGCAGTGGCTCCTGATCTATCTGCTCAAGGCCAGCCTCTGAGCATACTGAAATCTTGCCTTTCAATTGTGAAAGATTTTGGCAGACCAGAATCTGCTCCAGATAGTATTGCCTTGATCTTGAACTGACAGCTTTTAAGAAATGGATATTGTTTTCCAAGGTGATGTAAAGGGATTTGTAAGTTCTTCCAGAATTCTTTGTGAATTCTCTAATGCAGTGCTTCCAGCACTTCAGAACATATGTCATAGTAACAACTACACTCAGATATTATTTATTTGAGGAAGGAACTAAACTTTTAGCTGTATATTAATCATTAATCCCCTGAGAGAAGAGCCTCAGGGGCACCCTTTTGGCCTGTTTTAAACAGCCAAGCCACCATGCTTTTATAGTAAGGGCATGGTCTTTAAGCCTGTCTCATAGTCTGGATTAGTTCCTTCAATGCTTGGAAAGATTCTGCCAGAATTACTGATTCATTGACCTTTCCTCCCTGCATGAATAGTCACCACTGCATTCTCAGATATCATTTAACCTATCTCCAGATAGTTTCTACAGAATTTTTTATTTCAGATTTAAATACTTGTCTTACCTCATCAATTATAGTGAGCTGGTATTTTTTGGTAGAGCACATTGTAATGTTTAGATTTTTAACACAAAGACTTAGAGAATGTATTTATGGGGTTGGATTTAATCACTGTTTTATAACAACTCTAAATGCTGCTTAGATGTTCAGTACTTAATGATTTAATATTGCCCTTTTGGAAAATTTCCAGTTTATTTTATTTTATTTTATTTTATTTTATTGCTTTTTAGGGTCACACTCGTGGCATATGGAGGTTCCCAGGCTAGGGATCAAATCCGAGCTGTAGCCGCCGGCCTTGCCACAGCCACAGCAACGCCAAATCCAAACCACATCTGTGACTTACACCACAGCTCCCAGCAATGCCAGATCCTTAACCCACTGTGCGAGGCCAGGGATCAAACCCGCAACCTCATGGTTCCTAGCTGGATTCATTTCTGCTGAGCCACGATGGAAACTCCGAAAATTTCCAATTTTCTGACGGTTTGTTTATCTCTTGTTACAGTTCCCTTCCTCCTCCAATGTAATTTTCCTTCCCTGAAGCAGGGTTGTTGTTTGGTCAACTCTAGGCACCTGAATTAATGTGGTTAGCTATCTTAAATGAGTTTTGAGGGCCCAGCGCAGTGCTTTGCACAAAAGGGGACAAAGTTGGAAATGCAGTCTTTGCTCAGAATGGTCTTAAAATCTTGGTGGGGCTTAGGAGTGGAAAAGCATTTTATCTCTAAAACAAAAAACTTGTAAACAGTCCAGTGCTAACATGTATTTCAGACTTGAAAATGTTTAGAAAAGTGATAGTAGGTTTGTACTGGAAATCTCTATTTAGTAGGAAGGAAGGGAATTAGAATTTCCTGTCTCAAACTTCTGGAAATCTTCTAGAGTGTCATACACATGTCAGAGCATTTCAGAATAACAGTTGATGTGCTGAAGGCCCTAAATGATCAGACTGGGCAGGTACCTTCATAGCATAAGAACACAACATGGTGGGAGTTCCTGTCATGGCGCAGTGAGTGGTTAATGAATCCGACTAGGAACCATGAGGTTATGGGTTCAATCCCTGGCCTTGCTCAGTGGGTTAAGGATCTGGTGTTGCTGTGAGCTGTGGTGTAGGTCGCAGACGAGGCTTGGATCCCACATTACTGTGGCTCTGGCGTAGGCCGGTAGCTACAGCTTCGATTAGACCCCTTGCCTAGGAACCTCCATATGCCGTGGAATTGGCCCAAGAAATGGCAAAAAGACAAAAAAAAAAACAAAAAACAAAAAACCACAGTTAACTTAAGGACCTCTACTCGCAGAGGATACAGCTTACCCTTGTCTTGAAAAGCTTTCTCAAAATTGCCTTCCTTCGGTTTGAAAGATGAGAGGTGGGTGAAAACACAATTGCTGTAACCTTTTCTATTTTTCATATTTTTAGAAGAGTATCTTTTCTCATTATTAAGGAAGGGTAATTTTTTTTTTCAGTCGTCCTGCAGCATATGGTGATCCTGGGCCAGGGATCTGAGCCAAGCCACAGTTGTGACCTACACCACAGCTGCAGCAACACCAGATCCCTTAACCCAGTGTGCTGGGCTGGGGACTGAACCTGTATCCTGGTGGTGCAGAGATGCTACTGATCCCGTTCCCCCACAGTGGGGACTCCAGGAAGAGTTTTGTTTGTTTGTTTGTTTGTTTTGTCTTTTTGCTATTTCTTGGGCCGCTCCCACGGCATATGGAGGTTCCCAGGCTAGGGGTCGAATCGGAGCTGTAGCCACCGGCCCATGTCCACAAGAGATTATGGCCCACGCCAGAGCCACAGCAACGCGGGATCCGCTTCTAGACTCAATGAAAGGTAAAGTTACTACAGTTGGCCTCACTCACTTAAAGAGATCTTCCTCTAGAATGCTAGCTAATGCAGTGCTTTCTGCTACTTTATTTTTTAATAGGTTCTGAACTGCCTCCTTGTGGGAGAGCTGTGCTCTGGGGATTGAGCAGAAACATAGAGACCTCTTTTACCTTTTTTTTTTTTTCTTCCCTCTCTTTTCCTGCATAGTATCCTCATCAGCTGTGGAAAAATAGGCTTGTTGCCATAACAAGAGCACCAGAGAGGAACTAACTATGATGGACTGAAGTCTTGTTCATAGCCTGAGCTTCCTCTCTGGCAGCTGGAGGGTTGCTGTGACTGACTGGCTGGGGCAGAATTATCTGAAGGCCATTGGAAGTGTCTGGGAGTAAAAGAGAAGACAGCAAGGAGGGTAGAAAAGCAGCTTGGAGTGAGCTCTAATAAAGTCAAGAGTATTTGGAGCGGGGGATCCCGCGTGTTAATCATTTCCTTTCTTGAGAGAAATGAATGGGGCTCTGTGTAGATATGGGGAATGAAGACCAGTTTCTCACTGTCATAAAATTTCTAATTCAGTTTATTTCAGGCCGAAAACTTCTGAACCAGCAAATGTACTTGTTTGGCTCTCTAGCTTGGGTTATTAACCAAAGGGCGTCATGATTTCATGTGAGAAGTGCATGGAAAACATGATGAAAGGTGTCCAATCCGTTTGTCTTGTGTTCAGGGAAGATGGCATTTCTCAAGAGTAAGACAAATTAATGTGTATTGTCGTTCCAGAGGAGATTTGGCTTTAGTCTCATCTTTATCAGCTGCCAAAGTATATATTAGAAGATGTAGCTCAGTTTTATGTTGGGTACTGTTGGTATCATACAGTTTACTGTTGAGGGACTGAATCCTGAGCCTGGGAAAGTAGCTGTCCTGATGTCCAAAGCATATAGCGGTGCATTATGTGAAAGGAGTGCCTCTGCCTGCCCCCAGTCAGATGCAGTCTGACCAGGGCAAACAGCTCTTCTGTGCTGATAGTGCAGCATGCATGGCAGGCGACACAACTCCTTTTAGCTCTCCTGAGGCCTGTGTGTGAAACAGGAGGGATGAGCCTGCAAACTGGCACTACCAGGGTTGTTCTGCAAGACTTTTTATTTATGAGGACTGGAGGCTTCGTGCATGGTTTGGAGATACTGTAGGCTTGACTGCTTTTGTGTGTGTGTGTGTGTGTGTGTAAAGATTTGCAAACCAAACGGTAAAGATAATGTGGGAAAGCTGGTTCATCTGGTTGGAGGGGAAGAGAGCATGAGCAGGACAATCTTGGTGAAGGATAGACCTTTTTCTTGGCTCCCAAGTCTTTAGGTGAAAAAATTAATGTTTAAGGAATTCCTTGGCAGTGCAGTGGGTTAAGGATCTGGTGTCGTCATTCCTGTGGCTGGGGTTCGATCCCTGTCTGGGAACTTCTGCATGTCTTGGGAACAGCCCCCCCCCCCCCATTTGATGTTTAAAAGATTTTTGCTGCTCCATTTATGCTAGAACAAAAGTTAGTTGAAACTTATAGTCATTCAGCTTATTGAATAGGTAAGGCCTATGCTACCACTTTCAAATTTCATCAAACTTGGTTTTTTGAAGACCCATTGTGGCTCAGCAGTAGTAACAAACCTCGACTAGTATCCATGAGCATGCGGGTTCAATCCCTGGCCTCGCTCAGGGGATGGGGGATCCGGCATTGCCGTGAGCTGTGGTGTAGTTCGCAGATGCAGCTTGGATCAGGAGTTGCTGTGGCTGTAGTGTAGGCTGGCAACTGTAGCTCGGACTTGACCCCTAGCCTAGGAACTTCATATGCCAAGGTGCAGCCCTAAAAAACACAAAAACAAAACACTGTTTTTAACACCCAGTAGCCATCTCTCCCATATGTGGCTAGTTTTTAAAGGCCTTCACCTGGTTCTCAGGCCATAGCTTGAAGCCAAAAGTTCAGAAATTTTACGTATTTACATCTAAATAAATAATTTTTTCACCTCTTTAGAGCAAATGCCCTGACAAAATGAAGCTGTTCATTTCATTAAGTAGTTTTAGAAAGTAAAAAATCTTAACAGGTAGGGAATAATTAACTGGAGAATACAGTTCAGTTCTTGTAGATTCCTTGGCATTTTCATCCTTGCATAGAGATAGTTTTACTTCTTCCTTATCATTCAAAGTGGCTTTTATTTGTTTTTCTTGCCTAGTTGCCCAGGTTAGAACTAGAACCTTCAGTATAGTATGAACAAAAATGGCAAGAGAGTGAGAACAGGGACTCTTAACTTGTCCTCAATATTAGGGGGAAACCTCCAGTCTTTCATCATTAGGCAGGGTGGTAGCTGTGGTTTTTCATAGATGTCCTTTATCAGGTTCAGGAAATTCCTTTTTATTCCTAGTCTGTTGAATGTTTTTATTTGGAAAGGGTGTTGGATTTTGTCAAAAGCTTTTTTTTTTTTTTTTTTGCATCTGTTGAGATGATGATGTGACTTTTGTGTTCTGTCGATATGATACATTAATTATTTTCAGATGTTGAACCAGCCTCACATTCCTGGGATAAATCCCATTTGATAATGGTATATAATCCTTTTTATATGTTGTTAATTCAGTTTACTAATATTTGGTTGAGGACTTTTGCATCTATATTTACAAGGGATATTAGTCTATATTTTTCTAGTGATATCATTTGCTGGCTTTGGTCTCAAAGGTAGTGCTCACCGGAATTCCCGTCGTGGTGCAGCGCAAACAAATCTGACTAGGAATCATGAGGTTGTGGGTTCGATCCCTGACCTCGCTCAGTGGGTTAAGGATCTGGCATTGCCGTAAGCTGTGGTATAGACTGCAGACATGGCTTGGATCCTGCATTGCTGTGGCAGTGGTGTAGGCCATGAGCTATAGCTCCAATTCGACTCCTAGCCTGGCAACGTCCATATGCCGTGGGTGCAGACCTAAAAAGCAAAAAAAAAAAATAAGGGGGGAGCAATGCTCTCCTTATTCAATTTTAAATTTTGGGGGAATGGCCTGGTGTGTATAGCAGAAGTGCTGACTGGTGAAGATAGACCATTGGTCTTTAGCTTCTAAGAGGTACCTCTCAGAAAGTGTGAGAGCCTTGTGTTTCATTTTAAAATGCTATAATTAATCCTTTGGAACTCAGAGAAGTGTTCATCTCATCACCAGAGAATATTTATTTTAAAGTTGAGCTGCTTTTACATTGAAATAAAACCACTCTCCCCTGATAAGTTCCTAGAACCATTGTGAATAGACAGCACATAAAAACAGTGACCTAAACCAGTGATCTCCAGTGGGCTTTTGCCTCTTACAAACTTTATTGATAAAGGTTCAAGTTCTTTTACTGTAAGTGAAAGTAGAAAATGTTGATAGATATGCATTGTTTTTATTTTTTTAAAAGCGCCCGGAGCTCACTTGTGCAGCATATTAAGGATCTGGTGTTACTGCAGCAGCTTGGGTCGCTGCTAAGGCGTGGGTTCAGTTCCTGACCCAGGAACTCCATCGGCTGCAGGCATAACCAGAAAAAAGAAAAACAAAAAAACAAAAAAAGAAACCAGTGCCTGAGAGGAGTGAACTTGGGAGGAAAATAGATAGTGGGAATGAAAGCCAGGCTTGGATCTGAGAGCTTTCCCCATACCAAAGCAGTGAGCCTTCATTAATTATTAGCATTAGAGGCTGAACCACATCTGTGGAATCTAATCCAAAGAATTGATCCAGGATGCAACAATCTGGCAGATCCAACCAGCATTTTCCTAGAATCAGAGTCAGGCATTTCTTTGGAGAAATTTATTTCAAGATAAATGTTCAAGCCCAAACAGACGTGGACATACTTGGTGTACTTTTATTTTGACCCAGATTTTCTGATGGTCAAGGCTAGGTAGACTTAAAATTGGTTGGCATTTATTTGAGATTAGTTTGTGGTTTGTATACCACTTTGGAACTGATATTAACTGAAAAGATTGTTTCACATCATTTTGCAGCCAAGACTCAAGCGAGCCAGATTTGCTTAGAGTGCCTTGCTTATTTGTGTTGGTCTCCTGACTCATGTCACTGTGTGATCTTGCACAAATATGTTTAACTTCTTTGGATGTTAGTTTCTTCATCTGTAAAATGGCAGGCTTCTTCCAGAGCCTGTCTAAGCCTCTTCTAACACTGGACCTTCTGAATAGGAACATTGTCATTATCAGCTTCCCTTTCAGCCTAGGTGTGTGTCCTTCTATTGGCCGTGTCCCACATGATTGGGCAGGGAGCCATCCTTCGACATTAATATCTCAGAAATCTTTGCTTCAAATTGTTGAGACTCAGAGTTAATCCAAGGACAGTAGGGTTGGCTTTTCACAAACCTTGGCTATCTTCCATTTGCCATGATTATGTAGCCATAGTAAGTTATAAGATCCTGACGCTCCAGTTGTGCCTTTTGTTGATGTAAAAGTTGTTCCTCTCTTGGTTTTATTAGCACTTTAGGGATTTGATGGTTGTACACACCAAACGTGGTTTGGCCACCATCAGCCTCCCTGGAGGAAACTGGATTAGGCAGCTTTTAGATTCCTCTAAGTTACCTGGCATAGAGCTTTTAGGAGTCTGTTGTTTCATCCAGAGCCTCCATGAAGAACAGATGTCTAAAACTGAAGTTCATTCAAGAATGTTCTCTAACACAGACCTTCTTAATCATCCTCCCAAGCTGGAAGAATAAAAAAGAGAAAACCACTTTCTTTGTAAGTCCTTTCTGTATTTTCACTTCTTAGTTTCCTTTCTTATTATTGGGGGGTGGGGGAGGAAAGAGGGAAAAGAGGCAGACTTAACCTCTTACCTTTCTGAGTGTATTAGAAGTACTTGCTGCTTGTTCATCTTGTATCTGTTTCTTATATCTCGATGGGCTCTTACATGAGGCATAGATAGAGAATTATCAAGAATTCCTAATGGAATACTTAGGTTATTTGCCAAGTGCTTTGTTTCTTTGTCAATTCAGTTTCTAAATTTGAAGGATACCTTGCTTCTTCATGGCTTTAGTTATATATACTTACGTTTGCAAATACTCTTTTGAGCCACTTGCTCTCCCAATTCCTTATAATATTTTTAGTAATATCTCTCCACTTTTTAAAAATTTTTATTTTTATTTTACATTAGGGTATAGTTGATTTACATTGTTGTGTTAGTTGCAGGTGTACAGCAGAGTAATTCACTTAGACATATACGTCTATCCATCCTTTTTCAGATTCTTGTCATAGAGTTCCATGTGCTATGTAGTAGGTCTTTGTTGATTATCCTTTTTATATGTAGTAGTGTGTATATGTTAACCCCGAACTCCTAATTTATCCTTCCCGCATTTCCTTTCCCCTTTGGTAACCGTAAGTTTGTTTTCTATGTCTGCGAGTCTGTTTCTGTTTTGTAAATAAGTTCATGTGTATTACATGTTAGGTGCCACATACAAATGATAGCATATGGTATTTGTCTTTCTCCTTCTTACTTAATATCACTTAGTATGATAATGTCTACGTCTGTACATGTTGCTTTAAATATCATTATTTCATTCTTTTTTTATGGCTGAGTAGTCCATTGTATATATATGTACCACATCTTCTTTATCTGTTCATCTGCGGCTGAATATTAGGTTGCTTTCATGTCTTGGCTATTATAAATAGTGCTGCAATGAACATTGGGTACATGTATCTTTAAGAATTAGAGTTTTCTCTAAGTATATACCCAGGAGTGGGATTGCTGGATCATATAGCAACTCTATTTTTAGGTTTTTTTTTTTTTTCTTCAGAACCTCCACAGTGTTTTCCATATTGGCTACATGGGTTCACATTCCCATCAGCAGTGAAGGAGGGTTCCCTTTTCGACACACTTTCTGTAACATTTGTTATTTGTAGACTTTTTAATGATGGCCCTTCTGACCAGTATGAGGTGATACCTCATTGTAGTTTTGCTTTGCATTTCCCTAATAATTTAATTAGTCATGTTGAGCATCTTTTCATGTGCCTGTTGGCTGTCTGTATGTTTTCTTTGGAGAAATGTCTATTTAGGTGTTATGCTGATTTTTTTTATTGGGTTTTTGTTTTCTTGTTACTGAGTTGTATGAGCTGTTTGTGTGCTTTGGAAATTAAGTCTTTGTTGTTCACAGATATTTTCTTCCATCCTGTAGAATGTCTTTTCATTTTGTTTATGGTTTTCATTGCTATTTTAACACTTTCTCTTGATCTTAAAATTTTTTTTTTTTTGGAGGGGAGGAAGCTTTAAAAAACAGATTTCAATTCTATTCTGTTACTTTTCTGGAGGCTGGAAGTCTGAAGTCAAGTATATTTCTTATTGTAGTAAAATATAAATAACAAAATTTACCATTTTAACCATTTTTAAGTGTACAGCATCTTCCCAAACAGAAACTTTTTACCCATCAAGCAGTAACTCCCTGTTACCTACTCCCTCCAGCCCTTGGCAATTATCCTTCTACTTTCTGTCTCTATGAATTTAACTAGTCAAGGTACCTCATATACATGGAGTCATGAAATACTTGTCTTTTGTGACTGGCTTGTTTGACTTAGCAAGATGTCTTCAATATTCACGCAGTTACCCTTTTATTTTTCTTTTACATTTATTTTTTATACCTATGAAAATAAGTTTAAAAGTCACATAGGGGAGTTCCCATCGTGGTGCAGTGGTTAACGAATCCGACTAGGAACCATGAGGTTGCGGGTTCGGTCCCTGCCCTTGCTCAGTGGGTTAACGATCCGGCGTTGAGCTGTGGTGTAGGTTGCAGACGCGGCTCGGATCCCGCGTTGCTGTGGCTCTGGCGTAGGCCAGTGGCTACCGCTCCGATTCAACCCCTAGCCTGGGAACCTCCATATGCCACAGGAGCAGCCCAAAGAAATGGCAAAAAGACAAAAAAAAAAAAAGTCACATAGTATTATTATTAGGCTAGTAACAAAAAGTGGCACTCTTTTTTTGGCTGCACCTGTAGTTTGCTGAAGTTCTCAAGCCAGGGATCAAATCCAAGCCACAGCAGTGACAATACAGGATCCTCAACCTGCTGTGCCACCAGGGGAACCCCTCCAAAAGCAGCATTCTTAGGCCCCATCTCCTTTCATCTATCTAGTTCTACTAACCAGAGAAACCATTTTAAAATCTTTTAGCAATTTCTTCTAGCATTTATCTTTGGATTTCTGAATAACATGATTTAATGCTGTTTCTTTGTTTTAGATATTAACAGTTTCTACTATAGAAGAAGAGGATCTAGTTGCTATATACACCTTCCTTCTAATATATATACTTTTACCTCCCATCCTCCTAATTTAATCTTTTAATCCATTTTGGTTAAATTAATATTAAATTTAGGTAAATATTAAATACAAATGTGGCTAACACTGTTGGTTTCCAACCCAACAGCTTTTCACTATTCCATGCTAGCCCAGATTTCCTCTTTTTTTTTTTTTTTTTTTTTTTAAGTGGTAATGTGCCAAGCCCTAAAAAATCCACCCTGACTACTCTATGGCTTCCCTAGTGTCTGGTCTATTGGACATCTGATTGAGTTTTGGCCTAATGATTGTAGGGGGAAGTCCACTAAAGGCTTTCTGAGAAAGATGTTACTCTCCAGTGGAGAAAATCTCCTGGAGGCCAGCCCTGTCTGACTCCACACTCTCCCTTCTTGCCTGGAATATTGTTGGGAGGGTGTAGGTTCATCTCAGCCTTCTTGGAGGGTTTTGTCACCAGCTCTTCAGGCTATTCAATTTGGGCAAGTTACTTAATGTTTCTTGTTCTGAGCTGTCTATTTGCATAAGAGGATGCTTAATTCTAATTCTGCAAGCACCTTTAGTTAAGCAATTTTATGATAAGGACCCTGTGAAAGTGTAATAACTCTTACCTGTTAGTTAACCATGTTACAGTGGACTTTTTCTAGATGGTTTTATTTCAGGTTATGCAGTTTCTTGGGTATACATAGCTTAATGCATGGATTAATTACCATTTAATCTAAGCCCCTTGGTCTTGAAAGAGGCCCTTAGGCTTGAATGACCTTATTTCTATACCAGCCATCTTGGCAAGCATAATTTGAGGTCTCATTCATTTGCCTTGTTTCTGCCATTTGAAAATCACTAGTTTTTAGATCAAAAAGTAGCTTTTTTCCCCCTCCTTTCTTTTCTCCATCAAAGGGACTCAGTTTTACTCTCATGTTTTCCTAAATGTGAGCATTTAGAAAGTGCTTGGTCAGGGTATTAGATTTATTTGATAAGTAAATCTAGTCCCCAAGGGCAGAAGAAGGAACGTTTATAAATATCCAGGGTTATCCTAGATCTAAAGGTGCCTTTTTGTTCTGAAATCCAAATAGGAAGACTAAAGTAATATATGCATGTTTTAAAGACAAAATAGAAAAAGTGAACAGAAGCACATAAACTGCAAAGCAAAAGCCAGTAGACTACTACTTTCAACAGTTTCCGTTTATAGTGATTTTATTGGTTATACCACTGTTGCTGTAAATAATACATGTATACCACAGTTCCTTGATTTCTTAACATTGGGTAATACTGTTGATTCCTTGTTATGAAAATGAGGAATATAGGACACTTTCATTACTTTCTACCTCTCCTTTCCCCTTCTCTCCATTTACCCATTTCTGTAAATTGTTTTATAGTTTTTGGTTTTTCTGGGTAGTTACCTTTAAAACTTTAAATGACATAGATAAACTTCTTTGTCTCAGTCTGTCAATTTTAGTGCTCCACTGTATGAGATTATACTCTCCACATAGCTGATCCCATTGCACCACAGTGGGAACTCCTGGATTCTCTTTTAAACCCTCCATCCAGTTGATTAAAATCATGCTCTGTTTTAATGTTGTGCTGTATATGCAAGCTATGGATATCGTGTATGATGGGGTTTCTTTACCCTTAGGAATTTATGGCTAACTTGTTTCTAATTAGTTGTAGATGTATTGATTGACGTTGCTTTGGGCTGATATGAATGGGGCTGGCAGTTGAAATTTGAATTTCTTGGTTTAGAAACTATATGTCTATACATGCCTATGTATAAGTGACCCTGAATATTTTAGGTTTTTTAATTAGTTGTAATTCATATTATTTCCCAGTAAACACAGTACACAACAAAGGAATTAAAGGGGTTTTTTTTCCCCTAGCATTTTATTCATAGTCAAATCTTAATGCTTTTCTTTTAACAATTTTGGTTTTTGAATGTCAGATGCTTTTGAATTACACCATAGCATCCTTAGTCACTGAGAGGTTGATTTCCTCTCTGTCTCTCTCTCTCTCTTTTTTTTGGGGCGGGGGGGGGGCTATATATCTGCTACAATTTTTTTTTTTGGCTTGCAGTAATCTAAAATTCACACTCCTAAAACAGTATGGTTTTGTTCTCATATTTTCCCTGCCCATATTTGAGAACATTAACATCATCAGTTAAGACACTAGTTCTTCAGGGTGTCTTCGTTTCAAAATTATTTACTGGAGTTCCCGTCGTGGCGCAGTGGTTAACGAGTCCGACTAGGAACCATGAGGTTGCGGGTTCGGTCCCTGCCCTTGCTCAGTGGGTTAACAATCCGGCATTGCCGTGAGCTGTGGTGTAGGTTGCAGACGCGGCTCGGATCCCGCGTTGCTGTGGCTCTGGTGTAGGCTGGTGGCTACAGCTCCGATTGGACCCCTAGCCTGGGAACCTCCGTATGCTGCGGGAGCGGCCCAAGACCAAGAAATAGCAAAAAGACCAAAAAAAAAAAATTATTTACTATGTACATTTAAAACCAAACATACCTTTAAAATATCTAAAAAACTATTAGAACTAATAAGTTAGTTTAATAAGTTACAAAATACAAGATTGGTATACAAAAGCCAATTGTGTTTCTATGCACTTGCAATGAACAATCCAAAAATAAAATCAAGAAAATAATTTTAGGAGTTCCCGTCGTGGTAGAGGGGAAACAAATCCAACTCGGAACCATGAGGTTTCAGATTCCATCCCTGGCCTCGCTCAGTGGGTTAAGGATACGGCATTGCCGTGAGCTACGGTGTAGGTCACAGACTCGGCTCAGGTCCCAGGTGCTGTGGCTCTGGCGTAGGCTGGCAGCTGCAGCTCCGATTAGACCCCTAGCCTGGGAACCTCTGTATGCCATGGGTGTGACCCTCAAAAGACAAAAGACAATTTAAAAAAAGAAAAAGAAAATTTCATAAAAATAATAAAATACAATAAAATAAATAAATAGAAAGTCATTCCATGTTCATGGATTTATGGATCAGAAGACTTAATATTGTTGAGATGGCACTACTCCCCAATATTCAGCACAATCCCTGTCAAAATTCCAACTGGCTTCTTTGCAGAAGTTAACAAGCTGACCCTAAAATTCATACAATATTTTAAGGGAACTAAAATAGCCCAGGTAATCTTGAAAAAGAAAAACAAATTTAGAAGACTCACACTTGATTTTAAAAAGTTACTACAAATCAAGACAGTGTATTACCGCCATAAGGAGACATATAGATCCATGGACGTCCAGAAATAAAGCCTCACAATTAGGCTTTGACAACGGTGTTAAGACAATTAAATGGGGAAAGAATAGTCTTTTCAACAAATAGTGCTGGTGCAGCTGGATATCCACATTCAGAAACTGAAGTTGGACCTCATGGCTCAAAGATCAAAAATATCAGGGCTAAAATCATAAAACTCTTAGAAGAAAATGTAGGCACAAATCTTTATGACCTCAGTTAGGCAATAGTTTCTTAGCTATGACACCAAAAGAACAAAAGAAAAATATATAAATTGGGCTTTATAAAAATTAAAAACTTTGAGGCTTCAAAGAATACCATCACAGAAGTGAAAAGGCATCCCATAAAATAGAAAATATTTGCCAAGCATATATAAATAAGAAATTTGTATTCATAACATATAAAGAACTCTTTAGAATTCAGTGATAAAAAGACAACCCATTAAAAAATGGCCAAAGGGGAGTTCCCACTGTGGCATGGTGGCTACAGCATAGGTCGCAGATCCAGCTCTGATCCGATGCTGTTGTTGCTCTAGCTTAGGCCCCAGCTGCAGCTCTGATTGCGTCCCTGGCCCAAGAACTTCCGTATATAGCTGCAAGTGTGGCTGTAAAAAAATACACACACGCACACACACACATATCCACACAAAAACTTGTACATGAATTTATAGCAGCATTATTCAAGTGGAAACAACCCAGGTTCCATCAACTGATTAACTGATAACATGTGATGTGTACATACAATGGAGTCTTACTTGTCAACAAAAAAAAATGAAGTACAGTTGATCTTTGAACAATGTAGGGGTTAATGTGAGTATAACTTGTAGTTGGAGCTTGCATCCGTGGATTCAACCAACCATTGACCATATAGTACTACTAAAAAATAGTTCAGGAGTTCTCTTGCAGTCTAAGGGATTAAGGATCCTAGTCTGCCACTACTGTGGCGTGGATTTGATCCCTGGCCCTGGAACTTCTGCATGCCACAGGACAAAAAAAGAAAAATAATTCCAACCTGCACTGTTCAAGGGTCAGCTGCTCTGATAAATGCTAAACATGAATGAATCTTGAAAACCTGCAAGTGAAAGAAGCAGTCATAAAAGACCATATATTGCATGATTGCATTTATATGAAATGTTCAGAATAGGAAAAACTATAGAGACAGAAATTAGTGGTTGACTAGGCTGGAGAGATTGGAGGAAAGTGAGGAGGGACTGCAAAATGTTAAGTGGGTTATCTTTTGGGAATGATGACAGTGTTCTAAAGTAGATTGTGATGATGGTTGCACAATTCTTTGAATATACTAAAAACTATTGACTCAGGAGTTCCCTTGGTGGCGTAGTGGTTAACGAACCCAACTAGGAACCATGAGGTTGCGGGTTCTATCCCTGCCCTTGCTCAGTGGGTTAAGGATCTGGCGTTGCCATGAGCTGTGGTGTAGGTTGCAGACACGGCTCGGATCCCGCGTTGCTGTGGCTCTGGTGTAGGCTGGTGGCTGCATATCCAATTCGACCCCTAGCCTGGGAACCTCCATATGCCGCAGGAGCGGTCATAGAAAAGCCAAAAAGACCAAAAAAAAAAAAAACCAAAAAAACTATTGACTCAGACACTTCAAATGAATGAATTGTACATGAGTTATATCTCAAAAGAGTAAGAATGTATTTTATCACCTCTGCAAAGCCGTAGAAGTTCTTCAGAGTGCCTCTTATATGTCACACATTTAGGTAGAATCTCTACTACTTATTTTCCACTTGGTTCAATTACAGTTCGTTCTATGTCATGGCTAATAAATTTAGAGAGAGAAAGTTTGCTTGTATCCTTGCATTTTTTTCACCACCTCACCCCCAGAGTTTCTAGGGTTGGTGTACTACAGAAGTGAGAACAATCTTATTCTGACTTGCAAGTTGAATGTTAATAAGAACATCTCACAGCGAACTTTACCCTTCTGAAACATAGCTGTGAAAAAAGTGAGGGTGACACAAATGTGCAAAATCCATCCACTAAGGTTACTTCCCTTTGTTCATTGGAAAGCCATCAGGCCTCTTCCCAGCCTATTTGCTCTTATTTTACAGTGTTAAGCAAATCACGAATTCCCAAACCCAACAGGTAGATCCATCAAGTTAGAATGGGTGTAAAGAGTGTGCTATAGTCTGAATTATGCCCCTCCATTCATCAATTAAAGCACTAACCCCCGTAATGTGGTGATACTTAGAGGTGGAGCCTTTGGAGATAATTAGGTTTAGATGAAGTCCTGTGGGTGGGGACCCTCCCAATGCGATAGTGTCCATATCAAAAGAAATACCAGAGAGCTTGCTCCCCATGAGAGGACACAATGAGATGGTGTCTATCTACATGTCCAGAATAGAGCTCTCAGCAGAAACAGACCATGCTGGTATCTTGATCTTGCACATCTTAAGAACTATGAGGAAATACATTTTTGTATAAGACACCCAGTCTATGCTGTTTGGTTATGGCAGGCAGGCGGACTAAGACATGGAAAAAAGATGATTCTTAGCCTAACAGTGGGGGAGGAGCAAAGAAACCATGGTGAGGAGGGCCACAAGCACAACCTTGGCAATCCGATCCTGTATAGTATATGGAAAATGCAGAGCCTCAACCGGATAGGCCCTGAGACCTCCTAGGTCACTGTAATGAATGATTTTCATAATGACCCTGACTCACCAAGAAAGGGTTGAACTGTTTTTAAGGCAGTAAAAAGTTTTAAATCTGTATTAGAAAAATTTCCATCCAAAATAACTGACATCATTCATTTTTTGAAAATTGAACTTTAAGTTTTCTGCTCTCCAGAATGATTCATTCCTCATAATTTCAGCAGCCTTTTTGAGTTATTACTAAATTCTTATTTTTCAGAGCAAAAAAAGTGAAGGTAAATTTCTACTTTCCTTGTCCTAAAATGAAACCCTGTTTTCCAGGAACTCGAATCATTTATGATCGAAAGTTTCTGTTGGATCGTCGCAACTCTCCCATGGCTCAGACCCCACCCTGCCATCTGCCCAACATCCCAGGAGTCACCAGCCCTGGCACCTTAATTGAAGACTCCAAAGTAGAAGTAAACAATTTGAACAACTTGAACAATCATGACAGGAAGCATGCAGTTGGTAAGAGAATTCTGGTATTGGGGACCATGAGGGTAGCCCTAGGATTTGAGTATCAGTTCTGTGTAGGTTTGAAAAAATGCCGACGCCTGAGTTGTAACTGATGTTCAATTATATGTCGCTAAGATTCCCACCTCCCCCTACTTCCTTCACGAATGCTTGTTGAAATGTTCTAGAAGCGCTGAGTTCTAAATCATAACCAGGAGTTCCTGGCATGGCTCAGTGGAAACAAATCTGACTAGTATCCATGAGGATGCGGGTTTGATCCCTGGCCTTGCTCAGTGGGTTAAGGATCTGGTGTTGCCATGAGTTATGGTATAGGTCGCAGATTCAGCGTGGATCCGGTGTTGCCATGGCGGTGGTGTAGGCTGGCAACTATAGCTCCAATTCGACCCCTAGCCTGGGAACTTCCATATGCCAAGGATGCAACCCTAAAAAGCAAAAATAAATAAATAAATAAGCCATAATCAAATCTAATCAAGGTGGGGTAGGGCTGGGGGTTGGGGGAAGAACTCAAAATCAAGAAATAGTAAATCCCAAAGATGACTCCTTGAACCCAGGCTTTGTTAGGCTAAGGATAATACACATATGGAAACATAACAATTTACTAGCTCCCATTTCTATCACTCTCAGGAAGTAGACCTTGCTTCTTATAGGAAGAATGTCCTTTTTATGGTGTAGGGAAAAGCAGTGTGATTTTTCACCCTGTTTTCTAGGACTGCCTATAATATTTCAATACCCCACACACACTTAGACCCATGTGGAAGTTCCCAGACTAGGGTTCGAAATCATGCCATAGCAGCGACCCAAGCCACTTCAATGACAATGCCAGATCTTTAACCCACTGAGCCATAAGGGAACTCCTCCCACACAACTTTATTAGTGAGTCCTCTTTGTGTCTGTGGAAACAAGAAGGAGGTGGAAATGGCCAGCTCCTAAAGTACACCTTGGGATGCACTCCATGACCCCTGTATACAAGCCAGCATTCTACCTCCTCAAATTCCAAATGAGTTTTTACTGGACAAAGTGTCGATGCAGCACAGGGCCAAAGTTCAGAGCCTCCACAAGAGTGTGCTAACTTGATAGATGGCCAAGTGCTCCCCAGGAGCTCCTGTTTGGTCAACCTACGGACAAAGGAACACTTGGAAAGTTTTCTCTTGCGTCCTTTCCCCCAGTTGCTCCTCCTCATGGGTGATTTGACTGCCATTCTTTCCCCTCACCCCCACCCAGATTCAAAAGGTCAGCCAAGGAAAGCCCGATAGTTGTTTCAAGGCAGCAAAGAATGGAATGGTATGAATTATTTTTTGATCTTGTGCTGAGGGAATGATAGTTAAAACTGTTTTGCTTTTCCTCTTAGTGCTCAACTTTTTCTTCATTCTTACCAGGGGATGATGCTCAGTTTGAGATGGACATCTGACTGTCCTGCGAGGATCAGAAGAAAAGCAGTAACACCGATAGCTGTGTGTACATGATTTGGCGGATGGGATCAACAATGCAGAGATGGAAGAGGCAGTACCAGCAGTCCCCGTTGCAGTCTCCACCTCCTCCTGGTGCCAAAGGATGCGAAGATAAGCCGCATCCAGCCATTTCTTATCCCTGTTTCCTGTTCCCCTTCTCACTTAGACAGTTAGATTGAAGGCCCTTGTCATATTTCTGTAGAACTAAGCAGCCCACAGAGGAAAACGGTTAAACTCTGGTTCTCTCCCCTGCCCCCATTTTTTAAAAAATCCCCAATCAAATATCAACCTACCAATAATTGGCTGCTGGGAAGTCTGGGGACGTGATAGGGAGGTTGGTTGGGTTCCGCAGCATTCGTATTCTTACCCTCTCTGTCTCTCCTTGTCTTGCTCATGGTTCAGTGCTGCAGGAGTCTGGGTTTGGGGTCCTGAAAACCATTAGAGGGAAATGGTAAACAGGAAGAGAGCTGCTTTCCCTTTTCCCTTGAAGTGTTTGTCCTTGGGGACAGAGCACTGTTCGTACAACTCTAGTAGCATTACCCTGTGGCACTGTTTTGAGGTCCACTTCCCCTCCTTCCTCTGGGAGGAATGTCTTCAGTCTTTAGTATTATAATTCATCTTCCCATTCCTTTACTTAGCATGTTTGTGCAAACATTTCTTAACTCTGCATCAGAAGGGAGTCCTCAGTCACCAGCTCTTCCTTCCTCCCCTTCTCCCATTCTTCCCTGCTTTGTATCTTGTTGCTTGCAAGTCCTTTTGTACGCTGAGCTATCCAGCTGGTTTCACCTGCTCCTAAAGCAGGTCCCTACCACGTGACAAGGTGCTTTGGATAAGGCCAGGATCGTATTCTACAGGACGCTACCCTGCAGGGTGATGACCTTGGAAGATGTCGCACTGTTTGAGTGCACTCAAACAGTCCAGTGAGCATTGTGATAGTTGTTCTCTCTGATTGCAGTTTCTTATATTTTGAACTTAAAGTTGACTTTCAGAGTGTTTGTAGAACAGAGCTAGACTTTTTTCCTTTGTGGACCTGCTTTGTTTGGCTGCTGGGATAGATAAGCATGGGTTAAAAATGTGTTCTTCCCAATTTTCCAGCCTTTCCCATGGTACTCTGAATTCCTTCCCCCTCCCTCCCTCCCTTTCTCTTTCCCCTTTCTCTGCAAGGCCATTTTTCAGATGTACATCCAGGATACCTCAAGTGTTGGTATCTGATAATATCTGGCCCTCCTCTTATCTGAGGAGTGACCTTTTATTTTTAAGATGAGTACAGACCTATTTTTAGATATGTTTTCAGTACAATTTTGAACAGCAACTTTTTACTTATACATCTTCCGGTGTTGGGAAGGTGAGAAATGTCCATAGGCGAGTCTGCTGTTCCATGTCACCTACCTTTGTCTCCCCCAGTCCCTTATGAGCTCTTTTCTTCTCCCTCAAGTTTTGGGTGTGCATGTTTGGAGTTTGTAGTGGGTGGTTTGTGAAACTGGACCGTTCTGCCTTCCCTGGGTTGTTCACAGAAGCCTCGTTCTTTTACCCTTTGCTGCTTCCTTCCCCACCATGAGGTCCTGACTGTTGACTGGCACTGTAATCCCGGGAGAGTGACTCCCCTTATAGAAATATAAGTAAAATAGCCACTGGTATCCTGGGAATTCCTGGTTGTATTTGGTGCCCTGAACCCTCTTATTAAGAGATCAGATCCTGGGGTGAGAATAACAGGCCAGTTGGCTAATAAAGAAAGCTGTTTGGTTTTCTTTTGAGCTACGAAAAGACCCTGTTTGCAAATACATTTTTGCTAATACATTCTGCAAATACAGAAGAGAGGAAGGATGTCCAAGGAACTTTGTTCTGTTTTCTGCTACAAAATGTGAATAGTTCAAAGAGTGAAACCTTTTGTGATGGTTGATGTCTCTCAGGAATAAGCTGGATCTCCAGTTTTGGAGATGCTTTCAGTCTCAAAAATTGATGATCAGAAAAGTATTTTTTGTTTGTTTGTTTAATGTATCTCTGTTCTGATTTTAATTAAACTACAAATTTCACTTTACATACGCTTGGGAAAAACGAAGGTGCATTGGGAGCTTGATTCTTCAGGAATGAAGCTTTCATTCTTCTCAAACCCCAACCTTGGCACCCTGTGGAATATTACCCAGCTACAGCAAGTAGTTGGTCTGTCAGTGAGTGGAAGTGTTTCCCTGGCTTGGTATTAATTGCTGCATATGAAAATTCGGCTGGCTCACTGAGCAACAGGGAATGAATTGGAAGACCTGCTGACTTGAGTAGGCTCAAGATGCCATTTCTCCTTTTTTGCTATCCTAAGGAATCTCCGCACATGGCCCCCTAATCAGAGAGTATTTTGGGGGAGCGTCATCTATGTCATATAGCAGCTGCCAAACCCCTTAGCTGTCTCGGTAAGGACCCTCTTTACTGCTCAGGGCAATTAATTGTTCCCCAGAGGCCATTACTCTGGTGATTGTTCGGCCTCCAAAATCTGTGTTTTTTGGGGTTTGTTTGTTTAAAGGTTGCACCTGCGGCATATGGAGGTTCCTAGGCTAGGGGTCGAATCGGAGCTACAGCTGCCTGCCTGTGCCAGAGCCACAGCAGTGCCGGATCCTCAGCCCCCCAAGTGAGGCCAGGGATCAAACCCACAGCCTCAAGGTTCCTAGTTGAATTCGTTTCTGCTGCACCATGACAGGATCTCCCAAAAATCTATGTTTTAAAGATAATTTCACAAGGCAGTAGGTAACACCTGAAAATTCGGCCTCATAGATTCATTTTCAGGGCAAGCCAGAATCCAGTAGGTGGTTTACTCCTGGATGTTTGAGAGGATCTCACAGTTGAAACCCTAAATGAACGGTATACCTGGGCTTTTTCCTGGAGCAGGAATGCCCTTAAGATATCATTTGTGTGAGACAATTCTTAAAATTGTAGTGATTATTTGTACTTTTCTTTTTATGAGAAAACCATGTTTCCGTACTTCTGGGATAATCCATCTGAATGCGAAAGGACCCCTTCTCCCTCCAAATTCCAGCAGGAGACATGCATTGTCATGATTCTGCCTCCTTCGTGGTGTGATGTATTGAGTTCACCATTTCCCTGTATTCTGTTTAAATAGCTGTAGTGTTCTCAAGAGCACGTTGTAGAGAAGCTGGCTTCTAGCTGTTAGGCTTCCAAGCCGAGTTTTATCTTTTCACCTGTGTAAGTTATCTATTGCTATTTAATAGATTACCCCCAATTAAAAATCTTAAAAGAGCAAGCATTATCAGTCAGTTTCTGTGGTTAGGAGCTGGGAAACAGCCTAGCCTGGTGGTTCTGACACAAAGTCATAGGAAGTTGTAGTCAAGAGTCCTCAGGGCCTGTAGTCGCCTAGGGCTTGAGAATCCACTTCTGAGCTCTTCTGACAGTCTCTGAAAGCACACGCCAGCACTCCTTCCTCATCCTGTCCCTTAACAACAAGCCACTACGCCCAGCCTGCACTCGGGGAGGGGACTACCCCTGCCCTGATGAATGGAGCAGGACCAAAGCATTTGTGGTAGTATCTTAAAATGCCTCACCTCCAACAGAGGGCGAACCCAGGTCAGGAGGGGGTAGCTTTAAATTAGATGACATACTGAGAGAGGTACTGTTACTGAAGACAGTTCTCTAAGACATGAGTTGAAAAACATAAAAAACAGACTCTCTCCTCATGGCCACCTGCCAGTTATGAGGGGGTGGCAAGAAACGGCAATCCCCAGGAGAATATATCTATACGTTTGCCTGATGTATACTACCAGCAACCCAAGGATGCATTGCAAGTCCTTGTTCTGGTATCTCTAAGACTCGGTACCACTTCCTTGCTGTCCCCTCAGCCAGGTGTTGACAGAGGGAATTGGATTCTTCTAATTGAGCCACTCCAGTGGACTTCATTGGAGTTAGGGTTGTTAAGCAAAGGGAGCAAACATGAATTAGCTCTAGGGTTATTGGGCTAAGGAAAAGCTAACTGTTCAGATTCAGGGTGAAGGGGCTCACAGCATCTGAAAGCCAGGTCCCCATGAGAGTCAATCCTTGGCATCTGCTCTCGAAAACCACACCGGTTGAAGCAGACTTGGGTTGGGTCTCTCACCCGAGAAGCCACTTCTTTCTTAATAAGAATGGAACATCTGGGAAGTAGAAGGTCTGCTTGATTCTTTAAATCCGGTGTGCAGCTTAACTCTTCATGCCCTCCTCATCCTGGCCTTCGTGATGGAAATGGGTTCTTAAAGAGCACCAGTCCTGTCTTCACGCTCAAGGGAAACTTAGATGAGGCTCATCAGTTCAACACATTCTTAGTGAATGTCTGCTGTGTTTCTGGCACCCATGCCCAACCAAGTTTATAAAGTTTCCAGACATCTTAAGAATGCAAATTCTTGTTTGGATTTATGTTCCGCCTCTTCCCCGCATTTTCTTATCTATAGCCCTGCTTGCTTTAAAGAGTATACTTGAATGAGAAAGCATTGCTGCTGAGGCAGCTATTTTTAAAAAGGTACTTCTTCCAGGAGTAAGGAACTTATCTTTAAAGCACCTTCAAATGAATTTTTTCCTTCCGATATTGAGATGGAGTCAAAATAAATGGTCTTTGTTTATGCTGTTTGAGTTACCAGCTCTTTGGGTCTCTCAGACTTCACTCCCCAGTTCAGATAGTTCCTGCTAGAGGTGTAGGCTCCACTCAGAGGCCATTGCACAGCCAGTACATGTTGACTGCCTGCTTGGATCAAGACACCTCGTGTAAGGTGCTCATAAAGTGCTCATCGTGTTGGCAGCAGTATCCCAGAAACAATTTTTCCCTCCTCCTCACCTTGGAGGTGTGATGAGGTGTCAAGTGTCTTGGCTGCTTGAAGCTAGGGGCCCTTAGCCCACTGCACTCCCTTCTAGACAGGAGGCCCATTGCTTTGCTCTCTGGGTCAGAATTTCCCCTTCTCGGCATGTTTCTGGACCACATGCCTGTGGACAGCTATTTATTAACCGCGAAACCCAATCTCTTACCAACCCATGACATCTGGTGGGGGATAGTATTTGTTTTAAAGAAGCATTGTTTCTTTGGGGAGGGGGCAAACTTCTGTCTGGACTTTGAAGGGGACATAGTTACCATTCATTACCACCTACCCCCCAACAACTCTTTTCTTTACCTCCCAGCTTTTAATAAAAGATGACATCAGATCTTGAGGCAATTGGGTCACAGTATTTTAGAATGCTTATTCCCCAGGGCATTTTCTGTTCTAGTCATATTTTTCCAGTCGAGTAATAGAGTTTCTGAGACTAGCTCACCGACGGCGAGGCTAGGGTGATTGATACAGTCATTCGTGTCACCTTTCCCACCCCCCCGGAATTAATGTTTCTCTCTCTGACTGGTCTTGGAAGTTGATACCTTTTGGCAAAGCTTAGCTTTAGGAGAAGTCTTTCAAGCCCTGTTCAGTCGATCTGTGGTTTCTCCTTGCTTCCTCTGCCAGCAGCTCTGGCCAGCCACACTGTGTGGATCCCAAGTGGAAAACAGCAGAGATGAAACACATTCCTGGGGTATTTAAACTCTCACTCTGCCACCTTTCCAAGAGTGGGAGGCTGGCAGGGAGATGCTGCAATGCTTGATAATCATTTGGCCACATTGAAATTTCCAAAGGGAGCTTTTGCTGGTGCTTAAAACCAAAATTCCTGGACATGTAAGATTGAATGAATCTAGCACAAAATATCCATTCTTGCCCCAGTGTACCCCCTTCCTCTCTGTCTTAAGCTTAAAAAAAAAAAAAAAAAGAAAAAGCCCAGGCCAAGGGTAATTTTTACTTGAAACCAGGAGAGTGGGGGAGGAACACTAGAGATGAGGGGCGAGCTGTGCAGGGAGTCATCCTGCTCCTGGTGTCTGTTCCAGTCACTGAGGACTGTCAGCCAGTGCCTTTCCTTCGCCTGGAGATGGAGCCCATCTCTTTCCACTGGGTGAGGAGACCCTTTCTAACCAGGGGTGACCCTTAAAGAGGGTGTCTGGGAGAGCCCAGAGGACACTCACATATTTGGGTGTCTATTTTAAGCATCCTTAAAATATTTTATATATTTAAAAAAACAAAAAACAAAAAAAACGCTCTTCCCTGTCTTTGTGCCACCCGTGGCCCAGTTCCATCCACTCTGAATGGAAAAGCGGAGACTGCCAGTACTTTTCTTGGTCTTCCCTTGGTCTCTTGCTGCGGGTGTCCCATTCCCCCTCCTGTCCATCTCCCTGTGGTGGATGGAGAGCCGAGGACACCATGCAGTCCTGAGGCAGTCCTATGTGACTCCAGGATCAGGTTTTTGTTTTTTGTCTTTTCTGACTGTCCTTCCAAACCAGCAAGTGTTTGGAAACTAGGGGAAAAAATTAAATTCTCACCAATGGTTGCTGTTACAGTTAAATCAATAAAGATCTTGAGTGTCAACTTGGTGTTTGAATTTTTTTCTTTTTTAAATTTCAGGTGAAATCCTGTTGACATTTCGGGTGTCCTGGCTGGTGAGGGAGATGGGCAGAGGCAGCTGGCCACTTCCTGTGTTAGTTCTGCTCGTTATGGAGACTTACTTTGTCCACCTGGCCCTGTGTGTGCAAGGAGGTGATCTGTCCTTTCCCTCTGGATCCCCCGCAAGAAGGCCCTTCTCTAGATACCAGTCTGGAGGAAGCCTGGACAGTAGCTTTGCTGAATAGTTGCCTCTGCCCCTTAGGAACACTTGTTAGAAATCCATCACATTTGGAGTTCCCGTTGTGGCTCAGTGCTTAACGAATCCGACTAGGAACCATGAGGTTGCGGGTTCGATCCCTGGCCTTGCTCAGTGGGTTAAGGATCCGGCGTTGCCATGAGCTGGGGTGTAGGTCGCAGACTGCGGCTTGGATCCATTGTTGCTGTGGCTCTGGTGTAGGCCAGTGGCTACAGCTCCGATTCGAGCCCTGGCCTGGGAACCTCCATATGCTGCAGGAAGTGGCCCTAGAAAAGCAAAAAGCCGAAAAAAAGAAATAGAAAGACATCACATTTGATGTGGTAAACTAGACTGTGCGGCATGAGCATCATACTCCTTTGCTATTATTAATTATTATTATTATTATTATTATTTTAGTTTTTTTGCCTTTTCCAGGGCCACTTGTGCAGCATATGGAGGTTCCCAGGCTAGGGGTCTAATCAGAGCTGTAGGCACCGGCCTACGCCAGAGCCACAGCAACACAGGATCCGAGCTGCGTCTGCGACCTACACCCCAGCTCACGGCAACGCTGGATCCTTAACCCACTGAGCAAGGCCAGGGATCGAACCCGCAACCTCATGGTTCCTAGTCGGATTTGTTAATCACTGTGCCATGACGGGAACTCCCTCCTTTGCTATTATTAATCCAGTGAGGCTCACGTATTAGTATTGAGAGCAAGAATCTTGTCCTTCCACGTTTTAGATGCTATAAACAGAGGTCCACAGAGCAAACCAGTATAGAGGTTTAGGGCATAGGCTTTGGAGAAAGGCGGACTGAATTCCCACTGTGCCATTTAATAGTGGCCACATTCTATCCAACAAGATTCTTCATCTCTAAGCTTGGATTTCCTTCTCAAAAACAGGGTTAAGAAGTAGGTCTTACCTAGGTGGTTGTGAGGCTCAAGCAAGATCATGGAAAGTACATCTCAGTTGGGGACAAGCAGAGGTCAGCTTTTCCCAGAATGTGCAAGTTTGAGTACAGAAGCCTTATGCAACGGCTAGAAGAACTAAATCTCTTCAAGGGAAGATGGGGCCAGATAATTTTGAAAGCACTTTCATACGTCCTTTTCTCTGTTGCAAAGGCAAATAGGATATCAACTTTTTACTGCTAATAAAAGGGGAGACTATACAAGATAGAGGTGAACCCAATGCTGCTTCTGTATGAGTCACAACTGCTTCTGAGTTTCTTTTATCTTTTCTCCAGTCCTCCCTATTCCAGCCCTGCTCACTTCCCCAGCCAAGGAGAGTAAAGCATCCAATTCCCCCCCTCAGCCACTGACTGGCACTGGCACTGTAGGAAAAGAGCGAGATCTTTGCCTTGAGAGCAAGTTAAAATACCTCCAACTGTTTTCTGAAAGCCCCTTCCTGGCCCCCAGGTTAGGGCAGAACTCAGTTCTCAGAGGCAGCATCTCCTCAGGCTTAGCCTTCACCACCCACAGTCAAGAGCACAGAGCTGTGTTGCTGGGCTCAGCCCCAAGTACCTCTAGCCTGGCAGCAGAATGGCACTGCTGGTGACACACTGCACACTGGGCTTTCAGCAGGGGTCATCAAGATGTCCTTTCACTCCTTTGTGCCTGCGTCTTCTGCTTGATATGAAGCAATGTCCTGTCATCAGTGGGGTTTGTTCTCTGAGTTGCTAATTGTAAACACTCCCACAAGCTGCAGCCACAGATAACTTGACCTTTTGCTTTCCTGGCCCCAACCATAAAGAACAGTTGGACACCCACTTAATAAAGAGGATGCTCTAAAGGCCTGGGATGGGGTTTTCACTCTATTGAGCCTCAATTCGCTGGTGGAACTGGGATTTCAAAGTCTGGTTCCTGAGGCTAAGGCCTTGACCCAAAACTAAGGGAGCGCAGACCCCTCTAGAGGTTATAAAGGATGGTGCCCCTGGGTCTCCAGAGACCAGAGCTCAGCACTTGGCCCCACCACCCCTAGTAGCGGAGTCAGGCCACAAGGCCTCAATGGGGTTTCGCTTAGAAAAGAGGATGGGACAACAACTGACCTTCCCAGCTCCATAGTTATTCTGAGTAGAGTCAAATGCAGAACCCTCTTGTGATTCTGAATTGGGGGGGATGGGGGCAGGTTATTTCCACTCCAGGGATCAGCTTTGTTGCTAAATCAGGGCACTGAGGTTTCAGAAGCCCAGGCCTGGCTCAGTCTAGCCAACTGCCGCCTGGGCCAGGATTGCTACCTTGACTCAACCAAGTCAAGGTTGAGTCACCTCTGAACTCAACAATTGTTCTCATGCGATTGGAATCATTTTCCCTAAGTTTGGAGCATTGGTCGATGGGCTTCTTAGAAAATGCAGGGTAGGACTGGCATTCCCAATAATAATGGCCCCCTCACCCTGCCACTGTTTTGGCAGTGCTCAATAAGGCCAGCTGATAAGAGAAAAGCAGAATCACTACCTTTGGGGCCTTTTCATCCAGTAAGCGAAGACTTGAGCCCAAGTATTTTGGTGGTAGAACTTCCTACTGGAAAGCTTGGGTTTCTTTTGCTACGGTGTTACGTGGAACCCAAAATTAAGCCAGGCTTAGAACCCAGAGCAACAGAAGAACCGATACAGTTAGTCAAGGGGATACGGTAGGGCCTGGGCTTTTTAAGATCTAGAGGGAGATGGGGTTAAGTCCAGAGGCTAGTCTATGGCTGAAAGCTCATGGTTCCTGTGAGCCTGACAAAGGGCATTTAACAGAAACGCACTAGGATCCACCTGCTTTCATTTCACAAGATGAGGCTGGGCAGTGAATTATTCATCTTAAGTCACACAGCTTCTCAGTGGCAGAGCCGTGACCATGACCTATGTGTCCTGCCACAGGGCCTTCACCCCTATAGATAAGAAGCTCAAGGCCTCATTAATAGCACACACTGACAGACTGAGGCAAACTGTCACCAACTTTTAATAGACCCAAACCGTGTCTGCCAAAGCAGGCTGACTTGAGGATGCCCCAGGGCTCCGGCTTCTCTAGCCCATTGTGGCCAGTTGTCTTGGACGAGTTCCTGCCTCGCCCTTCAAAGGCACCAGCTGGCTTAGGAGGACTATACAATGGCTTTACTGTTTGCACAACTCATTAGCAAGGATCCACTCCAGAGAGCCTCTGGACAAGAGTGCTACAGGCCAGCCAAAAAGCTGCAGGGGCTCCCCAATCCAGCCAGGGGCAACCAGAGCCAATGGACTGTTTTTAATTTCACATCATGATACTTAATCTTGGGGCATGGGAGGCGGTGTATGTCAAAGGTCACTGTTGAGAATACACAAACGTGACAGACAAACCTTGCTCACCTCAAAAATAAATGCACATATGCTCCAACGCTTGCATATAATTTCCAGGGGTTCACAGGTTGAAGAAAGTCAGCTAAAGGACTCTGGCCCCAGTGCTTTCACGCGCCACTGTCTGTTCAGCAAAGATTAGACCCAGCAAACCTGCCTCACAGGCCCCCTCCTTCCTCTCCCAACAGCAGCCTCTGTGCCAGCCAGACTCCACAGACCCTTCATGGTCAAGGTGGCAGCCCCTCCTCCTCCTCCTCCTCCTCCTCCTCCTCCTCCTCAGGTCTGCTGGACAGAGCACCTTTCCCCCTCGTCGTTTCTCCTCTTTGGATTAGATGGCTAGTGTGACTTCCAGGAGCTTCCCAACATTCCAGGTGCAGGCAAATTCAACACGCCCACAGGAACTCTTCAAAGACACCCACATTCTTCCACAATCATGTCTTTATGATGGTCTAAGAGGACCCTGCCATTGTCCACGTACAGCATACTCAAGGGCTTGGTCTTCACTGGGGCACAGCAGGTGGAAGGGACTCGATGGGGTTGGTACCGTTTCAGCAGACTCTGTGAAAGGGACGAGAGAGGGGGATCAGTTCACCTCCCAGTTGTCAGATCAGAATAGTGTCATTTCTGGGTAAAGAGTGAAAAAGTTACAGAGAGTTAAAATCAATTTCTAGATGCAAAAAAACAAGAAAATTCTTTTCATAAAGGAATCGGAATGCCCATTCATCAACTCTAATATCTAAAATAACTTTCTTTAAACAGAAGATTCTAAAAGCTATATCTTGGAGTTCCCATTGTGGCTCAGTAGTAACAAACCCGACTAGTATCCATGAGGATGCGGGTTCAATCTCTGGCCTTGCTCAGTGGGTTAAGGATCTGGTATTGCTGCAAGCTGTGGTGTAGGTCGCGACGTGGAGCGGATACCACATTGCTGTGGTGTAGATTGGCAGCTGCTGCTCAGATTCAGCCCCTAGCCCGGGAACTTCCATATGCATTGGATGTGACCCTAAAAAGAAAAATAAATGAATAAATAAAAACTTTATCTGCTAGAGCAGTAGCTAACTTGTATATTCTCCCATTGTTCTAGTCTAGTGTGAATGCCAACTTTAAAAATTTTCAAAGAAACTCCTGGTTCAGTTCCAGAAATATGAAGCAGAAAAGAGTCATGCGGATATTCTTGTGGGATTTGCTTTGTTGCCCAGAGAAGGGCAAACAGAGTCAATGGGAGAAAAGGTAACAAGCCCTTGGCATTCTGAAACCGGGCCCTGTCCCTGTGGATCAGTTGGGGCTTTTCAGACCACTGTGTCAGATTTCGGCGGCTGGGACTATGGGGTCTCTGTATTTCCCTCTGATCACACTGTAGATAGGCTGGTGGAGTGAAGTGGGGCCTAGGAGAGGCTCAGGACAGATCCCCTGGGGCGACAGCGCCTACCACTACCACCCTGGCATGAGCTCAGCTCAGAGCCTCTGAACCCTGCCTCAGGTTTGGCATGGAGGGTATCCTCCAGGTCCAAGAGATTCTCAGTCTAGGCTTCATGGAGTGAAATAAAAACACTTTGGTCCTGTAGGACTTTGAGACCAGGTCAGGACCACCATATGAGGCTCTACTTTCTGCTTTCTCCATCTCATTTTCCTTCCATTCCTCCCCCCCCACCACCTTCTAGACCATGGGCTAATTAATGGCTGATTAGTAGTAGCCTCTGGCTTTACTATTCCTGCGAAATAGGTGTCCAACTCCTGTTTTTAGGCAGGAAGAGTACAGTGGCTGGAACAGTATTATTTCTACCTCGGCCTCATAAACTTGGCCCCCATTGCATCAGTGAATCACAGACTTCTAGTAATAACAATACACCAATCATGCCTGTTATCTGCTAACCACTACACGTACAGCATGCCCATCATCTCTTGTAGCCCTACAACAGCCCCACGAAATATGGCATTGCTAGCCCCATTTAACAGGTGGGAAAACTGAGGCTCAGAACAAGTAAACAACTTGAAAATATCACATAGCTAGTGAGTAGGATTCAAACCCGGGCCTGTCTATCCCCAGAACTCCAGATTCTAAACTTCCATTCCTAGAATGTCAGGGCAGGGGAAAGGAACTATATGCCCCATGTCTGTGTATTTTCATAAAATATGCCCTAATTTTATGAAAGAAGGAAAAAGTCCCAGGAAAGCAATGTGTTCAAGGCTGCCCAACAGGGCATGACTCCCGGCAGGCGCTCCAAGGATGTTACCATTGGTCATCTCTATATCCTAAAAACCTAGCCTAAGACCTGGCACATTGTAGGTGCTTGAAGAGCCATGCATGAATGAACCTAGCAACTTAACAGCAAAGCTGGAGTCCTGTCCCCCCGATCTGGTGGCAAGGCCACTTGTGCACAGCTTACTGCCTCCCCTAGCCCTGGCATCTCACCTGGATGTATGCGTGGTTGGTTGGATGGAACTCCTCCCCCACAGGGTTGGGACACTCGCCCTCGCAGCGATAGGCATTGTACTGCTTGGGGTAGATGATCCAGGAGCCCCATCCGATCAGGTTGAAGTCCACCTGGAACTTGACCTTCCGACACAGTTGGCTTCTGTCCTGCAGGTGATATCGGCGGTGCCTCCTTCCCTTCTCCCGAGAGAGCTGACCCTCCTGGACCCGCCAGGAGCTCTCAGCTTCCCACAGCAGGGTGGAGCCACCCAGCCGCCTCTGCTCTGGAGAGAGGTTGGAGTAGAGCATGAGGAGCACGTTGGTGACAGGTGGTGAAGGAGGCCGCTGCCAACACTCGCCAGCCAAGCTGGACATCTGCTCCCTCAGCTCCCCAGGGTGCTTCAGCCACTTGGAGAGTGGCCTGGTCACATCCAGGACCATGCTGCCCGAGGAAAAGGTAATCTGGGACAGAGTGACAGTGAACAGGTCCATCCGGAGACGTTCCAGACAGTCGGGTGGGACCTGATCCTCGTCCAGCCTCGGCTGGTGGAAAATCTCAATGGAGAGCGGGACGTCAGGAGGAAGGGCCACAGGCTTAGACAGCTGCAGCCGGAGCTCAGCCCACGCCAGATCTTCTTCTTGGCCCAGGAAAGAGAAATCAAAGGCAAAGGTCCAGTTCTGTCCATCCATCTTCACGTCTGAGTGGGGAGAAAAAAAAACAGGAAGGAAGCAGGTGAGTGGGGGCCTCTTGCAACCTCGGTTGGTGTAACAACATCCACAGCTCATGCCTGGGCCTTACCTTATATGAATTATCACTCTTAATCCTCACCCCAACCCTATGAGCTGGGAATGTCACTGAACCCATTTTAGAGATGAGGAAAACTGAGGCTCAGGGAAGTTAACTTACCTGCCCAGGGGTCATTCCTGGAAGGTTGCAAAGCCAAGAATAAGCTGAATGCAAAGCCCAACTTCCAAATCATTGTTCTGCAGCTCCCTCCTCAAGACACTCCAGGGAACAGTTGGTAAAAATTGGATGACTTTTTCTCCTTTTCTCACCCCTCATACATACACATACAGTCATACAGTCATACTCATACAGTCAACCCTGAGCTTTCTGACAGAAACCCTGGGCTTCCATTCACTGTGTGGTCCTAGAGCAAGTCAGCTTCTCAGGTTCTATCTTCTCAGTGGAGACAGTGGCCTGTTTCCCAGGGACAGTGAGATCAATGCACAGATCACGGGAAGGGTCCCAGCTCCCAGGGAGCCACAGGCAGCAGAAGCGAAGCCACCCTCTCCTCTACCAATTCCTACAGACAGGCAGACACTCCCAGAGTTCTTGGCAACCTTACAAGTAGGTTTCTAAAGGCATTCTAAGCTCGCCTTTGCACTGACGTCACACTTTTCCACTCAGTGGTCCTCCTACCTACCTGCAGGGCACTCACCCCTTCCCGCCCAGGTCATCCACACACCCGGGGCAGACACAGCGATCACACAACCAGGACAATGAAACCCCAATTGGATGAAAAGGAATGAGGAAGCACATTTCATTTATTTTAGTCCTGGACCAATTTGGTCTAACATCTGGGAATAGCATGTAGTGGTAGATTTCCGGGTCACCTAAAAGTGATCTGTAACTTTTTTCAAGCCCAGTTCTTCTTTCTTTGCAATGGGAACAGTAATACCCTATCCTTCCTTGCATTATCATGAGGACCCAGCGAGATGAAGATGTTTGAAGGTCTATTGCTAAATAAAAGGCAGGAGTTATTTATTAGAAATAAAAAGAGTCCCATTGTGACGCAGCAGAAACAAATCCAACAAGGAACCATGAGGTTGCGGGTTCAATCCCTGGCCTCGCTCAGTGGGTTGAGGATCAAGCATTGCCATGAGCTGTGGTGTAGGTCACAGACTCAGCTCGGATCCGATGTTGCTGTGGCTGTGGTGTAGGCTGGCAGCTATAGCTCGGATTCAGCCCCTAGCTTGGGAACCTCCATATGCCGCAAGTTCAGCCCTTTTTAAAAAAAAAAAAAAAAAGCCAAAAAAAAGGAAATAAAAAGAGTAACCCTTTTGTCAATCAATCCTGAAGGTAGTGATGATCTCCAATTTAGGTCTACTTGGGCAGACCATGTAACAATTTAGTTTTATTGTCTTATAGAACATCTTTGGTCAGATAAAAGTGGATTTCTCTGGGAAATCCAGCCTCCGTTAGAAGGGGGTAATTCCTAGCTTCAGCCTCCTTAAGTCTCTCCCGGCCCATCTCTAGCTGTTCTTTTTCACTTAATTTCCACTTCCCTTCTCATTAGCACCCGCAGGAGGCAATAACCGGCTCCAGACTAGCAACTCCCCAGAGGTGTGGGGAGGAGGCTGACATTACCCCCTGCCCATTATAGCACCACCTGGCCACCTGGGGATTAGGTGAGACATGTAGCAACTCCCAGCCACCCACACCAGGAATTAAAATGTATTATCTCAAGCATCCACAAATGGCTTTTTGGAGGAAGGCATTCTGGCTCAGTAGTTAAGAGCAGGGGCCTGGTACCTCCTATGATGGATCAAATTCTGCCACTTGCTGTTTAACAACGGGCAGCAGGCTTTCTCTGGGCCTTGGTTTCCCTCTTGGTCAAAGAGAGATGGTGACAGTATCCACCACACAGTGATGTCGTGATTTACTGAGATAATGCCTGTAAAGGGCTTTGCCCAGCACAACCACAAAGCACACAACGCAGCCATCATCAACTTCCTCCTTATTATTACCCAGGTCCAAGTTAGAAATGAAAATGTCCAGGCAGTGAAGGACCCAGACAGGGGAGCCAAGCCCTCCGTTACTGGGGCTGCAGTGTGTGTGCAGGTGCAGGGAGGAGGATGGAAGAGTCTGCCACCCACCCACCGCCAAGGGCTCCCTGGGACACAGAGCCAACAGGTTCTCTTAGATCTGGTGCTGGTTCATCTTAGAATAAGGAGAGGTCTAATCGTTGTGGGTCACCAAGGCCTGATAAAAGCTAAGAATGCTCCCCAGAAAAACTGAATTTCCTACTTACACAATAAATATGATTTGGGGGTTCACGCACACCCTGAAACCCATCCATGCACTGAATGCAGACTTGGCCACGTGGACCCCAGTGAAATCTTGACCCATTTCCAATTCAAAAGAAGGAAGTGGTTGGGCTTCTGACCTGGGGTTCCTTTCCCCTCAAACAGGGTGTAGAAAAAGAAAGTGGGTGTGACACTGGATTCCCATCCTACATTATCATAAATTCTAAGGGTTGTAGTTCCCTTTGTGGCTCAGTGGTTAACGAACTGGATGAGGATCCACGAGGATATGGGTTCGATCCCTGGCCTCGCTCAGAGGGTTAAGGATCCGGCGTTGCCCTGAGCTGTGGTGTAGGTCACAAACACAGCTAGGATCCCATGTGGCTGTGGCTGTGGTGTAGGCTGGCAGCTACAACTCCAATTTGACCCCTAGCCTGGGAACCTCCATATGCTGTGGGTGTGGCCCTAAAATAGCCAATAAATAAATAAATAAATAGGGTAATTATCATTAACTGCTTCCCTCATGCTAAGAGTTTTTAAGCCTTGTGTCCTTAAATCCTCCCCACCATGGTCATCATTTTGTGATGAGGAAACGCAGCTGAGGCTTGGATTTGATCCCTGGCCCAGGAACTTCCATGTGCCACAAATGCAGCACACCACACCCCTCCCCCCAAAAAAGAAAAACCTAAAGGGAAAGGAGCTGGTTTGGGACATCGCCTCTCCATCAGGCTCCCTCCAGGCAGGCTCTCCCTGCCACTTTTTAAAAAACAAGCCAATTCACAACAACGTGAATGTACTTAATGTCACTGTACACATAAAAATTGCCATCATATCCTTTTTATGTGTGTTATGCTATATATACACAAATGAAGCAAAAAAGAAAGGCCTCATTTCACAAAAAACTAGAGAGGTCAGCTGATATGCTAGGGACACATGGGGAACTGGGAAGCAGCGTTTAGCCGACCAGAACCCAGTTTTCCAAACTCTCAGGCTGTGGAATCACCACAACCTCTGGAACTCTCTGGAAGGAGGAGTGAACTCGAAAAATGCACCTCTCTCTTTGCTCAGCCAGCTACCCCCCACCCCCCCAACTTTCCAGCAGGGTCGAATACTCCATTAATTTTCAGATTGCCCCACCCCCTGGGTGTCCCTCGTCTGGCTAGTCCCCAGATGACCCTTTTGGAGAGGGTCACTGGCTCTCTGACCTCAAAAAGGGCAGGCAGGCCAGGGAGCTAAGAGGCCCCCCACCCCACCCCCAGATCACATGGGGCAGGCGGGTGGCCAGTCAATCAGATTATCGGATGTGGATTTCGCACGAGCCCTGGGGGAGAGCCGTCTGGCCAGGCAGGCAGAGGGAGGTGCAGGGAGTCAAAAGCCACCCCGGGAGCTGAGATGTGGATTGAGAGGGGGTAGAGGAGCCCCTCAGAAAGGACTCCTTCTTCTCAAGTTCTACCTGCACCCAGTGCCCAGAACACGCTGCCCTTCCTCTAGGGCAAGTCTCCCAGGGTCACCATAGGAGTGACCTCACCCTCCAAATCTAGTCACTGGACACCTCTCCAGTCTGGGCTTGATGACCCAACCCTGCTTCAGTTCTCAACTTTAGGGCACCCCATCCCCAATCCTGAATCTGTGAACCCTAATCCCTGATGTTGCAAGCTGGATACCTTGTTTCAAAACTCATTCTCAGCCTGAGGCACTCCAATGCCAGACCCCGGAGCCCATTCACACTCACTCGTGAAAAGGAAAAAAAAAAATTGGCAAGACAAAATAGTCGTACCAATAATAATAACCATTTATCCCTATGCCTGGCAGTCCTATAAGGGAGGTACTATTATCCCTATTCTACACATGTGCAAACCGAGGCGCCTGGCGTTTAAGAGGATGAGAAGCGGCACGATTGGGCTCCCACCCTAGACAAGACCGGGACACCGAGGTCTCCGTCCTGTTCGGGATGCCAGAATCCCCAGCCACCAACCCTGCACCCAGAGCCAATGTAGACGCCCAAACACCAGCAGCCCCAGCTCCAGCCCCTGGACGTGCCCTCCAAGCGTGCGCAGCCCCGGTCGCTTCAGCGCCCTCCCGGAGTCCGGGGCTGGAGCGCCCAAGGCGTCTACCTTGCGCCTGCAGGCTTCGGATGATGTCCGCCCGGGGTCGCGGCTCGCGGTACAGACTCAGCATATAAGCGAGAGGAGACGGCGACGAAGGATGCTCCCACGTACGTAGAGGCACCGGGGCTACGGTCGCGGCGCCCGCCTGGAGGAGACCCCACCAGGCGTGCAGGAGGAGCAAGGGCAGACTGTAGGCGTGCATGGTGGGCTGCCTGGGCCTCGAAGCCAGCCTCCGCCCCTTATATCCTGGGGCTCCTCAGCCGCCCCGCCCCCGCCCTTCCTCCCTGGGGAAGCTTTAAGATCGTGTAGCACGCCCCCACCCCCCCACTCCCCCACCCCACCCCCGCCTCGTCCCCGGAGGTGGCCCCCCCAGAGACCACCTGCTGAGGGCGGGTGAGACCTGCAAAACTGGAGGAGCTGTTAGGTCCAGGGTCCGTCTAGTTTGTCCTGTCCAGGAACCCCTGAACTCTGCTACTCCAGGTACTAAACACCTTGTTTCTGAAATACAGCAGGATTGCCTCCCAATCCCCCAGGTCAGAATTATAGCTTCCTTACTCTGTCCCACCTGGATCCCTGCCCTTACCTCTTCCTCTAATTTCCAAATCGATGTCTGGCTCAACCAGGAGCAGGCAGGGGATGGAGGCTGTGGATCCTGTCGGTTCTCAGAAGGATGCAGCCCAGCCTGGCCCTGTGCAGCCTTCCAGGACACTGACCAGATGGCCTCCGGGAGCACCCCTGGCCTTATCTGGCAGGGCCTATCTGGACGGTTCTCCTCTAAAAAAGTACTGGTACTGCGGAGTTGCTGGAACAAAAAGGGTGATCCCAGGAGGAAGCTCCCTGGGGACCTGCTTCAAATACTGAAGCCCTCTCCTGCAGAAGACAGAGGGTAGGAGTGACCAAGATGAAAGATGGACTTCTCCATTGGAAAAGGAAGTGTCCAGAAGCTGGAGCCCAGGGCATAGCTAATGGGATGATCTTGGCCCCCACGAGGGGAGTGCCTGTGGGGGCTACAGGATCTTCCTTCACAGGTGCACATCACCCCAGGGAATTCAGGAAAAGGTGTTGTCCATATCATCCATGTCCCGCAGTCCCTGCTGGCCCTGGCAGTTACCCCGGAGACCTGGATTTCATCTCAGGCTCTCTCGCTTAGCTCTCTCTGGGCTCTGCTTTCCTCATCTACACAGGAGTGATTTTGTCTGGCCTCCCTCCCTTCAGGTGCAAAGTCAGGTCAAAGCTGGAATTACCTTTAAAGAAATGTAAATCTCTGCCCCATGCCAGGCCCCAGTGGTTTTCCGCAAAACCAAGGGCTCTTTTTCCCTGCCCCCAGCCCCAGCCCCCACCCCCTTGTCCTTTCCTAGCCCTCACTGGCGCATTAGCATCTGGCCAGCGTTTATTGAAACACCATGTGCCAGGCACCCCTAGGTTTCTTGCACAGGACACCTCCAGCTCCAAAGCACCACAGGCTGAGCCCTGAGCAAGCGTTAGATAGTGGAAGGAGGCCCACCCAACAGGTTCAGCCAGGAGCTCCAAACCTGTGTCCTGGTGGAAGCCGGCCCAGCCAGCGGGAAGGAACCCGGCCAAGGAGAGATGGGGGTTGTAGACATTGGACTGGAACAATCTGCTCAGCCAGACTGTCAGTTCCTTTTAAAGTTGGGGTCTGTCTTGTTCATCCTGCCCTCCCTGCAATTCATATCATGGTTGGGACCCAAAGAATCTTAGCTGAGTAAATGAATCAGTGAATAGCACTGTGTCGGGACTTGCCTGAGGAGAAGTATCACCTGGAGTGCGTGTTTAACTGCTAATTCCTGAATCCCAATCCAGGCCTTCACAATTCAGATTTGGAGAGAGAGCTTGGTATGGTAATCTACTCTTTTCTTTTTTCTTTTTTTTTTTTTTTTATGCTTTTTAGGGTTGAAGGTATGGAATCGGAGCTGCAGCTGCCGGCCTACACTACGGCAGCACAGGATCCGAGCTGCGTCTGTGACCTACATACACCACAGCTCACAGCAACGCCAGATCCTTAACCCACTGAGTGAGGCCAGGGATTGAACCCATGTCCTCATGGATATTCAGATTTGTTTCCCCTGTGCCACAAGGGGGACTCCGGTAATCTACATATTTAATAAGCACCCTCGTGATTCTTATCCCAGCTTTGTGAACCTGGGTGGGCTAGGGCCTAGCTGGAATTTGGAACCCACCTCTCTGTGTTCAGTTTCTCATCTGTAAACCATGACTGGAGCTGCCTCCTTCCAGTCAGATTAAATAAAATAAATGCCAAATGCTTTGCTCTGAAAACCTGGTGTTTTTGTAATGCCTTCCGCATATAGATATTATGATGGGTACTCCACCGTTGTCATTCAACTTTCCCAGCCTGGGGGCTTGCCGGCTGGAGATTGTCAGCCTTGTTGTGAGCCACATGGGCAGTCCTGGAGATTGTGAGCCTTGGACCTCTGCATCAGACCCCTCCCCAGAGGCAGAAGACACCCTCACCCAGGTTACAAATATATAAATAAAAACACTGAGAGATTGTGGTTAAACAGAGATGCAGAGGCCAGCCTCCCCCAAACCCATGTGTCCTAGAATCCAGGTGGAAATTACAAATAAAGCTTTATTCACTTTGGTTTTTTTTTTTTTTTTTTTTTTTTTTTGTCTTGTTAGGCCACACCTGCGGCATATGGAGGTTCCCAGCCTAGGGGTCCAGTTGGAGCTACAGCTGCCGGCCACAGCCACAGCCACAGCAACTTGGGATCTGAGCCATGCCTGCGACCTACACCACAGCTCACGGCAATGCCAGATCCTTAACCCAATGAGCAAGAACCCGCATCCTCATAGACACCATTGGGGTTTGTTTCTGGTATGTCACAGTGGGAACTCCGAAGCTTTATTCATTTTGTGTTCCTCGAACTATGTGGCATGTAGTAGGTGTTCAGTAAATATTTCAGTTAAAATGAATGATACTAACAGCTAACACTTATTGAGCGCCAAATGCAGTAGGCATTCTGGTAATCACTACATTGAATTTAGTATCATCCCTACTTCAGAGATGAAAAACCTGAGGCTCAGAGGGAACCAGGTAACTTACTCAAGGCCACACGTTTACAGGTGAAAATAGCCAGTATGGTGAAGGGCGGTTCTACTTGTTACCCATGCTTGTAGCCCTACTGCTTCCCCATAGTTGAGAGGGTGGACGTGGGCCTTGTACTAAGACAAAACAAACAAGTCAAAAACCTCTCAGAGTTCCTGTCGTGGCGCTGTGGAAACAAATCAGAGTAGGAACCATGAGGTTGTGGGTTCGATCCCTGGCCTCACGTCGTGGAGCTGGGATCCAGCATTGCTGTGAGCTGTGGTGTAGGTCGCAGATGCAGCTCGGGTCTGGTGTTGCTGTAGCTGTGGCTGGCAGCTGTAGCTCCGATTAGATGCCTAGCCTGGGAACTTCCATATGCTGGGAGGTTCCATATGTGGCCACAAAAAACAGCCTCTCAAATAAAGTCTTGCTTTCCCAGGGCCCAGGAGCCACAGACAACTCATTTCTGATGTGTATTGGCCCCAGGGCCGTTTGGGACCGGAACTGCTCTTTGACCAACAAGGCCCATTCATCACTGAACTTACTTCAGCTGGGGTGCCATTCAGGATGGAGGCTAACAGTCATTCTTCTCATTTTTTTAAAGGGGTATTTGTTCATCCAGGATCCGTTTCCTGCAAGAAGGACCAGAGGTGCCTTCTTTCCAGGGGGGAAATGACACCTTCTCGCCTCCCCTGCCCCAGACAGACTGACCGACAGATTACCTGACCTGGGAGATAACCTTTTAGGGCCAACCGTGCAGGCTGGAGGATGGGGAGCAAAGTCCTCAATGTTCTTGAATGCTTCCCATTGGCCATTCTGGACCCTTCCTCCACATGAGCAAGGATATGCAGAGTTAGTGTGGGGGCTCTGAGGTCAGGCCACAGGGAAGCAGAATCTGGATGCTTTTCAATCGCTACCAGAGTGTATTAGATCAGTCACTTACCATCTTGAAGTGTTTTCTCCCTCAGCTGTAAAATGAAGATAAAGAGGAGTTCCCGTTGTAGCGTAGGGGGTTAAGAACCTGACTAGTACCCATGAGGATATGGGTTGGATCCCTGGCCTCACTCAGTGGGTTAAGGATCCGGTGTTGCCACAAGCTGTGGCATAGGTTGAAGATGCAGCTCTGATCCTGCGTTGCTATGGCTGTGGTGTAGGCCGCAGTTGTAGCTCCAATTCAGCCCCTAGCCTGGGAACTTCCATGTGTCGCAGGTGCAGCCCTAAAGAGGAAAAAAAACCAGAATAAAGAATAGTATCTACTCACAGGAATGCTATAAATGCATGTAAAATAGCATGCATTTATTCATTCATTGAACAAACCTGCTTAGCTAGGAGTCTAAGGCAGATTAACTGCAAGTACTCAAGGCACAGAAAGTCAAGGCAGGAAGGCAGTTCAGTTCTGCACATATTTAACGAGCATTTCTTATATGCCAGTGTGATGCTGGCTGACTTCGCGTACATGTTAGCCCATAGAAGCCTATGTACTCTCATTCACCCCTCCACGAAGCTCTGTGAGAGAAGTCATTTCAAGTTGGGGGAACTAAGGTACTGGGGAATTAAATAGCATCATTATTTTGAAGGTGGAGGGCATTTTCTTTATCTCATTCCCCCCCAGCTTATCACAGCTCCTGGCACATGGCAAGTCAGTAAGGATCTGTCCAGTGATTGAATGAGGTCCGTATTCCTGAAGCAGGTTCCCAGCACATCTCTGTGTTTCACATGCTCCTTCCACTTGCAGTCTCCTGCTGTTTCCACTTTATCCTCCTGATAAACTCCTTCTCACCTATCAAGACACAGCTTACACCTTGTTCCATCCTCTACAAACCTGTCATTAGCTCCCCCAGCAATTTGGCGGAGGCCTCTTCTCAGCCGAGCACCATGGAGCAGGTGTCCAAGCTCTCATAAGCAGCCACATCAGACTGTGAGCTCCTTGGAAGCAGGCAGCTCCCAGAAGCCCTAGCCCTGGCTCGTAACTGACCATCACTTGCTGTGATCCTCAGCCTACGTAAATGGATGCAAGCCTGGAAACGGTAGAGGTGGAACTAAGCCCAGGCTTCTGGCTTCTTCCTCCAGTATCCATCACCTTTTCTGTACCCCACACTGTAGCTCTTAGTAAAGAGCTGAGAGGGACCTCCATCTAGACCCCTCTGCTGGGCACACGTGGCTCTCTGTGACCTGGAGATAGAGACCTCAGCCCTCCCCTCTCATTCCCTGGTACCCCACGTGCACTCTAGTCCCAAGGAAATTCCCAACCTTCCCCAGAGTTCAAAGCTGTTCTTCCTCTGCCCAGAATGACTTTACCTTCTTCATTCACAAAACCACACCTATTTATCTCTCAGAATCCAGCTCAAGAGTCTCCTCTTCAATCATTATATATAAAAAAAAGAGTCTCCTCTTCCATGTGGACTCCCTCTCCCTTCAGGCTCTGGTCCCTGGAGCCTCTAGGAGTTTTCCACTGGCAGCCTGCTGCTGGCTGGCTCTGTACTCTGCGATACTCAGCAAAGTTCTGGCTTCGGTGGATGGAGCTTGCAGACCTGCCTGCAGCCCTCCTTGGCTGATCCACAGAGTTTTCTCTCCTCCCAAGGTTGGGGTTTTGTTTGGTTGGTTGGTTTTTTGTCTTTTTTTTTCTTTTTGTATTTTCTAGGGCTGCACCCGTGGCATATGGAGGTTCCCAGGCTAGGGGACTAATTGGACTTGTAACTGATGGCCTTCGCCAGAGCCACAGCAACGCGGGATCCAAACCACATCTGTGACCTACACCACAGCTCACGTTAATGCCAGATCCTTAACCCACTGAGCAAGGCCAGGGATCGAACCCACAACCTCATGGTTCCTAGTCGGATTCGTTAACCACTGAGCCACTGCAGGAACTCCCCTGTTTTTGTTTCTGTTTTGGCTGTGGCTTATGGGAGTTCCTGGTCCAGGGACTGACCCATGCCACAGCAATGACCGAAGCCCTGAAGCAGTGACAATGCCGGGTCCTCAACCTGCTGAGCCACAGAGGAAGGCCCTGTTTCGAAAGCTTGTAATTTAAATAATCAGTGCTGAAAATTCTTAAGGTTTTGGACAAAACTGTTAGTTTTTATCATTTAAGAAATGGAAAGGGAAATTCCTATTGTGGCTCAGCGGGTTAAGACCCCAACATAGTGTTTGTGAGGATACAGGTTCGATCCGTGGCCTCGCTCAGTGGGTTAAGGATCCGGCATTGCCACAAGCTGCGGCGTAGTGTGCAGATGCAGCTCAGATCTGGCGTTGCTGTGGCTGTGGTGTGGGCCAGCAGCTGCAGCTCCAATTCAACCCATAGCCTGGGGATTTCCATATGCTGCAAGTGTGGCCCTTAAAAAAAAAAAAAGGAAAAGAAAAGAAAAGGGAAAAAGAAAGAAAGAAAAAGAGAAAGAAAGAGAGAAATGGAGAGGTCTCGGCCCTCATTTTAATATGACAAGCGTTCCCTTAAGCGATATAGGAGCTGCTTCCTTGAGGCAGGATCTGTTCTCTAAACAGCACCACAGTCCCCACCGCTCCTTAATTTACTGCACCCATGTGCCTGGCCCTAAAGACAAAAGAGTTTGTTACTCCTGCTGTATGTCAGATGAGAGAAAGATCTCCAGCATTAGTTTGGAACTGCAGACTCTGGAGTAGCCCACCCTGCTGTCCTTCTCCACGGGCACTAATCCATGGACTGTGAGTGCCTGGCTCAGGCTGGATGAGAGAGAAATAATCCACTGTAGTAAGTACTTTCCTTAATGTGCTTGAATGATCTAATCTACCCTTCCTAGCACTCCTATGAGGCAGATTGGACATTTATGCCCATTTTACAAGTGTGGAAACTGAGGCTCCGAGGGGTTAGGCACCTTGCCCAGGATGGAAGGCCTTGCAAATGGTAAAGCTGTGATGGACTTTGGAAGCCAGACTGAATATTGCCGTGTCCCGACAGTCATTTATTACCTCCCTTACATGGAGAGCCCTTTCCCCACTCACCCATCTAAACTGACCTCCTGCACTCCGTCACGTTGTCACATCGTCCTGTTCATTTCCTTCACAGCACTTCTGTGCTTGGAAATTAACTTGTTTATTTTGGTACTGTTTGTTTGTTTTTTGTCTGCTCCCCTCCCCCAGCACTGGGCTGTCAGCCAGATTCCTGTCTGTTCAGTTCACCACGGAACCTCCATTGCTTAGCACAGCTGCCCATACTCAGTACAGGATTTCCCGCTGTGGCTTAGGGGAAACGAATCTGACTAGGATCCATGAGGATGCAAGTTCGATCTCTGGCCTCACTTAGTGGGTTAAGGATCCGGTGTTGCTGTGAGCTGCAGTGTAGGTCACAGACATGGCTCAGATCTGGTGTGGCTATTGGGTCGGCTGGCAGCTGTGGCTCTGATTCAACCCCTAGCCTGGCAACTTCCATATGCCAGACCTGTGGCCCTAAAAAACAAACAAACAAAAAAACCCAAACCAAACCCACCAAAAACTCTGTACATATTTGTTGAATAAGTACATTGAACCCAGTCCCTGGACTAGGGGACACAGACGTAAGAAGGTGAGGATAGGGGAGTCCCTTCTCATCCAGTGGCCACCAGAAGGACATGAGTCCTACAGGCTACCAGCTTCCTCTGGTTTCAAGGTCTTCACTCTCCTGAGCACATAAGGGGTACATAGTAGATGCTCAATAAGTGCTCGGTACTCCTGCTTTGGCCTGTGGATGTCTTTTTTTTTTTTTTGTCTTTTTGCTTTTTATAGGGCCGCTCCTGTGGCATATGGAGGTTCCCAGGCTAGGGGTCCAATCGGAGCTGTTGCTGCTGGCCTATGCCAGAGCCACAGCAACACGGGATTCGAGCCACGTCTGCGACCTACACCACAGCTCATGGCAACGCCGGATCCTTAACCCACTAAGCAAGGGCAGGGATGGAACCCACAACCTCATGGTTCCTAGTCGGATTCGTTAACCACTGCGCCACAACGGGAACTCCTGGACTGCGGATGTCTTGACACCAGCACTTGGGGCTCCTTAGGGACACGTTACTGCACCTTTTGTGTGCATCACTCCTGCTGCCCTCTCACCTCCCTTCTCTCCCCTGAGCTTTGCAGGGGCTGAGTGCCTTGAGCAGGGCTGTTCTCACCCTCGGAGACGGGACAGGCCCCTCTCAGGTGGTAGAACTGGTAGGGCCAGGCCTGCCTGACTTGGAATCTCCTGCCCCCTCCAGCTCCCAGGGCCCCCCCCCGAATGGCGCCCAGGCCCGACTTGTGCTTCCCACAGGGTCAGGAGGTGAAGGCTCAGGCTGCCCTGGGAAACAAACAGAGAAAGCACCAGGAGGATCCCTCTCCTCCCACCCTGAAGCTTCGCAGCGATTCTCACAACGCAGCCAGCCACCCCTGCCTCCGGCCTCCCACCTCCCCATTTCCCTTCCAGGGAGTATCCCTGGTACTGGAGTCCAGCTGCAGTTTGATGACCCAGCTGAGCTTGGGGCTGGGAGAATGCCGTGTGTGTGTGTGTGTGTGTGTGTGTGTGCGCGTGTGCGCAGGCGCGCAGGGCGAGGGAAAGAACCACATCACCTAGCTCAGTGCTTACTATGGGAGAAAGGAGGGCTTGGGGAGCATTGAGTGTGGGTCGCTGACTATGCAAAGAGATTTATGTGCACTATTAGTTCAGTGTCTCCCAAAATTACTTGACCATGATAATCTCCTGGGGCACTTATTAAAAATAAAAAGAGCCCCCAAAGTTACAGTGTACTCTCTTAAGCTTAAACAGCCTCAAAAGTATAAATGCTAGAAATTTACAAAAACCTTCCTTTGATAGTTTGTTTAAATTCCCTTTACACTTATTTAGTTTTGTGAATTCTCTCTCTCTCTCTCTTTTTTCTTTTCTTTTTTTTTCCTAGGGCCAAACCCACAGCATATGGAAGTTCCCAGGCTAAGGGTCAAATCAGAGTTACAGCTGCTAGCCTACACCACAGCCACAGCAACGAGGGATCCGAGCTGTGTCTGTGACCTATACCAGAGCTCATGGCAACGCCAGATCTTTAACCCACTGATCGAGGCCAGGGATCCGACCCACATCCTCATGGATACTAGTCAGATTTGTTTCCGTTGTACTACAACAGGAACTCCAGTTTTGTGAATTTTTATTAATACATTTTTAATTAATTTTTTTGCTTTAGTGAACATTTGCTATCTTCAAAAGACATTAAAATTAAAATTTCATTATTCAAAGTTCAAAACCACCCAAACTGCCCATCAGTGGGTGATTGGGTAAACAAATAGTAGCATATATTTGTACCTTGAAATACTACGTGATAATAAGAAGGAACTATTGATACACACAACAAGGATGAATCTCAAAATAATGATGCTGAGTTAAAGCCACACAAAGAGAGTATATACTGTATGATTCCAGTTATATAAAATTCTAGAAAATGCAGACTAATGTTTGCAGACCAGCAGATCAGTTGCAGAATGTGGATCAGGGGTTGTCTGAGAGGGGAGGGAAGAGGGAGGAGTTACCAGAGGGCACAAAGAGAGTTTTAGGGGAGATAAATATGTTTATTATCTTGACTGGAATGGTAGTCACATACATATGTCAAAGCTTACCAATCTGCACACTTTGTGATTTTTTTTTTGCAGGGGGGTCCCCCGCACGGGTGGCATGTGGAAATTTCAAGGCCAGGGATTGAACCTGTGCCTCAGCAGTGATGCTGCAGGGACCATGCTGGTTTTTTAACATGCTGCACCACAAGAGAACTCCCCAACATGCACACTTTAAATATTTGCAGTTGTTGAGTGTCGATTATACTTTACTAAAGCTGTGAATATGGATGTAAATATAATAAACTTAAAAACATTTTTTTTATTAGAGCGTAGTTGATTTACAATGTTGTGCCAATTTCTGCTGCACCTCAAAGTGACTCAGTCATACATGTATATACATTCCCCTTCTTTCTTTCTTTTTTTTTTTGTCTTTTTGGGACCACTCCTGTGGCATATAGAGTTTCCCAGGCTAAGGGTTGAATTGGAGCCACAGCTGATGGCCTATGCTACAGCCACAGCAACGCAGGATTCAAGCCTAGTCTGCAACCTACACCACAGCTCATGGCAATGCCAGATCCTTAACCCACTGAGCAAGGCCAGGGATCGAACCCACATCTTCATGGATGCTAGTTGGGTTCGTTAACCGCTGAGCCATGACAGGAACTCCAACATTCCCTTTCTTCTTAAAAGAGAAAAATTATGAGTTCCCATAGTGGCTCAGCGGCTAATGAACCCGACTAGCATCCATGAGGATGTGGGTCGGATCCCTGGCCTCGATCAGTGGGTTAAGGATCCTCCATTGCTGTGAGCTGTGGTGTAGGTTGAAGACACGGCTAGGATCCTGCTTTGCTGTGGCTGTGGTGTAGGCCAGCAGCTACAGTTCAAATTGGACCCCTAGCCTGGGATCCTCCATATGCCATGGGTGTGGCCCTAGAAACACACACACACACACACACAGAAATTACTATTCAAAATTCATAAAAATAAACATAAAAGAAATGTAGATAAACTGTGTTCTTTGTAAGTTCGTAGCATTTATACTGAAATGGAAGTATACAGATGAGAATATACTTCTAAAACTTAAGAATGCACTAAATTTTGGGGACACCAAAGTCTCATAGGTCCATGGGCACAATAGACCTAGAGTGGGACCCAGGGATCCCTGCTCTTCTAGAAAGTTATTAGATAGAAAACAGCATCATTTTTTCTTTTTTTTCCCCTTTCTTCTGTCTTTCCACGAACCCACCAGGTAGCTGCTTCTGCTGCCTTCTTTCTATAGATGAAGAGTCTGATGCTCAGAGAGGCTAGGTGACTTGCTGAAGGTCATACATTTAATTGACAGTAATGCAGGGATTGGGGCCCAGGCGATCTGACTCCAAAGCCTGTACATGGGGTCACTCAGGCAGGGTGAGTGACCCCCATCAAGCCCTGTGCCTTGTTAGCACTGGCCTTAGGGCTAGAGGGATCCCAGGCTGGTGCACCCCCTCACACACATCAAAGAGCCCCAGACCTCAAAGGCAGCTTGAAAGGGGAGGCACCTACCTGGCTGGGTATGCAAGGAAGCCCCGGAGAGCTAATATGATTAACCAGAGACCCAGTGGGGCAGGGAGAGTTTTCATGAAGCGGGTAATTCAGTGGAAGCAGTCTGAATGCATTCTCACCTACCACTCACCCTCAGAGCCTTTCATTCTATGGCTACTGACAGAATCTCTAGTCACCCGGGAATTGGGAGTTGGGTTCAGGCTGTGCCAAATGTGTGTCCATTTCATAGACAGAAAAACATGTTGAAAGCCAGCATTACCTTTGTAATAGTACTGAGTGCTTTGGACACAAGCCTTATGTACAGTTTTAAGGAGCTCCTTTTAACACTGTATTCTAGGGAGTTCCTGTCATGGTGCAGTGGTTAACGAATCTGACTAGGAACCATGAGGTTGCAGGTTCGATCCCTGGCCTTGCTCAGTGGGTTAAGGATCCAGCGTTGCCGTGAGGTGTGGTATAGGTCACAGATGAGGCTCAGATCCTGTGTTGCTGTGGCTCTGGTGTAGGCTGGTGGCTACAGCTCCCATTAGTTCTTATATATTGTGTTTTTCTGAGTGCAGCATTAATGTGTATTCACTGTAGAAATTTTAGTATGTAACAGTATATATATAGGAAAAGAAAACGCCCCTCTAATCCTGCAATCCAGATGATGTAACTAACAATGGTTAGCATTTAGGGGCATATCCATCCTGTTTTTACCCCCTAGGCATTTTTGTGCACATGCATTTTTACTTAGAAGAGTCATAGTATGTGACAGTAAATTGCTTCTTTCATGTAACCTGAACATCTTCCCAGGCCAATAAGTATATTTATGCACCACCTTATAAAATAAATGTTGCTTATTTTAAAGACTCCCTCCTCCAGGAGGCTAGCCGGGATTTCTCCAGCCCACTAGCCCCTCTCTCAGGACCTTTATCTCATGCCCTCTATTACCCACCTCCTTTTAGACTATGAGCTTCTAGGGAGGCAGAAGTCTCCTCTGGACCCCTGCACTCAATGGCCTGTGTACAATAGGTGCTAATAGAGGCTGGAAAAGGGTGCTTTGCTTTTCTTTGTCTTTTTAGGGCCGCACCCGCGGCATATGGAAGTTCCCAGGCTAGGGGTTGAATTGGAGCTGTAGCTGCCACAGCCACAGCAACTCAGGATCCCAGCTGCGTCTTCGACCTACACCACAGCTCAAGGCAACACCGGATCCTTAACCCCCTGAGTCAGGCCAGGGTTTGAACCTGCGTCCTCATGGATGCTAGTCAGATTCATTTCCCCTGAGCCACGACGGGAACTCCAAGAGTACTTTCTTTATACAGCTTGCTTTCCCCAGAAAGGTTGGTGGTTGCCTTTGGGAGGTGTCCAGTCCAAGGCAAAGGAAGGGAGCCCTGGGCTTGGAGTCCAAGTCGTGCCCTTCAGTGTGAGTGCCTGCCTCTGGCTTTGCTTTCTTGTTTGTGATGAAGAGTCCTGAAGAGGTGCGTGCGGAGTGGTGCCCAGTCCCACCAGCTAAGCCAAGGCGCGCGGGGAGACGCGGGGAGGCAGGCGGAACGGCCTCGTCTTCGGGCTGGGAGTTGAGCGCACCTGCCCTCTGCGCTGGAGGCCCAGGCGCCCGCCTTCGGGGAGAGAGCGGGGAAAGAGGGCGACCCTGGCGACTCGGCCGGCCAGCGGAGCGAGCAGAGCAGCCTGAGGTGCGAGAGGACCAGGGGGCAGAGGCGGCGGTGAGTGGTTTGAAACGTTGTCGCGGGTCCCCAGCTGGTGGGGAGCCCCTTCCCCGGGCCCGGGTCTGAGCAAGGCAGCGGGCCCACGACTTGGCACCACCCTGCCACCGGGTCCCGGCCTCCAGCCCCTGAAACGCCTCCTGGGCCAAGTGGTCAGGGCTCTGGGGTCAGCTGGCTGTGTCTTCCTTCCATCTGTCCCCACTCTGGGCCTCTCTGTGCAAGAGCCTAATTCTCCTGCTCTGGCGGGGAGGGGCCGCACATGCCCACTCTGTGGACCAGGGGACTCAGGATGAAGTTATGGTCCAGAGCCATCTGCAGAACCTCCCTGCCCCCAACCCTGGGTGCCCAGGTGGCTCTGGGGTTGGGGGTAGGACAGGTGGGGCGGGTCACAACCATTTCGTCCTCCACAGGGCTTCTTATACCCGGGAGCTGCTGCTGCCGCTGGGCTCAGAAGGAGCAGGGCGCATCCCTCCCAGGGGAGCCCAGTCTACTGTATCCAGGCCACGGTTTGTCAGGGCTCACCAGACACCCATCCCTCACCCGGATACTGCCCTGTAGGGTGGGTACTGTGAGGTGAGGTCACTTATTTGAGGCAATGGCAACCACAGGTGGAGTTACTTTGAGGCTAATGAAGTAATAGTTTCAGACCCTTCTAAGTTTCCCAGCCCTAATACATACATATATATATATATATATATTTTTTTTCCCTTCTTTTTAGAGCCCACCTGTGGCATATGGAGGTTCCCAGGCTAGGGATCAAATCAGAACAGCAGCTGCCGGCCTTCACCACAGCCACACCAACACCAGATCCGAGCCTCTTCTGTGACCTACACCACAGCTCACTCACAGCAATGCTGGCCACTGAGCGGGGCCAGGCTGGAACCCACGTCCTTATGGATTCTTGTCTGGTTCTTAACCTGCTGAGCCACAATGGGAACTCCCTGTATTTGTATTTTTGTATTCTCTTTCAAAAGCCCCCTCCCGAACAAGATGAGGCTCAGGCCCCATAACAAGTGATCTTTCCTGGGACTGCCTGTTGTCCTCTGCCGCACTGCCCAGGTGGGTGGGGGTGGGGGATTCCTGGAGCCAGGCAGTGCAGGTCTGGCGGGGAGGGAAGGGCCTGCAGACTGCTCAGGGGACCTATAGGAACTCTGCACCATTCTTGCCTTCCCAGGAGTCCAAACAGCCTGCCCACCACCCTGCCCACCCCGCCCCCCAACCCTTTGCCTGCCGTGTCAGGAGCCAGCTTGGGCAGGGCCCTCGTAACCTTGAGCCTCTCTCTGGGGCTCAGTTTCCCTCATCAGAGGATGACTACACAAAGGAGGGTGAAAGTAGAAGGAGCAGAACAAGAAGCTTTAGAAAGGTGTGAGCTCATACCACCCCGCCCTGAGAGCCTCCTTACAGCCACACACCCCAACCCCCTTCCAGCTGCTGTGTCTTCTCACAGCCCAGCTGTTGATTGATGGTGCTGCCTCCCCACACTCCCTGCCTCCTGGTCACCCTTCTCCCCTAAGAGCTCCTGCCACCCCCACCCACCACGGGGTCTGTCCCAGCTTGGGTTGTGGGACACTCCTGTTGCAAATTGGTTTAGCCCTGATTGACCTTTGAAGCAGCCTTTGACATGGGTGAAGTGCAGTTGAAATGCTTCCTACCCACTGGCCTTTATACCACCAAGCTTCCATCCCCCTCATCCCACTCCTGCTCAGTCTTCAGTCCTCCTGCCTCCTCCCCCTTCTCTAGTGCCCGCCCCCCATCCGCCACTCAGCACTAAAGGCCCTCACCCCTCCCATTGCGTGCTGCTTCTGAAGGGTCTTGTCTTCCTAAGGCTTAAGGCTTAAAGCCTGCCCGCTGCTGATGGTGCCCCGCCTTTCTCCCAGACCACTCCTCTGAGCCCAGGACCCCCCTCCACCACCCACCTGTGCCTCTCCCTTGGGCTCCCTCATGGGCATCTCCAGCTCCCTGTCCTACTCAAGATGGAGCCCTTCATATGCTCCTGACCCAGTGCTCCCACATCACTCAGGCCAAACACCCTGCCTCCCACCTCTCCCTGGCATCCCAACATCCAGTCCAATATTAGCCTTGTCATTTCTGTTTTTTTTTATTTTTTTGTTTTTAGTTTTTATTTTCATGGCTGCTCCTGTGGCATATGGAAGTTCCTGGGCAGGGATTGAATCTGCTGTATCTGAGACGCATGCCAGACCCTTAACCCACTGCACCACAGTGGGAACTCCTTGTTTCTTTTTTAAAACTGAAACCCATTTGGGTCTTCCTTGGTGGCCTAACATTTAAGGAAGGATTCAGCATTGTCACTGCTGTGGCTCAGGTTTGTTTCCTGGCCCAGGAACTTCTGCATGCTGTGGGTGCAACCTAAAATTAAATTAAATTAAATTAAATTAAATTAAATTTAAAAAATAAAAATCTCCAGAACCCATTTGTCCCTCTCCATCTCCTCTGTCACCACCTTGGTCCCAGCCACCATCATCTCTCTCCTGGACAACTGCACTGGCCTCCTTGCTGGTCCCTGTAACTGCAGCACTTCCCTCATTAAAACCCTCAGAGCTCCCATTGCCTCAGGATCCACATACAGGCTCCTGAAGCCTGGGAACCTCCTTAGTCTCCAGCTGCAGCAGCCTTCAGCCTTTTTTCAGTTCCTAGAGTCTGACAGCTTGTTCCCACCACAGGGCCATCCCTTGCCATCCCCTCTGCCCAAGTGCCCTTTCTCCCACTCTGCATGGCAAACACCCAGTAGCCTTCAAGTCTATGCTTAAATGTCACCCCTTTGGAGAGAGCTTCCCCTCCCACCCTGTCTAAAGATGACTGTCTCACACTCTCTCAGAGCACCCTGTATTTTTCCTTCAGAGTACTTATTGTCAGCTGCCATTATATCTTTACTGGGGGGGATGGGGGTGCTATTGGCTCATGTCTGCCTCCCCCAGCAGATTGTAAGCTCCACAAAGGCGGTTGCGTTTATCATCAGCGTTGCCTCTGCATTCCTGCACTTAGCATGGTACTCAACACGGTGAAGAGGCGAGGCCACTGCCAAGGCTGTCCTGCTGCCATCTGTCCAGCAGGTGGCACCCAAGGGCAGAATTCCAGGGGTGCCCCCGCCCCACCCATGGCCCCAGTTGGAGATCCCAGCGGCAGGTAGGGGAGCCAGGCTCCCCACTTTGGTCTTCCTATCCCACAGAACCCTTTGCACTACTTCCTCCTTTGAGATTCGGGCTCTGCTCGCATCTTGGTGGTGTTTACTCGCATCTCCTGCAGGGGGCTAGTGGCAACTTGAAGCCAGAAGCCAGATCAAACCCATTTTCTTTTTCCTTGGTGCCTGTGCAGAGCTCAGAAAATTGAATGACCAGTGGGGGAAGCAAATGACGCACTCCCTTGGAGGCTGTGCACCCAGTGGTTAAGGTTAAGGCTTTGGAGCCTGATTGCCTGGGTTCTGATCCTTTCTCTCTTGCTTTCTAGTTGTGAGATGTTGGGCAAGTTGCTTAACTACTGTGTGCCTTGTTTTCCTCTGTAAATGGGGAGCAGTCCCTGCGTCATAGGGTTGTTGTGAGACTAGAATATAGAAGAACATGGTGAGTTTTGGAGTTCTATTGTGGCGCAGTGGAAACAAATCTGACTAGTACCCATGAGGATGCAGGTTCAATCCCTGGCCTTGCTCAGTGGGTTAAGGATCCGGTGTTGCCGTGAGCTGTGATGTAGGTTGCAGATGCAGCTCTGGTCCAACCCCTAGCCTGGAAACCTCCATATGCGGCAGGTGCGGCCCTAAAGAACAACAACAACAAAAAATACATGATGAGTCTTTAGTATGGAAAGTGGCGTGTAATAAATGTGTAATGAATGACAACTTTTACTATCAAACAGGTCTTTACCCCCTAATGGAACCCCCATTCCAGATGCAGGAGAAACGGCCCTCTGCTACACAGGGCACAGTGCACAGTCCCCTGTGTTTGTGCATGGTGCACACACACACACACACACACACATATGCCGGAGAAAACACTGGAACACACACCTCTCCTGGCTGTGGCTCAGGCAGGCCAAGATACCTCTCTCGCCAGGACAGGGGAGCCCAGCGGATGCCCAGCCACCTTCCTGGCCCTGTGTCTCCTGAACTCAGGGCATTGGCTTGTTAGGACAGTTTACATGGCAGCAGGTGACCAGGCCTGCAGGCAGGTACAGTGGCTGTCCTTGTCTGAGCTCTCTGGCTTTTGAGGAAGAGGTGGCTTCCTGTCAAGACACAGGCCCTCCTGCTGCCCAGACATTCAGCCGTGACCATATCCAGAGCCCACCAGTCTCCCTGCCCTGGGAACGAGGGGGCTGAGGCAGGCGCTCACTTCTGGGCGTTCCCTCAGAAGCCCTGGAGAGTTCAGGTTGTGCCTGGCACCTAGTAGGCCTCTTCTGCCTGTCTCTGGGGTGAATGAAAAGACAAAAAATGATTTTCCTCTTACCGCCTTGAAGAGTAAAGTTTTGAGACATAATCTGACCCGCTCTGGAGATGGCCTGTTCATCCCCCAAGTATTTATTTGGTACCTACTGTGTGTCAGCCATTGCTCCAGGTGGAGCTAAGATTTGAACCCAGGTAGACATGTTCCTGCTCTCGGGGAGCTGACATCCTAGTAATGGGAGAAAGAAGGTAACCAAAGCAACAGACAGAACAAGGAAAGTATCAGATAGTGATGGGTGCTGTGCTGAGGATTATAAGAGGGTGGCGAAATCACGAGAGAACAAGGGGCTGCTTCAGGTGCAGGTGGCAGGGAAGGCTTCTCCAAGGAGGTGACAGCTGAGCACAGATTTAAATGGAAGGAAGGAAGGTCTGGAGGAAGAATATTTTCCAAAAGAGGGATCAGCAAGGGCAAAGACCTCAGGGAACAGAAAGAAGTTAGGCTGGAACTTAGTGGGTGAAGGGGATGAGGAAAATAACACATTAAAATGCACTGATCCCAGAGGTCCCATCATGGCGCGGCAGAAGCGAATCCGATGAGGAACCATAAGGTTGCGGTTTCGATCCCTGGTTAAGGATCCGGCATTGCCGTGAGCTGTGGTGTAGGTTGCCGACGTGGCTCGGATCTGGGGTGGCTGTGGCGTAGGCCATTGGCTGCAGCTCCCATTAGACCCCTAGCCTGGGAAACTCTATATGCTGCAGGTGCGGCCCTAAAAAGACATAAATAAATGAATAATAAAATACACTGATCCTAAAGTCATAATTTGATGCATTGTTTTATACATCAGCATAACCCCTATCCAGATCAAGATACAGAACATTCCCGAAGCCCGGAAGGCCCTGTCAGGTCCCCTCCCAGTTAAGGTCACCCTCATCCAGAGGAGACCACCTTTCTGCTCTCCTTCATCATAGGCTCGATTTGCCTATGATGATGGCAACAGTAGAATCTTTTTTTTCTTGGGCCGCTCCCGCGGCATATGGAGATTCCCAGGCTAGGGGTCTAATTGGAGCTGTAGCCGCCCAGCCTACACCACAGCTCACAGCAACGCCGAATTGTCGACCCACTGAGCAAGGCTAGGGATTGAACCTGCAACCTCATGGTTCCTAGTTGGATTCATTAACCACTACGCCACGACGGGAATTCCTTTTGTTTTTATTTTTATTTGTTTATTTTTTTTTTGTCTAACAGTAGAATCTTATACTACATTCTCTTTTGGATCTGGCTCTTTTTTTTTTTTTTTTGGCTGTATCCATGGCATCTGGAAGTTCCCAGGCCAGGGATAGAATCTGAACTGCAACTGTGACAACTGTGATCTATGCCACAGCTTCAGCAACACAGGATCCTCAACCCACTATGCCACAGCAGGAAATCCTCTTTTCACTCTTGAGTCTGTGATTTTCCTCCATGAGGCTTTGTATCAGCAGTTCATTCATTTTAGCTGCTAGGAAGTATTCTGTCACAATACCATGCCACAATTTGTTTATCCACTCTTCTCTCTCTCTCTTTTGTTTGACTATGCCTACGGCATGCCCAAATTCCCAGATCAGGGATCAAACCCAAGCCATAGCAGTGACCCAAGCCACAGTCTTGACAACACCAGATCCTTAACTGCTAGGCCACCGGGAAACTCCCAATCTACCCATTCTTCTCTTGATGAACATTTGAGTTGTTTCCATGTTTGGGGCTATTCTGAATAATGCTGCTAGGAATATTCTTATTTTATTTTATTTATTTATTTTTGTCTTTTTAGGACCGCCCTGGCGGCATATGGAGGTTCCCATGCTAGGGGTCCAATCAGAGCTGTAGCTGCTGGCCTGTGCCACAACAACAGCAATGCCAGGTCCGAGCCTCGTCTGCAAACTACACCACAGCTCATGGCAACACCAGATCCTTAACCTACTGAGCAAGGCCAGGGATCAAACCTGTGTCCTCATGCATACTAGTCAGATTCATTTCCACCGAGCCATGATGGAAACTCCATGCTAAGAATATCCTTAAAAACGATGTGCCTGCCAGGTATTATAGCACATGTTTAGTATGTCCTATACACCAGTAAAGGGTCAGAGAGCTCTACCCTGTCGTTTTGCAGGTGGAGAAACAGGCCCAGAGAAGGGAATGGACCTGCCCCCAGGTTACCTGGCAGTCCATGCATGAGGGGGATGCTGCTGACCATTTTTGCACAACCACTCATGCTAGGCAGAAGGCCCTGGGTTCCCCCACTGGGAGGCAAGAGGAAAGAAAAAATATTTTTTGAGTACCTACTGTGTTTCAGGCCCTTTGTAGGTATTATACCATTTGTACTGATCCTCAAAAGAGCCACACCAATTAGGCATTATTGCGCCCGTTTTGCAGACAAGGGGCCTAGTCTGAGAGTATATTTATAGAGGTGGAGTCAGGACTCAGGCAGGCCCATCTGATTCTAACGCCTGACCTTAACATGCTGCCACTCAGGGGGGTGAAGGCTTGGAACCTGCAGTGCAATGAGAAATTTTGGGGGCTTGTCACATCTACAGGTCCCCAAATGGGATAAGAAGCAGCAGGGAGAAATGGCTGGGGTCCTTCTGTTTTAAACCCCTGCCAGACGCCAGCTGGCCCAAGGGCAATTTCCTTTCTGAGGGCAGTTCTGAATTGGGTCAGCTCTCTGGGCCTCAAGCCCCAGTTTCGTGGTTAACTTGCTGTGTGACCTTGGGCTAGGTGCTGCTTCTTTGTGCCTCTGACCTGGGGCTGGGACTAGGGGTCTCTAGGCCTTCATTGGCTCCAGGGCTGCCGCTAGGGAGGCTGGAGGTGGCTTTGGGACTTCCAGGACCACCGCATGGGGCTCTGCTTCCCATGCAGTGGTCTTCCTACTCAGAGCTGGACGGTAGCCCACTTAGGACTCCTTGGAGAGGCCTTTTATGTATGTGGGGAGGGGGCAATTATTTCTCCATTCTGTGGGTTTTTAAAAAAAATTATTATGGTAAAATATACATAACATAAAATTGACCATTTTGGCTAATTTTAATTGGTTAAATGCCATGGTGCAGTGGCATCAGGTCCCTTCATGTTGTTGTGCCACCATCAACACTGTCATCTCCAGGACTTTTTCATCTTCCCCCAGTGAAATTCCATACCCATTAAACGCTAGCTTTTTGTTTTGTTTTTAATTCTTTTTTTTTTTTTTCCTGCTTTTTAGGGCCGTACCCGCGGCATATGGAGGTTCCCAGGCTAGGGGTCTAATCGGAGCTACAGCCGCCGGCTTACACCAGAGCCACAGCAATGCAGGATCTGAGCCGTGTCTGCAACCTACACCACAGCTCATGGCAACACCAGATCCTTAACCCACTGAGTGAGGCCAGGGATCAAACCCGCAATCTCATGGTTCCTAGTTCAGATTAATTTCCGATGCCCCAAGACGGGAATGCCTAATTCTTTTATTATAGTTGATTTACCATGTTCTGTCAATTTCTGCTGTACAGCAAAGTGACCCAGTTAACGTATATATACATTCTTTTTCTCAAATTATCTTCCATCATGTTCCATCACAAGTGATTGGATATAGTTCCCTGTGCTGTACAGCAGGACCTCCTTGCTTACCCACTCTAAATGTAGCTTTTTGAACAGAGGTTTCTGCAGGGGAGGTGGGAGGTGGGAGGCTGTGAGAGGAAGTGAGAGAATTCAGAACAGACTGGTGGGAAAGGCAGGCATCTGGGGGAGAAACCAGGGCCCCTGAGACAGGAGGCTTGGCCTACTCCCCTCCAAGGCCTGCCCGGGGCTTTCTGGATCCTGTGTGGGCTCCTTCTTTCCTTCCTGCCTGCCTCTGACTGCTGCCCCCACCCCCCTCCCGGCCTCTCCCTCTCTCCCTGCAGGATAGTGGGCATTTTAACCACTTTGCTGCCTCCTGCCAGCTGCACGACCCTCAGAGATTTGCAGGGGATGCTGGGCTGGGAGGTACGTGGGAGCCCCGGACTTTGCAGGTGTCTGATCATCACATGCCAGCTCAGTGTGAATTCAGACTCAGGAGACCAGCTCCCTGGGGGGGAGGGGGAGGAGGGAGGTGCTGCGTGGTGAGAGAAAGAAAGATTTCGTTCTCTTCTCAACTCTCTTGGGAAAGGGCCCCCTGGGGGGATCTGGAGGTAGAACAAAAGTTCAGGCCCTTTCTGGTCTTGGAGATTCCCATCGGTCTTTGAAAGCCCTGGGGGTGTTTAGTTGACGTCTGTGGGCAGCAGGGGTATGGGATGGCATTTCTCAAATATTTGAAAGGAAGAGGTAAGTACTTGTGCGCTGGTGGTCCCAGGGTGGGGGGACAGGACCAGCGGGGGTCCGAGGAGATTGGCGGGAAGTAGAGGTCAGATTCATGTGAGGGGCAGGAGGAAGGACGTCCTAAGTGTGGCACAGTTCTTGGAGGTGTCTCCCCGGGGGATGAGCCCCCATCCCTGGGAGAGACACTCGGGTGGCTGAACACAAGGGCTCTGGAGTCAGACGGCTGGGAGATGTTGGGCAGGTTCCTCAACCTCTCTGAGCCTCAGTTTCTTTACTTAAAAAATGAGGATAATAGTGAAATACACTTTTCAAAAGTGAGGAATGAGGAGTTCCCCCGTGGCGCAGTAGGTTAAAGATCTGGCATTGTCACTGCAGCGGTTCAGATCACTCCTGTGACGCAGGTGAGAGCCCTGGCCTGGGAACTTCCACATGCCATGGGCGTGGCCAAAAAACAAGTGAACAATGAGATTGTGGCTCTGAAGTCTAACTCAGTATCTGGTACGTAGAAAGCACCAGTAAGGGAGCAAGAGTACTGTGGGGAGTGTTCTTGGGTGAGGTGGGGAGTTGGGTGAAATCTCCACAAAAGGCCCTTCAGCCCCGATGTTCAGTGGAAGGAGAACCATGGAGCGTATCCTGACCATGTACCAGAGTTGTGTGAAGTTTGTCACTTGCCATCACATGGGCAATTTGCCCACCTACCCGCCACAGGTGGGGTCTGAGCAGAGTACCTGTGTTTGTGTGCAAGGCAAGAAATTTTTATCCCATTTTACAGATGAGGAGACTGAGGCCGAGAGAGTTTCCTTGACTTGCCTGGTGTAGACATGGTGAGGCAGGAACTAGACTAGGGCTTAGGTCCCCAGAAGCCCAGTTAGGGGCTCTGTGCACCCTGCCTCTCTGGTCATGATCCTTATCAAGCCCCGCCTCTCGGTTTTCTGGAGTCAGATGCTCTACTGTTGAGTCACAAGCACCTTCTTCTTGGTTTTCTGGTCAGTTAGAGGGGTGGCCTGACTGTCTGGCTGAAAAGAAGGTGGAGTGAGGGGGTATGAGGTAAGGTTAAGGAAGCTTCTTTTCCCCAGGGCCCAAGTGTGACCCCCCTTTCCCTGCTTTTGCCCCAAGAGGAGTCCCTGCCCGGGGCTTCTTGTGAACCTGTTGTGGTGGACAGGGCACAGCGGGCTTTGGCATCAGGAGAGCCATGAGTGACATCACCTCAGTGCTCTGGGAGGTGGGAGTGGCACCTTCTCCCATTTGCTGAAAATAGTAATTCCTTTTTTTTTTTTTGTCTTTTTGCTATTTCTTTGGGCCGCTTCCGCGGCATATGGAGGTTCCCAGGCTAGGGGTCTAATCGGAGCTGTAGCCGCCGGCCTACGCCAGAGCCACAGCAACGCAGGATCCGAGCCGCATCTGCAACCTACACCACAGCTCACGGCAACGCCAGATCGTTAACCCACTGAGCAAGGGCAGGGACCGAACCCGCAACCTCATGGTTCTTAGTCAGATTCGCTAACCACTGCGCCACGACAGGAACTCCTGAAAATAGTAATTTCATGGTAATTTCCAGAAAGCCCTTTGTAACCCCAAAGCAGTCTTTGAGTCCAAACTTTGCAAATATAAGAACTCAGGATTTGAACTTCTTCCTTCAAAAATGTTCCTCTGCCCAAGACTACCTCGTACAGTGGAAGCAGCTGCCCTGCAGTGTTTGGAGGGCAGCTCTGGCCAGTTATACAAGCGTTTATTAAGCTCCTACTATATGCTGTGCCCTGGGCTGGAACACAGCAATGAACAGTGTGCCTTCCCCTGCCCTTGAGAAGCTCACTGCCTAGTGGTGAAGGGGTCAGCAAGCTCATGGGTCCTGCCAGGGGCGACAGCCTTGAGGTGTGCTGATCTGAGCCCCCTTGCAGAGAACTTGCTGCAGGATGCAGTTAGCTGACTGCCCTCCACTGCCGCACCTTTGGGATCCACTGCCGCTTCACACGGAGGCCACCCCTTTCCTGGGCTGCTCCTGGCCAGTGGCTGAGCCCAGCAGGGGTGCTAGAGCTGGGCCACATCTGCCAGATGTAGGATGCCTCTAATGGGCAGCCTTTCCTCAGGTCTCCCGGCGGCACTGAGCCTGAGGCTCTTCCTCCCCACATTCCATCCATCCCCATCCTCACGCAGGTGTCAGACCTGCAGCTTGATGTGCAGCTCTGCCTTCTCCCCCCTGCCCCTCTGCCCCTTGTCTCTCACAGGCATTTCCCCCAGTAACCCGCTTGCACTGCTAACTTTGCCTTCGTGCCTCTAGAGGATCGTAACTGACATGCGCTGTGGAAGTCGTGCCCTGACCCGGGGACACCTGCCCCGTTTGCTGAGTAGAATATGCTGACCACACTTCGGGGCAGACCGAGGGGACCTTGGATGTCTAGCTGGGTTGCTAGAGCACAGGGCAGCCTGAGCTTTTGTTGTGGGTAGGAAAAGGGAGCTTTGGGGTGAGTCCCAGCTCTGTCCCCTCCCAGCTGTGTGCCCTGGAGTGGCTGAGTGCATCTCCCTGAGCCTCAGTTTCCTCATCTGCTAAGCGGGATCAGGGAGCTCGGCCTTATGGGGCAGGGGTGAAGCTTCCGTGAGTTAAGGCACATGAACCGGGGTGCACAGTAAATGCTCCGTGTCTCCCTTCCTCTGGAAGCGGGAAGACCATGCAGGGGAGGGGGCAAGAGGCCGTCTCTGAATCCACGCCCTTAGTCTCAGAAAGCACCCTCGACTCGGGGGGCTGTGCGTGCTCCTCTGAGCTGTGGCCAGCATACCCTTCTTCCTCCTTCCTTCCCTCCCTCTTTCATTCATTCTTTCTTTCTTCCTTCCTTTCCTCTCTCCCTCTTCCTCCTTCCTTCCTTTCTTCCCTCCATCTGTCTTTCTTCCTTTCTTCCTTTCTCTTTTTCTTCTTTCTTCTTTCCTCTCCCCCCCCCACCCCGTTTCTTTCCCTCTTCCTTCCTACCTTCCTTCCACCTTGCCCTTGCTATGTGGAAGTTCCCAGGCCAGGGATCAATCCCATGCCACAGCAGTGACCTGAGCCACAGCAGTGACAACCCCTGATCCTTAACCTGCTGTGCCACCAGGGGATTTCTGCCAGCACACTCTTAAGAGGAGTTGACATCCCCTGATCCCCTGCCAGCCACAGGTGGAAACCCTCTACCCTGTGCTGGTGGCTGGCGGCAGGCCAGAGTCTTGGTACAAAGGCAGGCTGCTGAGAGTTGGATTGGCCTGCTGCAGCCAGAAGAGGGCCTCGGAGCCACTTGGCCCAGTCGTTCCCAAGCACCAGACACTTGACTGTTGCCTTAGAACGACCCAGGGGGCTTTCCCAGGCTCCAGCCCTGCAGGTTCCGGCCTAGGAGGCCTGGAGTGGAGCCTGGGAATCTGTGGTCCTGCCCCTCCCGCTGGTGATTCAAGTGCACACGGAGGCTGGGTGGGAACAACTGTCGAGTCCTGGCCCTGAGTTTACCCTGGACTGCCAGGACAGTGAATGCCTGTCTCAGATGGCCTGGGGCGAGTGGAGGGTGCCTGGAGAGGCCTTCCCAGCCAGCAGGGCTTAGTGGCCTCCAGTTTACAGGAATGTGCAGGAATGTCAACCAACCGTGAGTCTTGTAGTATGTATTCATTGTGCTTCTGAGTTTGTTTTGGGGAGGAAGGGGTTCTGATGAGCTGGGCTGTTTGTCTGTGGCTTTGAGCTGTCCCTGCCTGTGGCTGGGTGCCTCCACAACAACAAAGGGAAAGTGGGTGGTATCTGTCCCTTCTGAGACGCCTCACTCTAGGCCATCAAGACAGACAAGGAGGAGTTCTGGTCGTGGCTCAGAATCTGACTAATATCCATGAGGATGCAAGTTCGATCTCTGGCCTTGCTCAGTGGGTTAAGGATCCGGCGTTGCCGTGAGCTGTGGTGTAGGTCACAGATGCAGCTTGGATCCTGCGTTGCTGTGACTGTGATGTAGGCCAGTAGCTATAGCTCCGATTCGGCCCCTAGCCTGGGACCCTCCATATACCATGGGTACAGCCCTAAAAATACAGAACAACAACAACAAAGAGACAGACAAGGAGACTGGGTCAGGAGTGATTTCCTCGTCTCTGGGGGCAGTCAAGCAGAGGCAAGGACTGCTGTCCCTCAGAGATTTCATGCAGGAAATCCTCCATTTCTGGCAGGGTATGCTGTCTGGCCTCTTGGATTTTGTTGCTTTATTTAATTTATGTATTTATTTATTTTCTTTTTTAGGGCTGAACCCACAGCATATGGAGGCTCCCAGGCTAGGGGTCGAATTGGAGCTACAGCTGTTGGCCTACACCACAGCCACAGCAACACAGGATCTGAGCCATGTCTGCAATCTATAGCACAGCTCAGGGCAGTGCTGGATCCTTAACCCACTGAGTGAGTCCAGGGATCAAACCCACATCCTCAGGGACACTATGTTGGATTCTTAACCTACTGAACCACAATAGGAATTTAAAATTTTGTTGCTTTAAAATTCATTTATTACATCTATCATGTTGTGATGGATATAGGGGCGAAATTGTGTGCTGTTTGGGGGGTTGCTTTAAAAGACTCTGGAAAGAAAACCAAAAGAGAAAAACAATATAACCATAGATGAAGCAAGTGTGGCAAAATCGATAATTGTCCTACCTGGTAATAGGTATATGGAATCAATTATGTGAATCTCTACTTTTGTGCATATGTAGAGTGTTCAAAAGAAAAATTAAACATGACAAATGTTAGACTACATCACAGGTGCACAGGATAAATAAGACCCAACTGTGCACAGGGATAGCGAGTGAAGAGAAACTCTGCTTCCCTCCTCCAGCCACTTTGATCCTCTGAGGGTTAAGCTTCTTTCCAGCATATTTTGTATCCTTCCAGAGACTGACCTGGTGTATACAAGCCTACCAGCTAATTCCTAGTTAAAACTAGATAGCACATCCATGCGGAACAAAGTTCAAATGCATAAGAAGGTATGCAGCGAAAAGTTTCCCTCCTGCTCGAGGCCCCAGCCACCTAGTTTCCTGGAGGCAACTGAAGTCACTGGTTTCTTACCTGTACTTTAGAGGTCATTAATGTATGGTTGATCTGTACAGTTAATGTATGGGAAGGGTGAGGGGTGCCGCCTCTGTGAGTCGAAAATCTACGTGTAATTTAATTTATAGCTGGCCCCTGGCTGCACCCCCTCTTCTGCATCCCCAGAGTCAACCAACCGTGAGTCTTGTAGTATGTATTCATGGAAAAGAGATCTGCGTGTAAGTGGCCCCCTGCCGCTCAAACTCGTGTTCTTCAAGGGTCAGCTGTAGTATGCGTGTGTATGTTTGCACAGGCAGCCATCCGTATTCACAGGTTCTGCATCAGCTGATACGTACTGTACACAGAGGTGACATGGCTGTACTACTATAAAGGGACTTGAAGGAGTTCCCGCCGTGGCTTGGCGGAAATGTAACTGACTAGCATCCATGAGGATGCAGATTCTCTCCCTGGCCTCACTCAGTGGGTTAAGGAGCCGGTGTTGCCGTGAGCTGTGGTGTAGGTTGCAGACGTGGCTCCGACCTGGTGTCGCTGTGGCTGTGGTGTAGGCTGGTGGCTACAGCTCCGATTTGACCCCCTAGCCTGGGAACTCCCATATGCCGTGGGTGCAGCCCTAAAAAGACAATAAATAAATAAATAAATAAAGGGACTTGAGCATCTGTGGATTTTGGTACCCATGGGGTCCTGGAACTAATCCCCCATGGATAGGGAGGGACAGTGTATTTACAGCTCTTAAAGTGCTAAAATATTAGACCTTGTCCTGAAATTTCCTCTCCTGACTTCCTCCCCTGCTTCCCTCCTTCCTGCTTACCTTAATCACTTAATTTTCCTTAATCATCATCGCTATACATGAAGCCTGTCTCTTTGTTTCATTTTCCCTTCATCTCATCCGTTTTTCTCATAGGCACCCATGGTAGTATGTTTGATAAATGTTTTTGCATAATGCACATATCCTCATTTTTACAAACTATGGTTTTTTTCTTTGTATGGATGTTGTTACTTTCCATCAATGCTGTTGTATGGCTAACAGCTCTATTTTATTACTTTTCTTGCAGGATACTGTGTTTTCATGTTTCTGGGTTGTGTGCACCTGGCTTGTTGGGTGTCCTTGTTGGATGGGAGTCCATATGACTTATCTATTTCCCTAGAGACAGATGCTAAGGCTGGCTTGAGCACCCACTGTCACAGACCACACTGCCCTGATCATCTCTGTCCTTGTCCACTCCTAAACTTTGCTCCCAGCTCTAGAGATCTTTTTTTTTTTTTTTTTTTCCACTCCTGCAGCATGCAGAAGTTCCTGGGCCAGGGATCGATCCTGAGGCACAGTAGTAACTCGAGCCACAGCAGTTACAATGCTGAATCCTTAACCACTAGGTCACCAGGAAACTCCTAGGGATCATTTTTTAATCAGCCATCATAACATCTGCCTTTTTTTTTTTTTTCTTGTCTTTTTGCCATTTCTTGGGCCGCTCCCAAGGCATACGGAGGTTCCCAGGCTAGGAGTCAAATCAGAGCTACAGCTGCTGGCCTACGCCAGAGCCACAGCAACGCAGGATCCAAGCCGTGTCTGCGGCCTACACCACAGCTCACGGCAACGCCGGATCCTTAACCCACTGAAGGAGGCCAGGGATTAAACCTGCAACCTCATGGTTCCTAGTCGGATTTGTTAACCACTGAGCCACGATGGGAACTCCTGCCTTGTGTTTTAAGAGGGCTGCATGGCATTTCTAGTTTCTGGATGTTCCAGAGTTTATTTAGCCCATCACCTCTCTGTCCACAGACTTTTTGGCTATTTCTAATCTCTCTCCATCGCAGACTAGGACTAACTTTGCGCAGATGTCGATCACATATGTATAACATGTCTTGAGGCTAAATTCCTAGAAATGGAATTGCTGAGGCAAAAAGCCTGTGCATTTGTCATGTGGATAGATACCGTCAAACAGTGTGAGAGTGTCCCTTTCCTACCCCTCTTCTGGCACTAAGGTTCTTTGAGGCTCAGAGAGGGTGGGTAACCTGGATGGGATAGCACAGCCCATGAGCACTGGTGCTGAGACCAGAACTCAGGAGGCTGAGCCTGAGCCAGTGATCTTTCCAGGGCACTTTGCTGGCTCCTGTGGGTCCCAAGCTTCATGGAGTCCGGGATCTTCCCTGTAAGTCCGGGAGGCTGTGGCCTCTCCTGGAATGTTTCTGGTGAGCAAGGACTCCTCCCTGCCCACCGCTCTGGTGAGGGGTCAGCCCAGGAGCTCTGTACCTGGGGACAAGGAGCTCGCCATAGCAAGGCCTTGGGAAGACACTGTCAGGCCGCTGTAGCTCCCTTGACCCCCTTACTGCGCTCCCCCCGCCCAACCCCGCAGTGTCTTCGTAAATGGCTCTGTCAGAGCGAGACATCCTTGGGAGCCTGAGTGGTGTTGCTTGGATACAACTGGGCAACGGATCTGGATTATTTAAGGGAGAGGGAGGGTGAGAGGGAAGGGGTGACAGCGTGTTTATTCAGGGATGGATGGTCTTCCTGCTGCAGGGTTTGGCAGACCCCCTCTCAACCCCCCCATCCCACCCGCCTTATTATTTTCAGTGTCCGGGGCCTGGGATTCTGCAGTGAGACCCAGCAGAAGGCCACTTGGAGCTCCTTTCTGATGGCAGTGGGGGCAGGGAATTCTTTGCAAGTTCTAGGGAGGCACTGCACAAGTGGGGGGTGGGGAGGGCCGAGGGTGTTGCCTTGGAGGGCAACTGGTAGCAGCTACAATCCCTGTTATGTTATGGAGCTTCCTTTTGTCTGCCCATTTGTTAAGGTCTTTCATCGGATCTCACAATCCTGTCAATGTATGTATGACTATCCTCATTTTATAGATACAGAAACAGGGGCTTAGAGAAGCTCAGAGACTTGTGTTAGGTCACAGAGCTAAGAAGAGGCAGACAATGAATGAAAACTCAGGTCTGTCTGATGCCAGAGCTGAAATAAATCAATGCACCTCACAGAGTTGGTAGGGCCCTCGCAAGACGTCCGCTTTCACTGTGAGCTGACCTGGGAGGTAGTCTTGAGTTGCTCCCCCATCACCTGCTCCCTGACCACCTCATCCCTGCTCCACCTTGCAGGAAACACATCACTCTGAAAGATCAGTTTACTTGGCTGTGAGCACCCAGGACAGGGTGGGGTCTGGCTCACGTCTGCACCCCCAGCCAGTAAGTACTTAATGTTGCCACTTGGAGTGTAGATGCCTGAACAGCTCACCTGACACAGGGATCCTTCCTTCCTGAGGACTGGAAGACAATGTCCTGCCCCTGAGTCTTCTCACTCCAATTGAATAGACCCAGACTCTTCAGCATTTCCCAGGGCTGGGCTCCAGATCACTATCCTTGTGCAGTTGTGCTGGGATTCAGCACCCGTGCTCCTGGGCAGGTGTGATGTGATGCGTGGGAGTCCACAGAGGTGCAGGGTGGGTGGTAAAGGCCTCTGGGTGCCTGGGACACCCACTAGAAGGACGTTAACTCTTCTGTGCCTCGGGTTTTACAGGTCAACCTGGGCTGGGCTGACTCCTGGGGTGGGCTGGAACCAGGGGAATGGGGAGAGACAAGCCAGGTGAGCTGTGCAGTGGGACAAGCCAGTACCTGATTGTCCTAGGCTTGTGCTCTAGTCAGCATTGTCCCCTCATCTTCCTCTGAACCGAGGTCCCACCTTACACTTCGCAGAACCTTATCACGGGCCGCCTTCACCCTTAGTTATCCATCTAATAGTGACGATAAAGGCCACTGTGTGCCAGATGGTGCCACATACTTTGAATTCATCACCTCCTTCAAGCCCCGCAACCACCACCTCAGGTAAGTGTCATGAGTTACCTGAGGTGAGGCTCAGAGAACACTATCATTTCTCTCTCTTTTTTGTTTGTTTTTGTCTTTTTAGTGTGGCACCTGCGGCATATGGAGGTTCCCAGGCTAGGGGTCTAATCGGAGCTGTAGCTGCTGGCCTACACCACAGCCACAGCAACGCCAGATCCGAGCCGCGTCTGCGACCTCTGCCACAGCTCATGGCAATCCTGGATCCTCAACCCACTGAACAAGGCCAGGGATTGAACCTGTGTCCTCATGGATACTAGCCAGATTTGTTTCCACTGAGCCACAATGGGAACTCCATCATCATTTCTAAAGTAGCCCCACCAGGACACTTGTCTATACCTTCTGTTAGTACTGTTTTCTTCATAGCGTGAATCACTCAGGAACGATCTGCTTCTGTTTTTATTTACTTGTTTATCCTCTGCCCCCACCCTACTGAAATGTCAGCTGAAGGCTGGACTTTGTCTGTGTCATTCACTGCTCAAGACTTCGAACAGGGCTAAGTATATAGAAGGGGGCTCTGTAAATGTTTGTTGATTGACTAACTTACTGAATGAATGAATGAAATGTCTGTTGAAGGAATGAACCAGGTTCCTTCTCCCTCTTCTTTTTTCTGATGAGCCCTCTCCTTGTAGTACTTCAGGAATGTTCTGGAGACAGAATCGCCCTCCTCCCACATGTCCTGGGCATGCTTCAGTCAGGTGCTGAGTGTTGCTAGGGGAGGGAGGGGACATCCCCTTTCCCTCAGGGACCTCATTGTTCCTCAAAGCATTTTCAAACTGCAGGTCACAGGTAAAGTCAATTTTCTGCACTGCAATCAGCCAAATGAAAAGAAATAGGATAGGATAGATTAGAAAGTATCAGAGTGCATTGTACACAGCCAGGCTGAGCATTTTTTTTTTTTGGCACTTTTTTTTTTAGGGCCGCACCTGTGGAACATAGAGGTTGCCAGGCTAGGGGTTGAATCGGAGCTGTAGCCACCAGACTTTGCCACAGCCACAGCAATGCCAGATCTGAGCTGAACTACACCACAGCTCATGATAATGCCGGATCCTTAACCCACTGAGCAAGGCCAGGGGTTGAACCTGCATCCTCACGTGTTCTAGTCAGATTTATTCTGCTGAGCCACGATGGGAACTCCAGTTTTTGTATATTTATGTCTCTGTGTAGCTGGTGGTCCCAAAATAAAATTTCTTTCTTTCTTTTCATGGCTGTACCTGTGGGCATGTGGAAGTTCCCAGGCTAGGGGCTGAATTGGAGCCACATCTGCAACCTATGCCACAGCTACAGCAACACCAGATCTGAGCTGCATCTGTGACCTGTGCTGCATCTTACGGCGACACTAGATCCTTAACCCACTGAGCAAGGCCAGGGATTGAACCCACAACCTCATGTTGGGTTCTTAACCTGGTGAACCACAACAGGAACTCCAACTTCTTTCTTTCTTTCTTTTTTTTTTTTAATTGAAGCATAGTTGATTACAATATTGTGTTAATTTCAGGTATACAGCAAAGTAATTCAGTTATATATATTACTGCATATGTATATATATATATATATATATACACACACATATGTATATGTATTTTCAGATTCTGTTCCATTATAGGTTATTACAAGACATTGAATATATTCCCTGTATCATATAGTAAATCCTTGTTGCTGTATCTATTTCATGTTTTGTATCTGTTAATCCCATAATTTGTCCCTCTCTCTTCCCTCTCCTCTTTGGTCAGCATAAGTTTGTTTTCTGTGTCTCTGAGTCTGTTTCTATGTTGTATGTAGTTATTTGCATTATATTTCCGATTCCACATATAAGTGATATTCTATAATATTTGTCTTTGCCTGAGTTACTTCAGTAAGTATGATGTTCTCTAAGTCCATCCATGTTGCTGCCAAAGGTGATATTTCGTTCTTTTTTTCCTTATAGCTGAGTAATTTTCCATTGTATAAATATACCACATCTTCCTTAGCCAAACGTCTATTGATAGGCACTTGGGTTGTTTCCATGTCTTGCCAAGCATAGTGTCTTGTGCTGCTGTGAATATTGGGGTGCATGCATCTTTTTCAACTAGAGACTTCATTGATCTGGATGTGTCCCTAAAATGTATTTCTTACTTTGAGTTTCCATCAGAAACGTTTGAATCTAGAGTGTGAATTTGGGAGGTGGGAGAGTTATCCTTGGACCTAGACCCAAAGGAGGGCACAACCAATGAAATTAATAATCCAGCTGATAATTATAACATCAGTTATTGAACATGTGTTCTGTGCCAGGCAGGGGTGCTCAGGTCCCGGGCCCTGCACAGAGTGAGGGGGAAGGAGTTCAGATCAGATAGAGATCCTGTGAGCAGGGAAGACTGCCTGGAGGAGGTGGAACCTGAACTCACCCTCCAAGAGCCCCTCTGCCCTGGCAGGTTCAGGGCTGGGCCAGGGTGGGAGCTCAGGTGGCAAGAATGGGAACAATGACAATAGTTTCGGTCAGTGAGCTCTGGCTGAGTGCCAGGCAACCCTTTGATCCTCCAGACATTTCTGGGAGGCAGAAACTGCTCTTCATACCATATAACTTTTTCAATTTTTTAATTAAAAATTTTTTTTTAATTATTAATATTATTTTTTTTTTCATTTTTGGCTGCCCTGCAGGATACGGAGCTCCTGGGCCAGGGATCAGATCCAAGCTGCCATCTCGACCTAAGCTGCAGCTGCGGCAACGCTGGATCCTTAACCCACTGTGCCGAGCCGGGGATCAAACCCATGTCCCATTGCTCCCAAGACACTGCTGACCCCATTGTACCACTGCGGGAGCTCCTAATGTTTAAATGTTTTATGGCCGCACTTGTGGCATATGTAAGTTCCTGGGCCAGGGATTGAATTTGAGCCCCAGCTGTGACCTATGCCACAGCTGAGGCAACAAACAATGGATCCTTTAACCCACTGCACTGGGGGCTGGGATCTCACCCACACCTCTGCAACAACCCAAGCTGCTGCAGTTGGCTTCTTAATCCACTTCGCCACCGCAAGAACTCCCACACCATTTTGTAAAGGAGGGGAAAAAAAGACTCAGAGAAATGTGGTAACTTTTAGGGTAGGGGTCACATGGTGGTAAAATTGCTGAGGTGAGATGCAGGGCAAGTTAGCCCTTCTCAAAGCTCGCGTCTACTAGCCCTGGACTGCACACAAAAGGGCCTGAACAAGCCAGGGCTGCTAGGTCCTGGCAGTGGGGTAGTGGGCCTGAAAGGGCAAGCAGCCACAGCGGGACCCCGGGCAGGCAGGGCAGGTGGGGACAGGTCTGTGTTTGGGCTCAGGGACCGCCAGGCTCGGGGAGGGGGAAGACGGCAGGCCCTGAGACATGCACGCTGGAGGGTCCCTGTGGGCCTGGGCTTGGCAATAACACGGCCACGGGGAGCAAAGCCAGATGGGCTCCCTGCCCTGATGCTGTCCATTCCTCGGGCCCAGTGTCCCCCAGCCTGTTGCGGCCTTGGCTGGGAGCGAGGAGCAGAGAAGTGCAGTAGGACCTGTTTCTCATCTTTTGTCAAGTCTCATCTTTGCTGGTTTGAACCCAGCTCCTCTGCCTTCCGGCGAGTCATTTGTGCCTGTCAGGAAATAATTCTTGGCTCGAGCATTCCCACAAGGGAGCTGGGGCTTCCCGCAGCTTGTGGTTCTGCACAGGGACTGAACTGGGGATTGCTTGCCCAGGGAGAGGGGGCTGAGGACGGCCCCTGGCGATTCTCCTACACACGTGAGTAATGGGGTGTTTCACTGTCCTTTGCAGCAGCAGCTCGCCTGGTGTTGGCTGGTGGTGGGTTGTTTGTGTGTGTGCTACACAGTCCCACACATCCATACTCACACCCATCAAACGTGTGCAAATATGCACACCCTCAATCACATCTCTGCAAACCTGCATTCACACATGAGCAACACAAGCACATATGTGTACACACATGTATTCACACATAAGCACACAGCTGTACTGCAGGGCCACCCACGGGGCCCTAGCATTTTTTAAATAAGGCGATATCTTTGTGCTTCTCGGATGTGGGGGTGGTGGGAGTGCTGGTGGGGACGCTGGGTGGGTGGGGGTAGGTCCTGAGCCCTCTAGTTTCTGAGTTCTTGTTCTGGGACCATTGTTCCTTTCTCGGGAGACTCGGGCTCCTGCTCTGAGCTTCCAGATGTCTTGGGGGAGGTTCTGTGGCAGTTTGGGCTGAGAGAATGGCTTCACTCAATTCTTCCTTCTGCCTGGGCTTGGAGAGGGCAGGCAGAGTGCCTTCTTTTGGGTGTACCCAGGGCTGCTGTGTCTCTTCTTCCCTTCTTCAACGTTGTCTCCTTCCCCCTCTCAGGGCCAGTGTGTCTGTGAAAGAATCTGATCCTGCAGGCTTTCGCGCGGTTGGGGGGACCCCCTAGGACTTGCTGCTCTGGACTGGGACTTAGCAGAACCTCAGGGGCTGGTGGTGGGTTAGATGCCGTCTGTACCTGGTCTCTGAGATACCTCTAGCCCCCTAGCTCTCTACCTCTGGGGTCTCTCAGCTGAGCCCGAGGCTCTCTGTTGGAGCCAGGAGGGCTGTGCATTTGGCTCTTCTGGGGACATCTCTGAGTTTTCTGCTGTATTCAACCAGAACACCTACAGTGTACACGGTGAACACAAATGAATGAATGACCCATGTGCCAGGGGACCAAGAGACAGATCAGACTCGGACTTTTGTCTCCAGGAGCTCAGTCGAGAGAGGCATTAAGCCCCAGATCCCAGCGTATGAGGGAGGGGGAGTAGTGTGTGTGTGTGTGTGTGCACATGTGTACCCCTACCTTAGTCTTGGCACAAAGGGACATTATCCTGGAACTCAGGATCCTGGGTATGGCAGGGGCATCAGTCAGGGAATCTGACAGAGGGTAGGCGGGTTATGAGGTGGTGCAAAGAGGAGGAAGGAAGGGAAGAGTACCCCAGGATGGAGCTTACCATGTGCCACCTGCTACGCTCCAGGGCATCACGCACCTTAGCTCCCTCATTCTTCAACACCTCTTTGAAGGAGGTCAGGCCATCTTCTGGCTGAGGAACTTAAAGATCAGAGAGGTTCTGTCATTATCCCCAGACCACACAGGCAGTAACTATGAGCCAACTTGAGCCTCGCTCTTCTGGATTCTGAAAGTCAAATCTGGACTTTTTCTTCTCCTGTTGTCCTCACATGCTTTGGATGGGAGAGGAGGAGGCCTGGAGCTGAGGGTGAGTCTTCCCTGGGCCTCAGTTTCCTTGTCCATTAAAAGAGCAATAATAAAAGTAGTTATCTCATAACATTATCCCCTGGGCATTTGAGACTTAGGTGCTGGAGACCTTGTAAGAACACCACAAATAATAGCCATTCCTCCTGTCTTTGTCTGTTCTTAGGGCTCACACGGGCACAGGACCCGCGTGCCCCTCTCCTAGCCCAGCGCCTTCTGGCCTGACTTTGGAGCCAGGTGAGGCCTGCGCTGCCTTCATCCCGGGGAAACCAGGACTTCCCTGACTCCCGCTCCAGCTCTGATTGGAGGAGAGGCAGGTGGTGACAGGTGAGGAAGAAGGAGGAAGGAAGCAGAAAGAAGGAGGAAGTGACTTACCAGCGGTAACAAAGCCCATCTCCCTGAGAGGAAACAGTGGCCAGAGAGTGAAGGCATGTGGGCGCTCTTGGTGGGTGTGAGCCGAGGGCTGGCGTGGGCTCTTGGGGCATCTGGGGAGCTCCCTGTAGCCTGGGAGGTAGGCACAGCCCTCCCGAGGGTGGGGATTGAGCTATGGGGTGGGAGCAGAGCCCTGTTCTTCCTTTTTTGTCTCTGGGGGCCAAGAAGTACGTTTCTCTGGGTGTCCAAGGTGTGGGAGAAGCCCATGATTGAGTGGACAGTCTTGCACTTTTTTTTTTTTTAATTTTATTTTATTGGCATAGAGTCGACTTACAAAGTTGTGTTAGTTTCAGGTGTACGGCAAAGTGAATCAGTCATGCACATAAGTATATCCATTCCTTTTCGGGTTCTTTTCCCATACAGGTTATTACACAGTATTGAGTAGATTACCATGTGTTATATAGTAGGTCCTTTTTACCTATCTATTCCTTTTTAAAAATGATTTTTATTTTTTCCATCATAGCTGATTTACAGTGTTCTGTCAATTTTCTACTGTACAGCAAGGTGACCCAGTTACACATACACGTATACATTCTTTTTCTCATATTATCATGCTCTATCATAAGTGACTAGATACAGCTCCCACTGCTGTACGGCAGGATCTCCTTGCTTATCCATCCCAAAGGCAATAGTTTGCATCTATTAACCCCAAATTCCCAGTCCATCCCACTCCCTCCTCCTCCCCCTTGGCAACCACAAGTCTGTTCTCCAAGTCCATGATTTTCATTTCTGTGGAAAGGTTCATTTTTACTGTATACTCGATTCCAGATATGTGATATCATATGGTATTTGTCTCTCTCTTTCTGACTTACTTCACTCAGTATGAGAGTCTCTAGTTCCATCCATGTTGCTGCAATTGGCATTATTTTGTTCTTTTTTATGGCTGAGTAGTATTCCACTGTGTCTATGTACCATATCTTCTTAATTCATTCATCTGTTGATGGACATTTAGGTTGTTCCATGTCTTATCTGTTCTATATATGGTAGTGTTTATATGTCAATCCCAACCCCCCTAATTTATCTCTCCTCTCTCATGTTTCTCCTTTGGTAACCATATATTTGTTTTCAAAATCTTCTCTTTTGTAATTTCTTTCATATCATTTTTATTAGAGTCCACATATTATTGATCTCATATGATAACTTGTCTTTCTCTGACTGACTTACTTTACTTAGTATGATAATTTCTAGGTCCATCCATGTTGCTGCAACTGGCATTAGGTCATTCTTTTTTTTCTGGCTGAGTAATATTCCATTGTACATATGGACCACATTTTCTTTATCCAGTCATCTGTGGATAGACATTTAGGTTGCTTCCTTGTCTTGGCTATTGTAAATAGTGCTGCAGTGAACATGGGGGTGCAGGTATCTTTTCAAATTATGGTTTCCTCCATATAGATGCCCAGGAGTGGGATTGCTGGATCATATAATAGTTGTATATTTAGTTTTTTAAGGAACTTCCATACTGTTCTCCATAGTGGTTGTGCCAGCTTATATTCCCACCAACAATGTAGAAGTGTTCCCTTTTCTCCACACCTTTTCCAGCATTTACTGTGTGTAGATTTTGATGATAGTTATTCTGACTCGTGTGAGGTGATACCTCATTGAAGTTTTGATTTGCATTGCTCTAATAATTAGTGATAATTAGTGATAATTGAGCATCTTTTCATGTGCTTTTTGGCCATCTCTCCATCTTCTTTGGAGAACTGTCTTTTTAGAGCTTCTGACTTTTTTTTTTTTTTTTTTTGCTTTTTAGGGCTGCACCCAAGGCATGTGGAAATTCCCAGGCTAGGGGTCAAATCTGAGCTGTAGCTGCTGGCCTACACCACAGCCACAGCAATGCCAGATCCTTAACTCACTGAGTAAGGCTAGGGATTGAATCGGCATCCTCATGGATACTAGTCAGATTCGTTTCCACTGTACCCCAACAGGTACTCCCTGACCATTTTTTAATTTTTTTTTTTTTTTGTATAAAGCTGTATGTGGAGTTCCCGTTGTGGCGCAGTGGTTAACGAATCTGACTAGTAACCATGAAGTTACGGGTTCGGTCCCTGCCCTTGCTCAGTGGGTTAACGATCCGGCGTTGCCGTGAGCTGTGGTATAGGTTGCACACGCGGCTCGGATCCCGCGTTGCTGTGGCTCTGGTGTAGGCTGGTGGCTACAGCTCCGATTCGACCCCTAGCCTGGGAACCTCCATATGCCGTGGGAGTGGCCCAAGAAATAGCTAAAAAGACAAAAAAAAAATAAAAAGATAAAGCTGTATGATATGTTTGTATATTTTGAAGATTAACACCTTGTCAGTTGCTTCATTTACAAAGATTTTCTCCCATTCTGTGGGTTGTCTTTTCATTTTGTTTATGGTTTTCTTTGCTGTGCAAAAGCTTTTAAGCTTAATTAGGTTCCCTTTGTTTACTTTTGTTTTTGTTTTCATTATTCTAGGAGGTGAACCAAAAAAGATATTGCTGCGATTTATGTCAAAGAGTGTTTCACTATGTTTTCCTCTAAGAGTTTTATAGTATCCGGTCTTTTGTTTAGGTCTTTAATCCATTTTCAGTTTATTTTTGCATATGGTGTTATAGAGTGTTCTAATTTCATTCTTTTACATGTAGCTGTCCAGTCTTCCCAGAACCATTTATTGAAGAGGCTGTCTTTTCTTCATTCTTGCCTCCTTTGTCCGTAGATAACCATAGGTGCGTGGGTTTATTTCTGGGCTTTCTATGCTGATCCACTGATCTATGGTTCTGTTTTTGTACCAGTAGCATGGGCAATCTGCTTTTTAAGGGCTCCGTTAAAAGACTCCTGTGGCACCGGTCCAGAGAGGGCAATCACCTGGCTCAGTTTGCACAGCACAGCGAGGAATTCCCCCCCCCACCTCCCTTCTCGGTCCTGCCTGGGCTTGGCCTGGTTTTAAAAAACAGAGATGGGCGAGGGTAGCCCAGGGCCGCCGATCTCTCGGGGAGCTGGGGTCTGGGAGGGGGTGTGGCGCCGAGAGCATTCGCTTCTTTCTCCTGCCAGGGAGGCTGGATGTAGGGTTTGGTCATCTTCCAGAACGAGCCGAACTAATGACAAGGGAAGAGGAACTGGCTTCCCAGGCAGTCTCCCCCGCCCCAAACTTTTCCTCCCAAGCGGAGGGTGGGCGGGCGAAGGGAGGAAGCGGGGCTGGGGAAGGTGGGGCCAGCCGTTCCCTCCCCGCCCGGCCGCCTCGGCTCTGGAATGCCAATCGGGACGCGGCTTGGTGAGTGTGTCTTTAAATCCGAGCCCCCCGCCCCTTCCGAGGCTGGGGCCGGGGCTCGAGCTGGCGGGGAGGCGGCGGGCGCGTTGATTGGCGGGCTGGCCAGGTCCGCCCCTCGGCGTGGGGGTCGCGGGGCGCGAGGACCGGGCGGCGCGCTCTGGCTGGGGCAGCTCTCTTCGCCGGCTAGCGCGGGCTCCGGATCTCCTGGCCTCGCCTTGTCGCGCCTGGCTTGCCAGCCTCCGGAGCCGTCTCTGCCCACGGATGGGCTGGGGAAGTTGGGAGGAGCGAGCCGGAGCCCGCGCCGTGCGCACCCCGCTGCTGCCAGACTCGGCGCCCGCAGTCCGGGCGCAGCTCGCCGGCCGAAGGAGCGCGGATGCCCCCTGGAGCGGTGGGCTGGCAGGTACCGATGCGTCTGGACCCGGAGCTGGGGAGGGAGGGTTGATTCGGGAGTCATCTGAGCACTCCTGGGGCGGGGGCTGCCCCGACCGCGCACTTCCCATACCCCAGAGAGCACGCCCACCTGGGCTTCGAGGAGTGGAGAGGTCCTGGGCCCCCATCCAAACCCATAGGGGATTGGTACCTGGGAGAAAAGCGGAACCTCAGCTATTAAACAGTGAGGCGCAGTTGAGTCTTTCTGTCTCTCTGGCTCTGGGCTATACCCACTTCCTCCAGGAGGTTTCCTTCGGCCTGGGGTAGATGTTGGGCTAAATGTGGGCTGGCCACACCTCCAATATTCATGGCCAGGCCTGGGAGCAAGGCCGGTAAACTGGGCTTCCTGTGCAGCTGCGGGGAGGGAAGCTTCTTCATGATGCACACCTGGCGCCCTGGGCTCATCTTTAGGGGCTTGAGGTCCATGGAATTGGAAGAGTCCTGTGGTCCCCGCGGGTGCAAGCTTTGCTGCTGGGCCTCATTTTCATCCTCTCCCTCTGTATGCCTGTGTCTCCCAGGGGAGCACCCTTTTAATCTTCAGAGGTTTTTTTCCTGAAGGGGCAAGTGGCCTGTCAGAAAAGCGGAGCGCGGTGTGTGGGAGATGGCTTCCCTGGACTCTTGAAAGTAACCAGGATGGTTGTGTTCTCTTTTGGGGAGTCAGAAATGGAAATAAAGCTCCCCAACATCAGGAAGCTTCCCAGCTTCTCTACTCTCCACCAGAGTTCCGGGCACCAAGTCCTTGGCTTCCTGCAGAGCACCGTGGACCCAGGGACTGAGCGCTTAAATGCCAGGCACTGGGCTCTGCCAGGGAGAATGGGAGGAGTTGGAGGGGGTCTGTCCTCAGCCCTCTGGGGGAGACACGATGTGAGCACAGAGAAAGTTCGTGAATACTGGGTTTCCATACTGCTCCCAGACGAATAATATTAGTGAAAATACCAAAAGGCTACACATGATTAATTGCTGAATGAGTGACACAGGCTGGATCACCAGGGAGCTGGGATCTAGTTCTTGTGCAACCATGCAGGTATGTTTAAAATGTTCTGCCTCCATATCCATCCTTTTTTATTTCCCTGTTAGTTGTTAGGGCCTCTCACCCCCCTTCATGGACAGGGAGCAGCAGGGGTATTCCCCAGCCCCGCTCCCAGGTGGGTTCTTTGCTTTTGCTTTTGTTCTTTCTTTCTTTGTCTTTTGTCTTTTTAGGGCCGCACCTGTGGCATATGGAGCTTTCCAGGCTAGGGGTTGAATTGGAGCTACAGCTGCTGGCCTGTACCACAGCCACGCGGGATCTGAGCCGTGTCTGCAACTTATACCACAGCTCGAGGCAACGCCGGATCCTTAACCCACTGAGTAAGGTCAGGGATCGAACATGCATCCTCATACATACTAGTCAGATTCATTAACCACTGAGCCGCGACGGGAACTCCTGTTTTTGTTTTTGCTTCCTGGTGGATTTCTGAAGGAATATATTGGTTTCTGGGGTCAGGCAGACCACAGGACTCTCTCAGCCTCCCTGGAGTTCCTGAGGTTTGGGGTCTTGATCCAGCCTTACAGGAGGAAGTCCTCACTTCCTTTCTGAAGAGTCTGTTGCAGGGAGGCTGGGGATGAGCCTGGCAGGCTGGAGGCCCTGAGCCAGACACTGTTTCCTGTGAGTGCAGACAATCTTCCCCTCACTGGCCATGGGGGTTGGAGTTGGGGTGGTGGAGGTGGGCGGACCTGGCCAGGCTGGATTGAGGTGAGTGGTACGTAGGGCATCACTGACCTCATCTCTGAGGCTCTGCTGTGTCTAGGGCTCTGCCACCTCCCCCAGCATCCCTGGCAGGTCTCTCTTTCTGGAATGCTTTGCGGAGGTGGCAGTGTGCTCATGCCCATGGCCTTGGGTGCCGTTCTGGGGGTGGGAGTTGGTGAACTCACCCTTTAGTCCTTGGCCAGCATTGTGAGCACATGGGGGAGCACACCCACCTGCCTCCAGATAGATGGCACACACGGGGTCACCGGGGCACAGTTGGGGAATGCTGGCGTGGGCAGACGTGCTCAGGTTTACAGCTGCATGGGCGGGGCCAGGGAGGAACAGCGTCCAGACGGGTGGGAAGGCAGACACAGGCAGACAATGGGAGGCGGGCAAGCACCTCGGGGCACAGACACATGCAGGGGTAGACAGTGTGAACATACAAACGTGGACCACACACGGGCTGCAGATACTGTGTAGACGGATCTACTCGGGCATGGAGATTTGGCTGATGGAAGTGGACAGACATATGGGCGGGCTCATGGGAGCACAGACATAGCTGTGAGCTGGTATTCATGCGCATGAGATGTGGAGCCACACGGATGTGGCTTGAACCCCTGGGCAGGGATGGAGTTGACTGTGAGCCCCGGGACATAGACCCTTATACCTGCTGAGTCACCTGGCAGCGAGGCCAAGACACAGTCAGAGGTGGGAACCGAGGTGGGAACAGAGGTGGGAACCTGCTGTTCAGGTATCCCTATGATGGTGGCAGCAGAGCCTGAAAGTTGACGTGTTTGGGGTGGTGGTGGTGCAGGTGCTGTGTGGTGTGGCTTTGTTTCTAGACTCCCACTTTGGGGTTTGAAGATCCCAAAGGGCTCAGTATCCTCTGTTTCACCTTTGAGTCCTCTGACCTCACTCGCTAAGTTACAGGACCAGATGCACACCTGACTCACCAGCAGGGATGCTCCAGACTTTAAGGCTCATCTCCCTGGTGTTTCCAGAGTTTCCTGAAGTGTGGCAGCCAGGGGAGGGGAGGCACCTGGCTGGGGACTCCCCTCTGAGCCCAGGCCTGAGGGTTTCTGGCAGGGAAGGGACAATCCCAGGGGGAGAGAAAGAGTTGACATGCCCTTGGGTCTTTGATGAGACCTTTGCTCTCTGGTATGGACTGCCCCTCCACCAAACCCCAGGCTGGGACAGGAAGGGCTGTGGCCCAACCTGGAGATGGGGGGATACAGCTGGACACTAACTCACCGCGTGACCTGGGCAAGTTGCCTACTGCCTTAACTCACTCATCTTTAAAGTCTAGCTCCTCCTGGTGAGAGTGAGATAATCAGTGGAAAGCACGTGGCCCAAGGTCTGGTGCAGAGCAGACGTGGAGGCAGTGGAGCTTTGGTGACCAGCCTTCCCCTGTGGCCAGGACTCTCCAGAGCTACTTCAGCACCCAGGTGCTTGGCCTTGGGAAGGCTGGCAGGCCAGACTCCTCTGGTTTGAAAGCTGGAGGGCTTTGTCCTCACTTCCTGCCCACCAGTCGCTCCTTAGCCCTGTGGGATCTCTACATGCTTGCAGGCAGGGTGTACGAAGCTTGGGCCTGCGCCTGCCAGGCCTCTGGGAGGGGAGCCAGTGGTTTGCTAAGAATAGCCCCAAATTATGGCTCTGCTTCCCAGTGGGCAGCCATGCACCTCCTGGGTCTGGGCCAAGGGGCTTGCAGATGGGCCTTTCATTTTTCCTGTAACTGGCACTCAGTAAGGGGCTGAGCTCAGGAGCAGCAGGCTGGGTGTGGGAGGAGGCCCTGCTGCTCCTCCTAGGTCTGTGGCTGGGATCTTCGGAAAGAGAAGGCCTGGGGAGAACTAGCCTTTCAAATCTCTGAATTCCTCTTCCACTCAGAGCTTGTCCTGACAGCTGACCACCTTCCTCCCCTCAGTAGACCTGTAGTGATTAAGAACATGATTAAGAATATGGATGTGTGGGAGTTCCCGTCATGGCTCAGTGGTTAACAAATCCGACTAGGAAGCCTGAGGTTGTGGGTTCGATCCCTGCCCTTGCTCAGTGGGTTAAGAATCCGGCATTGCCGTGAACTGTGGTATAGGTTGCAGATGCAGCTAGGATCTGGCGTTGCTGTGGCTCTGGTGTAGGCTGGTGGCTACAGGTCCGATTCAACCCCTAGCCTGGGAACTTCCATATGCCACAGGTGCGGCCCTAGAAAAGACACACACACACAGAATATGGATATGTGTATATCTGTAATTGAATCACTTTGTTGAACAGCAGAGATTATCACAACCTTGTAAATCAACTATACTTCAATAAAACTTAGAAAAACAAAAAACTTCATGTTAAACCATCTCACAATGATCCCCTTCCCCCCAGAAAAAGAACAAGATGGAGCCCTATTAAAAAAACAAAAATAATAATAATACTGGGTCTGGAACCAGACCACTAGGGTCTGAATTTTGGCTTTCTTCCTCTTTAGCTTTCTGGCACCAGTCAACTCACTTAACCTCTCTGTGCCTGATTTCCTTGTGTAACAGGATTAATAATAGTAACTCCCTTATAAGAAGGTCATAAGGATGAAAGGTCTCCATAGCACACGGAGAGCCCTTGGGGTGGCTTGTGGCTCATAGTAAGTGCTCTTTAGGTGCCACTCTTGCCATGATTCTAGTTTTCTCAGCAGAGGAAGAGAGCTTTGAGGCCACAGAGGCCGGGTGCTTGCACAGTGCCTCACGGCAGGGAGGCACCCGGATGGCATCTTGATTTGGTTCCTGGCCTTTCCTGGACCCGGGTTGAGTCTGAGGTACAGGGGACCAAAGGTGAGTGAGACTCAGCCCCTGCCAGGTGAGAGAGGCACCTTATGCCACACCCCACTGCTTCCCGGGGTGGTGCCAGCTACTGTTGGAGCTGGAATGAGGGGAGGGCTTGCCTGGGGACGAGGTGGCACTTCAGGTGGGCCTTGAAGGATGGCCAAGAGTTTGCAAGGATGAGAACGGCTTCCCAAGCAGGAGCAGCCTGTGCAGAGATGTGACAGCTTGGTGTATTTGGGAACATGGCGCAGATCCACAGACCTGGGGTGGGGCCCACCCTCAGCACTTCGGGCCTGTCAGGAGAGACCTTGCTGGGACCTGCTGTCCCTCCCACACTGGGCTCTGAGGCAGCCCTGGTGTCCCTATTAGGACATAAGCTAGAGGCCCTCTGGAGTTCTGGCCTTCCGCTCTCCTTTAAGGAATCATGTTCGTGGTCCCCTCATTCCTCAGGGGACACCCTCCCCCTGATCCTCTTATAAATGCCCACCAGCCCTCCTGGGGGCCCCTCATTTTTGAGATGGGGCTTCAGACTGCTCCCGCCCCAGTATCAACATGCCTACTTTTGCTCTTAGCTGAGGATGCCCATAGGTAAATAATAGGTCCCCCTCCTCAGGAATGCATCGAAGCCTTTGAAACCTCTCCTAAGGAGTGAATGCCTAATAGTGGAATTCCTGGACCTTGGAAGGTGTTTTATTTCCTGTAACTGACAAGTGGACTGGCTTTAGGTCTAAAGAATGCCCCTGCTTGTCCTGAGGCTGGGGCACTTTGATGAGGGAGAGACACGGGGCATCTGGGGTAACCACTATGCCCATGGCAGGCCATGGGGAGCAGCTGGGAACTGGGGTGCCGCTTCTGACCCCGTGGGCTCCCAGGGAGCAGGGCTTTTGAAAATTCCAGGAGGGAGGGAGGGTGTGGTGCTGGGCTGGCTGTGGGTCCAGGGCTTCCCGCCCTCGCCCATGAGAAACAGCCCCACTGCCAAGAGGTTAGGTCGGGGGCATGCAGGGGGGAGAGAAGTGGGTGCCCTCAGATGATCTCGGACTTTGCCAGCCTCTGCATCCTGGCAGGCCATGTGGCCTCTGTGCGGGCCTTCCCCAGGGTGGAGGGCGGCGACACTGGGCATTTTGGAAGATTCTGTTTAGAAAGCACAGAGGGGAACTTCTCCCCTTTTCTTTTCCTTTCCCTGGAATTGCAGACCCCGGGAAGGAGTCAATCCCAGGGCTGCTGGTCACAGAGCGGCTGGTGGATGTGTCCACATTGATGGCTATACTGTAGTTTCTGAATCTTTCTCCTGCTTCCCTGAGGTTGGTGCTGACCCCCTCAGCTTCCCAGGGCCCTGATTGGCAGAGCCTAGAAGACCTCTTCCAGCTGTAGTTGGCTCTCCTGTGCCTCTGTGTGGATTTGTGCACTTGGTCCAACGTCGTGGGCACCCGCTTTCTCACTTAGCCCTTAGCCCTAGGAGGGTGCTCCCAGCCCTGCCATCTGCCACCCCTGAGCTGAGGGCTGAGAGGTGAGGGCCTGGACCATGCAAACAGGTGTCCACTCCCTCCTCCCTCCCCTGGTTCCAAGCTGGGGCTCAGTGAGGCTTTGCGGAGACAGAAGGAAGGCTTCCTGGAGGTGGTTGATTCCAAGCAGGTTTCTGGAGGAGGGCGGCTTTGGGACAGAAGGGGTCAGTGTGTCCTGGGGCAGACAGGTTGGCAGCTGGGCGTCAGGGTGGACGTGCACGCCTGCTTGCTCCTTCACTGCCTCCCACCCACAGCTGCCAGCGGGGGCTTCCTCTTCCTGTCTTGGTAAAGCGTCTGGCCGGAAGGAACAGGCCCAAGGAGAGGGAAATTTGCTGGGTCGACCAAAGAGGAACCCTTGAGGCTTCCCCTCCTGTTATAGCGGAGTGGCTCCTTGCTGAGGCAGACTGTTTTGGTCAGCGTGCTTGGAGTCTCACTGATAGGGACCCTGTCCTTTGTGGCTGGCTGTGCTGGCGTGTGGGTAGAGAGAGGGTAGGGATATGTCTGCTGCCTCCCCAGGAGGGGGGCCACCTGTGCTCAGATTTGCCTACTCCTGGCTCTGTCCCCCAACCCCAGCCAGTTGGGTCACTGAAGCTCCAAATCCGCAGTGTCATGCTTCTTTCCATGACACTGTCATTGATGTATCCCATTCCCTGCATACTTACTGACATTGGCTGTTTTCATTGTTTTTAAGTTTTTCCTACTTTAATAATTCAAAATAGTGCTTTCGTAGTATTGTGTGAAGTAGATTCCAGGAGCTAGGAATCCTGTGTTGTGGTGTTCTCAGGCAGCCACCTGCTTACCCAGGGTGGGCTTGGCTTGTCACTTAAGAGTTTTGTTTTAGCCTCTGTCTCTTGAGCCCTTGGGGACAATATAGGAGGGAGAGGGGAGTGGGCCTGGAAGGGAAGTGATGCATAGATGGGTTTGTTGATTTCCCTGTGATTTCTCCAGCTTAATGCTGCTCAAACTTGGGTAATAGGTCGACACCCCCCCTTTAAAAATAGCTTTATTGACATTTAACTCATATGCCGTGCAACTCAGCCATTTAAAGTGCACAATTTAGTAGCTCTTAGTGTATTCACAGAGTTGTACATCTGTCACTACAGTATTAATCTTACAACATTTTCATCAGCCCCAAAAGATACCCTGTTCTCATTAGTCATTGCTTCCCACCCCACAGGTCCACTTTCTGCCTCTATAGATGTGCTTGTTCTGGATATTTCATACAAATGGAATCATAAGTATGTGTGTGTTTTTTTTTTTTTTGGGTGGACTCCCTTTTAAAGGAAAAAAAAAAGCATTGCTTGTTGACTTACAGTTTCTTATACCTTAAATGTACAAATGTAAAACTAGGTGTAAGTGCTTAGACTTACATAGTTTTCATCTAACTATAAAGCCAACATGAAATAAACCCAGAGTGAAACAATAAAGCCAGAAAGCTGACCCATTTCAAATGAACAGTGTTCATTTAATTGGAAGGAAGTGAATTGAAATGAAATTGCCCATGTTGGGTTGATAGCGGAGAGCTGGCCTGTTTCCCCTGCTTTTGTCGCTCGGGCCTGCTGTGCAGAGTTGCCTTCCTAAAGTTTGGCCTGGCTGGCTAGTTGGGGGTCATTTTGATTACAGTTGTCCCGTGGCAGCATCCTGGGGGGTTGGGTGGGATTGGTTTCAGAACCCCCACGAATACCAAAACCACTGCTGGAGCTCCAGTGACTTAAGTAAAATGGCTTAGTATTTGCATATAACCTATGCACTTCCTCCTCTATCTGTTAAATCTCTCTCTCTCTCTTTCAATTACTTATAATACCTAATATAATGTAAATGTTATGTAAATAGTTGTAAATACAATGTAAATGATATGTAAATAATTGCCAGTACACAGCAAATTCAAGTTTTGCTTTTCAGAACTTTCTGGGATTTTTTTTTTCCCAAATATTTTTGATCTGAGGTTAGTTGAATCCGAGGATGCAGAACTCAAAAAGATATGGGTGGTTGACCCCACTCACATCTGAGCCTAAACTGCCAGTGAGTGAGTCCCCAAATGTCTGCTTTAATAGGGCATCTCTTGATAACCTGGAAAACTAGCTCATTTGATCGAAGATAAGGGTGAAATATTGGCGCTACTGAAATCTGCATCTAATGGCTCTTAAACCCAATTCCTCCAAGAATTTGGCACAAACGGAGATGCTCAGTTCACAGGCCTGCTCTCAGCAAGAACAGGGTCCTGACTGCTGAGATGCCAGGCCTATGAATTGGGCACATCCAGGCTGCCAGGGGCTCTGGGTTGCTCAGTTCTCCACCCTATCCCCCTTCTCTTACTTGAACCACAGCCTCTGGCTGTGCTGTGTGCAGTGATGTCATCTGGCCTTCCTGAAGAAGGAACTGGATCACTAACACAGGAGCAGACTCCAGCCCCAAATTGCACAGTGGCGCCTGCTTGTGAGATGGTCACTTGAATAACCTAGGGTCTGCTCATTCCTTTTTTTAAATTGAGGTAAAATTCACATAAACATAAAGTTAACTGTTTTAAAGTATGCAATTCAATGGTATTTATTAGTACAGCCACAAAGTTGTGCAACCTTCACTTCTCCCTAGTTGCCAAACATTAAAAATTTGTTGAATTTTATTGTGGTAAGAACACTTAACCTGAGGACTCCCCTCTTAACAAAATTTTAAGTGTACAATATCTCTTTTTTTTTTTCTTTTCATGGCCACACCTGCAGCATATGGAAGTTCCCAGGCTAGAGGTCAAATCAGGGCTGCAACTGTGCTGCACCACAGCCACCGCAAGACCTGATCTGCCTCTGCAGCCGGTAACACAGCTTGCAGCAACTCAGGATCTTTAACCCACTGAGTGAACCCAAGGATTGAATTCACATCCTCATGGAGACTGCACTGGGTCCTTAACCCACTGAGCCACAATGGGAACTCCTAATATCTTTTTTTTGACTGTAAGGGCAGTGGTGTACAGCAGATCTCTGGAGCTTATTCAACTTGTTTAACTGAACCTTTATGCTCCTCACTTCCCTCTCCCCCTATCCCCTGGCAACCACTCTTCCACTCTGAGTCTATGGATTTGACTGTTTAAGATACCTCATGTATGAGTGAATGCATATTTGTCTGTGACTAGCTTATTTCACTTAGCATAATGTCCTCAAGGTTCATCTGTGTTGTAGCATATTGCAGAATTTCCTTCTTTTTAAAGGCTGAATAATATTCCATTTTCTTTATCCATTCATCCATCAATGGACACTTGGACTGCTTTTACCTTTTGGCTGTTATATCTAGTGAACATGATCTGCTAATATCTGCTTTGAGACCCTGATTTCAATTCTTTTTTTTTTTTGTCTTTTGTCTTTTTTGTTGTTGTTCTTGTTGTTGTTGCTATTTCCTGGGCCGCTCCCGCGGCATATGGAGGCTCCCAGGCTAGGGGTTGAATCGGAGCTGCAGCCACCGGCCTACGCCAGAGCCACAGCAACTCGGGATCCGAGCCGCGTCTGCAACCTACACCACAGCTCGCGGCAATGCCGGATCGTTAACCCACTGAGCAAGGGCAGGGACCGAACCCGCAACCTCATGGTTCCTAGTCGGATTCGTTAACCACTGCGCCACGACGGGAACTCCTGATTTCAATTCTTTTGGGTAAATACCTGCAGTGGGATTGCTGGATCATCTGGCAATACTGTTTTTAAGGTTTTTTTTTGTTTTGTTTTGTTTTTGCCTTTTAGGGCCACACCTGGAGCACATGGAGGTTCCCAGGCTAGAGATCGAATCAGAGCTACAGCTGCCGGCTTACACCCCAGCCACAGCAACGCAGAATCCAAGCTGCATCTGTGACCTACACCGTGACTCACGGCAACACCAGATCCTTAACCCACTGAGTGAGGCCAGGGATCAAATCCGAAACCTCATGGTTCCTAGTTGGATTCTTTTCTGCTGCACCACGATGGGAACTCCTGTTTTTAAATTTTATGAACTGCTATGCTGTTCTCTATACTGGTTGTGCCATGTTGCGTTCCCATCGACTGCATGCTAGGGTTCCAGTTTCCCCACATCCTTGCCAACACTTTTCTCTTTTTTTATTTTTGTTTTATAATATCCATCCTGACAGGTGCGAGGTAATAGCTCATTGTACTTTTGATCTGCATTTCCTTGATGATTAATAATATTCAGCATCCAAAACCTTTCATCACCCAAAAGGAAACTCTGTGTCTATAAGACAGTCACTCCTGATGCTCCCCTCTCCCCAGCCCCTGGCAACCACTAATCTGCATTCTGTCTCTATGGATTTACCTATTTTGGGTACTTCATAAATGGAATCATAATTTGTGACTTTTTGTGTCTGGCTTTTTTCACTTGGCTTAATATCATCAAAGTTTATCTTTAGTGTCTATCAGTGCTTCATTTCTTTTTATAACTGAATATTAATCCATTGTATGAATATGCCTCATTTTATTTCTCCATTTATCACTTGGTGGACGTCCTGCCTTTTGGTTGTTGTGACTAGAGCATTCATGTTCGAGTCTTTGGATACCTAGGAATGGAGTTGCTGGGTTATATTTTGGGGGTTTGGGATTTCTGGAGTTAGTAGTGGTGGTTGCACAACATTGTGAACGTATTAAATGCCCTTGAAATTAATTAATTAATTAATTTAATAAGGGTGATTTTCTTTTTGTCTTTTTAGGGCCACACTCGCAGCATATGGAGGTTCCCAGAGGCCACAGGAACACCAGATGTGAGCTGCATCTGCGACCTACACCACAGCTCATGGTAATGCCAGATCCTTAACTCACTGAGCAGGGCCAGGGATCGAACCTGTAACCTCATGGTTCCTAGTCGGATTCATTAACCCCTGAGCCACGATGGGAACGCCAATAAGGGTGGATTTTATGGTATGTGAATTACATTCCAACTGGGGCGGCAGGGAGGAGCTCACAGATCCTAAAGCAGACAGCTTGGAGTCTGGATTGAGTCATGGTCTCAGCTCTGGACAACCCAGAGTCCTCCATCCCCTCTTGGGATCCTGCGGACTTCCTGGGTGGTGGTCCTCGTCTGGGGTGGTGGGTGGCGGTTTCCTGCCTCCCTGCCTGGGCTCATCCCGCCCTTTCAGGCCTGGGTGTGAAGGGCTCGCTGTGGAAGTCCGTCCCCTGTCTTTCCACCTGGAAAGTGGGTCCCTGAGCAGCTGCCCGGGGCTGGGGCTCTGTGAGCAGCAAGGCCTGTAGCGGCTCAGACATGCTGCCCTCACTTCCCTCCACCCTGCCTTTCCCCCTCTCTGGCTTTCTCACTGCTCTGCAGAGGGAGCCACACAGGTCTTGGACCAGCTCCTCTTTCTTTCCCCGTCTCAAGGCCTGCTGTTTCCACCTCTGTTTGTGCAGCCCTTCCCTCTGGTTGTTCAGGCCAAACCTTCAGTCGTCCGTGGTGCATCTGTTTCTCTCCCACCTCAGAAGCACGTCAGCCAGTCCTCTTGGCTTCACCATCAGGATGGTTCCAGCACAGACTGCCTTGCTGGCCCAGGCTGCCAGCACCACTTGCCCAATGACGGTGGACTCCTAGCAGGCTTCTGGCTTCTGCTCTTGCCCCCTGACAGATTCTTCTGACACAGCAGCCAGGGTGACCCTGTTAGAGTATAAAAGTCAGATCAGGTCACTTTTCTGCCCCATGTCCCTCAGTGGTTCCTCATTTGCCTACAGTGCAGGCCAGTGTCCTCACCCCAGCCTCCAGCACACCTCCACCTGGTACCCGCCCTCTGGCTTACCTTGCCCCAGCCAAACGGGCCCCCTCATGTTCCCTGCAAACCCATCTCAGGGCCTTTGCAAAGTTGGTCCTCCCCACCTGGGGTGATTTTCCTCCCTGAGCCCCAGAGCTCGCCATGTCCCTTCATTTAAGTCTTTACTCAAAGGTGGAGCTTCCCTTGGATGCCCTAAACTGTCCCACCTTGTCACCATAACCCTTTGCTTTTTTTTTTAATCACATATCATCTGATATACTGTATATTTTACTATTTTACATAGTTTATTTCTGTGTCTCTAGCTAGCGAGTATGAGGCAGGAATTTTTATTCTGTACAGTTAGCTCCTAGAGTAATGCCCTGCATAGTAGGTGCCCCAGAAGTGATTGTAGAGTGGCCGCATCAACAGGGAGGAAATCGGCCCACTTAATAGAGGAGGAAACTGAGTCTCAGAAAGGTTGACTTGAGCCTAGTCTCTTGACTCCCAGCCCAGTGCTTTTTTGGCTGAGCCCTGGTTTCTGGTTTCTGCCTCCTCCTCCCTGTATCCCTGTTTCCAGGGGCAGCCATGCTACATCTTGTGGGTTTGAGGCTTCCAGGCTCCCCCTAGGAAGCTCCCTTTGTTAACGTAATTGCAGGGTCAGCACAAATGCTGTAGCAGCCTGCCCCCCTTGTTGACTCTGGGCTCAGCAGGTGAGGTGGATTTACTTTTCAGCTGAACCTCACCACAGCCGCCTGAAGCGGAGGAACTGTCATTTCCCCCACTCTGCGGATTGGGCATGGAGTGCTGTCATGTAGAAGGAGAGAGCTGTCAGGTGGGCAGAAATGGAAAGGCTCCGGAACCACGAGGATGTGGGGAAACCAGCCCTCTGAAGCCATTCCACCTGCCGTACAAAGTGCCACAACCTTTGGATAAGTAGTAATATGGCAGTTATCTGGTCTTTAAAACACATAGGGCTTTTCGTCTCAATAGTCCACATTTTGGTAGCCTGTCCTAAAGAAGTAAGACCGATAGGACGTAAGTGCCCAGGGATGTGCAGCCATGCCCCAGAGACCACACTGTCTCCTTTCACTTCTGTTTTCTCCACGTGCGCGGGCTGCTGGCACAGAGTACATCCTCTGCCTGGTGTGCTGTGACCATCATATCTAAAATAGAGACAGGCCCCAACTCACGATGGTTCAGCTTAGGATTCTTCAGCTTCACGATGGCGTGAAAGCGATGCATGTTCAGTAGAAACCATACTTTGAATTTGGAATTTGGAGCTTTTCCTAGGCTCGTGATGTGTGCTGTGCAAATCTGGTGCTGCTGGGCAGCGCAGCTGCAGCTCCATCAGCCGCACAGTCACACGGGTGATGGCGACCAGTCTGCACCCACACAACTGTCCTGTTTTTCACTTTGAGTACAGTATTCAGTAAACTACATAAGGGGTTCGACACTGTATCATAAAATAGGCTTTGGATTAGATGATTTTGCCCAACTATAGGCTAATGTAAGTGTCCTGAGCATGTTCAGAAAGGGCTTGGGTGATCCTGTTTCACTGCAGTGCGAATTCCTTAAATGCAATTTTGACTTGTGATATTTTCAACTTAGGTTGAGTTTACTGGGATGTAACCCTGTCATAAGTCGAGGAAGATGTGTATATCCTTTTATTTTTTTTAATTTATTTAACAATTAAACAATTTTTTATTAAAAAAGTATTTTTTTAATGGCTGTACCCATGGCACATGGAAGTTCCCGGGCCAGGGATTGAATGCAACCCGCAGCTGCAACCTATGCCTTAGGTGCAGCCATGCTGGATCCTTTAACCCACTGTGTCAGGCCACGGATCAAACCTGCACCCCCATAGTGACCCAAGCCATAGCAGTCAGATTCCTAACCCACTGCACCACAGCGGGAACTCCTGTATATCCTTTTCCTGCCTTTCTCATTTTCTATCTCAGCATATCAGCCCTTGGAGCCCTCATCACAGTGTACACAATGTGTCATTATTGTATTTGTTGACTCTCTCTCTCTCTCTCTCTTTTTTTCTGTCTTGTGGGAGGTCTGCTCCTAGTTGCCTATCTGGTTGACATGGTCAATACTTAGTAGCTATTTGTTGAATGAGTAGCGATACAATGAAATGATATGACACCCTTAGTCAGGGTTGGAGTGAGGTGTAATTAGCTGGGAGGGATGTCTATGTTGTCTTGCGCTCTAGAAGGAAGCTTAAAAGAGCTGGGCTTGCACTGGATGGGAAGGGCACACATTTTTTTTTCTTTTTTTGACTGCGTCCATGGCATGTGGAAGTTTTTGGGCAGGGGATCAAACCTGAGCCACAGCAGTGGCAATGCCAAACCCTTAACTACTAGGCCATCAGGGAGCTCCAAAACCTTTTTCTTTATACATCTTTGTTTGACTTGTGACAGTAAGCATAAATTCTGTAGTTAAAAAAAAGAATTTTTTTTTTTTGGTTAACAAAAAAATTGTATCTGGTCAGAGGGAGCATCAGGACTTGATCCCTGGGCCTTCTGACTCCCAACCTATGTTCTTATCTACCACCCAACACCTGTGTAACTCTTCTGCATACGGCTTCTCAGTGTCACCTCACTGGGGTCCTCAGAGGAAGACAGAGTATGCATTAGTAGTTGGTTGTATTTTATTTTGTAAATTGAGATGTAAATTTCAGAAAGTTAATCAGAGCATAGTTTGATGAATTGTTAAAGATATATCACCTAGGTAACCCATCCCCAGATCAAGATATAGAACATTTTCAGTGGCCTGGAATCCCTGAGATCTGTTTCTAGTCAATTACTGGAACATCCTATACTCTCAAATGGTCATGCATCCAAGTGCCTTTTAAGGATTGGTCTCCCTTGTTCTTGAACTTGATGTAAATGGAATCACACAGTGTGAGCTATTTTTAATCTGGCTCCTTCTGGCTTCTTCCTCAACATAAACTCAGAGATTCATCTGTGATGCTGCTGCTGGTTCCTTTTCATGGCCATATAGTATTCCTTTTCATGGCCATATAGTATTCCAGTATGTGTATTTTTTTCTTTAGATGGACTTTTGCCTTATTTCCAGTTTGGGGGAGGATTATGAAGAAAGCTGCTAAACACCGCTGCTTGTCTTTTGGTGGACACAAACACTTCTCTAGGATGTAGATCCAGGGGTACTTGCTGGGGGATGGGGTAAAATCCTTGTTTTACTAAGAGGGAAACTAAAGAGGCTTCAGAAGCTCTGAAGGGGAAGTGACTTCTCAAGGTCACAAGGTGACTCATGGGGGAGCTTATCCTATCTACCCCAGCCTCCAAGCCCTCTCACCCCTGGCCTTGCCCACCTTCTGCCCCCAGCTGTGGTCTGCTGCTTCTCGCTCCAGCCTTGTGTAGCGGAGTGGCCTTGTGCTGGAAAGAGCCTGGAGGAGTGGCTCAGTCTGGGGCTGGTGCACATCTGGCGGGGGAGCTACCTCCTTGAAGCCCTCATTGACCTTGGAGGTAGCCTGTGTATCTCTTCCTCAGCTCTCTCCACTCAGTTCTGTGGTACCAGCTTCCTGGGAGGTGGTGCTTTAGCCAGTACCATACCTGTCCCACCTGTATCATACCTGACCCTGAACTCTCCAAGGACCGGGACAGAAATGAATATGGAAATTCAGCTTTTTGAATGGGCCTTATTTATTTATTTATTTATTTATTTTTATTGAGGTAAAATAGACACAACTCAGTAAATAGTGCGTACACACATATATAAAATCTACCCCTTTAACCATTTTTAAGTGGACAATTCAGTGGCATTAAGTGTGTTCACACTGTTGGTTCACCCCTTACCACCTTCCAGCTCCATAATTTAAAAATTGTCCCTGGTGGCCTAATGGGTTAAAGATTTATTTAGTGTTGTCATTGCTGTGGCTCAGGTTCAGTCCCTGACTTGAGAACTTCTGAATGCTGAGGGCATGGCCAAAAAAATTTTTTTTCCCAAGTGGAAATTCTGTGCTTATTAAACACTAAGTCCCCATTACCCCCTGGCCCTGGTAACCCCCCTTCCACTTTCTGTCTCTGAGTTTGCCTGCTCTGGGTATCTCTTATAAGTGGAATTCATTGTAATTGTCCTTTTGTGTCTAGTTTTTTTTTTTAAACACTTAGCATAATGTCTTCAAGGTTCATCTGTGTCTTAGCATGTGTTAAAACTTCATTCCTTTTGAAGGCTGTAATCATTCTTTTGAGCATTCTTTTTTTTTTTTTTTTTAATGGGTGCAGCCAGGGCATATGGAAGTTCCCAGGCTAGGGGTTGAATTGGAGCTACAGCTACCGACCTACGCCACAGCCACAGCAACGTGGGATCCGAGCCATGTCTGTGACCTACACCACAGCTCACGGCAACACTGGATCCCCGACCCACTGAGCGAGGCCAGGGATTGAACCTGCAACCTCATGGATACTAGTCAGATTCATTTCCGCTGTGCTACAATGGGAACTCCCCTGAACATATTTTAAAGGCCCTTCAGATCTTCAGGATTGAGTGAAGGCATCCACTTGACAGTGGAAATGAAAATAAATAATATTTATTCACATTTACTAGGTGCCAGCCCTTCCCCTATGTTGTCTCATGTAATCCTCATCACATCCTTATGAATTCGTACTAATATTAGCCTCATTTTACGGGTAAGGGACCTAGGCTCAGAGAAGTTCAGTAACTTGGCCAGGGTCACACAGCAAGTCATTGGTCAGCCACGATTGAACACTGGGTCTGCCTGCCTGCATAGCCCATGCTCTGAGTCTCTACTGCTACCCAGAGCAGCACCCATCCCAGGCATACAGTCATTTCCTCGAATCTTTCTCATCAGTTGATCAGAGCTGCTCAATTGGAACTGAGGGGGGCCAGCTGGCACCAAGGAGGCAGTGGCAGCGGCCCCTGCTCCCTGGCCCAGGTCCCCCTTCCTGGACCCTGGCTTCTGATGAAAGCCTGTTTGTGAAGCAGCCTCCCGGGGCTGGGCAGGGGTCTGCAGGGACGTGGGCCTCAGTGCCCCCAGCACAGGCTGTCAGGGCAGCCACTAGCAGGATGTCACTCTTGGCAGGACTTTTCCCTGAACAAATAGCTACCAGGAGCTTCAGGATTGAGAGGAGAGATAAACAGGAAGAGGGAGAAACTGAGAGCTATTTTCCCTGCTCTTGTGCCCTGTTGTTTTCCTCCCTACTTGTCCCTTGGACCCTGGAGGGTTGAGCTGGTGGAACCTTTCACCTGTCAGAAACCACCTGGAGGCCTGAGGAACCATGCCTGGCCGGTGTTAGGTTTTAGGGTTTCAGGTTTTTTTTTTTTTTTTTGGTCATTTTAGGGCCACACCCATGGCATATGGAAATTTCCAGGCCATGGGTCAAATTGGAGCTGCAGCTGCTGGTCTACACCACAGCCACAGCAATATTGCGTCGGAGCCACGTCTGCAACCTACACCTCAGCTCCCGGCAACGGCAGATCCTTAACCCACTGAGCGAGGCCAGGGATCGAACCCACATCCTCATGGATACGAGTTAGATTCTTAACCCACTGAGCCACAAAGGGGACTCCTTTTTTTTGGTCCAGGTTTTGTTTTGCCTGTTGGACTGGAATAAACCTGAGCGCCGGAGCCAGAGAGGCCCCACTTTGAATCTTGGCTTTGCTGTGTCTTTGCCCTGTGATCTAAGTTAATTCACTCAGCCTCAGTGTGGGTCAGAATGGAGAAATAACATAGTGAACATTCATTGAACACTGGCCATGCGTGTTCAGGAAGGCATCTATAGGGATGATTATCTCAGTTAATCCTCTCAGCCTTTGAAGGTGGGCAGGGTTATTGTCTTTATCGAATAGCTGTTGAGGCACAGAAAGGTCAAGTGTTTCTTTCAAGGTCACACAGCTGGTGGTGGTAGAGCTTGGGCTGGAACTTAGGTAGCTGTGTACTTAGGGTCCTACTATTTTATCAGTTTGCCTCTGGTGCAGAACTTGGCACCCTGGACTATTGGTGGTATGAATTCCTTTCCCTTCTCTTTTTACAGAGAAACCAAGTTTAGTTGGGGTGCTGGGGTGAGGCCTGCAGAGCTCTGGGCCCCCACAGTCCCAGAACAATATTTAACCTTTGCTCAGGAGGTTCCCCTCATGTTGCCTCCTCCGTGCAGCCATCTTAGATTGACACAGGGTGTCATCATGCCTCTTTCCTGTTGCCCCAGCCTGGCCAGCCCATCTCACCCCTCAGAGCAGCATCCTAACTCTCTAGCATGGTCCCCAGGGCTCTTGGGGCTCAGACCGACCTTACCGCATCCTCTTTTCTGGCCTCACAAGTACCTTAATACTTCCTAGGAAGCCTGCATAGTGCCAAGCCTCTCTCTGTCTATGCTGTTTCCTGTGTGCAGAAGGATTTTCTTGTCAGTCAGGTGCTTTTCATCATTCAAAGCCCAGTTTAGTGGCTTCCTCTTCCAAGAAGCCTTCCTGGAGTTCCCGGCCCTGAGTTAGTCTTTCCCTCCTCTGGGCAGCTCAGTGTAATGGGAAAGGCCATGGGGTCCCTGGCTTGTTGTCATCCTCTCTGAGACTCAGTTTCCTCATGTGTGGATTGGGGCACTTAGGAAGAGGAGAGGAGAAAGCCTGGGTTCTCATGTCCTGGCCTGTGTAGAGTTGGCCAGGGCGGGTGAAGCTTGGCCCCCTCAGGGTTAACTCCCTGCCGTGCCAGGGGCGGAAGCGAGGAGGACAGAGTGTGAGATGAAGTCACTTCCCTGCCTGGGGGTCTGCCGTGTGCCTGGCCTTCTACATTAAATCCTGTTTCCTCCTTGGCCTCTGCGTGCCCACCCACTCCAGGCTCCCATGACCCTGAAGGTCACCAGCAGGTGGGGCTCCCGTTGGAATGTTGGCCTGTCATTCATCCGGTGAGGTCACTTCCTGTCTGGATAAGCTGGCCACCTTTCCTGCCACAGCCTTCCACGTGGGGGTTTTATGGGATACATGGGTGTGGGTTTCAAGGGAGGCTACCCGAGGTCAAGTTCAGTGCCCAGCCTACGCCCTTTATTCTGAGGGCACTGAGGCCCAGGGAGGGCAGGGCACTTCCCGGGGTCAGGCCTCTGGGCCACACTCCCATTGTGGGGCCTCTCTGGGCTCCCCCTGGGGTCGCAGGGCTGCCAGGTAAGGTGAGGAGATCACTCAGTCTCCCTGAGCCTCGTTTTCTTCTTCTGTGGAACCTGGGGGCGCCTGTGTGTCAGATCTGCATCGAGAACAAATCCCATTGGCCAGGGAAGTCCTTGACCTTGTTAAACCCTCTCTTCACTGCAGGGACCCTGAGGCTCATTGGAGGCTCAGGAACTGACCTGGGTCTCTGGTGGGGGATGGTGCTGGGAGTGTGCCCAGGATTTTCTGACTTCAACATCCTGGTTTCTTTTCGGGGGAGGGCAACTTGGGGACATTGTCACTCCTCTCATCTTCTCCCGCGGGGTCAGACTCTCCTTGGGCTGTTGATACAGAACCATGGGTCTTGGCCTCGGTGTATAGTTCTTTTCCACCCCCCCTTTCTATAAATAGTCTATGTTCATATAGGAAAATCAGAGAAAATAAGATATGCAGGAAGATTAGAAAAATCACCTGTGATCCTACTTCCCAGTGATAGCCACAGTTTTCCACTAATATTTGGAGACTTGTCCTTCCAGGCGTTGGTGATGTGTGTGTAAGCGTGATTGTGTGTGTTTGTACATAGGAGCCCTCTCTTCTTTTTAATGGGACAAAACTCTAAATTACTCTTTAGCAGGATTTTTTTTTTGTCTTTTTTGCCATTTCTTCGGCAGCTCTCGTGGCATATGGAGGTTCCCAGGCTAGGGGTCCAATCAGAGCTGTAGCTGCTGGCCTACACCAGAGCCACAGCAACGCAGGATCCGAGCTGCGTCTGCGACCTACACCACAGCTCACGGCAACGCCGGATCCTTAACCCACTGAGCAAGGGCAGAGATCGAACCCGCAACCTCATGGTTCCTAGTCGGATTCGTTAACCACTGCGCCACGACGGGAATTCCTAAATTACTCTTTAGTGTCTCTCCCCCGCCACAACTGAACAAGTGCAGTAGGCACTTTCCTCTGTCAGTAAACAGCTCCTTTGAGGTTGAACACACATCACCAGTGTTCAGCTTGATGACTGTACAAAGTGAGCACAGCCTTCAGAGCCTCACCAGGTCAAGGAGTAGGATTCCTCCAGCCCCTAGACCCTGTGCCCCATCACCACCCTCTCCTTCCTGCTCCAGATGTGACTTCTTGCCTGACTTCCAGCACCTTACACTAGTTTGGCCTGACGTTGAGTTTTAGATAAATGGAATCATATGGTATTTGCTTATGTTGGCTTCTTTGGCTCCGCATTCTGTTAGTGACAGTCACCTAATGATCCATCCAGTTTAATGACAATGTGATGATGTGTTGGACATTGAACTCTGTTGATGTAAAAAAGATTTCCAGTCTTTGACTAATATAAACAAATCTGTACCGAACACCTTGTAGCCATATCTTTGATTCTTTCCTTTCACTCAATTGAGGAATTGCTGAGTTGAAGGGTGGCACATTTTTAAGGTACTTTAGAATTTTTTTTTTTTTTTTTTGCTTTTTAGGGCTGCACCTTCAGCATATGGAAGTTCCCAGGCGATGCGTCAAATTGGAGCTACAGCTGCTGGCCTATGCCACAGCCACAGCAATGCAGCGTCCGAGCCAAGTCTGCGACCTACACCACAGCTCATGGCAACGCTAGATCCTTTAACCCACTATAAAGGAGGCTAAGGATCGAACCTGAATCCTCATGGATACTAGTTAGGCTTGTTACCCCTGAGCCATAACAGGAACTTCCAGTATTTTAGAATTTTTGCCAGATTGTCCTCCAGGGAGCTGTGCTAATAAGTTACATCCTGCCAGGCGCTTAGGAGGGAGCCAATTCCTGCCACCACGTGGAGACCAGGTGTTTTCATCCTGCTGTACCTTTGATACTGTGAAAGGCAATGTGTGGCATCTCATTGTTCCCAGTTTTTATTTTTTATTTTGTTTTGCTTTTTAGGGCTGCACCCATGACATATGGAAATTCCCAGGCTAGGGGCTGAATTGGAGCCGCCGCTACTGGCCTACACCACAGCTCATGGCAACGCCGGATCCTTAACTCACTGAGCGGGGCCAGGGATCGAACCTGTGTCCTCATGGATACTAGACTGGCTTGTAACCACTGAGCCATGCAGGAACTCCCTGTTCCCAGTTTTAAAATTACACGTTAGGGTGAACATCTTTTCTCACATTTATTGGCAATTTGCATCTCTTCTCTGTTGGATTTTTATTTTTGGTATGTTTACTCTCAAGACATACTTGTTTTCTCATGTGGGAGAAAACCCCTCCATATTGAATATGATAAACAATAAAAATATGTTGCAGATGTCTTTTATCCAAGTTGTCATTTGTCTTTTAAGTTTGTGGTTTCTGTGTTGGTTAAAGCTGACTATTAAAAAAATTTTTAGGGGAGTTGCCTTATGGCACAGTGGGTTAGGGATCTGGCATTGTTGCTACAGTGGCCTGGGTCAGTGCTGTGGCTTGGGTTCAGTCCCTGGCTCGGGAACTTCCTTATGCCGTCGGTATGGCCAAAAAAACTAAAGAAAATTTTTTATGACATATAGTTGATTTACGTGTTGTATTAAATTCTGCTGTACAGCAGAGTGACTCATTTATACATACGTATTTTCTTCTATTTTTGTTTTATTTTGTTTTTGGCTGTACCCACAGCATGAAGAAATTCCTGGACCAGGGATCAAACCTGAACCATAGCAGTGACCCGAGCCACAGCAGTGACAATGCCAGTTCCTTAACTACTAGACCACCAGGGAACTCATATATGTATATGTATATATATATATATGTATATGTATGTGTATATATATATATATATATAATATAGTATTCTTTTCCAGTATGATTTATCATAGGATATTATAGTTCCTTGTGAAAAGCTGACCATTTTTTGATGTAGTCTGATTATTGATATTTAACTGTGTCCTCTCTAGTGTTTTGCACAGAAAGTCCTTTTCTGCCCCAAAGATATATAAATATTTACTCATCTCTTTTTTGCTTCTTTGGTTCCCTCTGTAGCGTGTCATTGTTCATCCTTCTGTAGTTCTTTCCAAAGCTTGATGTTAGGTGAGGGACAGATTAGAGGTTAAGAGCATGCACTTGGAGGCTTTCAGCCACCAGCCTTGAGCAGGTTACTCAGAGTCTCATGCCTCAGTTTCTGTACCTGCAAAATGGGAGTAATGCTAAGACATAGTGACCAAAAGGATAGGGTGGGGGTTAAATCACAGCTATTTGCAAGCCTTTTATTCTCAATACTCCTTCTTAAAAATTGAAGACCATGGGAGTTCCCGTTGTGGCTCAGGGGTTAAGTGGTTCAGTGGTTAACAAATCCGACTAGGAACCATGAGGTTGCGGGTTCAATCCCTGGCCTTGCTCAGTGGGTTAAGGATCTGGCGTTGCCATGAGCTGTGGTGTAGTTTGCAGACGTGGCTCAGATCCTGAGTTGCTGTGGCTCTAGTGTAGGCCGGCGGCTACAGCTCTCATTCGACCCCTAGCCTGGGAACCTCCATATGCCGTGGGAGCGGCCCAAGAAATGGCAAAAAAAAAAAATTAAAAAATTAAATTGAAGACCGCAAAGAGCTTTTGTTTATGTGGATGATATACATAAATTGATATTTACCATATTAGAAATTGAGATAGTATATTTAAAAAATATATTTATACATTCACTTAAAAATAATAATAGCAAACCCCTTATATGTTAACATATAATTTTTTTTTCTGAACAATAATTGTTTTCCAAAACAAAAAATATAGTGGGAAGAGTGGCAGTGTTTTGCTGCCTTGCAAATCTCTTTAATGTCTGGTTTAATAGAAGAGAGCTGGAGTCTCAGATCTGCTCCTGCATTCAATCTGTTGGGATATGTTGTTTCAACTGAAGTATAGGAAGAAAATCCAGTTTCACACAGGTAAGTTGTTGGAAAGGGGAGGAGTGTTTCGTTAGCCTCTGGATATTTTCCTTTGATACTATGTAGACGTTCAACAAATGAGAGTTTCTTAAAGGGAATATGGAATCTGAAAACATATTAATGACCTTTTCGTATTTTGTTACATGAAAGTTCGTTGGACTCTCTTTTTAAAAATTTTATTGGCATATTGTTGATTTAAACTGTTGTGGTCTTTTCACGTGTACAGCAAAGCGAATCAGCCATGCATATACGTATATCCATTCCTCTTCAGATTCTTTCCTATATTGTTTATCACAGAACCTTGAGTAGATTTCCCTGTGCTATATAGCATATCCATGTTAGGTATCTATTCCACACGTAGTGGTGTATCTATGTCTGTCTCAACCTCCCAATTCACCCCTCTTTCCCTGTTTCCCCTTTGGTAATCATAAGTTTGATTTTGAAATATGCAAGTCTGTTTAGATTCTACGTATAAGTGATATCATATGATATCTGTCTTTCTCTGTCTGACTGACTTTGTATGAAAATATCTAGGTCCATCCAGATTGTTGTGAATGGCATTATTTTCTTTTTCATGGCTGAGTACTATTCCATTGTATATATGTACCACATCTTGATCCGTTCATCTCTTTAATGGACATTTAGGTTGCTTCTATGTCTTAGTTGTTGAATAGTGCTGCAGTGAACACTGGGGTGCATGCATCTCTTTTTTTTCTAAAGTTTTTTGGCTGCACCTGCAGCATATGGAAGTTCTGGGGGCCAGAGATTGAATTTGTGCCACAGCTGTGGCAACACCAGACCCTTAATTTACTGCACCACAGTGGGAACTCCTATCTTTTTGAATTATGGTTTTCTCTGGATATATGCCCAGGAGTGGGATTGCTGGGTCGTATGGTAGTTATTTAGTTTTCTAAGGAAACTTCATACTTTTCTTCATAGTGTTGTACTAAATTACATTCCCACCAACAGTGTGTGGGGGGGTCCCTTTTGTTGGACTCTCTTGCTTTATGAATGGATCTTTGACCCAGGTTGTGTGTATCAGTCATTGGGAAAATATTGGTTTGCTTAGTTGCACAGATCTTCCAAATGTGGGCACGTTTCATTTCATCCTAACCAAAAATTGCACACGTTAACATCATCAACCATATCCTCACTGAAGCTTTATGTTTTGAGAAGCCGTCAAATTCATAGTGGCTGATGCAAATTTTACAGAGTTCTGATTTTTCCCCTAAAAGTTCAAACTTTATCACCAGCACCAAGTCTTATCAGTTGTTTTCCTTGAAGAGACAGGCTCACTTTGTTTTGTTTTGTTTTGTTTTAATTTTTAAATTTAAGAAAACTTTATGGCTGCACACATGTCGTATGGACATTCTTGGGCCAGGGATGGAATCTGAGCCACAGCTGTAGCCACGCCGGATCCTTTAACCCACTGCGCCAAGCCAGGGATTGAATCCACACTTCTGCAGAGACATGAGCTGCTGCAGCTGGGTTCTTAACCCATTGCGCCACAGTGGGAACTCCTTCACTTTGTTCCTTTTTGAGGAAATGTCTGCCTGTCCCCAATTCTGAATAACCAACCTTTGTTTGCCAGCTGTGCTTTCAGGTAAAAGTGCTCCATAGCCAAAGAGGCTGGTTCAGACAACTGCTCAGAACAGCTGCAGACACCTGTTGTGTTCTAGTAACCAGCCCATGTGCTCTTCCCAGGTCTTCACACAGCATGTATGTGCAAGGGCTGAGAGTCAGTGAAATTTGTCAGTTTCACTGCTGCATCAAGGACTCTTAAGTAACACTGGTGAATTTTGTCACTGTGAGTGATGAGCCCAATTTGGGGCCACTGCCATGCCTCCTGCTGAGCCTCAGGCAGTTTTGCCGACCTTGGCCTTTGCGCCTCATGACGGAGGCAGTGATGTCTTAGTACTGTCCTGAGAACACTTTTGACCTTGCTTTATTCTTTGAAGCAAGAGAGCTCTTTCTGGTCAGGGTCTTCCCTGGCCATGGGTGGACGTGCTTCTTAAAGCAAAGCAGATGAGCAGGGAGATGCAGGGAGAGGGGTAAGAGGCCCTTGGTCTTGGCCCTGCTGCCCACTGTCTCTGCAACTGTGGGCAGGTCTCTGGCCTACTCTGGACCTTTGTCTCCTCATCTATAAAATGAGAGGAATAGACTAAAGTTTCAAAGGCAGCGATGACTCTAAGACACATTTTAGTGCCCAAGGTTTTAGACCCTGTACCATGTCTGCACGTGCGTGTGTATGTGTGTGTGTGTTGAGGGGGGGAGGTGAGGCCCAGGGCAGGTGGTGGGCTGGTCTGAGCCCCTGCCCAGACCTGAAAGTTCTATCCGCCTTCCCTCTCCAGCCTTCTTCCCCAGCCCTCCCCTGGCCCGGTGGGGGGTGGGGGTGGGGGTGGGAGAGGAGGGGGAGTGGGGGAGGTGGGGATTAGGGGGAGCCCTGCAACATGCTGACTTCCTCTGTGTTTGTTCTGCAGCTGAGGCAGATGTTTCCTGCAGCTGGCCACTCAGCCTCCTGCCCTATTTTTAGCTCCATTGTTACCCACCCCAGGCATCTGGCTGCTGGGGGTGTGTAAGAGGCTGTGGCCATGAAAGGTTCACTCTTCCCTGGGATGGGCTTGCTCTCTGCCTTCTGCCACGTCCCTGGGTTAAGCTTCCCGGCGTCCATGGGGAAAGTGAGGGTGGCTTCAGGAGAAGGGGGGAGTAACAGGTGGATGATGCAGTAGAAAGGGCCCAGGCTGTGGAACCAGAGGCCTGGCTCTATTGTTATGTCATGCAGGGAATTCTCTGAGCCTCAGTTGTTCCATCTGTTAAATGGCACAGTAGCTTGTGCTTCTGCCTTTCTCGTAGGGTTGTTCTTGAAGCCGAAATGAGAGAGTGCATGTAAAAATTGTTTAGCAAAATGACATTTGGAACCTATACCTCTTGTGGGTTCAACCCTGTGGGGGTCCCAAAGGAGCATCAGATCCAGAGTTGGGAGATGACGTGTCTTACCAAACACCAGGCCGGTGGGCTCAGGGCCAGGGCCTGGTGGGGTACAGGCTGTGTGCTGGAAGGCTTGGAGGGGAAGGGGATGTTTCCACGGGACGTTGATGGATGGGGTGAAGGGGCAAGAGTGGGAATGCCTTCCTGGTTGAGCGGCCAGGGAGGGCCGACGTGTGGAGGCAGGAAGAGCTGGATGTGTCCTGGGAGGACTGAGCAGTGAAGGGCCTTGAGCCTCTCTCTCTGGCTGGCAGCTCTGGAGCTGCTCCCCTCCTAGGAGCGGCCCCATGGTGGGTCTGGGGGCAGGAGGCACTGCAGCTCCCCTCCTGAGCTGGCAGCTGGCGCAGCAGCTCTGCTTGTGGCTGTTTTGCACATTGGACTTTCTTGAAAGATTGATTTTGCACAAACGGTCGAGCTGCTAATATGTCTGAAAACAACCCATCTCGTCCAGCCGGCTCGCTTTCCAGGCAGAAACCAAGTTTGGCCAGAGAGGGGTGCATTGAACTTCAGGCCTTTCAGAGAGCCTGCGCTGGAGGGGATCGTTGCCTGGGGCTTTTCCTGCTCCATGTCACAGGGCAGCTGGGACCAGGGGTTGGAATGCAGGGTGTGGGGAGGGTAAAGAGGGGACGGTGAGGGTGGGGATGGGGGTCTTGAAGTGCCAGGCCAGGGAGTTAAGACTGGAGGCCGCAGGAGTGGGAGGGATGGGGACAGAATTCTGAATTGGGTTGTGGTTCTTCCCAGCTCCTTAAAACGATACTTCCGGTCCCTACAGTGTTGCTGGAGGTCAGAAGTGAGGTTCAGGCCTAAATTCCCACTGGCTCTTTGAGCCCTGGTCCCTGGAAGCACCCAGGAGAGTGTTGGTAGGGGTTTCAGGAATCTAGGTTTCTGCTGACCTTGAAATGCCCAAATTCCCAGCTTTTTGGAGCAATATCCCTAAGCCTGTGAGTGTGTTGAGGTACTTTTTATTTATTTATTTATTTATTTATTTTTTGCTTTTTAGGGCTGAACCCACGGCATATGGAGGTTCCCAGGCTAGGGGTTGAATCAGACCCATAGCTGCCGGCCTACGCCACAGCCACAGCCACGCCAGATCTGAGCCACGTCTGCAACCTACACCACGGCTCATGGCAACGCCAGATCCTTAACCACTGACCCAGTCCAGGGATCAAACCCGCATCCTCATGGATACTAATCAGGTTCGTTACCCCGGGGCCACAGTGGGAACTCCGAACGTGTCCAGGCACTCTTAACCCCTCTCTGCCCAAGACCTCCCCCTAGTACTCCACCCTCCTTGTCCTCCCAATCCGAGGTGGACAGAGCTTCAGGCTCTTTTAGGCACAGAATGAATGTCCTTCTCTGAGTTGACTGTTGCCCCCCCTGGAGATTTCGACCCTCCCCTCCTGCTTGTCCCTGAAAGAACCTACAGGCAGGGTCCCTCCCAGCCAGATAATACTTTCTTGTTTGCCAGGGAGTTCCCCCTGCTCCGAAGGGCCCTGAGAGGGATGAGACACTCCAGATGGGGAGACTCTTGTGGTCTCTCTGCCTTTTTGGAGGAATAGAGCCCCAGCTTCCACCGATAGTGGGGAACGAACATTTAGCAGCTTGAAACTTTCTGGCTTCCTGCAGCTGGCTTAGGGAAAGGTCCTGCACCACACCGACTATCAGTCATGGTGCTGGGATGCATGTGAGTCTCCTCAGCTACCCTGTGGGCCGGGGACAGTGTCTTTTGTATTCTCTGAGCCTCCGTGGCCCCCCATGTGGACTGGGTTCACGGAATCCTGGTGTTGCCCTGTTTGAGCCAGACCAGCACAGAACCCTATGCTTTCCTGCAAAAAGGGGAGGAAGGAAATTGTGCCTTGCGGTGTGCGGTCATTGAGGGCCAACCCTAAACGTATTGGAGTGTTAGTCACTCTTGTTAATTAGTTCTAATTAGTCAGGATCAGATTTGGCTGTGAGTAATAGGAAAAGCCACGTAACGGCGGTCTACGCAAGATGGAAGTTTATTTCTCTGTCCTGTCCAAGCCCAGAGCTTTGCGGTGCAGGCCTGGTGTAGCAGTCCCGCTCCACTGGTTCCTAGGCTGCGGTTCCATGCGCTTGTGGCTCCAGACGGCCCTGAAACCTCGGGCATCACGTCTGTGTTCCAGGCAGCAGCGTGGAGGAAGGGGGGCTCCTGGGGAAGGATTGGAACTTGCCAAGGGGCACTGCCCCTTATGTTCCGTTCAGCTAGAATTAGTCCCCTGGCCCCGTGAAGCTGCAGGGGGGATGGGGAGCATAGTCTTGGCTCTGGGCAGCCATGTGCTCAGCTGTCCCTGACCCTCATCTGATTTCTTTAACACAGGGGTTTGGGGGCGGTGAAGAAGGCTTTGCAGGCATTTTGATCAAACCGGAGGATGTTCCCAGACTGAGAAGTGGGGTCATTGCATTGGGGGCAGTAGCCTTACCCAGGGAGATTTCTCAGGAGGGGGCCAGTCCTGCCTTGGGACCAGAAAGCCACATGCCCCTGACCCAGAAGGGTGAGAGGTTTTCGAGGGAGCCTGGTGGCATGGTCAGAATGGGGCGGGGGGGTGGACCACTCTTTTCTCAGAGGGTTGGGGCGGGCTGAGAAGATGTGGCCTGTGGAGCTTCCTGGTGACCTAGTGGTTAAGGATTTGACGTCGTCACTGAGAAAGTGTGGCCTGTGTCTGGGCTGTGGGGCCTGAGGAGAGGACTCCCTCACTGACAGACAGGGCTCAGGAGGCAGGGGGACTCGGAGGCTCAGAAGAGAGAAAGAACTGCCAGCACCAGGAACATGTGGCCTGGATGCAGTGATGGTGGGGCTCCACAGGAGTGCTCCCCCCACCCAGTCTCCGGGGTAGCTGAGCCTGGAGGGTGCAGGGCCGCTCTAGGCATCACCTATGTGCCCCATTGTTGCCTCTTGTTGGGTTCTGCAGAGATCTGGAGCTTTAAATGAAATCTCTTGATTTTCAGGTACTGGTAGCTAATGAGAGTGGGAAGTACCAAAACTATGAGGCTTGAGTACTTGGCACATGTGGACTCCAGATGTTCTCCCTCCACGAGTTCCCGTCGTGGCGCAGTGGAAACGAACCTGACTAGGAACCATGAGATTGTGGGTTCGATGCCTGGCCTTGCTCAGTGGGTTAAGGATCTGGCGTTGCCGTGAGCTGTGGTGTAGGTTGCAGACGTGGCTTGGATCCTGTGCTGTTGTGGCTGTGGTGTAGGCCGGCAATGGAAGCTCTGATTCAACCCCTAGCCTGGGAACCTCCATATGCCATGGCTTGCAGCCCTAAAAACCAACCAACCAACCAAACAAAAAAGGTTCTCCCTCCAGATGAGGTGGCCTGTTGGAGTTTTCAGTTTGGGGGGAAAGGAAAACTGGGGACTATGTGGAAAAGTAGCTTCTCGTAAGATAGCTTAACATTAATTTTTTTTTTAATTTAAAAAGTGTTTTCAATACCAGTTTTTTTATTTTGAAAAATTTCCAACTTACAAGTTGAAAGGTGGGTACAGTACATGCAGGTCCTTCCTCACCGGTTGCTCCATTCACCCCATCCCCCAACTGCGTGAAAGTCACAGACATCAAGAAGCTTCATCTCTGAACACTTCAGCCTGTATCTTCTGAGAACAAGGATATTGCCCTCGGTATCTCCACTGTCATTATCACACCAAAGAAGTTACCTCATTTATCCAACAGACAGTCTGCGTTCAAGTTTCCTGACTTGTCCTCAAAATGTCCATTATAGTCGCCCGCCCGTCCCCAATCCAAGATCCCATGCAGACTGAGCTTCCTGTCAGGCACAGCTGACCCACCATGGGGACCTCCAGAGGTGGGGGGCTCTCTAAGGCCTGCATGCAGGCAACTAGGGGTGCTGGAAAGGGCCCTTTTCCTTCCAGAGGGCCCCAAATTAGGAGTTCCCTACTGGAGCATCTGGTGACAATTGCCAGGATCTTTGCTGACTGCAGAGCAGGCCACAGCCCCTTCTCTGCTCCTCACCTGTCAGGTGAGCCAAAAGGGGATGCGTTCGCCCCTCCCTCAGGACAGGGGCCTGCTGCTCCACCTGTAGCCTCTCCCAGACCAGGGGTCCATCTACAGAGGGACCACCCCCCCCACCCCCGCTCTGCTGCTGGCCCCCTCTTACCACAGCTCCTCAGCCAGCTGCCCAGTCACGCTGCCCACCTTTGTCCCACCTCCAGGCCACCTTGAGGTATCATCTCAATGTGTGACAATGATGACATCCATCTCCCTGCCAGAACTCAGACCTTCTGACAAGGCTCGCCAGTGTCTGCAGGCCCACTTCACCAAGGCAGCCCACCTGCTGGACACTGGGCAGTATTCCCAAACATTCCGCCTCTTCCTCCTGTTTTTTGTTTTTTTCCTTTCTGGCCGCCCTACGGCATGTGGAGTTCCTAGGCCAGGGGTCAAATCCTAGCTGCAGTCTTGACCTAAACTGCAGCTGCAGATTCTTAATCTACTGTGCTGGGCCGGGGATCGAATCTGCATCCCAGCGCTCCCAAGATGCTGCCAGTCCTGTTGCACCATAGCGAGAACTCCTCTACCTTCTGTTTTTAACTTTTAATTAATTAATTAATTAATTTTTTTTGTCTTTTTACCATTTCTAGGGCCGCTCCCTCGGCATATGGAGGTTCCCAGGCTAGGGGTCTAATTGGAGCTGTAGCCACCGGCCTACACCAGAGCCACAGCAACGTGGGATCCGAGCCGTGTCTGCGACCTACACCACAGCTCACAGCAACGCTGGCTCCTTAACCCACTGAGCAAGGCCAGGGATCGAACCTGCAACCTCATGGTTCCTAGTCAGATTCGTTAACCACTGCGCCAAGACAGGAACGCTTGTTTTTAACTTTTAAACTTTTTTTTTTGTTTTTTTTTTTCAGTTTAAAAAACTAAAAATGTTTTGGAAACAATTTAGCGGGCAAAGGTCACCTGTGATTTCAGATTCCATTATTATTATTTTTTTTAAATTGACCTTATCCTAGTTTTAATGAGAAGGAGGCTGAAGGGCAGAGGCTGTGAAGGGACAGATCTGGGTGACCCTCAGAGATGTGAGGTGAGGGGCCACGCAGCAGGACTCTGCCTCTGTCATGCTGTGGAGCCTGGGGACCTCCACATTGTTGGCCCTGCTTAGCTGTTTCCTCTCTGTCAGGTGGGAGTTTGTAAACCCTGTCTTACCTCCCTTGAGAACTGTTGTCAGTAGCAGAGACAGAAAAACCACAAAGACACAAAAAACCTATCATGGGAACACAGACGACAACAGGCAGAGGTCACTCAGGCGGCAAAGGCATGGAGCTGAGGGAGCCCGGGGCACCTGGGGGTGGGTGGGCTGGGGATGGCCCAGGTGAGGATCTGTGGCCTTTGTCCAACTTTTAAACTTTACAAAGAACTTTTTTATGTTTTTGCACCCCCCCCCCCCCCCCCCCCGCAGCATGTGGAAGTTCCCAGGCCAGGGATCAGATCTGAGCCGAAGTTGCAGCCTATGCCACAGCTACGGCAATGCCAGATCCTTCACCTACATCCCAGTGCTCCAGAGAGGCCGCTGATCCTGTTGTGCCATAGTGGAAACGCCCAAAGAACTACTTCTTATTTTTTAATTTTATTTTTTAACATTCCCAAAGTTACCATTTCCGTTGTAGGATATTTATTTAATTTTTACAATCTTTTTACAGCTGCACCAGCTGTATATGGAAGTTCCCAGGCTAGGGGTCAAATGGGAGCTGCAGTTGCCGGCCTATGCCACAGCCACAGTAATGCCAGATCCAAGCCGCATCTGCCACTTATGCTTCAACTCTTGGCAACACTAGATCTTTTTTTTTTTTTTTTTGTCTTTTTGCCATTTCTAGGGCTGCACCCTTGGCACATGGAGGTTCCCAGGCTAGGGGTCGAATCGGAGCTGTAGCTGGTGGCCTACGCCACAGCCACAGCAATGCCAGATCCGAGCCACATTTGCAACCTACACCATAGCTCACGACAACACCGGATCCTTAACCCACTGAGCAAGGCCAGGGATCGAACCCGAAACCTCATGGTTACTAGTCATATTCGTTAACCACTGAGCCACGACGGGAACTCCTGGCAACACTAGATCCTTAACCCACTGAGGGAGGCCAGGCATTGAACCCGCATCCTCACAGACACAATGTAAGGTCCTTAACCCGTGGAGCCACAGTGGGAACTTCCATTGTAGGAAATTTAGAACTGATGGATAAGCAAAAAAGAAATACCACATTTAGTCCCTCAGCTCAGGAATGAATATAATGTTTGAATGTCTTAAATGTTTTGTGCCAACTTGTTGAGAGCTGTCCTTGGTCCCATCAGTAAAGCGCCAGGCAGGGTGGGAAGGTGAAGGGATGGCACTGATTTATTCTGTCAGCAGTTATGTGTCTGTCTCCTTCTCTGAGCCAGGCAGCTGGACAGAGTCGGGAAGAACATAAGTTGGGCCCTGCTGGGAACAGTGTGCAGCAGAAGGGAATGGAGTGTCTCATTTTGCGATGCTCACAATAGGCTATGGGAGTTGAGAAGGAAGGTGGGCGTGTTGTCTGGCAGAGCTTCCTGGTGGAGCTGGGCTTTAATTTCTAAGGATGAGTGGAGTGTGGAAGGGTGGGGGAAAAGGGCAGACCAGGTGGGTGGGGTGCGAGATGTGCTGCTTGGTGCCTGGCGCTCCTCTGTGAGTCCTGAAAACTGCAGATGCTGTTCAGCTCCTGGGGCCCAGGAGCCGTCTGGTGCTGGGGCCATGGCCTGGACAAATTAGGTACCAGCCTGCTCTTGGGAAGTCAGGGAGGCTGCTGCTACACACAGAATCCCGTCTGTGAGGTGATGGAGAAATAAAAGGGAGTCATAAGCTGGAGAAGGACTGAGGGAGGGTGGTGTGGGTAGACGGCATCACCAGGGCCTCAGAGGGGCTTCTGAGGAGGGACATTTGAGCTAAGGCTACAGGAAGGGGCAGACACATGGACGAGCCGGAGAGCATTCCAGGCGGAAGGGTGGTGGGTGTGAAGCTTTCATGATGAGGAGAGGGCCTGACATGCTGGAAGGAGGAGGACATGGGGCATTGTGGCGGGGGTGGGATGGGGTGGGGTGGCCTGTCTGCCGGGTTAGAGGTTTGCATGTGACAGTGTGATGGAAGGAAATGACATGACCCCTGCCTGAGTGCCCCCTGCCTGGGGTCGTCTGTGTTCCCATGATAACTACTCTGTTCCTACAGCCTGCTGGGCTTTTTTGTGTTTTTGTGGTTTTTCTGTCTCTGCTACTGTCAACAGCCCTTAACCTCCAGAGGCGAGACAGGGTTTATGACTCCCACTTGACAGAGAGCAAACAGCTAAGCAGGGCCAGTGAAGAGATTTGGGGCTTTCGAGATCCTTCTGGCTGCTGCATGGAGGGTGGATTGTTGGGGGGAAAGAGGGAAGGAGAGACTCCTAGAGGCCATGTAGTCGTCTCCTTAGGGGCCAGGGGCCAGTGATGGCAGAGCAGCTGGGCCAACTAGGGGTGCAAATGGTTCATCTATGAGTGTGGTTTGAGAGCAGGCAGGGGACTTGCCCAAGGCCCCTGAGTAGAGCTGGGCCCTTTAGTCTTGATTAAGGCCAGGAGCAGACTGAAACCTCCCTAGGTGGCTTACTGGACAGAGCAACACGGGGAAAATTATAATTGTGTGTTACCAGAGCAGGGCTGCTGCTGTGGCCCAGCGCCTCTCTGCCCAGGATGTGAGCCAGGAGTGGCTAAGCACACTTATTCCTCCACAGCATTCTTTTTTTTTTTCTTTTTTTTTTCCTTCTCCTGTGCCTGCAGCATGTGGGAGTTCCTGGGCCAGGGATCAAACCCACACACCACAGCAGTGCCAGTGCCAGGTCCTTAACCCTCTGAGGCACCAGGGAACTCCTCAAACATTCCTTTTATAGGCAGCCTCTGGGCATGGCCCTGGTCCTGTCTCGGAAGGTTTAGATCTGGTACCAGTGGTTGCAAGGAGGGGATGTGGAGAAGGCGGGGAGCCTGTGCAGGGAGGGCGGGGCCTGTGGTGATACCGATGGTGCTGTTGTGGGGTGTTGGACTGGGTGTAGGGCTGGGTGGGTGTTGTCTTAAACACACGTTCACTTGTTTCATTCCTGTGTGATCCAATTACGGAGGTACAGTTACAGTCCTCAGTTTATAGTTAGGAATACAGAGAAGTGAAGCCATGTGCTATGCAACTAATATGTGGTAGAGATGGGAAAATTCTGGCCCCCAGAGACCGCGCTTCACATAGAGTTGAAACCACGGTATCCCCAACCAGGTATAAGGACACTGGGGGCCCTCACTTTTCTATCCGTAGTGAGAATGCTAGCACTGCTTACCTGGGGCTTCTTCATGCCTCCAACAGAAGGTTGTTAAGTTCTCACCTGCAACAGGCATTGGGCTCAACTCTAAGGACCCAGAGCTGACCGAGGGGGTCCCTCAAGGACCACAGCAGACCTGAGACTCGGCCGTGCTGTCCGACGGGAGCATAGCTTCCCCTGGTGTCTGAAAGTTGAGGGAGTCTATGAAAGCTTTGTGAGCCGAAACGGGCATAGAGCAGAGAAGCAGTTACCTTAGGGCACCTCTTGCTAACAGTGCACAACATAAGTTAGATAAAGCACAGATGCTCACCCACACAGGTCAGCGCTCTGGGGCTGGATGCTGAGATCTGAGTGTGGTTCCTGGAAAGGAGCTTGGCGGGGCCGCTCCCGCTGCTGGAGGTGCATTTTCTCCATAACTTAGGTTCCTGCAGAACAAACACTCAACACTGTTTTTGTTTTTCACTTTGCTTTGGTAAAAGCAAAGTCCTTTCTAGGTTCCTTTCTGTTAGTGAAGAGTTGCTAATGTATGTCTTTTGTTAAAGCAAATAGAGTTACACAGGCTTGCTTTTTTTTTTTTTTTTTGTCTTTTTGCCTTTTCTAGGGCTGCTCCCTTGGCATATGGAGGTTCCCAGGCTAGGGGTTCAATCAGAGCTATAGCTGCTGACCTATGCCACAGCAACACCAGATCCGAGCCAAGTCTGCGACCTACACCACAGCTCAGGGCAATGCTGGATCCCTAACCCACTGAGCAAGGCCAGGGATCGAACCTGCAACCTCATGGTTCCTAGTCGGATTCATTAACCACTGAGCCATGATGGGAACTCCACACAGGCTTTGAAAAATGGGGGAAACCTGTATAAAGTGAGCCACATGTCCTTTAATTGAAGTAAAGTTGGTTTACAATGTTGTGTTAGTTTCATCATGCGTCATGTTAAATAGCCATATTAAAAAGTAAAGAGAAATAGTTGAACTAAATTTGAGTCACATATATTATTTAACCCAATACATCAAAATATTATCCTTTTGACACATTATCAGCATAAGTTGCTCCTGAGATGTTTCACTTTTTACACTAAGTTGTCAAAATCCAGTGTGCATTTTGATGTATTTATTTATGTAGGCTGCATCTCTGGCATGTGGAAGTTCCTGGGCCAGGGATCGAACCTGTGTCACAGCAGTGACAACACTGGATCCTTAACCTGCTGAGCCACCAGAGAACTCTGCCAGTGCGTATTTTATCTGTGCAGCACATCCCATTGTGGAACAGGCACACTGCAAGGGCTCAGCACCCACGCGCAGTTGGTGGTGACTATATTGCCAGCCCAGCTCCAGAGTCTGATTGATCAGTGCCCCCACTTCTGCAGGGTGTGGTACTGGCTGGTTTTTGTGAAACACTCACTGACCAGGCCCTGTTCTGAGGACTTTATATATGTGTACAGTGGACCCCCGAACAACACAGGTGTCAACTGCACAGGGCCACTTACACATGAATACCTTTCATTAGGTACCCATTGCAATATTACATGATCTGTGGTTGGTTGAATTCTTGTATGCAGAGCTGTGGGTATGGCTGTAAAGTTATATATAGATTTGATTTTATTTTTATATATAGATTTTAGACTGTTGGAGGGTCAGCGTTCCTAACCCCCAAGTTGTTCAAGGGTCAACTGTGGTATTTAACCTTCACTCAACCCCACAGGGGAAGTACTGCTATTGTCCCCATTTCAGAGATGTGACAACTGAGGTCCAGGGAGGTAGCTTGTGGAGCTAGGGAGGAACATGTGATGAGAGGGGCGAACTCCTCTTGTTTTTATTTTTAAATTTTTAAATGTTTTGGCCTCACCCATGGCATGCAGAAATTCCCAGGCCAGGGATTGAACCTGAGCCAAAGCAGTGGCAATGCCGAGTCTTTAACTGCCAGGCCACCAGGGAACTCCTCCTCTTGTTTTAAAGATCTATTTAGGCAAACTTCGTATGAAAAAAATCACCCATTTTAAGGATACAGTTTGGAGTTCCTGTTGTGGCTCAGTGGTTAATGAATCCGACTAGGAACCATGAGGTTGTGGGTTTGATCCCTGGCCTCACTCAGTGGGTTGAGGATCCGTCGTTGCCCTGACCTGTGGTGTAGGTCGCAGACTCAGCTCAGATCCAGTCTTGCTGTGGCTGTGGTGTAGGCTGGTGGCTACAGCTCCGATTAGACCCCTAGCCTGGGAACCTCCATATGCCCCAGGTGTGGCCCTAAAAAAGCAAAAAAAGACACACACACAAAAGAATTGGGGGGGGTGAGTACTGTGAGCTTTGTATTAGAGATGGGGAAACTGAGACAGGGATGCTGACGTTTCACTTCTACCAAGAACCATATGAAAAGAAATGGACTTGGGCTCCTGAGATGTTTAGAGCTGGGGCCTTAGAAATCAGCTTTGAACCTCTTGTGGGTCATCCCCTATTCTAGGACCCAGAATGGTTGTCTGCCGTGACCCCTTGGCTTGAATACTGCCATTGACAAGGGGCTCACTGCTTCGGCAGGCTGGGTGTTTATGCTGTAGAGTCAGGCAGTCAGTTGAGGAGTTGGAGCTAATAGTCCAGCTCCTGAAGTTTGATTCTTTTTTCTTTCCTTTTTTTTTCTTTTTTTTTTTTTTTGGCTTTTTAGGGCTGCACTCATGACATATGGAGGTTCCCAGGCTAGGGGTTCAGATTGGAGCTACAGCTGCTGGCCTACACCATAGCCACAGCCACGCAGGATCCGAGCCGCAGCTACCTACACCACAGCTCACGGCAACGCTGGATCCTTAATCTACTGAGTGAGGCCAGGGATTGAACCCACAACCCCCACAACCTCATGGTTCCTCGTTGGATTTGTTTCCACTGTGCCACGATGGGAACTCCTGAAGTTTGATTCTTTTTGGAGAAATGAGGCTACTTCTCTGCCAAGGATTCCCAAGGGCGGTTTATTTTCTCTCAGGACCAACTGCCATATACTTGCCCAGGGTCAGGAGGATGGCACGTTCTCGTGTGGAGCGAGGGAGCGTGTGTGGGGTGCTCTCGCTGTCAGGGTCAGCTGTGAAGAGGCAGGGAGGCCAGCTGATGCTGCCACCTACCAAAGACCAGCTGTCCTTCACTGTGAAAATGGACACAGTGAAGCCTGGACCTTTCGAGGTTGTAGGTGGTGGTGGTGGGGGGAACTGGATATTGTAAAGCACCCAGCACCTGTATTTGGGGCAGGAATGTTCTTCCCTTAAAGCAAGGGTTACCTTTTTTTTTTCCTTTTTCGGCTGCATCTAGCATATAGGAATTCCAGGCCAGGGGTCGAATCTGAGCCACGGCTGCAGCAATACTGGGTCCTTAACACACTGTGCTGGGCTGGGGATCACACCTGTACCTCTGTAGTTACACAAGTCACTGCAGTCGGATTCTTGACCCGCTGAGCCACTGTGCGAACTGGTTCCCTTTTCTGATTTACCAAGAGCCCCTCTAGCAACATGGCAGAAGCTCATCAATCCCTTCTCAGAGAAGGGGTTTTTTAAAGAGACAAAACTAAGTATATGGTGTTACAGAGGAAGTACATTTTATTGAGAGAGCTGTCAATATACTAAACCAAAATTGGTATAGTTGTAATATCTGCTCCTGAGTCCGTGAGATAATCCATTAAGTTAAGGTTACATTTTATTTTTATATTTTTTATTTTATTTTTTGTCTTTTTAGGGCCGCACCTGCGGCATATGGAAGTTCGCAGACTAGGGGTCGCATGGGAGCTTGCAGCTAGTGGCCTACACCACAGCCACAGCAATGTCAGATCTGAGCCGCATCTGCAACCTACACCACAGCTCACAGCAACACTGGATCCTTAACCCGCTGAGCAAGGCCAGGGATCAGACCTGCGTCCACATGGATGCTAGTCAGATTCACTTCTGTTGAGCCATGATGGAAACTCCTAAATTTTATTTTTAAAGACACACTAGGGTGGAGTTCCCGTCATGGCTCAGTGGTTAATGAATCCGACTAGGAACCATGAGGTTGGGGGTTCGATCCCTGGCCTTGTCAGTGGGTTAAGGATCTGGCGTTGCCGTGAGCTGTGGTGTATGTAGGTCGCAGATGCGGCTCAGATCCCGCGTTGCTGTGGCTCTGGCGTAGGCCAGTGGCTATAGCTCCGATTCGAGCCCTAGCCTGGGAACCTCCATATGCTGTGGGAGCGGCCCAAGAAATAGCAAAAAGACCAAAAAAAAAAAAAAAAAAGACACTCCAGGGAAAGGGCTGGTGTTGCTCAGCTTTGATGGAGACATTCAGCTGGGGCATGCCTTTGAGGACACTGCCTAGCACGATGGACTCGGAGCCATGGCAGTTAGTTTGATTGTCCCAGGTGTTGAGAACCCCACTTTGCCTGGCAGCTTCCCTACAGCTGGCTTCCTAAGGTGAGGCTAGGTTTGCCTCTTGGATTGTCATGTTCTTCACACTTGTTGAGTGAGATGCAGTCGTGAGAACCTGGGATCCGATGTGGGGCCCCGAGACCACCAGGCACAGAGTTGTCCAGAGTTGTGCAGTCCTGTCATCTGCAGTCGGGGAGCAAGGAGCTAAGGTCTGATTACAGTGATGTGAAGGGCGTGCTGAGTGCCTGCCCCGTTTCCAGAACCTGCCCAGCTGCTGTGTGATGCAAAAATGTCTCTGAGCTCAGTGGTGGCCATGTCCCAGACTCCGTGACATGACAGGGCTGGCCTTCCTTTTTTTTTCTTTTTTTCTTTTTTTCCTTTCGCTTTTTAGGGTCTATGGCATCTTGGAGGTTCCCATGCTAGGGTCAAATTGTAGCTGCAGCTGCTGGCCTATACCACAGCCATGGCAATGACAGATCCTTAATCCATTGGGCAGGGCTAGGGATTGAACCCGCATCCTCATGGATACTAGTTGGGTTCCTAACTTGCTGAACCACAGTGGGAACTCTGGCCTTCATTCATGATTGAAGAAAATGCTAGGTTTTAGTTAGAAGTTAGGGAAATAGGCATAATTGTTTGCACATCATCCTGGCTCATAGCCACCTCCCCGCCACCCCACTTACTCTTTGGGCTCATCCCAGTCTCTCCCCCACCCTCCCCATAGCAGAGGTTTGAACACTAGGGCCCCCACCCACATCCCTGCCCGGCCCTGGTCACAGATGGTCAGACTGCCAATCTTAGTAGCCAGATCCACTTGGCTAGATGGAAAGGGCTTTCAGACCATCCCATCTGTCACTGTCATTTTATGGCTGGGGACACGGAGGCCCAGAGAGGAAAAGTAAATTGCCTAGCAGGATGTCCAGCAGGATGGAGCCCCCTGTGTTAGCAAGGCTCACTTCAGAAGGGCTTGGGAGGTTTCAGGGGCAGAGCTACAGACTGAGAAGCCTGGGAAGCCTGGGGTTTCACCCGCCTTTAGACATTTGGGAAATAGGTCAACTTTCAGAGGATACGGTCCTTCTCTCATCGCTGCAGCCTGCAGCTGTGCACATCTGTATTTTCCAGCTGTCCTTACGGGGATTAGCTGGGACTGCCATTGCCTGTGGAGCCCGAGAGAGCAGAGGACGGCCAGAGCTGGAGCTGTGGGGGAGGGGAGTGGGAGGTGTCAGGCCCAGCCCTGTTCGAGCAGGGCCCAGCCTTGGCCTGGCAGCTGTAGCCAGCTGTTGCCTCCCATAGGCCCTTCCCATGTCCATCACCCCCTCCTTCAGTGACTGTCGCTGTGCCCCTCTTCTTGGAGGTGGCTGTTCCCACCCACGCCTCCTTGGCCCAGACTGCTGAGAGAGGTCTGGGGAACACTGGTGAGCCATGCCGGGGGTCCACCACGGCAGGCGAAGTGGAAAGAAGGTTCTGGCCCTGCTGATGTTCAGCTGGGGATCCACTATGGAGCCCCTTAGCCGCTCTGAGCGCCTCTGTTTCTGTTTGGGAACAGAGGTTCATTCCTTCCATCTTCCACCAAGGAGAGAGAGAGAGAAATTGGCCTGGGTGTGGAGAGCCGTGATGAGACTCTTATAAACCCAAGGCGCCCGTCTTAGCCGAGCCGTCCCTTGGCTGCTGGGAGTTGTCAAGCTGACAAGGCTGGGCCGCAGAGAGCCCTTTCCAGACGGGAGAGGGAGGGGGCAGCTCCCTCCAGCAGGGAGGGCTGGAATGATAGGGAGCTGTCCAGGTGGCCGTGGGGACTGGGAGCCCGAGTGCAGTCAGTGCGTTCGGGAGGCGTGGGAAGCGCTCCCCTCAGGACCAGGAACTCTTGACTCGGGGTCTGGGGCGAGAGGGCACTGTGAACTCAGCCTTCAGACCTACCTGCTGCCTAGGCTTCATGATGACCCCTGACCCCACCATTGACTTCTTGAGGTGCTGCTGCTGCTTATGAGAGGGCAGGGGTGGGAGTGGGATCAGGGGTGGGGGTGAGTGTGGATGGCTGAGGGCAGCTTGGAAGGGGGTGGGAATCTTCAGAGAAGGACTCTGCTTCTGCGGAGTGGAGCCAGCTCAGGGTCCAGGTAGGGATAGGGGCTGGCGGGGCAGGTCGCTCCCTCCCTCTCCTGATCCTGGACCATCAGTGCCATGTGGAGCCCGCTGCTGCTGGATTCCCAGAAAGTTCTGTGAGCTTCTGTCTCCCATGTCTGCCCTGTGGAATTCTCAGCCCCTTCCTTTCCCAGTGGCCCTGGTTCTCAGACCCCTGAGCCAGTCTTCCCACATCCTCTTCCAGCTCTTAGCAGCTCTCCTGGCCTGTTTCCTCAGCCACTCTATTATTTCTCTTAAGTAGGTTTTATTACCCAGTGATCAGAGGAAAAAAATTATAGAAAATGCAAATAAGGAGAAAGGAGAGAATTAAAATGGTCTCTAATCTCATCGCCAGGAGATGACTCAGGTTAGCATCTTGATGGGTGTCCTCCCAGGCTTTTCTCCTGATACACATTCGTGTATTAAAATCCATGTATTGGAGTTCCCGTCGTGGCGCAGTGGTTAACGAATCTGACTAGGAACCATGAGGTTGCGGGTTCGGTCCCTGCCCTTGCTCAGTGGGTTAACGATCCGGCGTTGCCGTGAGCTGTGGTGTAGGTCGCAGACGAGGCTAAGATCTGGAGTTGCTGTTACAGGTTGGCAGCTGTAGCTCCAGTTGGACCCCTAGCCTGGGAATCTCCATATGCCATGGGTACGGCCCTGAGAAGCAAAATACAATAAAATAAAATGAAATGGCTGTACTCGCTTTGCATCCTGGTCCTTCCATTCCTGTTGCCTAGATACCCTTCCATGTCAGTCAGTGTGGTATTTTTCAAGCTAACATTGCACCTTAGAGATGTCCTGTAATGTATTCAACAAATCCCCTGTTGCAGGTTGTTTCCAGTGTTTGGATACTATCAACAACACTGCTACCACCAAAACACCCTTACAGCCCAGTCTGCACACGTCCTTAACCCTCCCCAGGAGCAAGCCCTGCAGGGGGAGTTGTGAGTCCACTGGGATGCCCAGCTGCCAGATGTCGGGCAGAAGCTTTGCTGTTGAGGTGTTGTTGACGATGCTCAGATTATTGATGTAGAGATCAGGGGCTGGCGCTTTCTTTGTATCCTTGGTTTGCTGAGAACCTGCCCAGTCTGGACTCGCTTGGCCTCTGTTGGTGACATTCACAGCCAGAATGTCCTTTTGCCTCCCGTTCCCATCCAAATCCTTCACCTCATCTAAATTCTTCAAATCCTCTGCTGACTTTCCCTCTGCCTCTCACTCGGTGACAGCCTCCACTTCTCCCTGTCTGGAAGCTCTGCCCTCCGTGTGCCAGGACCCAGCCACTTAGCGCCCTAGGCCTGGCCGGGGAGAGGGGCGGGATGGCTAACCCTTCCCTGTCTTACCTTTGCCAGGGGAGGGAGTGTAAACCATAGGGGGTCAGGGGCTACGCTGTCTTGTCGCTCCATGTCCATAATTTTCCCCAAAGCAGCAGCGCAGAGGGCTGTGCACACAGTAGGGACTCGGTGAACATGTGCTTTACTGGGCACAGTGCAGAGGTGGGGGTGATGGGGGGAGCAGGACCCACCTCTGTCTTCAGCTGCACGGTGAGCTGGCTCTTTCTGGGTTTCAGACTCTGTACATAGGGTGGGGGTGAGGGGTGGCCTAGGTCCCGCTTTTTTTTCTCTCTTTTTTAGGGTTGCACCCATGGCATATGGAGGTTCCCAGGCTAGGGGTAGAAGCAGAGCTGCAGCTCTCAGCCCATGCCACAGCCACATCAACGTGGGATCCGAGCCACATTTGCAACCTGCAGTGCAGCTCATGGCAACCCTGGATCCTTAATCCACTGAGCGAGCCAGGGATCCAGCCCATGTCCTCATGGATGCTAGTTGGATTCATTTCCACTGCGCTGCAATGGGAACTCCGGCCTAGGTCCCTCCTGCTGTGACTTTTCCCACCCTTCCTTGACCACGCGCCCTCTTACCCCACAGGTCTTGGGTCCTGAGGCCGCCAGCAGACTATGGGTACAACAGCCAGCACAGCCCAGCAGACAGTCTCAGCGAGCACCCCCTTTGAGGGCCTCCAGGACGGCAGCATGATGGATGGTCGGCACTCACTCAGCGTCCACTCCTTCCAGACCGCGAGCTTGCCCAACAGTAAGGCCAAGTCCATCATCCCCAACAAGGTGGCCCCCGTCGTGATCACGTGAGTGGCCGGACGAGTGTGACCATGTCCCCAGAAGACATGGCTGGGGGAGCCTCTGGGAGGGTTGGTGGCTTATAGCACTTAAGTTCTCCAAACCTTGTTCCTTGATGAAGACACTGAGATCCAGAGAGGTGAAGCAGTTTGTCTGGAGTCACACAGCAAGTAGATGGTAGAGCCAGTGTCAGTCAGAGGTCTCTTAGCCCATGTTATTTGTCATGTCCACATGGCTAGGGAACATGAAGAGGGGGCATTGCCTGGATGGGGGCACCCTGTTGAGTAAATTTTTTTTTTTTTTTTTTGGCTGCCCTGCCATATATGGAGTTTCCAGGCCAGGGATCAGATCTGGGCCACACCGTGCTGGTCCAGGGGTTGAACCATAGTCCCAGGGCTCCCAGGACACCGCTGATCCCATTGCCCCACAGCGGGTGCTCCTGAGAGTAGAGTTTGGCTAAACATTTTTAAAGGAAGTTTATATACTTTGATGCATAAAATTTAGATTTTTTTTATCCCCCACCACCTGTAATTATGGTTCAAAACTGAGGTTAACCCCAGGCTATTAAAGGGCCTTGGGCTGAAAAAGCTGGAGGCTGTTGGTCAACTTTCCTAGGGGGACCGAGGGTTTGTTCTGCCCCATATTTTGAGAGACCCGGACACGCTGCATGTGTCCTCTGAGGCCAGTGAAGGAGTGAATACTGGCAGCCTGAGGCTAGGAGACAGAAGGGGCATTGGATCCGCCTCCTGGTGCGTCGAGAACTCTTGTCTTCCATCCCATCTGCCCACTGAGCTCCCCTGACTCTGGACCCCCTCAGGACGGAGGAAGTGGGACCTGATGAACTAAGATTTAAATATGTGCCATGCATAAACATTAGGCAGAGACGTAGCAGGTGGGGCTGTCTGTGTATGGAAACCTGAGGAGTGGGAGTGATAAATCCGGCCTGCTGGCTTTGGGGCCTGACAGGGGCATTGTAGTCATAATACATTGCTGCTCTCATGATAGGGGAGCAGAAAAGATTTTAAAGAAAAGGGACTTGCTATGTAGTCCTTGGACTAGCAGATGACGAAACTAGGTTTGGGTCTCTAGTGTTGGAACCATGCGTCCCAAGCCCGGCTCTGCCACTCCCTCCCTCTCTGACCTTGGGCAGATACTTTTCCCTCTCAAGGCCTCTGTTTCCTTATCAAGATATGTGGGGGTGGAATTTCCCGTCATGGCTCAGTGGAAATGAATCTGACTAGGATCCATGAGGATGCAGGTTTGATCCCTGGCCTTGCTCAGTGGGTTAAGGATACTGTGTTGCTGTGGCTCTGGTGTAGGCCGGCAGCTACAGCTACAATTTGATCCCTAGTCTGGGAACCTCCACATGCCTCAGGAGCAGCCCTAAAAAAAAAAAAAAAAGGTATGTGGGGATGACATTCAAAATATTTAGATGTGATATGGCTCAGAACAGTCTCCGGCCTACTATAAAAATCCACTTCAGTGGTCCTGTGCGTCCCCAGAGCCATCCATGACACAGTGATTCTTAGGTTATAGCTTATTTGAGGTAGAAGGGACTTTAGAGATCAGCCAGCACAGTGGCTGGCAAACTATGTGGTTTTGGCCAAATCTGGCCCATCTCCTGTGTTTGTAAATAAGGATTTATTGGAACACTGCCACTTGCATTCATTTGCATCTTGTCAGTGGATGCTGAGGGCTGCAAGGGTAGCACTGAGTAGTCGTCCACAAAGCCTGAGGTATTTACTGTCTGGTCCTTTGCAGACAACGTTTTCCAACTCCTGATCTCATACCTTTCCTTCCTTCCTTCCTTCTTTCTTTTTCTTTCCTTCCTTTCTTCCTCCCTTCCTTCCTTATTTCTTTCATCTTATTTAGGGCCACCCCCGCAGCATGTGGAAGTTCCCAGGCTAGGGGGCGAATCAGAGCTGCAGCTGGCCTACACCACAGCCACAGCAACGCCGGGTCTGAGCCGTGTCTTCGATCTACACCACAGCTCATGGCAACACCGGATCCTTAACCCACTCAGCCAAGTCAGGAATCGAACCCGTGTCCTCGTGGATACTAGTTGGGTTTGTTACCACTGAGCCACAGTGGGAACTCCATGATCTAATACCTTTTCGATCTGATGTGAAAACGGATCTACGTACAGAAACTGAGTTTCAGGGAGGCAGAGGGATTTGCCCTCCACGGGTCATGTGTGAGATGGAGGCACAAGTGGCCAAGGGACCCCAGGTCTCTGGACTCCTGTCTAGTTCTCCCACCCGACTTGTTCCAGCACCCTGCCTTTCCTAAAGGCAGCTGATTTATAAAGAGGGTCAGACCCTGGATCGAAGACTCTGGGAGGCTGTTTGTTTTTTTTTTTTTTTTTTTTTTTTCTCGTTATAATCAGCACAAAAGCTGTTTTGGGTCTGAATGCACAGGACACCCCCCCCACCCCTGCCCCGTTTAGCATCTACAGAAATCTGGGTTTTGTTTGAAATGGCCCCATGTAGAGGCAGAACTACCACTAGTAATACTAATTGGATTACTGAATGCTTTCTATGCCTGAGGCACTGGGCTAACTAAGCACTTTCTTCCTTAGCACATTGTCTTATCACAGCAGCCCTTAGACGGTGGGAATTGCTGGACACTAAAGAGCAAGTAATTAAAGCCATGGAGTCATCAAGGGGAGGGTTAGACTCCTGCCCAAGCTGCATGGCCCCAAAGTCTGTTTCCTGAACCATCTCACTGTCCTGTGGGATTGTTGGTGGGGGGTTGTTCTCAGAGAGAGTCTGATGGAGGGACCACCGAGAACCAAAGCAACCCTCATTTCAGGAGGCCTTAAGCAAGACAGAAGCTTCTCTCTACACAAAAGTCCAGGAGATACTCCAGACTGGTACGGCTGCTCCATGAGCAGCCAGGCTCCTCCTTTCTTGTTGCCCTGCCACCATCAATACCTACTTCCTGCCTTCCCTTTAAGGGAATAGATGGGAAATTGCACATGTCATGTCTCCTCACATCCCATTGGCCAAAACTGAATCACATGATCACTCTAGCTGCAAGGGAGGCTGGGACATGTAGTCTGAAGCCGGTTGTTCCAGTCACAATTCCAGGGTATTATTGCCAAGGAAGAAGGGGAGAGTGGATTTGGGGAACAGTGGGCAGCCTCTGCCATAAATCAGTGGAGTGGTGTGGGGTGGGGTCTGGTGAAGGAGGAGTGGACCCTGGCCATGCGGTTGTCCAACTCAGTCTCCATCCCTCCCCTGGCAGGTACAACTGCAAGGAGGAGTTCCAGATCCACGATGAGCTGCTCAAAGCCCATTACACACTGGGCCGGCTCTCGGACTCCACCCCGGAGCACTACCTGGTGCAGGTGAGGTGGGCCCTGTCCCTTCTCCCTCTTCCAGCCTCTTCCCACCTGTCCCACCCACCTTCCTCACAGGCTTCCTCCCTAATCCACTCCTGCTTTTTCCCAGTGTCCCCTTACTGCCTCACCCTACCCCCTGGTTTCTGGGGATCTCTTCTTCCTGCTCTGCAGAGCCCCCTGCTCTTCTAGCCCTATCTGTTCCCTGCCTGGTCCCCGGCCTGCCCACCCCCGCTCCCTCAGAGCACCAGGGAGAACGAACAGAGATGGGAGTCTGAAAGCCCCCGGGGCCCCAGACTGCTGCCCCAGACGGGAAATCTCCATTCTATTCTCTTTTGAAGTTTCAGAACTTCTCTGGCATGTAGATAGAGATGCAGATATAGATGTAGATCTATCTAGATAGATCTATCTGTTTATCTCCCCCCCCCCCTTAAATATCTCCTAGTCTACAAGGATGAATGGCTTTTCATGCATCTTGTTCACTGCAAGGCCCTAGAATACCCCAAGCGCTAGAACAGTGCTTGGGTATAGTGTAGGTACTTAATAAATAGTCAGTGAATGAATGAATGAATGATAATCATGATGCTTAAACTGTATTTTTTTTTGTCTTTTGTCTTTTTAGGGCTACACCTGGGGCATATGGAGGTTCCCAGGCTAGGGGTCGAATTGGAGCTGTAGCTGCCAGCGTACACCACAGCCATAGCAACGTGGTATCTGAGCCATGTCTGCAACCTACACCACAGCTCACGGCAATGCCAGATCCTTAACCCACTGAGCAAGGCCAGGGATCAAACCTGCAACCTGATGGTTCTTAGGTTTGTTAACCACTGAGCCACGACGGGAACTCCCTAAACTGTATTTGTTAAAAGAGGGTCTGGCTGGGTGGCGGTGATGGATAGGTAGATGAGCGAACAGGCGGATGAGATATCCTTGTGGTTCCTTTGGCCCCAGAATGAAGCATTCTGGTCCCTCCTGCTCTTACCTGATCCCTGGGTAGTGTTTTCCTGTATTCTCTGTAGCCACTGCAGCCCCCAACTGGGGAGGGGAGAGTCCTGCCCATCCTCAGAACGACAGACCCCAGGAAGTGGCTTGCAGTTTTCTCTAGTTGATTCCTAGTGCCCCAGCTGTGACTCCCTTCTCGGGCCCCCTTTCCATGAGCTTCCTCTGTGGGATGAGAGATGTTTGTCTTCTGCCTGGGGAGCTGCAGGCCCACTCAAGAGCCGGCTTCGATCTTCCATGTCCTGTTCCTGGAGTGCCTCTCCCTGCCCTCATTTTTCAAGGCCTGGCCCAGATGCCACCTCCTGCTTGAAGCCTTCTTTGATTCCCCCTCAGGAGGAGTTGTCTTTCCTTTCCCCCCACTATTTGACACCACTGCCCCGGCATCACAGATAGTCACGTATTTTGTCTGCCTTTTCCATGAGGCTGCAGACAACTTGAGCACCATGTCCCCTGCCCCACCTCCCTGCTCCATGTCTCCTGGGGCCTGGGACAGAGCTTCGTCTGTAAAGATGTCCCTGAGTCATTGGCGTGGCCCCCAGTATTTCTCTCCCTACCAGGGACGCTACTTCCTGGTGCAGGATGTTGCCGAGAAGACGGACGTGCTGGGCACTCATCAGAGCTGTGGGGCTCCCAACTTCCGGCAGGTGCGGGGTGGGGCCCCTGTGTTCGGCATGGGGCAGCCCAGCCTCTTGGGATTCAGGCGGGTCCTCCAGAAACTTCAGAAGGATGGACACAGGGTAAGCATGGCCACTGTCCAGGCAGGGGCCAAGCCCCCCAAATCTGGGCAAAGAGGTTTCTGGGAGGGGCAACTTCAGAGCCTCTGGAGGGACCGGGCCATATGATGGGGAAGGTAACTGGTGACCAGAACCAGGCCCTGCCAGGCCTTGAATGCCATGATGGTCATTGTGGTCAGCATGACTGGGGAATTCTGGGTGAATGTTTATTGCATTGTCCCATATGGACATGGGAGCCCTGAGGTCAGAAGTCCCTTATACAGCTTACAGGATGATCACAGCTAACACTCATGTCCTCATGTCAGCCCTAGGAGGGTGGGGAAACCAAGGCCCAGCGAGGATCAGTGACAGAGTCCCTGAGTGGTGTCCCAAGACCCAGACACTTGGGACTCCCCGTGTCTGCTTTTAATAACTCCTCCCTCCTGCCTGATGTGGAGGCGGGGTTTTACGTGCCTCCAGGACAGAGGCTGAGGGTCTGCCGTGATTGCAGGCTCACGGTGGGCGACCTGAGTCTGATTTGACCTGGTTTAAGTTGGAGAGTCCTTGAGGGAACCAGAGTGGGGAGGGGCTGTTAACTGAGCTTGGACCCCATCTTGCCAGCAGTTTCCTCCAGGGCGGGGCCCGCCCCCATATCTGCCTGCTTGGTGCTCAGTGAATGAATGGTTGCAGGGTGGTGGCGGGCAGTTATTTCTTCAGCTGATGTTTATCAAGCACTTGACTTACCCAGGGCTTTGCGGTAGGAATTGTGGGGATGTGAAAATGACCAGGACAGAGAGGATCCTGTGGTCTAGGAAGGGAGAAAGATGTATGGATTTATAATGTTCATACAGAGCAAGAATTAACACTAGGAGATTCAGATGAAGGGCTGTTGGCCCTGAGAGGAGGGAGGGTCAGGAGCAGGTGGCATTTGGGCTGAACTTTGCTTCTGGGGTGGGATTCAGTTTACAGGGGTAGAGTGGGGTGATGAGCCTACGGGGAGGGGGGACAGTCTACCTGAGGGCCGGAGGTGGGGCAGGGGGTCCGGGTGTCCACAGCGGGAGTGGTGATGGTTCCTCCCTGCTTGGGCTCCTGGCAGGCGTGCATCATCTTCTGTGTGCGGGAGGAGCCCGTGCTGTTTCTGCGTGCTGACAAGGACTTCGTGCCCTACACGCCTCGAGACAGGCAGAGTCTTCATGAGAACCTCCAGGGCCTCGGCCCCGGGGTCCAGGCAGAGCGCTTGGAGTTGGCCATGCGGAAGGAGGTGGGGGCCCACCGGTGTGGGTGGGAGGCCGCTCTCCCTGGCAGCCTTCAGACAGCTGAGTTGAGCCCCGGCCTACAGCCCTGCTTTGCTCTCCCAGGCCCATGCTCGCCCGCTTTTCTACCTTGCTTGGGCGAGTGGCTGCTGCAAGGCCAGCTTGTGGGATGGACTTCCTGGTTCCATTTGCCCCTTTGCCACTCTGCCTTTCTCCTCCAAACTCAGCCCCCTTATTTAGAAAAGGGTCTGGTGCAGGGAAAGAGTGCTAGACTAAAAGTCCCAAGATTGAAGTTCAGCCTCTGTGAGCTGTGAGGCCTGGGCTGGGGCATGCCCTCGATGGGCCTCTGTTGCTTTTTAATGTCACTCCTGTGACACATGGAAGTTCCCAGGCTAGGGGTTCAATCAGAGCTGCAGCTGCTGGCCTACACCACAGGCATAGCAATGCCAGAGTCGAGCCGGATCTGTGACCCACACCACAGATCATGGCAATGCTGGATCCTTAACCCACTGAGGGAAGCCAAGGATGGAACCTGCGTCCTCTTGGATACTAGTTGGCTTCATTTCCGCTGAGCCACAACGGGAACTCTGAGCCTCTGTTCTGAGGCTCCATGGGGAGGGGGAACAGCTGAAGAAATAACTGCCCTCCAGAGCGTGGAGGTTTGTCAGGGTCTCTGAGGCGCTGTGACACGCCACAGGGGTGTGGAAATAGAGCGTGGGGGTCATGGTGTCCCCCTTCTCTGAGACTCCACAGGGACAGAGACCACTCTGGCCCTGGTTGCCTCCCCATCTCCCTCTCAGGCCCCCTCCTCTTTAGCTCCCTCCCGTCCTTCAGTTTGGTGGTTTAGCTGGTTCCTGCTGCCCCTTCCAACCGGGCTCCAGTGTGGGCCATGTCACTCATGTGTAGGTGGCTGCCTTTGGGCCAGTGGCCACCCCAGTCCCATCAGGACTCCCAGGGCACAGGGGGCCCCTCTGGCCATGTAGGTCTCCCTGGAGGGGAAGCAGCCTGTCTGTGGCCTCTGCGTGGCCTTGGTGCTCCAGCATTCAGCTGGACAGTCCCGTCATGGCCCCTGGCTCCCCACCTCCATCCAGATCCACGACTTTGCCCAGCTGAGCGAGAACATGTACTACGTGTACCACGACACCAACGACCTGAGGGGGGAGCCCCACACCGTGGCCGTCCGGGGCGAGGACGATGTGCACGTGACTGAGGAGGTGTATAAGCGGCCCCTCTTCCTGTGGCCCACCTACAGGTACCCGGGGCCTGTCCCATGTAGGACCCCAGTGTGCTCGGCACGTGTGCTTGCTGGGCCTGCTCTCGGGCTGAGGCCTCAGTCTGGCCACCTGCAGGTTGGCCTGAGTTCCCCACACCTCTCTCTCCCATGAGAATGAGGGGTGGGGGATGCCCGGGGTATGTGGCCCATCTGATGGGCCGCTCCATGTCACCTGGCAGGTACCACCGCCTGCCCCTGCCAGAGCAAGGGGCCCCCCTGGAAGCCCAGTTTGATGCCTTTGTCAGTGTCCTGCGGGTAAGTGGGGGCGGGAGAAGGGGGGAGGGCAAGGGTGGGGCTGGTTCTTGGAGAGTGGGTCCAGGTTTTGGCTCTGTCTCCATGGAGATGCTGGGGTGGGTGCGGCCTCTGGAGGAAGGTAAAGGGGTCAGGTGTGTCGGTGTGTGTGTGTGTGTGTGTGTGTGTGTGTGCGTGTGCGTGTATGTATATTCTCTAATGGCAGCCGAGCACTGACCATCTGGAGGGCTGGATGGTGGCTGTGGCTCGGCTGCTAACTTGCAGTGTGATTCTGGACAAATTTAACTCTTCTAGGCCTTAAGCATCTCATTTCTTTATTGGAGCTGAAAAGTCATACCCTCCAGTCATTGCCTGATATTTTCTGAGTTTTCTGCCCCAGCTGCCTTGGGAGGTCACCATGTTTAAGCTGCATCTCACAGCAGTGTAAATGTGACTGCTCTGAGCAGTTTCACCTCCAGGGCCTGGAAAAGGGGCAGGGCCTGTGCTTTTGGGTCAGTGGTGCAGGTGGAGCAGATCCAGCTGTGGGGTTTGGCCAAAGTGGCTGAGCTGCTGGTCTGGCCTCACCTATCCACACATGCTGAGGGCTCTGCGGTCCCACCGTGACTCGCTACTCGTGGCCCTTCCCCAGGAGACCCCCAGCCTGCTGCTGCTCCGAGATGCCCACGGGCCTCCCCCTGCATTCCTCTTCAGCTGCCAGACGGGCGTGGGCAGGACCAACCTGGGCATGGTTCTTGGCACCCTCGTCCTGTTTCACCATAGCGGCACTGCCTTGAGGCTGGAGTGAGTGGCGTGGGACCCAGGGCCCCAAGGGGCTGTGCCCATGAGGGGCGGGGGCGCTGCTGGGGACATATCAGGAGCCAAAGCTAAAGCTGGGAAATTGCACATCAGGGGTTCATTGCCTGGTGTGCCGCAGACTTGCCTGGTGACCTGGAGAAAATTGCTTGACCTTTCTGGGCCTTGGTGTCCCCAGTGGAGCAAATACCCCTCTCCCCCCACTGCCACCCTGATTCGGAAGGAAAACGTGGAGCCTGCAGCCCGGTGGCTCTCAGTGGCCAGATGACTGGGTGGGTGTTGACGGCAGGGCCATCCTTGAAGCCTTTGGGTGTGCCGATTATGCCACGGCCCCTTCCTTGTCAGGTCTGTCCCCACGAAGACCAAGGCACTGGCCGTGGAGCAGCTCCAGGTGGTCCAGAGCTTTCTCCACTTGGTGCCCCAGGGGAGAAGGATGGTGGAGGAGGTGAGTGAGGGGGGCCAGGCAAGGAGCTGAGACCTATGGGGTCTCCTCCTCCCCTGACACCCCTTGCCTTCGGGCCAGTCATTCTCTTTGCCCCTCTCTCTTCTCTCCTCCCTCCTGCCATCTTTCCTTGGCCCTGCTCCCTTCCCCGCTGCTGTCCCCTCTTCCCTGCCCTGGTCCCTGGCACCAGGTGGACAGAGCCATCGCCGCCTGCGCAGAGTTGCACGACCTGAAGGAAGTTGTCTTGGAAAACCAGAAGGAGCTGGAGGGCGTCCGGCTGGAGAGCCCGGCCCAGGTGAGGCGCGGAGAGCTGCTGCTTTGGCCTGAGCCTGGCAGCCTCGTTCGGTTAGATCTGCCGACTGGCTTTTCCTGATGGCTGCCTCTCCTGTGAGAAGAGCAGTTTTCAGAGGAAGGGGACCTGGGGAGCTGGGCCCGCAGGAAGAGAGGAAGTTTACTTTCCCTGACCAGGACCCCTCGCTGCAGAATAAACAGGATGGAGGAAGGGGCTGCTGGCGAGGTGCTGGGGGCCTCTGGCTCCAGATCCTTCCCAGGCTGCTCCTGGCTCCCCCTGCAAATAAAACCCTTGCTGTGTCTTTGGGAAGGCCGGGGTTTGGTCCAGCCGCTGCTTCGAGAAGAGTGATGGGCTCTGGGCTGTCTCAGCAGTCTTGTCCCTGTGCTCGGGGGAGAGGAGGTCGGCTTGACAGTGTTTGCATACAGCGCCTGGAAAGAATCTAGAGCCCGCAGAGCCTTTTTCTTCTTTAGCACTTAAAAAATGTCTTTTGAAAGTAATATCGTATTATGGAAAATTGAGAAATTAGAGAAGGAAAACTTGCCTGTCATTTAAGCACAGCTGCTGTGGGCCTTCAGGGCTGGCTGCCTTCATTTCTGAGATTCCTGATGTTCTCGTGTGGGTGCCCAGGGCACGTTTACACCCTGCTTGTTTCAATTACGGCCCTCTTTCCTGTGTTTCACGTACGGCTGTCTTTTCTGTACCTGCTTGTCACTGAGGTTTTTACTGGCTGTGTAACCAAAGCCATTGCATGGCTCAGCCATCGTTGGCCTGGCAGGCTAGGAGCAGGACCCCGGCCACCAGCTGGGTGGATGTGGGCTACCTGCTTGATCGCTCAGTGCCTTGGTTTCCCCACTTGTAAAAGGGGGGCCTCTAACGATTACTGCGCCGTAGGGGTGTTGTGAAGATGAGATGGGCTAAGATCACAAAGCATGTGGAAGGGAGCCCAGCAGAGCAGGTGGTCCTGGACTGTCACCTGCGGGCATTTACTCAGCAGGCCCCTTCTTTTAGCACAGTGGCGTCACCAGTGTAAATACTTTGTATTGAACCTCTTCATTTATAAAGATGAGGCTTTTGTGCATTTAGGATTTTTCCCCTTATAAGGTCTAGATTAAGGGTTGACAGACTCTGGTCCATGGGCCAAAATCCAGCCCACACATGTTTTGGTAAATAGGTTTTGTTGGAACACACCTTGTCTGTCCATTTATTATACTGTCTACGGCTCTCTTAGGCTGCTGGGGTGGAGTTGAGCTGTTGCAATGCAGATTGTGTGGCCTGCAAGCCTAGAATATTTATTGTCTGGTTTTTTCTTTTCTTTTCTTTTTTTTTTTTTGCCTGTGGCATATGGAAGCTCCTGGGCCACGGACTGAATCCAAGCCACAGCTGCTGTGACCTATGGCACAGCTGCGGCAACGCCAGATCCTTAACCTGCAGTGGAAACTTCTGTCTGGCCTTTTATAGAATCAAAGTTTGCTGACCACTGGCCTAGATTCCCAAAGACAGGACTGAACGTCATCCAAGGGCATGCCCTTTCTTTTGGGACTGAACACTCTCCCTTACCATCCAGAAGCTTGATCTGACCCAAGGAGAAGCCTGAGATCCACAAGTGGAGAGAGGGGCCCTTGGAATTCTCTATGATAGCCCCCTGCCCAGGGGATGCTGGGATGAGGAGTGTGTCAGCTCTTAAGCGAGGGCCTCTGGATCAAGGAAGGTTGTTTGAGCACTTGCTGCTTCAGCGCAGATGGTGGCAGTGTTGGAGCAGAGCGGGGAGCGCCAGCCTGTCTCTAGGCACAGAGCCTGCGGGGAGGCAGACCCACACCTGCAGCTGTAATGCCTGCTCTAGTCACCAGCTCTCCCTGCACCACAGAGAAACTGTAGCATGTGGCATGGGGTTAGATGTCGGAAGAACTTTCAACCTGGGAGAGCGGTGTTATCAAGGGAGGGATAGAGTGTCTTCTGAGAATTTCTGAGGCTTAACTCCTGCCCTTTGGGGATGGGGATGGGCAGCCTGAGCAGCCCCATCTTGACTACCTGCCCCCCTTCCCATCCTCTTCTCTCAGGGAAGTGGCAGCCAGCACAGTGTCCGGCAGAGGGCGCTGTGGAGCCTGGAGCGCTACTTCTACCTGATCCTGTTTAACTACTATCTCCATGAGCAGGTGGGGCCCTCGGGGGTGAGTGGACCCACACCCCCTCTCCTGGAGCCTCTCCAGCCTCCCCACCCAGTGACTGGCATGAGGTTGATGGGGACCCCTGTGGAGCTGAGGAGGGGTGAGGGGACATGCGTGTTTGTTCCAGAGGAAGGAAGGCGGGTATGGGGCGGGGGCAAGGGGAATCCTAGATAGAGGGGTGGTCCCTGAGCAGGTCAGGCCAAGGGAGACCCCACCTCTCTTTCCTCTGGGCCCGTCTCTGTCCCCATAGTCAGGGCATCGGGACTTGGCACCATCTTGCTTCAGACTTCTGGTCCTCTCTCCTCACCCCTCGTCCCTGACCTGGGCCGAGATGGCTGTCTCCTGGGGCTCCCCCACCACAGGGCAGGCAGGGAGAGTTTGGGGTGGCCCTGTGCCCCTGAACCCCCATCTCTCTCTGCCTCGGGCTGTAGTACCCGCTGGCTTTTGCCCTCAGTTTCAGCCGCTGGCTGTGTGCCCATCCTGAACTCTACCGCCTGCCTATGACACTAAACTCAGTGGAGCCTGTGGCCCCCGGGGACCTCATCGCCACGGGCTCCCTGGTGAGTGTGGCCGGCTGGCTGGGAAGTGGGAGTGGGTGTAGATGTGGGCTGGGGCTAGTAGAGCCGGGTTCCTGTGGGGTTGAACTAAGCATTGCCCTCCCAGGAGGCAAAGGAGTGACAGCCTGTGGCGGTGTCGGGATCTTCCTGTGAACAAAACGGGGCCATTCTCAGGCCCTAAGAAGTGGCTGCAGCTCTGCTTGCTATTCCAATACCCGCTTCTCATTCTCAAACCCACGTGCTCTGGGCAGGGAGTCAGGAGACCTGGTTCTGGTATCTTTGCCGCCAGGGTCTCACCTTTGAGCCTCAGCTTCCTCATCTGGAGAATGGGCACCATCGCTCTTTTTGCCAGGGTCGTTGTGAAGCTCCAGGGTGCAAAAGTGCTTTGTAAACTGTAAAGCGCTGGTGGTCCCACCCCTCCACCCACCTTGGGCTGGGCTCTGAACCTCAGTGGGTTGCTGTGGGTCCCAGGTTTGCCACTCTCCCTGCAGGGGGTGGATGACCTCATCTCCCCGGATGCACTCAGCACTGTCAGAGAGATGGATGTGGCCAACTTCCGGCGGGTGCCCCGTATGCCCATCTATGGGACGGCCCAGCCCAGTGCCAAGGTGACCACCCAGTGGGCCTGCTTGTGGGGTGGGCGAGGGGGGAGCCGAGCCCTTTCACTGACCGCCCCTTGTCCCCCAGGCCCTGGGGAGTATCCTGGCCTACCTGACTGACACCAGGAGGAAGCTGCGGCAGGTCGTGTGGGTCAGCCTGAGGGAGGAGGCTGTGCTGGAGTGTGATGGGCACACCCACAGCCTGCGATGGCCTGGGCCCCCCATGACCCCCCATCAGCTGGAGGTGAGGCCCTCCTGCCTTATAAGCACCCCTGCCTTGGAGGTCTTCTGGGGAGGTGGCCTGCAAGGGTCTTCAGGAGCTTCCATGCTCCCCTTGTGCAGACGGAAAAATTGATTAGCAGTCTGGGGGTGTGGCTGATTCAGGACCCCATGCTGGCCGCCCCCTCCCCAGCTTCAGGTCTGGCTCTGAACCTTGAGGCTCTAGAATGGGCTGGGATCAGCCCAGAAGCCTGCCTCGTCCTGGCCACAGCAGGCTCTGGGCTGTCAGGGGGTGGCCTCAGCGGCCTGAGCCCTCTGTTCTCCTCTCCCCTAGAACCTAGAGACCCAGCTGAAGGCTCACCTGAGCACGCCCCTCCCAGGGGCGGAGGACCCCCGGACCCGCAGGTTCCAGACGTGCCTCACCATGCAGGAGGTCTTCAGCCAGCAGCGTGGGGCCTGCCCTGGCCTCACCTACCACCGCATCCCTGTGCCAGACTTCTGCGCCCCCCGTGAGGAGGTGAGGGGCTGTGTGGCTGAGGCCCCTGGGGAGGGACAGGACGCCCTCCTGCCTCCCTGGGGCCTGGGCTGTGGACATTGCTCCCCTGAGGGACTAAGCTTGTTCTACAAAGTTTCAGATGGACCCAGGTGATCTATTCACATGCCTTCCAGGCTGTGTGTGTGTGTTTATTACGTGTTGTAGGTGTGCGGGAGGGTGGGTGAGCAAGCACTTCCCTGGTCTTGGTGGAGTTTGTGTGTCTGTCGGGGAATGTGTTGGGAGGGCGTGTGTGTGCGGATTGTGTATATGTATGTGGTGTGTCTGTGTCTGTGGAGGCCGTGATGTATCTCTCGTCTTTACTAGGGGATGTGTGTGCGGAGAGCGTGTCTTGCGGGGAGGTGTGTGTGGTGTGGTGCGTGTTGTGTGGGGTTTGTAGAGGAGGATGCGTGGAATGCTGTGTGTGACTGAGGGTGTTTGTGTGAGCGTGTGGTATCTTCAGGTTTGTGCCTGTGGATGTCACTGTAGCTGTGTATCTTTAAGGTGTGTGTGGTGTGTGTGTCAGGGATGTATTGTGTGGGGCTCTCTGTGTGCCTGTGTGATATGTCAGTTGTTTGCATCACGTGTCTGTGTCTGTCTGTGCGCGGCGTGTGATGTGCCCTGTGTGATGGATGGTGATGGGGCTTCTATTTCCCCCTCCCTTTGCCCTGCGGGTCTGGCTGCCTGTAGTTTGTTGCCCCCTAGTGGCCGTGCCGTGCAATGATCAGCTGAGGTGGGGAATGCCCTCTAGCTGGGACTTGGGTTGGGTCCACCTCACATGGGCAGTAGGGCTGGGGGTGCAGGACATGGTGCATGGTGGGCAGCATGTTTGCTCACAGTCCAGTCCCTGGGTGGGAGCTGGACTGCACATAGGGTGTGACTCTTTATGTGCACACAGTCTTGTGGGCATACACCCCAGTGAGTTCAGTGTGTGTATTCAAGGTTGTGAGCCAGCAGAGCCAGGCTTGGGGCACACACTCCCAGGACAGCGGCTGGGGTTGCCATTGGGAGGGATGGGGCGGGGGTGTGGGCCAGCTTGGGAGTGTGTGCAGCCGGGAGCATGGCTGACTCAGACCTCGGTCTCCCGGTGCAGGATTTTGACAGGCTGCTGGAGGCCCTGCAGGCTGCCCTTGCCAAGGACCCGGGTACTGGCTTCGTGTTCAGCTGCCTCAGCGGCCAGGGCCGGACCACGACCGCTATGGTGGTGTCTGTGCTTGTCTTCTGGCACATCCAAGTACGTGCGGTCTCCTGTGTGAGAACAGGAATCTGCCCAGGCAGGGTGGGCGTCGGTCCCTGGGGACCTGGACCATGGTGGGTGGATGGGGGCAGAGCCCTCTCCGGTCAGCCCTGGGCAGACCCTCGGTCAGGGCTCTGGGCATCGGGAGAGGTGCTCCCAGCCCAGCAGCTGTCCTTCCTCAGGGCTTCCCCGAGGTGGGCGAGGAGGAGCTTGTGAGTGTGCCTGACGCCAAGTTCACCAAGGGCGAGTTTGAGGTGAGCACGCTCCGTGGGGACCCCACGGGACACCTGGGGGAGGGGAGAGGATGCGTCTTCCTGGCAGGTCTGGAAGCACCATTGCCTGCTTCCACCTCATCACATCACTGCCTCCTATTCCCATTTCACAGATAAGCAAACCAAGGCACGGGGCAGCTTGGCCCTGGCAGATGGCCTTGGAGAAGTGGGGGCTGGTATACCCCAGTCTTCCTGGCTCTGCTGCTGGGCTGCTGTGTGCCCTGGGGAGGCCACTGGCCCCCACTGGCTGGGTAACATTGACAACAACCTCTCAGGCACCTGGGACCCAGCTGTGGTTGGTGACCTTGGTGGTCGGCTCCTGCCCACCTGGCCAGCCTCACCCCATGCCCCTCCCCTGCCCTCCCTGCTGTCCTGACACCCTGGCCTTGGTGCAGTTTCCCATACTTGCCAAGCTCTTTCAGCTTCTGAGTCTTTACTCATTCTTTTCCCTGCCCCGGGACCACTTCTCTCTTCCTTCTCCTTTCTGATCCACTGAGTCTTTTCTTCTTATTTTGTTGTTGTGGTGAAACATACAAACATAAAATTTACCATGTTGCCCACTTTTCAGTGGACAGTTCTGCGACATTAAATACATTCACATTATTGTGCAGCCATCATCACTTTTCCTCAGGCCAGATGGACTGTACGCATTAAACACTAACTCATGGTCTCTCCCCCAGCCCCAGGCAGCCACCCCTCTCCTTTCTGTCTCTATGGATTTGACTCTTTTGCATACCTCGTATAAGTAGAGTCGTACAGTGTTTGTCCTTTTGTGACTGGCTCATTTCACTTAGCATAGTGTCCTCAAGGTTCACCCATGGTGAGCACAAATCAGAATTTCGTTTCTTAAAAGACTGAACAGTATTCCTTTGTTAAGTGTTGACTACATTTGATTTATCCATTCATCTGTCCATGGATTGCCTTCCCTTTTGGCTATTGCAAAATTATGTTGCACAAATTTATGTTGCACTAGAATTGCTAGATCAACTGGTAATTCTGTTTAATTTTTGCAGAACTGCCATATTGTTTTCCATGGCAGCTGTCCCGTACACATTCCGCAGCAAAGCACAAGGGTTCCAGTTTCTCCTCATTCATGCCAACACTTTATTTATTTATTTGTTTATTTTTATAATACCCTTCCTAGTGGGTGTGAAGTGACCTCTCACTGTATTTTTTTTTTTTTTTTGGCTGCATCCATGGAGTATGAAGTTCCCGGGCCAGGGATTGAATCGCAGCCGCAGATGCGACCTGTGCCACAGCTGTGGCAACGCCGGATCCTTAACCCACTTTGCTGGGCTGGGGATTGAACCTGTGCCTCCTCAGTGATCCGAGCTGCTGCAGAGACAATGCCAGGTCTTTATCCTGCTGTGTCACAGTGGGAACTCCCTATCTCGCTCTGGTTTCGATTTGCATTTCTCCAGTGACTAGCGAGCTTGAGCATTGTTTCATCTGCTTTATGGCCATATGTGGATCTTCTGAGGAGAAATGTCTATTTGAGTTCTTTGCCCATTTTTGATTTGGGTTATTTGAATTGTAGGAACTCTTTACACGTTCTGAATGTCCGTCCCTCGTTAGACATTTCATCGTTCCGTGGGGTGCCTTTTTACTCTGTTCACAGTGTCCTTTCACGCAAGTTTTTAATTTTGATGAAGTTCAGTTTGTTGATTTTTTTTGTTTGTTTGTTTCCTGTGCTTTTGGTGTCATATCCAAGAAGTCATTGCTAAATGCAATGTGATGAAGCTTTTCTTCTGTGTTTTCTTCTAAGATTCTGATAGTTTTAGCTCTTACATTTACCCCTTTGATCCACTTTGAATTTATTTATTTATTTATTTATTTTATTATTATTATTTTTTTTGGCTTTTTGCCATTTCTTGGGCCGCTCCCACAGCATATGGAGATTCCCAGCCTAGGGAATTGGAGCTGTAGCCACCGGCCTACGCCAGAGCCACAGCAACGTGGGATCGGAGCCGAGTCTGTGACCTATACATTCCAGCTCACTGCAACGCCAGATCCTTAACCCACTGAGCAAGGCCAGGGATCGAACCTGCAACCTCATGGTTCCTAGTCGGATTCGTTAACCACTGAGCCACGACAGGAACTCCTTGAATTTATTTTTGTATGTGGTAAAAGGTAAGGGTCCAGGTTCATTCTTTCGCATAGATACCCAGTTTTTCCCAGCACCATTTGCTGAAAAGAATATCTATTTCCCAGTTGAATGGTTTGACCATGTATGCATTAGGGTTTATTTCCAAGTCAAATTCCTCATCTTCACGTCAGTCCCTGAGATGTGATGGTTAGAACTCTCTCTCTCTTTTTTTTTTTTTTTGTCTTTTTGCCATTTCTTAGGCCGCTCCCGCGGCATATGGAGGTTCCCAGGCTAGGGGGTCTATCGGAGTTGTAGCCGCTTGCCTACGCCAGAGCCACAGCAACGCAGGATCTGAGCCGCGTCTGCAAACCTACACCACAGCTCACAGCAACGCCGGATCCCTAACCCACTGAGCAAGGGCAGGGACCGAACCCGTAACCTCATGGTTCCTAGTCAGATTCGTTAACCACTGTGCCACGACGGGAACTCCAGAACTCTCTTCTCACACCCAGTCTTGGGTCAGGAGCTCTGGGTGCCCTGCCTTCTTCACCCTTCAAGCCCTCAGCGTGAGATGCCCTTTGTACTTCCAGTTGACAGATGAGGAAACTGGGGTGTGGGGAGCCCAGCTCATCACCCTGAAGCCACGTCAGAGGGGCGACAGGGTCAGAGCACAGGCCAGGTGGTTGACCTCTGAATCAGGGTTCTAAAGTTACATCATGTGACCCAGAGATACTCTTGTACCCATATCCTCACCTACCCCAAGACATTCTCTTGTCTGGAGCAGCTTCCTTTGTAATTAATTCAGGCCCATTGAGCCCACATTCCAGTGGAGCATTCAATAGAGTGTGGAGAGGGCTGAAGGTGCAGCTGGGGGAGTCCAGGAAGGCTTCGTGGAGGAGATGACCTATGAGTGCATTTTAGGAAGATGTGTCCGTCTGCCGGGGCAGGGGGTGGGTGGAGGGATAGTTTGCAGAGGGGATCAAGCATGCCAAGCACAAGTCTGGAAAGGGCAGGAACTGTGGAAGGCTCCAGTTGGCTAGAATGGAAGGAGGCAGGGCTGACGTGGGGACCCCTGATTCTGAGGACCCTGGGGGGCCCAACTGTGTGTTTGACCCTAACCTTGAGGCCAGCAGGGAAATAGGGGTCCTGATAGATTCTCATTCTGGGGGGCCAGTGTGTGGAAGAGGGAGTGGAGAGGCTGGGCCTGAGTGAGGAGGGGCCGCCCTGTGAACAGGAGATGCCCAGGCAACATTGGTCAGTCTTGGGGGCCATTGGTCATGGGAGAAGAGAGACATCCAGGATGACCTGGGGTTTCTAGCTGGTGCTGGTGACAGCTGTGGAGGTGACGAATTCAAGAAGAGGAGTGATTTAAGGGGAGAGGCTAGGAGTTTGGCTCTGCCTGGAGACCTTCCCCCAGGCCTTCCTGGGGACTTGTCTGTAGCCCATGCTCCTTTCAAGGGAGGTGTCCACCCTAGAGCTCCAGACCTGGCTGTGGCCCGAGCCACATTAGCCGAGGGTCCTCTCAGGCAATGGGTTCTCTCTCCTCCCATTGGGCTGAAGCCCAACCCTGCCCATATTCTCACCCTGGGCAGGTTCCTCCTGAGAACCACAGGGTAAGGGAGAGCCTCGCTGCCACTACCCCACTGGGACCCACTCGTGGAGATGGGCCAGAGTGAGAGCAGGGTGCGTGGGGCAGGGATCTGCTCTTTCGTTTGCTTAACATTGTGCGTGGGGCGCTTCCTGGCTGGAAGCTCTTGCTCTCAGGGATCAGGGGGGCTTCTCGTCCTGTGGGGTGCAGGTGGCAACAGCAAGGGCATGGAGCTCAGCAGCTCTTGACACCAGCGCTCTGAATGGACTGAGTTGGGCTGCTGGGTGGGCACTGAGGGGGCCCCAGGAAGGCATTTAAGCTGTGGGAGGGGTTATGATTGAGGCTGGGGTGGGAGGGCAGTGGGGTCAGGCATTGGGGGACCTTGTAGACTTCGGAGGGCTTTCGGTTTTTATGTTGAGGGCAAGGGAGCCAGGAAGAGACAGAAGCCAGGAATTTTACAGAAAGGACACGCTCACATTTATACTTTGGAAAGACCCCTCTGCCTGCCAGGGAGGGGAGGAGGGGGGCTGCTGCAGTTGAGGTGAGAGGTGATGCAGGCCTGGCTTGGTGCTGCCGTGGGGGTGCAGGGTAGACAGATTTGGAGGGGGGTCCATAGGGGAGTGGGCAGGAGGGAGACTGCGGGCAGGAGCCCTGCCCTGCACGGTGACCTCAGCGGGCCTCAGTTTACATCAGAGGAGTGGGGTCCACACTGGGTTCCTCAGAGCTGGGTGTCCCCACAGTGCCTGGGGGCTGCTGTGGAGTGGACAGGGAGCCGGCAGGGCCCCCGCAGGGCTTATCATCCATGCTCTCCTCGCCCCACCAGCCCCAGTTACAGGACAGCTGTTTGTTGTACAAATTAGAGCCCTGGATAAGGTTTTGTTGGTGGCAAGCTTCCTACAGCTTAAAAAATAAGCACCTCGGGAGCCCTGGGGCCTCAGAGAGATCCAGCAAAGCCCTTGTTCCCCATCTGAGAACTGAGGGCCAGTCCGGGCCAGTTTTGAGGCCCTTGGTGTGGGGTGAGCCTGTCGCCAGGGCCGGAGACCTTGCCCTGCCCCCTTGGCTTCCGCGCTGCTCATCTCCCGTCCTCTGGCCCCAGGTGGTGATGAAGGTGGTGCAGCTGCTGCCCGACGGGCACCGTGTGAAGAAGGAGGTGGACGCAGCGCTGGACACGGTCAGTGAGACCATGACGCCCATGCACTATCACCTGCGCGAGATCATCATCTGCACCTTCCGCCAGGTGAGCCCCGCGCAGAAGGCAGCCAGTGTGGGCACAGGGTGGCAACGGGGCCCACGGGACCCCCAGGGGCTCTCGGGCATTTCTCCACCTTCTGGAAGTGGCGGCGATCCCTGCTGTGGAAACATACCCTGCCCTGGCTGCCTTCTGGGGCGCGCGGCCGGGTGTGGGCAGGGGTGATCTTCAGGGTATTTAACAGCGGCCGAGGGCCTGGGACTGTTGAGGATGCGACCAGTCAGAAGGAACACCTTTTCTGAGAGCGCTGTGGTGCCAGGCAATCGCCCTCCAGTTTCTGGGCCACAGGGGCTCTGAGGGTCCTGGGGGACCTGGGCTGGAGGCAGGCGGGCAGATGGGGCCCCTGTGCGGCCCTGGAGAGTGGTTGTTTAATGCCCAGCAGGGAAGCAGGTCAATGTTCTCACAGCTGATGCTGCCTGAGGGACTGGTTTTTTTTTTTTTTTTTCTCTTTTTAATCTTTTTAGGGCTGTACCTGCGGCATATGGAGGTTCCTAGTCTAGGGGTTGAATCAGCTGGAGCCGCCGGCCTATACCACAGACACAGCAACCCCAGATCCGAGCCGCATCTGTGACCCACACCACAGCTCATGCAATGCTGGATCCTTAACCCATTGAACGAGGCCAGGGATCAAACCCACATCCTCATGGATACATGATGGGTTTGTTACTGCTAAACCATGACAGGAACTGGGCGTTTAATCAAAGAAATCAGAAATTTTCTATAAAAGTCTGGATTTCATATAGAAATTCAGATTTATAGCCTACCTAGAAAAAGTGTGCCCTCCAGTTGGCTGTGGTCCCCACACGCAGACCACCTGGCCCAGTGGTGTAACCCACCAGGCTGCTGTGGTCATCAGTGTGGAGGTGGTCCCTGGTCTCTGGGCGGAGCATGCTGACCTGCCTAATTCTGTTCTTCTCTGGCCCAATGAACTTGATTGGCCTCTGGGGCAGAGGAGGGTGCTGGAGTGGGGTTGGGGGGCAACTGTGTGGGGAGCCAAGGATTCGAGAAGACTGTGCCCGAAGTGAGGACCACCCCCTGGTGCCGACATTGTGCTCTCTGCTGCTGGCCAGCGGTCCCCAAGGTCAGCTCCTGCCTGTGGCCCCTAGAGAGGAGGGGCAGCTCCAAGCCAGCCCCGTGCTCAGCCTGCACCCAGCTCATGTTGTGAATGGCTTCGCTCAGGGTCACGGATCAGACTGTGTTTCGGAAAAAGAGCCACTTGGAGTCGGGCTATGCCCAAGGTCAGAGATCAGTTGGAAGGGCTGCCAGGTTTTTGGGCGCGGGGAGGGTGGTTAAGGAGTTTCGGAAAGTGGACTTTGCTGAGCTTTGGAAGATGGACTAGTTTTCTCCAGGGCCAGCAGCTCCATTGTATCCCCTTTGGAGTTGCCTGTGGGTTTCATTCGTGGTGGTTTCATATGCTGCCACCCTGAGCGACTGAGCTGATTCAGTAGACAAGAGGCACTGAGAGGGCCGAGGATGGAGGCTTCCGTGTCTCTCTGTACTGGAGACCCAAGTTGTGGAAAAGGAGTGCCTAGCTCTGCTTCAGAGCACTGTGGGCCCCTCCCCACACTGGCCCCATGGTGTCAGAGTCCCCTCCTCCACATCCCCGTCCTTCCAGCCCTGCTGGCTCTTCACTGCCTTCAGGCAATCCGGGTATCCCACACACATTCCCCCCAAAATGATAGGCACCCCCTTTCCCCGAGCTCTGCAGCTGTGGGTGTTCACTGTGGGGCACACGGAGGGTGCATCAGGGAGCATGAGGGGGACGCGAGCCACAGGGAGAGAGGAGAGGTCCCACAGAGCTATAATGAGAGCCGGGGGAAGGCACTCCAGGTGGGAGGGCTGCATGGGCAAAGAGTCAGAAGCCAAAAGATGCAAAGTAAGTTCAGAGGCAGTGAAGGTGCTTTGGTGCCCACGAACACCGTTGTGTTGGAAGTTGTCAGAGATGAGGTTGGATGGGTAGGTTGGCTCTATTCTGCTGGAGTGGGAGTGAAGCAGGGTGTGGTTGGGACTCTGTTTAGCAGTAGGTGCTCTGGCTGCCTTTGGTGGGTGCCTTTGGGGTGTGGGGTATTTATTGAGGAGGCACGAAGCAGAGCTAGCAGAGGCCTCTCACCTCTTTCCTCCAGGCCTGCCTCACCCAAAGGCCAGGTTAGTGCCAGTCTCTGCCGTGGGAGGATGGAAATCCCTGAGCCCATCCCTGGGCTTCCTGGTGGTGATGGGGTGGGTGGGGCCAAGGGCCAGGGGCCCGTAGAAACAAGAGGTAAAGTCATTCCCCAATTTGGCCACCAGGTGGCACCAGTGAGCTCTGCTTGGGCCAAACTCTCAAGAGCTGAAGAGCAGAGGGGCCTGAGAGGTAATGCAGCCTTTCTCACCCTGGCTGCATAGTAGATTTACCTGGGAGCTTTAAATCAATCCGTGCCTGAGCTCCATCCCCAGAGAGTCTTATTTAGTTAATCTACTGGAGGCCAGGGCATGGGTCTTTTCTTAATGTTTGCCAAGTATAGTGAGGGTTAAGATCCACATATTCTAAGTAGGGGTCCCCAGCTTTAGCGAGGTTCTGTATCCCTGAAGGACTTGTTAAAATGCATGTTGCCGGGTCTACCTCTGAGCTCTTGATTCTGTAGGTTTAGGTGTCTAGCAAGCATCATCTAGCTGCTGATGCCTCTAGGTGGGGACCATACCAGTGATCTGCCGCTGGACTGTCTCACCCTCTTGTGCTCTCTCTCTCTTTTTTTTTCCTCTTTGGCCATACCTGCAGCCTGCAGAAGTTCCTGGGCCAGGGATCAAACCACTGCCAAAGCAGTGACAGCACTGGATCCTTAACCCCATGCACTACAAGGGAACTCTGCCCTTTCCTTTTATAACAGATTTATCGAGATCTAACTCAAATGCCACACAATTCCCTTGTTTAAAGTGTGCAGATCAGGAGTTCCCATTGTGGCTCAGCGGCAGCGAACCCGACTATTATCCATGAGGAAGCAGGTTTGATCCTTGCCCTTGCTCAGTGGGTTAGGGATCTGGCGTTGCCATGCGCTGTGGTGTAGGCCAACACCTGTAGCTCCAATTCAACCCTAGCTTGGGAACCTCCATATGCTACAGGTGCGGCCCTAAAAAGACAAAAAAAAAAAAAAAAAAGAATGTGCCCGCCAGTGGTTTCTGCACATTCACAGAGCTGCATAACCATCATTACCTCAATCAAGCTTAGGACACTCTCATCACCCCTAAAAGAAACCTCTTACACGCATTCATAGTCTTTCCCATTTCCCTCTTCCCCCAGCCCTCGGCAACCACCAATCTACTTTCTGTCTCTGGAGCTTTGCCTCTTCTAGACATTTCATATAAATGGAACTATACACTTTTTGGTCCTTTGTGACTAGCTTCTTTTTCTTAGCATGTTTGAACATGAATCAGTATTTCCTTCTTTTCTATGACTGAATGCTGTTCTGTTGTGTGGATGTATTACATTTTGTTTGTCTATTCTGCCTTTGGTGGACATTGACTTGTTTCCACTTTTCGGCTATTAGGAATATAATGCTGCTGTGAGCATTCATGTACATGATTTTGTGTGGGCATGTTTTCAGTCCTTTTGGATAGGTACGTAGGAGTGGAATTGCTGGGTCATTTTATAACTCTAGGTTTCATCTCTTGGGAACTGCCAGACTTTTCTGAAGTGGCTGCACCATTATCCATTCTCCTTGGCAGTGTGCGAAGGTTCCAGTTTCTCCACATCCTCTCCAGCACTAGTGATTGTCCTTTTTTTTTTTTCTTCTTGTCTTTTTAGGGCCGCACCTGCAGCATATGCAAGTTCCCAGGCTGGGGGTTGAATCGAAGCTACAGCTGCTGGCCTGCGCCACAGCTGTAGCAGTGCTGGATCCAAGCCACATCTGTGACCTACAGCACAGCTCACGGCAACACTGGATCCTTAACCCACTGAGTGGGGCCGGGGATTGAACCTGCATCTTTGTGGTTACTAGTCAGGAGCCACAACGGGAACTCCTAGTGATTGTCCTTTTTGATTCGAGCTATCCCATTGGATGTGAATGCTGCTTTATCATGGTTTTGATTTGCATTTCTCTTATGACTAATGTTAATCATCTCTTCCTGAGCTTATTGGCCATTTTTGTATCTTTCTTGGGGATTTGTCTATTCAGATCCTTTGCCCATTTTTCAATTGGTTTTTTAATCTTTTTATTATTAAGTCATATGTAGTTTTTCATATATGCTAACTATCCTTATATATTTCAGAGACATATCAGATATATGATTTGCAAAACTTTTTTTCCTATTTTTGAGGTTGTCTTCACTGTCTTGATGAAGTCCTTTGAAGCATGCAAGTTTTAAATTTTTTTTTTTTTTTTGGTTTTTTTAGGGCTTCACTCACAGCATTTGGAGTGTGGCCCTAAAAAGTTCCCAGGCCTATTCTACAGGTCGAGTCAGAGCTATAGCTGTTGGCCTATGCCACAGCCACAGCAACACGGGATCCAAGCCACATTTGTGACCTACACCACAGCTCATGGCAACACCAGATCCTTAACCCACTGAGCGAGGCCAGGGATCAAACCTGCGTCCTCATGGATACTAGCCAGATTCACTTCCACTGAGCCACTATGGAAACGCCAAGTTTTAAATTTTGACTGTGTCCAGTTTATCTGTTTTTCCTTTTGTTGCTTGTGCTTCTGGTGACATGCTTAATCTAAGACCATAAGGATTTTACCCCTGTTTTCTTCTGAAAATATTATAGTTAGAACTTATTTAGTCTTTGATCTATTTTGAGTTAATTTTAAAATTTGAGGTGGGGTTTAACGTCATTCTTTTTGCATGTAGATAACCATGTGTCCCAGCACCCTTTGTTGAAAAGATAATTCTTTCCTCATAGGAACTATTTTGACACCCTTAAAGAAAAGCATTGACTCTAAATGTGAGGATCTATTTCTGGACTCTCAATTCTATTTCACTGATCTATTGACTGATCTGTTTGTCTACCCTATGACAATTTATAGTGTATTCATTACTATAGCTTTGTATTGACGTTTTTGAGATCAGGAAGTGTGAGTTCTCCAGCTGTGATTTTCTTTTTCAGGATGTTTTGATTCTTCTAGGTCCCTTGCATTTCCACACGGATTGTAGGCTCAGCTTGTCAATTTCTGCAAAGATGCCGACTGAGATTTTGATAGGGATTGCACTGCATCCCTTTAGGGAGTATTGCCGTGTTAACAATAGTCACTCTTCTGATCCATGAAAATGAGATAGCTTTCCATGTATTTAGGTCTTCTTTAATTTCTCACATGATGTTTTAAAGTTTCCACAATGTAAATTTTATACTTCCTATGTTACATTTATTCCTGAGTATTTTACTATTTTTATGCTATTGTAAGTGGAATTGATTTCTTAATTTCATTTTTTTTTAGTTTGTTCACTGCTACTGTATAGAAATACAACTGATATTTGTATATGGTTCTTCTGTCTTCAGTCTTGGAGAACTCATTTATTAGTTCTAATACTTTTACTTTTTTAGAGAATTCCTTAAGAATTTTCTACATGCAAGATCATGTCGTCTGCAAATAGATTTTTCTTTTCAATCTGGAGGGATGCCTTTTATTAATTTTCTTGTCTGATTGCCCTGGCAAGATCTTCCTGCACAATGTTGACTAGAAGTGCCAGGAGCAGACATCATGGTCTTATTCCTGATCTTAAAAGGAAAGCTTTCAGAGGTCTCATTGTGGGTCAGCAGAAGCAAACCTGACTCGTATCCATAAGGATGTGGGTTTGATCCCTGGCCTCCTTCAGCAGGTCAAAGATCCGGCGTTGTCGTGAGCTAGGGCGTAGGTCATAGATGAGACTAGGATCCCTCACTGCTGTGGCTGTGGTGGAGGCGGCAGTTGCAGCTCCAATTTGACCCCTCGCCTGAGAACTTCCATATGCTGTGGGTGCAGCCCTAAAAAGCAAGGCAAAAAAAATAAAAGAGGAAAGCTTTCAGTCTTTCACTATTAAGTATGATTTCATAGACTTCTTTTGTCAGATTGCAGAAATTTCCTTCCATTTGTAGTTTACTAAGTGTGTGTGTGGTTTTTTTTTTTTTTTTTTTTAATGATGAGATGTTAAATATTGTCAAATGCCTTTTCTCTGTCCATTGAGATGATTCTCTGGTTTTTGCCCTTTCTTCCTTTGGGATAGGTTATTGTTTGAATTGATCTTTGGGTATTAAACCAAGCTTGCATTCCTGAGATTAAACCCTAGTTGGTCATGGTATGTGACTGTCTTTAGATATTGCTGCCTTTGCTTTGTTGAGGATTTTTGCCTCCCATTCATCAGCGCTATTGATCTGTGGTTTTTCCTATGAGGTGTTTGGTTTGGCATTAGGATGACACTGGCCTCATCATAGAATGTTACCCTCTCACTTTTTACAGATGCGGAGACAGGAGAGGGAGAGAGGGTATCACAAGTGCATTAGTCAGCGGGGCTGGCATGCCGGAATACCACAGACTGCATGCCTTAACCAGCACACATCTATTTTCTCTCAGTTCTGGAGGCTGGCAAGTCCACGGTCAGGGTTCTGGCTGATTGGGTTTCTAGTGAGGGCTCTCATCCTGGCTTAGGTACAGCCGCCTTCTCGTTGTGTCCTCACACGGCCTGTCCTCACGGGTGTGTGTGTGTGTGTGTGTGTACAGAGAGGAGAAGGGAGGGGGGGGCTCTCTGGTATCTCTTTATAAGGACACAAATCTCAGAGGTTGTCTATTCATAGACGCCTGGAAGGGCTGTTGGAGAAAACAGAAAGAACCCCAAGCACCCTTATTCCTGTAGTCAGGGTGTCACACACCCGTGTTAACAGAAGGAAGGACCTTTCTAGGGTTGCCAATGTGTGACCTTGTTAAACACGCCCATGTGGGGGGAAGGAAGGAAGGAAAGGAGCAAAAATGAACAAACCCAACTACCATCTCCTATGGCTGGCATCTCATAAGAGAAAGGATATTTTAACACCAGCAAAATAGAGTGGCTGTTCTCAGGCTAGAGGACAGTCCTTGAAAAGATTTCTATTTCTAAATGCCTGTGGACTTGGGAAACTGGCCGTGGACCTAGATTTGGGGAATTATTGCTGCTTCTGGCGACGAGGCCAGTGTTTACTTTAGTCAGAAAGGCAGAATGCCTCCTGCTGGGTCCCCCTGTGTTCCGCCTGGCCTGGCCAGACCCAGAGCCCAAGACGGGTCTAAGGCCGGGGTGATCTGAGCCGTTCCAGCTGATTTGAAGAGGCACGTGGCCAGCCGGGCCTGTGTGTGTGGATCCTGAAACGCACTTATTATGAGCTTTGTGGCCCAGCGTCAATCCACGTGTAGATGGGAAGGAAGCAGGTTAGATAGTTCTGGGCTGATAAAGGGGAGGGAGGGCAGGGGTGTGGGAGTTGGAGGGAGCTGGGTTCTGGCTGCACCATCTTCATCCTCTGACCGCATGTCCCCTCACCTGCTGGCTGAACTGATGCTCCTTCCTGGCCCCGGGCTGTGTGTGGGAAGGATGTGGGGTCTAGAAGCACCAGGTTTGGCTGGCGCATGGTAAATCCTGGAAAATGGGAGGCCCAAGGGTCACTGTAGGGCAGAGTGTCCTGTGATGTTCTTCCTAACTTCAGCTCCCCCTGAATGGACTCTCAAGTTTTAGTGCCAAGGGGACTTGGAGAGCATCTGGCCCCTCTGTGTAGAGCTGAGCAGCAGAGCAGGCTGCCCCGGCCCCATGTGACTTGATGGCAGAGCAGGAACTCCCAGCCCTGAGCCCTCCTGCCCTGCGGCACCTGTGACCAGAGTCTTGGCCCCTGGTTCCCTCGTGGGTAGTGGAGCGCTTGCCGAGGCTTCAGAGGCAGCTGCTTCTCTGATGGGCTGACTCCTCTGTGTCTTAACCCTGGTTTCTGGCTGTTTGCTTTCACACTGGAAGTCCCCAGGTGCTCGGTGCAGGTGGGGATCCTGCATGTGCAGATGAGGCTCCTTCACCTGGTTGCCCTCCCCCCCCCCAACCTCTGAATGGAAATGGACCCAAGCCGAGGCTCAGGTGGGGCTGTACCGCCTACACAGGCTCCATTTGTCTGGGAGCTTCTCAGGTCCCGTCCACGTCCTGCCCATTGGAAGGTTTCCTCCCAGGAGCCCCCAGCCTCGGGATTCTGAGACCCTCCCCAGCACATGACTCCCTGGCCTCCTGCCCTGCCCCCGGAGCCCCAGACAATGCTTTTCCCTTCCCTGGCCCCTGCCAGCTCCAGCAGTCTGCTGACGCCTCAGTAACAAGCGATTAAGAAAACAGCTCCTGGAACTTGGCGAGGGCACTTCTGCCAGCGATAAAACTATTTCAGGGCCCTCAGGGAGATGAGTGGGGGAACACGGAGGTTGCCGCTCTGCCTTGGATCAGAAAGGAGGGCTCAGAGTGTGTCTAAGTCCCCATCTGCATGGTGAGGTCACCCAGCAGTGATGAGGACTGTCGGTAGCTTGTCTGTGGTTATGGCAGCGATGTTAGACCACTGCCCAGCCTCCCAGCGATGGTTTCGGTTTTGCCTCTCCCTTTCTGGTCCTCGTGCACCTGCACGCACGTCCTGTCCCAGGTGTGACCATTGTGCGTGCACAGGCTGACCTGCTCATTGACCTGGATGAGGTTGCATTTAAATGCACTCAGCTGGCGCACGCTTACTGTGCGCCTGTCCTGTGTCTGGGGGTGGAACGGTGAGTGAAGCTTCACCGAGCTTATATTCTAGTAGAAGGAGGAGGGGCTTATGGACACATAGCTCGTGGACACTTCAGCCTATCTGTTGAAGAACCTTTAAATCATCATACCTCATGTCGGCATAACACACAGGTGAGTGGGTATGCCCTGTGTCACCTGCTCTTGTGTGGAGGTGGTCCATGAGATTACTTCCTGTTGTTCTCTGGACAGGTGATGGTACAGTGAACCTCCCAGTGCAAGCTGCTCTTTCATTCGTGTAGTTTGCTTCTGTGGGCTGATTCTTAGAGGTAGGATTATTGACTGAATTGAAAAGTAGGAACTTTTTTTTTTTTTTTCAATTATTTTGGAAAATTTCTAACAGAAAATTTCAAAACAGGGAGAATAATTTCATGAAGCTTTGTGTGCCCACCTCCCAGCTTCAGGAGTCAGAGCCAGTCTGATTTCACCCAGAGCCCCGACAGTGCCCATACCACCCCCACTGGATGATTGTGAAGCACGTCACAGCCCTCGTGTTACTTCCTCTGTAAACATTTCAGCACATACCTTAAAGAAGGGGGAGCTTTTAACACAGATCATCCTAATGCCATTATCACACCTAAAGCAGCAGTGATTTCTCATCCTCCAGTACCCGGTCCGTGTTAGGTTTTCTCACTCATCTCACAAAGGCTTTCTGCAACTGGATCAGGACCCAGACAAGAGCCACAGCTGGCATTTGGCTGATGAGGCCCTTAGGTTGCATTGAATCTAGAACATTTCTCCTCCTTTCCTCCCCCCAAAGTGAGTGTGGTGAGGTAACGGGGTTGTCTTACCTGGCGTCCCACAGTCTGTGTCTTGCTAATTGCACCCCTGGATTTAGTTGAGCCTGTGTTGCAGTTCCTGGGCTTCCTGTAATTGAGTAGAATGGAGGCTTGATCAGATTCGGCTTGGTTTTTGGCTGTCACAGTCATGGGTGGTGCCGGGGGCTGCCACCGGGGCACGGAAAGTCCCATGGTCTCTCTTGCGACATGGCAGCTGCCGGTGCTCATCCCCTGGATTCCTGATTTCATTGGGGGTTTGCAAAAAGGCTCTGGTTCCCTCTGCATTAGGTAATTGCAGTATTTCCAGCAGGGGTCTTCCCCGAGGTTCAGTGAGGGCAGGGAGGCAGGGCCACTGCTTGCTGGATTTACGTGTCCCTAGATGAGGTACGGGAGACGCTTCTGTGATGCTGAGGCAAAGGATTCGGTGAGCCCTGCTGTACCCCATACCCGGAAGTGATGAGGGTCCTGGTGCCTGGGTGGGGTGGGCTGGGAGAGGGGAGCCACAGGGGACCCAGGCCCCATGTGTCCTTGGCCAATCCAGGACTATCCTGGGAGATGTCCACGCCAGGTGGACTGGACATTTTCCCATCCACAGTCTGGCTCCATCTTCCCTGTGCCTGTGCCCGGCACAGTAGCTTGTGCCGTTACCTCCATTTGGGGAAGGGAGGCACTGGGCCTGCCTGAGAACACACTACTTTTGAGACCCCAGGCCCTGGCTCCAGATCAGGCCCCCTTCACTGGGCCACATGGCCGCCCAAGGAGGAAGTGGCACAGCTTCGTCTCCCTTGCCCATGGCCAGCCTCACTGGGAGAAAAATAAGGCCTGGCAGGCGTGCTCCTTGCCCCTGTCTTCCCAGCCTGCGTAGGGGGAGGAGGCCAGAGGACAGGAACACATCCCAGACTCCGGTCCTGGCTGCAGAGGAGCATGGGACCAAGCCACACACACATTTTCCATGGAGACACGCCTTCCCTGATGTAGCGGTCTTTGCCCTGCTGTCTGAGCAGGCCTGTCTCCGGCTGCCTGGCCTCCGGGGGCTGTAGTCCGTGCTGCCGCCTCCATTCTCTCGGGTGTCAGTGAGGTCGGGTCAAGGCCTGATCACCTGCTGTGTGTGCAGGGTCCAGAATGCTCAGGGTATTTTGCTTTTTTTTTTTTGGATTGTCTTTTTTGTCTTTTCTAGGGCCACATCTGTGGCATATGGAGGCTCCCAGGCTAGGGGTCTAATCGGAGCTCTTGCTACTGGGCTATGCCACAGCCACAGCAATGCCAGATCTGAGCCGCGTCTGCAACATACACCACAGCTCATGGCAACGCCGGATCCTTAACCCACTGAGCGAGGCTAGGGATCGAACCCACAACCTCATGGTTTCTAGTCAGATTCGTTAACTACTGAGCCACGATGGGAACTCCAGAATGCTCAGGGTATTAAAAAAAATTCCTCAAAGGGAAAAAATGAAAGAGAAAACCCTTTGAACTAAGCCACTCTGTGAGGTTGGGATAGAGGTGAGAAGACTGGGCCCCTGACTGAGGAGAACCCAGGATGGCCCAGCCCACAGCGGTGACACCATCTGGTGAATGAGTTGTTTTCTGCTGGGCCTGGAAAAGGAAAATATTTGTGACAGAAACCAAGGTCAGGGCTCCTGGAGGAAGTCCTGTTAGACTCATTAGTGCCAGGGGAACTTTCCTTAGCCGTGGCTAGTGATGTTGATTCTTAGTATCCTGTGTTTAAAACTGTATGATGTGTCTCCCATTGGTCTCTTCAGAAAGAGTTTGAAGGAAATCTGAGGTGAAGGTGGCCACAGGGAGAGAAGTATACTATCTTTTGGCCTCCAGTTGAGATTTCTTTTAAAAAGTCTGTGATGCTTTAGCTTGGAGCAGTGCTTTTTGAGTTTTCTGAGAACTTCCCTGTCTCCTCTGGCCCTCAGAGTAGCTGGTGAGGTAATGAGGGTGGGTTTATTAGACCCATTTTACAGAGGGAGACACCAAGGCCTAATGAAGTTTGGAGACCAGCCAGAGGCAGGATCTGAACCTGTCTCCCAGCTCCTCAACCTACCTTCCTTCCCCTCACCGTGACGGCCACAACTCAGGGGACGGTTCTCTGGTGGCAGAAAAAAGGGGTTAACAAGGAAGCCACCAGCCCCTCCCGGATGCCCCACCCTTGGCTGGTTCAGAGCTGCTCAGAGTCAGAGAGGTCCAGCTCAGCACCCCAAGGACCAAGATCTTTTCTTAAGAAAATTGTAAAGAGAGACAGCGCTGTCTCTGAGGCGCAGCTGGGGTCTCTCTTAGTCTCTCTAAGATTCTCGCTTGGCCCAAGTCACTCCCTGGAGACCTCACTGCAGTAGGTCATGTGTCTCCTGGGTCCAGGCTGTGCAAGTAGAGCAGCCCTGGGATGCTGGGGAGCTGTCCCAGAACTAAGACAGAAGGAAAGGATTGTTTCGCAAGGCTCTCACTGGTCCCAGATAGGGCCAGCGGGTCGGCTGTTGGGCGGAGTGTGTGCGTGACGGGGTGCATGTGAGTGTGGAAGTGTGAGTATGTGTGAGTGCACTCATGTTCCCAGTGGCCGAGACCTCCCTCACTTTCCCTTCCTTCCCACTGTCCAGCGGAGCTGGAACTACTTCCGCCTTCCCCGGGGGGACTTGCCTAGTTGGCTCAGCAGCGGCCATCCAGTGAGCACCACCAGCCTGCCCGGGCTTGGTTTCTGAGGGTGTACCACCAGCTTGGGATGTTCAGCAGTTTGGGAGGGGTGTAGATCTCAGCCCCAGCCTCCCCTCCCCCCTTTCCTCAGCCAGCACACTCCCCGTCTCCTGGGACCCTGCCTCTGTGCTTACTGTCATTGTCAGGGTTGTGGTTGTCACCAGGGGTGCCTGTCTCTGCTGCTTGTCTGTGTTCCATGTGCGCGGGCTCATCAGACCCTGCCAACCCCTGACTCAGACCCTGTCTGACACAAGTAGGGCTCCACAGAGGTCTGATCTGAGTGGCTGGAAAGGGGAAAGTTGAATAAGTCATAGGTCATTCTGTAATTAAATGGGAAACCTGCTCCCTACTGTCTCTATACCTTTTGGTTCTTTGTCCCTGTTGTTGGTCTCCAGGAGAGGGCGCTCTTCTCCAGCAACCGAAAGAGCCCAGGCTCTGGGGTTAGAAATTCAGGTTCTAGCTCTGGCTCTGCTAGTAACTTCCAGTGCAACCTTGGTCAAGTCGCTCTAAGCTGCCTGGGCCTCTGCTTTTCCAACTGTCACCTGGGGACACTACTGCTGCCCTGCCTACTTTGAGGGGTGGTGGGGAGTGGGAGCACCAGCCTGGGTACTGGTGGGATGGGAGTAGAGTGTAAGGTGGCTGGGACACCAGGCTGACTCCCTGGGCTATGAGCAGGGACATTGGGATCCTAAGACTGGGACCATGTCTGGTCGCCACTGAACCCCAGAGCCTGGCCTCGGGGTGAACAATATTTGTTGAGTGAAGAGCACACAGAAAAGCCCCTGGTGCCAAGTTTAGCCCCTTCATGCTTTGAAAGTGCTGATCAAAATAGGACATCTTTGGGAAGTTCCCATTGTGGCTCAGCGGGTTAAGAACGCAACTAGTACCTATAAGGATGTAGGTTCGATCCCTGGTCTTGCTCAGCTTGTTAAGGATCTGGTGTTGCCGTGAGCTGTGGTGTAGGTTGAAGATACAGCTCAGATCTGGTGTTTCTGTGGCTGTGGTGTAGGTGGCAGCGGCAGCAGCAGCTTCTGTTTGACTCCTAGCCTGGAAACTTCCATATGCCGCAGGTGCGGCCCTAAAATGAAAAAATAATGACATCTTTGGAAAACTAGTTACCTGCCTCTGGGCCGAGGGCCACTTTCTCTCTTCTAGGGACTAGTTTTGGAAAGTTTCTTGGTGCTTGAGGCCGCTCTGCCCCACAGGCCTGAGGATGGAGCCTGCAGGGGTGCATGCAAAACCCCCAAGAAGAGGGGTGACATTGAACTTTGAGAAGGAGGATGCAGTCGGAGCTCTGGGACCCTGCCCCGCAGAAACTGACCATCTTGAAGGGCTGTCAGCTGCCTGCCCAGCCTGGACCCCACCTCAGCTGAAGGACAGTGGTCACCAGCCCATGCTTGTTCCTGGGGAGTGGGTGGGGAGGCTTCCGAAATGAAGTCACATCCTAGCAGAGTCGTTCTGGTCCAGGTTGAGAATAGACAGCAGGGGCAGGGGGAGGGCGGTGGCAGGGAAGCTCATCAGGCACCATCACGGAGTTGAGGCAGCTTGACTGGGGCGCGAGAGTTGGGTGGCCTCTGGGAGTGTGTTGACGCAGCAACCACAAGATTCCCCGATTGGTTGGATGCAGGGCTGAGAGAGGGAGAGGTCGAGGAGAAATGTTGGGTTGGGCCTGAGCAGCAGGAAGGACGCAGTTGCCTCTGACATGGCAAGCTTGTGCAGGGGGCAGGTGTGGGCAGTGCTCTGGAGGTCCGTTTGGGGTGTTTTGGAATTTGCGGAGCCTGAACTGTATCTGCGTGGAGCGCTTGAACAGCGGTTGCATGTCTGAGTCTGGAGTCCCGGGTACAGGGGCCTGTGTGGGAGTCCCCAGGGTCGAGTCTGGGATCTGGGTTCCAGATGACGCTGAGTGTTTGAGACGGAGTCAGGCGATGGAAGGCGAGTGCATACTGACTAGCCAGGCACCCTCTGCACACAGGGTCCTGGTCAGACACTTGGGGCTGTTGGGGGGAGGTGGAGCTGGAAACCTGGTTATCATCTGGTGCATTTTCCCTGGCTGCCTGCTGTCCTGGAGAGACCACTCGTGCCTTGGCAGAGCAAGCAGAACCCCTCAAGATGGAATGTAACACAGCAGTTAATGAACTGGCTCAGGACAGAGGAGGCGGAGAAGGGCGCCGTGTGGGGCGGGGCGGGGCGGGGGTGCCTATCCTGGGCCCTGGAGAGGCAAGCTGAACAGGCCAGGCCAGGCGGAGGGGAGGGCATCCAGGCAGGGGGAAGAGAGGAGGGGGTAGAAAGAAGGACAGAGGCAAGAGTGAGGCAGGAAGTGGCTGAACTTGATTGTGGTGAAAGGGGCTGGGGTGGCAGGAGAGGTCAGATTTTGGACTTCATGTCTTGGCTTGGAACTCGGACCTTGCTGAGTCTCGTCTGCAAGATGGAACATCCTTCTTGCTTCGTGGGGTTGCTGGGAGGGTATATTAGAATCTCATCATCAGATCTGTGTGTGACATGCTCGGTCCGGCACCAGTGTGCAGAAAGCTCTGGACACACCTGGGGGGCTTTGCAGCCCGGCACCCGTGGGCCTCTTCCCGGTGGTGCAGTGAAGAGCAGAGCTTCAGGAGAGCCACTGCTGGCACTGCCACGCCGGCGTGGATGCGGCGCAGACCAGAGGCTTGAGAGGCCTGAGATGCCCAGTGCCCCGGCCACCATTCCTGGACCCTGTCTATTTTAAAGCTTAGTCCCCAGAGGACGAGGAAGGCTTGTCTGCTCCACCGCAGCTAATGACAGCCTGGCCTACTGGGCCATTTAAAGACAGCTCCACTATTTTTATCTCCTGGAGGCGGCTGGCCTGTCCTCCCCAGACAGTGCCACCATGGGGGGGGATTTTAAGGAAACCAGGGCTTCGCCAGGAAGATGGGTCATTGTCTCAAATCACAGACTGCAGTCGGGCAGGATGTGCCCACGGAACCTTATGGGGGACTGGCAGGCGTCACCTTGACCCAGGGGCCTGAATTTAGAGATAATTCCACCCTACCTTGCCAGAACGGCTTGGAAGAAATCGCTCTACCTCCCCACCCCAAATGTTCCTTATCCTCACCGGTGTCTCTGGGGGCAGCTGGCTTCTGTGCCCACGGGCTCAGGGGCATGAGAGGGTAGGGCTGGTGTGGCTGTGTCCCTGTGCCAGGCCGGGAGCTGAGGGCTCTTCACCCCGCAGGACATGACTTCAGAGCTCCAGGAAGTAGTTTAAAGTGACTCTGGCCCTGGTGAGACTGTGGTCGATGCCCCTTCCTTCTTTTTAAGAAAGTGTTTCTAACTAGGCTCCTGGCCTTTGGATGGAGACTGGGCAGCTGCATAAGGGCTGGTGTGGCCTGTGTGGCATGAAAGAGTCATCCTTAGAGACACGCGGAGTCGTGTTGTATTGGCCACAGTTGGTATTTAGGTAAAAGCTTTTATTTTTTGGTCCACTGCCTCATTTGTAAACAAAGTTGCTTTTTTTTTTTTTTCTTTTTTTTGAGTACTTGGTTGGTTGATCCTTAAAACAATAGGTCCCCTGCCCCCACTCCACCCCACCCCTGTCACTGTGTGATTCATTTCAAAGCTCACATCCACCAGAAGCCTTCACTGGCCCCGCTGTCTGTAGAGTCAGGGCTTTGGAATCTGGGCCCCCAGCTGCTACAAGCCCTCCCACCCCCGTCCCCCTTGAACCCACCTCACTCTTTGACCCTTTCCTTCCCTTCTCAGGGCGTCTTTCTTCCCCCTTCTCCCTAACCCACCTCCAATACCTCCGCTTCTTGGAGGTCATCCCTGGTCCAGCTGCCCGCTGTGCCTCAGGCCACAGGACTGGCTGCATCAGACATGGGGTGGGGCCTGGGCGAGCCCCACCTCTGCATGGTGGCTCCTTTCCCGTTCCATCACTGGTTGGACCCGTGTGGCTCTGCAGGGCTTCCAGGTGCCTCCTCACACATAGTCTCCTGACAGGCGGACCTCCAGCAATGTGGGGCTGAGAGTTTAAATGGCAGAACCAAGACCACAACCCAATCCTGTCTCCCAGGGAGTCAGGGCACTCCCTCACCCCCGCCCTAGGCCCTGTCCACCTCTGCTCCATCCCCACAACTCCAGAGCTCCTTCTGGGTAGTGTGGGTGGGCCAGCTGTGCAAGTTACTGTCCACTCACGTGACCCTGGGTGACCCTGGGAGCAAAGGCAGCAGAGGCACCCATGGCAAAAGCAGGAGGTAGGGGAGCCCAGGCCCCACAAGCAAGGCCACTCCAGCTTCCGGTTCTTGGGGCTGTGGGTCATGTCATGTCTGGGGTGGGGGATGTACCCTGCAGCCTTCCTGAAGTGGCCTGGAGGAGACACACGTAGGCTGACATTGTGTGCCTGCATGGGAAGGCTTCCAGCTGTGGCTCAGCTGTTGGGAGACTGCCCTCCCTGGTTCCCGGAGGCCTGGGGGCTGGCTGTGCCTCTCTCAGATGTTCTGGGTGCCAGAGGGCATGACCGCTATGCCACATCCTTTTCTAGGGTGCTGTTGTGGGCCTTGGGTAAGAAGTGGGGGTGCAAGGTGAGATGTGGTGCTCCCCCCTCCAGGCTCCCCCCAGGGCAGCCGTCCGTCCTTGGTGAGTTAGGAGAGCAGTGGGTGTGGTGGCGGAGACACCCTGCAGGCTTTGTGTGTCCTTGGCTTTTTCTGCTGATCTGCTCACTACTGCTTCGCACACTGAGGAGAACTGGAGAGGACCCCATGAAGTCCCCTTCCCCTGAGCTTTGGTCTCCCACGAGCCATCCGTTAACAGGTCACTCCTATGCTCCAACCTTCAGTGGTCCCCAGTACTAAAGCCAGCCCTGACCACCCAGAGTCGCCTGGGGAACTTTTCACATCCTGGTGCCCAGGCCCATCTCTCGGACGTTCTCATCTGATGGGTCTGGGCTGGGGCCCGGCCATCTGCCCACCAGGGTTGGGAGTCCGGCTTCGAGGGTAGACTGCCCAGGCGCCAGGGCCGCTCCACAGTTGGGTGTCAGCCCTGTTCCCCTCTCATCCCTTCGCTCCCTCGTCCCAGCCAAGCCAGCCCCTTCCCAGTCGCCACCTGCTGGCAACATCCTCCCTCTGTGTCGCCTTATCTGGTGTCACTGTCTCCATTCCAGTCCGCCCAGGCCCTCTTGGCCCAGCCGAATCCCACACCCTCTGGGAAGCTTACCTTAATCTCTCAGCTGCCTCTTCTCTCCTGAGGAAAAGCGGGGGGCGGGGGTGGGGGTGGGGTTCAGGGAAGCTGGGTTGATCTCCCCCAGCTCCCAGGTGGGAGATGTTTTCTGACTTCTGGGTGCCAGTGCGCCCTGTTGGCCACTCTTGTAACCTGGGCAGGGGTGACATCCTTGGCCTTGCCTTCTGAATCTCTGCTTCCCATCCCTGCCCTGGGGCTGAGGGCAGTAGCGTGTACGGGGGAGGTGGTGTGTGTGTGTGTGAAGGGTGTGTGTGTGAGTCTGTGACTGTGTAGGGGGTGTGTGTGACCAAGTGCATGTGGGGTGTGAGCGGGGTGTGAGTGTGTATATGTGTATGACTGTGGGGTGTTGGTGTGTGTGACGTGTATGGGAGTGGGAGGTGTGTGTGTGAGTCTGTGACCATGTAGGGGGTGTGTGATAGTGTGTAGGGGGTGTGTGTGTGTGTAGAGGGGGGGATGCGTGTAGGGTCCTTGGGGGGATGGACCCTTCCCGCTCTGATGCCCACCCCGTGCCGTCCTCCAGGCGAGAGCAGCCAGATCGGAGCGGGAGGCGCGGCGGCTGCAGCTGCGGAGCGTGCAGTACCTGGAGCGCTACATCTGCCTGGTGCTCTTCAACGCGTACCTCCACCTGGAGAAGGCCGGCTCCTGGCAGAGGCCCTTCAGCGTCTGGATGCGGGAGGTGAGGGCGGGAGGCCAAGACTGCCCCGTGTGATTTCCGTGGGCACCCGGGGACGGGCTGCCTGTTGCGTGGGCAGAGTTCTCATCTCACTCTTCTGCAGGAAGCTTCCCTCTGGCCGAGGTCTTGTCTTGTTCGGCTTTGGGTCCCCAGCATGGCACCCACGCTAGGCAGGCAGTGAGCGAATGGACGATCAAGGAGGAGAGGGGGGACAAGGCGTGTGGGGACAGAACAGAGCTGGTGCCAGATGGGCCCTGCTCCATGTGTCCCCACGGCCAACGACCCCTGGGCGCTGCTTGCCGATGGTTGTGTGCATCCCTCTCCTGTGCCCTTCCAGCTTCCCGCTCTGGCCACCTGCCACCTTTCACCCCTGACCTTGGACTAGTTAGTTAGATGACCCCACTGACCTGCTGTCCTCAGCACTAAGATAGAAATAACGGAGTTCCTATCATGGCGCAGTGGTTAACGAATCTGACTAGGAACCATGAGGTTGCGGGTTCGATCCCTGGCCTTCCTCAGTGGGTTGGAGATCCGGCATTGCCGTGAGTGAGCTGTGGTGTAGGTTGTAGATGTGGCTCGGATTCTGCGTTGCTGTGGCTCTGGCGTAGGCCGGTGGCTATGGCTCCAATTGGACCCCTAGCCTGGGAATCTTCATATGCCGCGGAAGCGGCCCAAGAAAAGGCAAAAAGACAAAAAAAAAGATGGAAATAACGTTGGCACAGTTGGCACCATCTCAGGAGGTCGTGGTGGGGATTCTGTGGGGTACAGATGGTGCCGTCGGCCAGAGCGTGTGCCAGCAGGTCTGCTCTACGTGGCGACTCTTACCCTCCATCCTACAGAGGAGGAGACTGAGTGCAAAGGTGTTAGTTACGTGCCTTGTTCACAGTCAGCATTAGAGCAGGTCGCTCCAGAGCCCACATGTCTGTCCTGTGCCAGTGCCCTCTCATGCCATCTCCCCCATCCCTCTCTGGCCCTTCCGGGTTCTTCCCTGGCTTGGCTGGTTTTCGAGGCAGAGCTGCCACCTCGGCACCTCTAGTTCAGGAGAAAGGCCTCCTTCCCCCTTGGCAAGGTGACCTATAATTACCCCTCCACCAGGATGCAGGCCCCCGCTGACCTCAACAGCCTGTCCTGGTGGTTCTAATCCAGACTCAAGGATGAAATTAGCTTTGGTGGGGCAGGAGGGCAGGAGAGTAAGAGGCTGGTGACCTCAGACAGGGTGGGTGTGGGACCGGTATAGGGGCTCAGGTAGGCGTGTGGGGTCAGAGCTGTGAGGAACTAGGGCGACAGAGGCAGGGAGGCCGGTGCAGTGCCCAGTGGCAGGAATGGTGGCTGCTGGGCATTTGCGCTGAAGACGAACCTTCAGGTGGTTCATGGGGAGATGAGTGTTGAGTAAGGAGACTTGTCGGGGGTGGGTCACACCGAGGCCACCTTGGGCCACTGTTTTGAGCGGGCCTGGGCCCAGCTTCCTCTCGGAGGTGGAGGGAGTGGGGGACCTAGGACAGTTCCACTTAAGTTCTGCTTGGAGAGCGGAAGTTGAGTGGGGCCAGGGGCTGGAGAAGAGCTTGATGCCCTCTGCAGCGGAGCCTGGGCACTGGGTGTTGAGGGCATCAAGGAGGGAGAGAACTGCTGGTCCAGCCGGGAGCATGGGTTCCAGCCACGGGGAATGAGCAGAGGGTGGGGGGAGGGTTGCCTGGGGACCTTGGTTTGGAACGGAGTCTGCATCCTCCCCCTCCCCCAGGATGGTGGAGAGAGTGGGGGACTGGTTGTTGAATGGTGTGAGTCTAGTGCCAGGGCCTGGGCCACGGGGCTGTCCAGGGAGGGTATCTGGGGAGGCCCCAGGTAGCTTGCCTGAGCTGAGGCCCATGGTGGGCCCACCTGGTCCACGGCCAGAATTCACAGCCTAGGGGCTTTTGCTAGCCCGGTATCCATGCTCCCTTCTGCTGCGCTCGCTGTGGGTCCAGCTGTGATGCCTGGAGCAGCTGGGCATCTGCTCCTGAGTATCCCAGTGGGAGCGGCAGGGCTGCCCAGGCATGGGGCTGTACAGGCACAGGGCGTGCGTGGCCTTCTGCGCTGCTCTCCGCTTCCTACCTGCCGAGTGCTTTGTGCAGCGCTGGTGCCAGAGGTGGCGACTGCTTTCCCACCATAAGGAAACAGGAGCTCAGAGCAAATTAATGGTAATCAATATGCAACCTTGTACAGGTCACTGAGCTGGCAAGAGCCCGGCTCTTCTGTGTCTGTCGAGCCTGAAGAGGGGAGGACGGTGTGATGGAGGGGGCAGAGGACCTGAATGACACCTTCCCTCCCCTGGAGCACTGCCCCCATCTCTGCTGTCCTCCCCAGGTGGCAGCAAAGGCCGGCATCTACGAGATCCTCAACCAGCTGGGCTTCCCTGAGCTCGAGAGCGTGGAGGACCAGCCCTTCTCGAGGCTGCGCTGCCGGTGGCAGGAGCAGAGTCACAGCCCCGAGCCCTCGACCGCAGGGGACTTCCTGTAGGACGCGCCCCCTGCTGCCCTTGCTGTGGCCGCCGCCCGCAGGGCCACCTCCCCTATGCAGGCTGGGGGTACCTGGTGCTCTTCACTGGGGGAGGCCCTGGGAGCAGCGGGGACCCCTTTTCAATTTTGAAGGTGTTTTTTTCAGGACCGTTAGCACAGAGGGACACCTTGTAAGTGGCAGATGCCCAGTGTGGCATCTGTGCTCCAAGGAGCTCACCCCCTCAAGTTGCCAAGGGAAGCTCTTCGCCACTTCCGCCCTCTCCCCTCCCCCGAGCTGTTCTCATGGCCCCCAGCGCAGAGTGGCCCCAGCCAGCATTGGTTTCCTTCTCTCCTCGCTCGCTGTTTTCCCACGTGGCTTCTCCTCTTTTGCTGCCTGAGCACTGCCCTGGGAGCTCTGGGCTCCTGGGGAGTGGACAGTGCTCCAGCTGGATTGGTTCCCTTACAGGCAGCTTTCCCTGGTTTTCTTGCCTCTCATGTGCCCTGTCTCCAACCTGGAGACCTCAAGAAGGACAGCCCCACGCCCGGTGGCCAGGCAGAGGTCTCTGTCCCTCCTTCCTTGGGCCTCTCCCCGCCCCTGGGCTGGCAGAACTATGAAGGTTTCCAAGGAGCTGAGGGGAAGAAGGAGCTTCCAGAAGGTGCGTGCAGCCTCATGGAAAAGCTCCCTGGGAGCTCAGTTCCCTGGGAGTGTGGACAGGAGGGCTGGGGAAGCATGTCCCCACACCAGCCGCCCGTGCACCCACCTGCTGCAGTGGGAGCCCGTGGACTCCTGGGTGACCCTGAGTGAGCATTGGGGCGTGTGAGAGTGGGGGGCCAGGGATGACATGAGGGGGTGCTTGGATTCCAGGCCTTCCTCCCTGAGCGCCCTTGAGCTGTCTTCCAGTGGGAGCAGCAGGGGCCAAGTGCTGCTGCGTCAGCAGCTGCCAGGCAGCTCCGGGCAGGTGGTGGAAGGATGCTCGGAGGGGCTGGCAAGGCAAGCCTGTTGATCTGAGAATGTGGCTCTCCCTCTGGGGACTGGTCTCCGCCGAATCGCAGGGGCTGAACCGTGGGCATGCTGTCCACCTGGCCTGGCTCGTTGGGGCCAAAGAGGCCTCCATTGGCTGCGTACCGACCTTTGTGCAGAAAAACAGGTGATGTGTCACTGGTGATATTTGAAAAGGGAGACGAGGCCAAAGTTGTTCACATCTACCTAGTATTGGAAAATATTTGAACATCTTGGCTGAATTCTTTTGCAAATCTACTGTATGTCTGTTCACTACCTTTTCAGACTTGTTATTTTTGGTTTTATTTTCGCATGTAATAAAAAGTGCTAATTTCTTCGCAGACAAAGTCTAGGTGAGGGGTCAGAGATCGGGGCTGAATGGAGAGGGGTTCTTTGTGTTCTCACGGTTGGCCCTGACTTTCAGCTGCCCTGGGACTACTGGCTGGTCACTTCACCTCTCTGCCTCAGTTTCCCCATCTGTAAAATGGGAGAATAATACTTGCCTACCTACCTCACAGGGGTGTTGTGAGGATTCATTTGTGATTTGTTTTGTTTTGTTTTGTTTTTGTACAGAGCTTTTGAGCATTAAAAACAGCTAAATGTGAAGTGCGCCTGGCTGCTGATGTCTTTAGTGTGGGGAAGGTATTATAGAACCGATGCAAGCTGGGGTCCCTGCTCCTTCAGAGTAAGGGTAGGAGGGCAGAGTGAGCTGAGAGCACCCCCCCTTAGTGCTCCTGATTCTCACAGAAGGTGGGTTTTTCTGGACATCCTTCTTCTTTCCCATCCCTCGTCGGGTTCTACCATCTTACCCTGGATGCCCAGGGCTGCTATGCTGAGCCCCTCTTTGAAGAAAACAGCAGAACAGGCTAATTCTATCCAGGGAAATGGAGCAACATGGAATTTCGAGGGCTGTGAAGGTGGGTGTACCTCGGCCTCTACTTCTTTTTCTCATCCCTACAGGTCCCCCTTGATCCCTTGAGGCCCCTGAAGGCTTGTACACACTCGCATTGAGAAATTGGTGTGTAAAGAGGCAGTAAGGAGAGTGAGGCAGAGAGAGTGCGAGCCCAGGCTTCTTCTCCATGAGCTCTTCCAGAATTAGGGAAATTAGACCCTCGGGGTTTTTTAAATTAATTAATTGTATTTTTAGGTATGCACTTGCAGCAACCACCTGCAGAGCTTCCCAGACTAGGGGTCTAAACACAGCTGTAGCTGCCGACCTATACCACAGCCACAGCAACGCAGGCTCCAAGCTGTGTCTGTGACCTACACCATAGCTCATGATAACCCCGGATCCTTAACCCACTGAGCAAGGCCAGGGATCGAACCCTTGTCCTCGTGGATACTAGTCGGATTCATTATTGCTGAGCCACAACAGGAACTCCAGATCCTCTGGATTTTAGTTTGAAGGTCAGCTGGGGGTGGTCAGAATGGAACCTACAGCACTAGGTTGTGTGGCCTCCTGGGGTTATTTCCAAGCACAGCAGAGTCCATGGATGCTCTGTATGGCTTCTAAATGTGAGTGAAGCAGTACGTGCACCACTGTGTTTGTGAGTGTGTGTGTGTGTGTGTGTGTGTGTGTGTGTTAGCTCTGCACCTCTCTGCCCTGCACAAGGAGGTGTGGGTGGGGATACACAGCAGTGGCTGGTGTGTCCGTGTGCGTGGCCGCATGCTCCTAGGCTGCTCCAGCCGTGGGCCGGCATCTGGCAGTTACATGGATGGCACTGGCCCGCATTTCAGTAGCTTCTCTGGTCAACAGCATCTGAGGTTTCTGATGAAATGAATGGATACCTGTGAAACTTTAGAACGACCCCTGACACATAGGAAGTTCCCAATCAGTTTTAGGCACCTTTGCCGTCTCCAGGCCCTTTGGGGTGCTTAGGAGTCGTCTCCCCACTTACCACACCTCTGGTTACCCTCTATTGCCTGCTGTGTCCCCAGCTTCAGATATCACCCGTGCCCTCCCCCACTTCAGCTGGAAAAAGCCCCGTGTCTGTGCTTGCTTGGAGCTAAGGAGGCTGACTAGGTCACTTGGTTGAACTGCTACCCCATCCTCTTGCTGCCCCCAGAAGACCGGGTACCCTAGGCCTGTGGCTTCAATGCTCCTGGCTCCTACTCCCATACGATGCCTTCTCTCTTGGAGCCTCCCAGGAGCCCTCTGCCACCATGTCCAGACTTGATGGGCCTTAGCTGGGTCCAGCTGGGCCCCTGTCTGACTTAGGCATGCACCTGTGCCTGGTAATGAGCTGGTGCAGCGTTCTGCATAGCTGGGGTGTGCAAGGTGGCGATACTGGCACATGGGCTGTGGGCAGTGATTCAACAGGTAAAATTTGGGCTGAGTACCGGGACAGCTCTGCCTTCCTGGAACCTATGGTATTTCAGGGAAGAGAAAGTGAAGCAGTTCTTCCTTCCGGGTGGTGCAGGAGCTGGGATGGTGCAGGGTACCTGTGAACAGGGCAGTGAGATGTGACCAGAGTTCAGCCTGGGGCCCTGATTTCTGTTGTTCTCCTCTTATAGAGATCCTAGGACAAAGAGACACTGATGTCATGGGCCCTGGGGACAGGGAACTGGGGGTCATGCTGTGTCTGAGGTCGGGCCGCTGTGCCCCAGGAAACTATCCAGCACTGATGGTCTGAGCTGCTTATGACTCTGTTCACCTCAGTCATCCCTTACTGTCCCTGGGACAGACTCCGGGAATCGGTCCTACTCCACGGAAGAGGCTCTTGGTTTCTCGGCTCATCACAAGGACCAGTTTAGGATAAGCTGGAAGGATGGTGCATCCACCCGGATGTAGTCTACCTCACCTTTTCCTGCTGTAGAGACCCCCCTCCCCCCAATTTCACCTGTAGAATCAGCACAGTCCTAGGAGTTGCTACTGTGGCTCAGTGGGTTCAGGATCTGATGTTGTCTCTGTGAGGATGCAGGTTCAATCCCTGGCCTTGCTAAGTGGGTTAAGGGGCTGGCGTTGCTGCAAGCTGCCACTTAGGTCACAGATGTGGCTTAGATCTGGTGGTGCTGTGGCTGGGGTGTAGGTTGCAGTTGCAGCTCCGGTTTGACCCCTAGCCCTGGAACTTCCAGATGCTGCAGGTGTGGCCATAAAAAAAAAAAAAAAAAGAATCCGCATAGTCCTATCTGTTCATCTTTATCTTAACAAAAAGATGAACAAAAGCTGTTCATCTTTTATGCACACGATTAAGACATGATCATATGCTAGCTACGAAAATTCAATCACTGACTTTATCCTCCGAGGTCCCCCTCCCACTTCCCACCTTCTGATTATGGCAAGAAGGTCCCATTGTGAGTGGAGCAGTCCGTGGGTTGGCTGGGCTCTCTCCCGGCTGCGCGGTCCCTGGACATAACACCCCCGCCTGCTTCTCTGGCCTCCTAATAGTCTGTGACGCACACACCCCTCTCCACCCAGGCAGCAAGGATGGTTTCAGCATCAAGACCCTGGCAGTTGAGATTGTGGCTCTAGATCACCTTGTGTCTCCGGGTCTCGATTTCTTCTACATCTATTTTGGAGGGTGGGACCCGCGTTAATACACAATAGGTGTTCCTGCAGGAATTGTCTTTGTTCTGTAGTTTGTTATTATGAGATCTGGAGCCAAGGAGTCCAGCTGGGGTGTCACCCAAGTAGTGACGTGGAGACAAGTTCCCTAAGTCAGGGAAACCCGAGGGAGGGAGGGGGTCATGGCAGGGGGTCGGGGCAGGTGGGGACGTCTGGCTGTTGGGGGCTGCATGAGCCCCGTCCAGGTCTTCTGTCCTAGAAGCCCCAGTTTGAGGGGACAGAGTCATTCCTTGGCATCTCATGCAGCCATTCTCTTAGGAAAACATTGACTTTTGGAACAACCAGAGCAGGCATCGGGCAGCCTAGGATGTGGGGTGGTGGGTGGTGAGTGGCAGGCCAGGGAGAGGCCTAACCAAGGGCTGACTCACCAATGTCCCAGGGGAAGCCGACAGCAGCGGGCAGTCCTCACCGAGCCCACTGGGAGAGCCTTTCTGCAGGTTTGTTGCAAGTGGATTAGGGGAGACATCCAGACTTCTGGAAAACCTCCCTGTCTTTGTGTGGCTCAGGACGGAGCAAGGGGCTCAGGAAGCTCCAGGGTGATTTGAGTTCTAGAGTTTGCTGGGGGCTGGGGCCAGTGCCTGGCTACCTGGGGAGGCCTCGCATCTTGTGAATTGGCAGCAGGGCCCTGGCCCCGCTTATCTTGACGTGGGCTGAGGGATAATGGGCAAATGGGAAACCTGGTCTCCCTCTGCACATTGGCCTAAAGGAGGGCAGACAGGACACATGCTAAGGCCCGCTGGGCACTTGCTCTGTGCTGGGCCCTGTGCTGCTTGCTCCCTTCTGTATTCACACTGAGGAGCAGGTCCGGGATTATGACACTTGCAGAGGGGGAAACAAAGGTCTGATAGGAGATGGGAGCTTCCTTCAATCCAGAGGGAGCTTGGAGAACAAGGAAGGAAAGAAGAAAACAAAAATCGTGTGCCGTTTTGCAAGGCTCAAAATCATGTTCTCAACGTCTGCATCCATTTCCTTCTTGCTTGAGTCTATGAATATACCCATCACGTGTGTGCCATGTCTCTTCCACGAGCACATAATTCATTCACGTAGGCCTGATGAAATTAGGACCAGAAACTTTTATTTATTATTCTCGCTTTTCATTTACCAGATTGTGATGGTTGATTTTTTTGTGTCAACTTGCTTGGGTTACAGGGTGACTGGATATTGGGTCAGACAGAATTCTGATGTGTCTGTGAGGGTGTTTCGGGGTGAGATTGATATTTGAATGGGTAGACTGAGTAAAGCAGATGGCCCTCTTGAATGTGGGTGGGCCTCACCCAATCAGTTGAAGGCCTGACTAGCCCAAGAGCCTGACTTTTCCCTCAACTGGGACATCAGCCAATTTAGTATAAGAAATTGATCACTCTCTGTCTCTCTAAATGTACATGTAAAAACATCTCACTATGATTTTAACCTTGGAAACATTTTTGATGGACTGCATAACATTTCGTTGTGTGAATACTTAATACTTTTGAAAATGAATTTCTTTCTGGTTGAGGCACTGCTTAGGGAGAGGACCAGCTGGGTTTCTAACTTCATATGTTACCATTCCAGCTAGACTAAGTTGTCTTTCTCTTGCGCTGCCCTGGCACTTCTGTGTGGGGCCAATGGCCTGTGGATGGTGGCTGAAGGGCAGGAGATTGTTGCTCACCTTTCCAGGGGTTGGGGTTGGGTGGGAAAGACAGGACCGAGGCACATAGAGTGATCTGGGTAGATACCCCCAAGTCTGTGTGTGGCAGTGCAAACCTCTGGTTATTTCCCCAATAAGGGGAATGACTATTCAAAGGTTTTTGAGAGGCGCCTTCAGTGTGTTTTCCCAAACTGTCCTATTTGATGATTTCAAAGAACAGTTAATGAGCCCACTGTTTCTTAAGCCTGGCTAGCACTACCTCTTACATTAAAAAAAATTCTTAAAAAAAATTCATGCTACTTTCGTGGCTCAAAATAGAATCTCATACGTGTTTAATTTTGTGTGTATTTATTTTTGTTTTATTGTAGTTGCTTCACAATGTTATATAGTAGCATGTTTAGTCTCCACGTGTTTGTGTTTTTTTTACTTTTCTTTTTCTTGTCGATTTCTAGTCATATAGTGTTGTGGTCGGAAAAGATGCTTGATATGATTTCAATTTTCTTAAAGTTACCGAGGTTTGATTTGTAGCCCAGGATGTGATCAATCTTAGAGAATGTTCTGTGTGCACTTGAGAAGAATGTGTATTCTGTTGCTTTTGGATGGAGTGTCCTATAAATATTAAGTCCATCTGGTCTAATGCTTCATTCAGGGCCTGTATTTCCTTGTTGATTTTCTGTCTGAATGATCTGTGTATTGCTGTAAGTGGGGTGTTAAAGTCCCACTATTATTGTGCTATTGTCAGTTTCTCCTTTTAATATTGTTAGCAGTTGCCTTATATATTGTGGTGATCATATATTGGGTGCATAAATATTTAGAATTGTTGTATCTTCTTAGAGTTCCCATCATGGCGCAATCTTACTAGCAACCATGAGGTTGCGGGTTCGATCCCTGGCCTTGCTCAGTGGGTTAAGGATCTGGCGTTGCCGTGAGCTGTGGTGTAGGCCGCAGATGCGGCTCAGATCCCATGTTGCTGTGGCTCTGGTGTAGGCTGGCAGCTATATCTCGGATTAGACCCCTAGCTTGGGCACCTCCACATGCCATGGGAGCAGCCCTAGAAAAGGCAAAAAGACAAAAATAAATAAATAGATAAATAATAAAATAATTATATCTTCTCGGGTTGATCCCTTGATCATTATGTAGCATACTTCCTTGTCTCTTAAAATATTCTTCAATTTAAGGTCTATTTTGTCTGATATGAGTATTGCTACTCCAGCTTTCTTTTGATTCCTGTTTGCATGAAATATTTTCTTCCATCTTCTCACTTTCAATTTGTATGTGTCCCTAGAAGTGAGGCTGGTCTCTTGAAGACAGCAAGTATACGTGTCTTGTTTTTGTATCCATTCAGCCAGTCTATGTCTTTTGGTTGGGGCATTTAGTCCATAAACATTTAAGGTAATTATTGATAGGTATATTCTTATTGCCATTTTATTAACTGTTTTAGATTTGTTTTTGTTGCTCTTTTTTCTTCCCTTCTCTTGTTCTGTCCTTTTGTGGTTTGATGACTATCTTCAGTGTTGTATTTGAGTCAATTTTTCTTATTTGTGTATCAATGGTAGATTTTTGGTTTGCAGTTGCCCTGAAGTTTTGATATAGGAGTCTATGTATATACGAGATTGTTTTAAGTTGTTGGTCTATTAATTGCAAGTGCATCTCCAGTGCCCTGCACTTGTACCCTCCTTTCCTCATGATTTCTGATTTTGGTAGCATAATTGTGTGTGGATAATTTCCTACCTTTACTGTATATATGCCTTTACTGGTGAGCCTTGTCATTTGTGGTCTTTTTGTTTCTAGTTGTGGCCTTTCCTTTTCTGCCTAGAGAAATTCCTTTAGTATTTGTTGTAGAGCTGGTTTAGTGTTGCTGAATTCTCTTAGCTTTTGCTTATCTGTGAAGCTGTTGATTTCTCCTTCAAATCTGAATGAGAGCCTTGCTGGGTAAAGTAATCTTGGTTGGAGGTTTTTTCCTTTCATCACGTTAAGTATATTGTGCCACTCCCTTCTGGCCTGCAGAGTTTCTGCTGAAAAATCTGCCAATAACCTTATAGGGGTTCCCTTGTATGTTGTTTCTTTTCCCTAGCTGCTTTCAATATTTTCCCTTTGTCTTTAATTTTTTTTTTCTTTTTGCCTTTTCTAGGGCCACTTCCTGCAGCATATGGAGGTTCCCAGGCTAGGGGTCGAATCGGAGCTGTCGCCACTGGCCTACACCAGAGCCACAGCAACGCGGGATCCAAGCCGCATCTGCGACCTACACCACAGCTCACGGCAACGCTGGATTGTTAACCACTGAGCAGGGGCAGGGACCGAACCTGCAACCTCATGGTTCCTAGTCGGATTCGTTAACCACTGCACCACGACGGGAACTCCCCCTTTGTCTTTAATTTTGGTCAATTTGATTAATATGTGTCCTGGGGTGTTCCTCCTTGGGTTTATTTTATATGGTACTTGTTGCGCTTCCTGGATTTGAAAGAAAGTGGTTCCTTTCCCATGTTAGGGAAGTTTTCGGCTATTATCTCTTTGAATATTTTTTCTGTCTGTTTCTCTCTCTCTTCTCCCTCTGGCACCCCTATAATATGGATGTTGGTGTGTTTAACATTGTCCCAGAGTTCTCTGAGACTCTCTTCATTTTTTTTCAATCTTTTTTCTCTTTTCTGTTCCAGATCAGTGATTTCCACTAGTCTGTCCTCCACCTCGCTTATTTGTTCTGCCTCCTGTATTCTGCTGTTGGCTGCTTCTATGAATTTTTTATTTCAGTTATTGTATTTTACATCTCTGCTTGCTTAAGTTTTAAATCTTGTATTTCTTTGCTCAGTGTTCCATGTAAATTAGCAATCTTTGTCTCCAGTTTATTTCCAGTGTCTTACATTTTCAGCATCAACAGTCTAAAGTCTTTTTCTTGGAGGCTGATAATCTCCAAATCACTTAGCTGTTTTTCTGGAGTTTTTTTCTTTCTCCCTTATCTGAGTTATAGCTCCCTGTCTTTTCATTTTTATTGGGTTTTGGTGTGGTGTCCTTTTTGAAGACAATAGCATTGTAGCCTCTCTTACTTCTGGTGTCTGCCCCCCCTTGTGGCTGAAGTTGGTATGGGGGCTTGCTGTAGGCTCCCTGATGGGAAGGACTGGTGCCTGGCCACTGGTAGGTGGGGCTGATTCCTATCCCTCTGGTGGGTGGGGCTTTGTCACTGGGTGAGATTAGAGGCGGCTGTGTGCCTGGGGGTTTTTAGGCTGCCTGTTTACTGATGGGTGGGGCTGTGATCCCACCCGGATTATTATTTGGCCTGGGGCTTCTCAGCAATGATGGATGGGGCCAGATTTTCCCAAGGGCCACCTCCAGAGAAAGGCACACTGATGAATATTCCCGAGAGCTTTGCCTCCAGTGTCCTTCCCCCATAAGAACCGCAGTCACCCCCTGTTTTCCCAGGAGATCCTCCAAGAACTGCAGTCAGGTCCGACCCAGATCCCTATGGAGACTTGCTTTGCCCTGGGACCCAGTGCCCATGAAATTCTGTGTGCACCTTTCAAGAATGGGGTCTCCATTTCCCTCAGTCCCCTGGAACTCCTGCACACAGCCCCACTGGCCTTCAACGCCAGATGCTCCAGGGGCTCTTTCTCCCAATGCCAGATCCCTGGGCGTGGGGATTTGATGTGGGGTTCAGACCTCTCACTCCTGTAGGTGAGTCTCTGTGGTACAGTTACTTTCTAGTCTGTGGGCTTCCCACCTGGAAGGTATGGGGCTGCTTATATCACATAATTGCCTCTTCTACCTCTTGATGTGGCCTCCTCTTTGTCCTCTGGAATGGGATATCTTTTTGAAAGTTTCCAGTCCATTTGGTTGAAGGTTGTTCAGCATTTGATTGCAATTTTGTTGTTTTTATGAGAGAAGTTGAGCTCCAGTCCTTCTATTCCTCCATCTTAATCCCGTCCCACAATGTTATATAAATTAATGGGTGTACTCTATAGTGATTCAAATTTTTAAAGATTATACTCCACTTATAGTTATTATAAAATATTGGCTGCATTCTCCATGTTGTACAATATACCTTTGTAGCTTATTTTAAACCTAATAGTTTGTGCCTATTAGTCTCCTACCCCAATCATGCCCCTCCCACCTTCCATCTCCCCCCTGGTAAGCACTAAACTAGAGAACAAACTGTTCTCTATACCTGTGAGTTTACTTCTTTTTTATTATATTCACTAGTTTGTTATATTTTTGAGATTCCACGTATAAGTCCTATCACACAGTATTTGTCTTTTTCTGTCTGCTTATTTCATTAATCATAATATTCTCTAGGTCCATCCATGTTGCTGCATGTGGCAGAGTTTCATTCTTTTTTATGGCTGAGTAATATTCTATTAGATAGATAGATCGATCTTCTTTATCCATTCATCTATTGATGAGCACTTGGGTTGCTTCCATATTTTGGCTATTGAAAATAGTGCTTCTATGAACATTGAGGTGCATGTTTGTTTGTTTGTTTTCCCCCTGAATTAGTGTTTTTGTCTTTTCCAGATTACTAGGAGTAGGATTACTAGATCTATTTTTAGCTTTTTGAGGACCCTCCATACTGATATTGAAGAGACTGTCTTTTTCCATTGTATACTCTTGCTTCTTTTGTTGAAGTTAATTGACCGTAAGTGTATGGGTTTATTTCTGGGCTCTATTCTGTTCCACTGATCTGTGTGCCCAGAATATCTGACTCTAAGCCCATGCTCATTTCAGAGTTAGATGTTGGTGCCAGCTCTGGGTACTAGAATCCTCTCTGACATTCTCAGTGATGGGAGAGAAATGTCAGCCCTTCTGGAAGTGTGCCCTCCCTGGGGTGGGTAGGGCAGGGCATGAGGGGAAAGAATGAGCACTTTGAAAACCTTTCCTCCAGGGTCTTGTGGTTCTCATACTTGATGCTTTTCAAACCTCTGTGTGCTTTTAAGAGGTTCCCCTCAACACCCACAAGACTTGTTTCCTATGAGTCACTCTGATAGATTATCCATGACAGTGTCTTTTAAGTTTCATTTTGTGCCTCCCCTTAGCGTATTCTGTCTTTTCCTACCCTCCGCCCACCTCACACATCAGTATACCCTACGTGACAGTGTGGCGACATTATCCAAAAGTAATTTTCATTCTTTCTTTGAGCTAAAAGAGCCTGTCTTCTAGGCTGAATTAAACACCAACAATTTATGAAAACACCCATTTCCACCCCAGTGTTTGAAGTCACCAGTCTTTTTAGTTTTTGCCCAACTGATAAGAAAAAAGAACAGTCTTTTATTTTTATCTTAACATGATTTTCCCAGTTACTAAAGAGATGGAACATCTCTTCACATGTTTATCAGCCTTTTGAATTTCTTCTCTTATGTGTTTGCTTATTTTTGTTACTGTTTTTTTTTTTCTTTTTCTTTTTTGGCCGCTCCTCAGCATATGGAGCTCCAGGCCAGGGATCAGATCTGAGCCAAGTCACCACTGCAGCAGTGCCAGATCCTTAACCCACTGTTCTGGGCCAGGGATCAAACCCATGTCCCAGTGCTCCCAAGACACTGCTGATCCCATTGCGCCACAGCAGAAGCTTCTGGGTTGTCTTTTTAAAATTAATAGGCATAAAATTTTTTTTTCTGCCTGCAGTGTGTGAAGTTTCTAGGCCAGGGGTTGAACCCACACCACAGGAGTGACAATGCTGGATCCTTTAACTACTACGCTACCAGGGAACTCCTTTAGGCATACATTTTTAACACAATCTATTTCATTCATGAGAGGTAGATAGATTGATCAATAGAAATATATACGGCCCTTTCTTATCCCATTTTATCTGGTCTTGTAATTCTTTTAGAGTGTATTTTTCAAATTTCTGCATTTCATATTTTAGATTTAGTGTCAGCAGACCTTCCCAACTCAAAGTTATTTATCTCCTTCCTGTGTTATCCTTGATGATTCATACAGTATTGTCATTTATGTTTTGTTCTTCAATTCATCTGGAATAAATGTTTGTGAATGATACGAGGTAGAGAAAATAATTTATTTTTTCCAAATGGATATCCTATTGACCCCACGTTATTGAGTTGCCAAGTTTCCCTACTCCATGAACTGCAGCCCTTGTCATATGCAGGTCCTCATGTGCGCGTGGGTCCATTCAGTAGACATGTGGTTGACATTGCCCCTAACATCCACTCACATTCTGGTGACCATTGCTGACTTTCCATCCTAATTTAAAAAAATCTTTTGGAGTTCCTGTCATGGCTTGGCAGTTAACGAACCCAACTAGCATCAATGAGGATGTGGATTCGATCCCTGGCCTCGATGAGTGGGTTAAGGATTCAGTGTGGCCATGAGCTGTGGTGTAGGTTGCAGACATGGCTTGGATCCCATGTTGCTGTGACTCTGGCATAGGCTGGTGGCTAAAGCTCTGATTGGACCCCTCACCTGGGAACTTCCATATGCCAAGGGTGCGGCCCTAAAAAGACAAAATTTAAACATAAAAAATCTTTTGTTTATTTTTCATTTCTTTATTAAAGTGTAGCTGATTTACTCTTTTGTGCCAATTTCTACTGTACAGCAAAGTGTCCCAGTCATATATATATATATATACACATTACCTTTCTTATATTAGCTTCTCTCATGGTCTATCCCAAGATAGACCTCATTGCTTACCCATTCTAAATGCAGTAGTTTGTATCTTCTAACCCCAAACTTCCAGTCCATCCCACTCCCTTCCCCCCCGCCCTTGGCTAATTTTTTAAAATCTCGAATGGATTTTTAATTAAAATTTTTTTTTTTTTTTTTTTTGCTTTTTAGGGTCGCACCCATGGCATATAGAGCTCCCCAGGCTAGGGGTTTAATCAGAGTTACAGCTGCCGGCCTACATCACAGCCACTGCCACAGCAATGCCAGGTCTGAGCCGTGTCTGTGACCTAGACCACAGCTCACGGCAACACCAGATCCTTAACCCAATGAGTGAGGCCAGAGATTGAACCCGCGACCTCATGGTTCCTAGTTGGATTCGTTTCTTCTGTGCCACGACAGGAACTCCAGGTTTTAAATTTTTTTAAATCTCTTTTTGTCCTTTTCTGGCCAATTACTTTTTTCTTGCATCAATTTTGGCAAAATGTCAGCATTTTTCCCAGAGTAACACATAGACATCTGTCAAGATTTTCAAAATTTTTAAATGTAAAATCATATGTAATAGTCTCTTAAATACTTAAAAGCCACCTTTACATCTGTGATTGTCATTCTCAATTTTGATGTTTATGAATATCTTACATGTTTTTCTTGGTCACAATTATACATTTTTCTCTTTATAGTTATAGTCAAATAACCTATTTTCTTTCTTTTCTTTTTCTTTTTTAACACCTTTTTAGGGCTGCACCTATGGCATATGGAGGTTCCCAGGCTAGGTGTCAAATTGGAGCTGTAGCTGCCGGCTTTCGCCACAGCCATAGCAACACGGGATCAGAGCTGTATCTGCCACCTCTATCACAACTCATGGTAACACTGGATCCTTAACCCACTGAGTGAGGCCAGGGATTGAACCTGTGTCCTTGTGGATACTAGTCAGATTTGTCTGCTGAGCCATGGCGGAAACTCCTATTTTCATTCTTATAAATGTGAGCACTGAGAATTTGTGATCACATAAACTACAGATGAAGGTGAATTTTTGCTGTAGTAGTGCCACTCAATTCTACAAGCCTTTTCTGAGTAACATGGCAAAAATCACATCATGATCTCATTAAAACATGAAAAAAAGGAGTTCCCGTCGTGGCGCAGTGGTTAACGAATCTGACTAGGAACCATGAGGTTGCGGGTTCGGTTCCTGCCCTTGCTCAGTGGATTAAGGATCCGGCGTTGCCGTGAGCTGTGGTGTAGGTTGCAGACGCGGCTCGGATCCCGTGTTGCTGTGGCTCTGGCGTAGGCTGATGGCTACAGCTCCGATTCAACCCCTAGCCTGGGAACCTCCATATGCCGCGGGAGCGGCCCAAGAAATAGCAACAACAACAACAACAAAAGACAAAAAAAAAAACAAAAAAAAACCCATGAAAAAAAAATTTTTTTTCCATTGGTTGCCAGTCAAGTGGGTACTCCTGCAATTCTGTTACAAGCAAGAGAATGTGGGGAACACCTGAATTGCAAAAGTATATATTCTCTGGATATAGGAGTCATTAACTCTCTCGTTTATGGAAATATGCCCCCAAAAGCTTACTAAGATTTATCAAGTCACTGCTAGTTATATCTCTCACTCTTTCACTTGGAGGTACCCTATATAAACCAACATCCACAAAAATAAGTGAGAAAAATATTGTTCATTTTAATAGTGCTTTTCCAATACAAAGCTTTCTCTCTCTCTTTTTTTTTTTTAGTTCCAAAAATTTTTTTTTTTGGAGTTTTATTATTTATTTATTTTTGTCTTTTTGTCTTTTTTAGGGCTGTACCTGCAGCATGTGGACGTTCCCAGGATAGGGATCCAATTGGAGCTGTAGCTGCCGGCCTATGCCACAGCCACAGCAATGCCAGATCCGAGCCACATCTGTGACCTACACCACAGCTCACAGCAACGCCGGATCCTTAACCCACTGAGTAAGGCTGGGGATCAAACCTCTTGGTTCCTAGTCAGATTCGTTATCCACTGACCCACACAGGAACTCCATGTTTTATTGAAGTATATTTAGTTTGTAAGGTTGTGATAATATCTGGTTTACAACAAAGTGACCCAGTCATACACAAACACACACATATCCATTCTCTCTGATTCTTTTCCCACATAGATTATCACAGAATACTGGGTAGAATTCTCTGTGCTGTACAGCAGGTCCCTGTTGGACAATCATTCCGTATACCTCAGTGTGCATATGCCAATCCCAAACCCCCACTCCATCCCTCCCACCCCAACCTGTCCACTTGGGTAGCCATAAGTTTTTCAAAGTCCATGAGTCAGTTTCTGTTCTGCAAATATGTTCATTTGTTATCCTTTTTTTTTTTTAGATTCTACCTATAGAAAGACATGGTGTTTGTCTTTCACTCTCTAACCTCGCTTAGTATGATAGTTTCTATGTCCATCCATATTGCTGCAAATGGCAGTATTTCACTCTTTTTTATGGCTGAGTAATATTCCATCCTGTATATGTGCCACATCTTCTTTATCCATTCCTCTGTCGATGGACATTTAGGTTGCTTCCATGTCTTGGCTATTGTAAATAGTGCTACAATGAACATTGGGGTGTATGTATCTTTTTTTTTTTTCTTTTTTTTTTTACGGGGGCTGAGGCTTTATTCTGCAGGCAGTGGGGTATTAGGCCCAGGACCCCAAGGGAGACAGGAAGATGGCGGGTGTGTAGGTATTGGCATGAGGCTAAAGAGTGTGCAGTATCCAGCTTGGGGCGATGGCTGCGGGACAGCCTGCAGGGAGCTGAGTATTTTTTTAAATTATGGTTTTCTCTGGATAGATGCCCAGAAGTGGGATTGCTAGATCCTATGGTAGTTCTATTTTTAATTTTTTAAGGAACTTCCATAGTGTTTTCCGTAGTGGTTATACCAATGTACATTCCCACTAACAGTGTAAGAGGGTTCCCTTTTCTCCACACCCTCTCCAGCATTTATTATTTGTAGACTGGTGAAAGATGGTAACTCGTAATAGTTTTGATTTGCATTTCTCTAATGATTAGTGACGTTGAGGATCTTTTCATGTGTTTTTTTTGGCCATCTGTATGGCTTCTATGGAGAAATGTCTATTTAGATCTGTGCATTTTTTTAAATTGGGTTGTTTGTTTTTACAGTTCCATAAAGTTTTAAAAAAACAATTTTATGGAGGTATAATTGACATACAGTAAACTGCATCTATTTAAAGTGTATAATTTGTTAAGTTTTGCATATGTATACATACACCTGTGAAATTGTCACAATCAAGACAATGAACATATCCATCCTCTCCAAAAATTCGCCCATGTCCCTTTGTAATTTCCCTCCCCATCTCTCTCTCCCCAGGCACTCTTTGTTCTGCTTTCATCATCATAGATTTGTTTGCATTTTCTAGGGTTTTATATAAATGGAATCCTCAGTGTGTATTCTTTACTATCTGGCTTCTCTTACTCAGCATAATTATTTTGAAATCATTCATGTTTAAGCACATCCGTTGGTCACTGCTCTTTGTTGCTCAGCAGTTTCCACTGCATGGCCTACCCTCAGTGGCTTACTCCAAATTGTTTTCGGATATTTGGGTTGTCTCCAAGTTTTGGCTATTACACACAAAACGGTTATGAACATGTGTAAGTCTTTGTACGGACCTATGTTTTCATTTCATTAACGTCTTAGGAAACTGCCCACCTATTTTCCCAGACGGTTTCATCCCCACCAACAGCATGTGAGAGTTTCAGTGCCTCTACCTCCTTACCAACCTTGGAATTGTCTCTTTCTCTCTCTCTTTTTTTTTTTAGGACTGCTCCCGTGGCATATGGAGGTTCCCAGGCTTGGGGTCTAATCAGAGCTGTAGCTGCCGGCCTACACCACGGCCACAGCAACATGGGATCCTTAACCCACTGAGCGAGGCCAGAGATCGAACCCACAACCTCATGGTTCCTAGTAAGATTCGTTTCCACTGCACCACATTGGAACTCTGGAATTGTCTCTCTTTTTGACTTTAGCTATTCTAATCAGTGTATAGTTGATGTATTTCCTACCCCCACCCCTCCAGCTCACATTTTTAATTTGAAAGATTTCCAATTCATTCTAACTTGAAGGCTTATTTAGTTAGCTCTTTTTCCTTGGGTGGTGTTCTTTTTATTGAATTTGCTGTGTGTCTGTGTTTTTTTTTTTTTTTTTTTAGTGCCACACTGGCAGTGTATGGAAATTCCCAGGCTAGGGGTCAAATTGGAGCTGCAGCTGCCGCCTACACCACAGCCACAGCAATGCAGGATCCGAACCACATCTGCGACCTACACCACAGCTCATAGCAATACCAGATGCCCAACTCACTGAACAAGGCCAGGGATTGAACCCACAACCTCATGGATACTAGTTGGATTTGTTTCTGCTACGCCACAATGGGAACTCCTGGTGTTTGTTTTTCATGTTGGTGAATTTCCTCAGTGTTTGGTGCATTTGGGTTGTATACTCATCTTTGTCTTGAGATTTCAGGTTTCCCTGTTTGGAAGACCTGTGCGTATTTAGCACAGGCTGGACTTCTGACTACTGGGGACAAATGAGACGTGCTGATGATAGGATGTGCTGGTGGCTGCCCTTCTGGACAAGGGTGCTAGGTATATATCAGCTCTAGGATGTTGTCCCAAGTGTCCCAGTCACTGGTACCACCTGGCAGACTCTACTGATACCCTGACTTGACCTGGGCTCCTGAAGGGGTACAGGGAGAGCCAGATTCTCCAGCTGCCTCTGTTAGGATTCTCCAATCTATGTCCTGTTGGGGGTCCAGGCTTCCTCCTTCCTCCTGGCTTGGCATCTGAGCTGAAAGCTGTCTTAAAACTTATCTTCTCTCAAAGGCATTCACCTGCATGGCTGTCATCTCCCCTGCCTATCAGGTTCCATCAACATCTGTCTATCAGGAATTCCTCATTATTTCTGACTTATTATTATTCAATTCTGGCATTGAACTTAAGAAATAATTTTATTATTATTATTAGTAGTAGTAGTAGTAGTATTTTACTTTTTAGGGCTACACCTGAGGCATATGGAAGTTCCCAAGCTAGGGGTCAAATTGGAGCTATAGCTGCCGGCCTGTACCACACTCGAAACAATGCCAGATTCGAGCCACATCTATGACCTGCCCCACAGCTCATGGCAACACCAGATCCTTAACCCACTGAGTGAGGCCCGGATCAAACCCGAATCCTTATGGATACTAGTTGGGTTCATAACCTGCTGCGCCACAATGAGGACTCCCCCCAAATAAATATTCTTGATGACATTTTGAGGACTGTGGGTTGACAGAGGGAACTTGAACATATGCCTAAACATAATATTTATATAAAAATAGCTCACACTATATACCAGGCCCTGTAGAAACTAGGGTCCTGACGAAGAATAGATGGTGTTGACTAAAAAAAATACATTACCTGAAAGTTGAGAGTTTTATTTGGGGTGAAATGAGGACCTAGGCCCAGGAGACAGCATCTCAGGGAGCCCTTAGAAACCTTTGTGCCCAGGCAGTGAGGGAGGAACTAGGATATATAGGAGTCTTTGCAACAAAGGGCCAAGAGCAGGAACAAAAGAGACCTGGGCTCACTGAAATCATTCCTTTGATATGCGCCTCCACTCTCTGGGCCAGTATCCGAAGTTTTCACAGCCTGCAGGGCTCACCTGCTCTCACCCTTGGAGGTGACTGCATTTACAGATGACCTTGACATTCTTAATCCTTAACTACAGACTGGGCTGAAATACCACCCAAAGAGGAAAAGGGGGACTATCAGGAGATGATCAAGGTGAGGGGGAAGTGCATGCAGCACACACACACATCTTACAAAAGTTTGTTGCTGATCTCCTGAAGGTGACTACCAGTCACAAGGAGCAGACATCACCATGAAGGATTTTAGTGTTTTTCTAGATATGAGGAGATGCAAGAATTGGGCACATACAATCTTCTCCTGAAAATATCTGACTATCTAAACACCTGTTTTTTCCAGTTTTCCCAGAGCACAGAGTGCCTCACTCCTGGTCTCCACCCTGAGCTCCACGCAGGGTGCCTGCGGGTTGGCAGCTGCCGTGGCTCATGTTCTACTCCAGGTAGAGGTGATGGCAAGTCCAAACTTCAGCTCACAATGGCAACCTCAGCGCCACTGCAAAGATGATTTAATTAAAGGACCATTTGCAGAGGTATGGGCAGGGTTAAGGGAACCAGCTTGGAATGAGAGGTGCTCAGGAACTGGTTACAGGGGGGAAGCGGTATCTGCCCCTAGACCCGAAGGGACGAGGGAGCAGCACAGTGTTACCCGAGCCTTCTGTGGGTGTCTTCAGAAACTGAGTTGTGGAGGGGACAGCCAGGGCCAGAGCAGCATCCCTGAGCCTGGGGTTGGTGGAGGGGCACAGATGTCCTGACGTCTCCCTTCTCTTGTTCTCTGGTTTTGATAAGTGCCTTCCTTTGATTGCAGGGAGTCCCAGTGACATGGTCCACTCCACAGGGTGGGTCTGCTTCCAGAGATGGGGAGTTGAGGGGGAGACAAGCAGACCATGTCCAGCACAGCCCTCCTTCAAGCGCTCCGAGGATGTCGTCACCTCCAGTAGTTCAATGGCAGCCCGAGGAGGTAGGCATGCTACTGTCCTCATTTGGCAAAGGAGGAAGTCCAGGCACCTTGATCCAGGGACACCTCCAGAATTTCCCTCTGCTCTTCCCTCTGCCTGGCGCGCCTTCCCCCCTTTCTCTCACCCACTGCTCCTTCTGCTTCGAGTTCAGCTTGAGTCACATCTCCTGACCACCATGATCTAAGTGCCCTCAAGATACCCAGAGAAAGGGCTCTGACTTCTCAAGATGCTGTGCCCACATTGCCTCCAAGGTTTCATTGTGAAAAATTTCAAAACCACAGGAAAGTTGGAAGAATTGTGTGAACAGCCCCGCACCCCTGTGCCCACTTTTCAAAAGCACTTTCACAAAGTTGTCCGTCGACTGTGTGTGCCTCCACTAACTTGAGTTCCTTAAAGGAAGGGCTGGGAGTGACCATTCTTTGAATTTCAAGGTCTGTGATGGCCTGGCACACAGAATGTGGTCAGTTAATGTTTGATAAATTGATCATTCACAAGACATTGGCATTTCCCAGGGAAGGGGAAAGAGAGTTCTATTTATTGAATGCCTGCAGGGGGGTTTCACACATTGCTTTGGGGCATTGCATTAGTTGTTTTTTTGGTTTTGTTATTTGGGGGGCACACCCGTGGCATATGGAAGTTCCCAGGCTAGGGGTTGAATCAGAGCTGCAGCTGCCGGCCTACACCACAGCCACAGCAACACAGGATCTGAGCTGCTTCTTTACCTATACCATAGCTCACAGCCACGCTGGATCCTTAACCCACTGAATGAGGCCAGGGATCCAATCCACAACCTCATGGTTCCTAGTCGGATTTGTTTCCACTGCAACACAACGGGAACTCCAGTAAATTTTTTTTTTTGTCTTTTTGTCTTTTTGCTATTTCTTGGGCTGCTCCTGCGGCATATGGAGGTTCCCAGGCTAGGGGTTGAATCGGAGCTGTAGCCACTTGCCTATACCACAGCCACAGCAACATGGGATCTGAGCCGCATCTGCAACCTACACCACAGCTCACAGTAATGCCGGATCGTTAACCCACTGAGCAAGGGCAGGGATCGAACCCGCAACCTCATGGTTCCTAGTCAGATTCGTTAACCACTGCGCCACGACAGGAACTCCTCCAGTAAATGTTTTTTAAAAGAAAGAATGAATGAAGATTTGGTGAGTGTTTTCATACTATTGGAATATGGCAGTCACTGCTGGAAATTCATTCACTCCAGGGATATGATACCTAAAGGGGGCTCGTACCCCTCTTCACTTAGCAAAGGAGGGATCTGAGGCTGGAGGGGCATTGATAGCCAAGGTCATGTAGGGAGCCAGGGCCAGAGCCAGAGTGCTGACTCCCTGCCCAGTGCTCTTTCTTTTCCCTTCCTCTCTGGATCCATGCAAGCATCTGGTTTGGTACCACCCACTAACCCAGAGCCTGGAGACAGACAGAAACTTCATTTCCTGAGAGCCTCTATGGCTGTGTGAGTGCCTGGCCAGGCACTTGCTCATGGTGCCTGTCTTCCTTTTCTCTCACTGAGGGTTCCATGGGCTTCAGTCTTGAAGTTATATGTGAAATTGTGTTTAAATACTTTTCTAGGAAAAGATCCAGAGTTTATATCAGGCTCTCAAAACAAATATAAAAACTGTGATTCCCCGCCCCCAGTGTGGGTGGGGGTTCTTTTATGTGTTCTCTCCAGTGGTTCCTCAGCTTTTTGACTGCAGAGACAAAGAGAATTTTCAAAAGAATGGTAGGATGCAAATTTTTGCAAAGTTGGTCCATTAAAAAGAAATGAACCGGGAGTTCCCTTTGTGGCGCAGCGGAAACAAATCCAGCTAGTATCCATGAGGATGCGGGTTTGATCCCTCGCCTTGCTCAGTGGCTTAGGGATCTGGTGTTGCTGTAGCAGTGGTGTAGGCTGGCAGCTGTAGCTCCGATTCAGCCCCTAGCTTGGGAACTTCATATGCCTCGAGTGTGGCCCTAAAAAGCAAGAAAAAAAAAAAAGAAAGAAATGAACCATGCTCACAACATTACCATATCATAAAAGGATGATTTTAACCCTTCCAAATAAGAAGGACAAATTCTTTGGAGGATAAAATTGACAGGCCTTTCAATTAGATGGTGTGGCTTTAACATGCTACACAACTGTTACTTTGCTCACTGTGCCCTGCAATATCATTTTGCATCAACTTTTGGGAGCCTTTCCTTCACAGAGAAGCAGCCACTTAGAGCTTGTGTCCTGGTGGCTGCAGAGTGTTCTGAAAGGCGCTCCCTGAGGTGGTCAGGCATGGGTTCTGTTGGATCCCTGATGGCATTTCCATCAGGATGACTGAGGGTGACTGGGCGTGCAAGATGGGAATGAACTCAGGTCACATGGGGCGGTTATGTCATGGTCCAGTGGCTTAAGTTTTCTCACAAGGGGTTTGGATGAGAATCTGAAAAATACAGACTCTGAGTGGCCAGAGCAACCTCCTGTCTATAACTCTCTTAGAAAGGAAGCACGAGGGGTGCGTGGCCATGTGAGATGACCCCACTCCCTTCAGGCTGCCTGGATCCCTGTCTCCCTCCTTCCTGTCCTAGGCTGATGCATTCTGGACAACCGCTGGTCCCTCCTGCCTCAGATTCCCCATGAGGGCCGTGGCTGGCATGCTCTCCAGCGAGCCCCACGCTCCCTGGCTGAGGACAGGCAGGATCGTGTCTTCATAAACAGATTTTCCAGAGCAGGTGTGCTGAGGGGGAGCATCCACCTCAGCAGGAGCAGGTCTCAGCTGGGAGGTGAGAGCGGCAGAGCAGGGGCAGGGTGTGTCTTCTTGTCCCTGCACAGCTCTGCGCACAGTAGGCTCCATGAGTGTTTGAGTGACAGGTACTATCTAACACGTGCCTGAAAGATTGCTTCAACTTTCCCAGCCTCAGTTTCTGTGTCTCTAAAAGGCATTGATGGTGCTTTCCTGCTCCTGACCCCTCTGGCCTTGCAGGCTAGATTCCTTAGCTGCCTGTGGGATCTGCGGCAGGACTGGCCTCAACCCTCATTGGGACCCCTTCCTGATGCTGCTGCGCCCCACGTGTCTGTGGGGGCTCCCACATCCGGCCCTTTCCTAGGGAGGACCCATTTGGGATCTCGAACTGATCTAGCTGTTAGCATGTCCAGGTGATGCGAGGACCTGCATGTGGACCAGGAGGGGAACCCACTTGCTCGAGGCCACGGAGTGAGCAAGGGTGTGGCCTGCTGTACCTATCTGTTCTGGGTGGACTGTGGGAACGCTCTTCACTCCAGATGGTACCACTAAAGGCCCTTTTGCCCATTTTGCTGATACAACAAAACAATAAGCAAACCAAATGCTTTTTGGAAACCATTGGGGGAACATAATTAGGGAGGAACTGCCCAGAGCATCTAAATCATTCAGCCTTTTCAAGGAAAGCCTTAGTGTTATTTTCAGATATGCTACAGCTGAAAACCAAGGCTAAGCTACCGTCTGACCCAGCTGGGGCCCCTGCAGCACCTGCTTAAAGTACCGGATAAGAATCCTGAGGGATTTACTCATGGTTTCTAAGCTAATTTGCACGGTTTGCTTAATAAGACATTTACATGGTTTTAAATGGTTTCCAAAGGACTTGAAAGCAGTCTACGTTCTTAACAAAGTTATAGAATCTCCTACCATGTCATTTGCCCTGTGAATTGGTTCGGCGAACCGTATTTTTGTTTTGTTTTTGAAATCATAAACAGATGTTTATGTTTAGACTGGCGGCTCCAGCTTAAACACAGTCATTCTGTCTCTCCTCTGCCCAGTTTGCTCTTTAAGGGGAGGGGGGGGGTGGTCTAGCCAAGCTGGAGTCCTGTCCCCAGGTCCCTCCCCTGAGCTGCCTCTGGCATCTGGCTGCTCCCTTAGCAGCTGGCCTTCTGGGAGAGGAGAGAGCCCTTGGGAATGGAAGGGAGTGGCTGATGAGGAGTGGGGCCTTCTGAGCCAGTCTGCATGGCTTTGAGCACGTCCCCCTCTTGTCCTGCCTGTGGGTCCTTGCCTGGCAGCCGAGGGGGTTAGAGTGACAGAGCAGCCCAGTGCCTGACACAAGGATGCCCAGTAAGTGTGTGTCCCCTACCTTCCCTTCAGCTTCCCCGAGATTCCCCACCAGCCTTCCCCACCTTCTTCTGGTCCAGAGGGTGGGCCTGGGAGCTGGGAGTCTGGCTCAGTGAGTGTCCCCGAAAGGGACACCAAGCGCGCCCCTTCTTCTAGCCCCTGGAGAGCTATGGGCAGCTGGGAGAGTCATTTCCAAATGCTGTGGAGGATGGAGGGGGCAGCTGGGGTGGGCCAGGAGCCTTTAATGCAAGATGGTACAGAGTGGAGGTTGAGGGGCCAGAGGGAAGGGACCCTAATGAGACCCCTGTGCCCTGGCCAGGAGCGGTGGGGTGACAGAAGGTGCCTGGGCACCGCTTCAGGTCTGTGGTAGCTGGGCTGGGTGTGGCCTCGGAGCAGGAGCAGGACATACTCAGGGCCATTGGCAGCAGAACCCCTGGTTCGAATCTTACCTTTCCCAGCACTAAGCAACTGGGAGACTTCAGGCAAGTCATCAAACCTTTCTTAGCCTCCGTTTCCTCATCTGTAAAGTGGGGTTCTTTGGACAAGTTAATGAAATCATGTGTATTTACACAGGGCGGGTCCCTCCGTAGGCCCTTAAGAAATGGTCGATGAAGGTAAAAACACACCAGAAACCCTGAGGGCTCACGTCATCTTGGCATTTATCATGCGCTCATGCACCTGTGGGTGAGGGCAGGGGCACCTTGGTCGGCTCTGGTTGGAAGTCCCTTCCTCCCAAACATTGGCTCCCCACACAGTGGGTCTCAAATTGTTTTTAGGTAAAAGAAGGAAGAGTTGGGGTGTAGTTGGCCTTTCTGCGTGGGGAAGGGGCAGGGGGTGTTGAGGAGGGAGGAGCCAAGGCTGGACTGGAGGGACCGCCAGAGCTCTTCTCAGCTCTCTTTCCCAGGAGTAGGGCTCCAGTGTTCGCCCTCCCTCCCCCATGCCAGTTTCATTATCTCCCCTTCACCTCCCTCAGCTCATAGTCCTGCCAGCATTCGCTCATTCATTCAACAGTATCTGTTGAGCACCCACTAGGTGCCACGCCCACTTGGGGCAGGGAGGCAGAGATGATTGAGACAGAATGAAACAGTGCCAGGCAAGAGCATTTTGAAGCCTCGTGACAGTGCCCACCCATTCAGCTGTCTTCCCTTCGCCTACCTCCCCAACCCCAGGGCCACTGCTCTGGCAGGGAGCTCTAGGGGAGGGTGGAATGGTGGGCAGAGCCGGGTCTTTCATGGAAGAAGGCTTGGCGTTGCAGTGGGTGTGAGGATGGGCTCCCTGATGCTGGGGAGCTGAGTTGGATCTTGTTCAAGCCTTGATTTGACAGATGGGAATAGAGGCACAAGCAGGTCAAGGCAGAGGCCAGCCAAGGAGCCAGGGACAGGCTGCAGGAAACAGTTTGGTGGTATCTCAAAAGTTAAATATAGAACCATATGACCCGCCAGCCCTACTCCTCGATGTATATAGAAAAGAAGTGTGAGCAGGGACTCAAAAAGAAACTTGTACTCCAATGTTCATAGCAGCATTATTCACAATAGCCAGAAGGTAGAAACAACTCAGGTGTCCATCGACAGATAAACAAAGTGATATATCTGTGCAGCGGAATATTATTCAGCCATGAAAGGAGTGAGCTCCCGACACAGCCTCCAGCATGGGTGGACCTTGAAAACATTAGGTGGCGTAAAAGAAGCTGGACACAGAAAGCAAATACTGTTTGCTTCCACTTCTGTGGGATACCTGGAGTAGGCAATTTCATGGAGACAGAAAACAGAATAAGTACCAGAGGCTGGGGGTGGGGGTTATTGTTCACAGGTACAGAGTTTTTCTTGGAGATGATGAAAAATTCCAGGTATATAAGGGGTGATGCTCAGACAACATCGTGACTGTGTTTAACGCCACTGAACTGTGTACTTTCAGAGAGTGAAAATGATAAATATTATGCTCCGTATAGTTTATCAAGTTAAAAAAAAAAGCGAGTGGTAAGCGTTCTGGTCATGGCTCAGCAGTTAATGAGCTGGACCAGCATCCATGAGGACACGGGTTCAATCCCTGACCTCGCTCAGTGGATTAAGGGTCCAGCATTGCCGTGAGCTGTGGTGTAGATCGTAGATGCGGCTCGGATCCTGCGGGGCTGTGGCTGGGGCCTAGGCCGGCGGCTACAGCTCCGATTGGTGGGTATGGCCCTAAAAAGACCAAAAAAAAAAAAAGCCAAAAAAAAGTGAGTGGCAGTGGCATGAGGAGATTGCTCTTCCTGAGACCATCCCCACAAAGCAGGTCCTCTTCAGCCACTTGAAGGCCTTGTGTTGAAGATGGTTGGGAAGTCTGTGCAGGTGCCACATGAGGGAGACAGTGCCAAAGACCCTCTCCACACCTCGGGAGTCCTACAGAGGGGTGGCTGGAGAAGGTTTGGGGCAAATGTGAGGGCACGTTCCCCAGCTTCCTGGGAGGCCTCATCCCTAAAACGGGGTTGACTACCTCGGCCTCGTGGGGCTGTTGGAACATGAAATGAGCTAATAACGCATATAGCTCTTAAAACACGACAAGCCCTCAAGAAATGTGATTTATTCGTATTTCACTTGTGCTGTTAGTGAGAAAAATAAAAGGGAAGTTTAGAAGCGTGAAGAGACAGTGCTGTCTCTCAATTACTGCAACTTGGAAAAATGCCTTCCAAAGAAGCCCCACGTTTCTGCGGGAGAGGGGCGGGTGGAGGTGGAGGTGGCAGTGGTGTCCTCAGTGACTGCCTCCCACCAGAGGCAGGGTGAGGGTCCCCTGTGAATAAAGCAAAAAGAGAGGAGTTCCTGCTGTGGCACGGCGTGTGAAGAATTTGACTGCAGAGGTTCGGGTTGCTGTGGAGACGTGTGTTCGATCCCCAGCACAGTGCAGTGGGTTAAAGATCCAGCATTGCTGCAGCTGTGGCTTGGATTCAGTCCCTGGCCGGGGAACTTCCATATGGCATGGGTGAGGCAAAAAAAAAAAAAAATCAGAGGAAAGGGAGACACAGATGTATTCCTGGGGGCCAGCCTCCTTTTATGGTGGTTGATCTCGTGGGGGGGTTGGGTCTCCCAGGGGAAAAGTCAGCATCCTGCCAGCACGCTGATGTCATGGTCCTTTTAAGGAGAAACAGAGAATTAGCTGTTATGGAGATGAACTATAAGCCCAGATGTGCAGTCAGAGCTGCGTGGTAAACAGATTGCCATTATGGCCTGAAAAACAGCAGCAGCTGTCCTGGTTCTGACAGGCTGGGGTTGCTTATCTGGTCTTTGGAAAGAGAAGGGCCAGTGGATCAGGACTTCTTCCAGGTACTGGGAAGGCAGTGCTTGTGAGGTATGCCCACCCAACAGATTTGGGGCAACCGGGCTGTCGTGACCTTGGGCCATGCCCACTGAGTGTCAGGGCCCAGCCCCTCCCAGCTGGAAAGCCATGCAGAAATCATTCTTCTAGCAGCTCCTTGTTGACAGCTGGGGACTGGCAGGCTGGAGGTAGTTTTATGTGAGTGTGATACACTAATGAGAACTGGCTGGATCAAATTCAAGCTTCATATGGTTAAGTCGCTACAGCTAGTTTGGGGTAAACTTGTGGCCGTGATCCTCTCATCTATGGCCTGGGTTAGCTGTCAGTCTTTGGCTGCTCTCAAGGGTCCTGTCTGTGACAGAGGTTTGTCTTTTTCTGTGCGACACTAGTCTAGCCACCCATGAGAATCTCACCTGTGACCACGGTCTCAGCTCTACCAGACCCACCCACCCATTCCCCCCACCCCCTCCCTAACAGTAAAAAGCCAGGCAGATGCCCGGTCTGCCCCTGCCTGTGTGTGGGGATACTTAGGTTGTGGGGCTTGGCTGGAAAGGACCATGTCGGGAAGTGGGCAGGAGTGGGGGAGAGGAGCCCCATAAGCAGGACCCCTGGCCCTTCTGGGGTCACAACTTGCCTAGGCCAAGGGGGTGTCAGCTGTGCCCAGAGAAAGAGCTGCCCCATTTGGAACTGACTTAGTTGGTGACTTAATTCTTCCACGAGGGATTCCTTGCTTCTACTGTCAGTTAACAGAGAGGAGGGTGGCCGACCCAGTCCACGTCCGCCTTGACCTGGGCACTGTGTGGAGCTTCTGTGTCCCTGTTGCAGGAGGAGGAGTAAGGGCCAGCTGCTGCCTGCACTGGAATCAGCTTAGTGATCCTTCTACCCAACCAAGTCAGAGACGGGATTCGAGATTGAGACGCTAGAATCCCTGATCCACGACCAGGGCTGGACGTTATAAGGAGGCAGGTTTCTGGGTCACACGACAGTTCATAGCTGAAACCTTCGCATGTAGAACAACTGTCTTTGGAGGTAATGAGCTCTCTGTCTCTGGGAGAGTTCAAGCAGAGGCTGGAAGATTCTTTGGTAGGTTTCACTCATTCATTCATTCATCCATCCATCTAATCATCCCTTCAGTATTTTTCAAGCATCAAACTTATGTCAGATGCCAGACTAGTAGATTCCTGATAGAAATAGCCCTTGGTCTCATGTTGCTGTGATGGGGGAAAAATGAGGATTATGGGTGCAGGGTACAGGGGACCATGGAAGGCTTCCTGCAGGAAGCCGCCTTTGAAGCTGAAGCCTGAAGGCTGAGGAGGAAAAGAAAAGTTCCTGAAAGAGGAGGCAGCACGTGTAAAGGGCTAGAGAGAGTGTGACCAACAGAAGAATCAGCAAGCTCAGTGAAGCGGGGTTTCGTTGGCGGGGGCAGAGTTGAGCATGAAGTCAGCCTGTGGGTCACATCAGGGGGGTCGAACTTTATCCCAAGAACCACACAGAACCAATGAAGAGTTTTAAGCAAGGCAACAACGTGGTCAGAGGGGCATCTTAGCTGGTTTTCCCAGAGGTGGGTCTTGAGACAGGGATTTGCAAACAGGTTGTGTATGTGGGAGCTGCTTCCAGAAAATACCAGTAGGGCAGTGGGGGATTGAGACAGGGAAGGGGGCCGGCCCAAAGAGCAGGTATAGTCGAGCAAGTCACTGTTGTGAGTGCTGGAGCTTAACCCTGGGGACCGGTGCCTATGTGTCCCTCAGAGCAATCCACCCCCGCCCCTGCCCCCGACCATAAGGAGGAGGGAGCTGGGGTATCAATACGCCACCTCCCATGAGCCATCAGTTGAAGGCTGTTCCCCAGCACAGGCTCTCAGGCAGAGATGCAGGGCCAGCTTGGAGGTGGGGCTGAGCGGGGGATGGGCAGCGTGCTGGCACCGTTGTGGCTGTCGGGTGGAGGGACCATGAAGGGCAGACAGGAACCTGGAGATTGGCAAGGAGGCCACAGGAAGACTAGTCCAAGCAAGAGGTGGTGGCCTGGGCTAGAGATGCTGTGGTCACGGGCAGAAGGGGACAAATGTCAGGAGGCAGAGGTGAATGGCCTTGGTGACAGGTGGGGGAACACAGATGACTGTAGAGAGAGTTCACAGCCTGCCCTGCCCCTCCCCTCCTGCTCTCCCCACCCCCACGCTGCTGTCCTCCAGCAGATACTCCTCTGCTCACATACGTCAGAGACACTGACGCGGCCGCCACAATAGCTGGGGGGGCCACACCTCAGAGACCACGAAGTGTGTCTGAAGGGAGAGGAAGGCTCTGTAGCAACTGCTTCAACAACAAAAACTGGGCTGTTGTCAACCCAGCCCCAAGCCTCGGAAGAGATCACTTGGGTGGGGAGAGGTGGCGGGGGGGGGGAGGCGGGAAGCAGTCCAGCCCAGCTCCCACCCTGATCCCTGAATCTCCCTCTGTGCCCACATCCATCTCCCCATCAGACACAAGCCACAAGAGGACAGATGCTCTGCAGCTTGTTCACTGGCCCCAGGACCCGGTTGACAAGAAGGTGCTCAGTAACCTGGGAATGATGGAATCCGTGAGTGGTCCCTGCCCTTCTGTGCTCCATGCCTTTGGGAGGGAGGCTCTGGGGACACCTGAGTGGTGGCTCTAAGGACACGAGCCCACCAGCATGGGATGGGAGGATGGTTGGGAAAGGGGATGGCAGTGTTGGAACCGTGAGGGAGAAGATGGGGAGGGAGTCATCACAGGGGTTTCTAGCTGCCAGAAACAGAAGCCGAGTCTGGATGAAATAAGTAGAAAAAGAAGATAGCCCTTCATCAGTGATGGATGGGAGGAGCTGTGTGGACTCAGCTCCCTCCACCCCAGCCGGGCTGACTCTCTTCATTGGCTCTGGGTGCCCACAGCCGTGACTTGCCAGGTCATTCCCCTTTCGTGGGCCACTCTCACTCCCCTGGCCTACTTCCCCTCTTCCCTACTGGGCTTCCTGGGATTGCCTCCCACACAATTACCTGTACTCACATCCGGTTTCAGCATCTGCTTCTGAAGGGACCCCACACCTGGGCCAGCTGCCTCCGACAGGCAGACCCAGTCACACGTCCTTTCTTAGTTGGAAAGGAAGTTGGAAAAGCAAGAATCGGGCTTTTCAGCTTCTGGGGGCGGGGTGGGGGTGGGTAGGTGGTTCTGCTTCCCACCAAGACTAATGGGCAGTGTGCTGTAAGGGTCCCTGTAGGAAGATGTTTCAGTCTGTTCACGCTGCTGTAACAAAACACCATAAACAGAGTGGCTTATAAACAACAGAAATGTATTTCTCACAGTGCTAGAGGCTGGAAGTCCAAGATCAAGGTGCCAGCAGATTCAGTGGGCTTGCTTTCTGGTTCACAGGAGACACCTTCTCAGTGTGTCTTCCCATAGGGCAAGGGCCAGGGCTCTCTCTGGGGCCTTTTTAATAAGGGCACTAATCTCCATTATGAGGGCTGCACCCTTGTGACCTAATCATTCCCAAAGGCCCCACCTCCCAATACCATCGTCTTGGGAATTACTATTTGAACCTGAATTGTGGGGAGACACAAACATTTAGACCACAGCCAAAGCCAACAGTATATTCAAATTTTGATAATTTAAGGGCCTTTTTACAAAGATGTAGCAAGCTGTACAGTGACTCAGAATTAGTAGTGGTGGCGGGGTTACTGTCCCTAAGTCTGAGGGATGGGGGGGTTACTGAGAGACCCTGAGAGAGGCCCACAGCCTATTCCCTGTGCTGTCCCCGCCTCCCTCCTGCCAATCTCCCACCCACCAACGCACAGGCTCAGATCTGCCCGCGTCTAGGCCAGAGCAGGGTGGAGAAGGGTGAGGACGAGACCTGGGGAGCTGATGGAAGACATCAGGCAAGGAAATTCCCCAACAAACAAGGGACCTCAAGTGTGACAATGAAATGTCAATGAATATGTCAAGTTAGGGCCAAGGGCTCCATAGCTGCCCCTCCACTACACGGGCTGTTCCTTCTTGGTGATGCCACACCTTCCCCAAGGGCCCTCCTGGCCTCGTCCCACTGGTCTCTCCAAAGCTGTGCTCAGAGTGAAGTGCCCACGATTCACACGGGGCCACTCACTTCTGCAACCACAGTCAGACCCCTTCTTCTGAGCCTCGGTTTGCCTAAATGCAAAGCCAGGAGGGTTAGCCAGATGACCTTCCACGACCTCTTCTATAGCACTGACCTTCCAGAAAGGCTCATGGGCCCCTCCCACACAGCCCCGGGAATAAAACAAAGAGTGTCCTTCAGGGAAACCAAAGCGCAGAGAGCAGAGGGACTTGCTGGAGGTCACTGACCATGTGGGACCTAGACTAAGACTCACATCTCTTGCAAGGGCTGTTCCCAGAGCCAGGCCTGCCCTGGGCCTGCTTTCCCTGAGTGTAAGGTCATACCCATGTTTATTTTCCTTCCTTCCTTCCTTCCTTTTTTTCTTTCTTTCATCTTTTTAGGGCTGCACCCATGGCAGACGGAATTTCCCAAGCCAGGGGTTGATTCAGAGCTGCAGCTGCTGGCCTACACAGCCACAGCAATGTGGGGTCTGAGCTGCATCTGCGACCTACATCACAGATCACGGCAATGTCGGATCCTTAACCCACTGAGTGAGGCCGGGGATGGAACCTGCATCCTCATGGATATAGTCAGGTTCATTACCACTGAGCCACAATGGGAACTCCTCCATGTTTATTTTCAATTAGTGCAGTAGCCAGGGTGACGCTTTGTGATTTCTCTTGTGCTTTTTCTTGTTTGTGTGTAGGGCTGTGAACGGAAAGGTATAAGAATAGTGGTTTCGATCAGACTTCTAGAACTTGCCAGCCACCCCTCCCCACCTCACCTCACTGGGGGATTCAGGGTCAGTGTAATGTCACTGCTGGGCTTTTGAGCATCTGGGTCCACACGGGCCTCAAAGGGCTTAATTTGTAGCGAGTTTCAAAGAGAGTCGGGAGGGCCATGCCAGCTACTCTGAGCCCCTGTGACAGTGGCCCTCCACAACCAAATCCTACCGGGTCTGGGAGGCTGCCCTGAATCTTGCCGCCAACCCTGTGTTCTGAGGCCTGTGTCCCAGGCACATGAAACAAGGACTATTTCATTGTATGTCATAACCTGTGCTGCAGTTGCCTGCATGCCAAGGCCAGGAGGCCCTCAGACACCACCTGCTTGGAATCACTGCCTTCTCCCCTAGAACTATGGGTCAGGAGGGAGCTGTTCAGCCTGCAGATGGATTTTGTTGAAATTATAGAGTTTTCAGACAGATTGCTCTGGATCAAACATGGTTGGCATATGTGTTCTCTTTGGCTTGTACTGTGTTTGCCCAAATTGGTTTATTTTTACAAAGCGAAATGAATTGTCAACACTGAGAAGTCAAATCTGGATTTCTGGTTACTTTAATAAATTAGAAGACCCGGTAGCACTGGGCTCACATTCCTGCCTGGGATGTGTGCCTGTGTTTGGCTGGTGCAGAGCTGTCGCTGTGCCCGCTGGATAATTCATGTGTCTTTCAGTTCACCATAGTCCTCACCATTCCTTATTGCCTCCCGGTGGGGAGCTGCATGTCCAAGGCCATTTACCACTGAGTGTATGCTTCTGTTTCTCAAACCAGAGAGTTGTGAGCAAAGTAAAATATTTTTGGTCTCCCCCGCCCCCACCATTTCCAACAAAAATGGAAAAGGTTTATTTACACCACCTGCCTTTCCCCAGGGGTGAACCACCTGTTCTGCTTGGTAGGGTTGCTAGAACTTTATGTCAAGGGCTGTATTTGGTCCTCATCCTCTCTGCCTCAACTACCACCATCATGGTCACTATCACATCACATTTATTCATCCTTTGTCGGGCTATGTACACAATGAGACAGGTCAAGACAGCCCTGGATTTGTCTTGAGAGGCAAAATTGCTGGGCAAAGGGAATAGAGCAAACCATAGCTGGAGCCAGAGAGGTTAGATCAAATATGGTGAAGAATTGACCACGCTGGAAAGGGCTGCGAGAGAATGGGGTGAGTGATACCAGGCGGCCTAGTGGGAGCCGCCTCTTGGCCTTCTGCCCAGCTCCTGACCTGAGCCGGGGACTGTGTAGCAGTGGCTGTAGGGCGTGGCCCAGCCCCCGTTCATTTCTGGGGCTCAGGAATATCGAAAAGCTAAGGTAATTCATACAGGGAGACTCAGGGCTGCCCTGTAAAATCAGCCACCTCATTGAAAACAAAACAAAATAAAACAACCTCAGTTTTCCAGCTATCTAATGGGATATGAAGATAGTTCCTGGGTCCCTGCGTGAGACCCTGTCAGTCCAGGACACTGGTCCTCTGGGGGCCCGCTGTCCTCACCACACTGCCCCGCTCCGGTTTCCCAGAGGTTCCCCCAGAAGCCCCCGGGGGGCGTACTCCAGGCACTTCCCCCCGGTCAGGTGAGGCAAGCACTTGGCATGGTAGGAGAATTTCAGGTGGCCATGGTTCAAGGCGCACATCACCTCGTGTGAGCCAGACTGTGGAGTCTGGTCGCAGGTGCCAAGAAGGTCATCGTCCCAGCCATAGTCCGCATCCCAGACCTGTACCCTCAGGGGCCCCCCCGTGGACAGGAGCACATCCCCGAAGTCCAGATGTATCATCCACTGGGGATGGTTATTGTTCCACACGGTGCTGGTCCGCAGCTCCTGGCCGCCAAAGAAGACCTTCAGATAGGCGTCCGTGGCAGTGAAATAGTCTCCCCACAGACCCGTCGCCACGAAGTTCATGACCACCAGCCGGGCCAGGCCCCTCTGCCGGGGACAGCAGTCCTGATTGGTGGCCGATGAGCCATGGCACACGCACTGGCATGGGTCCTGGGGGCTCTTCCGCTGCCCTGGGGGGCACGGGCGGCTGCAGTCCTTCCAGCGCGCCCTGTCCGTCACATACTTGCTCACCGCCTGCCGGAGCGCCTCCCGCCGCGGATCCTGGCTCTCCAGCAGCACGTGCAGGGGCTCCAGTGTGTAGTCCACCAGGTCGGGGCTGGCCGGCAATGAGGCCACCCAGGCCGAGAACTGCTCGGGCCCAGCCTGGTTCCCGAACAGCAGGTCGTGCATGAACGTGTGGCGGCCCCCAAGGACTTCAGAATGGCGTTCCCGGTAGGCCTGGTGGAAGGAGGACCCCATCTTGTGCTGCTTCTTCTTGTCCTCACATGCCTTGTACGCCGCCGAGGAGCTGGCTCGGCCACTTATGCTGACCTCAGCTTCGACGGACAAGCAGTCCTCCACCTCCTTGGATGTGAGCCCTTCCAGGGCCAGCTCGCAGGTGCGCAGGGCAGTGAGGGCCGTGATGCGGCCACCCAGGTCCATGGACTGGATGAAGTGGGTGCCGTAGCTGGAGATGAGCCTCAGGTAGTCGGGCTCGGTGGAGGTGTTGAAGTGGGGGGGCAGCGTCCTGAGGGCCTTCTTGAACTCGGGGTGGAGCGGGGGCGTGTGCACCAGGTGAAAACTGTGCAGGGGAGAGAAAAACCTCAGATGGGCCCAGGGGTAGGTACTGTTTTTCCCCATTCAGTAGCTTCCTCAGAGTTGCCCAAGGTCACATTAAGTGTCAGGACTACGACTTGAACCCAGGTGGCCTGGCTCTAAAGCCCAAGCTCTGAACCCCTGAGCATCAGGGAAACCCACCCTGCCCACTGCTCTGTGGTGACCTAGGGACTGTATAGGTATTTTTGCCTTTTTCCAAAAAAAAAAAAAAAGATTTTTTTTTTCTTTCTTTTTTCTTTTCTTTTTAGGGCTGCACCTGCGGCATATGGAGGGTCCCAGGCTAGGAGGTGAATTGGAGCTGCAGCTGCCGGCCTATGCCACAGCCACAGCAACACCAGATGCAAGCTGCATCTGTGACCTACACCATGGCTCATGGCAACGCTGGATCCTTAACCCACTGAGTGAGGTCAGGGATGGAACCTAAATCCTCAGAGAGACAGTCTCAGGTCCTTAACCCACTGAGCCATATGGGAACTCCTCCTTTTTATGTTCTAATTTTAAAAGCGATGACACTGCACTGATGGTATCCCTCTGGCTTTGAAAGCTAGTCCTGTGGTTTTGTCTGTCCGTCCCTTGGCCTACTGACAGCTCTGACCATGCAAGCAGGAGGTACCTTGTCTCACTCTGTGGGAAGTATGGTCTCCCGTGAGAGAAATCAGAGTGGGTGACTCTGGGCCCCATGGAGACAGTGCATTTCTCACAACGCCTCGGTCCTCGAGGGCTGGGGGCATGGCTGCTGTTGTTTGGCCTGTAGCCCTAATTTCCAGCACAGAGGCTGACCAGGCAGAGATGAAGAATGCTTGAATGAATGAAAAAGGTCCAGGGACAGGAAGGACCCTACCTGGTCTCCTGTCCACAGGAGGCTGGCAAAGCCCAGGAAAGAGGGGCTTGGGTGCCCAGTAGACCTGAATGGCACTGGTTGGGGGCTCTAAGCACAGCCTTGCTTCTTCCCTTCACCTGTTCTCTCCCTGGGCTCTTCCAGATCAGGTCTCAGGGGAGAAGGTATATGAGCACCAGGATGGCCATTTCCTCCCGGTGGAAGCAGCCTCTGGGTGCCCACCCACTGTTCCAGGGCTCCCAGACCACTTGGAGTTTCCCACGCCTTTTTCAAGTCCTCCACCTGCACCCCCAGCGCTCACCTGTAGAAGCGACACTCCACTGAGTCCAGGCTGAAGCGGTACTGGTCCTGGTGAGTCTTCTGGGCCGCGAAGTTGGCTGCCTGGGAGTGGGAGCCCGCCACGGTCACCTGCACATTGGTGCTGGGCTTGGGAGTCACGTCCAGCCCTACCCGCCAGTCGTTGCGGATATTGCTGGCTGCCTCCTTAGCCACCTCCTCGGTGGAGCGGCCCTCTTCTCTGAGCACCTTGCGCTTGCAGCTGGTGCCCTGGGCGCGCCAGCTGGTGAGCGCCAGGGGCAGGCGCTGGAGAGTGCCCCCCTGCAGAGCATTTTGGCAGAGGGTGCAGGTGCCGTCGGGCCTCAGGTAGTGCTGTGTGTCCACCGGAAAGGAGCGTGAACGCTGGAGGCTGGTCACATCCATGCCCTCCCCCGCCAGCCAGGCACCTGGCACGAACTTGAGTTTGCGTCGGCACTCAGAGCGCGCAGCCGTGTAGCAGGGGGCAGGGGCGGGCGTGGGCAGCAGCAGGAGGAGGATGCTGATGAGGAGCACTGGGGAGGCCATGGAGCTGCGGAGACAGGGGGCGTTTGGTCTTGTGAATTGGGCCATGGAGGATGGCTGGCTCCTTCATGGGTTTTCAGGGTGTATGGAATGGGGATGGAATGAGATATCTCTAAGAGTCTTTGGATGTCAGGCTGGAACGGCCCCTACTAACCTGGTCCACCCGCTACATTGTACAGATGGACCCAGAACGGGGAAGGGACTTGCCCAGGGTCACACAACCAGGAGGAGACCCTTGCTAGAATGTCCTTATTTAAGGCCAAATGGGAATCTAGATATATGGCTTTGTCCCCAGGACCACGGCTACTGCTGTTGGGGAGGAGGCTCTGCTTGCCGAGGAGGGGACCGGGAGTAGCTATTGAAGGATTTGGAGAGGAATTTGGGGACTCTAGGGAAGCCTGGACTCTGGAGAAGCATCAGACCCTAGAAGCAGCTATGCATTTCCCATCTCACCTCTCTCATTCCCCCTCCTCCCTCCCTCCCATTGAGCCCTTAACAGAATTGGGAAAGAAAGGAGGTTGTGCATCACCCTTGCTCTCCCCATTTCCCCTTTGGGGGTCCTCTCTCTGGGTTCATGGAAGAACATCAGCCTGAATTCTAGACTAAAAGCTGCCCATGCACCTATGCCCTTAGATCCTGTATAGGGAGGGGCCGTCTGGTTTGCTCCCCTGATGCCCATCTCCTCCTTGGCATTCCCTGCCACGCTCTGCGGGATTCTGGCAGTGACTGTGAGCTGCCTCTTGTTGACCATCGGACAACAAAGCTCAAAGGTTCTGCCTCAATTTGAGGTGGCTCTGGAGACGTACCTGGCCTGCTTATGATCTGGAATCCCCTCTCTCTACCCTCTGTTCAAACTGAGTTCCTCAGAGGCCTCTGCCCTGTGACACCTGCCAGGGACAGCAGCTTGTCTGAGCCTCGGGGGCATATGGAGAGCAGGAACCTCCCCCTGCAGTCAAGCTGGAGCCTTCTGCGCCCTTCCCAGAGGTCTGGCTTGAGTGGTGGAGTTTTAGGAGAAGGAGAGGATTTTGAAGGCCCTCAGATTCGCCCACTTAGGGGGCCAGCGCAGTTTATAACCTTGATCTAAAGGGCTCCATCTCCATCCTGACTTTCATCATATTATCTCCCAAAGGCCTCTTTCCAGCTTTCTTAGCTTTAACTGTCAGCACTTGAAGGGGCCGTAAAGACTGTGTCCTCGAACCTCATGTTGTATAAGAGAAAACTGAGGCCCCGGGGTAAGTATGAGGCTGCCCACCCAATCAGTGACGGACTGCGATCTGGACCCAAGTGTCTCGTCTTCTGGTTCACGGCACTTCCTGCTCCATCAGGCTCTTCCCCAGATGGAGTAGCCCTCTGTCTGTCCCTACCCAGGGGCTCCCAGCCTCCCTGTCCTCCTGCCTCCCCCTTACCTGGAGTCCTGTTTTGAGCTGCTCCTAGGCAGTCACCCTCTCTCCTGGCAGGAGGCTCTTGAAATGGTAGTGCAGCCCCCTAGAAAGGCTCACCACATAGCTCATCACCCAGGCCACAGTTCTCCTCACTTCTGCTTCCTGCCCCGCCCCCCAACTGTGGTCACGAGTCCCCTTTGCTCTTCCCTCCCCCTGCCTCCCCCAGCACCCACCTTGTCCTCACCTCCTCATCCGGCCCGCTGACAGCCCTCTCAGGAAGCCAGCAGTGATGGCCAGATGCTCATCTGCCAGGCAGGTATTAGACCCCATGGGGTGTGACAATCAGGGGAGTTATCATGCAGGCAGTGCTCAGAAGGGTGCCTGGTCCTCCCTGGGTGTTCAAGCACCTGCGCATTCCCTCCTCCCAGAGCAGCAGGGAGAAAATAAACATTGTTCAACCCCCCTTGCCCACTTCCTGCCCACACCTGCATCCCAGCCCAGGGCGGGTTCTGGGCCCCAAACACACACCCTGGGACAGGGTTTCCCACTCCCCACTTTGTGAGGAGAACCAGTGGCCCTGCCGTCTCCAGCCCCCTCCCTAGTCCTGGGCTGTGATTGCAGCCACAGTGGGGGGTGGGGGGGAGGCAGCCCTGTGACCCTGTTGGGTGGGACCAGGGCACAGGGTCTTCTCCACCCTCTGACTTAGCTGAGGTTTCCATGGGTTGACTGACTCACAGGTAACATCTGGGGGTCCGAATCTTACTGGTCTGAGGTGGAGACGGCTGGGGTGGGGGGGCTGTTTTCATGAGTTCACCCTCTGATGGCGTAAGTGACAGGAAAAAATAGCCACAGGCCCCAGACCACGTGTGACACCAGGGGATGGCTCATCCCTTGAGTTTAGGCCCACCACTGCACCCCTGCTCTTACAGGAACTGAGCCTTAAGCTGTCTTCTCAAAACCCAGCCCCATCTCCTCCCTGAAGGGTCCCTCCTCCCTCTTCCAGAATTTGTAGCCTCCTGACTGCCTTCCGGCCTCATCCGAGGCCTAACTCGGGCCCCCAGGCTGTGGGGACTTGAGTTTTGACAACTTTGAGGGGTGTGGACCCTGTGGAAAATCTGTAGGAAGAGAAACGTAAGGTAGGGGAGACAGGTTCTAAGCCCAGCTCTGACGCAAACTTGCTGTGTGACTCTTGGCAGTAGAGCTTTAACTCCTTTCTAGGTTGGTTTCTTCATCTGTAAAATCAAAGGGAGGGAGTTCCTGTCATGGCTCAGCAGCGACGAACCAAACCAGACTAGTATCCGTGAGGATGCGGGATCGATCCCTGGCATTGCTCAGTGGGTTAAGAATCCAGCGTTGCCGAGAGCTGTGGTGTAGATCGCCGACGTGGCTCAGACCTGGCGTGGCTGTGGGGTAGGCTGGCAGCTGCAGCTCATATTCAACCTCTAGCTTGGGAACTTCCTTATGCTGCGGGTACAGCCCTCAAAAGCAAATGAAATGAAATGAAATAAAAAATAAAATAAAAAGGAGGACTTTGGGATTTCTTTAAAAAAAATTTTTTTTATTCTTATTTCCCCAATACAATTTTTTTTTCTACTGTACAGCATGGTGACCCAGTTACACATACATGTATACATTCTTTTTTCTCCTGTTATCTTGCTCCATCATAAGTGATTAGACATAGTGGCATTTCTAAGAATCCTTAGATTCCTAATGATGAAATATGCATTTAGCAGTTTTCACCTGGTGTATGAAGTGGCTAATGTTTGGGAGATGCTGGTGGGGTGGGGAGGAGGTGGCGGTCCGTTAAAGAGCTGTGATGACATCCAAGTTTACAACTGATTTGGCCTGAATAACTGATGACAGCTGTCCTCTCCTCTTGCAATCTAGCACTTGACTTTTTTTTTTTTTTTTTGTCTTTTTGCTATTTCTTGGGCTGCTCCCGTGGCATATGGAGGTTCCCAGGCTAGGGGTCTAATCGGAGCTGTAGCTGGCAGCCTACACCAGAGCCACAGCAACGCTGGATCCGAGCCGCGTCTGCAACCTACACCACAGCTCACGGCAACACCGGATCGTTAACCCACTGAGCAAGGGCAGGGACCGAACCCGCAACCTCAGGGTTCCTAGTCAGACTCGTTAACCACTGCGCCACAACGGGAACTCCTAACTTGTGTTTTAAGCACAGTTTTTCCTCAGAGATATAAGTTGCAATTTCCAGACACCATCTATATGGTTTATTATTAACGACAATAGAATTCACATACCATACTATTCACCCATTTAAAGTGTACAATTCAGTGAGTTTTAGAACAACTTACAGAGTTGTGCAACCATCGCCACGGTCAATTTTAGAACATTTTCATTGCTCCCCCAAAGAAACGCTGTACCCATGAGCTGTCCCTGCTCATTTTCCCCAATACCAGTCTACTTTCTGTCTCTAAGGAGTTTCTTATTTTGGACATTGCATGTTAATTAAGTCTTATAGGCTTTTGTATCTGGCTTATTCCACATAACAGAATATTTTCAAGGGTCATCCAAGCTGTAGTATGTATCAATACTGCATTCCTTCTCATGGCTGAATGATATTCGGTAGTATGGACATAACACATTTGGTTAACCACTTATTAGTTGATGGCCATTTGGGTTGTTTTCACTTACTGGTTATTTTGAATGAACTGCTGTGAACAGTTGTGTATAAGTTTTTTGTGTCGACGTATGTTTTTCTCTCAGGTATATGTAGGAGTGGAGTTGATGGGTCTATGGTAACTCTCTAGGATCTGTTTTCCTATGTGGTTGCACCATTTTACGTTCCCACCAGCAGTATGTAAGGGTCCTCATTTCTCCATTTCCTTATTATCTTACTTTTTGATTGCAGCCGTTCTTGTGCGTATGAAGTGTTGTCTCATTGTGGTTTTGATTTGGATTTCCCCATTAGCTAATGATGTGGAGCATGTTTTCATTTGCTTACTGGTCACTTGGGTATCTTCCTTGGAAAAATGTCTACTAGAGTTCTTTACCATTTTTGGATTGGGTTTTGTCTTTTTTTTTCTTTCATTTTTTAAAGTTTGATTGAAGTATAGTTGATTTATAATGTGATAATTTCTGCGGTACTGCAAAGTGATTCAGTTGTACATGTACACACATCCATTCTTTTTCAGATTCTTTTCCCATGTAGACCACACATAATATTGGGCAGGATTCCCTGTGCTATACTCGGGTTTTGTCTTTTTATGTTGACTTATAATAGTTCTTATATATGTTATTTTATTTTATTTAGCATATTGGAAAATAATTCTATTTTCCAAAACAAAGTCTTTATATATTTTAGATTCTAGATGCTTATCAGGTATATGACTTGCAAATATTTCCTTCCGTGAATTGTCTTTTTACTCACTTGATGGTGTCTTTTGAAACATGAATGTTTTTAATTTTGATGAAGTCCAATTTATTTTTTCTTTTATGTTTTTAATGTTGTATCTAAAAGTCTCTGCTGAAGGTCATGAAGATTTACTCCTATATTTTCTTCTGAGAGTCTTATAGTTAGCTTTACCTTTAGGTCTGGGTAACAATATAAACTCAGGGAGTACTTGTTGTGGCTCAGTGGGTTAAGGACTTGACATTGTTTCTGTAAGGATATGGGTTTGATCCCTGGCCTTCCCAATGGGTTAAGGGTTTGGCATTGCTGCAAGCTGCGGTGTGGGTCACAGATGTGGCTCAGATCCAGTGTTGCCATGGTTGTGGTGCAGGCTGGCAGCTGCAGCTCTGATTCAACCCCTGGCCCAGGAACTTCCTTATGCTGTACATGTGGCTGTAAAAAGAAAACAAAAATATATCTATCTATCTATCTATCTCTCTATCTATCTATCTATATATATATAAACTCTGACTTCATTGTTTTGCATGTGGATATGCTTTTTTTTTCTTTCTCTTTTTTTTAATGGCCACACCTGCGGCAAGGATAAGGTTTTAATATATATATTTTTAAGGTTACAAGATATTTCCTCTTGCCAAAAAGCTCCATGGATACTCGGCACAGAACGTGTGAGGAAGGTATTGATTCTGATGCCATCTACTTACATGAGCTATACCTACTGCATTCACAAACTGTAATAAAAGCAGAAGTCCTTTAACAAATCACATGGTTAGAGTGCACTTATTGGGCATATTTTAGAGATCCAGAGTGCAGTCTCAGGCTTTGTTCCCTTCATCCTGTGATCGAACCTTCCTTGTTCCCTTTTCGATACAGATTTGTGACACTTTGGCGGTTTTACTTACCCCTCAAATGAGTTACCCACAGTTATGCTTGAGTTATGGTGATAACTTAGTCTCATGAAAGGAGTTGAAGAGTTTTTCCATTTTTCTCCATGCTGTGGCAGAGTTTGTGGAAGGCTGCCACTCAGTTGTTTTTAAATTTTCTTCTTTTAAATAGAGTTGATTCTCAGTGTTGTGCCAATTTCTGCTGTGTAGCAAAGTCTTTTTTTTTTTTAATTGTTAAAATAGAGTCGATTTACAATGTTGTGCCAATTTCTTGGCACTCAGTTTTTGTCGATGAGTAGATTTGTAACTACAAGGTCCATACCTTCAATAGTTATAGCTTTATTCAGGTTTTCTGGCTTTTTTTCTGGTATCGGTTTTGGCAAGTTACATTTTTCTAGGAAACCTTCTTGTTTGTCTAAAATTTCACACTTGTGGGCATGATGTTATTTACAACAGTCTGTCTCTTAAAAAAATCCTTCTGCATCAGTAGTGATGACCCCTTTTTGATTACAATTTTTCTTATGGTTTTTCTCTTTTTTCTGTATCAGTCTTATTAGAGATTTTTATGTATTTTATTACTGTCCTCAAAATATATGTTCTTGGCTTTATTGATCCTCTCTGTTGTATCATTATTTTCTAAGTTGTTAATTTCATTCTGATATTTTTCATTTCCTTCCTTTTCCCTGTATTCTTTGGGCTTCTCCTATTGTTCTTTTTCTAACTTCTTTATCTTTAAAAAAATTTGCTTTATTGAAATATAGTTGATTTACAATGTTGTGTTCATTTCTGTTGCACAGCAAAGTGATTCAGGTATACATACATATATATTCTTTTTCATATTTTTCCCATTATGGTGTATTACAGGATATTAGATATAGTTCCCTGTGCTCTACAGCAGGACATTATTGTTTATCCACTTGGTTTATAATAGTTTGCATCTACTAATCCCAACTCCCAATCCATCCCTCTCCCTCCCCTCTCCCCCTTGGCAACCGCAAGTCTGTTCTCTGTTTTGTAGGTAAGTTCATTTGTGTCATAATTTAGATTCCTTAATATGTGATATCATATGATATTTGTTTCTCTTTCTGACTTACTCAGTATGGTAATCTCTAGGTCCACCTATGTTGCTGTAAATGGATCTTTTTCTAACTTCTTGAGGTGAATCCTTAGTTCATTAATTTTCAATCTTTTTTAAAAAATGGATGTATAATTGACATAGAACTTTATTATTAGGTTCAGGTGTACAGCATAATGATTGGCTATTTTTGTGTATTGTGAAATGATCACTACAGTAAGTCTAGTTAACATCTGTCACCATACTTAGTTACAGAGTCTTCCTTTACTTGTGATGGAATTTTAAAGATCTCTTAACAACTTACAAATATGCAATAGGTATGATGGACTAGGTCACCATCTGGAGGTTAACATCTCCCTGGGTTTACTATTGTTCTCTTTGGTATACTGTTATCTAAAAGTCACCCTTGCTTATTCTGAGGGTTATTTTTTCTAGTTCTGTTTACTTTTCCTCTACTAAATTAGTCATTGGTACTATTACTTGATTCAGCCAAAGTTTGCTTATGTTTACCTCCGCATTTACCAATGTCTTTGTTCATTATTCTTTCATCTCTGAGCTTCCTTTAGAAATAATTTTCCTTTTCCTTTTTCTTTTCTTTTTTTTTCTCTTTATGGCTGCACCCACAGCATATGGACATTCCTGGGCCGGGGGCTGAATTGGAGCTGTAGCTGTGGCTCACACCACAGCCAGAGCAACACTGGATCCAAGCTGCATCTTGTGGCAATGCCGGATCCTCAGAACCTGCACCTCACAGCGACCTTAATCTGATGAGCCACAATGGGAACTCCAGTTTTCCTTTTTCTGAACGTGCACCCATTAAAAGTGCTTTCATTAAGCATTTGTGGCAGCACAGGCTTTCAGTTTTTGTTTCGCCCTTGATATTAAATCATAATTTCAGGAGACTGATACTTTGATGTTATTACTGGTTGACATCTCTTAGCACTTTGCGGTTATTTCACTGTTTCTGGTTTCTGTTGTTGCTTCTGTTTCATTGTCATTCCTTTGTAGAGAATTTGTCTTTTTTTGAGGGGGGAGGGACTGTTTTCAAGATCTGTTCATTTTTGATTTTTTGAACTTAGATGACAAAATATGTTATCTAGATATGAATGTCCTCTAATTTATCTTGCTTGGGATTTATTCCTCCTGAAGCTGAAGATTCCCATCATTCATCAACCTGAAAAACATCCTAAGCATTATCCTTTCATATAGTCCGTCTCCCTCATTCTGTCTATTTTTGCCTGGTGGCATATGCCAATTAGCCGTATAATAGGACTTTTCACTCTGTCTTCCCAGTCTGTTATACTCTTTTTTATTGCCTACTTTTTTGTCTTTCTGAACTTTGTTCTCATTATTTTTTTCCAGTTCTTTATTTCAGTTCACTAATTCTGGCTTTAGCTTTGTCTAATCTGCTATTTAAACATTGACTTTTAAAATTAGGTAATATAGGAGTTCCCGTCATGGCTCAGTGGTTAACGAATCTGACTAGGAACCATGAGGTTGTGGGTTCGATCCCTGGCCTCGCACAGTGGGTTAAGGATCTGGCATTGCCGTGAGCTGTGGTATAGGTTGCAGATGCAGCTTGGATCCCACGTTGCTGTGGCTCTGGTGTAGGCTGGCAACTACAGCTCCAATTAGACCCCTAGCCTGGGAACCTCCATATGCCACAGGTGCGGCCCTAGAAAATACAAAATAAATAAATAAATAAATAATAAATAAATAAATAAAAATAAAATTAGGTAATATATTTACCAAGATGCAAACATCACAATATTATAAAAAGATATATAGTGAATAATCTCCCTCCTGCTCCTTTCCCATCTGCTCCCTACCAACTTAGCTCCACAGATGCCACTTCACCCCCCCTTTTTTAGTTTCTTTGTGTCTTCTCAGAATTTTTTCACACTAATATAAGCAAATACTAGTAGAAATGTTTTCTTATTTTCTCCCTTTTTCACACAGATGAAGGCATGTTATACATCTTGCTTTGTACTTTGATTTTGTTATTGGATAGTATAATTTGGAGGTGTTTGCATATCAGCACATAGAGAGTTTTCTTGTTCTTTTATTTCATTTTTTAAAAATTTTTATTTATTTATTTATTTTATTTTTTTAATATATATTTTTTAATTTTCCCACTGTACAGCAAGGGGGTCAGGTTATCCTTACATGTATACATTACAATTACATTTTTTCCCCCACCCTTTCTTCTGTTGCAACATGAGTATCTAGACATAGTTCTCAATGCTATTCAGCAGGATCTCCTTATAAATCTATTCTAAGTTGTGTCTGATAAGCCCAAGCTCCCGATCCCTCCCACTCCCTCCCCCTCCCCCTCCCATCAGGCAGCCACAAGTCTCTTCTCCAAGTCCATGATTTTCTTTTCTGAGGAGATGTTCATTTGTGCTGGATATTAGATTCCAGTTATAAGTGATATCATATGGTATTTGTCTTTGTCTTTCTGGCTCATTTCACTCAGTATGAGATTCTCTAGTTCCATCCATGTTGCTGCAAATGGCATTATGTCATTCTTTTTTATGGCTGAGTAGTATTCCATTGTGTATATATACCACCTCTTCCGAATCCAATCATCTGTCGATGGACATTTGGGTTGTTTCCATGTCCTGGCTATTGTGAATAGTGCTGCAATGAACATGCGGGTGCACGTGTCTCTTTTAAGTAGAGTTTTGTCTGGATAGATGCCCAAGAGTGGGATTGCGGGGTCATATGGAAGTTCTATGGATAGATTTCTAAGGTATCTCCAAACTGTTCTCCATAGTGGCTGTACCAGTTGACATTCCCACCAACAGTGCAGGAGGGTTCTCTTTTCTCCACAGCCCCTCCAGCACTTGTTATTTGTGGATTTATTAATGATGGCCATTCTGACTGGTGTGAGGTGGTATCTCATGGTAGTTTTGATTTGCATTTCTCTTATAACCAGCGATGTTGAGCATTTTTTCATGTGTTTGTTGGCCATCTGTATATCTTCTTTGGAGAAATGTCTATTCAGGTCTTTTGCCCATTTTTCCATTGATTGGTTGGTTTTTTTGCTGTTGGGTTGTATAAGTTGTTTATATATTCTAGAGATTAGGCCCTTGTCAGTTGCATCATTTGAAACTATTTTCTCCCATTCTGTAAGTTGTCTTTTTGTTTTCTTTTTGGTTTCCTTTGCTGTGCAAAAGCTTTTCAGTTTGATGAGGTCCCATGGGTTTATTTTTGCTCTAATTTCTATTGCTTTGGGAGACTGACCTGAGAAAATATTCATGATGTTGATGTCAGAGAGTGTTTTGCCTATGTTCTCTTCTAGGAGTTTGATGGTGTCCTGTCGTATATTTAAGTCTTTCATCCATTTGGAGTTTATTTTTGTGCATAGTGTGAGGGTGTGTTCTAGTTTCATTGCTTTGCATGCAGCTGTCCAGGTTTCCCAGCAATGCTTGCTGAATAGACTTTCTTTTTCCCATTTGATGTTCTTGCCTCCCTTGTCAAAGATGAATTGACCATAGGTGTCAGGGTTTATTTCCGGATTCTCTATTCTGTTCCATTGGTCTGTCTGTCTGTTTTGGTACCAGTACCACACTGTTTTGATGACTGTGGCTTTGTAGTATTTCTTGAATTCTGGGAGGGTTATGCCTCCTGCTTGGTTTTTGTTTCTCAGGATTGTTTTGGCGATTCTGGGTCTTTTGTGGTTCCATATAAATGTTTGGATTGTTTGTTCTAGTTCTGTGAAAAATGTCATGGGTAATTTGATAGGGATTGCATTGAATCTGTAGATTGCTTTGGGTAGTATGGCCATTTTTACAATATTGATTTTCCCAATCCAGGAACATGGAATATCTTTCCATTTCTTTACATCTTCTTTGATTTCTTTGATGAAAGTTTTATAGTTCTTGGCATATAGGTCCTTTACCTCCTTGGTCAGGTGTATTCCGAGGTATTTGATTTTGTGAGGTGCAATTTTAAAAGGTATTATATCTTTGTATTCCTTTTCTAATGTTTCATTGCTGGTATAGAGAAATGCAACTGACTTCTGAATGTTAATCTTATATCCTGCTATTTTGCTGAATTTATTAATCAGTTCAAGTAGTTTTGGGGTTGAGTCCTTAGGGTTTTCTATGTATAGTATCATGTCATCTGCATACAGTGACAGTTTGATCTCTTCTCTTCCTATATGGATGCCTTTTATTTCTTTTGTTTGTCTAATTGCTGTGGCTAGGACTTCCAAAACTATGTTGAAGAGCAGTGGTGAGAGTGGGCATCCCTGTCTTGTTCCAGATTTGAGTGAGAAGGCTTTCAGTTTTTCCCCATTGAGGATTATATTTGCTGTGGGTTTATCATAAATGGCTTTGATTATGTTCAGGAATGTTCCCTCTATACCCAGTTTGGCGAGGGTCTTGATCATGAATGGATGTTGGACTTTGTCAATGCTTTTTCTGTGTCTATTGAGATGATCATATGATTTTTTACTTTTCTTTTGTTAATGTGGTGTATGATGCTGATTGATTTGCGTATGTTGAACCATCCTTGTGAACCTGGGATGAACCCAACCTGGTCATGGTGTATAATTTTTTTGGTATGTTGTTGGATTCGGTTGGCTAAGATTTTGTTGAGAATTTTTGCATCTATATTCATCAATGATATTGGGCGATAGTTTTCTTTTTTGGTGGTATCTCTGTCTGGTTTTGGAATGAGGGTGATGGTGGCATCATAGAATGTCTTTGGGAGTATTCCTTCTTCTTCAACCTTTTGAAAGAGTTTAAGGAGGATGGGCACCAGTTCTTCTTTATATGTTTGATAGAATTCACCTGTGAAGCCATCTGGTCCTGGACTTTTATTTGTAGGGAGTGATTTTATGACCTCTTCAATTTCATTTCTAGTGATCAGTCTGTTCAGCTGGTCTGTTTCTACTTGATTCAGTTTTGGCAGGCTGTAAGATTCTAGAAAATTGTCCATTTCTTCCAGATTATCAAACTTGTTGCCGTATAGTTGTTCATAGTATTCTCTTATGGTTTTTTGTATTTCTGCTGTATCCGTTGTGATTTCTCCTTTTTCATTTATAATTTTGGTTATTTGGGTTCTTTCTCTCCTCTTTTTAGTGAGTCTGGCCAAGGGTTTGTCAATTTTGTTCACCTTTTCAAAGAACCAGCTCTTGGTTTTATTAATTTTCTCTATTGTTTTTTGAGTCTCTATTTTATTGATTTCTTCTTTGATCTTTATAATTTCCTTCCTTCTGCTGACTTTAGGTCTTTTTTGTTCTTCTTTTTCTAATTCATTTAGGTGGAGGGTTAAGTTGTCAATTTGGGATCTTTCTTCTTTTTTGAGAAAGGCCTGTATTGCTATAAATTTCCCTCTGAGCACTGCTTTCGCAGCATCCCATAGATTATGAGAGGTTGTGTCTTCATTATCATTTGTTTCAAGGTATTTTTTAATTTCCTTCTTGATTTCCTCATTGACCCATTGGTTTTTTAGTAGCATGTTGTTTAGTCTCTATGTAGTAGGTTTTTTCTCTTTCCTTTTCCCATGGTTGATTTCTAATTTCATGGCATTGTGGTCAGAGAAGATACTTGAGATAATTTCTATGCTCCTAAATTTATTGAGATTCGCTTTGTGTCCCAATATGTGGTTGATTCTTGAGAATGTTCCATGAGCATTTGAGAAGAATGTGTATTCTGATTTTTTTGGATGTAGTGTCCTGAAGATATCAATGAAGTCTAACTTTTCTATTGTTTCCTTTAGGATCTCTGTTGCTTTATTGGTTTTCTGTCTAGAGGATCTGTCCATTGATGTGAGGGGGGTATTAAGGTCTCCTACTATGATTGTATTCTCATCCATATCTCCCTTTCTGTCTGTTAATATTTGTTGTATGTATCTGGGTGCTCCTGTATTTGGGGCGTATATGTTGATGATAGTAACATCCTCTCCTTGGATGGATCCCTTAATCATTAAGTAGTGTCCTTCTTTGTCTTTTGTTTTAAAGTCTATTTTGTCTGATATGAGTGTTGCGACTCCTGCTTTTCTGTCATGTCTATTGGCGTGAAATATTTTTCCCCACCCTTTCACTTTCAATCTATATGTATCTTTTGTCCTAAGGTGAGTTTCTTGTAGGCAGCACATTGAAGGTTTTTGCCTTTTTATCCACTCAGCCACTCTGTGTCTTTTGATTGGGGCGTTCAGTCCATTGACATTTAAGGTGATAATTGATAGATGATTATTTATTGCCATTTGAACCTCGTGTTCCAGTTGATTCTATGGTTCTCCATTCTTCCTTTCTTTTTTTTTTTTTTTTGGTTGGATGGTCTCCTGTTATTATCTGCTTGAGTGTATTTTTTTTTTCATTTTTTGCAAATGCCATATTTGGTTTTGGCTTGTGGTTGCCCTGTTTTTTAAGTATGCTAACCCCTTCCCATAATTGTGTGTTTTAGCCTGATGGTCCTGTAAGTTCAAACACTTCATTACTATATTAAAATTAAGAAGAGAAACATACAAACAAACAAAAAGGGTTATTTACTTCCTAACATCCCTTGCCCACATTTTATGGTTTTGATGACTCTTTTTTATTTTTTTCTTTTTAATTTTATTTTGTTTGAAGCATGTTCATGATTAAATCTGTATGCTGGCTTATTTGAGTGACTGCTCTCTGATTACGGTTTCCTCAGTCCTAGTTCTTCCTCTTCTTCTTCTTTTTTTTCTTTTCTTTTTTCTTCCCTTTCCTTCCTTTCTTTTTGGTTTAGAGAAGCCCTTTCAATATTTCCTTTAACCTGGGTTTTGTGTTGCTGTATTCTTTAAGTTTTTGTTTGTTGGAAAAAATTTTTATTTCCCCTTCTATTTTAGATGATATTCTTGCTGGATAGAGTATTCTAGGTTGCATATTTTTTCCTTTTAGCACTTTAAATATCTCTTGCCATTCCCTCCTGGCCTGTAGTGTTTCTGTAGAGAAATCAGCTGATATTCTTATGGGGGTTCCCTTGTAGGTAACATTCTGTTTTTCTCTTGCTGCCTTTCGGATCCTCTCTTTATCACTAACTTTTGCCATTTTTATTATGATGTGTCTTGCTGTGGGTCTGTTTGGGTTCAGTTTGTTTGGGGCCCTCTGTGCTTCTTGTATCTTGAACCCAGTATCCTTTAGATTTGGGAAGTTTCCAGCGATAATTTCTTCAAATATATTTTCCATCCCCTTATCTTTTTCTACTCCTTCTGGAATTCCTATTATGCGTAGATTGGCCCACTTTATATTATCCCATAGGTCTCTTATATTGCTTTCCAGTTTTTTGATTCGGTTTTTTGTCTGTTGACCGGATTGAGTGAATTCCATTATTCTATCTTCCATATCACTGATTCTTTCTTCTGCATTATTCATTCTGGTTTTTACTGTCCCTAGTTCAGTTTGCATCTCTGCAAATGAATGTTCTAGTTTTTCTTGGCTCCTCCTTATATTTTCTAGTTCCTTTCTGAGGGTATCTGCATTACTGTTCATATCTTCTCTTAATTCCTTCAGTATTTTCACTATTTCTCTTTTGAACTCCAGGTCTGTCAGACTGCAGAGATCTGTTTCATTGTTGACTATTTTAGGTGAGTTCTCCTGTTGGTTTGGCTGGGGGTGGTTTCTCAGCTTCTTCATCTTGCTTGTTGTTTTCTTTCTCCTGAGGGAGTTGTACTCTCCGTTATCGGGCAGTGTTTGCCTTGTCACTGCGTGGAATATTTCCTGAGGGCTGGCGTTGTGGGTCAATCTTTTTTGAGGCAGTGTGGCTTTTCTGGAGTGTTGATGGGGCTAACAGTGTTTCATTGAAGCAAAGGAGGGCTTCCTGAGGGCAGACAGGACTGGGAGGTCCACACCACGATGGTAGCAGATTTCACTTGGTCATGCAGAGCCTGCTCTGGTGTTTTTAGGCTGTGGGGTTCTTGCAGGGGGTTGGCGGTGTTGGGCAGCTGTTCCTCAGGAGTGCAGCACCCCCTGGGGGCTTTGGAGGCGAGGTCTCGGTGCCCAGCCCCCACCCAGGCGTCTCAGTTTTTGGTGACTGTGCCCGTAGTTCATATGGTCCGTTGGGTTCTTGATCGGCTTTTCCGTACTCCAACTTACTGCTACACTCTTCTCTGCATCTGGAGATTCCTCCGGTTCGTTTGATCTTTCCCCCGTGTAGGTGACTTTCCAGGGTGCGGGATCCCTTTCTCCTCCGCAGTTCCCTCTCAGGAGCACCCGTCCTGCTCAGATTCACCTTCTCTCACTCTCCTCTTTTCTCCCGTTCTGCCCCGTAATGTCACGAACTTCTTGCCGTTATTGGAGTTTAGGTTCCTCTGCCAGCGATTGGTTGCTGTTCTGTGCGAGTCATTTATTCTGTAGATGTGCTTTTTTTGTTGTGTTTGTGGGAGAGGGTGCGCGTGTCCCCCTACTCCTCCGCCATCTTGTCCTCTCTCCCTTGTTCTTTTATTTTTAAACACTTGGATAATGTTTCATTATATGGATGAACCATAATTTATTTGACTAGCCTCTTTTTTTTTTTTTTTTTTGCTTTTTCAGGCCACTCCCTTGGCATATGGAAATTCCCAGGCTAGGATTCAAATCAGAGCTATAGCTGCCAGCCACAGCCAGGCCAGATATGAGCCACATCTGCGGCCTACACAATAACTCATAGCAATCCGAATCCCCAACCCACTGAGCAAGGCCAGGGATCAAATCCACATCCTCATAGATACTATTTGGATCTGTGCCACAGCAGGAACTCCTGACTAGCCTCCTATTAATGGACATTTTTTTTTTTAACAGTCTTTTGCTCTTACAAACAATGCTACAGTGAAAAACCTGTATATACCTCATTGTGGGTACGTGAAGATGTTATCTGTGTATAAATTTCTAGAGGTTGAACTGCTGGGTCAGAACCTTGTATATGTACAATTTTGTTATAAATTATATGTATGTATGCACATATGCACACACACACATACATATATACAAATATTACATGTATACACATAGCATGTATATATACATACATATTACATATAAACACATATGCGTACTCTCCATAGGGTTGGCATCAGCTTTCATTCTTACAGCAATGCATGAATGGACCTGTTTCCTGAGTTTTACTTACAGAGTATGTGGTCAAACTTCTAGATTTTTGTTACGTTCATTTCTACTTTCAGTTATTTATTTTCTGCTTATAAACTCTCTTTCATTCTGTTCCAACTTTTGTGATTATGCTTTCTATTCCTTTAAAAAAATGTAAAAAACATTCAAAAATGTACTCAATTAGAATTTTACATCTAGTTATGCCCTTTACATCCTGTAGCCCTTGGTGCATCTAATTCTCTGTCTTGTCACATCAGCTTATTTTATACCTTACACCTTATCAGACAGGTATCTTAGTGGCTTGTATCCTTGAGTGTTTTGCTCATAAGTTTATATTGTGAGGAGTTCCCATCACGGCTCAGCAGAAACGAATCTGACTAGCATCCATGAGAACACAGGTTTGATCCCTGGCCTCGCTCAGTGGGTTAAGGATCCGGTGTTGCCGTGAGCTGTGGTGTAGGTCGCAGATGCGGCTTGGATCCCACATTGCTGTGGCTGTGGCTGTGGCCGGTGGCTACAGCTCCAAATTGACCCCGAGCCTGGGAACCTCCATATGCCATGGGTATGGCCCCAAAAAGACAAAAAAAAAAAAAAGGTCTATATTGAGTGTCTTTATCTGTGAGAATCCCCCAAAGCCTGGGTTCAGAAATTCCTCCAAAGTAGGTTTTGCATTTGGTTGTGTGAAGCACCTCCCAGTTTCCCCAACCCATCTATTTATATTTACTTTTTGGCTTGGCATATTCTGACCCATACATGTGGGGTCAGTTTAAACCTCAGATGAAGGGAGGGTAAGTCTGTGGTTTTGATGTTTTAGGGGAGATCTTTGTCCTTCCACTCAGACTCGAGAGTGAGACAAACAAGTGTCTTTCTTGACTTTCCTAGTAAATAGATCCTTTTTCTAGTCTCCCCTTTCATTGGCATTATTAGCACTTGGAGCATTTATTTAGGTTTTAAGTGGGATGATCTCAGCTTCAGTTTCCCCACCCCCATCCCCCAGCCGAAGACATGTTTGCCTTTCACTTGGGCCCTGGTTTTCCTGGATAGGTACACACCCTCAGGATCTCCACTGCTGGTCTGCCTGCTTCGCTCCATAGATCTTACTTCTTGGGATTTCTTTTACTTATTTTCAGTTTCATCTAGGTTTTCTCCTACATGTTACTGTATTTAATCTGGCCTTTCTAAGTGTTTTGCTACAGAAATTATTGATCTATAATATTTGATCTCACAAATATGACTCATGCAATAAATCTTTTATTCATATTATTCAAATAAGGCAGCACCTACTATGTACTAGACTATTTTATTGTATGCTTTCTATTTCATTCCGAGATATTCAAAAGACTCTGATAAGTATAGCACTCACCGGCTAATTCACAGGCCATTAGATAAACGAAAAATTTTCCTGTTTCAACAAAGAGATCTAAGCATGGCATGTGATGACATTTTCATATGAAATCAACCCAGCTTAGATAGCACTGCAAGGGCATTTGTAACACCTTTGATTCGAAGTTCACCCCACCACATTGATCTCCATGGATTAGTAGAACAGGACTCTAGATTGCCAATGTGCATATCATGGAAATGAGTAGAATCTCCTGCTTTAAAAAAACAAAACAAAGGAGATAATGAGTGTTGCTATAAGGATATATTACTATAGGACTCTCAGAATGCTGAAACTGCGAAGATACCAGGCTCCTCCCTCTCTCCTGTGCTTTCTGGATTTCTCTTCAGACTCTGAAGTCTCTCATCTCTTCTTTCTCTGCTCCATTCTTCACTTTCACTTCTTGGCTCACTCATCTGCTCCCACAATGGCAGCCCAGCCTTCCCAGTTGGCTTCCATGGCTCACTCTTTTGCTTTTGGATAGCATGGACTTTACAGTTTACAAAGACCTTCAGATACATTATTTAATCTACACCTAACCGTGTTGTGACATAAGAAGAATATTGTTATTCCTAGTTATTTTACTTAACGAAAAAACTGAGACCCAGTAAGTAGTACTTGCCCAGCATTACACGGCCAACAAGTGGCAGAGCAGGGACCAAACCCAGGGTTTCTGGCGCAAGGCTGGGGCTCTCTCAGGAGTCCAGCTCGTATACAGCTGCCTAGTAAGTCCATATCCAAGTGAAATTCCAACATCTGGAAAAACTGGATTTCTAACTCATCAGTGAGCTCCTGTTTTCTGATATTTCTATTAAAGAACAGTAGGTCTGGGATGTCTTTTCTAAACTCAGATTATAGAGTTTAGAAAATTGGTGTAGGTTTTGTGAATGTCTTGAAGGCCCTGCTTGGCCATGTCTGGGAGCTTTGCAGTGGGTTACTAGTGGCCAAGGGCTTGTGAAAATATAAACATCTCACTGAGCTTAAACCTGAATGGAAAAAAAAAAAAGTTCTGAGTAAGAGTCTGACTAATGGCTCTTTGGAAGAAATGGAGCAGTGTCTGAGACTTTTCCATCTGCCTTTCAGCTAGAAAAGTTTCATCTTAAACCCCTGCAGCCCTATGCTTTTGATCAGCACGGTGTACTGTGTACATACATCTGTTGTAACTCATTGATGGAGCCTTTACTGAATGCCTAGTATATGCTAGGTGCTGCTAGGTGCTACTGATTATAGAGCCATGCAAGACAGGATTCTGTCTTTAATGGAGACCACAGTACAGAGAAGTTTTAGCACCATGATTGAATTTATAGTCTTGGGAGCCAGATTGCCTGGTCAAAATCACTGCTTTGTCACAACTAACAATCAACCTTGGATCTAATTTCTTCAAGCCTCAGTGTCCTCGTATGTAAAATAAAGCCAATAGTTTTACCTACCCAATTATGCCTATAACTCAGAGGATGGCTACGGAGATTAAAAGGTAATATATGTAAAGGGCTTGGGACGGAGTAAGAGATCTAAAGAAAACATAGGTCATTGGCATACAATCTTAAGGGAGCTTTGGGGTGTGTGGCTTAGAAATGAGGAAATGAGTCCAGAGTGGTAGTTTTGGATTCAGTCAATCCACTAATGTCATCAGAAGCAGATGCTCTGGAGGACTGGCAGCAGGAGACATTGTGCAGAAGTTTTCAGGGCGTGGAATACCAGGAGCAATGGCATCGAGGCAAGAAAAGAGAGACTCACATCAAGGAAATAGGTTGTTTCTATGGGTGGCACTAGTATGTAGGGAAAAGAAATGGGTAGGTGTTCATAACTATCCTTATTGTAAACATCCCGTATTTAACACTCACCTTCTGCCAGGCACCTTGGGAAGTGCTTTAAAATTACGATGTAAGTTAATCCTTGCAAGAGCACATGAAATCTCCCTATGAATTGTTGAAATGTGCCAGGCAAATATTCCTTTTAGGACAAAGCCCTACACTGAGGTGAAATGACTATGGGTGGAACCTAAGCTGAACAGGACAGAGAGAAGCCAAGTAAAAAGAAGATCTAGATAGAAGTGGGGGACTGTTAACAGGAAGCCGTTCTCAAAGTCCTGTGAAGCCATGTTTAAAAGACAGTTTCCAGTAGAACAGAAGGGGGAGCCCTAGAGTCATGAATCTTGGCCAAGAAATCCTTGCCCATTCTTCCCATTCAGGAACACAGGGAAACCTACCTCACTTAAACATGGGCAACAGACCTGAGGGAAGGAACCCAGCCCCACTCAGGGTTCTTATATGAAAAGGGACTAGCGGGCATAATAATAGGTCATCAGACAATGAAGTTCTCTAGAAAGAAATGCCTACAAAACAAATGAAATTTTTATTTTACTCTTTCAAAACAAGCAAAAAGGGTTTTAAAAAAATGACTGAAGTTTTGAAGTTAAAGCATAACACAGGATTATAAAAATTCATAAGTCAGATGATTGGACAAAAGAAAGACTGTAAAATTCAGTAATTAAAACCTCTTTTTCTATTCTAAAAAGCAAAACCGAAGTTCCTTGGTGGCCTAGGAGTTAAGGACTGGTGATGTCACTGCCATGGCTTGGGTTCAGTCCCTGGCCCAGGAACTTCCATATGCTGTGGATATGGCCAAAAATTTTTAAAAAAATAATAAAATTTAAAACTTAAGCAAAGACCAGTCAGAAATGAAAACTAAACTAGAGTGAATAAATAACACAAATAATATCATAAGAGAAATAGAAGATGGAAAGAAGGAAAATTTAAAAGAAATAAAAATAAACTGAAAAATGGGAGGGAAAAGGATATGGAGAAAATGATAGCCTTGGAAGATAGAGAAGATCCAACCTGTGTATAAAAGAGAACCTAAGGAAGAAAACTCAAGCAATGGAACTGAGTAAATATACAATCATCATGAAAAGCTTTAACTTCCCTCTCTCTGTAACCGGTTAAACAAGCAGACAGCAATAAAATCAGTGTAAAAAATGTGAATAACACAATTGGTAAACTTGACCCAATTAACACACACAGAACACTGTATCCATGTGCTGAAGAAATACATGTTCTTTTCAAGTGCACATTGAATGTTTTTCTAACTTATCTATGTAGTGGGCCAAAAAATAAGTCTCAAAAATGGAATGTTTCAATGGATTGAAATTTTACAGATAATGTTCTCTTATCTAATGGACTTAGCTAGAAGTCAAAAACAATAACAAAAAACAAAAGAAAATCCCAAGAGATTTGGAAATAAACCAGTATCCTTCAAAAGAACCCTAAAGTCAAAAAATAAATTGGACAAGATTTTGAACTGAACAGTAATAAAAATATAGCATGCTAAAGTATGTGGGAAATGATGAGAGTCATGCTTAAAAGGAAGTGGATAGTCACAAATGCATATATTAGAAAAGAAGAAAGATGTGCTATCAGTAATCAAAGTATCTACCTCAAAATGTTAAAAAGTATGACAGATTAAATCCAAACAGTACCTCCTACACTGTTGGTGGGAATGCAAATTTGTGCAACCACTATGGAGGAGAGTATGGCGGTTCCTTAAAAAACTAAATACAGAACTACCGTATGTTCCAACAATCCCACTCTGGGGCATCTATCTGGAGAAAACCATGGTTCAGAAAGATAACATGCACCCCAGTATTCATTGCAGCATTATTTACAGTAGCCAAGACATGGAAGCAGCCTAAATGTCCATCAACAGAGGAATGGATAAAGAATGTGTGGTACATACATACTATGGACTATTATCCAGTCATAAAAAAGAATGAAATAATGCCATTTGCAGCAACACGAATGAACCTAGAGATGATTATACTGAGTGCAGTAAGTCAGACAAAGACAGACATCATATGATATCACTTACATGTGTGGAATCTAATAAAAATGACACAAATGAACTTATCTACAAAACAGAAACAAACTCACAGATTTCAAAACCTGTCTTTTGGTTACCATAGGTGAAACCGTTGAGGGGAGGAAAGAACTGGGAGGGTGGGAATAGCTGATGCACGCTACTGTGTAAAATAGATGATCAGTGAGAACCAACTGTTGCACAGAAAACTCTTCTCAATAGTTTGTGATAACTTATATGGTAAAAAAGAATGGATATATTTATATGTATGACTGATTCACTTTGCTGTACACCTGAAACTAACATATTGCATATCAACTATACTCTAATAAAATTAATTTAAAAAAACCAAACAGTGTACAAAGGAAATAATAGAGAAGAAATATCAGGAACAGAAAGCAGATATACAGTAAAGAAAATCAGAAGCCATAGTTGTTCCTTAAAATGACAAATACAATTTATTCACCTTTAGCGAGACATATAGAAAAAGAGTAAGTGCAGGTTGACAATATCTAGAAGGAAAAAGGCACTATCACTACAGAGCCAATAAACGTTAAAGGGATCATAATATGTTATGAAGGATTTCATGCCAATAAATTTGACAATTTGGATAAAATTGATACATTTTCTTAAAACCAGAGCTTACCAAAAAGTAACGTGGAAAGAAAGAAAAAAATCTGAATAAGCCCGTACGTGGAAAATAAGCATTTTCTTTTATAAAATTAAGATTTGAGCACCATTAGAGTCCCTTTTTCTTTTTTTGTCTTTTTTTCAGGGCAGCACCGCAGCATATGGAGGTTCCCAGGCTAGGGGTCTAATCAGAGCTGTTGCTGCCAACCTACGCCAGAGCCACAGCAACACCAGATCTGAGCTGTATCTGCGACCTATACTACAGCTCACGGCAACGCCGGATCCTTAACCCACTGAGCAAGGCCAGGGATCGAACCTGCAACCTCATGGTTCCTAGTCAGATTTGTTTCCACTGTGCCACAACGGGAACTCCGAGTCACTTTCTCAAAGTGTAAAATTTAGTGGCATTAAGTACATGCACAATGTCGTGCAGCCATTACCACTACCAGTTTCAGAACATTTTCATTATCCCTGAAGTTTATATTCATCAGTAATCACTCCCCAGTCTCTCCTCCCCTCCTCATGCCAGTCGCTGAAACAGCTTATCCACTTTCTCTCTCTATGGATTTCCCTACTCTGGACATTTCATATAAATGGAATCATGTGTATGTATGTGTGGCGTCGTGTGTCTGGATGCCGTAACTTAGCATAAGGCTTTCAAAATTTATCCATTTGTAGCTTTTAGAAGTATTCTTTCCATGTCTGAATAATGTTCCATTGTATAGTCATACCACATTTTGTTTACCCAATTATCAGTTGATGGATTATTTCTACTTTTTGACTATTATGAACAATGGAGCTATGAGCATTCGTGTACAAGTTTTTGTGGACCGATATTTTCATTTCTCTTGGGTATATACCTAGGAGTGGAATTGCTGGGTCATATGGTGATTCCAGGTTTAACTTTTTGAGATACTGCCCACCTGTTTTCCAAAGCAGTTGCACCATTCTACATTCTCACTAACAATGCATTAGGGTTCCAGTTCCTCTGCAACCCAAGCAAGACTTGCTATTTATCTTTTTTGTTTGTTTGTTTGTTTTTGTTGTTGTTGTTGTTTTTTAGGGCCACAGGTACAGGATATGGAAGTTTCCAGGCTGTGGTCAGATCAGAGCTGCAGCTGCTGGCCTACACCACAGCCACAACACTGGATCTGAGCCATGTCTGAGATCTACACAATAGCTCATGGCAACAATGGATCCTTAACATACTGAGGAAGGCCAGGGATCGAACCCGCATCCTCATGGATACTAGTTAGGCTCGTTACCACTGAGCCACAATGGGAATTCCTATCATTTTGATTATAGCCATTCTAGAGCTTGTGAAGTGGCATCTCATTGTGTTTTTTTTTTTGTTTTTTCGTTTTTTTTGTCTTTTTAGGGCCACACCCTCAGCATATGGAGATTCCTGGGCTAGGGGTCCAGTAGGAGCTTCAGCTGCTGGCCTATGCCATAGCCACAACACCACCAAATCCAAGCTGCATCTGCCACCCACACCACAGCTCACAGCAACGCTAGATCCTTAAGCCACTGAACATGGCCAGGGATCGAACCTGCAACCTCATGGTTCCTAGTTGGATTTGTTTCCGCTGAGCCATAATGGGAACTCCTCATTGTGGTTTTGACTTGCATTTTCCTAAGGACTAATGATGTTCAACACTTTTCATGTGTTTTTTGGTCATTTTATATATCTTCTGTGGAGTAATGTCTTCAAATACTTCACCCATTTTAAAATTGAGTTATTTGTCTGATTGTTGAGTTGCAAAGTTCTTTTATATATTCTGATAGACCCTTTTCAGATATATGATTCACAAAAATTTCACTCTGTGGGCCGTCTTTTTCACTTTTTTGATAGTGTTCTTTGAAGCTCAAAAGTTTTTAATTTTGATAAAGTTCAAATTATCATTTTTTTCCTTTTGTTGCTTATATTTTTAGTGTCATATCTAAGAAACAATCCATACAAGGCCATGAGGATTTATACCTATATTTTCTTCTAAGTGTTTTATAGTGTTGGATTTTACCTTTAGGTCTTTGATCCTTTTTTTTTTTTTTCCAGGTGGTAAATCAGTTTTGTTAAATATCTTAAGAAAATCTCTAATAATGGAAAGAAAAAATGTGACTGCTATCAATGCTAAGCATTACATGGAAAGAGACCAGTATGGATACGGGAAATCTAGTCCTAAAGCATGCAGAGTACAGTCCGAGTGAGATTATAGTGGTGGAATAAATAGAATTCCTGCTTAATCTTATTTTTTTCCTTTCAATTCTATTGAGATGTAATTGACATACAGTACTAAGTTCAAAGTGTGTGTCCAGCATAACGACTTGACTTATCTAATGCTGTGAAATGACTACCACATTAAGTTTAGTTAAATCATTTGATCCATTTGAGTTTATGTAATTAAATTTATTTATTTAGTTATCTATTGGTCTTTTTATCTTTTTAGGGCTGCACTCGCAGCATATGGAGGTTCCCAGGCTAGGGGTCCAATAGGAGCCGTAGTTGCTGGCCTACACCACAGCCACAGCCACTTGGGATCTGAGCCACGTCTGTGACCTACACCACAGCTCGCAGCAATGCTGGATCCTTAACCCACTGAGTGAGGCCAGGGATGGAATCCACATCCTCATGGATGCTAGTCAGGTTCGCTAACTGCTGAGCCACCCGGGAACTCCTTGGGTGAGGTAAAGGTATGTGTGATGTGAGGTAAAGATCCAACTTCACTTTTTCCCTGTATGTACAGGTAGTTGTTCCAGATCATTTGTTGAAAAGACTAATTTTTTCCCACTGAGTGGTCTTGGCACATTTTTTGAAAATCAGTTGACTCTAAGTTTATTTCTGGATTCTCAAGTCTACTTCATTGATATGTGTCTCTCCTTATCTCACACATAAGGACATTACAAAGGTCATTCTTAAATGGCAAGACCTCCAGTCACGAGGAGTCAGTTTTGTTGCAATTCCACCATCAAGCCTCTCTTCTGACTGAATGTGCTCACCTTGGACACAGCTTACCCTCTCCTGTGGCTTCTATTGCCACCCGGAGGCTGATGATTCTCAGATTTCTCTCCAGTCCTGGGAGCTGGGATGGGTTCCCTTGACTGAGTTCCAGAAACCTCAAACCCTTGTCCCAGTGAACGCTTCCTTTTCTTTTCTCTCCCTCTCTCTCTCTGTTTTTTTTTTTTTTTGCTTGCTCCCACGGTATGGGGAATTTCCTGGCCAGGGTTTGAACCCGAATTGCAGCAGTGCTGGATCCTTAACCCTCTAGGCCATCAGAGAATTCCCTTCCCTTTCCCTTTTTTTTTTTTTTTTTCGTCTTTTTTTTTTGCCATTTCTTGGGCCGCTCCCACAGCATATGGAGCTTCCCAGGCTAGGGGTTGAATCAGAGCTGTAGCCACTGGCCTATGCCAGGGCCACAGCAACACAGGATCTGAGCCATGTCTGCAACCTACACCACAGCTCAGGGTAACACCGGATCTCCAACCCACTGAGGAAGGCCAGGGATCGAACCCGCAACCTCATGGTTCCTAGTCGGATTCTTTAACCACTGTGCCACAACGGGAACTCCTTTTTTTTGTTTTTTTTTTTTCCCCCTTTCCCTTTTGACCTTCTCTTTCCCATTTCATGGGATGATTCCCACTGTGCTAAGCACTTCATGTGCATTATCTCATTTAATCCTTATAAGGACCCTACAGAAGGTCACATTGTAAGTGGCAGAGCTAGGATTCAAACCCAGGTCAGCTCAGTCCAGAACTCTTGCCCTTAGCCACCAGATGACTTCCTTGCCATGTTGCTGGTAGCCAGTCCTGCACCATAGCTGTTGGGGTGAAGTGCCAAGAAGAGCGGTCCTTGCCTGAACAGTCTCTCGTGTTTGACCCCACATTTTCTTGTCCTTCTTCTCATTTTGCAGATGAGGAGGATGAGGTTGAGAGGTCCCTCAGCCAGCAGCAAGCAGAGCTTGGACTGGCATAGGCCATCCAACCTCAGAGCTTTCCGGGCATGGGATCCTATATGATGAATGTAGCACTGACCAAGGAATGGAGAGACCCAGCTTCCAGACGAGTATGCTCCTTTATTTATTTATCATTATTTTTTAAAATTGAAGCTGGGTTGATTTATGATGTGTTGATTTCTGCTGTGCAGAAAAGTGATTCAGTTATACATATACATACACTCTTTTTAAAAAAATATTCTTTTCGGAGTTCCCATTGTGGTGCAGCGGAAACGAACCCAACTAATATCCAAATGGATGAGGATTTGATCCCTGGCCTCGCTCAGTGGGTTAAGGATCCCGTGTTGCTGTGAGCTGTGGCATAGGTTGCAGATGTGGCTCGGATCTGGCATTGCTGTGGCTGTGGTGTAAGCTGGCAGCTGTAGCTCCAAATTGACCCCTAGCCTGGGAACTTCCATATGCCGTGGGTACGGCCCTAAAAAAAAAAGTTCTTTTCCATTATGGTTCATCATAGAACAATGAATATAGTTCTTTGCTATACAGTAGGACTTTGTTGTTTATCTCCTGCATGGATAATAGCTTACATCTTCTCCACCCTCCCACTCAGTGTGCTCATTTATGCATGAACTGGAGGCGATGGGAAAATGTCCTGTGCGTCTACCTCTCCATCTGTCCCCAGACTAGCCCTGCCCACTGCCAGGGCTGTCACGAGGCCCAAGGAGCTGGAGCCAGTCAAGTGCTCCAGGGACCAGAAGCACACTTTGTTTGAACAAAGGCCGGTGCAAAAATGCCAGGGGTCCTTACCACTGTCCAGCGATGCTGAGGGAGAAGGGTGCTCTGGGTGCCCGGAGAAAAGACTAGATCATTGGATAGGGAGGGCAGTCATGAGCTTCGGGTGAGAAACAATTGTCTGAACAAGTTAGAATCATCCTGTTATGAAATGAGCATCCTCCAGAAGTAGTGAGCGTCCCACCGCTGGGGAGGGGCAAGCAGCTGCTAGAGGGTGTGCCCTGGGGGAGACTGGAGATGAGTCATCTCAGTTCCCAGACCAGTTCATGGTGAGATTCTAGCTTTGGGAAGCTCTGCTTCTAAATGCAGAGAGAGTTCAGTGAGTGGACCCCACTAGGTTTGAAAGTTTGTTGTCAAGAAGTGAGGAAAATGCTGTTTTAGGTTTACCAGCAGGTGTTTTTTTAATTGAAGTACAGGTGATTTGCAGTGTTTTAGTGATTCAGTTATACATGTACACAAATATATACAGATTCGTTTTCAGATTCGTTTACATTATAGTTCTTTGTAAGATATTGAATATAGTTCCCTGTGCTATACAGTAGGTCCTTGTTGTTTATCTCTTTGATATATAGTGGTGTGTATCTCTTAATCCCAAATTCCTAATTTATTTCTCCCTCCTTTTCCCCTTTGAGAACCATAAGTTTGTTTTCTATGTCTGTGGGTCTATTTCTGTTTCATAAATAAATTCATTTGTATCATTTTTTATGTCCCACATTAGGTGATATTTTATGATATTTGTCTTTGATCTATTTCACTTAGTATGATAATCTCTAGGTCTGTCCATGTTGCTACAAATGGCATTATTTCATTCTTTTTTATGGCTGAGTAATATTCCATTGTATGTATGTGTGTGTGTTCCATCTTTATCCATTCCTCTATTGATGGACATTTAGATTGTTTCTATATCTTGATTATTATAAATAGTGCTGCTGTGAACATTAGGGTGTGTGTAACTTTTTGAATTAGAGTTTTCATGTTTTCCAGATATATGCCCAGGAGTGGCATTGCTGGATCATATGGTAGTTCTATATTTAGCTTTTAAGGAACCTCCGTACTGTTCTCCATAGTGGCTGCACTAATTTACATTCCTACCAACAGTGTGGGAGGGTTCCTTTTTCTCCATATCCTCTCCAACATTAATTATTTCCAGACTTTTTGCTAATGACCATTCTTTTTTTTTTTTAAGTTTTATCAAAGTGTAGTTGATTTACAATGTTGTGTTAATTTCTGCTGTGTAGCAAAGTGACTCAGTTATACATATATTCTTTTTAATGTTCTTTTGCATTACAGTTTATCACTGGGTATTGAATATAGTTCCCTATGCTATACAATAGGGTTAGGGTTAGGGTTAGGGTTATTCATTGAGCATGGCCATTCTGACCAGTGTCTACCAGCAAATTTGTTTGTTTGTTTTCATTTGGTTTGGGGAAGAGCCGAAAGATAGAATTTATCTTTGGGTTAAAGATGGAACATTGGTTAAAAACAAAAACCACTTTAAAATGGGCCTCTCGGAGTTCTCTTGGTGCGGCAGGTTAAGGATCCAGCATTATCACTGCAGTGGCTTGGGTCGCTGCCATGTGCAGGTTTGATCCCTGGCCAGGGAACTTCCACCTGCTACAGGTGCAGCCAAAAAATAAAATAAAATGGGCCTTTGGAGAAGAGGAAGAGAAAAGACCAGATTCCAAGGGGCCTTGGGGACAAGGCTGCGGGTCTGAGGTGGGCAGTGCCGGGCAAAGGCTTCAGGGCCTGGCCTCTGGAGGAGGGGTGGAGAGTGTGATTATCTCTTGTCCCACTCAGGGCAGGTAACATGTGACATAGCAGCAAGCAGAGGACATCTGGGGAGGGCAAGTCGGGAGCCTCTGTAGAGGGGGCAAGCCAGTTGATTCCATGGGTTTTTTTTTCTTTTCTTTTCTTTTCTTTTTTTTTTTTTTTTGCCTTTTCTAGGGCCGCTTCTGCGGCATATGGGGATTCCCAGGCTAGGGGTCTAATCAGAGCCGTAGCCACTGGCCTACCAGGCTAGGTCAGAGCCACAGCAACGCGGGATCCGAGCCGCATCTGCAACCTACACCACAGCTCACTGCAACACCGGATGGTTAACCCACTGAGCAACAAGGCCAGGGATCGAACCCGCAACCTCATGGTTCCCAGTCGGATTCGTTAACCACAGTGCCATGACGGGAACTCCGATTCCATGGGTTTTAAATCCAGGGGCCTGTTGAAAGTGTCCTTTGTGTGGCCTGAGGGCCTCTTGAGGACTTTCAGAATGTTCTGTTGAGTGTTTCCATCCAGTGGCTGAGCCAGGCACCCTCCGGTCAGGGCCCACGGGGGAGTGGAGAGGGGCAGACACTGTCTACCGTGGAGCATCGGCTGGGGGTCAGGGAGCCCCGGGACAGATTTGTGGAGCTGAGGTCACCTCTTCTCAGGGGCTGGCAGAATTTATCTGGGAGGCGAGGGGGGCCCCAAATGAAGGCTGGGTTTCCTTTGGTCCATTCAGTGATGGCTGCGATGAATGCTAGTGGTTCTTAGAGGGGAGAGGGCTCTTCTGGGTTGGGAGAGTTACAACCATCTGGAGGACACAGGGATTCTGTGCCTCTAACAACAGGGCTCTAGAACTGTCTATGTTGCAGGAAGGCTTGTACACCTCTTTCTTTTCCTAGGAAAGACTTCCATGTCTGTTGTTCTTGGAACCCCTACTCACTTCAGAGGGACTTAAATGTTTTCTATGAATAGACCCACCTGGAGAGGGTTATCAGAACTGGGGTGGGGAGTGGGGGGGAGGTACTGAGAGGCTAGGATGCCCCTGTTTGGTTCCTAATCAGGGGGAGAAAGATTAATGGTCTAAGGCGATTTGGGATTAGAGTAAAGTCAAGTTCGTTGCAGCCTCTTCCCTTCCTGGGCAATGAGGGACTCTGAGCACGATGGTCAGGGCCTGAGAGCTGCCCAAAGCCCACATAACAGGGTCTGCATGGTTAGCAACAGGCTGTCCCCATTCTCAGAGCCCAGCAGCTCTGGGAATGAGCCCCTTGGATGTTAGCACCTGGCCCAGCATTTGCAGGGTCCAGTTAGAAGTTGCATTCATGAACCATTCACGAACAATTGCATGGCCAGGGTGTCTCAGGAAAGCACTTTGCAGAGCAGCTGGTGAAATAAAAAGCTGGGGAGGTCCCATCCCCATCCTACCTCCTCCCCGTGGCTTCATCTGCCCTGTCAGCCACCTCCTATCCTTCTCTTTCCCGGGATGAAGGGCCTCAGAGGAGTTTTGTCCTTTGCATTTAAGCATCTGGGAACCCAGGAGGCCTGGGCTGCTTATGGTGTAGGCAGCAGGTCCAGCCTTTGGGCCAGTGGGACGAACCCTCAGCACAAGCCCCTCTGTGTTTCCTGGGAGCTCCCCAGACTTCCTGTGGCTGTAGGACAAGCACTCAGCTCCCCTCAGGCGTGGGCGCCAGTTACCTTGTGCATGAACTTCAGATTCCCTTCACTGACAGAACAGGTGTCTTTGGCTTTTTTTTTTTTTTCTTTTTCTAAATTGTTTTATTTTTGTCCCACCCGCAGTATGTGGAAATTCCCCAGCCAGGGATGGAACCCAAGCCACAGCAGTGACCACACTGGATCCTTAACCTGCTGAGCCACCAGGGGGCTCCTATGTAACAGGTGTCTTTGACCTTGACTTCTGGACAGTGAGTTTGGGGTCACAGGAGCGAAGACAGTCACCATCCCGGCCAGAGTCTACACTCTCAGGTGCCGCTCCCTCCCACCCCATGGCCAGGAGCACGTCCCAGACGTGTCATCCACCGGAGCTGGTCATTGTTCCACAAGGTGCTGGTCCCGCAGCTCCTAGCCACCCAAGCAGACCTTCAGATAGGTGTCTGCGCCAGTGGTCCAGTCTCCCCACAGACCCATTGCCAGGAAGTTCATGACCTCCAGCCCGGCCAGACCTCTCTGCTGGGGACAAGCAGTCCTGGCTGGTGGCTGCTGAGCCATGGCACACACACTGGCACAGCTTGAGGCAGGGGTGGGGGGTGCTTTTCTGCTGTCCCTCCTGGAGCCAGAAAAAACTGTGGAAGAAGCAACTTAGAAGATGGATATGGATGAGCCTATAGCTTTGATTTTGTTTAATGTTTCCTACTGGTTATGAAAGCAATACTTACTCACTCTGAAAGTTTGGAAAGTATAGAAAAATCAATTTAACAACACAGCAAATGCTCTCCTGGCAGAATTCTCCATCAGTATCACCACCAACATCATTGACCCCCTCTTAGTAAACTGCTGGACCAATCCTATCCCAGGAAGCCTCCTGCAGGGCATCCCAAGTGGCCTCTGCCTATCTCCATCCTTGTGCTGCTCATTGCAAATAGATCATTGCTGGGAGTTCCCATTGCGGCTCAGCAGTAACAAACCTGACTAGTGTCCGTGAGGCTGTGGCTTTGATCCCTGGCCTCGCTCAGTGGGTTAAGGATCTGGCATTGCCATGGGCTGTGATGTGGGTCATAGATGCAGCATGGATCCTGCATTGCTGTGGCTGTGGCACAGGCTGGCAGCTGTAACTCTGACTTGACCCCTAGCCTGGGAACTTCCATATGCTATACCTGTGGCTCTAAAAAGCAAAAGCAAAACAAACAAACAAATAAAAAACAAACAAAAAAACAAAACAAACAAACAAACAAAAAAAGAACATTACCACAGCTTTTTCCTTCCCAGCATTGCATTCTCCTTGCCCTTTCCCCCACCCAGCAGGCCTCACCCCTGCAATTAGCAACACTCTGCCACATTTGTGCTGGAACTCTCCTAGTCCTGGAACATCAGCCAAATCCTGGGTCACTTCCTTGGGAGAGTGGGAAGATGGATTTGGCCCTGGTCAGGTTATGCTGGAAGCTGGAGCCCTGGGTAGGCCAGTTGGTGGGGGCCAAGGGCAGGTGCTGGAGGGTGCCCTGCTGTAGGGCATTGCAGCAGAGGGTGCAAATGCTATTGGGCCACAGGAGGTGCTATGTGTTCTCTAGGAAGGGGCCCAAGTGCCAGAGGCTGGTACATGCATGGGCTCCCTGCCAGCCATAAGCAGGGCATAAACTGGCACAAACTAGCAGCCACGAGCAGGCCATAAGAGCAACAGCAGGAGGAGGATGCCTGGGAAGGTCTGAGAGATGGGGGCACTGGCTCACATAGAGGTGAGCCTGAGAGGGAAGTGTAAGGGCAATTCTCTGTAGCTTCTCACCTCCTTCCCTCCTCAGGCTCTCCATACACTGCTGACTCAGCCACACCTCTTTTTAGCACCTCCACCTCCAGCCTGGGCAGGTCTCCTTGGCAACAGTAGAGTGAGTGTAAAGTGCAAAACAGGAGCTGAGAAGAGCTCTGCTGAGGGTACTCAGGGACCCTGTGGAAGGGAATAGGCCCCATTCTGAAGCCAGCGGGTCTCGGGCACTGCTGGTGAATGGAACTTTGGTCTGCTTGCTCAATATGCAGCAAAGTCAATCTACTGACACCTGGTTGTGGTGAAGGAAAGTACAGCATTTATTGCATGATACCAAGCAAGAAGAGCAGGCAGCTAATGCTCAAAAGACCTGAACTACCTGATGGCTTTCAGACAGGGGTTTCTAAAGACACATTAGGGGTGATGGTTGCAGGGCATGTGATCAGCTCATGGACATTCTTCTGATTGGCTGGTGGAAAAGTAACAGGGCGGTATTTCATGAATCTCAATCATCAATTTTCTGGTTCCAGCCTGTCTGGAGTCCACTTGTTCTAGTGATCATCGTCCAGTTAATGTCTTCTACATGGTATGGGGGTTGCGGGGATGGGAGATGGGGAGGGCTTAGTTTCTGCAAAACAACTCAAGGATATGTGTCAGGATATGATTTATAGCCCTTGAGAAGGAACGAGGTATCCTTGACTTTGTTTTATGGCTAAGCTATTATTATTTTGTTTTGTTTAACTGCTTTCCTTAATTTTTCTCTAATTATTAACTGATTGAATGTGCTCTTTGGAACTCTGGGAATGTCTTGGAGGCTAAAGTTTTCCTATAAATAAGAAGTGGGGGACATGGGAAGTCTGTCCCAGAAAGGCCCTGCCAGTTTACCCAATAGGGATTTTTGAATGCTAGAACAGGAAAAGTCCTGGCCAAACCAGGAAGAGTTGGTCACACTTGTCCTGCACTCATCTAATACTTAACCTGATCTGTGAGAAATAGGACAGAGGCCCTCTCGATGCTGCAGACCCACTTGACTCTGGCCCTACTGTGGTTCCTGTATTTTTGGGACCTTGGGTGCTTTGCTGCATGGGTTCCAGTTCTGGCTCTGTGACCATGGGCCAGGACCTCCATTTACTCCGTTTATCAATGAAGAGGAGTATTGATACCCACATGCCCAACAAATCATATTGGATGGTTGGGGATATGAAAAGACCTGTTGAGGACTTTTGATAGGTGGCTGCTGATATTTGGTCCTCTTCACCCTGCTCTCATTCCAGTGAGGGGAGTTTAGAAAACTGAGACCAGCCTGCGGTCACCATGACCTTACCCTGCTCTATTTACTTGCTTTGATTGCAGGCTTTTCTGATAGAAGCGTGTCCATTTAATCACTGTCTCCCTCACCTGCACAGTTTAGTACAGTTTAGAAGTTCTTTCATATCCATGCACGATCTTATTTCTCATTTACAAAGCACAGATTGTACCAAAACCTCGAGACCTGCATGTCTTTTTTGTCATCCTCATTTAGAGCAAGAATACTAAATACAGGATTTCCCTCATGGCATAGTGGGTTAAAGATCTGGCATTTTCACTGCAGCAGCTCGGTTGGCTGCTATGGCGCAGGTTTCATCCCTGGTCTGGGAACTTCCACATGCCATGTGGGTGGCCGAAAAAAAAAAAAAAAAAAGAATACTAAATGGAGTCAGAACAATAGCTGACATTTGTTGAGTCCTTACAATGTGCCAGGCACTTTGCTAAGTACTTGGCATACAGTTAACAGCCCAGGAAACCAGCTCTGTGATTTTCCCATTTTTACAGATGGGGAAACTCAGACTTCGGGGGTGTTTAAGAAACATTTCCTAAAGTTACAGAGCTGGTAAGTGATGAGCCAGCATTGCTTATTTTCCGTGAGCCTTTCTGGATCTCGCATCTGACAGGGACAAACCAGGAGCAGCACATGGACTCCCCACTTCTGCCTGAGTCAAGGGTGCCAGGCTGCTGAGTTTGGACAGAAGATGGAAAGAAGGAGGTGGAGTTGGTGGACAGGATGCCCTCGGTTGGTGTGGGTGCCCTAAACAGGATATTGGGGAGCCTGGGGTTGGACTCTCAGAGCTTATGTTCCCCTTTGGTGTGACTTTGGCCAACTCACCTGCACTTTCTGCCTTCAGTTTTCCCATCAGAGAAATTGTTGGTCATTATTCACAGCACAGCTGCTTTGTGATACCTTAGCATTTCCCGTGGGTTATCAGATTCATTCTTACAAGATCCCTCCTGAGTGGATACTTTGTTTCTTTCCATTTTACAGAGAAGGAAAGCGAGACACTTGGGAGGTGAAGTGACTTGTACCAAGACATTCAAGGTAGTTGGTTAGGGGCGTCCTGGGCTTGAACCTAGACCAGTCTGATTCCAGAGCCCAAAGCTTTAACCTCTGGGCTAAATTCGTGGCGCCCTTAGGTCCTTACAGCTGGATGAGATTGGGTTCCTCTGGGGCCTTCTCTTTTGCTAGGGTCAGAGACGTCATGCAGATCAAGCAGGAAGGCCATCCCAAGGCTAGGGGTCCTCAGTGGCAGTCACATCTAAGTCACATCTAAATCAGAGGCATCAGTTTGATGTGGCCCTGGAAGTGCCCACCCTATCCCCAGCTTTCTTCCCTCTCCTGGACTCCAGTTATGTGGCTCCACCATCAGCCCTCCCCTGGCTTGTCTTGGAGTGTGCTTCCAGGTGCTCTAGTCCAAGGGGGAGCTCAGCTGAGGGAAGGGAAGAATGTGGCTCATTACTTTCCCTGGTACTTAGGGAGGCACTCAGCTCGTGGGCTTGCATCACCCCTGCAATAATTGTTGGGAGACAGTTCCTATGGGTGTCTGTATAGAATCATCTTCTTGAAAATTTTTCATCGCAAATGGCCCTGCAAGATGATCTTATCTCTCCCCAGGGCAGAGGGCAGATTTGTTTGCTGTTTCTCCAGGGCAATGATTGGGCAGGTTTGCTAGTAGCCCCTTATAAGATTATAATTTCCTAAACTCTGGGTTCCTCAGCTGTGACACAAACCCACTGTGGCCATGGCATTCACTCAGACCCGCCTCCAACTCAGCCCCATGGGACTTGGGGACAAGGGAAGGTGAAGTTCATGCTGCCAAGAGTGCCGTGAGCAATAAGGCCCTTCCGACATGAGAGTTTAGTGTCTTCTGCCTGGAAACTGGGGACTAGCCTACAGGTAGAGTGACTCTCAGCCCCTTCATAGCTCTACACAGGTTTGGTGACAAGGATGGGTGCTGATGGAGACAGGTCCTTCTGGAAGAGGAGAGGGTAAGAGCCCATGGGGAGGTACCCCAAAGAATCGGTAGCAAAGACTCTCCCTCAAGTGGCAGCAGATGGTGAGGGAGTCAATGTCCCTCGCTGTTCTTCCTGTTAGTGAGGCCCTGGGGTCAGCAGAAGAGGGAAGCGTGCAGACCGCCTGTCACTTTGGCTGTGTTTCACATCCGGCAGCCAGGAGAAGGAAGGGCAAGGAGTCCTCAAATCAGACATCTCTGGGTGGATCCCATCTGAGCCCAGGCTGCTGCAGTTTTGATGGAAACCCAAAGCACAGGGTAGACCACAGCTGCGGGCATTTCTTCCGGTGACAGCTAAAGCCACCTGCTTTCAGGAACTTTTGCGCTTTGACAGCGATGCGTCTTCCAAAAGCCGCTCCCAGGGGACGGAGGGAGGGCTCTCCGCTCTGTAAGGCAGTTAGGTCACCGGGCGTGGCCACCTCCAGAAAGGGCTCCTCTCTCAGCAGCTCTCCGGCCCGTGGGGCTGCAGGGGAACGTGGACCTATTTTGAACACTCAGAGAAGGTCCGCCACTTCCGAGTGGGAGGGAGCTTCCTCCGGGCCAGCTGGAGTGGACTGGGGAAAGCACGCGCGGCTCGGGAGCCCGGGTTTTGCAGATTGTACTGTGTAATCGCGAATCCTTTTTTGAGCTTGTTCCGGATTTGGGTCTTCACTCTGTACTTCAGTTTTCCCTGCACATTGCTGTCTTCCTGACCTCGCCTTCTGCGGCTCTCTGTACCCCTCCGCCCGAGGCTCAGCTCCGCTGACCCCCAAGTGACCATTCGGTGACCGAGTCAGGGGCCCTGGGAGGGATTCCTGACCCGGTTTCCACCCCCACAAGCCTCCCAGTTTCCCAGGCTGACTTGGCTAATTGATCTGGAGGTCTTGCCAAAAAGCATATCCTGGAGGCCTGTGGAGCCTAAATGTGCGCAGCCGGCTGTGGGGCTTGGCTGGCCTCAGCTGCTTGGAGTTATTAAAAGAACATAAGTGCTGGTAGCGCTGGGTGACTAATGGTGACCAGTGGGGGTGTTGCCATCAGCTGTTGGGTGAGATGATGTGTATCCTGCCTCACTCGGTTCCCAAGGCCTGAGTATCCCTAGAGGCTGGTAGCCTTTCTCAACTTCTGGGCAGGGCTGCAGGGACCTGAGCTTGATCAGAGCACAGAACTTAATCAGTGGCCTGCAGGCTCCAGAGAGCTGGCTGTAGGTCCAGCCCAGTTCTAGGCATCGTGGGGAGGCGTGCACCCTGAGGACCCATCATGAAGAAGCTAACAATTTGGTGAGAGATGATGTGATGCAGACCCTGCAGGAGCATGGAGAGCATGGATTATGGAGTCTGATGGGCCAACTCCAATCCTAACCCTTCTGCTTCCTGGCTGTGTGACCTTGGGCTGTTTATGAACTTCTCTGGACCTCTGTTTAAATCTCATCTGTAAGTGGGGATAAGACCTAGCCGCACAGGAGTTACATGAATCAAGAGAGTAAGATCAGTTTTTTTTGTTTTTTCATTTTTGGTTGCCCCAAGGCAAGAGAGTAAAATCAATTTTAACCCAACATTGGGTCCTAAGGGAAGGAGACATTATCCTTGGCTGGGTCAACTTACAATATGCAGCCCAGTAGCTGAAGGCTGAGTGGATCAAGCCCAGGGCTTAACAGTAGCCTGCAGTCCCCTCACTTTGCTCTACAAACATAGCACGATCACTGTTATTATAGTAACGGGAGATAGGAGTTCTCTCCTAGGGTGGCTTTTTAGTTAAACCCAGGTGCATAGACCATGGCGGTGATGGCCCTCTTGGGCAAGCCGTAGGAACCAGCGGGCTGTTCTTTGCAAGCATCACCGTGCCAATGGGAGCCTGGCCTGTAGCTCCCCACTTTGGTGCCAGGATAGATATTTCCTATTCTAGTCTGATCCCTAATCCACATGTTCTACATGGTAATGAGTTCAGACTCTTAGAGGAAACTTTGAGCCCTCTGGAGAGAGTGGCTCACCTGGGTGTGAAGGGCTGAGGGGAGGGCACCTTGATGCTGGGCCATGAAACAAGCATCCATCGAACTTGGGTGAGACAAAACCTGAGCCAAGAATGGCCCCTATTCTTAAGACGTTTGTAAGAAGTGCTTCAATAAGTAGCATGTGCCTTTTCCCAGACCATGATAGGAAGCTCCTAACACTGCAGCAAGCCTAAGAAACCACAAATGACTAACTGATGCATTCATTCATTGATTCATTAAACATTTACAAAGCATTTACTATGTTCCAGATTATATGGCAGGCAGTAAGTAAAAGTAGCATGAGACCTTTAGTTCACAGTTATTAAACCGATGCATGATCTCGGCACAGGGAGTCCCACGGACTTGTCCAAGATACAGACATGGTGCAGAAGAGGAAGTGAGCAGATGATTGGCTGGTGGGAGAGTGGGAATAGGTCTGTCTGGGAGTGTTTCATAGAGGAGGTGACCACTGACAAAGGATGTGAAAGCAGAGTCTTGGTCTGCCCGATGGAGGCATGAGGCAAAGGCACCTGGGTGGAGGAAACGGCCTGGGCTCTGAGTCATGGACGGCTGGGGCTCAGAGGCACCACGAAAATGATCTCATCTACCCACTGCTAATGCAGAGGGCAGCAGGGGCTGCCTGGGGCTACCCAGTCAGTCAGCAGCAGAGTTCTAACTGGAATTCCAGCCTCTCAACTTCCCAGCCAAGATTTTTTTCTTTCTTTCTTTTTTTAATTGAATTTATTACATTTGTAGTTGTACAATGATAAGATTTTTTTCTTGCTGGACAAATGCTAGATATCATACAAAACATTATCTTCCTCACTTAAATCACAAGTACATTCAGGTCATCTGAATTTAGTTCAAAGTCTGTAAATGGAGAGCACAGCTAGAGAGGCTGATGTTTAAAGGGGTCTGTGCAGTGCTCATCACGGTGCCAGGTACAGAAATGATGCTCATTAAATGTCTGCAGCCTTCTCCGTGGCTGGATGGTGGATGATGGCCTCTCTTTCTTTTGCAGGATGCATGGATGAGCGCTTTCAACCCATGCAGACTTGAAGCTAGGGCTTGTGAAAGCTCAGGGCACTAGAAGGCAAGAATTTCACAGGCAAGGTGTGAGCACCTGGGGCCCCTCCATTTGAAGTTGGGCAGGTCCTCGTGGAAATGAGCAAATGTTAGATTTACCTCCAACCAGTCTGCGCTTTGAGTGGTGCAGAGAGAGAGGCCTTATCAGTCACTCAGGGCTTTCAGGTTTAGGGCTAAGAAGGAAGCAGAAGAGCCAATACTATTATGCTTTCTCTGTCCTGGTTCTTAAAGAGCTTTCAGGCATGGCTGGTGTGGCATGTGTCCGTTCTCGATGGGAGATAAATCTTTGTCCTCCTTGTCCAGATTTAGAAAACTGAGGCTCTGAGAGGGGCTATAGCTCAGGGTAACCTATTGGAGCCAAATGGTCCTTGGGTGAAGAGAGAGAAATCACCCCTCCTGAATTGCATTTCAGAGATTCAGTTCCACCGCCAGACTGCTGCTCCACCGTGTTGACAATTCTCTTGTCAGTATTCTCTTTCTCAGGTATATCTCATATATATATATATGTAAAGGTATATATGTTTATATTATAGTGTATATTGATATATAACTTTACTTATACATGATTAACATATAAAGTTATATATTATATTACATATTAAATATTCAGAAGTTATACATTTTACATGCCATAAAACATACATTTACTTGTCTAATTTTATATAATATTTATAATATATATTTTATAGTATATATTATATAAATTATATGTTTAAATATAAACTATATGGAGTTCCCATTGTGGCTTATAATGGTTTATGAACCCAACTAGTATCCATGAGGCTCAGGTTCGATTCCTGGCCTCACTCAGTGGGTTAAAAGATCCAGTGTTGCTGTGAGCCGCAGTGTAGGTCATAGGCACAGCTCGGATAGGGCATTGCCGTGTCTGTGGTGTAGGCCAGCAGCTGCAGCTCTGATTCAACCCCTATGCTGGGAACTTCCACATGCCATGGGTATGACCCTAAAAAGACAAAAAAAGAAAAAAAAAACTACATATACTATAACACAGATCTACATCTTTTTTTTTTTGTTCCTTTTGTCTTTTTCTAGGGCTGCATCCATGGCATATGGAGGTTCCCAGGCTAGGGATCTAATTGGAGCTGCAAACATCGGCCTACGCCACAGCAACACCAGATCTGAGCTGCATCTGCAACCTACACCACAGCTCACGGCAACGCCGGATCCTTAACCCACTGAGTAAGACCAGGGCTTGAACCCACAACCTCATGGTTCCTAGTCGGATTTGTTAACCACTGAGCTGTGATGGGAATTCCTACATCTTTTTTTTAAATTGAAGTATTCTTTTTTTTTTTTAAGTTTTACTGATGTATAGTTGGTTTACAGTGTAATAATTTCTGCTGTGCAATGAAGTGATTTAGTTATACTTGTACACACACTGAAGTGTTGTTGACTTAATTTTGTGTTAATTTCTGCTGAAAAGTGATTCAATTATATATATGTTTTTTCCATTATGGTTTATCATAGGACATTGAATGCAGTTCTCTATGCTATACAGTAGGATCTTATTAATCATCCTACCCTCCAGGTATAATAGCTTCCATCTTCTAACCCCCACCTTCTACTCCATTTCTCCCCAAACTCCTCCCCGTTGGCAACCATAAGTTTGTTCCCCATGTGTGTGAGTCTGTTTCTGTTTTACAGCTAGGCTCATTTGTGTCATATTTTAGATTCCACATATAAGTGATATCATGTGGTATTTGTCTGTCTTTTTCTGACTTGTTTTACTTAGTATAATAATCTCTAGTTGCATCCATGTGGCTGTGAATGGCATTATTTTGTTCATTTTTATGGCTGAGTAATATTCACTGTATATATGTACCACATCTTCTATGTCCATTCATCTCTTTTTTTTTTTGGTCTTTTTTGCTATTTCTTGGGCCACTGCCACGGCATATGGAGGTTCCCAGGCTAGGGGTCAAATTGTAGCCACTGGCCTACGCCAGAGCCACAGCAACGTGGGATTTGAGCCGTGTCTGCAACCCACACCACAGCTCACGGCAACGCCGGATCGTTAACCCACTGAGCAAGGGCAGGGACCGAACCCACAACCTTATGGTTCCTAGTCGGATATGTTAACCACTGCGCCATGATGGGAACTCCCCATTCATCTCTTGATGGACATTTCTTTCTTTCTTTTTTTTCTTTTTTCTTTTCATTTTCCATGATGTTCTAACCCAAGAGACTGAACACAGTTCCATGTGCTAAACAGCAGGACCCCATCACCCATCCGTTCTAAATGTAACAGTCTGCATCTACCAACCCCAAACTCCCCACATATCCCCCTCTTTCCCCCTTCTTCCCAACAAACACAAGTCTACCCTCCATGTCCATGATCTATTTCTGCTTTGTAGATAGATCATTTGTGCCATATTTTAAACTCCACATATAAGTGATATCATATGGTGTTTGTCTTTCTCTGACTTACTTCACTTAGTATGAGAATCTCTAGTTCCATCCATGTTGCTGTTTTATCCTTTTTAATGGCTAAATAGTATTCCATTGCATATACACACCACATCTTAATCCATTCATCTGTTGAAGGACATTTAGGTTGCTTCCATGTCTTAGCTATCATTAATAGTGCTGCAATGAATGTAGGAATGCATGTATCTTTTCCAGTGAAAGTTTTGTCTGGTTATATGTCCAGGAGAGGGATTGCTGGATCATATGGTAGGTCTATATTTAGTTTTTTGAGGAACCGCCATACTGTTTTCCTTAGTAGTTGCACCAAATTACATTCCCACCAACTGTGAAGGAGGATTCCCTTTTCTCTACATCCTCTCCAGCATTTATTGTTTATTGACTTGTTAATGATGGCCATTCTGATGGATGTGAGGTGGTACCTCACTGTAGTTTTGATTTGCATTTCTCTGATAATTAGTGATGTTGAGCATTTTTCCATGTGCCTGTTGGCCATTTGTATGTCTTCTTTGGAGAAATGTCTATTTAGGTCTTCTGCCATTTTTCTTTTCTTTTTTTTTTTTTTTGGTCTTGTCTAGGGCTGTACCCGAGGCATATGGAGGTTCCCAGGCTAGGGGTCTAATCAGAGCTGCCACCACCGGCCTATGCCAGAGCCACAGGAACTCAGGATCCGAGCTGTGTCTGTGGCCTACACCACAGCTCACAGCAATGCCGGGTCCTTAATGCACTGAGCAAGGCCAGGGGTTGAACCCACAACCTTATGGTTCCTAGTTAGATTTGCTAACCACTGAGCCACAACCGGAATGCCTCAATTTTTTTTTTTTTTTTTGTCGTTAAGTTGTATGAGTTGTTTATATATTTTGGAGATTAAGCCTTTGTTGGTTGCATCATTTGTAAAGATTTTCTCTCATTCTATGGGTTGTCTTTTCACTTTTTCAGTGGTTTCCTTTGCTGTGCAAAAAGCTTTTGAGTTTAACTAGGTCCCATTGGTTTATTTTTGTCTTTATTGCCATTATTCTAGGAGGTTAATCAAACAAGATATTGCTGTGATTTATGTCAAAGAGTGTTCTGCCTATGTTTTCCTCCAGGAGTTTTATAGTATCTGGCCTTACATTTAGGTCTTTAATCATTTTGAGTTTATTTTTGTGTATGGTGTTACGAAGTATTCTAATTTCATTCTTTTACATGTCCACTTTTCCCAGCACCACTTGTTGAAGAGACTATCATCCTTCACTGTATGTTCTTGCCTCTTTTGTCATGGATTAGTTGATCATAGGATCAACTAATGGTTTATTTCTGGGCTTTCTATCCTGTCCCACTGATCTATATTTCTGTTTTTGATCCAGTGCCATACTGTAGCTTTGTAGTATAGTCTGAAGTCAGGGAGCCTGATTCCTCCTTTTCCATTTTTTCTTTTCAATATTGCTTTGGCTATTGGAGCTCTTTTGTGTTTCCATACAAATTTTAAAATATTTTGTTCTATTTCTTTTTTTCTTTTTTTGTCTTTTTGCTATTTCTTTGGGCCGCTTCCACAGCATATGGAGGTTCCCAGGCTAGGGGTCTAATCGGAGCTGTAGCCGCCGGCCTACGCCAGACCCACAGCAACGAGGGATCCAAGCCGCGTCTGTGACCTACACCACAGCTCACGGCAACGCTGGATCGTTAATCCACTGAGCAAGGGCAGGGACCGAACCCACAACCTCATGGTTCCTAGTCGGATTCGTTAACCACTGCGCCACGACGGGAACTCCTGCTCTATTTCTATAAAGAATGTCCTTGGTAATTTGATATGGATTGCATTGAATCTGTCGATTGCCTTAGGTAGTATCGTAGTTTTGACTATATTGATCTTTCAATCCAAGAGCATGGTATATCTTTCCATCTATTTGTGTCTTTGATTTCTTTCATCAGCATCTTATAGTTTTCAGAGCACAGGTCTTTTGTCTCTTTAGGTAGGTGTATTCCTAGATATTTGATTCTTTGGTATGGGATGGTTTCCCTAATTTCTCTTTCTCACCTTTCATTTTTAGTATATAGAAATGCAGTCAGTTTCTGTGTATTAATTTTGTATCCTGCAACTTTACCAGAGTCATTGATGAGCTCTAACAGTTTTCTGATAGTGTCTAGGATTTTCTAGGTTTAGAATCACATCATCTGCAAACAGTGATAGTTTTATTTCTTCTTTTCCAATTTAGATTCCCTTTATTTCTTTTTCTTCTCTGATTGCTATGGCTAGGACTTCCAAAACTATGTTGAATAACATTGGTGAAAGTGGACGTCCTTGTCTTGTTCCTGATCTTAGCCGAAATGCTTTCAGTTTTTCACCATTGAGAATGATGTTGGAGTTCCCGTCGTGGCGCAGTGGTTAACGAATCCGACTAGGAACCATGAGGTTGCGGGTTCGGTCCCTGCCCTTGCTCAGTGGGTTAAGGGTCCGGCATTGCCGTGAGCTGTGGTGTAGGTTGCAGACGCGGCTTGGATCCCTCGTTGCTGTGGGTCTGGCGTAGGCTGGTGGCTACAGCTCCGATTCGACCCCTAGCCTGGGAACCTCCATATGCCGCGGGAGCGGCCCAAGAAATAGCAAAAAGACAAAAAAAAAAAAAGAATGTTAGTTGTGGGTTTTGTTGATAGATATTTAGATTATATCCATGTCTTGGCTATTGTGAATTGTACTGCTGTGAACATAGGGGTGCATGTACCTTTTTGAATTATAGTTTTGTCTGGCAAAGATCTACATCTTAATATATATATATTTGCTATATTTCAGAAAGATAGAGAATGGCAATGATAAGCACCCCCTCCCACACATCTTAATGCTTTCAACCCTTTGGGTTCTAAACCCTCAAGTACATGGTGCCACAGTGTGAGTGAGGCATTTCAGAGCAGGTTTTACATCTCACTAGCTTTCTAAACCCTAACACAGCTTCTGCACCTCAAAGAAGCTTCCAGTGGCTGCTGAGAGCCCTCTGGATGGGCTGGACCCCAAGACACAGCCTTTCAGGCTCCCCTTGAAGGCTGACCCCTGCCCACCTCTCTGCACCAGCCACTGGGCACTTCCTCCAGGAAGCGTCTTCCAGTGACTCACACAAGGGTTTGGGGTCCCTGCTCTCTGCCCTCAAGTGCCTGTGCCTCCCCCCTCCTCCCACCAGGTCACTCCCACCTGGAAGACCCGAGCCCTTGTCTGTGACTCTTGGCAGGCAGTGAGCATAGAACACACAGATTGGTCTGCTACGGACACCTCTGGGACCCTCGTATCCAGCGTAGAGCTGGGAGGGGGGCATGCCAGGAGTTTGTTAGATGTTGACCATGAGTTGGAAGCTGGAGTGGGGAGGATCCATGTCCTGGGAGTGAGGAGGGGGCGCCCTGAGGTTTAAAGATGAGACCAGCTCTGGCATTTTGCTGAGCTGGCCCATTTTGGAAGGTTGGAGTCATCCTCGGTTTCACTCTCCTCCCTCCTTTCTCATAGGAACTTGAGAGCAGCCGTGGTGTGGAGGAGGGCCCCTGCCCCTCTACTCGTGTCAGGGGATTGGCAAAAGAAAGGGCTGGGGGTAATTCTGGACCCTGAAGGCAAATTGCTGCAAAGGGGTCCTTAGAAAAGGGGCCCAAGAAAATGCACAATTCTGTGGGACAAATGTCCTGGCTTCTTCAGTCCAAAAAAAGGTAGATGAAAAAAAAAAAAGAGGAGGAAATTGCTTAGATTAGGGGTTGGCAAACCTCTGTAAAGACCAAATAATAAATATTTCAGTTTTTGTGGGCCATGCTGGCTCTGGAAAAACTACTCCACTCTGCTTTTGTAGCATGAAATGAACCAAAGAACATGTAAACAAATGGAGGTGGCTGGGAGTATTTACAAAACAGGCGGTGGCTGGATTTGGCCCTTAGGTGTATTTGCCCGCCCATGGTTTAGATTAAAAGACTCTTCTGTGACACATCAGCCAAATGCAATGTGTGGATTTTGTTTAGACCCTGATTTGAACAAACCAAGTCTTGAAGACAAAAGTAAACAAAAAATTTGCATGACAGTTGGGGAGATTTTAGCAATGAATGGATATATTATGATTTTAAGGAATTATGGTTAATTTCATTAGGTGTGACAAAGACGCTATGGTTTTTGTTGTTGCTCTTCTATTGTTTCTTATTTTTATAGAAGAGAGTCTTTGGAGTTCCCATGTCATGGCGCAGTGGAAACAAATACAACTAGGAACCATGAGGTTGCAGGTTTGATCCCTGGCCTCCTTCACTGGGTTAAGGATCCTTCAGTGCCATGAGCCGTGGTGTAGGTCGCAGACGCGGCTCAGATCCCACACTGCTGTGGCTGCGGTGTAGGCTGGCAGCTGTAGCTCCAATTGGAGCCCTCGCCTGGGAACCTCAAACAAACAAACAAACAAAAACAACAACAACAACAAAAGAAGAGAGTCTTTTATCTATTAGCTCCTGATACCAAATGGGAGATGATGCCTGAAACTAGCTTTAAAATATCCGAAGGTGTGGAGGGGAGGGAGTAAAGAAGACAGACGAGGCTGGCCATGTGCTGATAAGGACTGAAGCTGCATTCTGGGTAAATATGGGTGGGGGGATGTCTTTGTATTAGTCCGTCTTCTTTTGTGTGTGTTTGAAAATTTGCGTCGTAAAATTTTTCAAAAGCAGGGACGAGAAAGAACGTCCTCTCCCTTTGCCTCTGGTGATCACGGCATCTGGTGAACATATGTTGCCTGGCGCTAATGTAGCCATCTAGCGACTAAAAGGGGACAAGCCTGAGGATGAGACTAACCGCCAAACATGGCAGAGTGGAAAGAGGAAGGAAGGAATGGGGGTGCTGGAGGATTCTGTTGGGTCACCCAGTTAACCAGACCGGAGTGGGCCTGCTTCCATGTTCCCTATTATATGGGTAATACATTAAGCCATATACCATTTTGTTGTTGTTGTTATTACATGTAATTCAGCTGATCTAGAGAAAGGACAGAATGGAAGTCGGATGCCTTCTTCTGCAGGATGCCACCCATGGCATCTCAGGGGACACCAGGATTGAAAGACATGCTTGTAATGGATCCTTGCCAAATCCCTCTGTGTCCTTCTCTCACACCCAAGGGGCCCCAAGAATTGGGACTGGTCTCTGCTTTCTGCCCACTCTCTCGACCTCCAAAGGGCCAATGTCAGGGACTGCACTGGACTTTGGCTAGAGAGATGCTGATGGTGCAGTCATAGACCTACCCTTTCAGGAGAGGAAATGGCAGGAGCAGCGCTCCCAAAGGACAGCTGGCCTTTCTGGCAGCCCTCCTCACGGGGACAAGGAGACCTCTTCTCCCTGAACTCCTCAGCACACAGCAACCACAAGCCCACAGCATCTACACACAGGGCACAAACAGCATTGTTTCTAACTGATCTCATGGTTCAGCCGGTCTCGGGGGTATCAGCTGTTCTGTAATGCATGACAAATCACTGTGGTTAACTTAGCCCATCCGGGTCTCCTAGATACGGTCCTCAGACATTTGCCAAAAAATGTGCAGAGGGAATGCAGGGAGAAGAGAAGGAGAAGGGTGACACGAAGAGGGGCCACTAGGTAGGGTCTCTGCGTCCTCCGATGCCCCGGAGCGCTGCCCAGGACTTGGGGCTCAGGTAAACTCCAGCCCAGACTCTGGAGACAGAATGGGAGGTGAGGGTGGCAGCCTTCAATAAGGAGAAGGTCACAGGTCCTCAGTGAGTTTGTTCCGGTCCTAATTTGGCCCCGATTTTCAAGTCTTTGCTTATAACAGCGATTCTCGAATAGGAATATTCAGCAGAATCCCCTGGAGGGCCTGTTAAAACCCAAATTGCCAGGCTCTACCCCCTGCGTTTCTGATTGAGCAGGTCTGGGGTGGGGCCTGAGAATCTGCGTTTATGACAAATGCTGAAGTGATGCTGACTCTGCTGCTCCAGGGAACCCCGATTTGAGAACCACAGGCCTAGAACTTCTTGGCAGGACGGCGGCTCTCGGGTGTCAGGAAGAAGACATCCAGACTTTTTTTCATCTTCCCTTTGGGCTGAGGTGGGAATCAATGGTGAATAGCCAGAAGGATTGTGGTCCTGGGTCAGAAGCAAGAGATCATGTGACCAGGAACTAGGAGTCTGGGGTGTTCTTTTGTCTCTGAGCCATCTCACCGTGTTGCCTGAAAAACTCACCTCTGCTCTCTGGGCCTCAGTTCAGCCCTCTGTAAAGTGAGCAGATGGCACTTTTCTGAATGTTGTTTTCACAACAAAAAGTTTCTTAAAAAGAAAAAAGACAAAATGGACTAGGCAACCTCCAAGGGGAGGAGGGTGGGCGGATTTCATGAGGCACCATGGTGCACTCAGAAGCCTGTGGGTTGGACTCCAACTTGGGAATAAATATGACTGATACCGGAGTTTCTGCTCTGGTGTAAGGGGATCAGCTGCATCTCTGAAGCACTGGGATGGATGCAGGTTCGATCCTAGGCTCCGGCACAGTGGGTTAAGGATCTGGTGGTGCTGCAGCTGCAGTGTGGATTGCAACTTCAGCTTAGATCTGATCCCTGGTCCTGGAACTTCCATATGCTGCAGGCAGCCAAAGAAGAGAAAAAAAAGACTGCAATTAAGTAGCTGCCGGTACTGACCGGGGCATCCTGCCTGGAAGGATACCTGTGATGATACCACTCACAGGGCTGTTGTGAGGTCTGAGGAGACCATGCAAAGCACCTGGTCAGCGAGGGGCAGCTGTGATGATTGCTTTGCTATCTTGAATATCTTTTCAAGGCTGGCCGGGGGAACAGAAAGCCGACTCTTCTCTCCCACCCCTGCACGGCCATGGAGTCTCATGACCTTCCCGTTGATGGTAGAATCAGACCTTGCAAGTGTATATCTCAGGTTTTCCCCTGGATTGGTTATTCTGGAAAATGCTTAACTCCCCCAATTTTCTTTTCTTTTCATTCAACAGCTTAATTGAGATAAATGTCCACATAAGGTAAAATTCATTCTTCCAAAGTGAAGAACGCAGTGTTTTTAGTATATTCACAGAATTGTGCAGCCATCACTACTGTATGAATTTAGATGGAAGCCCCATATCCGTTAACAGTCAGTCCCAATCCTTTCTTCCCCAACCCCTGGCAGCTGGTAACCTACTCAGTATCTCCATAGATTTACCTATTTTAGACAGTTTTTGTTTTTTGCTTTTTAGGACTGCGCCTTTGGCATATGGAAGTTCTCAGGCTAGGGGTCGAATTGGAGCTACAGCTGCTGGTCTACACCACAGTCACAGCAATGCAGGATCCAAGCTGGGTCTGCGACCTACACCACAGCTCACAGCAACGCCAGATCCTTAACCCACTGAACAAGGCCAGGGATCGAACCTGCATCCTCATGGATACCAGTCAGATTTGTAACCTGCTAAGCCACAATGGGAACTCCCTAGACAGTTTTTGTAATTGGTTAACTCCCCAAATTGTCCATGCTCCTTCTCCAGCTCCCATTCATTTGATTACTAATTTAACGCATATTTATTGAGGGCCCATTAAATGCCACATACAGGACAGGAACTGAGGATATAATTTGGAAGAAAATCCAGACAAGGGCCCTGCTCCCTGTGGAACTCATGATCTAGCGGGGAAGCAGATGTTAATCCGTGGATCACAGAGAATCAGGTGGAATTCAGTAGTGAGAAGTGCTGTAAAGGAGATGGAGAGGGTGCCACAACAGGGGGATGTGGCCTAGCTGGGACGGCAGGACAGGCTTTAGGCAGTGACAATTAGACAGGTATACAAACGATGAGCAGGGATTGACTGGGCAAAGAGGCAGGATAGACCATTGAGGGCAGAGGGGAGGGGACAGCCTGTGCAAAGGCCCTGAGGCAAGATGAGCCTGGGGCATACAAGGAACTTACCTGGAGGGCTGGGAGTGAGGGGATATGGAGGCAAGTGGGTCAGTGGGACCACCCTGCGTGGAGCCTCCTACTCTGAGTTAGGGAGTCTGGTATTTATCCAAAGAGTAACAGAGCCTTTGGAGGTTTTACAGCAGAAGCAACTATATGATCTAAGGTGTATTTTATTAATTTATATTTTTATGTTTTGCTTTTTAGGGCTGCAACTGCAGCTTATAGAAGTTCCCAGGTGGGGGGCTGAATCAGAGCTGCACCTGAGGGCCTACACCACAGCCACAGCAACTTGGGATCTGAGCCGTGTCTATGACCCACACCACAGTTCATGGCCTGATCCTTAACCCGTCGAGTAAGGCCAGGGATCGAACTGGCATCCTCATGGATACTAGTCAGGCTCTTAACCCGCTGAGCCACAATGGGAACTTCCTAAGGTGTGTTTTAAGTATGTCCTCGGATCCTGCTGGAGAAGTCCAGGGGCCAGAGTTAGTGGGAGGATCTGTTAAGACAGACTTAATGTCAGTGTCTAATGAAGGGATGCTGGTGACCTGGTGGGGAGGGAGTGGGGGCACGTTTGAGGTGGAAGTAGCTTTGCAGCAGACCCCACAGGGTTTGGGGATGCGCTGGTGACTTTGGTGGCCCTGGCTGTCTGGCTACCAAACTGGGTGGACGGTGGTAGCTCTCACTGAGCTAGCGCAGAATCTCCTTTCTCCTCGCCTGAGTATGTCAGAGCCCGGGGGTCTCTGGTCACAGCAGGAGTTGTAAGAAAGGGACACTCTGTGTGTGTTTCAGGGTACCATGTAAAGCACAGTAGCTGACATTCAATAGATGACAGCCACCTGCCAGGGCCCCTGAGCTGTGACGAGCCTGTGCTACCACTACGCCTCGCCCTTGCCATCCCCCAGGGGATTGCTGGCCTTTCCTACAAAAAGACCCTTGGGGGCGTGGCTCTGAATGCCCCTGAGGAGGGCGGATTTTGTGGTCAAAACCTCAAACCACCTCCTCTTGGAAGGTAAACCAAGGCAGGGGAAGAGCTGGTGTCTGGGGAGAGGCTGTGCCCCTGCAGATGAGAGGGCAGGTGCCTGGGGTCTGAAGCTGGGGAAGCTGGTCCTACTCTAAACCAGCTGTGTGACCAGAGGCAAGTCCCTTCCCTCTCCAGGGCAACCTGTCAAGTTAGGGGTGGGGCTCTGCCTTGGAACCTGTCCCAGGGCACCTCCCGCTCACGTCTCGGGGGTTTTGTCTATGCTCAAAGGAGATTGGGCCAGTGGCCGGGGCTGCCTTCCTCCTCAGGGGGTGCTCGTGGTTGACCCTGCTCCTTCATCCAGAGCACACTTGTCTCCTGTGCTTGGCAGGCTTCCTCATGCACCTGTCACATCTTCCAATTTGTTGCTGACTAGGTACAGTGCAAGCTATTTGCGACTCCCCTCCCCTGCCAGGGCCTCTGATGGGTGGGATGTTGGACAAATGTCAGAGGGCTGTAAGCAAGAGACACATCCAAGCCATTTTCCCCTGTGCAGAATCTCAGGTGAGAGACTGGGAACCCAGAACTTGCCTTCCTCCCGAGGGTCTCAGCAGATGCCCATAGATTGCTTTGCTTTGGTTCTGACCATCTCCAGAAATGGGGCCGGCCACCCAGCCATCTCCCCCATCTTCTGGCCCCGGCTCTGAGCTATGCTCCCATGTCCCCTCTTCCTAACAAAGGCTTCCTCAGTAGAAAAGAGCCTGGACACACAACATTTGCCAACAAAAGCAACCATTGTAGCCCCAGGGAAGGGGGTGGGGATGGAGAGCCAGCGTGAGGTTTTGCTCACTGCTTGCCAAGACTGGCTCCGGGGAAGGCCCCGGCCCACAGTTTGTGAGTCAAGCTCTGGGGTCCCAGCTGTAGTCGCTCCCTCTTGACTTACTGAGTCTAAGGCAGGAAGTATGGGGTGGAGTCCAGGGAGGGGGCTCAGGCCCCTGAATTTTCTAGGCAAGCTTCTCTGGGTTGGCCCTGCAGAGAGAGAAAATTAGCAATTACATGCCATGGCTTTTCCCATCTGCTGCCCAGGGCCCCCACTCTGCAGCTGGGAAAACTGAGCCCCTGAGAAGGCAGGCAGGCCGTTTTTTTCTGAGTTCATTTAATGGGTTTGTGGAGGGCCAGCGTGGCGACGGTTCACAGCCTCTCATGCAAGTTCCCACTGACACACATGTGTGTACCCCTCACATCCTTGCTTCATCAGCTCTCACACACAAAACCACAATCTGGGAAGTTCCCATCGTGGCTCAGCAGAAACGAATCTGGCTAGTATCCATGGGGATGTGGGTTCGATCCTTGGCCTCACTCAGAAGGTTAAGGATCTGGCATTGCCATGAGCTGTGGTGTAGGTCACAGATGCAGCTTGGATCCCATGTTGCTGCGGCTGTGGCTGTGGCTGTGGCTGTGGCTGTGGCAGGCAGCTCTGATTCGATCTCTAGCCTGGGAACCTCTATATGCTGCAGGTGTGGCCCTAAAAACCAACAAAACAAAACAAAACCCCCCAAAACAAACAAAAAAACCCAACCCCCCAAAAAAAATCAATAACAACAACAAAAACCCAAACAAACCCACAGTCTGGCCCTTGACTTCACGGATCTTAAAGAACCAGAACTCTATTCTTCCCCAACTTAATATATAGTTTGGAGTTGCCATTTCAAATCACTGGATGCTCTGATGTTGCTTGGGATGGGACTCACTCTGCCTTTCCAAGGGACTTGAAAGTTTCCATCTGTGACTCCCGTGATCCTCAGCATTTCCACTTTGACAGATGAGCTCTGATACCCCATGGAGGGAAATGACTTATCCTTGGTCACTTAGGCCGTACTTGGCAGAGTCTAGCTTAGAATAGTTGCCTGGCCCCTCTTCTGGTCTTCTCCTCCTGTTTGGCACTAGATGCTGGGTTCTGATGCCAGCTCTGCTGCGAATGAGCTGTGTGACCTGGGACACGTCACTTCTGCTCTCTGAACCCTCTTCCTAAGTGTACTGGCCCTCCCAAACCCTGACATCATTTCACTCATTCCACGAGTGCTGCCTCTCCAGAGGCCCTGAGTCAGGTCCAGGGGCCATGAGAATGAAGATTCCAGCTTCCTGCCCACAAAGTGGGAACCCATCCAGAGCCCAGGGAGGGTACAGACTGGGAGACCTCATGTGGGGAAAAGAGGGCAAGAACCCAAGTCTTCTTTCAGGGGACCCAGAAGTTCTTTCAGGCTCCCAAGAGAAGTCTGGTCAGAGAATTTGCATCTGTAAGTTGGCCTCCCTTTATGAAGGTCCTGCAACAAAATCTCTGAACTCAGAAGCTGAAAGATTAAGGGTCTTCTTACACTTTACAGAAAGATTCTTTTATTCCACTGGTCTCAAAAACAAAATACAAAACTCCTTTCTCCAATTCCCACTTCTAGATTTACAGTGCATTTACAGATTGTTAGGAACCCATTTATAGAGTAAAGCGGGAGTTGGGCTGTTTGCCCTGACTGTTAAATGGGTCTCAGCAACATTGCAAAACCAGCACCCACTGTCATCTCTCAGACTCAGTTTTTCCCACCTTAGGCTGTGTGTGTGGTGCAGCGGTGCCAGGGGTGGAATTGGAAGACAGTTATTATTTATTGAACACATACTATGTGTTATCATTAACACACATGTCACAGACTGAAGAAACCGAGGCTCAGAGTTAGGATTTCAATCTGAGCTGTTTGACTGTAAAGCCAGGACTCTCTTCTCACTTCGTCTCGCCCTGCTCTTGACTGGAATACAGGCCAGTCACTGCACTTGGGGGCCCAGGAAGCTGTAGTCTGCAAACTGAGTAGACCCAAGGTGTGGAAGGTGGCTGGGGGCATCAAGACCACTAAGAGAGAAAGGAGATGCTCTTTTGGAGCGGAGGGTGGGGGTCTGGGAGTGGGGGCGTTCACTGTCTCCCCATCCAAAAGGAGTGGGACATCCCATCAGCCCAGTGGCTCTGGAGAGGGGTCCCCCCGCAGTCAAGCAAGGGGGACAGAGGAGCCTGGGAAAGCAAGTAAGGCCCCTCGTCCCGCGGGAGCCCATGTGGCTGAGGGGGACACTCGCCCAGGGCTCCCCGAGCCCCAGCTCTGGCTCCGCGCGACACTTCCGATCCTTGGGGCCGCGCTCCCCAGGCCCGCGCCCCGCCCCCGGGCGCGCTGCGCCCCCAGCTCCAACCCGCGCCCGGCCCCGCCCCTCCAGTGTGCCCACCCCCGGCCCGCCCCGTAGTCCCCTAGCCGGGCTCCTGCAGCGTACTGGAGCGTCAAGGCGCTGGCGGACAGACCCGCCGGCAGTTGGCACTGGGGGCGCTGGCGCGTCGACCGCTCCGCTCTCCCGCCGGCAGCCTCGGGCGCCCGGAGCCAGCGGTCTAGGCTGCGGCGCCGCACAGGGGGCCAGGAGCGGGCGGCGAGAGGCTGCGAGGCAGGAGGCGGCGGCAGAGGAGGCGGAGGCCAGCCCGAGCCCTGAGTGCGCCCCATTTCGCCCGCAGCCCGGAGCCCGGGGCTCGGCGCCTGCCCGGCTGGCGCGCCCAAGCGGCCACATGGCTCCTCTCTGCGCGCTGCTGTCCTGCTTGCTGCTCTTGCACTGTGCGCTCTGCGCCGCTGCCGCGGGTAGCCGGACCCCAGGTGCGTGCGGGTAGGGCGCGCGGGGTCCAGGGTGCGCGAGGGTCAGGGCGGCCTCAGAGTGCCAGGATGGGAGGCGGTGCGCACACCGGGGCTGAGCTCTTTTTTTCCTTACCCCGGTGCCACCGACGCTGTCCGGTGATTTCTGTCCCTTTCTGGCACGAGAGAGCCCAGGAGAGGATTTGGAGATAGTTTTTTCTTAAGGGCCGTGTGTCTGTCTCTTTGTCTCTCTGTTAATTTCTCTGTTTCCCTCGCCCTCTCTCCTGTGTGTTTTTCTCTTTCAGTGTGTTCTCTATCTCCAGTTTGTACGCATGTGTACACGTATGTGCGTGTGTTTGTCCCTCACACAGAATCAGGCTAGCAGGTGGTTGCCCCACACGCCAGCGAACACGGGCACCCGTATTCCTGCACAGAAACACACGTACCTCCCTCCTCCCCAGCATTCTCACACTGTGCTATGCAGACTCCCTCTCACACACACTCCACCCTCACCTTGCAGTGTGGGGTGCCCTCCTGATGGCTCTGAGCATGGGCAGGGGCCGGGGGGGCGGGGGGCCCTCTGGTCATTTCCAGGCAGAGTGCCTCCTTGTCTTTGAGCTCTGTTCATGTACTCAGCCAGATCCCTCTTGCTGACGTCTTGGGGGTCTTCTGCCATGATGGGTCAAACCAGAAGAGAGTTAATCCTCCCCCACCAATAACAGCCTTGGCCATAAGGGATTTTCAGGACACATCATTTTCTAGGTTTTATCTGTGCGGTGAAGGGCTGGCTGGGGAGACAAGAGATAGAGCCGTGTGTGGAAATGAAAATTCCTCCTAAACTCCTTTCCATGAATCACTAGGCCTGGAAGCCAGGGAGCTGTCATTCCTGCCCGGCCTGGCTGGGCTCAGCTAGAGCTGTGTGAGGACGGGCCGCTGGCATGCAGCCTGGAGCATGGGGCCATGACCTCACACTTAATTCAGTCCGAGTGGGCAGGTCACCCCTGCAAGTCTCCTTTTATTTTTGAAGATCTATATTTACCCGGCTTGGGGCTGGGCCATGTAGAAATCTCCGCAGCCACTGTGCTGCTTAAAAAAGTTTTCTTTCTAAACTTGGAAAAATGTAGAACCTGTATTCCATCCCTTCCCTCTCTGGCTCCTCCTCTCTCCTTGACACGTGCCCAGGATCCCCTGGGTTTCTAGGTGTGTTTGTTTTGCCAGCTGTGTTCCAGGCGAGGAGGGCCCTACCCCAGACTGGGCTGGTGACTTCAATGCATGGGGGGCGGGGGAGTTTGGCAACACTCAGCCATCCCTCTCTGCCCGAGGGGCTCTCGGGGAATTTCCTCCGTAGTGCCCAAGGTTGGAAGGCTTGTTGCTAGAGTGACAGGACTCTGTTTGGCATCGATTGTTTTCCTCTGCTAAGTGTAACAAGGACCTGGGAACTATAGAGAGCAATTTACATCCAGCAATTTATGAACTTGAACACCGGTCATCCATGTGCAGAGATCCAGACGCTCAGGAAGTACTAGATGAGAAATGGATGCTCTTGGGCTAAGGGGTCTCTCCAAGGTGATGCTCAAGGTTGCCGATCTGCCCCCATGGGATTTACACCTCCCTCCCTCTCTCTGCACAGATGGCACTGAAATAACTCTTTCTTTGTGTCCAACAGAGCTGCGCCTCTCAAGAAAGCTCAGTGACTATGGTGTGACAGTGCCCTGCAGCACAGATTTTCGGGGACGTTTCCTCTCCCACGTGGTATCTGGGCCAGCAGCAGCCTCTGCAGGGAGTACAGAGGCGGACCGGCCACCTGCACCTCTGTCACACTCTGGTCACCTGCGGGTGGCTCGAAGCCCACTGCGCCCCAAAGGAGTGACCTTGCAGCCGGGCAGGGTGGGCCGCTCCTCCCTCTACTTCAATGTCACTGTTTTTGGGGAGGAACTGCACTTACACCTGCGGCCCAACCGGCGGCTGGTGGTACCTGGAGCCTCGGTGGAGTGGCATGAGGATTTCCGGGAGCTGTTCCGACAGCCCTTGCGGAGGGAGTGTGTCTACACCGGGGGTGTCACGGGCATGCCAGGGGCGGCTGTCGCCATCAGCAACTGCGACGGATTGGTAAGGGACAAGCCTTTCATCAAGCTGCACCCCCATCCCTCATCCTCCTGCCCCACTCCATCCCCCTCCCAAACCAGATCATTATGGTTTCCTCCTTGGCTCCCATGTGTTTGGGATTCCTGTGGGCACGGCCTGCAGTCTGGGCCAAGCTGGGGACCGCGCTGCCTTCCAGAGAGAACCCTGCATGCCCCATGCCCCCCCCTGACTCCAGGTTCACACCCTACCAGCTGTGAAGTGGCTGAGATTGGATGGCACCTTATCCTGTTCATCCCCTTACTGTGTGCTGACCCACCGGGACCAACGCTTACCTGTGAGGGGTCTCTGAGTGTAGACACCTGCAGACCTGCGGAGGGCGGGCTCTGCTGGGGTTGAATCCTGTCTGTGTCACTCACAAGCCAAGAGATTTTGATAAGTCACTTGCCTTCCCATGGTCTTTTCCCTTCTGTGTGAAGCGGGGATTATTCATTCGGCGCATACTTCCTGTGTGTGCTCCACGTGCCCAGCACTGTCCGGGTGCTGTGCCTGAGATAGACACAGCCCCTGGCCTCCTGGAGCTGACATGCTGGTGATGAAAATATGACCTCCCTTGCCAGGCAGCGCGGCCGGTGGTTGGCACCTGCTTGGCACATGGTCAAGAGTGTCGGCATCAGCTGCTATTATTGTTTTTACTTCTCTATTCTTCCTCATGCCCCACCATCTCTAGTCCTGAAGCCAGCCTGCTCGTCTGTGACTCTCTGCTCTGAGTTCCTTTTCTCAGGATCTGCTTCCTCCTCCCAGGCACAGGGAAGCCCCTGCTAGTTGGCTCCATGCTGTAAACCAAACAGCTCTCCTTCTCACACTCAACTCAGGCTGGATCCCATTCCTTGCAGCTCCATCCTTGATGTGTCAGGCCCTCGTGAGCCTGTGCGGCAGCCCCAGAGCCTTGATGGCTGCTGTTTCCCTGGTCTCTACTTTGCCAGGGACGAGCCGATGTCCTGGAAAGGACCTGCTTGCCCCTCTGCCTTTCCGCTTGAAAGGGGAGGAGCCAGGAGGGGGTGGTAAGGAGGTGGGGGTGGGGGTCTTTCCTGAGGGGCAGGGCTGGGAGCCCTTTGTACAGTTTTCCCAACTTTAAGAGGTGTCTTCCCGCTGAATGCCCCGGCTACCTTGGTCTGGACCAGGGTTTCTCCCTCTTTTTTTTCATCATCCTTTCCACGAGAAACCTTTTTAGACATTTTTTTCCTAATCACTCTTCAATGAAATTTTAATACCACAGATATACTGGATATTTGTTTATGAATTCTGTGTATAGCTGTGCTTTGTATTTGGAAAGGAGTAATTTTTTTGCCTTCTGAAGAATGAATTTTTGCCCCATTGGGGGCACTAGAGCCCCTCCTCCCCCCATGGAGAAACATGGTCTAGGCAGTGGTTGGTTTTCAGACCTGGGTTTGCTCTGAAATCACTTGGAATGCAAGGGTTCTGTGGAGGAACGCAGGTTGTAAGGACAGCTGGAGAAGGCTGAGACCTTGTCCTGATGCCAGGGTGAGCCTTGGCTGCCAGCCCGCCCTGGCTCAGCAGACCCAGGACGCTCCTCAGCAAGAGCCCTTGGTCAGCCTGTGGCTAGCGCTGTGCTGCGGCCACAAGTTCTGGTTGACAATCCCGAGTGATGTGAGCAATCACCCAGAGGTGCGGGGTCCGTGCAGGTGGAGAGACGGCAAGCGCCAGTGCTCGCTGGTGGCTTGGCTGAATGACAGGCTGACCTCCTGCAGTCATCAGCCGTGGGCGCTGTAAGCTGTTCAGTGACAGAGCTGCTCTGCTGTTTCCTTGACTATCTCCAGAAACGTCCATGGGAACCTAAAAGCATGAGTGGATGACTATCATCATTACTAAGGAACTGCCCATCCCTTTTGCACCCTTGAAACTTTCTTGTCATTGAACCAGCTCAGCAGCCCTTGACACGTGGTCACTGCGTGCTGGGTGCTCAGCCAACGTGGCTGACTTTTGGTGGCCTCATCGGCTGTGTGATCTGCGCCTGTCACTCCCCCTCTCTGGGCTTTACTCTTCTCATTCGTCCAAAGAGGGGCAGTGCTCACTGCCCCTTGGCTCTGTGTGACCTTTGCAGAAGCTGGGTTGGGCCTTGGAGGCTGTCCATGGTTGTGGCTTCTGGAAGCCTGTTCTGTAGTGGAACTGAGGCTCAGGGAGTGGCTCACCTGGTCCCCTAGCTTTTGTTGAGAGGCCAGGGTGGACCTCACGAGCTGAGCCTCAGGCTGGGCCCCTGCTTGTGCCCTCGGCTGTCTCCAGAGGCTGCTCCCTAAATCTAGCTCCCAGGGGTCTCCCCAGCTAGGTCCCTGACAGGGACCCCAGCCCAGCACAGGGTCCCCCTGGCCCAAGGCAGGGAGTTCCTCACTTCCAGCCCACTCCGGAAAACTGCCTTGTGTCCCGTGAGAGCAAGGGCTATTCGGAGTGACCCAACTGAGCCCCTTTGGACTCAAAGGCCACAGTGCTGCCTTTCTGATGAGATTTAACTCTGTATCTTTACATGGTCTCTGGATCTTAACCCCATCTCCTTCCACATCTCCAATGCTGAAGTCATTTGTTCTAAAAAAAAAAAAAAAAAAAAAAAGGACTTAGCATGGTCCACGGGGAAATGTAAGAAAACGAAAGTGACATAAATTTGTTATTTATTACACTGACAATCATGACGCTTTGCCATAGCCTGGGTACAGCACACATACCGTTAATGTGTATCCTTTAGCTTCATCCAAGGTGTAGATGGGGAAGCTGAGTCATGGGGAGGAAATGTGAAGGTAATAGAGAAAGCTTCTGTTGGCACAGGACTTTATAGTTTGTAAAGCATTTCAGTTGTGTAAGGTGTGTCCACAGTTATTGCTGTTACCCTGCTTTGCAGGGAGTCAGTTCCCTACCCTCAACGACTTGGGCACTAAGCTAGAAGCACCCCCCAAGTTGTTTTAACATTAAATTTTGGTTTTCGGAGTTCCTGTCATGGCTCCATGGTTAACGAATCCGACTAGGAACCATGAGGTTGCGGGTTCGATCCCTGGCCTCACTCAGTGGGTTGAGGATTTGCCATGAGCTGTGGTGTAGGTTGCAGATGTGGCTTGGATCCCACATTGCTGTGGCTGTGGTGTAGGCCGGTGGCTACAGCTCCAAATTGACCCCTAGCCTGGGTACCTCCATATGCCGCAGGAGTGGCCCTAGAAAAGACAAAAAGACAAAAAAAAACAGTTTTTTTTTTTGGTTTCCCATAACACAGTGGGGGTGGGTATTTGGTAAATGGGAGTGATTATTATCTTTGTCTTACAGAAGGTAATGTTTGAATTGGGCTTTGAGGGATGAAGAGAAGTTTTCTGGGGCCAGAGTGTCGGGAGGGCATTCTGGGCAGAGGAAAGAGCTTGCCAGTGAGATAGCACCATGCTGGAGAGGGGCCAGGAAGGGGATCCTAGAAGACACACTGGGCAGGTGGGTCTTCTGACCTTGAAGGAAGGGCAGGCTAGGAGAGCAGGCCCATGGTGGGGATGCATCAGCCTGTTACCTGAGGAGAGTCTGAGCCGGGAGTTGGGAGACACGACTGTGTGTCCTTGAGCAAGCTGCCGTCCTTCTCTAGGCCTCACTTGCCTCCTGGGTGTATTATGGAGCTGGGAATGGATGAGCTCAGAGCCCCTTTTGTTCTGGCCTTGCTGCTTTGTGACATGGGGCAGGCCTCGCTGGAGGATTTGAAACCAGGCTGCTGTAAATCGTTGACACCTCCCTCCCTGGCCGTGCCTGGGATCTGCTCCATGCCAGGCTGGTGGGGCTGCAGGTGCAGCGAGGAAAGATGCCAATCCTGAGCTCGGCCCTCAGGCCAAGCAGACCTTCCAGTTGTAAGATGGTGTGAACAAACCTTCCTCTGTGTGGACAGACTTCCAGCCGTTTGGACTTCAGCTGCTCTGGTGAGAAGCACTATGTCTCAACGGGTGACTCAATGATCCTCATTTCCAGCTGGAACTTGCAGCAGGAGTCAATGACCGTGACCCCTTCCACTTCTCCTGCCATCCCGTAGTCACAGCCCCTGGGATAGACGCTGGGCAGGGTCTTTGTGCTAAGATTAAATCATGCCTGAAACTGAGGAAGGGGCCCTTAACTCACTTCCCACCTGCGCTGTTGGAGGGCCTGGTGTATCATAGCGGGGAGAGGGGGTTGGGGAAGGGACCCAGGAATGAAGCTGGGACACCTGCCCTGGATGAGCCTGGAAGGTAATGGGGTCCCAGACATCAAAGCAGACAGTTCCAGTCCTATGTGAGGCAGCAGCGGGAGGACCCGGTTATTTGGTTAGGGCATCAGGGAAAGCTCCTGGAGGAGGTGGTGTTGGCTCAAAACTTCAGACATAATAAACATGAAAGAAAGTGCCGGGCCCTTGGCCAGCAGAGAGAACTACTGAGCCAGGGCAGGCCTGAGAGTGTTAGGGAGGAAAATACAGGGTGTGGGGAGGCCTAGCTATACCTGCAGAGTGTTCCCTCTGGGGTTGGGGGCAGCTTTCAGATGCTGGGGTCCCAACTTGGGAATGTGCCCAGGCAGTGGGGGGCAGTCTGCTCTCTTAGGGAGCTTGGCCAGTCCATGCAGAGTTCCCCCCAGTGCTCCTGTGACCACCCCCCCAACCTCAGGGCATGCAGGCCTGGGTCATCTCAGGACCCCCAGCTGGAGGCCAGGTGCAGAACAGATCCTCTGCTTGCAATTGTGGCTCTGAATACCCGGGAGGCACATGGAGACGTGGGGTGAGGGCCAGTACTTTGTGGGTCCTGGCGGGGTTGTGGGTGCAGGAATGGGTCAGCAACGTGAGGCCCCCATACCATCTGGAACCCAGACTGCCAGCCTCCTGGAGGCCACTTGCCCCACTGCTGTCGCTGCCCCTCCACTGGGGTGATGGGGGCTGGGCTGCCTCGCGTTCCCCGCTTTGCCTTCAGTGCCTCTGTGAGTCATGAGCCTGGCACGGAAGCTGCTGCACGTGTAAGATTTGTCACCATCTGGTTCTGTTTTCCACCCTCTGCAGAACGTGCATTTTTAACTGGTTACAGAGTAGACCCCTGGCAGGCGATAAGGGGAGAGGGCAGGGGAGGCAGAGTCCCAGCCCTGCTTCCTACACCCTGCCTGTCATGCAAGTCCCAGAAGCTTCCTGAGGCTCAGTCCTTTTGTCTTTAAAATGGGATTTTAATGCCTGCCAAGTTGGGGAGGGAGAGTATTGGGGATTGACAGTTTACATATGCCAGGCTTTCTTTATGGGCTGATGAAACGTCCTAAATTGATTGTGGTAGTGGTTGCACAACTCTGTGCAGATACTAAAAACGATAAATTCTTCACTTCATTTTTTTATTTGTATTTTTTGTCTTTTTAGGGCCGCACCTGCAACACATGGAGGTTCCCAGGCTAGGGGTCGAATCGGGGCTGTCGCTGCCGGTCTACACCACAGCCACAGCCATGCAGGATCCGAGCTGTGTCCATGACCACAGCTCACGGCAACACCATCTCCTTAACCCACTGAGCGAGGCCAGGGATCGAACCCATGTCCTCATGGATACTAGTTAGATTTGTTTCCGTTGAGCCATGATGGGAACTCCAAATTCTTCACTTGAAATGGGTGAATTGCACATGAATTACCCTTTGTGCTACAAATGTTCCAGGCCCACAGAAAACCCTGTGACTGGCATTGTTAGTCCTCGTTAGGAGGAGATAGTCTAGGGGGGCAGAAATTGTGGGGTCTCTTCACTCTGGTGCAGACCAGTGACCTTGAATGAGTGTCTAAGCCTCTCTGCGCTTAGGAGTCCTCATCTGTGAGGAGGGAAGGAGAGCAATGGTCTATATGGTTGTTCAGAGGATTAAAAAAAATAATGTAAAAAAGTGAAGGTTCTGAGCTATGGTGTGTCCTTAAAAATAGGGATTATTAAAAGTAATATTTATTACTTTTTTATAGTAATAACAGTTATTATTAAATACCATAAATGTGAGAAATACCATAAATGTGGTTGGAATCCCTTGTACTGCAATAGTAGGTAGCTTATCAGTGCTCTCTGATGTGAACCTGGGCCGCCTCTGGTTCCCCTCTGTAGGGCTGCTTTCTCTGTAGAATGGGCCAAGTCCTGCTTGCTCAGTGCCTGGGACTGTATTACGTACGACTGGCCCGTAGTAGCCCTAGATGCCTTCCAGGGGACGGACATACTGAGAGGTACCAAGGGGAGCATTCTATTAACAATCTGTGGGCCCCTTCCCTGATCAGGCCCTTGACCAGGTCCTGGGGATGCAGGGGTGAAACTCTCCCTCTCTCCCTGTGCTCCAGAACCCACGGGTTAAGAGAAGGCTGACACGCACAGTAGACAGCGTGGAACAAGACAGACCACACTAAACCCCAGTGTTTGGTAGGTGGCCTGGAGGTGGGTACTGAGAAGGAGAGGTGCTCAGGAAAGGCTTCCCAGGGGAGGGGACATTTAGACTGGGTTTTAAAGCATCAATAGGAGCTTTTAAAGTCAAGAGGTAGGAATTACGGGCACCTGCAGGGAAAGAAATCCTGTGTCTTTGCAGGATTCAGGAAATGGCAAGTCTTCCCAGCTCTCCATGGGAGAGGGGAGCAAGGAAAATGTTTGGAGAAGCTCTGCCTCACCGTGGAGCTTAGACTTGCCTCTGTGGCCATAGGGAGCCATGGGAGGTGTGTAAGCAGGAATCACATTAGTATTGGGGGAAGATGCTAATCTTTCCGGTTGTATGCTGGCTCAGTGCTGTTGTAGCAGATTTGCCTGTGGCTCACTGATGTCTTTGTGCCAGTGTCTGTCCTTGCCCTGGGGTTGCTCTTTGTGGGCTGGGGAGTGAGTGGGCTTTCCCTGAAGCTCCTCGAGAATTCCCGGCTCTTGCCTTGCCGTCTGTGCCTGCCCTGGGATATAGAATGGGAGGCCTGGAGTTTCAGAGATGCCCTCACGCAACCAACCAGCAGGCCTGTCCCCATGCATCTTGGCCTGGCAGCCCTCACACCCCGAGAGGGGCTGGGGATATCCGGCGCCGAGTTGGTGCAGAGCCTGCTTCCTTGCTCTGCCTGCCTCTCCAGCCTCTATGGTGGCTCCTGTTCTGCGGCCCCTCCCCACCTCCCCAGCCTGGCTGGTGTGTTCATACCTCACTTTGCAGCCCCCTGCCTTTGCTCGTGCTATTCACACCTCCCACAGTACCTTCCCCTTCCCTCTGCTTGAGGCATCCCCCCATCTTGGCGACCTGGTTCCCAGAAATCAGAAGCTGTCTTAAAGTTTGGCATTTCTCTGTGAGTGGAGCACAGGGCTGGGCTTATGGGGCAGAGGAGGTTGTGACATCAGCTGCCTCCAGGAGCAGGGAGTAACACAAGAGAGAGAAGAGGGCCAGGTGCTATGGGAGAGGTGGGACTGTGGCACTCTGGAGGGGACATGACCTATGTAAAGGAGGTGCCAACCTGGTATCATATTTGAATATTTTAAGGAAAAATCAGAAATAAGTTTTTTTTTTGCTTTTTAGGGCCACACTCGGGGCATATGGAGGTTTCTAGGCTAGGGGTCGAATCGGAGGCCAGCCACGGCCACAGCAACCCCAGATCCGAGCCCCGTCTGCCACCTACACCACAGCTCATGGCAACGCTGGATCCTTAACCCACTGAACAAGGCCAGGGATCGAACCCACGACCTCATGGTTTCTAGCCGGGTTTGTTTCAGCTGCGCCACAGCGGGAACTCCAGAAATAAGAATCTTTAAGCCAAGTGTTCAATTTTTTTTTTCCCTTTTCCAGCGGCACCCACGCCACATGGAAATTCCCAGGCCAGGATAGACTATAAGCCATAGCTGCACCCACTGCCTCGTCTGCAGCCAACACCAGATCCTCTACCCACTGCACTGGGCCGGGTGTTGAACCCTTGCCTCTGCAGGGACCCAAGGTGCTGCAGTTGGATCCCTAACTCCCTGGGCCACAATGGGAACTCCCAAAGTGTTCTATTTTTGAGGACAGCGTGTGGAGCCAATGCAGCAGGGCTGTGAGCCAGAGACCTCAGATCGCCAGTGAGCAGTATGTGCAGAGGATGATAGCGTGGCCCCTGCAACCAGACCGCCTGAGTTGACATCCCAGCCTTGTTTTTTACATGCTGTGTGTCTTTGAGTGATGACTGCATCTCTCTGTGCCTCCCTTGCCTCATCTGTAAAGTGGGGATAATATTTGTCACTGCATAAGAGTTGTCATGTGTGCAAAGGGCTTTATTAGCACAGTACCTGCTAGGCTTCAGCCGTTGCTGTTAAATGGTGTGGATAGATTGGTTGAGTCTGCTGGGTCTGAGGCATGGGTGCAGGAGAGAAGCGGAGAGGAAGTCAGGAGCACCCCATTTTTCTGCTTGACACCCCCAGAGCGGTCTCCGGCCCTTGAGCTGGGCAGGCAGAACCCATTGGTCCCAACTCCACCTAGGCCTGTATGTTTTTTTTCTCAGGTTGCATCTTGCTTCTTGGCCCAGTTGGCATTCTTCCCTGGAACATTCCCACTGGTCTCCCAAAGGGCAGTCTGAGCTTAGTCACCTGTGCATCCCTATTACCCCGGTACCTGTCACAGGGCAGGCCCTCAGCGGATGCGAGGTGAGCCTGCAGAGGGAGGGGACACAGGGGCTCGCTTTCAGAGGGGGCATAGAGCTCACGTTGGCATCCTCTCACCCCTGTTAGATGGGGAGGGGCAGCGCACCTGTCCTTCTCTCTGTGGCCGACTATCCATCTGCTCCTAGACTGACGATGACACATGTGGCACTTGTAGCACCATTTGGTCTCCTGCCCGCCCGGCAGGCGCTGTAGGTCAGCTGTGCACACTGCCCCAGTGTGTGTGTCCCGGCGTGTGTGTCCCAGCGTGTGCTCCCGGCAGCCATGCCATGTGGGCCCGAGCAGGCCAGCAAGGTGAGACCCTCAGGGTGTCCTTTACTGGTGACTTCTGCGTCCAGAGCTCATGTCCTCTGCGAGGTGCAACCTGGTTCATCTCGTTTGCTGTCAGGTAACCTGGTTCCCTGAGAAGCTCTCAGTCTGCTTTTTAGAGTTTATATTTGTACAGTGAAAACAAGAAATTGTCTCTTGGGAGAGAAAAGGGAACGGGTGACCTGCCCCACCAGGGTGACTGTGGGTCTTCAGGTATAAAGTGGCCTGCAGCCCTCCTTGTTCTTCGTAGCATGTGTCCCCCGTGGCCACTTCCTTCTTGCGGGGCTGTGGTGTGGGGACTGCAGGCAGGGGCAGCGGTCAGCATGAGGCACCTTCACCCCAGCCAAATCCTGGGTGGCAGGCAGCCCAGGTTTTCCTGGGGAGATAGGCAGTGGGGGGAAAGTGAGTGACTGATCAGTTATCCACAGCTGTGAAACAGACCAGCCTAAAACTGCTGAGCTTAAAATAACATTTTCTTTCTCCAGGTCTGTAGGTTGTCTGGGGGCTTCCTCTGCTGGTTGCTCCCTGGAGACTGGAAGGTCCAGGCTGGCCTCATTCACATGTCCAGTGTTGGTGCTGGCTATGGGTTGGGTGGCCTCAGTTCTCCTCTCTCTGGCCTCACCTCCTCCAGGAGGCAAGACCAGCTTCTTTCACTGCCGTAGCATACCAAGAGGGTGAAGACCAAAGCTGCAAGACCTCTACAAGTTTAGTCTTGGACGTTGCATGATGTTGCTTCTATGCATTCTCTTGGTCGGAGGGAGCTGCAGGCCAGACTGGGTGTTCCAAGAGTGGGGAAATGGACTCTCGAGAAGGGTGACAAAGTCTTACTTCAAAGAGTCATGTGGGCAGGGACGGGAGGAATTATTTTAGCCATCTTTGCAGTCATTCTCTCGTACTGACCCTGGGCAAGTGGCTTGACCTCTCTGAGACTCAGCTGCTTCTTTTTTTTTCTTTTTTAATTAATGATCAGTCTCTGATTTGTTTTAGTCGTTTCAAATATTTATCAACTCTGCCTTAATCAGCATACTTTACTTTTTTAAAAAGTATAATTGATTTACCGTGTTGTGCCAATTTCTGCTATACAGCAAAGTACTCAGTTATACATACATGCACATATGTAGATAGATGTAGATATACAGATATACATTCTTTTTTATATTCTTTCCTATCATTGTCCATCCCAGGAGATTGGATATAGTTCCCTGTGCTAAGTAGGACCTTGTTGTTTATCCATTCTAAATGAAATAATTTACATCTACTAACCCCATACTCCCAGTCCATCCCTCTTCTTCCCCTCTCCCCCTTGGCAACTACAAGTCTGTTCTCTAGACTCTATCTACAAAACAGAGTCTGTTTCTGTTTTGTAGATAGGTTTATTTGTGTCATATTTTAGATTCCACATATAAGTGGTATCATATGATATTTGTCTTTCTCTTACTGACCTACTTCACTTAGTACGAGTGTCTCTAGTTGCATCCATGTTGCTGCGAATGACATTGTTCTTTTTTATGGCTGAATAGTATTCCATTGTGTATGTGTACTACATCTTCTGTATCCATTCATCTGTCAATGGATATTTAGGTTGTTTCCATGTCTTGGTTATTGTGAATAGTGTTGCTGTGGACATAGGAGTGCGTGTATTTCTTTGAATTATGGTTTTGTCACAATATATGCTTAGGAGTGGCATTGCTGGATCATATAGTAATTCTATATCTAGTTTTCTGAAGAACCGCCATACTATTTTCCATAATGTTGTATCAAATTACATTCCCACTAACCATGTAGGAGGGTTCCCTTTTCTCCACAACCTCTTCAGCGTTTGTTATTTGTAGACTTATTAATGATGGCCATCCTGCCCAGTGTGAGGTGGTACCTCATTGTAGTTTTTATTTTCCTTTCTCTAATAATTAGTGATATTGAGTATCTTTTTTATGTGCCTACTTGTCATCTGTATGTCATCTTTGGAGAAATGTCTGTTTAGATCTTCTGCCCATTTGCAATTGGGTTATTTTTTTCCTGTGTCTGTGAAGTAGGCATCCCTACTGTAGTTCTTTTTTTTTTTTTTTTAAAGGCTGCACCCATGGCAAATGGAAGTTCCCAGGCTGCCAGCCTATGCCACAGCCACAGCAATACTGGATCTGAGCGGCATCTGTGATCTCTGTCACAGCTTGTGGCAACACTGGATCCTTAGCCTACTGAGGGAGGCCAGGGATGGGAACTGCATTCTCATGGACACTATGTCAGGTTCTTAACCTGCTGAGCCACAGCAGGAACCCCCTTACCACAGTTTGTTAATTAGAAATCAAGCATTTAAAAGTGCTGCTATGGTGCCCAGAACAGTAAATGGTAGCATTTGCTGTTATTATTATTATTTATCTTTTGGCATAAATATAGAAACTCAGGCAAGATCCACAGTGGGTTCGTTTCCAGACCCCTGGACACCCATTCTAGTGCTCTTGCTTCCGAAAGGCCCCATCCCATTGGGGCCTCTGTCTGAGTGGCCCAGGGTCAAGGCCCTGGCTGGTTTTCCAGTCCTCAAGGCAGTCTGATCTTGCAGTCTCACCTCCCTAGTTTCCTCATGGCTGTGCCTTACTGTCTGCCCTGGGTTAATAACTTATTTATGATATGGAATAGAAGCCAGACATCACCTCACTGCTGCTCCTTCCGAGCAGAGCTGGCCTCCCTTTCCAGTGGGGGCTGGTCTGGGGGCTGGTTTTATTTTTCTCCCCTGGCATCTTCAGGCTGGCTGGAGAGAGGGTGGCCTCTGGGCCACTCTGTGGGCTGGTGAGTGTGGTGGGGGCTGTGCTTGCCTTCCATCTGCCTCCCAGCCTCACTGTGGTCCAGGCCCAGGGGTGGGCTTTTGCTGAGGACCTGGGGACTTTCCGCCGTCCCTGGACCCTGCAGTGGAAAGTTCCCAAACCATCTTGCCAGGCCTGGCCTTCTGTTTTCAGCCTGCAGCCCTTGCCCTGCCTTCACAGCCTTAGAAATCACACGAACAACAATAAGAACAAGAACAACAGCAGCAATATTTGCAGGCTCCTTCATCCTCTGGCAGCTCCGGGAGCTGCCGGCCAGCAAAATACCCTTCATGGCTTGAACGCCTCTGGCAATGGTCTGAGTATGGGCAGCTGTCACTGGAAGCGGCTTTGGGGACTTCTCAGTCCCCTCCTTTCTTTCTAGACAAGGGAGCTGAGGCTCAGGGAAAGGAAGAGACTCGCCCAGGGTCACACAGTAGGTGACTGTCAGGGCCAAGGGAGTCCAGGCCCCCCGACTCCCAGCCCAGTGCTCCCCCTGTGATCCCGTGCAGCCTCTCCTGAGTTGGTAAACAGGAATCGTTCCTCGAGGTCATAAAGCATATAACAGCCAGGGCCTCCGTGGCCATGGCAATGGCTTCAGAGCACAAATGCTGAAGGGATTGATTGGTCCAACGGCTGCCCTGGGAGTGGCGTCCTGGGCGGCCTTGGGCTTGGGGCCCACGTGGAGGTGTTTCCAAGGCTCCCACTGTGAGGGTAGGCGGCTCGACTTCTGCATGTTGTTGTGCTGAGACTGGGAAGCCAGTGAAGAACCAAACAAATGCCAACCTCCCAGTTAGTGGGATTGGAGGCCCAAATGGAACCTTCTGGTGTGGCTCAGCTCTAAGTCACCATCGCCACTGTTTTATCCATTTTCAAAATTTGGGAGGGCCGCGGGGCTGCTGTTATGCACACCCTGTTTGTCATGGGACATTAAAACCCTGCAGCCTCCTCTTCTTCTGCGTTCCCTGAGTCGGCTAAGGGGCAGAGGGGCAGAGGGGGGTGGCAACAGAACAGGTCCTCTGAGAGAAATGCCTGAAGATGGGAGCCTTTGCCAGGACATCGCTGGTCTGAATATAAAGCCAGTTCCCAAGAGGTTACTTGAAGCCCTTTGTCGGTTTTTTGCTGCTAAGCCCGCCAATCATTTATCCCTTTGATCTGTCCGGAAAACACCTGTCCCCCCACCAGGCCACTCCCACCCCCCAGCAGAGGTTCCTTTCCTCCCCTTGAAGCTGGCAGGAGCCCCGCTCTGAATTAGCTCCTGCCGCCCAAAGAGGTCTTGCGCTCCGCAGGCTGCTGGCCTGGGTGCACCGGATGCTTGCTATTTTGTCACCTCGTAATTCACAGGCCTGAGGCTGTCCCCTGAGCCACTGCCGTATCTTGTGGGCAAGGGCTCTCGTTGAGGGTGGCGGGCCCGAGGGAGTGCATTTTGGAGACTTGGCCCCAAGGATGTTTGCTGAGGGTGGTTTTGTTCTGGAATCTGTCCTATGTTGTGGATCAGTCCTCGTCCACCTGCAGCTCATGTCTGGAAGAGAGACAGATCGGGTGGGGATAGAGTGCCACAGGGAGCCACTGGGCATGTGGAGAAGGGGTGACAATAGGGTGACATTCGAGCTAGGCCAGAGGGCATCCTGCAGAGACAGAAAGGCACGGAGACCCCCATGGACAGGTGTGGCTCCAGGTACAGAACAGTCCCCATGTAGCTGTGGTGGAGGGATTTTTGTTGCTAATAATCCTGAAAGGGAGACACACAGGGCTTGACAAGAATAACAGGTGGCAGGTGGTCAGGGGGTGGTGGTAGTGGCCTCCCTCCTTACCTCTCTGCTTCCCTCCTTCCTGCCTCTCTTCACCAACAGCGGCCAGAGCAGCCTTGCTCGAGCCAAGGCTTCCTGTGATCATCCTCCGGGGAAGCCAAGCAGACCCTGGGCAGTCATCTTCCTCCTCGGGGGCCACCGTGACTCCCCTGTCCTCCCTCCACAGCCCCCCCCATCCCTTCTGCCTGTCCTCCACCCCAGACGCTGTACAGGCCTGCCCCTCATCTCTCTCAGGCTTGTGCACCAGTGTCACCTTCTTGTTGACACCTTCCCTGACTCCTTAGCTAAAACTTTGACCTCTAGTTCTCGCCTTGCTTCATTTTTCTCCATCTGGTATGCCATAGTCTTCTGTACGGATCACCTGTCTTACTCCTCGGGGGGAGGTTGGCTCCAGATGAGGAGGGATTTCTGGCTGCATCCCCTGCACCCAGACCAGGGTCTGCTCAGTAATTATCTGATGAATGAATGAACTGCTGAGTAGTATACAGACTGAGGTTTAGGACAGGTCAATCGCAGGGATGGATGTGGACATGTAGAGTGAGTGGGGAGCCTGGTGAGTGGCTGGGATGTGGGCATTTGAGCCACTAGTAACGGACAGGGGTTAGCAAGACAAGTGTCGGTGAAACGTCAGTTCTAATAAATCCTGAAAACATGCTAATGGAGCTGGGCCTCAGACAGGATCAAGGACAGTAATGTGCCTCATTTGATGGTGCTTTCCAGATAACATGGTCTTGTCCATTTGTCCCCATTAGGCAGAGGAAGGCCGTGATGCCTGGAGGGGTCAGTGTTGTCAGGAGCCCCTGGGGTTAGACATGGGCTGGCACAGGAGTTTAGGCATCTAGGTCCACTCGTCTTTCCATTCTCCTGTGCTGACCTGCCGTCTTCTTCTTCTTCTTCTTTTTTTTTTTTTTTTGCTTTTTAGGGCCACACCTGCAAGATATGGAAGTTCCCAGGCTAGGAGTCAAATTGGACTCCAGCTGCCGGCCTATGCCACAGCCACAGCCACAGCAATGCCAGATTTGAGCTGCACATGCAACCTATGCCGCGGTTTGCCTCAACGCCAGATCCTTAACCCACTGAGTGAGGCCGGGGATCGACCCATGTCCTCATGGATACTAGCTGGGTTCTTAACCCACTGAAGCCACAACAGGAACTCCCTGAACTGCCTTCTGTGGGGCCCTCTGGGGCAGGCTGATGTAAAGGTGGATCAGACAGGAGGCCTGGCTGGGACAAGTGACCTGCTGGGGGCCAGCCCTCAGCTGTAGGTAAGACTGGCTGCCCCTTTTGCCTGGAGCTAACCCCTCCCCCCTTGCTTCTGACCTGCAGGCCCTTGATGGGATCTGCTCCCCAGCTCAAGGCCTGGCAGCCACACTGCCTCCTGGCTTTTGAGGGCTGCTTCCTGTCTCCTTGTCTTGAAGCTTCCACTGCTGCCAGGACTGTGGGCCAAGCAGGGGGCCAGGCTGAACTCCTGGCCCAAGCTTGGTGGGCTGTGGTGGTGATAGAGGGGGAAGCCTTAGAGCCACGTAGCTCCTGGGCAGGGGGAATGGAAAATGGTGATGGCTGTCAGCCTGGCAAGGTCTGCCCTTGACTCTGGCTGGGCTCTGGGGTGGGGGTTTGCAGCAGTGAGGGAGTCTCTGAGCACCTGCAATGTGAGGCCCTGCCCTGCCTGCCCCGCCCCTGGGCCAGGACCCCTGCCCCTGGGGGAGGGGGAAGGGGTGTCACTGAAAGCAAGCGACCTTCCTTTAAGAACATCTGCCAAGCTGGAAGAAGAATTGCAAGAAGATCTAAGCAACTCTGTTCTCCACTGGGCCAGAGGACAGAATCAGTCACCACCTTCATCACTGTCACATCATCACAGAGGTACCGTTACTAATTGTCCTCACTTGGCATTGTGGGCTCCCCACTGGGAGGGGCTGGGACATCACTGACTGGCTGCCCAGTAGATCACAGCCTCCCTCCCCTCCTCCTGGACCCACCCAGCTCAGGGGAATTTTGGGGAATTACTGTTCACGCACTGGCACCTTGAGGTGGGGAGGGGCGGTGTTGGTTAGGTTCTAAGACAGCACCTAAGGCACAAACCGCACTTGGTCCAGGTGATCCTTGGTCATGCTGAGCCCCCGAGGGATGCTCACGGTGTGAGAAATGTGCAGTTACCTGGCTGTCTGGACTCCCTTTCCCCGTCCCCCCTCAGTCAGGGTGGGCACTCCTTGTCCTCCCACCCCCTCTGTGAATTTCTTGCCCATTTCCTGCATTTGGATGAACTAACCCTGGGGCACACCCCATGCGGCTCCCTCTCTCTATGGGAAGCATAGGTGATCACTTAAACATCTTATTTAGTACCCTGCCACCATCTGGAAGATTCCAGAGTTGAGACCAGGGATTTCCCAGCCCTGGCTGCACATTAGAATCACCTGGGCAACTTCAAGACCCTGCTGATGCTCACCCTGCCCTCCTCTCCAAGTGCCTCCACCCCCGATGTTATTCATTAGCTTAGGGTGTGTGTGTGGGGGGGGGCAGTCTTTGTACAAATTCCCCATGTGATTCTAATGGGCATCTGGGGTAAGACCCATGACTAGCCTCCTGGAGAGGTCCACTTTGTGTTTGATGGGAAAGTGAGGGGACCAGGAGAGCCAAGTAGAAGGAAGGAAAGGAAAAGGCCACCTGCCTGTTATGGCCTGGGCCTCAGGAGGGGGCATTTCCCCTTTGGGGCGTCATTCATTCCTCCAGTAACCCTTTGGTTTCAGACGTGGAAATGAAGGCTTGGAGAGCGTCCCCCCGCTGGGAGGGCCTAGGGCTTGGCTGGTGTTTCACTCCCAGGTGTAGCCTCTGCATCACTTTGCAGGGAGGTTGGACAACTGGAGAGTTCTGTGGGGTTTGTTTTCTTTTCTTAAACTAGGTATGTATGTGTGTATGTATTGGCTGCACCGTTGGCATATGGAAGTTCCTGGGCCAGAGATTGAATCCAAACTGCATCTGTGACCTATGCCACAGCTAGGGCAATGCTGGGTCCTTAACCAGCTGCACCACAGTGGGAACTCCTAAACTTTGTTTTTAAATAATTGTTACATAGTTTTTACTTGCTCATTGTAGCAGGCAGACATTGGCTGCAGAATCCACTTTCCCTTTCAGATAGGGGAATCACAAAAGTTAGGGCGTCCCCATTGTGGCACAGCGGAAATGAATCCAACTAGTATCTCTAAGGCTACGGGTTCGATCCCTGGCCTTGCTCAGTGGGTCCAGGATTCCGCATTGCTGTGAGCTGTGGTGTAGGTTGCAGACACGGCTTGGATCTGGCATTGCTGTGGTGTAGGCCAGTGGCTGCAGCTCCAATTTGATCCCCTAGCCTGAGAACTTCCATATGCCACAGGTGCGGGCCTAAAAAAAAAGATAAAAGTTAAAAAACACTAAAGAGAAGGAAATTGCCTATACTTTTGCACCCAGGTGGTGCATTTCCACCAACCTTTTATCTGTCCGTCTTCCTTCTCACCATTACAATTACTGAGAACCAGACTCTTCTTCTTGGTAGGTTCCCTTTAAGGATGCTCAACCACTGGTATTTTTTTTCTCAGAGATTTCTTCCTGTGTAACGATAGGGGATCTGAGCACATCCAAACCAGGCTGCAGTGGAGCCACGAGTTAGGGACGAACCATCCCATGGTTTCAGCATGTTGCTTCCGGCCCTGAACCTGTGGATTCCTTTCATGAGCCACTGGGACCCCCAGGACACTTTGAATGATGGTTGTGGTAATCATGGCAGCAAAGACGAACACAGATGGTCCATGCTAACAGCTCAGACTCTAGGAACTCTGTGTATGTTTCTCAGCGCAACCCATCAGGTCAGTACTCTTAAAATGCAGAAGCACAGGCATGTTAGGTAACTCGCCCAAGATGACATGGTTTGAGAGTGGCAGGACTCAGGGATTCTGCCTCTAGGGTCTGTGCATTTACCCAGCACCCCCGCCGCGTTGCTTCTCTCCTGAGGGGAGCCCTTGCTGCAGATGAACTGGGCCCAGCAAGATCTCAGTAACCTTTCACCCAGCACCTCCCAGGGTGTGGGGCCTGCAGAGGTCACGACCCTGGGAAGTAGGCCGAGTGAGGGAGTGGGTCATCAGATAACTGCCTCCAGCTGGCAGAGGCTCTCTACTCCCTGGTCTTTTTTTCCCCCCCCCGAGCCTCAGGCTGTTCTGGGAGTTGTGATGCTCCCTGTGTGGGGGGGGATGTGTGTGTGTGTGTGTTACCCTTTGAGGACAAGCCTGGCCGTTCTCAGCTCCATCTTCCGAGGCTCCTTCCTCCCGCCTGTCCCCAAAGATGCAGCTGGGCATGAATCAGCTTTCAGACTCGCCTTGGCTTGGGCCCAGGCCCTGGCAGCCCCGCCTCCAGCAGAGCTCCTGTGGCTTGTGGCTTCCACATCAGGTTTGAATTAAGTGGAATCTCGGCGTCCACAGGCTTTCATCCTGGCCGTGCTGACTCACGCTTCTGTGGTAGCCGGCAGCCTGTGCGCCTCGGGCATGTGTGTTTCTGCCTGTGTGCGTGAGGCTCTGTGTGTGGGTCAGCCCTTTGTGTGTTATCTGGGTGCCTGTGTGTCTCTTGTTTCCGTGCATGTGTCACCTCTGTGCCTGTTTCTTACCTCCCTGTATGTGTGTCATCTTTTTAAGAGCTTTATTGAGAGATAATTCATATACCGTGCAAGTCACCCATTTAAAGTGTACTATTAGGAGTTCCTGTTGTGGCTCATGGGGTTAAGAACCCAACTAGTATCCATGAGGATACAGGTTCGATCCCTGGGCTCGCTTAGGGGTTAAGGATCTGGCATTGCTGTGGCTGTGCTATAGGCCGGCAGCTGCAGCTCTAATTTGACCCCTAGCCTGGGAACTTCCATATGTTGCAGGTGTGGCCCTAAAAAACAAAAAACAAAAAAAAAGAGTATCCAGTTCAATGGATTTTTATTATCTGCAGAGTTGTGTGATTATCGCCATGTTCAATTTTATAACATTTTCACTATCTCAAAAAGGAGTTCTTGCTGTGGCACAGCAGGTTAAGGATCTGGCGTTGTCTCTGCAGTAGCGGGGGTTCTCTCCCTGGCCTGGCACAGTAGGCTAAGGATCCTGTGTTGCTCCACCTGTGTTGCTCCTGACCCGGGAACTGCCATATACAGTCAAAAAAGTAAAAACAAACAAACAAAGCAGCAGCTCTGTGTCCTTTAGCTATTGTGTCCATTCCCCCATCCATGACCCCAGCCCCTGGCAACCACTAATCTATTTTCTGTCTCTAGAGATTCCCCTATTCTAGACTTTCATATGACTAGAATCGTGTAACATGTGGGCTTTTGTGACTGTCTTTACTTAGCATAATGTTTTCAAGATACATCTATGTTGTCAGTTTTTTTCAGAGTTTCATTCTTTTTTTAATGGCTTAATAACATCCCATTATACGGATACTACATGTTTTGTTTATCTGTTCATCTGCTGATGGGTGTTTGGGTTGTCTCCACGTGGGTACTGGGAGTCGGACTGCAGTGAACATTTGTGTAAAGGTTTTTGTGTTGACATTTGTTTTCCTTTCTCTTGAGTATATACCAGCAAATGGAATTGCCGGGTCACAGGGAAACTGTTTCATATTTTGTGGAACTGCCGGATGGTTTTCCAAAGTGGCTGGATCGTTTTACATTCCCACCAGCCGTGCATGAGGGTTCTAGTTTCTCCACATCCTTGTCAACACTTGTTAGTATCTGACTTTTTGACTCTAGCCATCCTCGTGGGTGCGAGGGGTATCACATTGTGGTTTTGATTTGCATTTACCTAATGACTAATGATGTTGGGCATCCTTTCATGTGTGTATTGGCCATTTGTATATCTTCCTTGGAGAAATGTTTACTCAGATCCTTTCCCTGTTTTTAAGTTGGGTTGTCTTTTTTTGTGGTTGAGCAGTAAGAGTTCTTTATATATACCGGATACAAGTCACCCATCAGGAGAGCAGAGGCTGGTCATATATATATATTTTTTTTTTCTCATCTTTTTGCCTTTTCTAGGGCTGCTCCTGAAGCATATGGAGGTTCCCAGGCCAGGGGTCTAATCGGAGCTGTAGCCACCAGCCTACACCAGAGCCACAGCAATGTGGGATCCGAGCCGCGTCTGCAACCTACACCACAGCTCAGGGCAATGCCGGATCGTTAACCCATTGAGCAAGGCCAGGGATCGAACCCGCAACCTCATGGTTCCTAGTCAGATTCGTTAGCCACTGCACTGCGAAGGGAACTCCTCACATCTTTTTTACATCCCCAGCCCCACCATCAAGCTGGGCATATACGAGATGGTTCATAAAGACATAAGGACATATTGAGGGAGGAAAAGATGGTCCCGAGGTATAGGGAGTGTGTGGAGTGGGGCTGGCCCCCCTCACATTTGTGAATCAGAGACAGTGGCTCGGGATGATCCCTTGGAGGGGCTGGAGGTTATGCTGGGTGCATCTTTCAGTTGAACTGACTTGGGGAGATGGGAGAGCTTGGAAAAACCTAATCTGTCGGCCCACTGCTCTACTCGATTTTTGGCTTAAGCAACTGGGAAAAAATCGTGTCATTGGCTGAGATGAGGAGAGTTATCTGCAATACATGGTTTTTAAAGCCATGAGATCAGGGGCAGTCCCCAGGGAGCATGTGTGTGGCTGGAGGAGCTGAATGAGATCAGGACAAAGAAGTGCCTCCTGGCTCTGGCCACATGAGATCGCGGGTGACCGTGATGAGAGCAGTTTCCAAGAAGTGGTTCTAGAAGCCCCTGTGGGGTGGATAGAGGAGAGACACAAGCCATGGAGGTGCAGGCAGTGAGTGTGGACAGCTCTTTCCATTGTGGAGGGATTAGCTGGCCAGGGCCTGGAGGGCCTTTCACAGATGGGGGATCCTCAGATGCACTATGAGAATGGTCCAGGACCGGGGTGGTGCTGGTGCCAGTGGAAAGAGGGATGCTCGTTGCAGGAGTTAAGTCTGGAGGAGGGGAGAGGAAGGTGGTCTTGAGCACAGGGTACAGCTGTGGGAGTTCATATGGTGGCGGGGAGAGCCTGCCTGTTGGTGTCTGTTTTCTCCTTGAAAACAGGAGAGGGTAGGGGTGGGGGCCGTGTTAGACATCTAAGCCCCTGGGAAAACCGGGTCACAGATGTAACAGGGCAGTGCTGCAGAATCCCCCGCCAGTGTCGTGAGAGCTGTGACCATGGACCTCACGTGAGACCAGTGGGCACCGTGTGTGTTTTCTCCATCGGTGGCAGACATGGAGTGGGAGGCTGCTGGGGTTGAACCAGTGCAGAAGCTTCTCAGGGACAGTGGGATGGAGGAAAAGGCAGGAGAGAGTTAAAGGATTATTGTGCATCTGGATAAAGAAGTCCAAGGTGGTGAGAAGGGAGGTGAGGCCTTGGAGGAGAGATTGACCATGATAGAATGGTGGGGTCACATGTTGGAGGACTGGATGATGTTTAGTAGCAGCTGGAGCTAGTGTGCTCGAGTCAGGTGAGCAGATGGTGATAGGAGAGAGAGAGATGCCTGCAGTCGAGGTTTTCTGAGGTACTTGTAGCAGGGATTCGGTCTTGGGAGGGGGCGTGGCTGGGAGTGGCTGGGGACGGAAGCAGGTGGTGGGGTCGGGGTGCACCTGGTGGAAGCTGTTTCTGATGCTCATGCCACTCCCAGGCCTATGCCATTGGCCCAGCCTCCACTTGCTGGGTTTTCTTTTGTTTCCTCCAGTGGAACAGTTTCAAGCTGAATTTGCTGGAAGCCTAGAACCTGAGACAGCAAAAAAGGCAGTAAAAACCCTCATAATGGAATTTCTAGAACAAGTTCCGGCCCCAGAATGCACTCTCCTTGGGAGGTGGTGGGATGGATGGATGGTCTGCTCTACTTTTCTGTCTGGGGTGGTCCCACCTTGGCCCGCCTTGGATGAAGAAGGAAGGAGAGACCTGGTCTACACCTCAGCTGGCTCCACTGGAGCCTTCCTCTTGAGATGGGTGCTCCTTCTGGGCATTTGACAAAGGTCGGCCAATCTGAGGGCTCAGCAAGGGGGCTCAGAATGCCCCTTTCCCAGAGGGCCTGCAGCTGTCCTCTCAGAGCTAAGCCACCTGCCCTGCCTGGACCCCGGCTGGGTCCTTGTGTATTGTCTCTGTACCTGACTCAGCACAGATGGACCACTGCCCTTGCCCAAGTCTGGACTTCTGTGCCATCCAAGGACATGTTCCAGTCCTTGGGGGTCTCTTCCCATGCCAAGCCTGCAGATCTGTTTGTTGGCTCATTAGGCCCTCGCTGCCTCCCAGTTTACATGCAAGTACCTGCAGTTTTAGAATAAATGTGTTTATACGTACACATGCACACATACATACTAATTTCAAAATAATATGGCTTCAATTACCTGCTAAATATGTGGAACTTCATCTTGATGATAGACAGCTGCTAGTGACCAACTGAACTCCTCAGCTCTGACCCATGGCAGGATACAGGTGACTTCTACGCCAGTACCCACCTAGCCGGTCATCACCTGGTCTCCTTCAGGTGCCCTGGAATTACACTCTGGACTTGGAAGTTTCTCCTGAGGGGAAGCTGGACTGGAAAACAGTTAGCATGGCCTGGAGGCCTCTGGAGGAAGATGCAGCAGAAGATGTCACTTTTGCAACCAAAACAATGTCACAGCCATATTGGAAAATTCAAACAGCCCCCCACCCCCATCAGCCACACACCTTCCAGGAAAGGGTCTTTAGAAGCAGCGGAATTAAAGAGTCTAGAGCAGGGCCAAGGGGGCCAGGCTTGCGTGAGACCCTGTATAGTATACGGCTCAACTGGATATAATCAGGATTGTTTGTTGTTTTTATCGCATGACCAATCTTTCTAGTGTATATTTTCTACTTATTTACTGTTTCCAGAAGATTAAGTTTGGGCGAAAACAGATATGGCTGACATATATTTTCCATTCTAGCAGAACTTCGTTTCTCCCACTTTCTTGATTTCTTACAGAAATTTGATTTTTAGTGCTTTAAAATTAGCCACCACTTTTTAGAAACATAAACATCTCGTAAATTGAGAGACGAGTGTAATTTGGCGAGGAGGCGGAGAGCCAGTCTGTCTGCCCTGAGCGGTGCCTCGTTTCCTGGCCAGGGCAGCGCTGGATGGGAGCATGGGCCAGACCTCTCCTGGTGCAGACAGGGAAACCGAGGGCTGCATCCTGATCTGGTGCCTGGGCCTGCCTTCCCACCTCTGAGGAGGGCCTCAGAGGCCACGAGGGAGCCCAGACCTGGACCACAACTGCCTGTCAAGGCCCTGGCATGATGCCCAAAGTGGATGAAGATGATCACTTGGCAGGGGGGCGGGTTCTGCCCTGATCCCGGGGCCAGGGATGGGGGGATGGTGAGATCCGTCCAAAGACATTTGACATTTGTTTCTCAGGTTGCTATGGATGGGGCTCGGCTCTTTGCCCTAAACAGTTAACTGGGATGGGGAAGTAGGGGTTCTTTTAACTCTTCCCTGGGGAGATGCCTTAGGCTTCCAGTCTGGCCCAGGAAAGCTGAGGGTGTGACAAGGATGGTGTAGGAATTCTTTCAGGCTGGGGGTGGGGTCACCTGGGCAGTGGGAGGGGTCTGCTCCTCTTAGGGTCTCGTGCTGAAGTTTCTCCCCATCCTCACAGCAGAGATGGCTGGTGGCCTGGCTTCCATGGAAGCGTCTTGCCCAGAGGTGGGAAGTGAACATTCTGCTTGCTCTTCAAAGTCAGACCAGACCAGAGGCCCAAGGATTTGCAGCAGGGACTGTGAGAGCGTTTCCTTGCTCCACATGGGCCCCTAGGCCAGGAGCAGGGCCCACGGAGGGCCTGAGGTGATATAGCCTGGTGGTTTAACCCGAACACAGAACTGGAATCTTATTCTAGTGCTGTGGCTTACTTGCTGGGTGACTTTGGACAGGTTACTTAACCATTCTGAACCTCTGTTTGCGCCTCTCTAAGATGGGTCTAACATCAGTGTCTACCTCATAGGGTTGTAAAGATAAAGTAAGATAAGTAAATGTAAGTGGCAGATACTGTTATGATTATTTTGCTTTTTAGGGCTGCGCCCATAGAATATGGAGATTCCTAGGCTAGGGGTCTGATTGAAGTTACAGCTGCCAGCCTATGCCAGAGTCACAGCAATCCCGGATCTGAGCCACATCTGTGACCTACACCATAGCTTGCAACAACACCAGATCCTTAACCCGTTGAGTGAGGCCAGGGATCGAACCCGCATCCTCATGGATACTAGTTGGATTCGTTTCCGCTGTGCCATGATGGGAACTCTGCAGATACTGTTATTAATATCAGTGATAGTAAGACTCTTCCTAGAGGGCAGTGTGTAGGGAAGTGTGTTTCAGCTCAGTAAAGCATTAGCAGTGGCCCTACACAGAATAGGGAGCTCTCTGTCACTAGAGGCATTCAATCAAATATCAGAGGGCCCCTAGCTGGGGATGTTATCAGAGAATTGAAGCCTCAGACGGGGGCAGCATAACAATCTTGAAAGGGAGGGGCAAGCTGGAAGGCAGTGCTGCCCAGTCTGTGCTGTGTGCATCCTTCTGGAATCTGCATCCCTCATCTGAGGCTCTGAGGTCTGGCAGCTACAGTGCCTCAGTGGGCGATGAGGCAGAGAATGCCAGATTTTGAGGAATCCTCCTTGTTCCAGAATGGGGAGGCCGTGGTGAAGTGACCTAGTGTGTGGGTGTAGTTGAATGGAGCACCCTCCCCAGCTTCCCACTGGCTGGCCTGGAGAAGTCTCCTCTGACGGGCTGCTTCCAGAGGTGTGATGGGCAGAGACAGTGTGGCCACAGCCCTCAGTGAGCCCGGGTGGCATGAGTTCAGTCTGGATGAAGCACGGGTTGTCTGATTTGCGCCATGAGGGTCTCTTGCTTTGCTTGGTCCAGCATAGAAGCACCGGGGTGGGAAGAACACCTTCGGGTATCAGACGGGGGTACCAAAGGTGGGGTGGGATGGATGGGTGTGGGGCTTGGCTGAGAATCTCCTCATGAGCCCCTGTGGCAGCCGAGCTGCAGTAGCTTTGCGGGAGATGCCCTGGGTGCTCCCATCTGTGAGCCCTGTATACCTGGAAGCCTACCTGGGGAGGGGCCTTGAGTTGGCATCACTCACGCAGGTTTGGCTTAGCCTCTGCCTATGAGCCTGAACGCCTCCCCAGCCCCACGCTGCCCTCCCGCTTCCACACCTGTGCCCAGGTCCCCTGCCCCGTGTGCCCTTTCCAGCTCAGGTGAGTGTCTTTTGCCACCCCAACTGTTTCTCCTTCCTTCTGATGCAGGGATAACCCTTCCACTGGCCATGGGGTCTAGTGGGCACTGCCAGCCTCAGGGTGACGTGTGACTCAGAATGGACTGACCGCTGTCTCCCTTGGGCTGTTCCCCACGGACCTGTGGGAGGAAAGTCTCCTTTGTCTCTGGCGTCAGGGCAGAGATGTGCCTGCAAGAACATAGCCTTGTCTGGAGAATGAAGCTGAGGCAGACAGGGCATGAGGCCCCTCACTGCCAGTGCCTGCACCTGCCATGTCTTATCAGAAGGCCAACATACTCTCCTTGGGTCCCAGAGGGTTCAAGTTGAATTTCTGCCCTTTGCAACCAAGAGCCTGATGGGAACCTGTCCGTCAAGTACACCTGCCAAGGACAGCAATTTGGCCACCCTCTGCTTCTCCATGGGCCTCTCCCTCTAGAGACTGAGCTGCTTGCAGCCAAAGGCTGGGTCTTATTTATCTGTCTCTCCCTGCATTGGGAGCATGGCAGGTGCAAAAGGGAACGTGCTTTAAATGAAAGAATCTGTGCTAATAGAGTTTGACGTTGACATTTCATAGGCAGTCTAGAGCTTTCGCAGGCAATTAGATATCATGATAAAATGGTTACCTTGGGAAGCCCCAAACTTATTCTGGTAATGCCTCTATGTCCCCCAGGACACTTTTTTTTTTTGGCCTCCTGATGGGCGCAGATGTTGGCTGTCTCAGTGTTGATCCAAAATGGTGTTTGCAGTTTGATGAACAGACATAGCTGGAAGGGACGGGAAGAAGGGGGGCCCCCCGCTGGGAGGCTGGGTGGCGTGTGCTGAGGAAGCCTTGGAGGGGTTCCCTAAGGAGCAATCGCAAAACAGGCTGGGGTGGGAAAACCGGAGGAATTTAGCTGTGCAGAGTAGTGGCTGCTTTCAAAAGAGGTAGCTCCTATTCAAGTAGGAAGGTCCACTAGGTTTATCAAAGTTGTTCCTGCATCCCCTGCTTTGTGTTCACGGCTATATTCCCAGTGTCTGGCCCAGCAGTGGTAGGTAGCAGGCACTCCATCAGTCTTTGCCAAATGAGTGAAGGAATTCAACAAGTATATATTTATGAAGCATTGCCTACTATTTTCCAGGCCCGTGGTGGGTGTCCCTTATGGCTTATAGAGCTGACGTGAGCGTGGGGCCCTGGTGGGGTGGGGGCCCGAGCAGCGACGGGGATATTCACACACATCTCCTTGTGTGTTTCATTGGTCCTGGTGACTATTGCCTTCATCGGGGCCTAATGACACATTGGCTGGGTTTGGCCAAGGTTATATGTTTTTTTTTCCCCAAGGCCAACATTTGATTTTTTTTTTTTAAGGGACCATTTTGATGCAGGTAAATTCTTTGATTAAAAACAGAGCATATACTCCTGGGGCACTGTCCTGGCTCATTTATTGTCAGCAAATGAGGGCTGCCCTTCCTGGCGTGTGTACACATGTGCTTTGAATCTGACATAATAGCGCTTTGTACTGAGCTGGGGGACCGGTGCCCAGCTTAGGGGTAATTAACCTTTACTGATAGGATTTTCCCCTCCCGTCTGCATGTAGGGAAAGGCAAGTCTACGGGACAGCGGTCTGGCTTTGGGGTGGGAGGTGGTGCTGTGATGTGTGTGCATAGTCATTATGGCAGTGACCGCCCCCGCCCCCTGTAAGCACTGGGAGCCTTTGTTTAAATGAAATGTTACATGAACCTCCCTCTTCGGATACCCCTTCCCCTGCTGGCACCCCAGGGCTCTCCGGGCCCCTCCAGGAAGAGCCTGTGCTCACGGGGTCACTCTCACCCGCACTGCCGTGTGTTCACGCCTCTTCTCTCTCCCCTCTTTGCTCCCGCTCGCCGTGTCTGCGGTACAGGCGGGCCTCATCCGCACAGACAGCACCGACTACTTCATTGAGCCCCTGGAATGGGGGCAGCAGGAGATGGAGGCCAGCGGGAGGACACATGTGGTGTACCGCCGGGACGTCATCCAGCCAGCATGGACAGAGCCCCTCGGGGACCTTCACAATGAAGGTAGGCTGAGGGCGGGGCCTCCAGCTCTACCTCCATCCACACCTCCAGGGTGTTTTTAGGTAACTCCTGGCCTCGGTCTTCCCATCTGTATAATGGGCCTGGGCTGTGTAGCCCATGTTCCAGCAGAGAAAGCCCGCTGGGTTTTAGGGCCTATTGTTGCAGGCTGGAGTTGGGGGCCAGAGGAGCAACTTGAGCCCCCTGAGCTGTGGTCCTTAGGACTCCCGAATCTCTGTGGGGCTCAACATTGCTGTGCAAGGCTATTTCTCCATCAAGGCAGATGGTGGAATGGCTGCAGTTAGCTTTTCCCCCTATAAAATCATTTTAACCCCTGGGAACCACAGGAAGAAGGTTCTTAGGGCACTTGTAGGGGAGCTGCCTGGGATCGGGGCGCCAGGGTCAGCTCTGTGTCCAACAGACCATTTTAAAATCGTACCTCTAACTCTGTCTACTGTGTGTCCCTAAGCAAGTTACTTAACATCTCTGAGCCTTATTTTGTAGTTGTAAAGTAGGGGTAATGATTGTTACCTTTGAGGCTGTGTGTATTAGTTATAGTGTATCGAGCAATCCAGCATGGGGCTGGGCACGTAGTAGGTGTTTGATGAATAGATGCTCTTATTATGGTCTTATTAAGGTGACTACTGCCACGTTCGGGGGAGAGCCCTTGTGGGGGGCATTCCTGTACCCCAGCAGTACTTAGGACCCCTGGTTGAGCAAAGGAAGCGGTGGAGGACACGTGCTCTCCTGAGCCTGTGCCAACTTCATAGTCCGACTGAGCTTTGTCCCAAAGCCCCTTTGGCCAGGAGGACGTGAGACAGTCCTGGGTGGAATCTGGCTGTGAGTGATCCCACCCTCATGCCAGGGCCTTGGCGGGGTAGAGCCTAGCGTGAAGGAATGCCTGGAAACCAGTTGTCCCCACACTGAAATGCCGCCTTTAAAGCCCCAGCTGCTCTTCCCTGGTTGCGCATAAGTGAGGCTGCACTTGTGTTATGATGGTGGAGAGCTCCGATGGCCTGTGGTGAGGGGGGTGGTGAGGGGCCAGGCAGGGCCTTGCCGGCTGGGGAGGCTTTGGGGAGCAGGGTGAGGCCCCGCACCCATCCCTCCACCATGCCTGTAAAGAACAACAAGCCTCCCTTGGGCTCCATTTTATCTGAAGCCAATCATGAATCAAAAGACCATAAATCCCCCCTTTTGGGGACAGACCTTGAGGAAGGCGCACGCTGGGCCTGTGAGTCTGGGACCAACCTCAGAGTCTACTGGCCTGACTTTGGGGGGCAAGGGAGGCAGAGAGCCCTGAGCTCGGGTGGAGCTCAGGCCTGGACGCTGCTATGACTCCCCCTCAACAGGAAGATGAAGGTGAAAACCTGCAACTCACTTGCTGTGTTACTTTAAGGCTGGAAGTGGGTCTGAGCCCAGTCTGTGGAGTATTTCTGGGTGTGTCTGACTCCCTTTACCGTTCTTGGTTGAGATGAAAAGTTATACCTCACGGACCTTGGCCTTGGAGGCTGCGCCCTGAATGCTCCCAAACTCCTAGTGCTGTCCTGTCCTTCTTCAACCCATGGTCCTGCTCTGTAGCCCCTTTCCCACTACCCAGGACCTGGATATCAATGGGCCATGTGTGCCCATGGCCAGCATTCTGGCTCCTCAGCTAGGGGCTGGGGCTGCCAGATACCAGGGCAGCTCATTCCTCCGGGGCAGCTGGCCAGGCGGGGGCTTCAGGCTGCTGCAACTGCAGCCACATTGGCTCCTTTAACCCACTGCACCAGGCTGGGGATTGAACCTGCATCCTGGTGCTGCAGAGACGATCTGGTCCTGTTGAGTCCCAGTGGGAACTGATTTTTTTGGGTATTTTTTTTTAATTGAGAGAAAATCTACCATTTTAGCATGTACAATTACAATTCAGTTTTTTGTTTTACTATTTTTACAATTTCATGTGGCCATCAACAGTTAGCTAATTCTTTTTTTTTTTTGCCTTTTAGGGCCTCACCCACGGCATATGGAGTTTCCCAGGCTAGGGGTCGAATTAGAGCTACCACAGCTGGCCACAGCCACAGCCACAGCCACGCGGGATCCAAGCCGCATCTGCAACCTACACCACGGCTCACAGCAATGCTGGATCCCTGACCCACTGAGCGAGGTCAGGGATTGAACCCGTATCCTCATAGATACTAGTCGGACTTGTTTCCGCTGGGCCACAACGGGAACTCCCAGTTATCTAATTTGGGAACATTTTTGTCATTCCCATAAAAGACCTCGTACCCATTACTTAGCTGTCACTCCCATTTCCCTTCCTCAGCCCCTTGCAATCACTAACATTCCTCCTCTCTCTAGAGCGTTGTCTCTTCTGGACATCCCCTGTAGGTGGAATCATGTCTCTGGGCTCTTGTGACTGGCTTACTTCCACTTAGCCCATGTGACACATCCATGCCAAGCCTGTATCAGTAGTTCCCTCCTTTCTGTCTTTTTTTTTTTTTTTTTTTAGGGCCACACCCACAGCATATGGAGGTTCCCAGGCTAGGGGCCTATGCCACAGCCACAGCGATACCAGGTCTGAGCCGCATCTGCAACCTACACCACAGCTCACGGCAACACTGGATCCTTAACTCACTGAGCAAGGCCAGGGATTGAACCCACAACCTCAGGGTTCCTAGTCAGATTCGTTTCTGCTACACATGACGGGAACTCCAGTTCCCTCCTTTCTGTGGCAGGGTGATATTCTGTTCCATTCCACCACATTTTGTTTACTCATCTGTTGATGAACACTGGGGTTGTTTCCATTCTTTGGCTGTTGTGATAATGCTGCTGTGAACATCCACGCACAAGTTTTTGTGTGAACATGTGTTTTTGATTCTTTCCCATGCATACCTAGGAGTGGAATTGCTGGATCCTATGGTAACACTGTGTTTTTCGAAGCAGCTGCACCATCTTATATTCTCTTGGGGCCTCTTGGGTGGGCTCATTGAAAGCCTCCTGGTGGCCTACTGCCCCCACCCTCCCCGCTTGGAGGATCCCCTCTGTCTGGCCCGAAGGATGGGGAACGTCTCCAAAGTCTATGGCTGATGTCAGCAGGCCCTCCCCAGAGCCCCTCACTGTTTTTGTTGAGAGAGAAATCTGGGTGGGCCCTGTTAGGGTTTGATAACGGGGAGGGGCAGACCTGGCTTTGCATGCTGGCCTTTGGCCATGGACTTGCTATGCAACCTGAGATGAGTCGGGTAACCTCTCTGAGCCTCCCTTTGACAGGCCTGGCAGGGAGCGCTGCGAGGGGTCAAGCTCCTTGTTTCACTTGCAGTGCTGACACCTCTGAGCACTGCTGCAGTGCTGACACCTCTGAGCACTGCTCTATTGTGAGAAATGGCTGTTGTCATTCTACTCACTCCATGGAGAGAGTCCCTCCCCCCTCCCCCTTCCTGGGAGTCTTCTCCTGTCTCTCCCAGGAATTTTTTTTTTTTTTTTTTTTTTGCTTTTTAGGGCCATACCCACGGCATATGAAAGTTCCCAGGTCAAATCAGAGCTGCAGCTGCTAGACTACACCACAACCACAGCAACACCAGATCTGAGCCGCGTCTGCAACCTACACTGCAGCTCATGCCAATGCCAGATGGTTAACGCTCTGAGTGGGGCCAGGGATTGACCTCGCATCCTCATGGATACTAGTCGGGTCTGCTACTGCTGAGCCACAATGGGAACTCCTCTCCCAGGACACTGTCACTGGGCTGCTAAACCCCCTGTTGACAGCAGAGTCACCAGGAGCTCTGGCGCAGTGTCACCTGTGGAGATGGAGGAGGCACCGGCCCCAGGGGTGGTGAGGTGGACACCGGCCTGAGCCCTGCTCACTGGGCTATGCATTGCTCAGAGGCCTGGCTGCCCATTACTGGTTTCTCCAATAGACCAGTGGCCACACATTTCCCAGCCCTTATACCTACCACTTTCCTTCCTTTGCTTTCTTTATAGCACAAAAGGAAGATAGAAACAGTAGCACTTGAGCCCGGTGGTTCTGTGTGGCCTGGTGCTCAGACTTCACGCCCCAAAGTACCCACGTGCATGGAGCCTTAGAGGCAGAACTTGGGTGCCTGTGGATTCATCCCCAGGGCCCCCCACATTGTGGATGGTGTTGCCTCACCTTCACTCACAATGGATTCTGCAGGGGGAGCTCGCTATGCTCTGACCCCATGCTCCAGGAGCTGTGTTCCGATCTCCCTTCAGGCAGCTCAGATGTCCCCTCCTCCAGGAGCCTCCCCTAGTCCTGGTTTGGGTCTCGGCATGGAAGCCTGCCCAAGTCAGCCCTACTGTAGCCCTTGACATTAGTCTGGTGTTACCATCTGGTTTCTTAATGCACAAGGGAGGAGGGGTTCAAGGATGGGGCCCTGCCTTCATCACCTGCCCACTATCCACCCTTCTAGTAAATGTGGGGCCCTTCCTACAGCCGCACCTCTGGATACATGCTGGGACTGTAGTGGTGGCGTCTTTAGAACCTCAACCCCAGCCCGCTCTCTGTGGGTGGTGATGGTGGTTCTGGATAACTATGGATAAGTGAATTCTTAGAAATCAGTGCAGTATCAGAGCTTCAGGGTGGGATGGGCAGAAAAGCCATTGAGTGATATTTGAAGCTTTCTTGAGAGATCCCAGCCTACTATCCTGCTTTCTTAGCTCCCCCTATAGTGTTCTCCCGCACCCTCATTCACTGCCCTAAAAACTTGCCCCCATCCTTATTCAGGCTATGGTGTAAATGACTGATTACTGTTACTCAGAAAGGTAACACCTGAGCAGTTTAGACTGTCATGTTTCAAAGCATGGCTTTTTGATTCAGATAGATCTGGACACACTACTTTCTTTTTTTTGGGCTTTTTAGGGCCGTACCTGCAGTGTATGGATGTTCCCAGACTAGGGGTCCAATCCAAGCTACAGCTCCCAGCCTATGCCACAGCAGAGCCAGATCCGAGCTGCACCTTCAACCTACACCACAGCTCATGGCAACACCAGATATCCTTAACCCATGAGTGAGGCCAGGAATTGAACCTGTGTCCTCACGGTTACCAGTCAGATTTGTTTCCGCTGAGTCATGATGGGAACTCCATGGACTCATTACTTTGAATCTTAGTTTGTCTGCCTGTACCTTGGGACAATAACCTGATAGAGTTGTTGTAAGGAGTGGATTAGACTGGATTGGATTAGATTAGGGGTCAGCAAACTAAGGTCCAGGGACCAAATATGGGCTACCTCTTGTTTTTGTAAATAAAGCTTTATTGGGACCCAGACAAACCCACTGGTTCATGTACTGTCTGTAGCTGCTTTTAGGCTCCAGCGCTTGAATTGAAGAGCTCAGACAGAGACCAGATGACCCACAAGCCTTAAACTAGTTATTATCTTGTTCTTTACAGAAAAGTTTGACAACTCCTAGATTACATCATACAAGCTAATAAATGCTGGTTAAATAAATATTTTGCTTTCAGCCAAAAGGCCGAATCTGTGATGGTGAAATTTGGAGTTGCTGGCAGTGATCGGGAGGGCTGTGGGGACGTGAGGCATACTCCAGGGGCCCCTAAAAGGCTCTGCCTGGGCCACGGCAACACCACTGTTTGTTTCCTTTGTTAAGATCTTCCCGGAGTTCCCGTCGTGGCGCAGTGGTTAACGAATCCGACTAGGAACCATGAGGTTGCGGGTTTGGTCCCTGCCCTTGCTCAGTGGGTTAACGATCCGGCGTTGCCGTGAGCTGTGGTGTAGGTTGCAGTCGCGGCTCAGATCCCGCGTTGCTGTGGCTCTGGCGTAGGCCGGTGGCTACAGCTCCAATTCGACCCCTAGCCTGGGAACCTCCATATGCCACAGAAGCGGCCCAAAGAAATAGCAAAAAAAAAAAAAAAAAAAAAGATCTTCCCACCCACTGCCGCCTTTGATTTTTATGGCGCTCTTGTGGGGCAGGAGATCAAGGGGTATTCCTCCCTTCGTCACAGGAGGGGAGCAGAGCCTGGAGCAGCAGAGGGGCTTGGGCTGGGAACCCCGGGGAGACAGGACCAGGTGGGACCTGGAACCAGGGCCATGTTGCGCCTCTCTGCTCCTCACTGCCTCTGAGACTCAGCCACGGCCTCACACCAGGGAAGGGGCTCGTGCCCACGCATTGCCTGGTCTGGTCCCCACCCTCATGCTGCAGGGAGAGGGGCACACGTGATGGGGCAAGTGAGTCGGTGGCAGTGTCAGGGCCGCCGTCCCTTATGTGGCTTTGACGTTGGTCTCTTCCCTTCCTGGTTCCAGCCTTTGGCCTGGGCGACCTTTCCAACCTGCTGGGCCTGGTGGGGGATCGGCTGGGAGAAGCCGAGCGGAAGCGGCGACACGCCAAGCCGGGCAGCTACAGCATCGAGGTGCTGCTGGTGGTGGATGACTCGGTGGTCCGCTTCCACGGCAGGGAGCATGTGCAGAACTACGTCCTCACGCTCATGAACATCGTGAGTGTCCCCAAGGCCTGGGCTGGGGGTGGGGCTGGGGCTAGGGTGGGGCCACCAGCACTGGGCCGATGGAAGATTTCTCCTGGGCCTGGTGCGTTCCTGGGGGACTCAGGGAAGCCACTGCTTGCCCCTGGTCCAGCTGGACAGTGGGTTTCATTGTGAGATGGGCCTGAGCTGACCTGACATTGGTCCCTGGCCTCGCCTTGTCTCTGCTGGGCCTGCCTGTGCTCAGGTGCCTACAGGCAAACTGGGGCCCACAGACAGTGAGTTCTGGGTTTGGACACATTCAGAGCCTGGATTAGGCATGGCCGGGGTCTCACTTGCCTTAAAGTTGAAGGGACTACTCTCAGATTCGTCACCTGGGGAAAATGCCCAATCCCAGCATGGGGAGACTGGCCTGTGAGCTGGCAGTCTGCTAGGAGGAGATCAGAGGCCCTCAGGGTGGGCCTTGGGTATTCACAGGAATCAGACAGGCAGGGAAAAATGAGAGTCACGGGCAAATTTAGAGACTGGTGAAGCATAGAGGCCGTGACCTATCCAAAGTGGGTGGCTGCTACTCAGCTGCTACTGGAGGGTCTAGTGCAGAGATGCAAGTTTTTCAAGAAAAGTCAGAAATGCTGATGTTTTTATTTAAAAAAAAAAAACTTCTATGTGATAAATTTAAATGGATGTATCTAAGTAAAACTCCCAATTTTTAAAAATGCTAAAAAAAAAAAAAAACCCAGAAAACAACAAAACAAAACACTGTGGAGATTCATTCGTGGCTCAGCAGGTTAAGGATCCAGCATTGTCACTGCTGTGGCTCTGGGTACAGCTGTGGTGCGGGTCCCATCCCTGGCCCGAGAACTGCATGTTGAAGGCACGGCCAAAAGAAACAACCCCCCACCTCCCTAAGTGTGATGCTGAATAAAACCTATGTACACACCACACTGGTCTCTGAGCTACAGATGGGCACCTCTGAGCTAAAGGGGCAGAAACGAGGGAGAAAAGAGAGGAGGGTAAAAGCATCAGAGGTAAGGCTCTGCCCTGTTTCTCTTCTGTCAAGAGGACTTTGTCAGAGGTGTCTGTGGCTGTGGCTCTGGGGGGGTAGGGACCCATCTGGGTGCAAGTGGGGCACATGGTGGAATTTGCTTGGGCCACGCCTGAATGCTGGGGAAATGGGGCAGGACCCCAGGGGCTCCTCTACTAAGCCGGGTAGAGGTGGGACATGGGGGCCAGGCTCCAGCTCAGCATACCGAGGTGCTTTGGGGTCCAGGCAAGAGGAGGCAAGCCACAAAATGGGTCAGCAAATGCCACATCATAACAGGGCAGGGCCTTCACCTTTGAGTCTGCAGGTGATCCAGCTCAACAGCTCATCATAAACATTCATCCGGAACATCAGAACTGAGAAGGAAAACGCACACACTCACACACACATATGCCCGACAGGGCCACTTTAGAAAGCCAAGGTTTCCAGCCCTGTACGGGCCTGGCCTTAAGCTTAGGGCCCTCTGACCTGAGGCCTGTAATAAGGTTGTCTGGCTGCATTCTCTTGAAGACCAAAAGATGACTGCAGGTGGGCCAGACTGGGATAGGATCAGCTTACACTCAGTCTAACATAGAAGCTTCTTGGAGGCTGTATTGGACATGCAACCAATCACAGTGATCACAGTACTGCATGGAGAGAAATGTTAGTGGATTGGCCAAGTGCATGGGCTTTGAAATCACACAATCTGGCTCTGCCCCCCTTCCTGTCTTTTACTAACAAGACAAGCTACTAACTTTCTTGGATGTCCCTTTCTCCACTCTTAAAACAGCATTACTGGAGTTCCCTTGGTGGTGCAGTGGTTAACAAATCCGACTAGGAACCATGAGGTTGTGGGTTTGTCCCCTGGCATCGCTCAGTGGGTTAGGGATTCTGCATTGCCGTGAGCTACGGTGTGGGTCGCAGACACGGCTCGGATCCCAAGTTGTTGTGGCTCTGGCATAGGCCTGTGGCTACAGCTCCGATTAGACTCCTAGCCTGGGAACCTCCATATGCCACAGGTGCAGTCATAGAAAAGACCAAAACAAAACAACAACAACAACAACAAAAAACCCCAGCATTACTAATACTTACCATGCAAGGATTCCAGGAGATTAAATAAGGCATTCAGCACATAACAGGTTACCTTGCATAACATAAGCCCTCAATAAGTGGTAGTTGATGATAATATGACTTTCATGAGTGCAGCGCTAACACATTTCTGGAAACTAAACAGTTGATGAGCCGAAGTGTCAACTTCATAGTCATGGTGATCCCCCTGGAAACATTTGTAGGAAAATAAAATAGCATGATGCTGCCTGTGCTTTCTGGGGTCCATGATCCAGCCACATGGGAGGTGAGGTGGCTGCTAAGAGGGCATGCAGCCAGCTCCTTGTTGGCTGTGTGACCTCAGGCAGGGGACCAGCATTCTTTGGACTCTGCAGCTTGCAAATGATGGAAATCCAACTCAAACTAGATTAATTTTAAAAAAGGGCTAGAAAGCTGTGCCAGACTGTGAGAAGGACAATATGGAGCTGGTTGTAAGTGTCACTGGTATTATAGGCTTACAGGGACTCCATGTTTGGTCTCCCTTCTTTCTGTGTGACATCCTAATTCTCTCTAGGCAACTTCTCTACAAAATAGATTCTGGCCATTAGCATCATGAAACTGACTCTTATCCCTGTAGCTCCATGGCCAAAGACAAAAGAAGTCTCCCTTCCAGTTCTGAGGCAAAAAGTCCCAGGGCAGGACTCTGATTGGTCTAAGTTTGGGTCACATGGTCACCCTTTAGGCAATCACTATTAGGGTTTCCCAAAGGAGGAGAGGGACTTGATGCAGGCATGACCATTGGAGAAGTTGTCCCGAGCTCACCAGACACCCCAGTTTGTGTCTATTATAACATTTAATCCCCAAAAGCCTCCATTTTTTTTTCTTTTGTCTTTTTAGGGCCACACCTGCAGCATTGGGAGGTTCCCAGGCTAGAGGTCTAATTGGAGCTGTGGCTGCTTGCCTACACCACAGCCACAGCAATGCCAGATCTGAGCTGCATCTTTGACCTACACCACAGCTCACAGCAATGCCAGATCCTTAACCCACTGAGTGAGGCCAGGGGTCAAACCTACATCCTCATGGATACTAGTCAGATTAGTTTTGTGGAGCCATGATGAGAACTCCCATTGTTTTTAATAATAGTATCTATTCTTAGGTTTGTTGTGAAGACTGAATATGTGTAAAGTATTTAGCACATGTCTGGCACATAGGGAATTCTCAAGCAGTGTGTTCCGCCATCTTAGAGCTATAGTGTCTTTGTATGTGTGTTTAAGTGGTTCTTTATCCAAGTCTCCTTGAGAGGGAAGACTTCGTCTTAGACTTTTTTGAACCCCAACAGCATACAGCATCGGCATCTAGTCCAGTGCCTGATAGGTGATTGTTAAATGTGGAAGCAAATGATGTCAATGGGAGAAGAAGGGAGCAGCATGGAAAAGGGGAAGAATGCAGATTTCTGTCTGCAAGGCCAGCATTAAGAAAGGGGGGGGAGGCAGTTCCCGTTGTGGCTCAGTGGTTAACAAATCCGACTAGGAACCATGAGGTTGCAGGTTCGATACCTGGCCTTACTCAGTGGGTTAAGGATCTGGCGTTTCCATGAGCTGTGGTGTAGGTTGCAGACGTGGCTCAGACCCCGTGTTGCTGTGGCTCTGGCACAGGCTGGCAGCTACAGCTCTGATTTGACCCCTAGCCTGGGAACCTCCATATGCCGAGGGAGTGGCCCAAGAAATGGCAAAAAGACAAAAAAAAAAAAAAAGAAAGAAAAGAAAAGGGCAGGGGGCAGTTCCCCTCATGGCTCAGCAGTAACAAACCCGACTAGTATCCATGAGGATGCCAGTTCGATTCCTGGCCTTGTTCAGTGGATGAAGGATCCAGTGTTGCTGTGAGCTGTGGTGTAGGTCGCAGACGGGGCTGGCATCTGGTATTGCTGTGGCTATGGTGTAGGCCGGTAGCTGTAGCTCTAATTCAACCCCTAGCCTAGACATTTCCATATGCCTTGCGTGAAGCCCTAAAAAGACAGAAAAAAATTAAAAAATAGAAAAGGGCAGGGGTAGAAATTGCCTCCGATTATAGGAGCCCCAGGGAGGGGAGGGGTGCCAGGAAGACTGCCCTTTGCCACCTCTTTGTTTGGATACTAATTCCTCTATCCCTGAGGTAGCTTGTGGTTTGTGACTCAAAGAGCAAAGGCTACCAAGAGAGGCTGTCTGAGCAAGAGATGGGGGGAAGGAGGATGACTTTGAACATGAACACGCCCACCTCAGTGGAGCACTTGACCACCCACCCAGACTCTGTAAAGTGCTAGCCCCACCTAAGACCACACAGCTGAGTACCAATCCCATTAGTGGGAGAGCCAGCAGGTGGAGAACAGGAGGGGGATCTAGAAGGGAACAGGGGGCAGGGGAGACCTTTGGAGGGTCCTGGATCCTGAAGACCCCAGGCGTGTGAGCCAGGCTCTAGTCACATCCCCAGAATCCTTCAGTTTGCTAAAAGGTAATTTTTAGAAAAAGATAAAACCATGACTCTCATACAGAAATAAAAATGGGCGTTGTGTTAAAGATTTTATTCTACTCATTAATCAGGGAGGGAAGCAGCCGGATGTTAGAACCCATTCAAGAGAGCACCCCTCAAAGAACAGAAACGTTCGTAGATCAGGAATTTTTTTTTTTTTTGTCTTTTTGTCATTTCTTGGGCTGCTCCCGCAGCATATGGAGGTTCCCAGGCTAGTGGTCCAATCGGAGCCGTACACAACCTACACCACAGCTCACGGCAACGCCGGATCGTTAACCCACTGAGCAAGGGCAGGAACCGAACCTGCAGCCTCATGGTTCCTAGTCGGATTCGCCAACCACTGCGCCACGACGCGAACTCCAGGATCAGGAATATTGAAATGAATGTGCACATAGAGACAAAATTGGCTTTTTCACAAGATGGAAGGGGAAACAGAATCATCTGTAGACAGAGCTTTGCATTGCTATCAGTTACCTAGCAATGCTCTCCATTGTAAAGCAGCTTCCGTAGCATCAGATTCAGATAAGGCCAACAGGTGCGCTGTGGACAATGCATCGTTTCCGTGGAAGTACACATTTTTATTCCCTGAGTTTGGGGCCTGTGCTGGGTCCCAGGTAGAGAGCCCTTTCCAAGGGTGGCAGGGAGTCTGGTGGCCCATCTGGCTTATAGACTGCATCCTTGCTCCTGGAGCTAGAGGGGTGACAGCTTCACCTGGGACACAAGGACACATCCTGGATTCTGACTGTGTGACAGGACTAAGCAACGAAAGGGCGGGGGACCCTCCCTGCCCTGCCCCCCACCCCCATCCCTTCCCAGGAGCTGACCTGCCACTCACCTCTTTCCTTCTGGATTCTGGCTTAGGGGGTGGGGGTGGGATGTGGAGAAAAGGCCTAGGGATGCGAGTCCTTGAGCGTGGGTAGTCTGAGGAAGACCATGGAACTCTTTCTTGGGCCATATGCTCCATCTTTCTCGGATCTTTCAGAGAAAGCCTCCCATCTGGGAACCTTCACTGAGGCTTGTGTTGCTCAGCTTCTCCTTAAATGTCTCTTGGTTGGACTGAAATGTGAGTAAGGTATCATCCGGTTCTAGAAGGGTGGAACAGACTTCCTGGAGCCCCACTCCCCAGCTGGCCTCACCCCTAGTCTTAGTTCTCATTCATTTGTTCAATGCCAGGTACCACACCACCTCAGCGGGCCCTCCCCTGTGCTAGGCATTTGACAGGATGGGGGAGGATGTGAGTTAGGGCTCTTCTGGTGGCGAGTAACAGAGACCTGACTCACGCTAGCCTGAGGCGAAGAAGGGATTTATTGGAAGGAGGCTGTGGACTAGGGTACCTACAGGGACTAGAGCTGTATGTCCGTTGGGATGCTCTCTCTCCTCTCTTTCTCCTCCATGCTTGTCTGCCTGGTACTATACACCAACAGAAGCCAGACTTTCTCTCTTTCTTTCCATGGCAGGAAGGAGGACCACTGGCAACCCCAGATTCCCACACTTCCTGCTCCTAGGACCCAAAGGCAAAGAGATCCTCTCTGCCCTCCTAGGGAGGAGTGGCTTGGATTGAGCCACATGGTCATGCTGCGCTAATTGCTGTGACTGGCAAGTTGGCTTGGGCCCCCCAGGTGGCTTCCCCTGCTGCGTGTGCAGCCAGGTGGGATGGTATCTGTTCCTAGAAGTCAAGCGGTGACGCATGCAGACGAAAGGTTAGCTTCCAAGGTGGAGGGCTCAGAAGGAGTGGAACATGTATGCAGTCCCTACCTGCAGAGCACTTATGCTGTGGTGTGTCCATAAAGGATTGCAAATTTCATCATTTTTTAAATCATTAGAATCATTTTTGAGCAACTACCAGAAGCCAGACTCTTTATAAATAAATGAGACCTCATTTGCTGAAGTCTCCCCATCACCCTGTGAGAAGTCTGAGTCTCCCCGATGTCCTCACACAGAGACAGGGCTGCAGAGAGCCGGCTGCAACTCGTTGGTCTCCCATCTGCTCGGGTATGAGGCTGAGATCCGAGTGCTCGTTGGTCTCCCATCTGCTCGGGTATGAGGCTGAGATCCGAGTGCTACTCTGTTGACTTCAGAGCCACCCTCTTCCCACGGCCTCCCGTGGTCTGTAGCTTCATCCAGGTGGTGCCGTCCATGACTGGTGAGTTAGGAGTCAGGAAAGAAAAATCACTTTTCCTCCACCCTCTTGGGTTGGGTGTCTCGGGAGGTGAGGTTTAAGCTGACAAAAAAGAGTAACAAGAGAGAAAAGAAGTTTATTTGCATGTGCAACGTCCCTATTTGTGCAAATGCTCAGTGATGAGTAACTCAAAGGGGTAGTTAGAAATTGGGGCCTATAGGAGTTCCTGTCATGGCTCAGTGGTTAATGAATCTGACTAGGAACCATGAGGTTGTAGGTTCGATCCCTGGCCTCGCTCAGTGGTTTAAGGATCTGGCGTTGCCATGAGCTGTGGTGTAGGTCGCAGACGCTGCTCGGATCCCACATTGCTGTGGCCCTGGCGTAGGCTGGCAGCTACGGCTCCGATTGGACCCCTAGCCTGGGAACCTCCATGTGCCTCGAGTGTGACCCTATAAAGCAAAAAGAAAAAAAGAAAAAAAAAGAAATTGGGGCCTATATACCTAACTTAATAAAGGAAAGCAGGGAGAAGGGGCTCTATGGGAAGGGCAAATAGGTTTATTTAGGAAAGTTAATGGGTCTTAGGAGAATAAGTGGGAAATTAGAAAGTTTGTGATAATATATGTTTATGCAGGTGCAAATGGACTTTCTGTCTTTTTTTTTTTGATGGCCATGAGATTGCCCTGGGGAGGGGATTTATTCATTTCCTAGAAGTTGATACTTTGTCAGATGCGGAAATTTCTGAGACAGTTTCTTTCTGCATCTGTTGAATCTCAAATGTCTTCAGCTTAAAATAATATTTACACCAACTCTGCAGTTCTGAGTGGGTCCCCACACAGTCCGGAAATGGGAACTCAGGAGTGACCCCAGGAAGTGAGTGGTTGTATATGTGTGTGTCCTGGATGGACAACGACCCTGTGCCAGTCCCTGAGGTCTCCTTTTGGGGTGGGAACCCACATGTTGTGGGTTCTGGGCCGCTGAGTGTCCTTGGCAAGGCCCCCACCAAACCCACAGTCTGGTCTAGTCTGAGCTCCTCTAGAGAGGATTCTGAGAAGGTCGGCTTGAGTGACCTGGAGGGTTGAGGGGGCTCTTTGGGGCCATGGCGAAGGTGAAACCCACTTGCGAGGTGTAGGTTTGAAGCAGCGAAGTTAGGATGGCGATGGGGAGAGTCCACAGGAATTCGATCCCCGTACAGGATTTGGGGGCTTCCCTTAGGAACTGGAAGAGGTCTTTGGATGGATCATATGAGGAGATATTTCTTTCCATCGAGCAAAATATACCTTGGAACCTTGGTGTTGCACAGGCTTGCCCAGGCTGAAGGGTGACTAGCTCAGAGGAGGTAATTCAATCCCTCAGCTCTGGAGCTGTAAGGGACTGTGGCTGGTGGTGGGGAAGGAAGTTCCACTGAGTTCTACGGTTCACAGTGCAGAAGCTGCCCCCGCTCCTGGCCCTGTACTTCACTATAGGAGGAGGGTAAACCAGTGACGTGTTCCAGCTCTCTGGACCTCTGAGCCACACCTCATGGCCTTGGCCAGGGAGCTCTTTAGTGTCTGTCTTCTTCTTCTTCTTTTTTTTTTTTTCAGTCTTTTGTCTTTTTCTAGGGCCGCTCCTGTGGCATATGGAGGTTCCCAGGCTAGGGGTCGAATTGGAGCTGTAGCCGCCGGCCTACGCCAGAGCCACAGCAACGCGGGATCCGAGCCGCGTCTGCAACCTACACCACAGCTTATGGCAACGCTGAATCCCTAACCCACTGATCAAGGCCAGGGATTGAACCCACCACCTCATGGTTCCTAGTCAGATTTGTTAACCACTGCGCCACAACGGGAACTCCTTCAGTGTCTGTCTTCTGAGGAGTGGGCCGGGAGCCCTGCTTAGGAGGCTCATTTCCATTGTCTTGGTTTCATCTTCCTTTGGACGACCCATCAGCAGGGAGGTGAGGAGGAGAATTACTGTCTTCTCAGAGGTTCCAGAGGGCCGTGTGAGGCTGGTTCCTTGCTCGTCGTGGCCTTACTCTTGTGGGTGTGAGGACAGCGGGGCTGGGGGTGTATGAGGGTTCCCATGGGGGCTCTTTCTTCGGGGGGGGAGAGGGGCTCACGGCACTGAGATGGGCCGTGCCTAAGGAGCTGCTGCCTTGCAAGCCTGCAGCTGCCACAGGGGGAAGGGGAGCTGCGGGGTTCTGAGTGCAGAGGACACCAGCCAGAGTGCCACCTGGGGTGGTGAGCGGATGGACCGAAGACAGCCTCTTCCTCCCAGGGGACCAACAGCTCATCCTGCCCGTGGTATGGGAGCTTTTATTTGGCAAGGATGCTTGAAGCACTCATTCCCTTAGGGATTTCACGAAGCCGGTGAAAAGAGTGTCCCTTTGCTCTCCCCTTGCAGCGCCTCCCTGCCTGCCACCCTTTCTTATCCTGATTTCCGGGGCCAGGGCTGACCTGGCAGGATCAGAAAGAGATCTGGAGAGAGATCTGGTTCCCAGGATGGATGGTTGCATTGTGCTCGCCCAAGGAGGAGGGGGCGGAATGTCTGTGGATGGTGCCGTTGCTGCAGCTGTCAGGCAGCTGTGAGAATGACTCAGGGGCTTCGTGCCTCTCCCTTTCCTTTTGCATGAACCTAGGGACATGCTCTAAATATTCATGCAGCTCCAGATGGCAGGCCAGGACTGCCCCTCAGCAACCCTCCCCTCCCCTCCCCCCTTACTCACAGGCTGCACGGCCCTGGAGGGGCTTGGCTTTCCCTTGTGCCTCCATTTTCCCATCTGTACTGGGTCCCTTTCCTTAAGGCTCCTTTAGATCTCATGGCTGGGGGACCATTTGGAACATACGAGGCAGTTTTCTGCACTGAGTGAGTCCCTAGTGTGTACCTAGTATGACAGACAGACTTTTGTTGCAGGGAGGGGCCTGACGTGGTGCAGACCAAGCATGGTGGCTGAGAGGCAGCAGAGCAGGGTGTGCAGGGGTTGGGGTGGGTGATGGAGGCCTGTAGAGAACTCCCAGGAGTTTAGCTGTGGCAGGATGGTCCAGCCTGAAGTAGCGTGGCCTCTGGAATAGAGAGAATGCAAGAAGAACAGTGCCTGATGGTGGCACCAAGGTGGATTTAGGGCAGGAGAAGATGGATGCCAGAGGCCAGCTGAGGCCGTGATGGGGCAGCAGAAACACCCAAGACAGGGGGACTCCAAGCCCTCTTGGGTATCTCAAATATCACATTGTCGTTCCTGTACTTACCATGTGTCAGGCACAGACCCGAACGCTTTACCGACAGGCTCCTTGAATCCTTTTTGCTGCCTTATGTGGGCTATGTTCTGCGGCTATGAGAAGCTAGGTGACTTGCTCAGAATCTTAATCACTAACAAGTGGCAGAGCTGGGATTTGAACTCCTATCTGTCTGATTGCAAAGCTTCCGCTTTCCTTCCACTGCTACTGTTGCAGAGCTTGAGGCTAGAGAAGGAAGGTCCCCAAGCTCCCAGCCTGGCAGCTGGGAAAAACTCTGCCCCTTCACAGAAGGAGCCTCTTCCTGAGATGTAGCTCCCTCCACAGTCAGGATCCTGAAGCGTTTCCTCTGGGTGTGTGTCCTGCTCTTGGCTCCTGGCAGTTGGGGGTCCTGCCTATGGTGCTGTCAGGGGCCGTCTCCTTGCCCAGGGTGACACTCAAATCCTCTCTGGGGAGAAGACTCCCTTGGATGTGAGAGTTCGTGGATCCTTCTCGGGCTTGACACCAGAGCAGAGGGAGTGGAGGAGAGCAGAAGGGGCCCTGGCACAGGTCCTCTCCAAGCCCGTCTGCAGCCAGACCCCTCTGGGCATCCTGCCTGTCTGAGCAATAGGCCCCTTGGTCATGCTGCCCCTTAGCCTGCCCCACCTGGCTGATGCTACAAAGGTGTTGGGTATGGTTGCCATGGAGACCTTGGCTGGCGTCTCTGCAAGGGTCCTGCCAGCTCAGACCCACCTCAGGGCCCCTTTCTGAGCACCACGGCCACTCAGATGCCCTGCTTGCCCTGCTTGGTGCCCCTTCTTGACATAGGAGGTTTGGGTGTGGACAGCTCTCAGACCAGGACCTTGGTGGCCTCAGCCTGGGACAGTGACATTCTGTTGACACTAAACACATGTTAGATATCGATCCTAATGGCAGGTTTGGAACACTGCAAAAGCTGCTTTCCTGCTAACAGAGCGTGTTGCTCTGACAGATCTCTTCCTTCTGGGAGTAAGTGAGCAGCTCAATCTCCCGGCTCCCCAAAAAGATGCAAAGCCCCATCCCTCCGCTCTTTTTGGTCCTTTCTCTTATTTTGTCTCCCCATCCAGAAACTTTCCACTGCTTTTATAGCACTGAGACACCAATCCTCCAGAAAGGAAAAGCAAAAATTCATCTAATGTAAGGTTATTGTTCTTTTTTTTTTTTTGCTTTCATTAAAAAAAAAATGAAAGTGTAATTGATTTACAGTGTTGTGCCAGTTTCTGTGGTACAGCAAAGTAACCCCGTCATACATACATATACATTCTTTTTCTCATCTTATCTTCCATCATGTGCTGTCCCAAGAGATTAGATATAGTTCCCTGTGCTGTACAGTAGGACTTCATTGCTAATGGTTTGCATCTACTAACCCCAAACTCCCAGTCCATCCCACTCCATCCTCTCCCTCTTGGCAACCACAAGTCTGTTCTCTGTCTGTGAGTGTGTTTCTCTTTTGTAGTTAGGTTTATTTGTGCCATATTTTAGATTCCACATCTAAGTGATATCATATGGTGTTTGTCTTTCTCTTTCTGACTGACTTCACTTAGCATGAGAATCTCTAGTTGCATCCATGTTGCTGCAAATGGCATTATTGCATTCTTTTCCTATGGCTGAGTGTATATGTACCACATCTTCTTAATCCATTCGTCACTCGATGGAGATTTAGGTTGTTTCCATGTCTTGGCTATGTGAGTAGTGCTGCAGTGAACGTACGGGTGCATGTGTCTTTGAATTGTAGTTTTATCCTGATATATGCCCAGGGGTGGGATTGCTGGATCAATTCTATTTTTAGTTTTCCATAGTGTTTGTACTACTTTGCATTCCCACCAACAGTGTAGGAAAGTTCCCTTTTCGCCACACCCTCTTCAGCATTTGTTATGTATGGACTTATTAATGATGGCTATTCTGACAGGTGTGAGGTTGTACCTCATTGTAATTTTGATTTGCATTTCTCTAATAATTAGTGATGTTGAGCATGTGTCGTGTGCCAACTGTCCATTCATATGTCTTCTTTGGAGAAATGTCTATTTCTCCCATTTTTTGATTGGGTGATTTGTTTTTTTGCTGTTAGTTATATGAGTTGTTTGTGTATTTTGGAGATTAAACCCTTGTTGGTTGCATCATTTGCAATATTTTCTCCCATTCTGTAGGTTGTCTTTTTGTTTTTTCTTATGGTTTCCTTTGCTGTGCAAAAGCTTTTAAATTTGATTAGGTCCCATTTGTTTATTTTTGTTTTGGGGAGACTGAAGATCATGGTTCTTAACTGGGGGCAGTTTTGCTCCCCAGGGGGCATTTGGGGAGGGGTTGGAGATTGTATTTTGGTGGTCACAGCTGGAGGGGATGGGGTGCTACTGGCATCCAATGGGAGGAGGCCAGGGATGCTGCCAAACATCCTCTAGTGCACGGGATGCCCCCACAAGAGAGAACCAGCAGTGTCAGGGTACCACTCGCTGCCAGGTTTGAGCTCCGCCCTAAGATGTTAGCTCAGTTGCCACATGCAAGTGAGCCCACTGGGTAGAGAACAGCGCTTCCCACAAAGGCCCAGGGCTAGGGCTCCTGGCAGGAGAGACATGAGAAAGAGGAGCCTCCCACAGGTGTCCAGAGAGCCTTCAGGTTCACAGAGGACTCTTGCATCCAGCTTCTCACTCCACAGGTATGGAACATGCTGAAAGTCAGACTTCTCAAGTTTCTGGGGTGATCTGATAGGCCATTCCTCAGCCCCCAAAGTGGGAAATGGCAGTTCAAAACTAACAGATGCTCTTGATTGAGCCCAGGCTGAGTTCCAGACCCTGGAACAGGGCATCAGCCTCCCCTTCTGTCCTCAGGCTCCACGTGCTCAGAGGAAGTCTGGCCCAAGGCAAGAGCACGTGCTGAGCTCAGGTTTCTGGCCCTCCTCCCAGCCTCTCTTCACACACAGGCAGGCCGTCCTGGGCCATAATGGCTCCTGCATTTTGGAAACATGTTGTGGGAGATAAATGCTGAGCATTGTGGACTCATGAAAAGGACTCTGTTGGGCTGGGAGGTCTGGCCCCGTGCATTTTGGAACCAGCCTACATAAACCATCTGAGCATGAGGGGTTCCCAGGAGGACTGTGCAGTCCAGCCTGCAAGCTCTGGGCACCCCGGAGACAGCCACACCTGAAGAGGTGACCTGTTAGAATGCAGCTTAAAGTGCCAGCCTGGAGCCCGCATAGCCCATGATCATGAACCTGCAGGGACAAGATGGAGCATCTGAGCTTGTGGCAACTGAGGAAGAAACCAGGAGATCCAGTGCCCTCCTGCCACTGCCCAGAGAGCAGCCTCGGCCTCAGACTCACTGGTGACCCCATAGGCAGGGCCTGCCAATGTGGCGTATGAGTCAGCATGGTGCCCTGGTGAGGCCTCAGTGTCCCAGCGGAGGGGAGAGCAGGGACCCCAGGCTGCAGGCAGCATTTATTTCTGACATACATCCACATGCGTGTGCATAGTACACGTGTCCACACATGAGCATGACCATAGGCATGCATCTAGTCCCCGATGTGTGTCACATGGATACCTGCACACGTACACACACAGATCAGTTCACACATGTGAGTAATCTCATACTTTGCATATTTCATGAAATCTAAGACCCCATCAAATGTTAGATGGTGCATTATTTTATGTAATTGGGAAAGAAAAAAAATGTTACCAGTTAAACTCTGATATGAGGGTTTTTTTTTGTTTTTTTGTTTTGTCTTTTTAGGGCCACACCTGAGGCATACGGAGGTTCCCAGGCTAGGGGTTGAATCGGAGCTGTAGCTACCAACTTACGCCAGAGCCACAGCAACGTGGAATCCGAGCCACATCTGAGACCTACACTGCAGTTCATGGCAATCCTGGATCCTTAACCCACTGAGCAAGGCCAGGGATCAGACTTGCATCCTCATGGATACTAATTGGGTTTGTGAACCGCTGAGCCACGATGGGAACTCCTGATTTTTTTTTTTTAACCATTTGACGTTTGTTTTTGTATTTATTGGAAGAGCTCTTTAGCTTATTTGGTCTTGGATTTTGAACATATGTTGCTTTTTGTGTACACAGATGTGACAGCATGGGGAAGTGAGTTATTTCTATAACTTCCCCACATTCAGAATGTTCCTTATCCAAGTTGGTTTCCACATAGAGCCATCAAAGTCTGCTTTTCCACACAGGATTGTCCCCTGTGCCACCAGGACCATGGGTGACAATGCAGGAATGCTCCACTCTTCCTCAGGGATGTCACCCAAGCCACAGACACCCATTCTGCAGGCTTCCATGCGGTGCCTTCTTGATCCTACAGAAAGGTGCCAAGGGAGGTTTTCAGACAACCACGCCTCACATGCCTTCCTCAATCTCTAAACAGTTCAGTGCCCGGAATGTCAAGGGGTCGCAGTGTCCTCTGCAGCCACCAGCAATAACACAAGGTTCTGGCCTGCACAGGCAGTGGCGGCACACCTGAAGGGCCACCTGGCTGCCTGCGACCATAGCTGGGGGGAAGGAAAAGCATCCTGGTCTCATGAGATGCAGGGCACATTGGAGCACCCAGTTGGCAGGGTCATCGAACACCCTGTTGCTAGGAGGGTCAAGGCTTTGGGGACAGTAGGGCCGGCACTAGGGCCCAGGAATGAGAGATAGGCGGAGACATCATTAGCCATTCCCCTGCTTTCAAGCAGTGCTGTCCCCCTTCTGTTCAGGTTCCGAGGCACTGAGTGACCGGGAGAGGCACACAAGGAGAGGCTGGACTTGAGCTCCAATGGTGGCTGCCATCCCCAGGCAAGTGCCTGCATCACTTTGAGCCTGTTTTTCTGGCCATGAGAAGAGGGATAAGTTACTGTGCCCCTTGGAGGGATGGCTGAGTCTAGAGCTGGGGCAGTGTCTCGTAGTGCCAGAAAGTAAGGAAGGGCTCCCTCCGGCCCCCTTAAAAAAACCCCAAGCCCCAAATGATGTGGGAGTGTGTTAAAGGGATGCAGGAGCCAACCCAAAGCTCCCAATGGCCAAAGCTGGGACAACTTGAGCAATAAAATAAATAATGAGGTATTGAATTTTAACCCAAAGTATAAAATAAATATTCGTAAGTCCATACTGATAAATGAACGATTGAATAAATAAATAAATGGGGAAGAAACCAATCAGTGCAGAAGATTTTCAGATAACCAGTATGGATCCCCCGCCCTCAAGGAGGTGGATTTTGACTCCCACTCCTGAAGTGTGGCTTGCATAGTGACTTCCTTCTAAAGATTAGAGCATGGAGTTCCCATAATGGCGCAACAGAAACAAATCTGACTGGGAACCATGAGGTTGCGGGTTCGATCCCTGGCCTTGCTCAGTGGGTTAACGATCCGGCATTTCTGTGAGCTGTGGTGTAGGTTGCAGACGTGGCTTGGATCCTGCGTTGCTGTGGCTCTGGTGTAGGTCGGCAGCTGTAGCTCTGATTAGACCCCTAGCCTGGGAACCTCCATATTCCATAGGCGCGGCACTGAAAAGACAAAAAAAAAAAAAAAAAAAAGGCAGAGCATGGAAGGGGGTAGGGGGAGAACTTTACCGTGGAGAGACCTGGAAGGTGGCCTCTCTGCAGGGGATCAAGTCAACATCACCCGTGATGTCATGTTGGTAGCACGCCCCCTTGACACGATGTGCTGAGAAGGGAGCTCACCTCTGTGTCTTCCTCCCTAAAGCCATAACCTCATTATAACCATGGGAAAAACATCAGGCACACCCAAATTGAAGGGCAATCTGCAGAATACTTGACCCATTTTCCTTGAAACCACTTAGGTCATTAAAAACCAGGAAAGTCTGAGAGACATCAGAGAGGAGATATAGCTTGGGGCAGTGGAAGGACATAAGATGACAAAATGTGACATGTGGCCCAGATGGGATCCTGGAAGCAAAAAAAGGATATTATCCCTAAACTAGGGAAATCTGAAAAAACGTGGGCTTTTGTAAGTAAATAATGTGTCACTATTGGTTCATGTGCTGTGACAAACACTAATGGGAGCTGCTAATATCAGGGAGCTCTGTACCATCCTTGCAGCTTTTCTGAAAATCTAAAGCTATTCTAAAATTAATAGTACATTGGAGTTCCCACTGTGGTGCAGCAGGTTAAGATCCATTGTTATCTCTGTGGTTGCGTGGGTTTGATCCCCAGCCTGGCACAGCAGGTTAAGGATCAAGTGTTGCCGCAGCTGTGGCGTAGGTTGCAGCTGTGGCTTGGATTCGATCCCTGGCCTGGGAACTTCCATCTGCCATGGGGGTGTCCAAAAAACCAAAAAAAAAAAAGAAAGTATATTGATTGAAAAGGAAAGAAGGGCTATGACTCCCTCTCAGGCAGGTTACTAGGAGGGTTTGGTGAGGTGATGCTGGGAGGTGAGGGCTATGCCATCTTCGGTGGTGGTTAGTGCCCTGTCCTGTTTGAGCATGGGGTAGGCTTAAGACCCCAGGGTCTAGCTTTCTCAGCACTGATGCTCCCCCTGGAGCCCTACTGATCCTGGCTGCCAGGCAGTGGGTGGACATTCTGCTATGCAGTCCCTCGGAAGCACAGCTCCCTAGCAGTGAGGGAACTTGGGGTTGGCTGAAGACCACTCTCTGCTGCCCCCAACCTTGTCCCTGCCCTGCCAAGGAGAAGCCCATCCCAGCTTGTCCAGAAGCCTGAGCATTTCTGCCAAAGGTGCCCCGAGTCTGACCTTCCCTTTGGGCAGGCAAGCAGATTCAGAGCTCCCACCTCATTCTTCCTGCCCCCTGGACTTGACCACAAGGCCCCTGGGAGGCCTGGCCATGCAGGGTTACAGAAGAATAGGGAAAAAGTCCTTTCCACAATTCTTTAGCTGGCTATGCTGCTGGGGTTTTTTTTTGTTTGTTTGGTTTTTGTCTTTTTAGGGCCACACCCACGGCATATGGAGGTTCCCAGGCTGGGGGTCGGGTCAGAGCTGTAGCCACTGGCCTACACCACAGCCACAGCAACGCCAGATCCTTACCCACTGATCAAGGCCAGGGATTGAACCTGCATCCTCATGGATACTAGTCAGATTCATTTCCGCTGAGCCACGATGGGAACTCCCCGTGCTGCTGTTTACTGGATGTGGAAGACCACTCCCCTCATCTTCTCTTCTGGGCCAGAGGAAGCCCACCCCCGCCAGCCTGCCACAGAAGCTGGTTCTGGGGAGTAGCTGTGTGCGGTGCCTTAGAGTCACAGAGATCTGAGTTCAAATTCAAGCTTGCCCACTTTCTAGCTGGGTGGCCTTGGGCAAGTTACTTAACCTCTCTGAGCCTCGGGTTTCTCACACATGAAGCAGGGATAATTCCTCTTTCCATAGGATTTCATGAGGTTGTATCCAAGCCCTGAGCACAGTGCCTGACTCACATAGGTGTTCAGGGACTAGCTGCTCACCCTCCAGCCCCAGGCCCCTCTAGCCATCCTCTCCCTTCTGCTGTTGTGTCTCCCCTTGGCCAGAGTCCTGACCTTCACCTGTTTTTCTGGTGGGTCCACAGCCAGTGGCCATCCCAGGGCAGTATGTTAAGTGGAACCCTATCCTGGGGTCTTGGCAGATGACCTTGAACTTGGCTGAGGTTGGGAAGCCCACTCAGAGGTGTGTCTTGCAACAGTCCCACTTGTGCCCTCAACCACAGGAAGCAATTCCTGATCTCCCCTGAGCGGGCTCGCTGGCCTCACCGCTGGCCTTTGGGAGGCAGCTGTGGAGGGCAGAGGCTGACAGAGCCCGGCCAGAGCCCATCAGGGAGCCACCCGTGTGTGTTCCAGAGGGCTGCGGTCCTGGGCCTCCCGGGCAGTCGCACCTCCTTGCTGGGGTTCCAGCACCAGCTCAGGGTTGTGGGTCAACCCATGTGCCCTCAGAGCCTGCTGGACATGGCAGCCCTGTCCAGCCACCTCCTCGGCCTGTGCAGAGCATCAGGGGGGCTCCAGCTGCACCAAAGCTGCTGAAGTCCCTACTCAAGGGACCATGGGGTGTATGCAGCTGAACACACCAGGGCCCAGGGAACCTGGAATGGCAGGGCAAGCCCCAATTTGGAGGGTAGAGGAATAAGGGAGAAAATTTAACGACTTTATTTTCATTATCCTTATTTAATATAAGACCAAGACTCTTTTGTTACTGAACCTGGCTCCTATCACAGCCTCAAAACTATTCATTCATTTTTGCCCTTAGGCGGTCTTTGGAGGATCATTTTTCATCTTCCTTTCCTGCAGAGCCTTTCATGTGGTCTGTGTGACTAGCTCAGTTTCTTTTACTTGATAATGTCTTCATTTCATCATGGTTCTTTTTTTTTCTCTTTTTAGGGCTGCACCCATGGCACATGGAGGTTCCCAGGCTAGGGGTCAAATTGGAGCTGTAGCCTCCAGCCTATGCCACAGCCACAGCAACACCGGATCCGAGCCTCGTCTGCAACCCACACCACAGCTCACAGCAACGCCGGACCCTTAACCTGGTCAGCAGGACTAGGGACTAAACCCAAGTCCTCCTGGACCCTATGGTGGGTTCTTAACCTGCTGGGCCACAGCAGGATCTCCCTCATCCTGGTTCTTAAAAGATGGTTTGCCAAGCCCAGGATTCGCCGTTGATGAGAGTTTCTTTGTCTTGGTGCTTTGCTGCCGTTACTTCGGTGTCTCCTTATTATGACTGAAGACTTCCTCCCAGCCCAGCGGCCCTTCCTTGGTGAGCGCTCTGTCTTCTCTCCTGCTGCCTGTAACACCTTGTCTTTGACTGACCTGAGCCTGGAGAGAAGTCCCTGGGAGATGGTGGTCACCCTCTGTCCCCAGAAACGGAGCCGATGTGCTCCATGAGGCTTCAAGAGGGAGACTTGAGGCCAGTGGGGGTGAGGGGGCAGTGGACAGAAAGGCTGAATGGGGCTCAGGGCACAGAGAACTTTCTTGCAGCCGAGAGCACCCTGGTGCTGGAGGGGTGCTGGCATAGGCTGGCGAGAAACTCGTTATTACATGAGGGCGTGGCCTCAGTTCCCTTGATGGCCTGTGACCCTGGAGCTCTCTCGGTGGCTCCACACGACGTCTGCCTTCCTTTCCTCCGCATCACGCCTCTGCCCATTTCCTCTGAAGTGTCAGCAAGCTTCTCAGTCAAGGGTCATTCCGCCTCCTCCAGCGAGACCTGCCTGAGCCCTCCTTCCCTCACGCACCATCCTCTTTGCCCCCAGCCCCTCTGCTGGGGCATGCAGGGTCTGTGCTGCAGAGCCTGGCACACTAGTCACCAGAAGCCTTTGGTCTCTGGGTTCTTTCAGAGCACCGAGTGGTCCCCCAGACGGCCTGCCCCTTTCTGCTTGCTCAGTATTTGCATTCAGGCCGGTTACCTGGGAGTTGGTGTCAGAAGGCCTCCCTCCACCCCCTCCCTGTAGAGGACCCTTGTTCAGAGTGCAGCAGCCCCCTCCCCAACCCCACCGTGAGGACCTCCCAGTGTCCCAGACTGGAGATGTAATGTCAGGGCAGGTGTCACCACAGGCCTTGATGAGTGGGTTTGGCCGGCTGAGTGTGGGACAGAAATGAGCAATGTGGCAGGATTCTGGCAGCAATCTGCCTGGTCCACTGCGGAGAGAGATGAGGGCAGGAAGGCGATGGCCCTGGGTCCTCCAGATGCCCAGAGGCTCTGCCCTTGCCCCACCTGTGTATCCCGGGGACCGCCCCCTTCCCCTGCCCTGCGGTCCCTGGTGGGTTTACATGTGCACAGACGAGGCTGTGTGGAGCATGCGTCTCTTGTGGCCCCCCTCCTTGGTCTGCATTTAGAAGGCACAGCAGTGAGCTCTGAAACACTGGATGCACCCTTGTGCAGAAGGTACCCGTGTTGGAGGGGCTGAGACGTTGGGTTGTTTGAGTCAACTGCAGATTGAGCATCATTTCAGTGGGTCAGCACAGAGTCTTTTGGTTCGAATTGTGTGTGCTCTTCTAGGACGAGTCAGGGGAGGGCCGGTGGAAAAGGAAATCGTCTTTTTATGCACTTGAGCACGTTGTTCCCACATCTTTGCTCCCATGGAGGAGGGAAAAGGGAGGTGCCCCCACTCATTGGACTTTCCATTGTTACACGCGGTCGGGAATGGAGGCCTTGCTGTCCCACAGCAATCACTGATCTCTGGTCTCAACTGGGTCCACACATGGGTGCCAGGCAGGCCCTCAGGGAAAGCCTGATGTGGCTGCTCTAAAGCCTGCGCGCTCATGAGTCGGGGACAGCTGCCAGTTCTGGGAGAATGGGCTGGGGCTCCATGCTTCACGTGGCTTCTATTGTCGTAGCTCTGCACCCACAACCTGGCTCTGTCCTGGCCATCAGCACCTCCTGGCCTTCCCCTCCCCATGGGACTCTCCTATATAGGGCTGGCTACACGGTTCCTCCACATCTGGTTGACAGCCGTCCTTTTGCAGGTTGTAGGCTAGTTCCTTGGCTTATGAGCGGAAGGGCGTGGAGAGGTGATGTGGGGCGAACAGGGTCACGCATAGGTCTCCATCCCAGCTCCCGGGAAGCCCTGTGGGCAGGAGTCAGAGGCTGGGTTCCCCTTCTGCCTCCATTACTGATGGTGCCCGTGGTCCTCTCTTATGGTTCCCAGATGTTGAGTTGGCATGAAACTTCCACGTGTTGGCCCTACCGCAGCCATTAGGATCTCCCTTCTATAGAAAAAGGGGTTCGAAGGAGTTACCCGATGTCCTCCTAAGGGGCAGCGCTGGGATTTGAACATAGGACTCTGGCTCCTGACAGCTGCATTGCTGAGTCCTGACACTCTCTCGCTGAGCATGTCATTTCTCCTTCAGACAAGTCACTTCTCCCTGGGGTTTTAGCCAACAAGGTGGGTAGTTACCTAAGTGATAGCCCATCACAAGTACACATTAGAGGTGATGCTCTTAAATCCACAGAATGACGTTTTATGAATGAAGAAAACTGCAAACAGTATATTCAGTGTGATTTCAATTTTGCAAAATCATATACACACACTCAGTAGGAAGCCATATTAAATGTGTTTATTATATATATGGCAGATATATCATAGGTGACTTGATTTTTCTCTTTTACTTTTAGAAAAGACTTTTCAAAGCTGTTATAGTAAAACTGTTTTATATTCAGGAATAAAAACATTTAAAACAAACAAAAAAAAGTCGAAATCCAGTGGGGTGTCCTTGGGGGTGGACAGGCAGAAGGCAGTGTCCATCTGTCATGGACACTGTTCCGGGACTTCCTATACAGGGGGGTGGGTGGGGCTGCATTCTTTGATGAACTGTGCCAGGGCTGGTCCACAGGTCCCTGGGCCTGTGGGAGAAGGAACTATCCAATGCGGTGCTCCTCTCCTCGAACTTGACCGTGCCCGAGAATCACCAGGGATCTTGTTTAAACTTGGCTCCTGACTCAGGGGATGGGCCCAAGACTCTGCATTTTTTCATGAGCTCTAAGTGGTGCTGATGCTGCTGGTCCAAGGCCTTAGAGCACTTCCCCCTCCACCCCACCCCCGGACTTGCTCCGGGGGCGTGCCGGAGCACTACAGGGCAGACAAATGATTCCAGGGGCAAGTGGAAAGGCACACAGGGCTGTGAGGGCGAGTGGCCCAAGCTGGGTGACATTTCTGGAAGGACACTTCAGAGATGTGGAAAGACAGGACACTGTCCAAGTTGCTGGGTTTGAGACCAGGCCCCCTCTCGCTTTGGCTTTGTGGTGAGAGCTCAGAGTTGGAATTCTGCGAGCCAAGACTTGCATCCCAGCTCTGCAGCATGTCAGCTCAGTGTCCTTGGGCAGGTCATCCTGCCTCCATCGGCCTCAGTTTCTTCATCTGTCAAGTGGGTAGGATAGGAATGCCTGCCAGATGAGGCCACGGGAAGGATGAAGGAGGATTGCGGGTCAGGTGCCTGGCAGGCACTTCTCCCGACACGGCACACGTCTCTCTTCTTGCAGGTGAATGAGATTTACCACGATGAGTCCCTGGGTGTCCACATCAACATCGCTCTCGTCCGCTTAATCATGGTTGGCTACCGACAGGTAAATCCCCTTGTCAGCAGGCAGAGTTTGGGGCGAGAAGGGGTGTGGGGCCAGCACCTCAGACCAGTTAGAGTGTTGGGGAGGGGACAGCGTCTAGGAAACATTTTATCTACAGAACCAGAATCAGGAGACCATTAGAATTGAGACTTTGGGACTTCCTCTTGTGGCTCAGTGGGTTACAATCCCAACTAGTATCTCTGAGGATGCAAGTTTGATCCCTGGCCTCGCTCTGTGGGTTATGGATCTGGTGTTGCCATGAGCTGTGGTGTAGGCAACTGCTGACTCTTGGATCTGGCGTTGCTACGTCCGTGGTGTAGGCCTGCAACTGCAGCTCTGATTGGACCCCTAGCCTGGGAACTTGCATATGCTAGATGCGGCCCTAAAAAGACAAAAAAAAAAAAAACAAGAATTGAGGCTTCAGTGTCAGAGGCATCTGGAGTTGGTAAGTGGGGATCGTGAATCCCCCCCCAGTCAGATAAACAGACAATCTTCAATCCGTATAGTTGGAAGTCCCTCTCCCTGAATTGATGAGGAAAGTAGGGCTTTGAAGGCAGCAGCAACTGAGACAAGTCCTTCTAGGTTGGCCCTGGGGTCCTGGGCTTTGTTACTCATTCTCCTGTAAAAGGCAGTAAAAACAGGACTTTCCTCGGGGGCTACCATGAAGATGAAGTGTGACAATAAACAGAGAGAGGAGATGCTCAGAACGGTACCTGCCTCATGGGTTAGTTGAGGGATTAGAGATGTGTGCTGCGTTCTCAGCAGACAGGTGTCCCAGCACAGAGCTTGGCACAGGAACATTCCCCTAAAGCAGGATGAGGCTGTGTTCCACCAGCAGCTGGGGTCACGACAGTGGTGACACAGCCGTCCCGAGGGCCTCGGTGTCCCCTGTCAGTAGGAGCGGAGCACCGGGTGCTCTGACCAGCCACTCCATCCTCTGGCCCCACAGTCCCTGAACCTGATCGAGCGCGGGAACCCCTCTCGCAGCCTGGAGCAGGTGTGTCGCTGGGCGCACTCTCAGCAGCGCCAGGACCCTGGCCATGCGGAGCACCACGACCACGTCATCTTCCTCACCCGGCAGGACTTTGGGCCCTCAGGTAGGCAAGGTGCTATATTTGCTGGGGCCAGCTGTGTGTAGCTGCAGGGCAGAGGCCAAGGCTATCTCTGTGGCTACTGCAGGAGGATTTGAGGGGCCAGTTTTCTGTCAGCAAAGAGATCTATGGGGCTTTGGAGACAGAACCGGTTGCCAGACAGGTGGACAAGCTTTGGAATGATTTCTCAGGGACCAGGGGAAGTGAAGGGGTCCCCAGTCTGGTCCCTGCTGCCTTAGTTGAGCCTGTGACTCAGGCCCTGGGCCCTGTGCCTCCCATCCCAGAGCCTGGCCGCTCAAAAACCTCAGTGATCTTTAGGATGCATCTGCCCACATGGTAGGTACCCTTCTGTCCTCATCGCAGGCCATGGGCCACCTAGGGCGGGGCTGGCATGAACTTGGAAAAGGCCAAGAGGATCCTCACCTCTCCAGCCCAGTGAGCCAAGCTTGCTCATCCCCAGGATTCTCCCAGCTGTGGAAGGAGGGAAATAGCACTTGCCTTCCTCCATCCCCGGGCTGCTAAAAGGGCCGGGCGATGCATGCAGCGTCTGTGATGGAATATGCTAAAAGTGCTCTGCAAACACCGGAAGTTTGATCCACCCCAGTTTTCTGTTTAGGGAAACCATTGCCCAGAGTGGAGAGGCTTGCCCAGACCCCACAGAGGAGAGGAGATAGAACTGAAACTCAGGCTGGGTCTCCAGGCTCCAAGTCGAGGGCTTTCTAGTATTTCTCTTTTTCTTTCTTTTCTTTTTTCTTTTTCATTTTTTTGTCTTTTTGCAAACTCACCCATGGCATATGGAAGTTCCCAGGCTAGGGGTCAAATCAGAGCTGCGGCTGCTGGCCACAGCCACAGCCACAGCCGCAGCAACGCAAGATCCGAGCCGCATCTGCAACCTACACCACAGCTCATGGCAACACCAGATCCTTAACGCACTGAGCGAGACCAGGGATCAAACCCGTATCCTCATGGATACTTATCGGGTTTGTTAACTGCTGAGCCACGACGGGAACTCCATCTAGTATTTTCTGGTTTGGTGCTGGATGTGAGTCAGCCAGCTATACCTGTTCCAAAAGAGCTGCTTGTCTGAATCCCAAGTGTGGGCAGATTTGCACACACACAGGTACAGACACACACATGTCTAGACATATGCATACTCATGCACAGACATATATGTACACACACATGCTCACAGAGGCACTGCACACAAAACACATGTACACACAAACACACACATCACACATACACGTGTGTACTTGATGGCTGTCTGGAGCACATCTCAGACCTCCAGGACAACCTCCCAAACCATCTCCAGTTAGAGGGCATTTCCACAGTTCTGAGGACAGGGACTAGCTATCTGGTCGGCCCCAAGTCTGGGGCAGGGAGCACTCTCTACGCTCGCCACTTCCTTGGAGGTCTTCCCCAGCCCAGCTGCCCTCCCAGCCGATCACTGGGCCCTGGGGAGGCTGGGAGGCAGCCCCCTTAGAAGCTGCATAGTCAATACTGACTTTGCTGTGGCTGCCACGTGCTGCACCCTGCACTGCCTGAGGCCAACACAGCCGTTGGCACCTTACTGTTTTCTCCCTGCCCCCTGGGGTGGCTCACCTGTCCTCCAGGCCCAGCTCTAGGCCCGTATAAGTCATTCCTGGTCCCCCTCAACCCCTTCCTTCCCGTCACCCCCACACCCCCTTCTGTGCTCCTTGAACCCTGGCCCTGTGGGCCCACACCCAGCTGACCTCCTTAACCCCTAGTCTCCCTGCTAAGCCACCTGCCCCAGCATGTGGATGTGTGACAGGATGGGCATGTAGGCTTATTCCTGATGCCTCTGTTGTCCCCACTGTATCTCACACAATGCCACCTGCTACCCACATAGTTGTGTTTGGAGCTTGTTTGTTGACTGACCCACTGGCTGGCTGACTGGCTGGGGGCAGAGGGTACAGGCGGAGGGCCCACTGCCCAGTTTAGAGGAGGGACTGACAGGTGCAGGGAAGCTACAGGCCAAGCGGGAAGGGGTTCAGCCTTAGGATGTGGGGGCAGCATGGCCCGGGTGCTATACCGTGGGGGTTATATCACAAGGATGCTACCCCCCAGCAGTGACCGGGTCCAGACAGGTCAAGTCCTACCTCACCTGTGCATGACCTCTGTCTGGCTTCTCTTCCCTCCCCCCGGCAGGGTATGCACCTGTCACTGGCATGTGCCACCCCTTGAGAAGCTGTGCCCTCAACCACGAGGACGGCTTCTCCTCGGCCTTCGTGGTGGCCCACGAGACCGGCCACGTGTAAGTGACACTGAGAAGGCGGGCTTTGCCTTGAGCTCCAAGGAGGTCTGTGGGTGTGGGAGGCTTTGCCCAAGTTCCCAGGAGATGCCAGAGGAGCTGCCCTGAGGGGGAAGGGGCCCCAGGGCCCAGAAAGCAATTCTGGGCCTGCCTTGAGCCCAGCCCCCAAATCTCAGGGCCATGGGGGACTAGATGTGGCCCTGCCTTTGGCAGGTTAGTGGCAGCATCCCCTCCTAGGGAATGCCCTGCTCCCTGGGGGGTCTCTATCCCTCTGTAGCAGAAATACCTCGGGGCCCTCACTGGTGCTCAGTGCCCTGGAGCGCTGGCCTCTGTCCATCATAAACAGGCACGCTTGGACCCAGGCCTCGGGCCAGGCTGGCAGCTGGCTTGCATGATCCTCAGGCCTGGGTTTGGCTTCGAGCATATTCATTCATTCATGCAACCAGTATTTTCTTGAGCATCTTCCCTGTGCCAGGCCCTACTCTAGAAATGGGGCTGCAGCAGAGAGCGGGACAGAGAATCATGTGAGATGCTACGTGCTGCGAGAACACAAGCCTCCACCCAAAGTTTCTGATTCCGATGGTGACCTGCCTATATCACAGTCCCACTTCCTGGCTTTGCTCATCCATAAGGGCAGAGCAAGGACATGCCTCCCAGCTCGCCCCATCCTCAGCCTTCACGCAGAGTGAGGGCTGTTTTCTGTAGCTGGAAGGGAGAGGAGTGGGCCTCCCTCCCTCAGTCTGCCCCTCTCTGCATCTGCCCCCCCATGGATTTCATCCCAACCCTGCCCCTCACTGGCGGGCAGTGCCTCCTCTTGGGGATCCCCCGCCTTCAACACAGAGGTGGCTGACACAGGGAAACTGCTGAGATCCCTTCCCACCCTGGAAGCCAATGGTTTCACATATTCTGGAGCCAGGAGTGTCTCTCCCTATATGTGTGTTGTGGGGGGGCAGGGGGTGTCCACTCTTCCCTGACAGAGGCCCTCCCTGTGCAGTGACAAGGTCAAGCCTAGAGGCCCATGTGTCTGTCTAGTGGTCAAGGCCAGATGCAGCCACCTGGAAGTGTTTAAGAATTTGGGCTTTGCTGTTAAATACTAACTATAAAGAGCAACTTTTACATTTAAACGCTCATCACGGCAGGTGTGTACCACACGCAAAGCTCTGTGCTCGGTACCGTGGGGTCTAGGAGAGGCTAAAGAGGCTGGTGCCCAAGGGGGGGGCGCAGTAAGCGAGGTCAGAATGAACAGAATGACGCTCCTCCTTGGGTCTGGAGGGAAGCCAGCGCATGGCGTGAGAGTTGTTAAGGGGGTACAGGCAGCCCCTGCTGTGGGATGTCAGCCCATGGGCAGGGTGGCCAGGAAGGGTGCCCTGGGCCAGGAGTGGGGCGGCAGCTGACCTCAGAAGCTGTGAGCGACAGGAGGGCAGCATGAGCCCAGCCCCACTGGGGGACAGGGCGGGGCCTCAGCTTCCATCCAGAGGGGTGGCCCTCTCCCCTGCATGCTAGGCTGGGAGAGAAAGAGCTGCCACACCCTGCTGGTTGGGGTGTTTTAGCATGATGTTTGGAAGTCTGCAGCCTGGTCAGGGCAGGGTCTCTGGCCCACCTGCCCATCATCCCTGGGGAGGGGAGGTGGGAGGGCTTCCCAGGTGTGACTCAGGGCTCCCCTCTGTCCTTCTTCTCCCACCCACCAGGCTCGGCATGGAGCACGACGGTCAGGGGAATGGCTGTGCAGACGAGACCAGCCTGGGCAGCGTCATGGCACCCCTGGTGCAGGCCGCCTTCCACCGCTTCCACTGGTCCCGCTGCAGCAAGCTGGAGCTCAGCCGCTACCTCCCGTAGGTCACCTCCACCCTCTGGGCCGGACAGGGGAGCGTGTGCGGGCTGCCACTCCTTTCCGCCCAAGTCCTCTCCCTTCCCGACACCATTCCGCCCCTGACACACGCTTGATTTGATTTCGGGTCTGTGGGTCAGCTCCCGGGACTCCAGGGACGTGGAGGCCCAGGACGAGTGTTAGACTTGGTAGCTCCTGGCTGAGAAGGGGCACAGCGTGGGTTTGGGTGGGGCTGGTGCCTGCAGAGATACTGTCACTAACCTCCCGCGGCAGCTGGCCAGGCCCAGCGTACGTCCTGCATGGTGAGCGGACGTGTCTGCTTCCCCTCAGTTGAGCTGACCCTGAATCCAGACCATGGTGTGTCCATCTAACATGAGCATTGGGGCCTGTGAGAAAGCCACAAGCTGAGTGCCTAACCCCAGTCCTGGGCACTATGGCTCTAGAGCTCTCAGACGTGGAGTGAAAGCCGGGTGGCGCTCGGGACAGCCCATCCTCCCTGGGAAATGCAGCTCCTGGCACAGGGCAGTGGGGGCAGATTCCTACAGGCCTACCTTGCTTGGTAACCCCTCCACCCCTGCCCTGGGAAGGAAGAGAGAGCGGGAGGTTCCTGCCCCTGCCTGGCTCACCTCCCCGCCTCTGCCACCAGCTCCTACGACTGCCTCCTTGACGACCCCTTCGCACCCGCCTGGCCCCAGCCCCCGGAGCTGCCCGGCATTGACTACTCCATGGATGAGCAGTGCCGCTTCGACTTTGGCACTGGGTACCACACCTGCTCGGCGGTGAGTTCCCACTGCCTCTGCCAGCCAGGACACCGGGCCAGGTCCTCCTGGGACCCAAACTGGTCCTTCATAGAGCACCTTCACCCAGGCAGCCTGACCGTGGGCCTGCAGGCTCTGTGTCAGCCACCATGGAGGGGGTAGCATCCCCTCCCCGACCCAGTCCCACCTGCAGGGGCACTGTGTGTGGTGGCCGCAGAAGGCTTGGGCCCTGGGAAAGATGGCAATGGAGAATAGAGAGGGTGGGCTGCTGATGGGATCCTGGGTGGGCTGGTCACCAGGGGAACTTGTCTGCCAGCCAGTCCTTGTGTCAGATCAGGTGCTAGCCTGGGGGAGAAAGAACTGCCACACTCTGCTGTTGGGGTGTTTAGCAGGATGTTTGGAATAGACTTCTCACCCTGGTGAAGTTCTCCAGGGCCCTAAATGCCCTCTCTCCAGGGGGCCCGACTGCATGCCTCACCCCGCCTCCCGAAGAGACAGATACAAGGGAGCAGAGCCCAGTCTCTGCAGGACAGGGCAAGAGAGAGCCTGGAGCCCAGTGATCGGCTAGAGCCACCCAGGAGAGAACTGAACAGGGGCTAATCAGTGCCCAGGCCAAGGCTCAGAGAAGGGGACATCCCAGGGCAGGGGGGGCTCTCTGAGGGGTCAGGCCTGGGTGCCTTGAGTATCTCAAACCCCCATCCAGGAATGCAGCCCCCTACTCAGCTCTGCAGGACCAGAAAGCCCTGTGTGGCCACCTTGCCCTCTGCCTAGCCACAGCAGAACGTCTGGTTGCTGCCTTGGGGATGGAGAAACAGCTGGAGTTTGGGCCTTCAGTGCCCAAATGCTGCATTTGTAGGACACTCGCCTGGTGGGCAGGGGCTGTTAGGAGAGAAAGGGGGATGGAACTTTCCTGGACAATCTGAAGCAAGGTTAACTACCCTCTGGCATGGCTGGGTGACATCAGAGGGAGGTGGGAATCCTGACCTTGTCTGGGGGCTGCAGGGTTTGGCTAGACTGGGCACCGCCCTCAAAGCCTCCCATATGCACAGGACTCAGGGGGCATCAGTGGACCCAAACCCTAGGCTCTGCCCAGTGACAGAGTGGCCTTTGCCAAGGCAGGGAGGGAGGCCTGGGGAGGGAGACAGAGGAATGCGGGCTGTGGCTGGTCCCTTCCTCGTGGTGCTCTGTTGGGAGTCAGGGGATGCTGGAGGTCACTGGCACTTGGGTGGGCTTGAGCTTATGGGCATGTGGGGCTTTGGGTGGACGGGCCCCTCCTGCCTCCCTTGCAGTGTTCTGGCCCCAGCACCCCTACACCCTTCCCTCTCTCTGGCACCACCCTTTGTCTCCTGGATGACTTGTCAGAGCTAGAGAGCCAGTCCAGCCCAGTGACCCCATTCCCCTTGTTACATAGCTCAGGACCTTTGAGGCATGCAAGCAGCTCTGGTGCAGCCACCCTGACAACCCGTACTTCTGCAAGACCAAGAAGGGGCCCCCGCTGGACGGGACTGAGTGTGCACCAGGCAAGGTACCTGCGGGCCCCAAGCTGCAGCAGGAGTGCCCTCTTGGGGTACAAACCCTGGGGAGCCCTCACCTCCCTGCCAAGTGTGGATTTGAATGCATGGGGTGGGGGGCGGTGCCAGAGGACAGGAGGAAGCCTCCCGTGCAGGCAGCTACGCGTGGAGTCCTCACGCCAACTCACACTCACACCCACACCTTCTCTCCCACCCTGCACCTCAGCTTCTACAGCGAGCAGAGTTCGGCCTCGTCTCATAGCCCATCATTGATAATGTTTGCTCCCATCTTACAGATGGGGAGATTGAGGCCCAGGCCGGTTAAGGAACTCGTGGAGGTCAGACAGAGGGTGATTAGCAGACAAGGGAAGGAGGGAAGACTCTGGGTGTCCCGCCTCCTCCTTCTACACTGTCTACCCTGCTATCTCTCCCACACACGTGTTCTCGCCCCTTCGCCCTAAACACGCCCTCTCGTGTACTTCCAGGTGTGTGTTTGCACCCTCTTGTGTAGGCGGGTGGGGGACATGTGGCAGGATCTGAGACCCCTGAGCTGGGGTCTTAAACCCACCTCTGCTCTATTGCTGGCCCTGCCCCCATCTCTGTGTAGTGACCTTGGGACATTCATCAACCCCAGCTGACCCCTGACCAAGTGTCCCTCCCGCTTCTTGGGTTGTTGTGAAATTATGAGTCACGTCAAAGCAAAGGAGAGGAGTTCCCATCAAGGCTCAGTGGAAACGAATCTGACCAGTGTCCATGAAGACGCAGGTTCAATCCCTGGCCTCACTCAGTGGGTTAAGGATCCTGCCATTGTCATGAGCTGTGGTGTAGGTCACACCACAGCTCCCATCCTGTGTTGCTATGGCTGTGGCGTAGGCCAGGGGCTATAGCTCCAATTTGACCCCTAGTCTGGGAATTTCCATATGCCACAGGTGCACCCCTAAAAAGATCCAAAAAAAAAAAAAAAAAAAGCAAAGAAGAGCAGCAGCTGGGAGCTCAGGCACAGACCTACCCCACCAGCCTGTCTCTGCTCTTCCCGCTCTGACTTCACCAGATTCCTCCCACTCACATCTGGCCCTTCACAGATGGATGGGGCTTCCTATGGCCTCATACAGGCCCTGTGGGCTCCAAACCTGGCAGGCTGTTATCCTGGAGCTGGGGGTATACCTGCTCCAAGTGTTTTCAGAGCCTCAGGCCCTCTCCTGTCACAATGAAACATAAGAGTCCATCAGTGGCTCTGGGTTTTGTCTGCATATTAGAACCACCTGGGGAGCTTTCAAAGTCCCTCCCCCGCCCGGAACAGGAAGTGACAGCAAATGAGCACAAGATAGCTCTTCCGTGTGATGGAATTGTTCCGAAACTGGATCGTGGTGGTTGCCAAATGCTGTACATTTATGAACAATCAATGAGTTGTACACTTGAAATGAGATATGGCCTACAAAGTTCAGTTGACCCTTGAACAACACAGGTTTAAGCTGAGTGGGCCTACTTTTATATGCCGATTCTTTTTTTTTTTTTTTTTTTTCAGTAGTAAATACCACCATACTACCAACTTGTACTTGGTTGAATCTGCACATGTGGAACCTCAGATACAGGGGGCTGACTATAAGTTACATGAAGATTTTTGATTGCGCCCCTAACCCCTGAGTCGTTCAGTGGTCAACTTCATACTGCTTTAAAAAAAAAAAAAAAATACCACTTTTTAAAAAGTCCCTACCCCTAGAGAGTCTGACTCAGTTGGTCTGGGGTGAAGCCAAGGCACTGGGAATTTTAAAAGTTCCCCAAGTAACTCTAAGGCTGGGAACCACTGAGAGTCTCCGCTATACTTCTTATCTGTGGCCCTATGGGAAAAGGAAGGGAGTTAACTTTGGTTGAGCCCACCCTTGTGCCTGACTCTGTGCCCAGTGTTGTTGCTTTCAGTTCTTAGAACAGTCCCATTTAACAGGCAAGTACACTGAGGCTCCACCGGGTAAAACTATGCCAAAGCCACAAACAGCTAGTAATGGCAGAGCTGGGATTCAAACCCAGGCCTCTGGGACTCGAGGCATATACTCCCTCCACTGCATGGACAGACCTCCCATGTAGCTGGCTTCCCTCCCTTGTACATACCTGTGTGGGGCCCCCTAGATAGTGATTTTGAGGTACTGAGCCAAGATCAACTCTGGATAATGTGGGAAGATTGTGTCTTCTCTCCCTTATCAGCCCTTTGGTTCTCTTGGGGTGGAAAACCAGATAACTGCACAGTGATTAGCATCATGAGTAATACTGTCTGCCATTTCTGAAGGGCTGCGTGTGCCAGACGTTATCTCATTGAATGCTCATGGCAGCCCTGTGGGTAGATGCTGTTAGCGACATGGTACGGTTGAGGAATAGGCTCAGAAAGGGGAGCCCTTTGCTGAAGGTCACTCAGCTCAGGGTAGAGGTGAGATTCTGTGTAACCCTGAAGTTTATGCCTTTTTTTTTTTTTTTTTTAAACATCCACACCTGCGGCATATGGAAGTTCCCAGGCTAGGGTTCATATCGGAGCTGCTGCTGAGGCCTGTGCTGCCGTTTGTGGCATTTCCAGATCCTTAACCCACTGAGAGAGGCCAAGGATCGAACCTGCATCCTTATGGACACTAGTTGGGTTCTTAACCCGCTGTGCCACAATGGGAACTCCCAAGGCTTATGCTCTTAATGCCCCTTCTCTGGGCTCACCCACAGTACCCACCGGCTGTGCTGTGTGCTCTGTTGGGCACTCTCTGTGGAAGGCTAGGCAGCAGTGGCCCCAGGGTAATCTCACACCCTCTGCTCTTTCCCAGTGGTGCTTCAAAGGTCATTGCATCTGGAAGTCGCCAGAGCAGATGTATGGCCAAGATGGAGGCTGGAGCTCCTGGACCCATTTCGGGTCATGTTCACGGTCATGTGGAGGTGGAGTTCGATCCCGTAGCCGGAGCTGTGACAATCCCCCGTGAGTGCACTTGTCTGAGGTGGGCAGGGCAGGGGCCTAAGGGGCTTGGAGGGAAAGGCACTGGGGTACAGGGTACAAGGAAGAAGGTCTCCTGCAGGTGGCTGTGTATCCCAATGGATGAGGACCCCAGATTTTTTTTGGGGGGGAGGCAAATCACTTCCCACTGGGCCTGACATCTCCCGTTGGGTCCAAAGTAGGCACTCTCAAACTCTCTTCTGTATGCAGAAGATTCCACAGAGGGTCTGGCTTGGCCCATGTCTTGGCCAGTTTACCAAGCCCTCCTGTGACCCTCACCCTCCAACTAAACTTTCAGAAAACGCTGATCTAAATGTTCACTGGCCATGTCTTGGGAGGATAAACTTCCCTAGTCTGTTTCCTACCTCATGAAGCAAAACTCCCTTCAGTTTTTCTTAAATTACCTCTTTCTCATGTCAAATTCCCCCTCTCAGCACCCCTCACCCATATTTCCGCATTCTAGGGGATCAGTCTATTTCTCCTTTTTATCCCCTCAATGGGCATCCCCTCCCATGGTTTTGGAACCTCTGAACACCAGCTCTGCATGCCTCCATCTCCTGGGCTGAAGCAACGTGCTTAGAACAGCTTCCTGAGAGATGGGAGCTGGCCGGGGCTGGCCGTGTGGGGCACAGGGCTCCAGGAACCAGGGCTTCTGAACCCCTGGGGCAGGGCCTGGCCCCGCCCCTCGCAGCGCTGAGGGATGTGATGGGGGCTGCGGAATGGCAGGGTCCTAGGATCGCAGAGGCCCGGTGGTGGTTGTGGTCCACCCAGCATCCTGAGGAGTGGTCCTTCTTGGTCGGCTGTTTGCCTTCTAGAGCCGCCTGCTCCTGTGTCAGATGGATGTACTGACCTTTTGCAAATATGAGCTGAAATGAACTGCCTTGTCACTTTGACCTGTTGGGGGTCTGAAAGCTGAGTTAGAGGAAGACCCAGTGGTGTCCGCTCTGAAAAAAACCACCTTCCGGTCATGCTCAACACCTTGATCAAAGCTCCTGTTTATTGACCTCCTCTGTAATAATAACTGTTTTTATCTTATGAGGCTTAGAGGAAATAATCTATGTACTCTCAGCCCCAGGCGCACAGCAGTGTAAGCGCTAATAAAGGACAGCTGCTGCTATAATCACTCCAGTGTATGGAGCACCTTCTCTGTGCCAGGTAGGGAGTGAGCATTTCTGTGCATAAACCCATGTCATCCTCCCAGTGTCTCTGAGCAGAGATCCAATCACCTCGTGCACTTGGCTCCTTTGCAGCCATAATCTTTTTTTTTTTTTTGTCTTTTGTCTTTTTAGGGCCATACCTGTGGCATATGGAGGTTCCCAAGCTAGGGGTCTAATCCGAGCTGTAACTGCTGGCCTACACCACAGCCACAGCAATGCCAAATCCAAGCCGCATCTGTGACCTATACCACAGCTCACAGCAACGCCGGATCCTTAACCCATTGAGCAAAGCCAGGGATCAAACCTGCAATCTCATGATTCCTTGTCGGATTCATTTCTGCTGCGCCAGGACGGGAACTCCTGCAGCCATAATCTTCACTGAATCCTCCTAATTTAATGGGGAAGAGAGTACAGATTGCTTTAAAATACCTTTTCTTATTTATTCTCTGCAGACACACCAGGAGGTAGGTGGAATGAGGGGTGTTATGGTCCTTCCTTTAAAGGGGGAAGTGAAGGCACATCAAGACTGAGTGACCTACCCAAGGTGGCTTAGTCAGGACTTGGGCTTAGATTTAGCCAGATCTCCTGATTCCAAATCCAAGTCTCTCTTACCACCCCTCCGTTTGTTGTGCTATTAAATGGAAGTGGATGCTGATGGGAAGAGCTGACTCATGTGTTGAGGGCTACTCTATGTCAGGCCCTGGGCAATGGTTGAAAGAATATACAAAGATGAATAAGGCTGATTTCTCTTCCAGCCCAGTTGGAGCGGGTTAGTCACACCCTCCCGGCTGCCCCCCTCCCTCCCCCATCTCCTCCCCCTTTTCTTTTACCCATTCCCTCCCTGCCCCCATCACACACCGTGTACACACACACACACACACACACACACACACACCACGTACACAAACACCCTCCCCCCTCCCCGAGGAATAGGTAGCTTATGCCTGAAGGGACCAAAAGGCTCTGAGCACAGCAGCCCTCACAGTGGGGGTCCCTCTCTAGCTAGTGGAGCCCCTTTTTAAGCTACTGTGAAAGGCCGGGCTCCCTGGGGTGGCCAGGTGGGAAGCCTGGCCCTCCCCAGCCAGCACGGTCTCTCTGTGTCCACCCCCAGCCCAGCCTACGGAGGCCGCCTGTGCTCAGGGCCCACATTCCAGTATCAGGTCTGCAACAGCGAGGAGTGTCCGGGGCCCTACGAAGACTTCCGGGCCCAGCAGTGTGCCAAGCGCAACTCCTACTATGTCCACCAGAACGCCAAGCACAGCTGGGTCCCCTTCGAGCCTGACGACGGTGAGCCTGCCCTGCTCCCCACCCTCCCAACCCCTGCCATGTCCTTCAGCATCTGCTGGGTCCATGTCTTCCCAAGCAGGGCCTTCCACCCAGTGGAGGTGGAGGGACAGTGGTGGCACCAAAAGGGACATTCCAGTGGTGGGTTTGCCACAGGCCTTGGTGCAGGCCTCTGCACTGTGCACCTTGGGGCTGCTGTCCTTATCAAAACCATCCTTGGGAGTCTCTGTCATGGCTCAGCTGTAAGAACCCAACTAGTATCCATGAGGATGTGGGGTTCAATCCCTGGCCTTTGCTCAGTGGGTTAAGGATCCATCATTGCTGTGAGCTGTGGGTTGCAGATGAGGCTCAGATCTGGTGTTGCAGTGACTATGGTTGTGGTGTAGGCCGGCAGCTGCAGCTCCGATTCGACCCCTAGCCTGGGAACCTCCATACGCTGCAGGTAGGACCCTAAAAGGAAAATCAACAACAACAACAACAACAAAAACCGCATCCTTGATTTGTGTACTCTTGCTCTTTCCTGGCAGAAGGAGGGACATATCTTGAGTATGGGTTGCTTGGCCCAGAGGTGCCCCTGAGGCTGGCCGCAGTGCTGGCTGTCGGGGTTGGTGCCTTTCAGACCTGTCCTTACCTGTGTGGAAAAGGCCTGGATAGGTGCCCTGTGCTTTGCATAACCAGTGTCCTGAGATGCTCGGTCCTCTTACTCACCCCATCTTTAGGCTGTAATGATTGGGCTTCCATTTTAGCAGTTAATGAAAATGATTTGAAAGGCAGACCCATGGGAGCCTGTGGAGTCTTCCACTGACCCCCTCTGGGCTATCCTGGGAGAGACACAGGCCTTGGGACCCACATAGAGGGTCTAAATTTGGGGGCCACACCAGTGCTGATCTGTCTTGGAGCATGTCTAGTGATAGCTCTGGAAGGGGCAAGGAGAAGCCAGTACAGACTAGGCGTCACACCATCTGAGAGCCTTTGGACTGGAAGGGCCCTTACCAGCCCTCTGAGCCTACCTCCCGGGGCCAGCCTCTCCACGGTCCCTCTATGGACTGGTGCTCCCCCTCCCCACCATCCAGCCCTTGGCCTCAGATGGTGTGATTACAATGACCTTTCCTCTTCCGAGCCCAGGGCCACTTCTTTCTTGGTAAGCATGGTTCCGAAGTGTCAGTTGCAAGACCCTCAGTTCTTCAGCTCACGTTTAGAATGACAGTCTTCAAGTTGGAGGGGACGCCAGAGGCCTGTGTATTGCCTGCCAGTACACAGACCCTTCTGGAACATGCTTGTAGGGGTGTCGTCCCCCTGCTTGGATTCCTCCCAGTCTGGGGGGCTCACCACTCCCTTGCCACTGTCAGCTGGCTCCCAGGACTTTCCAGAAACCCACCTGCGTGGGGTGTACTGGCCAGGGTCCTGTCTGTTTTCTGAAGGGTGTCAGCCCCTCACTCCTCAGCCCCTGGCCCAGGTCCATCAGGAATCCAGCTCCCTGTGCATGAAATCCAAAGTGATATTAGATGCTGTGGCTCTGAACTTGAATCCTGAGGGCTGGGGTGAAACGTCACCAGGTATCCTGGGAGCTCAGGGATGAGGAGCTGGGAGCCAGATGGTTCCTTAGAAATTTTACTTTCAGGAGTTCCTGTCGTGGCGCAGGGGAAATGAATCCAACTAGGAACCATGAGGTTGCGGGTTCAATCCCTGGCCTCACTCAATGGGTGAAGGATCCAGCGTTGCTGTGAACTGTGGTGTAGGTCGCAGACACGGCTTGGATCCTGCGTTGCTGTGGCTGTGGTGCAGGCCAGCAGCTGTAGCTCCTATTCGACCCCTAGCCTGGGAACTTACATATGTCATGAGTGCAGCCCTAAAGAGCAAAAAAACAAGAAAAAAAAAAAAAAGAAAGAAAAGAAATTTTACTTTCAAAGCCTGGCAGATCCCACCAGAATCCACACCAGCTTCAGCAGCATGGGGTGGAAAGGAGCTGCAAAGCCAATGGGGCATCTGGACTTGGGGTTTTCCCAGGACTTTTAGACAAATTCCAGGAAGTTAACTGAGCCCCAACCTCCTTTTTTCCAAGAAACACAGCAAGTGTTTATATGTTCTCCGGAACCTATTTTTGCATGACGTCAGTAGCCCAGATAGAGAACATTTAATTGTTAGAACTAGAAAGGACCTCCTTCCTTCCCTCACTGCTGCTCCGTTTGCAAACCCAAACACAGATTACTGCTCTGCCTTCCTTACACACAGTCTTGTAAACTTTGCAAACGTGTGAAGATACACCGTGCACGTGTGATGGGTGATGTGTATGTAGCGGTCAGGGCAGGACTCAAGCCTGACTGCCTGAGTTAGAATCCTGGCTCTGCCACTTGCTGTGTGGCTGTGGGGCCTTGAGCAAATTCCTTGACCTCTCTGGTCCTTGGTTTCTTCCTCTGTAATGCTAGAATCTGTTTCCTTGGGGATATTGAGAGGTTTAAATTAGTGAAGTCACAAAAGAAGCATTTAAAGTTGTACCTCAAGAGTATATAAAGGGGAGAGAAATTAATTATCTCTGTTTTGTGCATATATTGGTGATTATTCAGATATTTCCTGTGATATAATTAGGGTAGTTACTTTTTGGGAAAGATTATGAGAGAACTCAATATTCAAAAGTAAGTATTATGTCTTATTCTAAGATCAAAGATGTTATAATTTTCATCACTTCTCTTTTGTAACATCCTTGAGAAAATTTCCCTTCATTATTGCATAAAATCAGGGTCTTGTTGATTTTACCTTATTAATGGTTTAACTCTAAAATACCTCCTTGTATTACCTGTCACCCACAAATAATTGTATAAATATCATTTAAAATAATCATTTATTAGAAAAATAAAGTCTTTTTAGAATATTTTTTTTAAAAAAGAGTGTATAAAGGGGGAGTTCTCGGGTGGTCTAGTGGTTAGGACTCAGAGCGTTCACTGCCATAGCCCGGGTTCAATCCCTAGTCTAGAAACTGAGATCCCGTGCCAACCTGCTGCATGCACAGCCAAAAATTAAGAAAAAATAAAAAAGAGTATATAAGGTTTCGAAAGTATCTGGTGCATAGGAAACGTTCCTTAAGTGTTGGCTTCTTATTACCGTTGTTATTATTGTTTTATCATTTGATGTTTCTTAACAACATAGCTTGGTGTTTCACCGGATCAAGGGTAATAAATAAGGAACTGAAGCTCAGAGGGGTCAGAGCCCAAGGGTCTCATGGCTCCTAAGAGACCTGGCAGGGATTTTGAGCCTAGCTCCACACCTGGTACCACCACCACCCTTCCCCCCCGTTTCCCAGGGCTGGCGCCCCGAGCTTCCTGCTTGGGCCATGTGCTAATGTCGCCCTAAGCCGGCCCACTTTCTCCAAGCCCAGCTGGTCCCTTTCTCCACAGATGCTCAGAAGTGTGAGCTGATCTGCCAGTCAGAGGACACAGGGGAGGTGGTCTTCATGAACCAGGTGGTCCACGACGGGACACGCTGCAGCTACCGGGACCCGTACAGTGTCTGCGCCCGTGGCGAGTGTGTGGTAGGTGCCCCTTTGTCTGCTCCCTAGGAAGATAAGCATCGTCTCACCTTCCCCACCATGACCCCCCTTGGCCCTCCGTGTGACCCTGGGCTGCTGGAAAGGGGTTATGGCCCAGGCCCATTCAGAGGGAGAGGCATGGCCGGGTTTAAGACCTTGCCATGTCACACAGCGAATTTGTAACAGCCCTGTCCAGGAATGCCTCTTGGGCTAGGGTTCTCTCATATCTGGGGCCTGGGGACCAGGGAGGGAGCCCGGGGCTGCTGGCCTGGCAGGGGGGTGGGGTGGCATGGAAGCCTCCTCCCAATGATCCCATCTCTGCCTTCAGCCCGTCGGCTGTGACAAGGAGGTGGGGTCCATGAAGACAGATGACAAGTGTGGGGTCTGTGGTGGTGACAACTCCCACTGCAGGACTGTGAAGGGGACCCTGGGCAAGGCCTCCAAGCAGGCAGGTGAGCAGACTCGGGCTGGGGGAATAAGCAGGGGGCGCTGGGGTTCTGGCCCAGCCAGGGTCCCTAGAGCCTGAGCCAGCCCTTTGATGAGCCCTCCCTCCTTGAGCCAGTTACAGTCCAGGGTGGGGAGGGGGGCCCTGGAGCCTGTCTCAGACCTTCCCAGGCTGCCCCTGGCTGTGGTCCCCTCATCTTCCAGGTATGCTGCACCTGCGCTTGGGCCCAGGCACTCAGAAGCCCTTCCTACCCAGCACTGTGTTGTCACAGGAGCTCAGCCGTCTCTCTGCCCGGGGGCTCTTAGTGGGAGTGAGAAGTCAGAGAGGTCTGAAGATGTGGCCCAAACTGGACTGGTCTTCCTTTCCACTCTCTTCTCTCACTTTTTAAAAAACTATGGTGCTTCCTCCTTTGAATTCCTGGTACTTTTGAGTTCCTTGACTTCCTTCCTCACCTCCAAACTGGCCACACTTGCTGTTGAAAAGGACCACATTTTAGTCCTTTATACTTTAGTATGAACTAGATTCATTTCCCTTTTGGGAATGTTTCAGTTTTGCCTCATCTCGCCTTTCCCTCTTGTTGGGGGGAAGTTCGTAGCTCTGAGAAAGGTGTCTTTAGGCCTTAGACTGAGAGGACCATGGGACCCCCCATGCTGGATCTTCATGGCCTATTTCTTTTAAATCCCTGTAGTGGCTTAAAGTGTAGGAGGAAGGGGGTGGGTAGGGAAAGTCGGGAGAAAAGAAGGTCAAGAAAGTGGGAAATAGGGAGTTCCTGCTGTTACGAAACCAACTAATATCCATGAGGTTGCATGTTCGATCCTTGGCCTCGCTCAGTGGGTTAAAGATCTGGCATTGCCGTGAGCTGTGGTGTAGGTCACAGATGTGGCTCGGATCTGGCATTGCTATGGCTGTGGTGTAGACTGGCGGCTACAGCTCTAATTTGACCCCTACCCTGGGAACTTCCATATGCTGTGGGTGTGGCCCCAAAAAGACATAAAAAGAAAAAAGAAAAGAAAGCAGGAAATAGAAGTTCTTGCTGTGGCACAGTGGGTTAAGAATCCAACTGCAGTGGCTTGGGTCACTGTGAAGGTGAAGGTTCACTCCCTGGCCCAGAGCAGTGGATTAAAGGATCTGATGTAGGTCACTGCAGCTCAGATTGAATCCCTGGCCCAGGAACTTCCATATGTTGCAGGTGTGGCCATAAAATTTGTTTTAAAAAGAAAAAGAAAAGGAAGTGGGAAATAATAGCAACTAACACACACACAGAGCCCTATGGTATTTATAGAGCATTTTAAACGGTACAAACTCTGATCCTCTCAGTACTTTGTAGAGAAGGGCCCATCCCTATTTTACAGATAAAGAGACTGAGGTTCCTGGGTACCTGTGGGGAAGGGGTGGTGATGGGGGATGCTGGGCAGTGGGGCCACCAGCTCAGGGTGCTCATGGTTTTTCTGGATTCTCCTCTGTGGCAGGAGCTCTCAAGCTGGTGCAGATCCCAGCAGGTGCCAGGCACATCCAGATCGAGGAGCTGGAGAAGGTTCCCCACCACATTGGTGAGTGTGCCAGGGTGCTCAGTGAGGGGCAGCCTGCCCTCAGGTGTGGGGGACCTGGGAGGCAGAGACCGGATTTGAATGCAGGAGACAGTTCACAAATTTGACTAATAGGAGAGAACCCTTTTTTACTGATTGATTTTTACTTATGTTGAAATGGCAAGCTGATTCATGGTTCAAATTTCAGAAGCTATGAAAGGGGATCCAGTGAAGCACTCCCCCCACCCCCCCCACACACCTCCAGCCTCCAGGAGCAGTTTCCTTCCCAGGGGCAACCACTGTTAATATCTTGTCCACCTAGGTACCTTTTAAAGGTAAACTGTTTTCAGATAATGCGTTAGTTCATGTTTGCTGTCTGACATACCACCCCCAGACTTAGCCTTTTCACATAACAAGTGTCTGTTAGTTCACGGCTCTGTGGGCCATCAGTCTGGGCTGGGCTCAGCTAGGTGCCTCTTGTTCCCATCTGCCTGGCTCACTCGTGCAAATACAGTCAGCTCGTGGATCTCTGGGGACCTGCTTAGTACTGGCTGTCAGCTGGGGTCATGGGAATGACAGGGTCCTGTCCCCAGCTGGAAGTTCCCAGGGATCGAATTGGAGCTCAGCTGCTGGCCTATGCCACAGCCACAGCCACAGTAGCAGGCGATCCAAGCTGCATCAGCAACCCACACTACAGCTCATGGTAACGCTTCATCCTTAACCCACTGAGCGAGGCTAGGGATTGAGCCTGCATCCTCATGGTTCCCAGTTGGATTTATTAACCACTGCGCTATGGAGGGAACTCCCTCAAAACAGAGTCTTGATGGGAAATGTGGTAGATTGCAGCACAGAGAGGTGAACCCACAGGAATAGGAGGAAACCCCAGCCATTTTTGTGGTTGGCCACATGGACCCTCCAGTCATTGTTTTTATAATGATGCTTAGTAGCATCTCTAAGCCAGCCTCCTACCCTTTATAGCATAGCAGTTGTACAGCTAGAAATCTAAGATGTGGAGTTCCCATCGTGGCACAGTGGTTAATGAACCCGACTAGGAACCATGAGGTTGTGGGTTCGATCCCTGGCCTTGCTCAGTGGGTTAAGGATCCGGCGTTGCTGTAAGCTGTGGTGTAGGTTGCAGATGCATCTCAGATCCCGCGTTGCTGTGGCTCTGGCATAGGCTGGCGGCTACAGTTCCGATTAGACCCCTAGCCTGGGAACCTCCATATGCCACAGGAGCGGCCCTAGAAAAAGGAAAAAAGACCAAAAAAAAAAAGCTAAGATGTGAAAAATTAGAGCCCCCAAATCAATCAACAAAATTCTTTTTTAACATGTAGTGAGATATTTGAATTTGTATGGTATTGAGCATATCTTCAGATATTCATATTTATCTTTTTCTTATATAAATATTTTGTCCCTGTTTCTACTAGGTTGTTTTGCTTCCTTTATTGACTTCTACAATTAAATAGTAAGGTTTTTTGGTATGTTGGAAATATTACTTCCAAACTGTCATTTTTCTTCTAAGTGGGTCTGTGTGTGTGTATATAACACCGTTGTGTCAAGTTCCTGTTGTGGCTCAGTGGAAATGAACCTGACTAGTATCCATGAGGACGAAGGTTCCATCCCTGGCCTTGCTCAGTGGGTTAAGGATCTGGCGTTGCCATGAGCTGTGGTGTAGGCTGGCAGCTACAGCTGATTCGACCCCTAGCCTGAGAACCTCCATGTGCCATGGGTGTGGCCCTAAAAAGGCTGAAAACAAAAAACAAAAAACAAAAAAAACCCACAATTGTATCAACCTTTTCCTTTGTGAACTTTGGCATGTCATGCCTAAGTTAAATGCTCCCAAATCAATGTCCTAAAAATGATTCCTTGTATTATTTCTCAGTAATCTTTTGGGGTGCATGCATGGCAGGAATAAGGTTCTCAGGCCAGGTATCAAACCCATGCCACAGCAGCAACAATGCAGAATACTTAACCTGCTGAGCCACACACAGGAACTCTAGGTTCTCAGTATTTTTATAGTTCCTTCAAAATGTATAACTAATTTTTCGTAATATTATTTATTAGAGCCCATCCTTTCCCCAGTGATTTGAATTGCTGTTAGTTAACAAAATTCAAATTAAGAACATAAATGTAATGGAGATTTTTGTGTGTTTGTTTGCTTTGTACTGCTTTTGCTGAAACTAAATTGGCTGTCAAAAAATGGACATGTCCATGGAGTCCCATCGTGGCGCAGTGGTTAATGAATCCGACTAGGAACCATGAGCTTGCGGGTTCGATCCCTGGCCTTGCTCAGTGGGTTAGGATCCTGCATTGCTGTGGCTGTGGTGTAGGCTGGCGGCTACAGCTGATTAGACCCCTAACCTGGGAACCTCCATATGCCGTGGGTGCGGCCCTAGAAAAGGCCAAAAAAAAAAAAAAAAAAAGGAATAGGCAAATCCATGGAGACAGAAAGTAGCTTAATGGTTGTTGAGGGCTGGTGGGAGGGGATATGGTGAGTGCAAATGGGTCTCAGATTTCTTTTGGGGGCTGATGAAAGTGTTCTGAAGTTAGATAATTGTGATGATTGCATAATCACTGAATTGCACACTTTGAAAGGTGGCACTGTATGGTATATGAATTATATGTCAATTAAAAACACACAGGCATGGCTTGGATCAAGCTCCTGGTGAGCAGATGGGCAGAAGGCTGCCGCCCACATGCTGGGCAGTGGCCGGTTCTCTGGTACTTGTATGTGTTCAGATCCTTTACAGAGGGCGTGTGGGCTGAGATGTCACTGGCACGTCCTAGAGGCCCCTCTTACCTACTATGCCTACCAAGTCACACTGCTTGTCACTGGCTTGTCATAAAAATGAACACAAAATATAACATCGCTGGGCAAGTTCATATATTACTGAAATGCTGACAAGCATTAGATTATTATGAAAACAATACAAAACACTGGAGAACTTGGACTCTCTGGGAAGTACACCTACATTAGCACAGCTAGAAAAATCCCCAGCACTCTCTGGAGGGCACCTGAGTGCAAACCCAATAGGCACAAGGCACAAGAGGAAACTGAGGCCCCACGTGGGTTGTGGGCGGGCCCTGTGTGCAGCCTCATTCACACCTGGGTTGAGCTGGTCTGGGGCTGGATCTCCCATCTCCCGGCCTCAGGCCCCTGCCAGCCTCACCCATCGGCACCAGGAGTGTGAGCTTGGCACCCCACTGCCCACTTTGCCTGACTGGCTCTGGGGAACTGAGCTCAGGGGCCGGGAGAGACAGGGGCTCAAGGAGAGAAGGTCATTTACTCTGGAAGAGGGTGGTGCTTACAGACCCTCCTCCTGCTGCACCCTAAGGCCGCCTGGGCCCGCGCCTTCCTGTCCCCCATCTCCAGAAGACTAGCTCCTGGGGAGCACCCCTTGGAGGCTGCAGATGGGCCTCCATGGAGGTTGGGGAAGAGGCTGCTGGCCCTGGCGACAGGCTCAGGGCGGGCACACTCGCTGTGTTAGAGCTCTCCAGGATCTTGGGTGGGGAGGGAAGCAGAACTGAGACCTATTGTTGGCACAGGGTGTCTGGTGACATGCATGTAAGATCCACAGCGGCCCTGGTGTAAATGTACTGTGTGTGTGTGTGTGTGTGTGTGTATCTGCCTGACATAGGGTCTGTGCCCTCTGGACAAGTCCAGGACAGGAGGTGGTCTTGGCAGTGAAAGCCAAAGCCCTGTCCAAACATGTTAGGCAATCCTGGAATTTGGGGACATGGACTCTGAAAGGAAGTGAAGGGGAGAGAAGCCATGCTGTTAACATCCCCTGTGTGCAGGGCCTTGAGCCATCACTCTTCATTTGCCATCTTGCTGAAGCCTCACGGCAGCCCACAGAGACTCTTGTTATCCCATTTTGCCTTTGAGGAAACTGAGGAGCCTCTGATCCCCCATCTAGATTAATAATCACCAACCCCAGGATGCGTGTAAGGGTCCCACCAAGGCAGTCAGCAGAGTGACCAGTAGGTCATGTGGCTCTTGCCCTCCATCCTTAGCTCTTGTGTTACACCCGGTGGGGACACGCCCGGGCTCTGGAACTTTGCCCTCCCACCCTGGTTGGGGGCCCAGGCCCCAGGGAGCAGCCCCTCCCGGATCCCTGATGCTTCCAGGGCGAATAAGGCTGTGACTCTGAGGCCTTTGCTGGGGGGTCTGCAGGTACACACTCCTGCCCACTGGCAACCGGCGCCTTTCAGTGACACTATGAATTACTCACTGATGGAGGGTTTAAGGGCTAAAAATTCACAGATATTTCTTATACTCCCACTCTGTGCCAGGCCTTGTGCTGGGCCAAAGACACCGAGATGGAGGAGCTACACTGACAGGCTGTGGGAGAGACAGGGTGTCTATAATCACAACAGTGCTAAAAGGCAGGCAGTGTTTTGATGACAGTAAAAGTGCCACCTGCATGCCATGCACTGTCTGGTTCCTTACATATATGAACCCCTTTAATTCTCCCAAGAGCCGCATGGCAGGGTAGGTGGGCATAGGGTACTGCGATTATCCTCATGGGGCAGTAGCCCCATGAGCTAGGTATAATTATCATTCCCATTTTACAGATGGTGAAACTGAGGCAGCACAGGTAGGCTAAATAGCTTTGCCAGACCAATCTGACTCTAGAGACTGTAGTCTTAGCCTCTATGTTCTGCTATAAAAGTTGTAGGGAGACCAATCCCTGAGGACCGGACAATCAAAGAAGGCTTCCTGGAGGAGGGGAGAATTGTGCCGAGCCATAAATATGGTTGGAGATGAGTCAGGCAGGAAGATGGGGAGAGGAATGGTCCAGGAATGGAGCCAGGCTGCAGGGAGGAGGGGGATGATCCACCCTTCTGGGCAAAGGCTCAGGTGGGAAGGAGCGACAGGTGGGCAGGGAGCCCCGAGGGGCCCACTGGGACGGCCTTGAAGCCCCCAAGGTGTGGCTCGTGCTCCTGTGGAGAGGAATAGAAATCTGTGCGACCCTCTTCCCATGGCCAGCGGTGAAGAACCAGGTCACAGGCAGCTTCATCCTCAACCCCAAGGGCAAGGAAGCCACGAGCCGGACCTTCACTGCAATGGGCCTGGAATGGGAGTACGCGGTGGAGGACGCCAAGGAGAGTCTCAAGACCAGCGGGCCCCTGCCCGAAGCCATTGCCGTCCTGGTGAGTCCCGACCCTGCACGGTGGCTCCTGCCCAGCCACTGCTACCCCAGCCCGGTGCTACAGCTTACTGTCTCTGCTGCCCAGCCAGCACAGGCTGGTGGAAATCCTTCTGGCCCCCATGCTTCAAGGCTGGCAGGATGACAAGTGAGGAGGGAAAAATAAATGGTTGTCTCACTGTCCCATCAGAGACGCCACACACAGGGAGTCTCTTCTCCCTAATTCGAGGTCAGAAATGGGGCCCAGGAGGAGCTGGAGGGACCTGGCTTGTTTACCGCTCTGGTTCTACCATCATCCAGTGTCCATGTGCATTATGGCATTACCAGCAGGTGTGTCCAGGAGCAGCTTCCTGTGGCCCAGGGGTGCTGTTTGGCACTACAGCCGCCTGAGAGGGGGATGGGGCCACTGTCCTAGCCGGGGCCCACCTATGCCCACACCCCTTCTTCTTAGACCATAGACAGGGGTTGGTAACCCAGGACCCCAGACCAGCAGGGGCTCTGTTGGCCTTGGCTGGTGGCAGGGAGACCTGGGACAGGTTGTGGTGCTACCCTCACTAGTCAGGGAGCTCCTGGAGGGCAGCATGTGAAGCCTGTTGCTGTTGGCCTATTAATTCAAGTCAACATGTGCTTTCTGTTCACCTTGTATTTATTGCCCACCCATATACCCATACCAGTTAATTTTCAACCAGGGTGCCAAGACTATTTGATGAGAAAAGAAAAAAAAATCTCTTCAACTAATGGTGCTGGGGCAACTGGATATCCACCTGTGAAAGAATGAAGTTGAACCCCTGCCTCACACCATATGCAAAAATCAGCTCAAAAATAGATCAAAGCCTCAAGTAACAAGAAGAGCTAAAACCCTAGAACTCTTGGGGAAAATAGAGGGATACAGCTCATGACCATGACCTTGGATTCATAGATATGATACCAAAAGCATGAGCAACAAATGAAAAAAAAAAAGAGAGAGAGAGATAAATTGGTCTTCATGGCAATTGAAAGCTCTTATCTATCAAAAGATTTTCAAGAAAGTGAGATCACCTGAATGGAATGGGAGAAAATACTTGCAATCATATATGTGATAAGAATCTCTATTGCAGACCATCTTCTAGAGTCAGGCAGTGCGAATGCGCTGGTGAGCAGGACAGACCAACAGACATGGGTCCTGCCCTTGCTGGAGCTTAGGTCTGTGGAAGGGAGAATCACCAATGAGCACACAGGCTGTTCCCAGGCCTGGAACACAGGAGGTGCTTAGCCTGAGTTTGCCGTGTGGCTACTGGGCTGTATGGCCTCCCCGGGCCACACTCATGCTGTCCCCCTCCTGGCTTTCACTGGTTCTGCTTCTGACCCCACCTCCTCCCCTTTGACCCCTCCTCCCCATCCCCCTAGCTGGCTTTGCTTCTCTGCCCTCCCGTCCTGTGCCACCTCCTCCGTCTGCCCTCAGGTGCTCCCCCCAGCCGAGGGTGGCCCCCGCAGCAGCCTGGCCTACAAATACATCATCCATGAGGACTTGCTGCCCCTTATCGGGAGCAACAACGTGCTCCTGGAGGAGACGGACACCTACGAGTGGGCGCTCAAGAGCTGGGCGCCCTGCACCAAGGCCTGCGGAGGAGGTAGTGCCCGCCCGACCACGTGGCCGCCTTGTGGGGGCAGCCCAGGGCCTCTTGGAAAGGGAGCAGCAGGGGTCAGGGGCCTGACATTGTCTCCTCTTGACACGTCCCCAGCTTGTGCCTCAGTTTCTCCTCGAAGGTCTCTGGGGGTGTGGCAGCCTGGGCAGGGCCTTGGGGAGGGGCGGGGGGTGCGAGCCGTATGGGGCAGGGCCTCTGCCCTGGAAGCTCCCCAGCTGTGCAGAGAGGCAGCACCATATACCGGGGACCTTGAGACAGGCTGGTTGAGAAAGGCTTCTTCAGTAGGTCACTTGGGCCGGAGGAAGTGCAGAGGCTCAGAAGGAGTGGGATTGGCTCCGGGCTCCCCAGAGCTCACCAGTGTCTTTGAGGCTCTGGGCAGGGTGGGGGCGGCTGATGGGACCGAGCCCCTACAGCAGGCTGCCCTCCCTTCAGGCATCCAGTTCACCAAGTATGGCTGCCGGCGCCGGCGAGACCACCACATGGTCCAGCGGCACCTCTGCGATCACAGGAAGAGGCCCAAGCCCATCCGTCGGCGCTGCAACCAGCAGCCGTGTGCCCAGCCTGTGTGAGTACTTCACGGGAGGGACCAGGGGGGCTGACCACAGACCCTCCCTCAATCTTGACCTCAGAATGGGGCTGCAGTTCCTCCAGCACTGGAGCTGGAGACCCATGGCCCCTGCAGTAGGACCCTGAGCTGAGAGCAGCCCACCTGCCTGACTCTGCCCTGCAGCCCACCTGTCCTCCCTGCCCATCCACCCCCTATGGGGTTTCTGGAATCATTTCCACTCCCAAAAGGACGAAGAGGCTCCCTTTGTGCTGACCTCCCAGCATTCTTCTACAGATGGGGAAACTGAAGCCTAATTTGGGGACACAGATTTCCCTTAATGAGCCAGGAATTTCAGTGCTTCCAGGCCCCAGACCAGGACACTGTCCACCAGCTCCTCTCGGCCCAGACTTCTTGAGCTCAGGGCCACAGACTGGCCTGCCAGCCCCCAACCTGGTCTAGCTCCTGATGATTGGGATTTCCTGGCCAGAGGACACAGGCTCTCCTGAGCACAAGGTCGTGTTCATGGGTTCTCTGGATGGGGCTTCAGGGAGAGGAAAGAGCTGTGGCTTGTGGAGGATCGAGGTCTGGACTCTAAGCCTGTGGCAGAGCTGACCCAGCACCTCCTCAGCCCCAGCAGGCTTCCCCAGTGGCCCCAGGCAGGGCCGAGGGTAGCTGGCCAATAAGAAACCGCAGAGAGCCAAGTCCCTCCTTCTGCCTCCCCAGCTGTCCTCCCAGGATTGTGGAGGTAGAGGTGGATTCCGAGGGCGGATTCCAACTCTCCCTGGCTGACCCACAGCAGCTCTGCTCCCTCAGGCTGGGGGGACCTCAAGGCCAGGGCGGGAGCTGGTGACCAGGGCCAGAGCCTGATGTGGCCTCCCTGTGCCTGGCTCAGGCCACAATCCCCAGCCCCCTGGCCCTCCATGCTTCTCTTTTACGTCTCACTTTGCACTGATTCAGGCCACTTTCCCCACAAACATCTGTAGTCACAGAGCCTGTGAGGCTAACTCCGCCGTGCCCCCCAGCAGATCACCCCACCCCACTTGTCTCCTCATCTGTAAAATGCCAAATGAAGTTTGGGGGCTTTTTGTTTTATTTTTTTAAAGGAAGAGCTTGGCTGAAAGCCCTGGCTTACTAAATGATGCCTCAGGAAACAGATGGGAGTGGGAGTTGAGGGCTGCCCCTCCCCCCCTCCCCACCAGAGCAGTTTTGCTTTTGTCCAACTCATCCAGTGGGTTTGAGCAGCTGGAAGTTGCTCATGGTTAAAAGATGCTTAGGAATTCCCATTGTGGCTCAGTGGTTAACGAACCTGACTAGCATCCATGAAGACGTGGGTTCAATCCCTGCCCTCGCTCAGTGGGTTAAGGATCTAGTGTTGCTGTGAGGCTGTGGTGTAGGTCGCAGACACGGCTCAGATCCTGAGTTCCTGTGGCTGTGGTGTACACTGGCAGCTACAGCTCTGATTCGACCCCTAGCCTGGGAACCTCCATATGCCCCATGTGTGGCTCTAAAAAAGATGAAAGACAAAAAAATAAAAGATGCTTGGAGACCAGCAGCTTAGCTGATCAGCAATGAAGCTCCATAGGCACCAGTGATACTAATGGTGCCTGCTTTTATGACATGCCTACTGCATGTCATGCACTCTGCCATGTGCGGTACATATACAAGTCCCTTAACTGTCCCAAGAGCCCCACGGAGTAGCTTCTACTCTGCAAGCCCTGATTTTCAGGTTTTGTGCTCTGCTGAATCTCAGTACCTAGGACATGGTAGACACTCAAATATTTATGAAGTATTGAAAAATCCTGCCGTAAAGATGAGGTAACTGAAGCTTCGAGGGGTTGATAGCTTACCCAAGGACGTATAGGGTGCCTGGATTTAAATATTCATTAGAGGAGTTCCCGTTGTGGTGCAGCAGAAACAAATCCGACTAGGAACCATGAGGTTCCGGGTTCGATCCCTGGCCTCGCTCAGTGGGTTAAGGATCCAGCGTTGCTGTGAGTTGTGGTTCAGGTCATAGACACAGCTCAGATCCCGAGTTGCTGTGGCCCTGGCTAAGCCGGCGGCTACAGCTCTGATTGGACCCCTAGCCTGGGAACCTCCATATGCCACCAGTGAGGCCCTAAAAAGGCAGAAAAGACAAAAAATAAAAATAAAAAATAAAAATAAATAAATATGCATTAGACCTATTTTTCAGATGAGGAAATGGAGGAGAGAATAAGTGACCTCCCTAAGGTCACACAGCCTGACAGCTGCAGAGTCAGGTGGATGGTTGGCTCACTCCGCAAGCATTCTGAAGCCCAAACCCTCTCTCGGCTCCTGCCTTCGGTGGCTCAGGGGGTGGAAGTGGCCCTGGGAAGAGGTGTCCCCATAGTCCCCCCACCTGGCCCCATCTTTTGCCCTATCTGTCTCCAGGTGGGTGACGGAGGAGTGGGGCACCTGCAGCCGGAGCTGTGGGAAGCTGGGAGTGCAGACCCGGGGCGTGCAGTGCCTGCTGCCCCTCTCCAACGGTACCCACAAGGCCATGCCAGCCAAGGCCTGCCCTGGGGACCGGCCTGAGGCCCGTCGGCCCTGCTTCCGTGTGCCTTGTCCAGTCCAGTGGCGGACAGGAGCCTGGTCCCAGGTGAGTTGTCATCAGAGGATGGGAGGGACTGGCCCAACAGTCACCTCCTCTGGAAAGTCAAGGACGAGGTGGGTCTGGGTCGGGGAGCTGTGGAGAGATCTGGTGCTCCTTGCAAGTGGAGAATTTCTGGCTTAATTTCTCTCCCCACATCTGATCTGATTTTTCTCAAAACCAAGTCCAGCAGCTCCTGTGTATGCTGGCCATGGCTCTGGGCTCAGCCTTTATATTCATTCACTTTCTGCTTTGACCTTCACTCAGAGCTAGGAGACATGGGCTAACAGCCCCGTGTTACAGACGAGCAAACTGAAGTACATTCTTGCATTCAAGAAATATTTACTGAGTGCCAGCTGCATTCCAGGCACACTGTACTAAGAATGTCTGGAACCCATCACCAACCAGACTGACCTGATTCTTATCCTCGGGGTGCTTATAGTCCCGTGAGGGGAACGTAAGAGACAAGTACAAATGACAGTAGCATTTCCAGCTTGCACTTGGAGCTGAGCAGAAGTAAACAGGGTAACATATCAGGGAGGGCCTCTCTGAGGAGGTGACATTTGTGCTGAGACCCGAGGGTGTGAGCCATAGGAAGAGCCTGAGGCAGGGCCAACCTTACCATGTTCCAGAAACTGAAAAGACAGTGGGACTCAAGCTTAATGAGAGGTACAGGGGCTACTGGCTGCCTTTGGAGAGGCGGGCATAAGCCAAATCCTGCAGGGCTTTTTGAGAGGTTAGAGTTATTCTAAGAGCGGTGGGAAGCTTAAAAAAGTTTCAGTTTTAAAGATCACTCTGGCAGCTCTGCAGAAAGTTCATTGTTAGGAGGCCAGGGGAGAAAGGGGGAAACAGTGCAAAGGCTGTGGAATAGCTCAGGGGCCACAGGGAAGTTTTTTCATGTCTTGGGTTTTCTTTTAAAAATTCAGTGAATTTGAACCGTGAGGATATCATGTAGGTAAAATAAGCCAGATGCAAAATGACAACTACTGTATGTTTCCACTTATGTGAGGAACCTAGAAAAGTCAAATTCATAGAGACAGAAAGTAGAAGGGTGGTTGCCAGGGGGTGGAGGGTTAGTATTTAATGGGCACAGAGTTGTTCTCGTCGTGGCGCAGCGGAAATGAATCTGACTAGAAACCATGAGGTTGTGGGTTCCATCCTTGGCCTCACTGAGTGGGTTAAGAATCGGCGTTACCGTGATCTGTGGTGTAGATCGCAGATGGGGCTCAGACCTGACGTGGCTGTGGCTGTGGTGTAGGCCGGCCGCTACAGCTCTGGTTGGACCTCTAGCCTGGGAACTTCCATATGCCATGGATGTGGCTCTAAAAAGACAAAAGGCAAAAAATAAAAAAAATTAGTAAATAAAAAAGTAATGGGCACAGAATTTCAGTTTGGGGAGAAAAAACAGTTCTGGAGGTGGACGGTAGCAATGGCTGCACAATAATAGGACTGTGTTTAATGCCACTGAACTGGACACTTAAAAATGGTTCCAGTGGTCAATTTTATGATCTATGTATTTTATCACAATTTTTTTTTGTCTTTTTGCCTTTTTCTAGGGCTGCACCTGCGGTATATGGAGGTTCCCAGGCTAGGGGTCGAATCGGAGCTGTAGCCGCCGGCCGACGCCAGAGCCACAGCAACAACGTGGGATCCGAGCCGTGTCTGCAACCTACACCACAGCTCACGGCAATGCCGGATCCCTAACCCACTGAGCGAGGCCAGGGACCGAACCCGCAACCTCATGGTTCCTAGTCGGATTTGTTAACCACTGTGTCACGACGGGAACTTCTATCACAATTTTTAAAATTTCGTTTCATCATGGAGATAAGCACAATGATACTTGTTGGAATAGAAAAATACCAGGAAATAATTATCCATCTGTAGGAAATTGGACCAACAAACACCTCCCCACCTCCCGCGCCATGGTCTGTTCATGTAATGAAACGTTATACAGCGAGAAAAATGAATAAGCTTGAACTGTACTTAATATAGATAAACCTCAGAAAAATAGGTGAGAAAAAGCATTGAAGTATGAAGAAAAAGATCATTTCCAAAGGGGACTACCATTTACTTAAGTTTTAAAAGGCACGCCACAATATTTGAAAATATGCCAGGATGCTGACTTATTAAAATTGCCAGTGCCGGTATTTGAATAGGTGTTCACGACCAACTTCGTCATATTTTTCTGTGGGCTTGAAGTATTGCATAACACAGACTTAAATAACTAAAAATCCCCACACAAGCCATGCCCATTTTAGCTTCTTCTCCAAAATATATAGCTTTATCTGTTTGAATATACAACGGAAAGATTGCTGGGCCACAAAGGGCCCCTTCCATAAAACAGAGGTGACACCTAGTGGAAGAGAGTTGTCCCCGTAAAGCTGGCCAAGCACTCAGGAGCTCTTGTTGGTAATTATTCCTCCTGGGAAGATGAGCCATCGTTGTCCCATGGTTCTGTGTGGCCTGTGGCCCTTGCATCTCCCTGGGTTGTCGCCCACCCCAGTATGAGCAGTAGACCTCGGCACGTTCTGCCCATCCATGGTCAGTGCCTACAAAACCCAGTGACCTGGGCACGCAGGCAGCTTTGCTCTCCCCAAAGCCCACCCCTGTTTGTCAGAGTATGGAAGGCCAGGGTGTGGCAGCCACACCTGTCCCTCGTGGGGGAGAGGACACTTTTGAGCATGCCTCTGCAAGCCGAACGTCACCAGGTCAGTGAATGTCAAAGCTAAAGGGTTGCACGGTGACCTGGCCATCCTGCTCTCTCAGTTTAGCAGGTGTCGCAATCTGGGTGCCCACCTCTCATTAACAAGGTACCATCGAGGTCATGGATCTGCTCCAGGTCCCTCGGGCTGGTGGATGGTAAGAGGGAGCTCGGCAAATACATAAAATATTTCGTCCCACAGGCTCTCTGCAGATGGTGGGAAGGTTCAAGGGGTTCTAAGATGAGGGCAATGACTATTCCCCACCAGGCACAAGGGAATTTGACAATTGCTGTGCTGTCCTGGAGAGGCTGTTTGGAGCAGTCCTTGCATGTCCCTCTGGTCAGGCAGAGACGTGGCACCCTCCTCTGTGCCCTTTCCATCCAGGGCACTAGCTGGGCTTTGAGCTCACTGCCTCTTCCTCTGTCTCTCCCCCTACCCCTTGCTGGCCGCTGTGCCTGGCCTGGCCCTGGCCTTCCCACGGCAGTGCTCTGTCACCTGCGGAGAGGGCATCCAGCAGCGGCAGGTGGTATGCCGGACCAGCGCCAACAGCCTGGGGCAGTGTGAGGGGGACAAGCCAGACACCGTCCAGGTCTGCAGCCTGCCCGCCTGCGAAGGTGAGTAGAATAGGATGGGGATCCGGCCCAGCTCCTCTGGCTTAGACCTGAGACCCAGCCTGGCTTGCTTCCTGGCCCCCTAGAAATCCCAAATACTAGAGCTGCTTCTCTCCCTCACAGGACAGCTCCAGAACTCCACAGTGAGGGCTGACGACCCAGAACTCGTGACCCCAGAGGAGCAATGGGTGCCACCATCTGAGCCCCTAGATCCCATTAACAGGATATCATCAAGTAAGTGTATCTCTGGACCCCACCCCGTCCCCAACCTTCAGCGTTCGTGGCATCACCAGCATGGGCCACGCGGTGGAACAGACCCAGCTTCCAGCCCATCCATGTGACCTCGGCCTCCTGGAGCTTGGGATCCCTCAGCTGTGAGGTGGGGATGATGCTTGTATTGGTCCATGATACCTTATCTATGGTTCCAAAATATCGAAGGCTGCGAGTGCTTCCCTAAATTTGGTGCAAACGTGTTGGGCAGCAAAATCTGCCCAGAACTCACAAGAGATGAGTTTTTCTTTTGCTCCAGAACCATTGCCATTTGGTTACAAGGTGACCTCCCAGTCTACACTGGGGACATTACACACTATGCAGACACTGACTATCTAACTTCAAAAGTTCTGAATTATTAATCTCATCTGGTTCCAAGATTTTTGGATACGCCATTGTAGTTCTGAGCTGTCTTTAGAGGGCCACCAGTTAGATGAGAATACTTATGCACTCCTGCCTAGTTGTCAGCGAACAACAACAAAATTGTAGCAATGATTTCTCTGCCTCACTTGACCCCCTCATCTTTCCATCTATTCACCCATCCATCCATCCATCCATTAGTAAATATTAACTGAGCACCTGCTATGTGCCAGGCTCTATGTTCCGTGCTTCCTCCCTATGTTCCTTCTTTCTTTCCCTTCCCAAGGACCAGGTCTGACCAGGTGAGTAGGTGAGTAGCAGACCCTAATTCCTAGTTAGAGGACCCATTGGCTGTGTGACCTTGTACAAATCCCTGAACCTCCCAGAGCTCATCTGTAAAATAAAAGTGTCTGACTAGATGTCCTTGGAGGGTCTTCTGGCTCCACTCTTGCTGCTCTGCCCCTGTGCTGAGGCTCCTGCTCTTTAAGCATCAGTTTCCTTTCCTCCTGGGAGCTGAGGGGAGCTCGGACTCTGGTCCTAGAATTCTGGCGCCACCTGGAGGCCACTGCCTTTCCATTTTCTCTCCTCTCCTCTCCTGCTCAGCTTTTCTTTTCTCTTTTTCTCCCTCTCCCCCACCGACTCCCTCTCCTTCTCCTCCTCCTGCTCTCTTTCCCTAGCAAAAATTAATAGAAAGCAAAGCTCCTGCCTTCACATTGTCTGGAGAGACCTACCTGAAGTTATCACAGAAATTCAAAAACATTCTTAGATGACATTTGAACTAAAGCGAGCAGAACCAGTACAGTGAGCGCCTCCTCTATGCCAGGAACTTTACAAATGCTATCTACAATTATAATATTGTTATTCACTGGTAAATGTCAGCATTATCCCCATTTTACAGGAGAAGGCACTGAGGGTTGGAGAATTTAAGTGACTTACCCAAGGCCTCTCAGAGCCTTGATTGGTACCTACGTCTGCTTGATCCCAAATTTGTTGGCAGAGGGCTTAATGCTCCAAAATGTGTGCTGACTGGTGGCAGGATGTTTAATCTGCATTTGCCTGGCCCTGGCCAGAATAGATACGATTCCTTTGGGTCGACTGGGAGGAGGCAAGCATTCGCATTTCATTTAGAGCAGGGTTCCCAAGCATCGCTGCCCTTGAGAATCACCCAACATCCCGGCCACACCCAGACCGCCCAGTCTCCCTGGGCGTGGGAAGTGGGCAGCTGCCATTGGTAAAACTCCCAGGTGATTCCAGTTTGCAGCCAAGTCTGATGACTAATGGTGTGGGGCTGTGGTCCTCAGTGTTCCCTGTGTGGAATCGCCTGGGAGGTTTTGTTACAACACAGATCCAGGCCTCACCCCCAGAGCTGCTGATTCAGTAGGTCTGGATGAGGGCTGAGAATTGGCATTTCCAGCAAGCTTCCAGGTGAGGCTGATGCTGCATGTGTGGGGACCCCACTTAGAGAACCACACCCCCGAAGATGTTTGTTCCTCTACCATATATAAGGGCTCTTACTCAGGCCAGTCTCTCCCGTCAGGCAGCCCTGTGATCCCCTCTGGGAAAAAGCTCTCTAGTAAGTCCAGACAGGGTGGAGGGCTGAGCGGGAGATGTCACCCAGTGGATGGGTGTCCTCATGCACCGGTCCTTGTGCTGTGTGTGCAGCGGAGCCCTGCGTGGGGGACAGGTCCATCTTCTGCCAGCCGGAACTGCTCCATCGCTACTGCTCCGTCCCCAGCCACCCCCGGCTGTGCTGTGAGTCCTGTACCAAGACGGCCTCAGACCCTGACGCAAGCCCACACCCTGGCCTGGTCTCACCGCCACCCTTCTCCGCTCCTGGGAGCCCCTTCCCAGGACCCAAGGCCCCTCCAGATGCTGCGGAGCCCACTCTGGGGCCAACGGAATCAGACGAACATCAGCGTGGCCGACCCACGCAGCTCCCAGGACCTCTGAGCACAAGCTCCCCGGTGACCCAGCGCAGCTTTGCTCTCCAGAAACTGAGTCCTACAGTATTCGGGGGCACTTCCCCTAGCACCCCCCAGGGACCATCTTGGGGCTGGACCGGGGCACCTACACCAGCCTCCGAAAACAAAGGGCAGCTCAGGGAAGACCCCAAGCATCCAGGCACCAGCCTGCCTGCCACCGCCCCGGTGACATGAGCCCGGCCTCGCCCATCCCGCCAGTCAAGTTTACACTCTGTGCTGCCCCCGGAGACCCCCCGCTGGAGGACGCACAGTGGGGCAGGGACGAGCACAGACTGCCTTTTAAATTATTTGTCTTCTTATTGTTCTAGTTGAGGCTGTGACCCTTTTCACTCCATGAAGTGGGTGTGTGAGGAAGAAAAAGATCAGGGAATCCCTAACCGGAAATACCTCAGCAAGCAGCCCAGGTGACTGACTCGGACCTTGGTGGGGTGGGGCTGGGGAGGGATGGTGCCCCTGTCTGTCTCTCCTGCCAGCACTGGGGACCAGGTAACACCATGCCCCTCACAGCCACCGGGGGTGCATGTGCTCTTGAGGCTCCCGCTGCAGGGCTGCGGTGGGTGGGAGGCAAGTTCCCCTCAGGCCCAGCCCTTCATCATGGGAGCTCCAGATAACTCCTCCAGCCAAAGCCAAGAAGCAGAGCCCAGCCTGCCTTTGCAGGCTGGAGGGCAGTGTCGGTGGCTACCTCTGCTGCTGCCGATGGCACTTCCTATTACTTTTGTTGCCTCCGGGTTACAGGCAGACCTCCCACCTCACCCCTGCCCATCCAAGAAGGGGGCTCTGGACACTCTGGAGCAGGTGTCCTTATTATCCAGGGGTTTCCCAACTGGTGCTAGACCCCCGGCTGGACCAGGAATGGCAACTCTTGTCATCACTCTGGGGCATGAAAGGAGCGCAGCCTGGAAGGCAGCTGTGGGGCACAGAGGAGGTTTGCATTCTCAGGCTCTGCCCCGTCAATCACGGCCCTCTACCAAGGGCCACCCCTGCTGGAGTCGGGGGTCTTCTCCTCCCACCTGGCTCAAGCTGGGCCAGAGGCTTGGGGTGCTGGGGTGGGGTTCAGGGGTGACCAGTCTCTTAAGGCTGAGGACCAGAGTCCACTCATGGCAAGTGCTCCAGAGCAGGACCTGAGCCTCTGCCCCATGCAGGGGTGGGGAGGAGACACAGGCCAGCAGTGCTGTGGCTTTAGCCACCCCCACATGACTTTCAAGGGCAGGTACCTTCCCTAGACCCCCTGGTTCTCAGGAAGCTGCCTGTTTCCCGGGATCTCTCCCAGGGGTCCTCACTCCGAGTCCTGCAGGGGGTCCCCAGATGCCTTAGCAGGCCATAGAGGTGCTTACCAGTTCATCCATCAGGCCATTCTGAGCCAGGCGAAAGGAATGGAAGCAGTGGGCCTTGGCCTGCAATGCCCTGGAGAATGGGGGCCCCAGGGGGCTCCCCAGGTGCCCTCTCCACCCCTACTGCCCCCCGCCCTAGGATGTTCGGGCACACACTGAACCATTCCTGTGCCACCTGGCCGGCCTGTGTTAAGTGCCTTTGCGATCCAGATCTTTACACTTTTATGTATTTATTAACATTGTCCTTGGTGTTCTGTTTTGGACCCCAGAATGTTGTGCCGCATTTTTCTTTTTCTCTCTGTTTTAGAGGAAAGGGACAGCGAAGCCAGAGCTCTATGTGCTGGGCTGGTAAGATGATTGGGGTTGGGGGTGGACCAGGAGGGCCTGGAGCCACAAGAAGCCTTGGCTCTCAGCCTCCCCCACTTCCACACCAGCCCCACTCTTCTGAGCATCAGCTCAGGGCGGAGAGGCAAGAATGGGGCTGGGGGCCTGGGGGCTCAGTTAGGCTCCTCTGACAAGTGCTGGGTGGCCTTGGGCAAGTCACCATCCAGAATTTGGTCTAAGGGGTGGAAGCCCCTGGGAGGCAGTTTGGGGGTCTGCATAGGGAAGGGTGTTATAGTATGAGCAGAGCTGTTCAAACATGCAGGGTGTGGCTTCCTTGGAAGGCAGTGAGTGCTTGTTCCCTGGACAAATCTATGGAGGACACAGATGCTGGAAAGGAGGCGGAGGGAATATGATGCATGTTATTGCGCAGGAGGGCTGACGTGAAAGGTGCCAGGTGACTTAAAACCACCAATCCACGCCTCACCCCTTGCCCATTGTCAGACATCCCTAATCCATTACCATACTCTTTCAATGAGTGTATCATAGGCCCCTCCGTGACATTTTTGGGACCCAAGACAAGGGCACAGAGACCCCCTCCAGGACCCCACGTACCTGCGTGTGTCTAGCCTTCAAGTCCAAGCTCCGTATACATCTCCATGCAAATAGCTTTCCCTTGGAAACTACCCTTTCTACTCACATGGGCCTAGGGGTGCATACTTGTCACACCTTAGGGGGGCTGACCTAGGGAGATGCTAGCACAAGCCCTAGAATTGCACTCTGGACTGTTTGGGCAGGGGCTTCTGTGGGCCAGGGTACCCAGAGCGTAGCCTACAAGGCCGGGGGGAGAGGGGGATCATGGGCCTCCGAGTGCAGTGTAGTCCTTACCGTGGTGGGTCGTATGGGCAGAGTGGGGGCCTCTAAGAGCCCCAGCGCCCTGTTTCTAATAGCAGTCCTTGCACATTTCATGGGAACATGTGAAGGCTTCCCCCAATCTTGCCCACAGCAGACATGGCCAATCCATCCCTGCATTCTCCCCCTGAGAGTCCTTCACCTAGTACTCCAGGAACTGACCTCGATCAGCTGCCATCATCAGGACAAGGAGCAGCAGTGTTAGGATCAGGAATTAAAAATTCTACACCATCAGGAGTTCCCGTCGTGGCGCAGTGGTTAACGAATCCAACTAGGAACCATGAGGTTGCGGGTTCGGTCCCTGCCCTTGCTCAGTGGGTTAACGATCCGGCGTTGCCGTGAGCTGTGGTGTAGGTTGCAGACGCGGCTCGGATCCCGCGTTGCTGTGGCTCTGGCGTAGGCCGGCGGCTACAGCTCTGATTTGACCCCTAGCCTGGGAACCTCCATATGCCGCGCGGGAGTGGCCCTAGAAATAGCAAAAAGACAAAAAAAAAAAAAAATGTACACCATTGGAACCTTTGTTCAGTCAACATTGGCAGAAGCTTAACATCTCAAAGCAGCACTGCAGCGCTCCAGTTGAGGCAGAGGGACCAAGCAGCCAGACCCAAGGAACCTCCACTGAGCTCTAGGGCCCTCTGCAGAGTCCAGTGCGGGGGCGAGACAGTGCTATGGAGCCTTTGGGCTTTAAGAGTCTGAGGGCCCCTGAGCCCTTCTGCTCATCTGAAAAGTGTTGGTGAAAGCATTCGCCTTGCCCACCTGTGAAAACAGGGTGGCCAGAAATCGCAAGGCACAATGGTGATAAATGAGAGTATCTCCCAGCGGTGACATTGGTCATTGAGTTATTTCCACTGTCTCTGTGGCCCTTCCACCCCTGTGGGGACTGTTGGCCTTGGAAGCCCAGGCCACAGCCCTGAGTTACCAATACCTCACTTAGGATGTAGGAAACTACAAGAGAATATCAGTCCTATGGTAACAATAAGAAAAAGCCAATAATCTACCGAGTCAAACTTCTTTTAGCCCATCGGGGACTGAGGTTGCAAAGCAAGCAAACTAAATTGCACAGGATGACAGGTCCCTCCAAGAAGAAAGAGGGCACACATGTTCTCCCTCCTTTGGTGGAGCATGGGACAAGGTGTCATACAGAGAGGCAGAAAATACAACTGAAATCGTAAAAATTATTATTATTTTTTTTTTGGCTGCACCCACCACACACAAAATTTCCCAAGCCAGGGATCAAACCCGTGCTGCAGCCGTGACCCAAGCCGCTGCAGTGGCAAAGCTGGATCCTTAACTTGCTGCACCACAGGAGAACTCCTGAAATTGTAGCACATTTTTAAAGGTTGGTGTGGGACTTCGGAGTTGTGGGCAGCCCCATGCACAAGGGCAGCCATCGCCTACTCACCAGCTCTCGTCCATGGACCTCCACTGGACACACATGGGAAAGAGCTGGGGCAGGACAGCAGACCCTTGAGAGCATCCCTTGGGGCTCTGACCAAGTTTGAGAGGGCAAATTAAGGAAGCAGGGCCTATTTACAGTGCATCTGGCACAAAATACTTGCACATGGAAAACTAGAAAGCCTTGCTGAGAGAAGTGTAAGAGTTTCTAATTAAAGATGGACTGTGTTTATGAATCAAAAGCCTCAATACTATTAAGAAATCAAATTCTCCCCATAATGACCTGTAAATTTAATGTATTCCACTCAGAATTCCAGCAGAGGGTTATTATTATTTTTTTTTTTTTGCATTGGCAAACTTTCTCACTCACCACTGCTGCCTGTCTCGCTGCCTGCACGCCGTGCTACTGGCCCCGCAGAAATGTTTTGACCATTCTCAGTCCTTTACCAGATTAGGCCAGTATCCAAGGCACTGGCTCCTCATCTCACTCGGGCTTACACCAAAAATATGAAATTTGGTGCAGATGCCTGAGTCTTAATGCTTCAAGGTATAGACCTTTTAGCCCAGGCTGTAGCCATTACTATGGGGCTGAAGGGAAGGACAGTGATTATTGAACAGAGCTGGGGGAGTTCCAGAGAGACAAAGGATGGTGTGACTGTTGCCAAATCTATTGACTTAAAAAGACAAATATAAACATACTGGTGCTAAACTTGTTCAAGATGTTACCAGTGACACAAATGGGAGTGGCATCATACTGCTATTCTGTTCTATTGCCAAGGAAAGCTTTGGGAAGATTGGCAAAGGGGCCAATCCAGTGGAAATCAGGAAAGGTGCGGGATTAGCTGGTGATGCTGTAATTGCTGAACTGAAGAAGTCTAAACCTGTGACAGCCCCTGAAGAAATCGCACAGGTTGCTACAGTTTCTGCAAATGGGGACAAAGAAATTGGCGCCATCATTTCTGAAGCAGTGAAAATGGTGGTGTTATCACAGTAAAGGATGGAGAAACACTGAATGATGAATTAGTAATTATCGAAGGCATGAAATTTGATAGAAGTTATATTTCTTCAGATTTTATTAATATATCAAAAGTCCAGAAACGTGATTTCCAAGATGCCTGTGTTCTATTGTGGGAAAAGAAAATTGCTAGTGTCTGGTCCATTGTTACCAAAGTTCACTGTAAGCCCTTGGTCCTAATTGCTAAAGATGTGGATGGAAAAGCTCCAAGGACACTTGTTTTGAATAGGCTGAAAGTTGGTCTTAGCAGTCAAAGCTTCGGGTTTTGAGAAGTTCCCATATGGTGCAGCAGGTTAAGGATCCAGCATTGTCATAGCTGTGGCTCAGGCTGCAACTGTGGCCCAGGTTTGATCCCTGGTCTTGGGAATTCCCCATACCATGGGCTTGGGGAAGCTTCAGGTTTTGGCGACAATAGGAGGAACCAGCTTAAAGACCTGGCTATTGCTACTGGTGGCACAGTATTTGGAGAAGGACTTAAATCTTGAAGCTTTAAATCCTCATGACTTAGGAAAAGTCAGAGAGGTCATTGTGACCAATGATGATGCTATGCTCTTAAAAGGAAAATGTGACAGGGCTCAAATTGAAAAGCACATTCAAGAAATCATGGAGCAGTTAGATATCCCAACTAGTGAATGCGGAAAGGAAAAACTGAACGACCCTCTGGTAAAACTCTCAGATGGTGTATAGCTTTGCTGAAGGTTCGTGGGACAGGTGGTATTGAAGTAGATGAAAAGAAAGAATTGCAGAAGAAGTTTATGCGAGATGCTGCTGAAGAAGGCATTGTTCTGGGAGGGGCTATGCTCTGCTTTGGCACATTCCAGCTTTGGATTCAATAACTCAGGCCACTGAAGATCAAAATGTTGGTATAGAAATTATTTTTAAAAGCACTCAAAATTCCTGCAGCGACCATTGCTAAGAGTGCAGGTAGTGAAGGATCATTGAAAGTTGAGGACCTTTTGCAAAGTCCTTCAGAAGTGGGTTATGATGCTCTGCTTGGAGGTGCTGCGAATATGGTGGAAAAAGGAATCACTGATCCAACTAAGGGTGTAAGAACTGTGTTACTGGAGGCTTCTGGAGTGGCCTCTCTGTTAACTACAGTGGAGGTAGTGTCACAGAAATTCTCAAAGGAGAGAAGGATCCTGGAATGGGTGGCATGGGTGTAATGGGAGGTGGTGGCGGGGGGTGGGGGGCATGTTCTAATTCCCAGAACGGTGCTCTACCGCCGTTGACGTTGACGAACCGTGAGAGGAAGCCAAGGCTGTATTCCTCACCCATAACTTCAAGAGAGGTCCACTGAAGGAGGTGACTGGAGAAAAGTCTGGCTGACGTTTAAGAAAATCACTTGTAGGAGTTCCCGCGTGGCACGGTGGTTAACGAATCCAAACTAGGAACCATGAGGTTGCGGGTTCGGTCCCTGGCCTTGCTCTGTGGGTTAAGGATCCGGCGTTGCCATGAGCCATGGTGTAGGTTGCAGTCGCGGCTCAGATCCCGCGTTGCTGTGGCTCTGGCGTAGGCCGGTGGCTACAGCTCCAATTCGACCCCTAGCCCGGGAACCTCCATATGCCGCAGGAGCGGCTCAAGAAATAGCAAAAAGACCAAAAAAAAAAAAAAAAAAGAAAATCACTTGTAGCCATCAGTTACTAGTTTCAGGTGACAACATCAGATGATTTACTGCTGTCATCGTCTCTGCCTGTAGATAATGTTTATGGTATTTTTGAATAAAGACATTTGCACATTCCTGATAAATAAGTACAGGAGCCATGTACCAATGTACTGCTTTCAACTTAAATCTCTGAGGCCTTTTTACTACTCTTCTGTTAAAACCAGGATTTCAATACTTGCCATCACCAGATGAGAAGTTAAGAAAGCACCTTTCTGTGGAGAGGAAGAATAAATAACTGTACGGAGTAGAGAAATATCTCATTATGTGACAACCTTTGTGTGACAAAAATTATGTAAAATTTAAAAAGTGACTTTGGCAAATTGATTATAAACTTTTTGTGCAAATAAAGAGGATTTAGAATAGCCAAAACAATTATGAAAAAGAGCAAAATGGAATGACTTACACCAGTTGATTTTAGATTTACTGCGAAGCTACAGTAGTCCAGACGGTATGGTATTGGGATAAGAAAAGATGCATAGAACAATGGAACAGAATCAAACATCCAGAGATAGACCCACACAACCATGGTCCGTTCCCAACAAGGTACCCAGGTGATTCAATCAGCATAGGATAGTCTTTTCAATAAAATGGTGCTGGGAAAATTATGGTCCATATGGGGAAAAAATAAACCTCAACTTCCACCTCATATCATAGGCAAAAATTGACTCAGAAAAAATGGATAATCAACTTAAAGGTAAGTGCTAAACCCATTAAACCTAAAAAAATCCTTGTGGCCTTGGGTTAGGCAAAGATGGCACTAAATGCTCAAGCCATAGAAGAAAAGATTGACAAATTGGACTTGGCCAAAACTAAAAACTTCCACTCTTCCAAAGACAGTGGTAAGGAGTTTCCTAGTGGCCTAACAGTTGGGGACTTGATGTTGTCACTGCTGTGGTGTGGGTTTGATCCCTGGCCCGGGAACTCCCACATGCCACGGGTGCACCTCTCCCCCCAAAAAGTGGTAGGAAAATGAAAAGATAACCAAAAAAACAAAAACAAAAAAACCACAAACTGGGAGATCTTTTCACATCATAATCAGATATTGGACTTGTAATAAAATACATAAAGTATTCTCAAACAAGTCAATAAAAAATGGGCAAGAGAGTTGTACACTTTATTGAAGCTATACAATGACAAATAGGTACAGGAAAAGATGCTCAATATCAATAGTCACTAGGGAAAGGCCAATTAAACCTGCAAAGAGATCCTACGTCACACCCACTAGAACAGCTATAATTAATGTGATTGACTACATCAAGGGTCGGGAGGATGCTGGACAACTAGAGCCTTCATACATTTGGGTGGGAATGCAAAGTGGTACAGCCACTTAGGAAAGCATCTGAACTGTTTGTTATAAAGTTGAACATACACTTACCTACAGATCAGCAGCGGCTGCCCTGTGTATTCACATGAGGGAAATGAAAACATTTATCCACAAAACAACCTATAGGCAAATATCCACAGGAACTATCTTCAAAAGAGCCCTCAACTGGAAACAACACAAATAACGTGCCAAATGGTGAATGGATAAATACACGGTGGTGTATCCATCGGACAGAATGTTAGCAATGAAAAGGCATGAAACGCTCAGGCTCATGGGCAGCATCAGCGCGCACAGATCTGCATATTGTTCTGCTAAGTGAAAGAGCCGGGCCCAGAAGACGACACACCGGGCGAGTCCCTTAGTAGGAGATCTTGGAGAAGAGGAAACGTGAGGACAGAAAACAAATCATAGTTGCCAGGGCCGGGGGTGGGATCGGGGGTTGGCTGGGAGTGGTTGTGAGGGAACTGGTAGAGGGATGGAGGTGCTGTGTCTTGATTGTGGTGGTGGTTACACACTTTGGTCACATACATTTTAAAGTGAATTTTCTTATATGCAAAGTATATCTCAGGATATATATATATATATGTACACGCACACACACATATATATACATATACACATAATTTTTTTTTTTTTTGGTCTTTTTGCTATTTCTTGGGCTGCTCCCACAGCATATGGAGGTTCCCAGACTAGGGGTCAAATCGGAGCTGTAGCCGCTGGCCTACGCCACAGGCACAGCAATGCGGGATCCAAGCCGTGTCTGTGACCTACACCACAGCTCACGGCAATGCCAGATCCTTAACCCACTGAGCAAGGCCAGGGATCGAACCCACAACGTTATGGTTCCCAGTCGGATTCGTTAACCACTGCGCCACAACAGGAACCCCCATATACACATAATTTTAATCACATAACCAAGGTAATGGGAGACCTCTGTCACCCAGTGTCTCAACATGCTGCACTGTTTTTCTGGGGAAAACATCTTCCCCCACTTGGACAGGGATTCTTTTGATTCCCAGCACCACCATTTGCCACCTGGGTGGAATCGGGGAAGTTATTTTACATCTCTGAGCCTCGGACTCTCATCTGTAGAATTGCTGATCACTCCCTGAGGTGCTGAGAGCTGTGTCTCTGTGTACATACCTCAGCTGCAGGCCGCTGGAGCAGCGGCATGATCCATATTTGTATCTTTTTGCCTTCACCCCCTGCCTCCCAGAGGCCTCTGGGAGTCCTGGCTGCATGATGCTGAAAGGAACTTGTAAGGACAGCCAGAGGCACCCAGGCCAAGCTCTCCTCTCCTAGGCCAAGGATCTGTTCCCGCTGCCAGGGCTCCCTGGGCAGGGGGACCACCCAGGGCTGGCAGTGCCTCGCCCTCCCCAGAGCAATGGGGGCAAGAGGGCGCCTGCCCATGCTCAGCGACCTGGGACAAGCTCAGGGAGGCAGGAGGGAGGCCGGGCCCCACACCAGCTCTGGCCCTATGTGCAGCCTGCCCAGCTACCACCTCCCTCCCAGCCTCAGCTCCCCATTTGCAAAATGGGAAGAATATGGAACAACTCACAAGATTGACTCAGAGCAAAGGAGACAGTGTCTGTGAAAGTGCTTAGCAAATGAGGGGTTATTACTGTTTCTCAAAATCTAATGATGAATAACATTAAAGAGACCTACAGGGGGGTTGGGGAAGGGGGCTGGGGGCTGAGGGCTGGTCCAGTTCTGCCTCACAGGGCCCTGCTAAAAGCCATTTGGGGGCTTCCATTGCACTTAAGGAGAAGACGAAAACCCTTCCCGTGGCTGCCAAGGCCCTGCTGGTCATCCTCAGGGGATGCCCCAACCTCTGCTTCAGAGAACTTGGTGCACTTGTGACTTGATCTCAGTGGTGACTGAATAAGGCCTGTCTGTCCCCCATAACCATGAGTTCCATGAAGGTAGGACTTGCTCTCCATAAATGCAGCATTTGGAATTCTCTGGTGGCCTAGAAGTTAAGGACTCAGCATTGTCTCTGTTGTGGCCTGGGTCACTGCTGTGGGATGGGTTTGATCCCGGGCTTGGGAACTTCTGCATGCCACGTGCATGGCCAAAAAAAGAAAAAGTTGGTGTTCCTGTTGTGGCGCAGCAGAAACGATTCCAGCTAGTATCCATGAGGATGCAGGTTTGATCCCTGGCCGCATTCAGTGGGTCGGGGACCTGGCGTTGCTGTGAGCTGTGGTATAGATTGCAGGTGCGGCTCGGATCTGGCATGGCTGTGGCGTAGGCCAGCAGCTGCAGCTTCGATTCGACCCCCAGCTTGGGAACCTCCATATGCTGCAGGTGTGGCCCTAAAAAGAAAAAAAAAGGAAAAAGTTTAAAAAAAAATGCAACATTTGCAGGATAAACAGGCATACACAGAGGTGGTGGGTTCTCTGCCTCCTGTCAAGGTCCTAGAGGGCTCCCTAGATTCTCCGTGGGGACTGGGCCCTGGTAACCAAGAAGCCAGGGAAGAGGGCGGGGACCCATTGGGTCTTACAGCTGGAAGCAGTGTCCCCTTGGAGGAGCCTGTCACTGTAGGATCAATAACAGGCCTTCAGCTACTTAGGCCTTTAGTGCAGAGAAGATGAGCAGCAGGAGAATGTGTAGAAATGTCTGATCCCCTTATGCAAATGGAGAGACTGAGGCCCAGAGAGACAGTAAATGACTATGCCCAAACCAGTGGTGGCAGGGGACAGGTCAGGAGTCAAGATTTGCCGATGGTTATGCAGTTCCTGGCAGGTCTCAGGTCTCCTCTCAGGCCCGTGGCTTCCCACCCTCTGTCCCACCTAAGCTCCAGGTGTTATCCATGCAGGTGGGAGGAGCGTAGGCCCTGGTGAGGGGGATGATGGGGGCGTGGCCTCAGGAGCCTTGAGGGGAAAAGAGCAGAGACCAGACCGCCTGGGTTCCAGCTCTGACTCATCACCCGCTGTGTGATTTTTTGGCAAGTTATTTAACCTCTCTGAGCCTCAGTTGCTTCATCTACAAAATGGGAAGGGTAATAATAACCCGTTTCACTGGGTTAGTGTGAGGCATAAATGGTTTATTTCTGCATGTATCGCATACCTACTTTTGATACCTGCAAAGCCCTTAGGACAGTGTGTGCACATGGTCAGCTGCCATTACCATCCTCATTCCTCCCTCCCCCAGCCCTTCCCACACAGCCTCCCACCAGGAGAGTGTTGATGGGGGTCCCATGCAGCAGATGCAGCGGATCTGGGGATGGCCAAGAATATCTCTAGCAGGCTGTCCTGCTCCGGGCTGCTGAAGTCCAGGAACACGGCCAGGGAGACTCTGAGCAGAGGTGGCTGTGTCCACCAAGAAGCCATGGCAGTGGACTTGGGCAAGGTCACAGTGTCGGGGCTGAGAGGGAAGAAGGAAGGCATAGGCAAGAGGCTTTCAGCTACATGGGGATGCTGGGGGGTGTCCATCCCCGACAAATAGAGCTACCTCTTAGGACCCTTGGTCATGCCACTTGGGGGGATGCTGTTTTAAGGCAGGGGTGCCCTAGGACAAAGACTGCCCGAGGCTGGGAGTGGCTATGAGTGAGGGTAATACCAGCGGCTTTTGTGAGAGCTGAAAGGAGGTAGCCATGGGAGGAGAGAGATGGCAGGGAGCCTGATGGTAGGGAGTCGGGAGGTTTAACAACAGAGCCCCTCCCTGGGACCCACACAACTACAAAATCTTCAGAAATCCCAAACGCTCATTAGGACTGGATTCCTCCTAGCGATCTGTGCTGGAACCAAATTCTGCCTCTGGGCTGATATGAGGGGTGGTCCTAAGGCTGGAGGCAGTGGGTCCCCAAGTCTCTATGTCTATAGGAGCCCCAGAAATCTTTAGACTATGGGAACTGGGAGGATTCATGGATTTCTTACCTGGAATGCCATGGGCAGGGGAGCAGAGGATCAGAGCCACAGGGAAATCCTGGCAGGACCCCTGACCCAGAAGCCTGGGATGATATTTTTTGCTGATACTCTATTTAGGTCTGACAGCAGCAGTGGGCCAGTTTGCAAGGAGCTTTCACTAAATAATCGCATTTTCTCTCTCTCTCTCTCTTTTTTTGCCCATATCTGCGGCATGCAGAAATCCCCAGGCCAGGGATCGAACCCATGACAGAGAAGTGACCACACCAGATCCCCAACACACTAGGCCATCAGGGAACTCCCTCATTCTCTGTTTATTCTTCCACTTTACAGACGTGATCACTGACACCCTGAGAAAGGAAACTGCCCAAAGAAAGCATCCAGAGCTGGAAGGTGAGCCCAAGTGAGGGTTTGGCCCCAGAGCATCTGGGCCCTACGCCTAGGAGGCTGGTGAGTGAAGGGACTTGGCCAAGTCCCCTGGACCAGGTGGGGGCAGGCGAGGGATATTTGCTGGGTCGGCAGTGGGGAGCCTCCTACCTGCAGCATCTCCAGCTCCCCACCTGGAGCCTTCTCTGCACTTAGAGATCTTCCCAGGAGCTCCCAGGGGACCCAAAGCCAGGAGCCACTAGGGTGACCTCTGCTGGGGGTACGGGAGTCAGCAAGCAGGGGAGGGGGTGTTGAGGGCTGGGACTCCAGGATGAGTGGGTCCCAACCCGCTGGCCTGGGGAAGGGCAGTCCCTCCTTGACCTTTCCACCCACGCTGAATATTGCCAGTCTGGCACGAGACTCCCACCAAGTCGTGGGCTAATGAATCTCCCGCTTCCCTGGGGCCCAAACTGCAGGGCTGTGCTTTATTTCCGCGTGGTGCTGCATGAAAGAAAAAAATCTCTGGGATTCAAATGTATGAAAATCTCATCCCGTTCTAAATGGAACTAGGGGAGCTCACGAAAGAAAGCTCAGGAGGCTTTAATCAAGTAATTGTTAGGTTTGCCGAGGGAGCAACGCGCCAGGCCTAGTTGGTGAAGCAAAAGAGGTTTATTAAGGCATCCGAGGGGCACGGGCTGGGCTCAAGATGGAGCCAGCCCTGACTCTGAGGAGCTGCTGAGATTATAAAGGCTCTGTGCCTGGAGTTCTTGGCGGAAACGTGTGGCAGGAAGACGAAGAAGGAGGAGGGGAGGTCTGAGAAGGGGTAGGTGGTCGAGTCCTGGGACAGAGAGCAGATAATCCTTGTAGGTGGTTAATCTATGCTTCACATTCCGGGAAAGGGTGTAGATCTTGTGCTGGGCCCTACCCATGTCCTCAGGGGGGTGGTGGTGGTGGGGGCTCTGTCTCCATCCTCCTGGGAACCTATCAGTTATCACTATTGACCAAAAAAAAAAAAAAAAAAAAAAAAAAGAAAGAAAAAAAGAAACCAAAAACAGTGACTGCAAATACTTCTGCCTTCTAGTCGATTGGCAGAATTTGTATCACTGAGTTAAGCAGGTCTGCTCTGCTGGGGGCACTGAAAAAAGATGAGGCCCTTTGCAGCCACAGAGAGCACCCTTCATGCAGAGAGAAAATGGTTGTGGAGATGGGGTGGGGGGAACAGCAAAGACAGATGGCAGCGGGAGCTGGGGAGAATGGCTGGGGGCTTTTCGGAGGCACTTTGCCTGATGTGACCAATTCTTCATTAATTTTTTGGCAGTGGTTTCCCTGCAATCCTTTGGGAATGTCCACCCCCCTCCACCCACCCTAATTAAGGGCTTTGCTTGCAGAAGTCAGGATTTTCGTTTATGTTGGTGGAAATTGAGAAAAACGAAAGGATGCATGGGTGAAGATAAGAGTGAGCACAGCCCTGGAGGGGTGGGGGTGGGGGAGCAGAAAATAAGGAGCTGAGCAGGCAGCACCCCACAACACACACACACACACACACACACTCTCACTCGCTCACTCACTCACTCACTCACTCCAGGAATTCACAGAAACACTGGGGAAGACACCAGACTCTCCACAGAGATCCTAGCCCATTGAAACCCCACCCTGATATGGGGGTTTCAGCAGAGAAATCACTTCCGCTTTAGCATCTTTGTTGACATGGCAAGTGTTTGTGTTGAGAAGTTGAACGGGGGTACCTGCAAGACACTCCACCTTGTTCCCAGAGTCAGAGCCTTTGTGGAGTTGGAAGGAGCCTAAGTATTTCCTGGACCCTCAGCTTTACAGATGGGGACACCAGCCCAGAGAGGAAGCATGTACCTTCTCAGGGACACATGGCAGGCTTAGGGCAGAGCTGGGTGGCTCCTTTCGTCAGAGGGGTCGCAAGCCCAAAGTGAGGGAGAGGCTGGAATGGCAGGGGCAGGAGAGACACACAGGGTTGGGGGATCGGGGAGGCCACAGGGCCTGGCTAGGGGTGGGGTGGGGGGAACTGCCCAGCTGCTGCCAGGGCTTCCTGCAGACTCTGCCCGGGGGAGCTGGGCAGAGAGGAAGAAACCAGCTCTGGCTATTGCCTGGAGGGAGAAGGGCAGAGAGAAGGCATCCATCGGACACCCACAGTCCCCAGCCCCACCTCTATCATACCGCCATGAGCAGAGGATGAAGTCCTTCCATGGGGAGGTGGGTCTCAGCCTGCAGAGCCACCTCCACCACCACCTCCACTCTGGCCCCACCATCGGCGATGCCCAGATGCCAAGTTCCTTGGTGAGGCCTCCCATTCTCCTCAGGCCCCCTGCCCCCGCCAGCTTATTTTAGGCCTGGAACCTTTGGGTGACATTATGGTGGGGCAGCACCCACCTGGAGGTGTCTCTGGCCCCCACAGGCAAGTGGAGGGAGAGGGAGAGGGTGTGGGCCTCCTGGGCCAGCCCCTCATGAGTCAGAGCCCACCAAGGCCATCATGGCCAAGGCTCCAGGGCTGCCAGCACCCCCCAAACACCTTCTGGGAAGCAAACACCAAAGCCTGCCCTGGGGCTGTCTCAGTGCAGGAAGGGTGCAGAGGCTGGCAGGGGTTGGGGGTGGTCCTTGGAGGGCTGGTATGGGCGTGGATGAGATGGTTGCCCAGCCTACCCCAGCTCTTGGGTGCTCAGAGGCTGGACTGACCCGTTCTCTCTCCCTTCTGCCCGGGTGGCAACTCACAAGGTAATGAAAGGGGGACTTTGGTCTCCCTTCCTGCAGCCAGAGAATCTTAGGATAATGAAATCTCAGAATTACTGAATCATAGAATCCTACAAATACTTGATATTGGGATTCTAGAAATAATTGAAACATAAGATTTTTTTTTTTTTAGCTGCAGCTGTGACCTATGCACGTGGTGTGAGCATCTTTCCATGTGCCTGTTGGCCATCTGGATGTCTTCTTTGGAGAAATGTCTCTTTAGGTCTTCTTCCCATTTTTCAGTTAGGCTGTTTATTGTTTTGCTGTTGAGTTGTATGAACTGTTTGTATGTTATGGAAATTGAGCCTGTGTTGGTCGCATCATTTGCAAACATTTTCTCCCATTCTGTAGGCTGTCTTTTTGTTTTGTTTTTGGTTTCCTTTGCTGTACAAAAGCTTTTGAGTTTGATTAGGTACCATTTTTTTTTTATTTGTATTTCTGTTGCCTTGGGAGGCTGACCCAGGAAAACACAGGTATGGTTGATGCCAGAGAATGTTTTGCCTGTAGTCTCTTCTAGAAGTTTTATGGTGTCATGTCTTATATTTATCTTTAAGCCATTTTGGGTTTATTTTTGTGCATGGTGTGAGGGTGTGTTCTAACTTCATTGATTTACATGCAGCTGTAATCTGGTGCTATTATTATTCCCATGTCACTGATGAAGAAATGGGGACTCAGAGAGGTTGAGTCACTGGCCTAAAGTCACACAGCTAGCAAAGGGTAGAAACCATCTCTATGTAGGCAGCCGAAGGGAGATGGCACAATTAACAAAACACATCTGGAATTCGTATGCAGGACAGCATCAGTTATCCAGTAAGCGATATTTGCAAAAAGAAAACGACTCAGGCTCCTAGGATTAAAGTCCACTTGCTAATTAATCAAATGTTATAGCTAGTTAAAGTTCTCACACAATTGTAGAAGCCAAGACTCAGAGCAATGAGGTAACCACAGAAGGTCACACAATGAGAATTCAAGCTGGCTCTAAAGCCACCAAGCTAACCCTTCCACTTCACCAAGTAACTGCAGAGCTGGAACATGGTCAGGTGACAATCTGACCACTGCATAAAACCAAGGGGCCAATCAACACCTAGTGCAGTGAGTGGAACTGGATCGCCCCCTGAGAATTGTGTGTAATTTAGCATGTGGTAACATATACTTCACTCAGAAACGCTCCCTGATCCGTGACTGTGGGCGAAACCTTCTCTCTAGGGCTCCGTGATTGCGCTAAATGCTCCTTGGGCAACTGTTCCAGCCAAGAGCTTGCGCCCTAGTCTCAGGGCCCTGAGGCCACTGTTATGTGGATGCAGATCATAAGGGGGTGGGGAGCTCAGGAGCTGAGCGAGCAAGTGAGCGAGGCAGCCACAAAGGCACAGCCTGCGGGGCTAGGGCAGGGCTCTCAGATGTGAAGCAAATCTTGTACATGAGGCTGTGGACTCAGGAATGAGAGCTTGTGCTATGGCGGAACAAGGATCTAGTGTTTCCGCAGCTTCCAGTGTTTTAAGGGAAACCCTAAAACCTGAGGGTTGAGTCTGGTCTGCTAAGCCGGGCCAAGGTGGGCTGGACCATCCCGGCCCACCATGTAAGCATCATGCCTTGGAGCCTTCCTCTCCTTTACCTTGTTCTCCAACTGCAAGGTGTGCGGCTGCAGGTCTGGTGACCTTGAAGGGCCAGGACACTGCAAGCAGAGCCCCAACCCCCCCAAGACCCCTGCCCTTTGCTCTGGCTACACCAGTCTGGAGTGGATGCTGCTAGCAGTTCGAGAGAGAGGCCTGGGAGCCAGGGGACCGGGCTTTGGGCTGTGTGACTGAGGGCAGGGATGGTGATGTTTATTACCGGGAATCCCACTGAATTCTATTGTTTGAACTGAGAATCATAGACATTCAAGCAGGAAGAAGAGGCCTGAGTGAGCCGAGGGATGACCAGGGGGCCCAAAGAGAGGAGGGACTGCCTGGGGACAGATAGCCTGTGGGCGGCAGGATCAGTGCCACCAAGGCTGCTCCTTGGCTTCAGGAGAGACCCTGGGATGGGCACACTGATCATGGGCCCTTCATCCAAGTGCTGTCTGTGGTTGGGGCTGGACGATTGTCCACCTTCCTGCATGGAGAATGGGATTCAGGGCCCACCCCCTATCCTAGAGGAGGGGGACGGACCTGGAACAGCTTCTAGTAGGTACTGTTTTTCTCCTTTCCCAATGGCAGGAAGAAAGAACCTAAGCAGTCACTGTGCCTCTGATGGCAAAACAAAGCTGAGCTGAATGGGAAGAACAGCAGGGCTACACCCATCTCACACCCTTCACAGCCCCAGATGCAGAGGATGAGCCTGTGGTCCGACCAAATCAAATGTACTAACTCCGGCCAGTGAGGGAGTGTGGATGCCAAGGATGAAAGGAAGCGGGAGTGTCTTTTCTAAGGGCTGGGCTCCCCCTGATGGGTTTGGGAAGGGCCGCAGGAAAGCAGGGGTCAGATCGGGATTAGTGACTGTTTCCCAGGCAGTAGGAGGAGACTTTTTGTAGAGATTGACCAGGGATGGGGGCTGTCCTGGGGTGAGGGCAGGTTAGCAGTCTGGCAGCCCAGGAATAAAGGAAGATAGTGTCGACTAAAAAAATACAACCTCCAAAGTTGAGAGTTAAGTTTTTTGGGGAATGAAATTAGGACTTAAGCCCAGGAGACAGCATCTCAGGGAGCCCTGAGAAATGGCTCAGAGGGGGAAGCAAGGATATAAGACTTTTTGGGAGTTCCTGTCATGGCTCAGTGGTTAACGAATCTGACTAGGAACCATGAGGTGGGCTAACTGGAATCACTCCTTTGATCCCTGGCCTCGCTCAGTGGGTTAAGGATCCGGCGTTGCCGTGAGCTGTGGTGCAGGTGACAGACACGGCTCAGATCTCACGTAGCTGTGACTGTGGTGTAGGCCGGCAGCTACAGCTCTGATCAAACCCCTAGCCTGGGAACCTCCATATGCTGCGGGAGTGGCCCTAGAAAAGACAAAAAACAACAACAACAACAAGAATGAGTTTTTGCAACAATGGGGAGATAGTAGGAACAAAAGATTTACAGATAACCAGATTTACAGAGAAAGTACAGAAAACCGTTTCTATGGGAAGACGTGGGCTAACTGGAATCACTCCTTTGATCTGCTTTCCTGTGTTCCCTCAGGGCTCACTGGCCCACCCTCGGCAGTGGCTGTTCGCACAGGCACCTTTTCTTTTGTCCACCTAACTGCAGCCCGGGAGGCAGTGTTTCATATCGCTCTGAAATACTGCCCCCAAGAGCAAAGGGGGAATATTAAGATTAAGTCATAAAGGTGAAGGGGGAGTTGCAGGCAGTCACGCACTCATCTTACAGAAGTTGCTGCTGGTCCCCTGACAGTTACTACTAGTCAGTCATCAGTCATCATTGAAGGACTTCTAGTGTTTTTCTAGATACGAGGAGATGCGAGAACGGGGCTCATAAAAATCTTCTCCTGAAAATATCTACCTGGAGACCTGTTCTTCCAGTTTTCCCAGAGCACAGAGGGCCTCACTCCTGGTCTCCACCCTGAGCTCCACGCAGCGGGGCTGCGGGTCGGCAGCTGCCGTGACTCATGCTCTACTTCATGCAGAGGCTGATGGCAAGTCCAAACTTCAGCTCACAATGGCAACAGCGCTGTGGAGGGGCTCGTATAGGAACACACAGCAGTCCCACAGAGAGGGGATGATTATGGCATTTTATAATTGTGGCATGACTTTGGGAAAGACAGCATTTTCTGTTTACTTGGCAGCAGGCTTTGTCCGTGTCTGTCCCCAACCTGATGATGGCAGGGCTGCTTTTGTTTTTTTCAGTCCCAGTTGATTTCCACATGTTTAGTCTTATCCAGGTTTTTAATTCGCTCACAGCCAAGTCGGCAAAAATGGAAACACAATTACCAGGACAGCATCTCAGTTGCTATTTTTAATTCCTTTTGCATCTTCAAATGGCCCAAAGGAAATAAGAATTGCAAGAAATGGGTTACAAAGAAGGGTCTCAAACAAAATCACAAAAAAGCAAAAAAAAAAAAAAGAAAGAAAGAAAGAAAGGAAGTAAGGAAGGAAGAAAGAAAAAGAACAAAGAAAAATTACGGATGAAGAGAACGGAGACACAGTTGATTTACTGGCTTCCCAGGATCCAGTCTTCTGCGACCCTACTGTCCCAGGCAGCTGAAGAAGGAAATGGGGAGAATATAAACTGGTGACACTAGGACCCTCAAGCTAATATTCAGAGAGGAGGCTGCACACAGGGTCCAGTTAAACAAAGAGGAGAATCAACAAAACACATTATTGTGTGAATGAGGGGCTTGGCTAGAGGCTCTCCGGATCCAGATTAATCAAAAACAAACTGACAGGGTACCTTATGCAAAAATTCTCTGGGAAAGGAGGGAAGGAGGAAGGAATCAAAGAAGGAAGGAGACAGAGGAGGAGAGAATGCAAAGGGAAAATGACGTGTACGATCTGGCAGAACACAGCCAGGAACAGAAGAAAATACGAAATAGGAAATGTTTTGCATTCCTAAGAAATTAAAGACAACTTGAATTCTGAAACAAGAGACTGAAGTTGAGACAAAGCAACAGAATAAATTGAAAAGGAGGTAGTGGAGACTAAGAAAAGAAACAAGGACAAAAATAATACCACTGCAGAGTTAATGAGTAAAGGGATGTCAAGGGTAGAGCTGACATGATAGAAAACCAAGGCAGTGACATGGAAGACAGATTTGAGAAAAACCACACAGCATGCAGAAGAAATTAACCCAGCGTGCAGGGGAGGTAAATGCTAAGAAACCCTATCAACCCATGAGAAGGATGTACTTGGGAGCTGTTTGACCTTGGACAAATCAGTTAACCTCTCTTCTGAATTCTCATCATCTATAAAATTGTGCTAATAACATCTACCACGTGGAATTTATTATGGCGAGTTACTATGGGGTTAAGAGGATGGGCTCTGCGCATTCAAGCTGCCAGATTTGAATCCTGACTGTTAATTGTTCATATGACCTTGAACATGTTACTTCTTTTTTTCAGCTCCTTATCTATTGTCATAACAATAGTATCTACCTCATAAAGTTTAGGTAAGGATTACACACTTAAGAGTTAAAGGATATTGCCTTTTATAAAAAGAATTATAGTTGATTTGCAATGTTCTGTCAATTTCTGCTATACAGCAATGTGTACCAGTCATGCAAATATATACATTCTTTTTCTCATATTATTTTTTCTATCACAAGTGGTTGGATATAGTTCCCTGTGCTATATAGCAGGAAAGGATACTTTTTTTTTTTTTTTTTGCCTTTGCTAGGGCCACTCCCACAGCATATGGAGGTTCCCAGGCTAGGGGTCTAATCAGAGCTGTAGCCACTGGCCTACACCACAGTCGTAGCAACACATGATCTGAGCCGTGTCTGTGACCTACCCACCACAGCTCACGGCAACACCAGGTCCTTAACCGACTGAGCAAGGCCGGGGATCAAACCGGCAACCCCCTGGTTCCTAGTCAGTTTCGTTAACCGCTGAGCCACGACGGGAACTCTGGAAAAAATACTTCTTGACCTAACTTTATGAATATGTGAATATTTCAACTCATGCTATGCTTAAAGTGAAAGGCATTCCCATTAAATAATTAAAATGCTCTCTATCATCATTATTAATTAGCATTATTCTCTGGGAGTACTAGATAATGCAATCAGATCCAAAATTTTTTTAAAGGTTATAAATACATGAAAGGAAGTGTGGTTTGAGTCGTAAAAGGGTTCTGACAAGGGCAGCATTAGATGGCCAGAGGAAGAGGGAAAGACTTGATCTTTGTGGCTCTAGGGACAGAGCTGACTGATGTTTGAGCAGGAAACGTGATGAGATTTCTGTTGCTGTCATTTGTCCAAGCTGAAGTTGGACATCATGCCATGGGTGCTCCAGTGGCAGTCTCCCATGCACTGGTAAGGGTGCTGCAGAGCTTCTGAGGGACATTCCAACAGTGGGATCCTAAGGTTCTAGCCAGGAGGGCACAGCTTTCCCCTGCCTTTGCTGAAAATGGATCTCCAGCCTATTCTCATCTGATTAAGTGGAGTGGGGTCAGGGGGCCAATTGTTGAACCAGAAAACTGGGCAGGGAGAAACTGGCCCCCACGTGTATCCTTAAGCCAAGAGTCCCAAGTGTGCTTCTTTCATCTTCAAACTGCAGTCTGTTCCAGTCAGTGTTTACCCAAGTATGGTAAATGTACTCTGGCAGTACAAGATGAACTTAGGTGGCACTTGAAGGAACATTATCATTTTAAACATTTCCATGTATTTTCTTGTGTATGAGAAACTTTTATAAGGAACACATCAAAGAGTTCCCGTCGTGGCTCAGTGGTTAACAAATCTGACTAGGAACCATGAGGTTGCTGGTTCGATCCCTGGCCTTGCTCAGTGGGTTAAGGATCCAGCATTGCCATGAGCTGTGGTGTAGATAGAAGACGTGGCTTGGATCCCATGTAGCTGTGGCTCTGGTGAAGGCCCGTGGCAGCTACAGCTCTGATTAGACCCCTAGCCTGGGAACCTCCATATGCCATGTGTGTGGCTCTAGAAATGGCAAAAAGACAAAAAACAAAACAACAACAACAAAAAAACAGTTGTAGCAAATTCCTGATGGGGATATTAAAATGCTTCAAGTGTGGAAACCTAGGGCTCTTATCATGAATCTGGAGTCTGATGAGCTGGATTCTAATTCCAGAGGCTCTACTTACTAACCATAGGATCTTAGATTATCCAAGATCCCTTGGATCACATGTGATATAAAAATCAATTACTTTTCAGAGCTCCATCGTGGCACAGTGGGTTTTTGATCCAGTATTGTTGCTGCTGTGGCACAGGTTCGATCCCTGGCTCAGGAACTTCCATATGCTGCAAGCATGGCCAAAAAAAAAAAAAATCAACTGCTTTTCTACACTTATGTTCTTACAGCATTTTCCACAATACCCACAACAGTCAAAAAGAAAAACAACCCAGATGGATGGATGAATGGATAAACAAAGTGAAGTGTATCCATACAATGGAATATTATTCGGACTAAAAAAAGAAGGAAATTCTTTTTTTTTTTTTTGCTGCACCATAGATGAAACTTGTGGACATTGGTAAGTGAGGTAAGCTAGTCACGAAGTGACAAATATTGTATGATTCTGCTTATATGAGATACCTAGAAGAGTCAAATCCATAGAGGCAGAAAGTAGAAGGGTGGGCGCCAGGGGCTGGGGGAAGAGGGAATGGGGAGATATTGCATAGAGTATAGAGTTACAGTTTTGCAAGATGAAAAAGGTTCTGGGAACAGATGGTGGTGATGGTAGCCCCCAAATAAGCATATATTTAATACTACTGAACTGTACACTTAACAATGGTTAAAATGGTAAGTTTTATGTTAAAGGTGCATAAAATCAACAATTTGATTAAGAAGTAACTTTACTGTCTCATGTAATGGGGGAAGGATGGGGAGACTTGGGGGCATCAGGTGTGACTGAATCCGTGGCTTTGGAGCAGTGATGACCAATGATGGCATCAACTCAAAAGCCAACATTGTGGGAGTTTCTGTGTGACTCAGCAAGTTAAGAACCTCAAGTGTCCATGAGGATGTGGGTTCGATCCCTGGCCCCACTCAGTGGGTTAAGGATCCAGCATTGCTGCAAGCTGCAGTGTGGGTCACAGATGTGGCTTGGATCTGGCATTGCTGCTGTGGCTGTGGTGTAGGCCGGCAGCTGCAGCTCTGATTGGACCCCCTAGCCTGCGAACTTCCATATGGTATGGCCCTAAAAAGCGAAAAGCAAAAAAAATCCACCACCACCACCAACAACATTGCTTTGCCTTGCAAAAGAAAAATCCCAAGGGAAGACTGTGATTAGCTCAACTGGGTCACATGCTTACCCAAACCTTGAACCAGTCACTATGCCCAGGGCATTCTGGTTGGATGGAGCGAAGTTTCAGGCCCATCTGGAAGGGGGTAGGGAACATCTGGGCAGACCCAGCAGTGACTTCCACAGGGCTAAGAAGACTGGATCCCAAGGAAGACAGGGAGCCGTAGGAGAGACAATTAGAAAGGAAAATCTGTCTTCATGCTTCTAGCAGAGAAGCAGAGGCTAGGGAGAGGAGAGATTCCAGGGCCTGATGCCAAGGGGAAACTTAGGAGAGACCCCGGGTGGCCATGGTGTCCTGATACCCAGAAGATGTTACCCTGATGCCCAAATGGGGGCTAAGCCGCTACAGACAGGGAGCCCTGCTAAGCAGAATACAGAGGCCACAACCAAGCAAACCTTATGAGCCACAGCCCCCCAAGCAGCCTGGCCCCCCACCTGCACAGGATCTGAGGTCAAGGTGGCTCCATGTAGGTGACGAGGGAGGCAAGCCTGTCACCACTTCCATTTCCACGAAGGCCAGCAATGATTCTGACAGGTACTTCGTGAGATGTCTGGAGGCTTCCAGTTCCTCCAGTGCCTGCCCCCCTCTCACTTAAAACACGGAGAGAGGATGCAGGCCTGTGGGGAGACTTAGTTTATTCATTTATTTATTAAGGCTAGGGGTCAACTCAGAGCTGTAGCCCCTGGCCTACACCACAGCCACAGCAATGTCAGATCCGAGCTGCGTCTGCAACCTACACCACAGCTCATGGCAATGCCGGATCCTTAACCCACTGAGCAAGGCTAGGGATCAAACCTGTGTCCTCATGGATGCTAATCAGATGCATTTCCGCTGAGCCACGATGGAAACTCCCTGTTGTCAGACTTTAAAGAGGGTCGGGGAGTCACAAAAAACCCTGTCTAGCTCCATATCTAAGAGACAGGGGAAGAGGAACTAGGAGGAAGAGAGGGGGAAGTGGCTGGAAGTGAGAGAAGGGACTGCTTCTCTGTCTGGAGATGAGTGGGCCTTGGGGGTGAGCCTGAGCTGGCAGCTGGCAGAGAGTACAGGGCACTGACTGAGGAGCCCTGAGTTTGAACCCACTGCTTATTGACTGTGTGAATGTTAACGTTTCTTTTCCTCCAAGCCTTGGATTTTCCACCTGTGAACGTGGATAGTCATGCCTGCCTTAGGGGTTGCTGTGTGCATTAAATGAAGTCAAGTCATCCTGAGAAACCACAGGTCAGCCATCTCTGTTTTTGCCATATAGCAATTTCCCATTTGCTTATCACATGTTTATTTCCACAGTGTTTTTAACGTGTACATGGTTCAGCTCAATCCCCTTATATTTCTCTTAAAAGATTACAGAGCAGCTGAGATGGATTGCTTCTGTTTCACAATCTACCCTCAAAAGACATGGGTAAGAAACCAGGCCCAGGAGTTCCCGCTGTGGCGCAGTGGTTAACGAATCCAACTAGGAACCATGAGGTTGCAGGTTCGGTCCCTGACGTTGCTCAGTGGGTTAAGGATCTGGCGTTGCCGTGAGCTGTGGTGTAGGTTGCAGACACAGCTCGGATCCCACGTTGCTGTGGCTCTGGCTCTGGCGTAGGCCGGCGGCTGTAGCTCTGATTGGACCCCTAGCCTGGAAACCTCCATATGCCGAGGGTGCGGCCCTAGAAAAGGCAAAAAGACGAAAAAAAAAAAAAAAAGAAGCCAGGCCCAGAACATCTTATCTTTAAATGCAGTGACAGTGGGTGCAGAAGCCTAGGCAGTGACATGAGCATTTTGCAGGGAGATGCAAAAGCAAGCTTGAACTGGAGAAAGCAAAATAAATAGATTTGAAGGAGGTGCTAAGAAACTTAAGAGGTACATGCTAGGGAATGAGAAAAGTATGAGAATCTGTGGGGGCAAATATTAATGTCATAGCAATATTTCCTGAAAAATTAAAGGTGAGGTAGAAGGATTACTTTAAGACCCAGGGCTTTTGTGTCAACAAGTAGGATTTATTTTGGAAGCAGATCATTTTGTGAATTTTTCACTGTGTGGATTTTGTTTATTTATTTATTTATGGGCCGAACCCGCGGCATATGGAGGTTCCCAGGCTAAGGATCTAATTGGAGCTACAGCTGCTGGCCTATACCACAGCCACAGCAACACCAGATCTGAGCTGTGTCTGTGACCTACACCACAGCTCACGGCAACACTGGATCTTTAACCCACTGAGCAAGGGCAGGGATCGAACCCGCAACCTCATGGTTCCTAGTTGGATTCGTTAACCACTGTGCCACAACAGGAACTCTCACTGTGTGAATTTTTAAGTTGTCCGTAACAGAGGAGGGATGTATTTGTGTGACCACAACTTGCTAAGGGGCAAGGACCCTATTCCATGCAGTTCTCCTGTTCAGCCCAACCCCAAGATGAGGTTGGACAGGCCAAGGTGGGGCTGGAGGGTTTGGGAACAGAGGCTGAAGGAGCTGAACGGCTGCATTGATTAAACTCAGACATGTTGGGGGGTGGAATTCTGACACATGCTGCAGCATAGATGAGCCTTGAGGACATCACACTCAGTGATGTTAAGCCAGACACAGAAGGACAAATGGGTAAGATTATATGATTCCACTAAGAAGGTGTATCTGCAGTGATCAGATTCAGAGAGACAGAAGGGCAGTGGGTGATTGCCAGGGACTGGAAAGACGGGGAGTGGGGAGTTATTAATGGGTTTCAGAATTTCTGTTTTGCAAAATGAAGAGAGTCCTGGAGATGGACGCTGGTGATGGTTGCCCAACACTGTGAATGTTCTTGATGACACTGAACTGTACACTTGAAGGTGGTTAGTTCATTTTGTGTTAGGCATATTGTACAAGCAAAAAGTTGGAAAAATTAAAAAATAGGGCATTTTCAGGGCAAGCTGGTCGTTAGGGTTGAGAGCAGACCACAACTATAAGAAGCAACTAAACCTGCTCCTACAGGAGACCCAGAGCCAGCTTGGGATCCACAAAATCCTGCAAGAACGGGCACCTGCTCCTATAAGAGACCCCGAGTCAGGACAGGATCCACAACTCCCACGAGATCCTATAACAGATCCTGCAAGATCCTATATCAGATCCAAGGCAGGATCCACATCTCCTGCAAAGGGGAGTCAGCAAGGTGGCAAGGGGCTTAGTTGTTATACAAGATGCTGTCACCAGAGGAACAGAAAAGTGGGCGAGTGGCCACAACATTTAAAACAAGGCGATTTAGTAGTGATTTAATGTTGATCATGAAGCTTTTGCTGGATTCACAGCAAATCTCCATCTAGCCCATGATCTTTTTTCTTTCTTTTTTTTTTTTTCTTTTTTAACATGTCCATGCCTGCAGCATATGGAAGTTCCCGGGCTAGGAGTCAATCAGAGCTGCAGCTGAGGCCTATGACACAGCCACAGCAACACTGGATCTGAGCCGCATCCACAACCTACCCTGGCGATTCCAGATCTTTAGCCCACTGAGTGAGGCCAGGGATGGAACCTGCATCCTCACGGATGCTCTGTCAGGTTCTTAACCCCCTGAGCCACAATGGGAATTCCTAGCCCCTGGTCTTGACTGAAGCCTGCTGCACAGGAAAGTTCTGTATGAATGGGGTCATCTGGATTAATGTAGGGAGACAGTGCCCTAAGTATGGAGCCACCATCCATGGACTGAACTAAGTTCGTAGAAGTAGGAGCTCAGAGTCACAAGTGACCATGACAATGTAAAGCCTCAGTGCCAGCCCCCTACCCAAGCAATTTGCAGAAATTGACATTGGACTTCCCAGAGGGTCAAGACCATCTTCTCTACATCTTAAAGGACAGGGATGCCCCAGCTGCATCTGGGTCACATTTATATAAAGTCCTTTTCCTTCTTGGACTTGCCAGCCACCACTTTGCTACCCCTGTGCCCTTCAGGAATGTAATCACGACTTTTGGTGAAGGTTGCCATCTGTAAGGCCGCTGCATACAGCAGATAAGAGCAAAGATTCTAGAACTCAGCTGGGGTTTAGATCCTGGTTCTCACTTATTGTGGGGCCTTGGACAAGCTAGTTCACCTTTCTGGGCCTCACTCAGTAGATTCACCTATAAAATGGGAAGGATTCTGTATCTCATAAAGCTTTGGGGAGCATCAAATACGGAACCACATATAAAGTATGTATAACTGCTCACTCAGTGCTCTTCAATAGCTAGTACCCCCGTCCTGGCTCAGGGTCTGCTAGGAACTCAGTGGTTGGTGTGGATGAGTGTTCCAAAGTGACCTGTGTGTTCCTGACCTCTGCCTTTCAGTTTTCTGGAACCTAAAAGAGCCAGGAAGCCCCATGTCGGTGCGGTGGTGGTGTGTGTGGGGGGGTGCTTTCTCTGAGGGACCTGGGGTGGTTTGGTATAGCGCATCCTTTTTCCAGGAACAAACTACGCAAACGCAGAGCTCCCACTGCTAGGAGAGCAGAACTGTCCTCTTAAGGGGAAGACAGTCTTTTAATAGGCTCCACGTGGTAGGAAAACCGATAGGGCTGTTGAGGAGGTGGGGGCTGACTCTTCGAACTCAGGGGCTTCTCCTGAGAAAGGTGGGCAAAGTGGCGCGAACTCCTCAGCCCTCTGCCTTTGCCTTTGACCCCTTCTCTGCTGGGTTCGGGCTCGAGTGCAGGCGAAGAACTTGTGCTTTCCCAATGTTCTCTGGGAGGGGAAGACACAGCAGAGAGGAGAGTGTGAGGGGCTGGGCCCTGCCTGGGAGCTGCCCGGGGGGGGCGGGGAGGGGATGCGGATGTGTGAGTGAGCACCTGGGTCAAGCCTGGCTTGTGCACTGGGCTCTCCTGCTGCCTGGGTGGGGTCGACTTCCTTCCCTGAGCCTCACCCCAGCCCTCTTCTACATCCAGGTAGCAAACGTCTATGCAGTACCTACTCTCTATCAGACACTGCGCCCAGCACATAGCACCCTTTGCAGTCTAGTGGGGAAAACTGTACATTGAGAATATCTGTCCTCTCCCCTCCAACCTTCCTCCCCTTCCCTACTGCCCTGGCCTAAGGCTCACGCTTCCCCCTGGTCTCCATCACCACCCCCTAGACCCCCACAATCCATTCTCCACACAGCAGCCAGAGGGGTCCCATCACGCCCTGCTTATAACCCTCCCATGAGCCCCATGCCCTCTGCATGAAGCCTGATGCCTGGCCTGTCTCATTTCTTACCGCTGTCCCCAACCCACAAGGCCCCGGCCACCCTGGCCTGTCTGTCCTTTCACCAACACACCTGGCAGGTGGAAGCACTGCTTGCTTGCAGGTTCTCCCTTGACCCACAGAGGGCTGGGTCCTCCAGTCTTTCGGCTCAAGGAGCTCTCCCCCAACCCTGCCAGTCTTCCTGACTCACATCGCTCTGTTACTTCCTCAGATGTCTTTGTGGTCTGCACCCCTCTCCCTAGGCTATAAGTCCCACGGCAGCAGAAACTTGTCCCCAAATTCTCCAGTGACCCCCAGAGGCTGGCACCTAGGCATTCATTAAGGATCTGGTGAATGAATGGAGGAATGAATGATGGATGGATGGATGGATGAAGGATGAACATATGAATGAAGTGAGCAACTTCTTTGGGCAGGGATCCAACTCCAGGCATCCTTGAGTCCCCCACGGTGGGCCTCAGCGAGCCCCCAGAGAGTCCTGCTGTGCAGACTCTTACCTGGTTTTTCGCTTTTTGTTAGAGGTGGTGTCTTCGTCTTCTTCGGGGATTGGCTAAAACCAACAGGAGGAGAGGGTGGGTAGGTCAGGCAGGGCTGGTGGGAAGGTAAGGAAAGTGCCCCCAGGAGAGGCAAGAGCCAGCAGGCATCTGTCCAGGGCTGGCCCCACCCCAAGCCAGACCCAACAACTTTGACTCCATCACCCGCTGCAGCCACAGGGTAAAGGAAGTAGAGGAGGCCCCTGTCCCTGTCCTGGCTCTCCTTGGCCTGCTGCTTCCCTGCAGACAGGAAGCCTTCCTGTGTAAGTGGAGAAGACAGGACCCCTAAGGAATCACCGGTGACCATGGATAACACCCAGATCTTATACTGGCTTTGCACTTGAGCGAGCCTTTTTATGTACCCAATGTGATTTTTCTTCCCTGTGATTCAGGGAGAAGGGCTTTTGAGGTGAAACGGAGGCTCCTAGAAGGGAGGTGGCTTGCCCAAGTTCACAGTGAAGCTGCGTTACTACCGTGCCTTCCCTGGTCTCAAAGTGGAAAAGAAACCCAAGTCCAGGGCCAGAGCGAGCACCTGCCCCTTTAACATCCCCACGCCAGCCCAGCACCTGCCCCTCCTCACCGACTTCCAGCCACTCTCAACCTTAACATTCCCTAATGCTGCATGTTCCTGACTTCACACCTGATCTCCTCCACCCTCTCGGCCTTGTTCGACTCCTATCCACCCCTGCAGTGTCCCTCAAGTGCCAGCAGAAATACTCAGGTGACTGTTAAAAATACACATCTTCTGGGAGTTCCCGTTGTGGCTCAGTGGAAATGAATCTGACTAGTATCCATGAGGACACAGGTTCGATCCCTGGCCTCGCTCAGTGGGTTAAGGATCCGGCGTTGCTGTGAGCCGTGGTGTAGCTTACAGACACAGCTCGGATCCTGCGTTGCTGTGGCTGTGGTGTAGGCCAGCGGCTACTGCTCTGATTTGACTCCTAACCTGGGAACCTCCATATGCTGCAGGCGCAGCCCTAAAAAGACCAAAACAAACAAACAAGAAACCACATCTTCTGGAGTTCCCTGGTGGCCCAGCTCATTAAAGTTCTGACATGGTCACTGCTGTAGCATAGGTTCTATCCCTGGCCCAGGGATGCATGCTGTGGGCAAGCCCCCCCCCCCGCAAAACAAACAAATAAACAAACAAACAAAAAAACACTTCTTCTGTGTTCACCATCGCCCTACTTTGTGACAATCTCTAGGCATCTGCTTTTTCAACAGGATCCTCAGTGAAGCTGAGCAAAGCTGGGACTAGAAGTCACATAGCCTGAGTCTGAATCCCAGCTCTTCTGCTGCCCAGCCTGGTGACGTTGGCTGCTATTCAACTGTTCCTGAGCCTCAGTTTTGTCATCTGTGATATGGAGGTACCACTGCCTCTGTGGGTGGCTGTATGGACTAGAAATGGGCTAAACACCCAGTGGTCAGGCGAACACAGTGGGCACTCAAGATTGCTGGTTCAGCGGCTGATATTCAGGCCCCACTCACCTGCTGTGAGTGGCATTCCCTCATCTGCCCTTTCCCCAGCTTGGAACTAGGCCTTCTCTGCAGCCATGCGGAGGACTTAATAATACCTGCCTAAAGGGAATTCTGCCTGCCTAGTGTTACCATTCCCTCTCTCCTTGTGTCTTCCCAAAGGCCAAGAGCTTCAAGAGAGCTAGATGCTTGTGGCTTCCCCACCCTGCCTTGCTGCACCTGACACAGGTCACCCCCTTGGCATCCCCCACAGCCGGTCCCCAGAATCTGTTCAGGTAGAGTGAGGCTTCAAGTTGCACAGATAGGACTGGGGGCCCCTGGGGAGAGCCTGGGCCTCTTCTTCCAGGATAGGCTCAGGCAGCCCAGGCCCTGGCCAGCACCTGGCTCCCTCTTATAGTCTCCACTGGCAGGACACTGGCTGACTATGAGAGATCAGTTCTGGGCACAGAGGGGCAGGTGAGGGGTGTGAAGCCCACCTGTAAGGTAGCTGTTGCCTCTCTTGAGATGGTTCTTGAATTTTCTGGAGCTGGTTCAGGAGTTTTTCTGCTGGGATGGAGACCAGAGGCTGGGGTAGGAGCTGAGCCACCGCTGTCTGCAGGAGCACCAGCGCCATGTCTTTCTCTGTAAGCACAGTCAGGGGTAGAATCCTCAGGGGCAAGGCCCTGGCCCCTATCCTGGACCTAGAGGGGACAGGTGGGAGGCAGGGCCCCCAGCTCTTCTGCCCAACAGGCCAGGAGGCTGCCTCTAACTATCTAACGTTCTGTCTGCAGGGCCCCATGGGGAGGTCCGCCCTTCTCCCTGGCCCTGTGTATGCAATGCGCCTCAGCCTGTCACCCCTCTCTTGTCTTATACTTTATTCTTGGTCCATCCGCCACCACACCCCCTGGCCCTCCTGGAAACCTGTCAGAGACCTGCTCTCCTCCCCTCCTCCTCCCCTCTGCCATCTAGTCAGCTCTCTGGCTCTCATCACTCCTCACCCGCCCACTTAGATGCACCCTCCACCCACCATCCCTGTGTGTGTGTCCATTCCTGTGTTCATACACACACACATGTGTTCTCATGTGCTTGTGCATGTGTGTTAGGGGCTGTGTCTGCCAAATATGGTCTTTGAATGTCACCCTTGCAGGGCCCAAGGCCTGCAGTCAGCATGGAGGAGGTGTCCCTTCTAAGGAACAAAGTCGTGGAAATCCTGCTGAGGAACGAGGAGGCGGAGGGAGCAGTGGACTTTTGTCTAAGTTGAAAAGGTGAGTTTGGGGCTCTGGAAAGGAGGGGTCCCAGTGTGAGGCCCTGGGGTTGGAGCTGAGTCCTGCAGAACCGGAGCACGTGGCCCTCAGCAGCCTCCACTCAGACGAAGTCCTGGGCCCGGGACTGTGTCTTCACCTTTGGGGGGAGCGTAGAGGAGCCAAAACTGGATAGCATGCAGGGAGTCTGTCTGCAGGATTTGAGAGAGGAGCTCCAGGATCTGTGAGCAGGAGGACAGGCCTGGGTCAGTGTGGCTGGATGGCAAGTTCAGCCTGGAAGTGGTGTCCCAGAGCCACGTGCTTGCCTAGACCCGTCCGCACCATAGTCCCAGCCCTCCGCATGGGACTTCACACTCTGTAGAAAGCTTCCTGCCCCAACAGCCCTAGAAGAAGGTTCTTAACCTCCTCACTGGACAGATAAGGAATCAGGTCTCAAGAGAGGAGGACAGCTCGCAGAGAGGTAGCATAAGGAGGCCCCAGGGTCAGACATGGGCCCCTCGTCCCTGAGCCGTCCTTGGGCCGGTGGTACCCAAGGTCCTTCACTGAGAAGGCGAGGTCAGAGCTGACCCATCAGCTCCTCAAAGATGCGCCTGGGTCCTTGGTATGGGGATTTCAGGGATCCCAAGGGCCTACCCTCCCTGAAGTTCCCAAGTTCCGAGTCTTGAGAGGTTAGCAAAGAGGTGGGGTGATCCCTGTGGGCAGCCTGAGGGTGGGGGCTGGCTGGTTCTGCGCTCTGCTCAGCTGGGGGCTCCTCCCCACCCAGCACCACGCTCTCCTCGCTCCCAGCTGCCTCCTCATCCTTCTCAGCCTCCAGCATCTTTGTCACTTCAGGGCCCTTTCCCCACTGCATCCTCCAGTCAAGGATCAAGGCCACAAGATCCGGCTCTGTCTTGGAAGGGCTATGGGGGATCCCTAGGCCGAGATGCTGATGCTGGCTGTGGCTATGTGGAGTTGGGGCTCGCAGTGGGAGTTGGAGCCTCCGGAGTCCTAGGAAAGTGGGGTGATCAGTCTCCCCAGGACCCCCAGGGGCTGTCAGTGCCCAGCAGGTCTGCCTCTCCCTGGGCAGAGTGGGAACTGGACCGGGTCTCTCCCCAGGCCTGTGCCTGCTGAGCTGCCCACCCTCACCCCCAGATACCCGCTCACTGAGGGGACCCCCGTACCTCCATCTGCCCAGGGCCCTCCTCCATTCTCCGCATCCCACTTACCTGCCCTGTGCCCCCTCCCCACAGGACCCGAGAACCTACTTCCAGGCAAGGTGAGGCCGCCCTATGGTGGAGAAAGTACTGTGTTCTAGCCCCTGCTATGCTGCCCACCCCCCTTTGGGGACCTGAGCCATGGGCTGTCACCTGGAAGGGCCTCAGTGTCCCCATCTGTGGGATGGGGATCCTGACCCCCTCTGCTCTATCCATTTCCTGAGCTGTCCAAGGGGACTGTGTGCTTTAAAGCACTGACCGCAGAGCAGGTGTCAAGATGCTCTCACAGTCTGGCCTCTCTCAGAGAACATGTGGGCCTGAGGGCAGGAATGCTTACCGCCTCGCCTACCAGCACAAGTTCTGCACACCTCTTAGGCCTCAATGAGGAATCAAACACAGAGAACGGGACTCTATGCTTTGCCGCAGCACAGACCAGACCCCTCTAGAGTGTGGGGAGGTGGCTGGCACCAGCCCTGCAGGCTGTGGGTGCGGTAGGCCAGGCGTGATGAGGATGCGCCAGGCAGGACCCCACCTCACTGTTCCCTTCCTCAACTCATCAAGTGCCACTGCTGGACCAGCCCTCGTGACAATGTGTGGTGCTCCCAGTTTGGCTAAATTGTGGAACTCAGGTCCCTAGGGGGGAAAGGACTTAGAGAGGGAAAAGCTGGCTCATGCCAAACCCTGGAGGCAGCAGGGAATCAGAATCCAGGCTCCTGACTCCCAGGTTTGGGATTTTATAGTCTTTTAGTCTCAGGTGCAAGGCTGCCTGGGAGGAGTCACACTTGAAGCAGTTTGTAAGGGTCCTAGAGGGATTGCTCTGAGACTGGGGGCAGGTCCTGCTGTGTTCTCTGCCCTCAGACTAGTGCCTCTGTAGGGTCCACAGCCTCCAGCCTTCCCAGGGCCTCACCAGCAACTCCTGATCCTGTAGGATGAAGGCCTGGATTCCTCCATCTCTGCTCTTGGGCTGGCTTCGCAGGCCCTGGCGGGAGTGGCGGCGGGTCATGGCCCGGGTGGAAGCAGGAATGAGCCTACCGGTCTCTGCTGAGTACTTTGCCCCCTGCTCCCGCTGAGGCTCCTCCTTCTGCTGGGAAAAAAGCAGCCAGAGACTCCAAGCAGCAAGAGAGAGAGGGGGAGAAAGAGGAGAAAGCAGAGGGGAGAAGCTGATCAGGATTTGTATGTCCACCAGGGACATGCCCACCCTGTCCTAGACTCCCCTCGCCAGCAGGGGGTGCCCTTCCATTGTAGCCATTGCTCTTCCTCCTGGAACTTCACTGAATGCTGGCTACCCCCCATGGTCCTTGGGTGGTCCTTGTACCTCCTCCTGGGCAAGCCCTCGCTCAGACCCCTCCACCCAGCCCATCTAAGATTTGAAAACAGTCTCCTGCACCAAGGCCCCCACTACCCACCTTAACTCTTAGCTCACTTGTCCCCAGGTCGGTCCCCCACATTTGGCACCCTTTCTCTGCCCTGGGACACTTTCCTGAGCCAGGTCTGTGGGCACAAGGCTTAGGACCTCCTGCCCGGGCAACTCCAGTTAAGACTGGTAGTATCCTTGTCCCCATTTTAAAGATCAGAAAACTGAGACCCAAACAGCTTAGCTGAGTTAGCTGCAAACAGGGATGAGAACCAGGGCTGGGCCTGTCCTAGGACCAGTTCCAACTACCTTCAAGCAGCCTCCCACTTGTCTTTACTGGTTTATCAGCAAATAGCACATAGGAGGCCGCCCCCATGTTGTCTGAAAACCATCAGTGACCCGCCACCCCCTTCTCAGATTAGGAACTAAGTTCAGAAATGAGCAACAAGCTGATCTTGCCCACATCCAAGGCGACCCCCTCCTGCCTTCTCCCTGACTGCTGCCCACTTATATCCTGGACTGTAGCCCTCTGGTCTCTAAAGATGCCCTGCATTCTCCAGCTTCTGAGTGTTCGTGACATGTGCCTCCACTAGGAATGCCTCCCCTCTTCCACTTCTAAACTCTGAACCCTTGGTGGATTTCTCCATCAAGGTCTGTTCTGTATCCCCTCCCTTTGGTTGCATTTGTGGGCTCCTTCCCTGTGCCTATAGCAGCACTCTTGCTTTTGTGCCACTGCTGTTGAGGTTGAACCTGAGCGTGGGTGGGATTTCGTTACAAAGGGGCGGATGCATTTCATCCCTTTCCGGACCGCGCCTTTGTGCTGCACCCACCTCCTTGCTCTTCAGCTCATTCTCCTTGGTGAAGATAGCCACACGGGAAGCCAGGTCTTTCAACTCCTTCTTCCAGGTCTCTGGGAGGAGGGGACACCATCGGGCCAACTGATACCTGCCCCCTTCCCCCCCACCGCCCCCACAGCACTGGGTGTGGGGAGGGCTGTGGTGGAAGAGCCTCCTCTCCTCCCCACTTTCCGCCCCGCATCTCACGGGGAAGGGTGGCTTCCTACGAGGGAAGGAGTAGGAACTGCACCATTGGTGGGTGGGTGGGTGTGGTTGCTGCTGATGTTGCTGTCCTAGCCTGTGGCTTTTCTGAGAAATGCTGGAGAATGTTTGGCTGCATGCGCCAAAGGGTCTGTGATTTAACTGAGCGTTGCCTCTTTTAGGAACTGGAAGCCAGCACTGGGATTCAGTGATACGCAGTGCCAGCTACTAAAATATTGAGTGACTCCTGGCGAGGTTGGTAAAGAGCTCTGCGGCAGGCAGGCCTTCCAAACCCTTCTGCCTCTTCCCCCGGATCCTCCCCCTGCCCTTAAGGGAAAGCATGAGGCTTGGGAAGGCTGAGGCCTCTGAAATGCTGCCCCAGCAGCTACCTATGGCCGAGGTTCTGATTGGCTGGTGGCAGAGCATACAGGTTATGAAATACAATCTTTCCCATATTGTTCCTGTCTGGAGTTGTGAGTCACATGACTATTGCCCTTCTCTGCTTGTCCTCTGTGCGGATGACACCTCAGATACCTCAGAGCCCAACAGGGGTGCATTTCCGAGGACCTGGGGAGGGGGAATCATGCAAAGGTAGCTGCCTGAGAAAATGAGGAAAAGAATGGGGTACCCACCAGACCCTGCTGACATGCTAGCAAAGGCCCTTTTCTTCTCAGGCACCCGCCCAAGCCAGGCTGCCCTCGGGAACAGGGATAACCCCAAGGTTGGGGGGTGGGTGCTGTGGCCCAAATACCCACCAGAAGAAAGCCGGGGATCCCGATTGGACTGCGGGTCTCCAATGGGGACAGAGATGGTGGGCATCCCCATCAGATAGCGGGATAAGGGTGTGGCTTGAGGTGAGGCACCCAGAGGGAACCCGTCCCGGACGATGCAGACCGGCTTCCCGGTGAGATCTGTGAAGGGTTAGAGGCTGTGGGACGGGGGCCTGAGTGGACCCCAAGAACTCTGGGAGGCTGGTGGGCTCGTGGTCCCACTTCTTCCAGTCACCACAAGCCCAGAGGTTGCTAGAACTGGGAGGGCCCCTGCAGTCACTGAGGCCTCACCCCTGGGGACACAGAGAAAGTGGCGAAGGGATGTGCTCAGGGTCCTGTAGTGAGTCGGTCATGGGGAGACAAGAACCTGGGCTTCCTGGGACCCTAGTCCTGGGGTCCTTTTGGTTCTCCATGACAGAGCAGTGAACCGCAGGTGTGAACACACAGAGGCAGGCAGCCGAAAGAAGAGGACGTGGGGGTGGGGACATTAAGCCACAGTCTGTGACCAGAGGGGCCAGGGCTCAAATCACAGGGAGTGCGACCCTCTGGATAAAACTCCCTGCCATCTGTCCGTCAGCCTGGCGGGGCTGAGTGCCCGGGAGCCTGGAGGTGGTAAGAGACTGTTTACACGTGAGGACCCTCCGGCATAAGGTCTGTGTGATATTATAGCATCATTAGACAGTTAAGCTTCGGGAAGAGCCTGATTAGGACTTACTGTGGTTGCCCCCTCTCTCCTTCCCCAAACGCTCCTTTGCTGCCAGGACCCCTCACTCTCCAGGGTCCTCCCAGCTCACTGGCCGGTCCTCTGCTGCCTCTTCTGCATCTCCTCAACCCCTTAGGAGCCCTGGGGCCCCGGGCTCAGGCCAGGCGCTCCTCCCCCCTGATGACCCCGCCCAGCACACCCCTTCAGACACCACCCCCACTTGAGTGGCTCTCACATCTGCAGCTCTGCCCCAATCCACTCAGCTTCTTACTCGGCCCTGCCTCTTGGACATCTAAGAGGCATCTCACATGGCGCATCACCAGTGTCCTGGACCAAACCCCTGACCCTCGTCACCTTCCCCTGGCCCCTTCTGTGGGCTCTTCTGTCTCAGTCAATGCAGCCCTAGTTTTCACAGACCAAACCCCTGGGAGACAGGCTGGCAGAGCCCACTGGCCTTAGCTTCTGGGTACTTCTAGAGCAGAGTCACTAACTTCCATTGCTACCTCCCTGGTCCAAGCCACCATCCATTCAGAAGCCAGTAGATCACTTTTCTGTTCTCAACCTTCCAGTGACTCAGTAAGAAGTCTTAATGGCAACCACGGGGAGCTCCAGGGCCCACCCCATCTGGGCTCCCACTGCCTCACTCCAGCATCTCCTTTCTCCCTCTCCTTACTGTGCTCCAGCCACACCGACTTCCTTTCCCTCCAACAAAGCCAGGATGCTTTTGCCTCAGGGCCTCTGGACTTGCTGTTCCCTCTGCCTGGGACACCCTTCCCTGATATCCACATTGTTTATGCCCCCCTTCCTTTAGTTCTTTGCTCCAAGATCATGCTATTGGTTAAGTCTTCCCCTTGATAGTCTTGACACTTATTATTTTCTATCTATTTTCTATTTTCTGTTATCTATTTTCTATCCTTTCCCACCAGAGAGCTGGCTCTGTGAGGGCAGGGACTCTTGATTTGTTCACTGTCACACCCTGGGGCCTAAAAAAGTGCTTGACCCCTAGTTCATACTCAATAGATATTTGATGGATGAATGGCTAAGTGGATGGAATGGCTTGAGTTAGAGAAGAGAACACAGCTCTGGAGCACACCATTCTTCCCTTTCTCTGATCTGTAAGAGGGGAGAATCAGGGATGATGTAAATCCTGCAGGGCTATGCAGGCGGCCCTTGAAACTGCCCCACCTCCGCCCCAGCTTGAGTCGTGTCTTGGCCAAGAGCTTGCAAGTAGCCATGTAGCCCTGGAATCCTGGCCAAGTGCCCATCCTCCCTGGGGCTCAGCCTGGAAACAGGGGCTGGGTCCCCTCCTTTCCAGTTTTGAAGACCATGCACCCTCCCCCACCACTGGCCAGGCCCTGGCCTACCCTCCCCCCTACCTTGGATGTGGGTCACGTGCTGGGGGTGGGGGTGGTGTCGGGAGAAGAAGGAGTGGTGGCTGAGCCGGCCGAAGCGGTAGGCACCAGGGGTTTGCGCCTTGGGGGTCCTCAGTGCCTCTCGGATCAGCTCGATATCCGCGATCCCTGGGATCAGCAGTTCTTTCCGTGGACCGCTGTCCCCGTGGCTCCTTGGCCTGCACCCTGACTTCTTCTCAGGTTTCAGCTCAGCGCCTGGACTGAAGGAGAGGGTCGAGGGGAAGCAAATGGAGCCACCGGGCAGCAGTGCCCACCCAACTTGGTGCCTCACACAGAGTCCATTCCTGAGAGATCCTCTGAAATCTGGTTTCCAAGACTTCACCACCACCCCCATGGCACCCAAAACGGGGCCTCCCCCAGGGTCCCTTTGCAGCTAGTGCAGTCTGGCCCCAGGGAACCCCCTTCTGTCCCCCTAAAATGCCTTACCAGGGAGCTAGGATACATCTGAGAGAACTCAGGAGGACTCTCCCAGGACCCCAGTTTCCTCTCAGAAACCATTTCTAAAGCCAGAAAGAGGAGTTCCCATCATGGCGCAGTGGTTAACGAATCTGACTAGAAACCATGAGGTTGTGGGTTCGATCCCTGGCCTTGCTCAGTGGGTTAAGGACCCAGCGTTGCCATGAGCTGTGGTGTAGGTGGCAGACACAGCTCAGATCCTGCATTGCCGTGGCTGTGGGGTAGGCCGGCAGCTATGGTTCCGATTCAACCCCTAGCCTGGGAACCTCCATGTGCCGTGGGAGCGGCCCAAGAAATGGCAAAAAGAGGAGGAAAAAAAAAAAAAAAGGCCAGAAAGAGAAGCTATAGACCCACCTTCCCATCCAAATACCTGGTTGGAGCACCCACTTTCCCATCCAAATACCTGGTTGGAGCACCCACCTTCCCATCCAAATACCTGGTTGGAGCACCCACCTTCCCATCCAAATACCTGGTTGGAGCAAAGGCGCGTTATATACAGCTCCAGGGCCCAAAGGCTGACCCCAGCCAGGGCCTCTGCTGAAGCCAAACTGCTGGCAGCCCAGGAGAAGCCAGCTATAGGCTGTCACCCTTCCCCCATACCCCGGAGGCAGTTTTGGCCCAGACTCAGCATCCAGGGGCCCAATCTGGCGCCAAGGCCAGACAAGACCAGCAAGTCCTTCTCCCTTGGGGCCCCCCTGGGAGATGCAGAGTGGATGGGCGGCTACTGGCCGCGTCTCTGCAGGGGACGCTTCAAGCTCGCTCCGCTTCGCTGGAGACAAGCCTTCTCAGGTTCTCCATCCTCCACCCACACTGCTTCCCTTTCCTGTGCCTCTGCCCCTGGAGGCAGAGGTGGAGTTGGTCCAGCAGAAGAGGTGGGCTGCTCTCCGCCAGGGGCCTGGTGGGACCACCTGCCTGCTTGCTGTCTGCTTTCTTTTCCCATGGCCCTGGCTGAAGGGAGTCCCTCTGGAGGAGGACAGATGGACTCTGGATATGCTAAGCAAGGTGTTTTGCCCTGGGACCTTCTGAGGATTTCGCTGACCAGGCCCCTGAGTTTCCTGTTCCATCCTCAATTCGCCTCTAAGGGATCTGGGACTTAAAGACAGAAAACAAACCTTCTCTGAAAGCTGCTGTTAGCTGGCCTTCCCTACCCCCAACTAACAGAGGAAGTCACCCCCAAAAAACCCCTGGAATTTCTGTGCTCCCGCCCCCTGCCACCACACCCTCTCCCTCCCCAGGAGAGGCCCAGCCTGTCACCTGTGCCAACTCAGGTCCGGGAACCCACTATGGGCCTGGGTCCGGGAACCCACTAGGGGCCTAGCTGACGGCAGTAGAAGGTGACCTCCACTTGGCCCCTCCGTCTGTTGAGTTCCTCGGTCCTCCACCCACCCCTCCACCTCATGGGTCAGCAGGGGAGACATCTGGGACTTACCTCATCAGAGGATGTTCCGCCACTTGGGTTCTCACTTCCGTAGCCATCGTAGGGCCTCTATTGGAGTAAAGACTGGTGTACTTAGTGTGAGCATTGAAGATGGTAACAGGAGCTCTTATCTACTGGTGGTGGGAGTGTAAACCAGAACAGATACTTGAGGCGGAAAAATTGGCAATATTGTATAAAAGTGAACATTTGCATGCCCTATCTCCCAGCAATTTCTCTCCCAGAAATATACCCAAGAGAAACTCTTGCAGATGTGCGAAAGTGTAGGATTATTCAAATCCACATTTCAAAAAACCTGGTGACAATCCAAATGTCCAGAGGCACAAAAAGGACAAATACGTTGTGGTCCATTCAGACAATTGAACATATTGCAATGAAAATGAATGAACCACATTCATGTGACACCATGACATGTGACAACAAAATGAAACTTGCCAATGTAGTGCTAAGTCAAGGAAAGTCAGTTGCAGGAGATCTTCCAGCCTGAGATCCTTTTTAAAAATAAAGTTCAAAAGCTAGCAAAATTATCTTGAATGTGATAAAGCAAGGAACTGCTAAACACAAAATTCAGATACTGGCTATTTCTGAGGGCATGTGGGGAGGGGAAAGGGGAGGAAAAGGCGTACATGTGATGTGTTGGTGATTTTCTAGTTTTTTTTGTTTGCTTGTTTTGTTTGTGTGTGTGTGTATGTGTGTGTGTGTGTGTGTGTGTTTTCTAGGGCCGCACGCACGGCATATGGAGGTTCTCAGGCTAGGGTCTAATCAGAGCTGTAGCCACCGCCTACACCACAGCCACAGCCATGCCAGATCCTTAACCCACTGAGCAAGGCCAGGGATCAAACCCGCAACCTCATGGTTCCTAGTCGGATTCGTTAACCACTGCATCACAACGGGAACTCTGATTTTCTAGTTCTTGGTTTAGGAGGTGTGTTTACTGGTATTCGTTATATTACTAAACAAACTAAATGACAGGAGTGAAGGAAAATAGATGTTAAAGCCAAGAATTGTGGATCTAAATCTATGGATCTGAATATATATATTGCAATTGCCAAGGATGGGGTTGAGGCAGGAAATCAATGCATTCTGAGAAATAACCCTCTGAGTCACAGAATCTGCAAGACATCCCCCAGGGCCAGCCTTCCATCAGGTCGGGGTGGAGGGGAGTGGGTAGCACTGTCTGAGGTCGGGGAAAAGGAGCGGCTTTAAGATCAAAGAGCAAGGAACCAGGCATCCTGACTCAAAGTCTCCTGGTCTTTCCTCTAAAGGGAAAACCAGTTGGCAGGACTTTCTTGGCAGGAAGCTTCAGGTGCCCTTGATAGTGGAGGCCTAGGCTCTAGAGCACTTAGATGCTGCAGGGTTGAGGGCTCGGCATTTGGAAGCACCTGCCTGCAGGAAAAGGACTCTTTAGAACAGAGAATTTAAATACTTTTGACTGTGACCACAGTAAGAAACTCATTTTATATCATAACCCAATTCTCACACACACACCCACACACGTGTATATGTGAAACTGAAGCAATACTTACCCTTGAAAGGCTAATAGTTTCATCCTACTTTTTGTTTTCATTTTGTCAGCGTTAGGTGCAAACCATTAAATTGATTTTATTAGCCACGAATGGGTCATATCCCTCAGCTGCTGTGAAGGGGTCACTGGGGGCTTGAATGGGCCAGGCCGCCCCACTGAGTCTGCGCCTGGCCTCCCTTCCCTCGCCCTTGGGGCCTCCAGCTGGCCAGGCACAGGCGGCCTGAAGGCTCACACCAATTCAGAGACAGAGCTTTCCTTCCTCCATCTCGGCCTCCCTGGGCTTTGCCCTAAGGCCCTGGCCTGGCTCGAATGTCCGTTTCCTCCCCTGTGGTGATCCTGGGACTCACCGAGGAACGTGGCCGCTATAGCATGTGGGTGAGTCGTCCTTGCTGTCTGAGCAGTTTCAAGCAAAAGGACATGTCAACGGGAAGCCTTGTCACTTCTGTGGGGTAAGCCTGTTGCTTTGTGACAGCGCGAGCCAGTGGTTGCTAGGTTACCCCTGGCCCACAACTCCAGAACCATTCCCCAGCACCCCTCTCCCTGCCCCTACCCAGCTTCTCTTACCCTTCCTGGAGGGGCAGACAGGGCTCACTAAGACCCTCTGGCTCTTCCTCCACACTCTTTCTCTACCTCTCATTCAGCGCGTTCAATGGGGACCAAGGGAGAGAATGAGAATCAGGGACTGGTTTCAGCCAGCAAGCAGCAGGCAAAGAAAGACTGGCAAAAAAAAAAAAAAAAAAAAAGTCTGGCTGGGCTGTGTCCCAGCTTTGTCAGCCTCACCAGGCTGGATGCCACCATGGAGGGAGCATCCTATTTCTGAGGGTTGATTTGCAGAGCGCTCTTGGATGGAGAGGAGGAGGCTGCTCACAGGATCCAAAGCATTCTTGCAGCCCTTCTCTAGGCAGGAGAGCTGGGTGGGAGGACCCTGAACTTTCAGTTGGGCAGGGGTTCCAACAGAATTCTGACACTCTCTAGATGTGTCACCTTGGGTAAGTCGCCTGTACTGCCAGAGATGTGGAACAGTGGTAAGGAGGCTAGGTTCCAATCACAGCTTTCCTTCCTAGCTATGCGGCCTCAGGCAATTTATTTGTCTCTGAGACTCCGTTCCTGTGTCTCTGAAGTGGAAATGATGCCTGCACTTATTCTCGCAGGCTTTTTGAGATATGAGTGACTTAATGCACTCGAAAGTGTGTAGTATAGTACCTGCCATCAAGTGCGATCACTCATGTCATTACCTTCTCTGAGCCTGTAAAATGGGGTACCCTTAACCTGCTTCTCGGGTTGTTCTGAAGGACAAATGAGCTAATAGAAGTAAAGTACCTAGTTGAATGCCTGGTGCATGAGAGATGCTATAAATGGTAATAGTAGGAGTTCCCTGGTGGCTGAGTGGGTTGAAGATCCAGGTCGTCACTGCTGTGGCTCAGGTTGCTGCTGTGGTGTGGGTTCAGCCCCTGGCCTGGAAGTTCTATGGGTGAAGCAAAAAAAAAAAAAAAAAAAAAAAGGTAATAATAATAATTGCTGTTATTGGCATTGAGGGAGGAGGTGGATGGGATGAGGTCTGAGCATGAAAACTATCATAGGTAATTCACTTTGTTTCTCTGAGGCTCAACTTGGACAGCTGTGAAAAGGGTCAAGATAATCCTTCGCCCACGGGGCCGCAAGGGGTGTAAGCAGGCTGCATAAATGATGGAAGGGTTTGCAGGTGTTTTTTGTTTTTTTTTTTTTTTGTCTTTTTGCCTTTTCTGGGGCCTCTCCTGCAGCAACTGGAGGTTCCCAGGCTAGGGGTCTAATCAGAGCTGTAGGCACCGGCCTACACCAGAGCCGCAGCAACAAGGGATCCGAGCGCTGCTGTCTGCAACCTACACCACAGCTCACGGCAACACTGGATCCTTAACCCACTGAGCAAGGCCAGGGATCGAACCCACAACCTCATGGTTCCTAGTCAGATTCGTTAACCACTGTGCCATGACAGGAACTCCTGCAGGTTGTTCTTGATGCTGTTCTAGGAATGAGGCTGCTGGTCCTCAAAACTGATGGGGGTGGGCCTCCTTGAGGGTCTTCCTTCTCAGCATCCTTGACTTCTTATCGGTGACCTGGGGCTTCTAGACTCCATGTCTTCTGGGGAGGAAGGGAAGGGAGGAGGATTGCTAGAGGCAAATCTAAGACCTTCAAAAGTTCTGTCCCTCCCCTGCTGAGGGGTGGGGCCTCAAACCATTGTGGTGCCCCTTTGTGGGGGGCGGGGGGGGGGGTGACCTCTGCATTTGGCTTTGCCCCCAGTGCTTCTCCATCCACACAGGTCAGAATATTCCCCCTTTAAGCTCTGGCTTCAGCTGGGCTTGTCTTTGCAGGAATGAGGTGACCCTCTGAAACCATTCTGAAAGCCCCCTCCTGCATGCTTCTGGGCATTCTGGGGGCTACTGTGCCAAAGAATACTGTATTTGAAAGAAGAGAGGGCTTGTCTTTCCTTCTGACCATCCCCTCCCTGTCACTTTCAGCTCCCTTGGGGATTTCCCTCAACAGGATGTAAGACAGCTGAGAATAAAACCCGCTCTCATCCTCCCACATCGCACCTCTTACCCCTTCCTCTGTATTGTTGAGAACTGAACAGCAGGTCTGTGTGTGGATTGCAGCTTTGGAACTGAAGGCGAAACTTTAGGTTTATGAGAAAATCGAGAGGAAACCCTTCTGCTGTGCTTTATATAGTGTCAAATCGGAGAGTAATTCTGTTTGCTGGGAAATGGTTTGAAGTATGGTCCTCCTGCTGGGCTGGATGCCTCAGTTATGAAAGAAGCAATGTAAAATTCCATGGAATGCTTCTCATGTGCCAGGCACTGTGCTCACCCTTTTAAGCATAGTATCTCTTTTAACGCTATAGATGAGGAAATTGATAATCAGAGAAAGCCTTTCTTACATGTGTTTAAATTTATTTCCCCCTGGAGTTCCCGTTGTGGCGCAGCAGAAACCAATTAGTAACCAATAGGTTGTGGGTTCGATCCCTGACCTTGCTCAGTGGGTTAAAGATCTGGTGTTGCCATGAGCTGTGGTGTAGGTCATAGACTCGGCTCAGATCTGGCCTTGCTGTGGCTGTGTTGGAGGCCGACATCTGTAGCTCTGATTAGACCCCTAGCCTGGGAACCTCCATGTGCCACAGGTGCAGCCCCAAAAAGGCAAAAAAAATTTTTTTTCCCCTCATGGCTTGCTTGTCTCCAAATGCAGTCTTTTTTTTTTAATTTAAAACATTTATTTTTATGGCCACACCCACAGCATATGGAAGTTCCTGAGCCAGGGAGCTGCTACCTACGCCACAGCTGTGGTAATGCCAGATCCTTTAACCCACTGAGTCAGGCCAGGGATCAAACCTGAGTTTCCTCAGTGACTCATGCTGCTGCCATTGGGTTCTTAACCCACTATGCAACAGTGGGAACTCTTCCAAGTGCAATATTGATGGAGAGAAATTCCTAATTTAATGTAGCCCAATTGATTAATTTTGTCCTAATGATGAACAGTGTTCATGTCCTATTTAAGAGAGCTTTACTTAAGGTTAGGATGATATTTTCCCATGTTATTTTCTAGAAGGTTTACTATTTTACCTTTCACATTGAGATCAATCTCGAACTGGTTTTTGTGTATATTGTATAAAATGGGGGCCAAGAGCCATATTTTTCCCCATACAAATAGCTATTTAACCAGTACCATTTTATTTATTTATTTATTTATTTTTAGGGCCACACCTGTGGCATATGGAGTTTCCCAGGCTAGCAGTCCAATCAGAGCTACAGCTGCCAGCCCACACCAGAGCCATAGCAACACGGGATCTGAGCTGCGTCTCTGACCTACACCACGGCTCACAGCAACACTGGATCCTTAACCCACTGAGCGAGGCCAGGGGTTGAACCTGCAACCTCATGGTTCCTAGTCGGATTCGTTTTTGCTGCGCCACAATGGGAACTCCTAACCAGTACAATTTAAAAAGACTCTATCCTTTTCCTGTTTCTCTGTGCTGTCAGCTTTATCAAAACTCAAGTGTTCAGGAGTTCCTACTGTGGTGCAGTGGATTAAGAACCAGACTGCAGCAACTTGGATCACTGCGGACATGCTGGTTCAATTCCTGGCCTGGCACAATGGATTAAAGGATCTGGCATTGCCACAGCTGTGGCTCATATTCCATCCCTGGCCCAGGAACTTCCATATGCTGTGGGTATAGCCATGAACTTAAGAAAAAGAAATTCAAATGTTTGTATACATGTGGGTCTGTCTCTGTTCTTCTCCAGTGCTCTACTGGTCTACCATTCCATCGACCCTACATTCTTTTCGTAACTGCAGTTTCAGATACATCTTGGTATCTAGTGGCATAAAACTTCTTTGGGGAAAACTCTATTGTTGCGGTCTCTGCATGCTGGTAGGAAAAAAATTTTCTGGATTTAAAGCAAGGTGTAGAAAAGACAAGTTTATTGAGACAAGAGACACTGTTAACACAGTGGGCTGACTTCCTGATAATCAGGGAGAGCCGATTCTGGGTACCTGGTGGTGTCTGGTTTTATAGCCCAGAGACAAAGGAGTATGAGGAGTGGTCCTGCCAGCCCTGTGCTCCCTCTTGACCTGCTGATTGTTTGGAGAAGGATGGGGTCCTTCTGATACACTTGCTGGTTGGTTGGTGAAGGATGGGGTCTTTGGATACCCTTGCTGGTTGGCTGGGGGCGTATGTTGTCCTTATAGGGCTGGGGTAAGGAGTGGGCTACATACCTTTTCTAGTGGGGGTGGGAAGGAGTAGGCCAAGTTTCTGGGATGGGGAGGTCCTGAGGAACATTGTAATTATTACAATGAGACAGGTGGGATGATAAGGGTCTGGCAAATTTTTTTTTTTTTGTCTTTTTGCCATTTCTAGGGCCGCTCCCATGGCATATGGAGGTTCCCAGGCTAGGAGTCTAATTGGAGCTGGAGCCACTGGCCTACGCCAGAGCCACAGCAGTGCAGGATCTGAGCCGTGTCTGCAACCTACACCACAGCTCACGGCAACACCGGGTCCTTAACCCACTGAGCAAGGCCAGGGATCGAACCCACAACCTCATGGTTCCTAGTTGGATTCATTAACCACTGCGCCACGATGGGAACTCCAGGGTCTGGCAGTTCTTCTCTTGGCAGGAGGCTTTTTTTGAGTTTTACCTCTTTGGAGACAACTTGGATTCTTACATCTATTTTTCTCATCCACTCTCAATACTTCTGACAGCAGATGTATGGGAGGTTTTCCCACACCAAGCATTTCTCCAGTTCAGCAGGCACCAACTGGGTGTCCTGCAAGTGTAACTTAATTCTGACACTACCCTGGAGATAGCCTCAGACCCCACAAGGTTGCCCTCTGGTTCCAACACGAACCTGAGTCCCCCTAAAACCGAGGTCCTATACCAAGTTGATGGTTCATCTCTCTATTCAAAACTTTATTCCCAGGAATTCCTGTCGTGGCTCAGTGGTAACGAATCTCACTAGTATCCATGTGGATATGGATTCCATCCCTGGCCTCACTCAGTGGATTAAGGATCTGGCGTTGCCGTGAGCTGTGGTGTAGATCACAGACGTGGCACAGATCCACATTGCTGTGGCTGTGATGTAGGCCAGCGGCTATAGCTCTGATTTGACCCCTAGCCTGGGAATCTCCATATGCCGAGGACATGACCCTAAAAAAAAAAAAAAACACAAAAAAACCCCACAAAAAACCTTTATTCCCTTTCTTATCCCCTCTGACCTCAATTCTGTGCTAAATGAACACTAATCAGGCAGGATTAGATGACTAAAGTGACTGTTAACTGTAGATAACATTGTTAATGTACTAAAATTACCCCTGTGGAAATTGTTAACTACAGACTCGGGTTGTTTCTCCAGGGCAAGATGAGCTCACGGGCCCCCAAGCCGTGAAGCCCTTGGCCAGAGAATCCTAAAGCAGAGACATCCTGATTTGCCAACGTACAGTCACAGAAATGTCATATGAGGATGATTAATCCCAGCCTCTTTGTTCTTCCTGGGGGAACGTCCCTAACTCACACACCAAAGGGAGTGATCTGAGACGTGTCTCTCCTGCCTTTGCCGGGTGTGATGCAATAAAACCTTTACGGTGATGCAAGCACCCACTGTCAGAATTTGGCTTTCTGTGGCCAAGGGCACCCAAACCCCGGCTCATAGCAACACCCATCACATGTCCAGGTAGTCCTCTGTATTTCTGATTGACCAGTGTTAACTTGGGGCTCTCGTGATCCACTCCTTGGGTTTGAAAGTTTGCTAGAATGGCTTACAAAGCTCAGGTAAGTACCTATGTTTGCCACTTTATTATAAAGGATTTTATAAAGGATACAGAGGAACAGCCAGAGTGGTACCTAGAGCAAGATCCTCCAAGTGCAGGAGAGTCTGTCCCTGTGGAACTGGGGTGTGTCCAACAGGTGGACATGCTCAACATCCTGGAAGCTCTCCCAACCCCATCCTTTTGGGTTTTAACGGAGACCTCATTAGGTAGACACAATTGATTAAATCTTTGGCCTTTTGTGATTGAGTCCAACCACAGTCCCAGGTCATCAGGTAGTATTGAATGATTCCCCAGCAAACAAAAGTTCCTTTTTTTTTTTTTTTTTGGTCTTTTTTAGGACCGAACCCGCTGCACATGGAGGTTCCTAGGCTAAGGGTCGAACTGGAGCCGTAGCTGCCAGCCTACACCACAACCACAGCCACGCAGGATCCAAGGTGCATCTGCAACTTACACCACAGCTCATGGCAATGCCGGATCCTTAACCCACTGAGTGAGACCAGGGATCCAACCTGAGTCCTCATACATGCTCGTCAGACTTGTTTCCCCTGAGCCATGTCAGGAACTCCCAAAAGTTATATTATTAACATAAACTCAGGTGTGTGATTGAAAGGCTCAGTTATGAACATCAAAAGACACTTTTATCTCTCTTAGCACTTAGAAAGTCCACGAGTTTCAGAAGCTAGGATTGAGGGTGAAGACTACATGTATATTTCTTATTATAAACCACAAGATAGTAGATTTTCAGCTTTATCTTTTAAGATAGTCTTCGCTTTTCTAGTTCCTTTGCCTTTCCACATAAATTTTAGAGTAATCTTATCTATATCTACAAAAACTTGGTTGGCATTTTAGTCCTTTTTTAACTGATTTGTTTCCCTTCCAGTTTCATTGAGGTGTAATTGACATACAGCATTATATAAATTTAAGGTGTACAGCACAATGATTGGACTTCGGAAATGATTATCACAATAATATCTATCATCGCCGTATAGATACAAAGTTAAAGAAATAGACAAAAATGTTCTCCTTGGAATGAAAACACTTAAGATTTACACTCTTAACAATTTTCGTAGATAACATACAGCAGTGTTAATTATATTTATCATGTTGTATGTTGTATCCATAGTACTTCTGTGTCTTCTAATTGGAAGTTTGTACCTTTTGACTGCTTTCTTTCCCCCATCCTGCCCCCACACCCAAGCACAAGTCTGATCTATTTTTCACCGTGTTTGTTTTTGAAGTGTACTTGACCCATAATACTGGGTTAGTGCCTGTTACACAACTATTTCTATACACTTCAGAATCATTACCACGGTAAGTCTAGTGATGGTATGTCCCTGTACAAACATATAGTTATTGGCTGTATTCCCCAATCTGTACATAACTGTCTTAAATATTTCCTCTACATATATTTAGAAGCATATAAGGCAGTGTTACAATTTTTCCTTCAACTGTCAAACATTATTGAGAAAACTCATGAGAAGGAAAGTTTATTTACTCACATTTTTTTTTTTTTACGGTGATCTTTCTTCCTTCTCAGTGTTCCTTATTGTTGCCTTTCTGTTTTAAGGAACATCCTTTAGCCATTTTAGGGCGTGTCTGCTGGTGACAGAACATCTTAGTTTTCCTTCTTCTGAGAATGTGTCTTTTTTTTTTTTTTTTTGGCTTTTTAGGGCTGCATGTGCGGCATGTGGAAATTCCCAGACTAGGGGTTGAATTGGAGCTGCAGCTGCCAGCCTATGCCACAGCTACAGCAATGCAGGATCCAGGCCACAGCTTCGACCTACACCATAGCTCACAGCAATGTCGGATCCCCAACCCACTGAGTGAGGCCAGGGATGGAACCTGCGTCCTCATGGGTACAAATCTGATTCGTTTCCGCCGAGCCACAGCAACAACTCGTGAGAATGTGTCTTGATTTCCACTGGATTTCTGCAGGATATTTTTACTTAGGTATAGATTTCTGGGTTGACAGTTCGGTTGACAGTTCTTTTTTTTTTCCCTCACTTGAAAATGTGCCACTTTATTCTGATCTCCATGATTTTCTGATGAGAAACCTGCTGTCAATTTGTTTGTTTTTCCCTTATAAATAAGATGTTTTTCTCTGGCTGCTATCAAGTTTTTTTTTTTTTTTTTTTGGCTTTAGTTTTCAGAAGTTTAATAATAATGTGTCTCTATGTGGATTTCTTTTTTTTTCTTTTTTCTTTTTTTTTTTTTTTTTTGGCTTTTCAGGGCCGAACCTGCAGCATATGGAAGTTCCCAGGCTAGGGGTCTAATCAGAGCTGTAGTCGCTGGCCTATGCCACAGCAACACGGGATCTGAGCCACATCTGCAACCTACACCACAGCTCACAGCAATGCCGAATCCTTAACCCACTAAGTGAGGCCAGGGATCAAACCAGCCACCTCATGGTTCCTAGTCAGATCGTTTCTGCTGTGCCACAACGGGAACTCCTGTATATGGATTTCTTTGCCTTTATTCTGTTTAGTTTACTCAGCTTCTTGAATCTCTAGGTTTATGTGTCTTGCCACATTTGGCCTATTTTCAGCCATTATTTTTTTGAGTTCCTTTCTTTTTTGTTTTTTAGGGTCGAACCTATGGCATATGGAAATTCCCAGGTTAGGAGTCAAATCAGAACTACAGCCTATGCCACAGCCACAGCAACATGAGATCCAAACTGCATCTTCGACCTACACCACAGCTCATGGCAGTGTGGGATCCTTAGCCCACTGACGTAGGGATTGAACCTACGTCCTCATGGATGTGAGTTGGATTCACTTCCACTACTCCACAGTGGGTACTCTGTTGTGTAAAGTTCTTTTTCTGCACTCTTTCTTTCTCCTGTTCTTCTGGGTGTTTGATGGCACAAATGTTAGATCCTTCGTTATGGTCCCACAGATGCCTGAGGCCCTGTTCAGTTTTTTTGGGTGGGTGGGTGTCCTAGATTCTATTTTTCAGACTTGGTAATTTCTATTTTTCTATCTCCCAGTTCACTGATTCTTTCCTCTTTAACTTCTATTATGCTGTTGAGCCCATTCACCGAGAATTTAGTTCAGTTATTGTATTTTACTGTTCTAAAATTTCCGTCTGGTTCTTTAAAGCTTCCATTTCTTTGCTAAGCCTTTCTATCCCCCCCCCCCCCCAACTTATTTCAAGTGTGCTCCTTGAGGCATTTTATATCTGCTGTAAAATCTTCATGTTTATAAATCTGATGATTCTAAGATCTCTGTCATTTTGCTATTGGCATCTATTGTGTTTTCTAGGAATTTTTCCAAAGCGTCTACATTTTCAAGTTTATAGCATAGGTTATGTCTTTGTATTATCTCCAGGAACTGTAGTGTTATATCTTCTTTTTCATTTCTGATATTGCACTGCATTTGTTCTCTCTCTCTTTCCCTCTCCCTTTCTCCCTCCATCTCTCTCTCTTTCCCTCCTTGATCAGTACTATAGGGTTTTATGAGTTTCTTTGCAAAGAACCAACTTGTAGTTTTTTTGATTCTCTTATTTTCTTTCCTCCACTTTCCTGGGGTTTAATTTGTGTTTTTGTAATTTCTTAACATGGATACTTAAGTCGCTGGCTTTCAATTTCCTTCTTTTCAAGTAAATTATACATTTAAGGCCATGATAGTTACATCCCACAAATTTTTCAAGTTTACAGGAGATAAATGCTACTGTAGTTTAGTTTTAATTTGCACTTCTTCAATCAAGGGAGTGGAGCATCTTTCTACATGCTTAAGAACTATTTGTACATGTTTCCTGTGATCTCTGTTCATGTGCTTTGTCCATTTTTCTATTTTTTGTTAGCCCTTCTTGTATGGATATATGGATTTATATATTAGATTATCTTTTGCAATATGAGTAATTAAAACATTTTTTTCTACTTCATTTATCTTCTTTTGACCCTGCCTATGCTGTGAACTCCAGGTTTTAGATTCCTCTCCTGCTAAATTGGTACTCTGCTGAGGTTTACTCACCTGCTTGTGGAGTTCAGAAACACTTTCTGCTTTGTTAGGCTTTCATTTATCCCCACGAATATTCCTCAGAACAGAGGCCAGAATCACAGGCTCATATGACATTCAAACCTGCCATTCTCTAGCTACGTGGCCTTAGATAAGTTTTGACACCTTTTAGGCCTCAGTTTCCTCATTTGTAAAATAAGGATAAAAATTCTGCTGTCGTAGCACTGGAGCTATGTCTAGTCACTTATGATGGAGCATGATAATGTGAGAAAATAGAATGCGTACGTGTTTGTGTAACTGGGTCGCCATGCTGTACAGTAGGAAAAAAATTGTATTGGGGAAATAACAAATAAATAAGCGAGAAGGGAAAAAAAAATTCTGCTATCTTTATGGAGTTGTTTGATCCCTAAATAAGATAGTGCACACCTAATCACCCAGCACGGTGCCTGGCCAATAGTGAAGGAAGGCTTGATGCATGGTATTTTTTTCTTATTGTTTACCAAAATCAAGCAAACATTTCATGAATGGCTGCTGTATTACCTTGGTGCTCTTTCCCATCAGTGTCTAGGAGAAAAATCCTGTGATCACATGCCCTTTATCTTACCTGCCATGTCTTTTCTTCTTCATATATGGAATTCTGGATTGTGGCCAGTATCATTGGGTGCTTTGATGAGGGTTGGCAGCTCTGAAAATTGAATCTCTGCCAGTCTCTGGGGGTTTACCTACCATGGGATCATCTGTGTCTCTATTGTCCTGAAGTCTGTGTGACTAGCCTTCTGATGGTCTTTAGAGAAGAGGGGAGGAAAGAAAGGGGTGTGACTAAAGACCCCACATGGCTCATCCACCCCACCTGTCTCCCCTTGGATGATCTGTTACCTGGTAACCTGTCATCTGAGCAGGACTCACAGCTCTGGAGTTGGCATGTATAGACAGTTTTAAGTCAGCTCTCAGCATGGTTACCCAGCTGAAGGAGCAAGCCTTAGAGAAGACAGAATAAGCCTGAGCTCTCCAGAAAGATCTAAGATCATGGAACCAAACAAGATCCCAGGCTTCATCTCTTTTCATCTTATATGTCCCTTCTCTGCCTTGCACCCCAAGTGCTCCCCTCACATTATCTTTTAATACCCAATAATTCATACAGTTACACATATCTCTCCTGCAAGTTTGTAACCAAGAAGTTAGAGACCACATCTGCCTTGTTCATCATCTAGCATAACACCTTGTTGTACAAGGTGCTTATATGGGTGTGCTTGTTTTGTACTCATTCATCAAACTCCTGGTGCAATGCCTGGTGCCCAATAAATATTCATTGAATGAATAGGTGAATCAGAGTCTAAGGTAGTTATCCTGGCTGTTCACTCCCTACATGCCTGAATCCTTGCCTCAATATTCCTATCCACTCTATTCTGGTATTTGTCGATAAAACAGCTCCAGTGGCAGGAAATTCTCTATGGCCCAAGGTTGCCTATTCATTTTCTACATAATCTTGTTGGCTATAAAGTTGTTCTTAATATTGAGCTGAAATATATCTCCTTGAAGCTTCTGGTCAATAGACTTTTTTTTTTTTTTTTTTAGTTTTTTTGGCTGTGTCCGTGGCATGCAGAAATTCCTGGGTCAGGGATCACACCTGCACCACAGCAGTGATCTGAGCCACAGCAGTGAAAACACCAGATCCCCAACCCACTGAGCCACTAGGGAACTCCTCAGTCAGTATTCTTGATTTATTCTTATGGTCACGTAAATCATGTCTAGGCTCTCTTTGTGTTAACAACCCTATACACATTTGAACTTAGTTTTCACATCCCTCTCTTCTCCAAGCTAATCACAAAATCATTGGTTAGACTCATATTGGTTGAGTACCTACAATGTGGTATAGGCTAGAGAGCATGAAGGTGAAAAGAAATGATACCTGTTCTCAAGAGGTTACTGGTCTTGTGGGGAGCCTTATGAAGGTAAAATGTGATATAGACAGTGGAGAGTCCAAGCCCATCTTTGAGTCTTGGGGAAGGTTCCACAGAGGAGTGGACTATAGAATGTGTGCCCAGGGGACCAGGAAGAAGAGGATGTTCCAAGAAGAAATAAGCACGTATATAAAGTCTGGGGCTGGAGTTCCCGTCGTGGCTCAGTGGTTAGCGAATCCGACTAGGAACCATGAGGTTGTAGGTTCAATCCCTGGCCTTGCTCAGTGGCTTGAGGATCCAGCATTGCCGTGAGCTGTGGTGTAGGTCGCAGACGTGGCTTGGATCCTGCGTTGCTGTGGCTGTGACGTAGGCTGGCGGCTACAGCTCCGACTAGACCCCTAGCCTGGGAACCTCCATATGCGGCCCAAGAAATGGCAAAAAAGACCAAAAACAAAAAACAAAAAACAAAACAAAACAAAAAAAAACTGGGGCCATAAGAGCTGGTGGCATGTTATGGCAACTTTAAGTAATTTCAAATGACAAGGGAGACCAGAAGTCCCAGGCGGCACACCACAGTCCCATTTGTGCTTGTTGTCCCCAAAAACTTATTAATATGTCCTCAGTCTCAAAAGTATCTTGGATTGGATGATTACTTATACGGTCACTGTAACTATGCCTGGGCTACAAGATCTGCAGGTGAGGTAGAAATGGGAGAGATCAGAGTTCCCACTGTGGCTCAGCAGAAATGAATCTGACTAGTATCCATGAGGATGCGGGCTCAATCTCTGGCCTCATTCAGTGGGTTAAGGATCTGGCATTGCCAAGAGCTGTGGTGTAGGTCGCACATGTGGCTCGGATCCTACATTGCTGTGGCTGTGGTGTAGGCCGGCAGCTGTAGCTCCAATTTGACCCCTAGCCTGGGAATTTCCATATGCAGCGGGTGCAGAACCCCCTCCCACCCGCCCAAAAAAAAGGAGAGAAAAGAAAAAGAAATGGGGGAGGGATGGAGGTGAAGAGAGAGAGGGGCTGATCATAAGGGGACTTGTGGCCAAGTTCAAGAATATTCAGTTAATTGAGCTTCCTATGGTACTCTCCCTTGGAGTTCATCCTGTCTAGATATAATCTAATTCACCAATAGCTCAGTATATCTACTGGGAGAGGATTGCTGTTATGGTTCACCGTTTATGGAAGACTTATTAGGTAAGTGCTTTCCAGATAGCCTGGTGCATGGCCCAGGCAATCTCTGCTAAACCTTGTTCATGCATGTTCTAGAATTGATTCTTTGCCAGTGTGCCTTGGTTTTAGCTTGTTTTTATGGTTGTGAGGTTGTTTCCTGAGACAATATTGGGCAATCCCCTTGGGGTCTTCTGTTCCCAAATGGAAATTTTTCAATGTTTCCCTGAAGGGATAGAGTCAGGGTCAGAAGCAGGCCTATAGCTATAAAGAACTTGCTTTAAAGGACTGAAATGATAGGTATATTAGACTTGTAAGAATATTAAAATGAAATGAGGTTTGGTTTTTTTTTTAATTGAATCTAAGACGATGCAATAACTAGAGAGTATTGAGGTAGATGTTTGACTGGGCAGCAGGTGGAAATGGTTTAAACATGTGGAACACTTGAATTACATGAGAAGTGACTCATAAGAATGTGTGTTTGGGAGTTACCATCGTGGCTCAGTGGAAATGAATCTGACTAGTATCCATAAGGACACAGGTTTGATCCCTGGCCTAGCTCAGTGGGTTAAGGATCTGAGGTTGCCATGAGCTATGGTATAGGTCACAGACACGGCTCAGATCTGGCATGGCTGTGGCATAGGCTGGCAGCTGTAGCTCTGATTGGACCCCTAGCCTGGGAACTTCCATATGCCGTGGGAGCAGCCCTAGAAAAAGGCAAAAAGAAAAAAAAAGAATGGGTATTCGAAAAATGTCTGAGTGAGTGCTTTCCTTTGCGGAGCCCTCTAAAACATCTGCCCCTGAGTGGCAGGTGTCAGTCTGCACCCCCAAACTGAGCGTAGCAGTCCCCTCAAGCAGATCCACAAGGATGAGTTTCAGTTCCAGACTGGAAGCCAGCTGTCAGTGGACCCCAGGGCTTCTAGAGGCTCCCTCACCCCAACCACTACTCAGACACTTCGAGACTCAGAGGGGACATGAGTCTATTAGGAGTGGTCATGTCACCCTACCCTTCCCATTCCTCCTTTGTCAGCCCACTGACGTTTGGGGCTAGTTTGGGATTCTAGGTGTATTAGCTTGCTAGGACTGCTGTAACCAAGGACCATAAACAGGGTCTGAACAGCAGAAGTTTATCATCGCTCTGTTCTGAAGACTGAAAGTCTGAAATCAGGTGTGGGCAGGGCCGGTTCCTTCTGAGAGCTGTGAGAACGAATCCAGCCAGTGCCTCTGCCCCAGCCTGGCAGTTTGCCGGCAGTCTTTGGTGTTGACTTGTAAAACATCACCCTCGTCTCTGCACGGCGTTCTCTCTGTGTGCGTGTCTGTGTCCAAATTTCCCCTTTGTATAAGGACACCAGTTATATTGGTTTTAGGGGCCTACCCTACTTCAGGGTGACCTTATCAAATCACACCCTCAATGACCCCACTTCCAATGAATGTCACATTCCGAAGTACTGAGAGTTAGGGCTAAAACACAGGAGTGGTTGGGGGAGACAGTTGAACACGCAACGCTAGGGTGGATAGAAATAACATCAGGGTGAATGTAATCATTCTTTTAGTTATTGTTGCAACCAATGTTTTGGTTTGTTTTTTCCTCTTTCTTTTTTGGCTGCCCTGCGGCACTTGGAGTTTCCCGGCCAGGGATCAGATCTGAGCCACAGTTGTGACCTCACTGCAGCTGTAGCTACACTGGATCCTTGAACCCACTGTGCCGGACCAGGAAGTGAATCTGTGTCCTGGCGCTGCAGAGACACTGCCAATCCTGTTGTGCCGCAGTGGGAACTCCAACCAACTCTTTTTTTTTTTTTTCATGGAAAATGACCAGAAAGAATCTTAGTGTTAAGGGGGAGATACCCGAGTCTGGCTCTAAAAGTTCAAGGTATAGCCCACTAGATATGGGTTAGTTTGTCTTGAGCAATGAATATGACTTCTCCCTTGGGGCTACTAGCCTGAAGTCACTCATGGGAGCCTGCTGGCCAGGGCTCCAGTGTGACTGTGCTTCTGGGAAGCTCTTTTTATTCTGTTATCTCATTTTGCCATCTTCTGAGCTTATGGCCTTGTTCTAGCCTAGGATCAAGTAGCTTCACTCTTTGCTGAGATGAATGCAAAAGCCTTGTAACCAGTTTGCCCACTTGGATTTGTTCCCAGCCTTTATATTATGTGGAGGAATTGTTTCACAATACAAATGTGATACGGTCAGCTCCTTGATTAAAACAACCTCAACGGCTGCTTGCTGCTCTTTCGATGAAGTTAAAAATACCATATCCTACAGCGCTCTGAGTTCTCAGGACACATACCACCTGTATCCCATCCTCTAGTGCGTTAATTTAAAAACCATTGAATTGGCCACATTCCATTTCTTAATAGGGGTGCCGAGCACTGATGTTCACTCTGTGAATATTCATCAAGCTCTATTGCTTGATTCATGGACTGGTCAGTACATGTAGTATATTTTGATGAAAAAACAAAACTTCAAAAAACTGAATAAGTTGCCCAAAGTTCTGACAGTCTCTTGGTCATGATCTTCTTTATGACCTTTTAGATCACCTGACAATCACTACGCATCTCCAATTTTTTTCTCTCCCTTGGAGGAGAAAAATGGAATTAACATTGGAGGTGGGATGGAGTTCCCGTCATGGCGCAGTGGAAACGAATCTGACTAGGAACCACGAGGTTGTGGGTTCGATCCCTGGCCTTGCTCAGTGGGTTAAGGATCCAGTGTTGCCGTGAGCTGTGGTGTAGGTCGCAGACGTGGCTCAGATCTGGCGTTGCTGTGGTTGTGGTGTAGTCCGGCAGCTGTAGCCCTGATTGGACCCCTAGCCTGGGAAAACTATATGTTGAGGTATGGCCCTAAAAAGACAAAAAGACAAAAATACCCCAAAACACTGGGGGGGGGGAGTTCCCATTGTGGTGCAGTGGAAACAAGTCTGATTAGTATCGATGAGGATGCAGGTATGATTCCTGGTCTTGCTCAGTGGGCCAGGGATCTGGCGTTGCTGTGAGCTGTGCTGTAGGTTGCAGATGTGGCTCGGATCTGGCATTGCTGTGGCTGTGGTGTAGGCTGGCAGCTGTAGCTCTGATTTGACCCCTAGCCTGGGAACTTCCACATGCCAAGGGTGTGACCCTAAAAAAAAAAAAAAGCCAAACAAATAGGGGTGATTCAGCAAGTATGTCATGGTCACAAGACATATTATGCAAATTCCAAGAACACATCATGGTCCTACACTCTTTTTGAGCTCTTTTTGTCCAGAAATTATGCTGGCTTGCTCTTTCCTCTTGCTAACTAAGGATAAATAGTCTATTGCCTGTTGCATGTGCCTCCAGTGCCCAGAGGAGATCAGGAGACATGATTGGTGTCCATACTGTGCATTTTTCTGCTCTAGGGCTGTCATCTTTCCCCTCTAAAGCACGGGTCTTCCCAGCAGAGCTTGGGCAATGGTGGGGGGAGAGGGGCGGGGCTGTGGGCAGCTCCATGTCTGCCCCAAGAACATGGGACATCTGAAGAGCTGGGGCAACTAAAAGAAAGGAAGAGCTCTCTGCACATGGCTGGAAGCTTGGTTGGTGACATCTGAAGGTGCTTCCACAGGGCAATGACAAACCCTTCTCCTGGGCTCTGGTCCCTTGGGGTGCTGAAACTGTTCCCACTGTTCAACATAAGGAACTAAAGTAGTCCTAGCGAGGAGAATGACAATGACCCCCTACTCCGGCAGGCTCCTAGGACATCATGATTTTAAAATTGAGACATTTTTACCAAAGAGACTGCACTTCTGACTTTCTTTGGAAAATTGGGATGTTGAGCCTACTCTCCTGTTCTATTTAAAATAGCAGCACCCATGACTGCCAACTCTATGCCCAACAATTTCTATTTCCCATGCTAGGTTTTTGCTTCTTTTTCTATAGCTCTTGTCACCTTCTAACTTGCCATATAGTTCACTTATTCCGTTTATTTGTCTCTCTCCTTCCACTAGACTGTAAATTGCATAAGGGCAGGGATCTTTGTTTTACTCAGTGATACATCCCCCACCCAGGCTATTGCAACCAACATTAAATAGTTACATGGATAAATGAATAATCCTGAGACCTACATTCCCAAATGGTAACTCTCACGTTTCCTGCTTGTGCCCCTGAAGGCATGTGCATTTGCCCTACACATCTGTCCCTACTGATCTGTACACCAGCCTCCCTTTCCCCTCCCCCTTACTCTTGCCATCCTGGCCTTGGCATATATAGTTCCCTCAGCTGGGACACTCTTCCTGCATCTCTGCCTGGTTAACTCCAGATCACCCTGTGCTCTCAGCTCGTGCTGTCCTTGGTCACTCTGCCAAGGTCCATTCCCCCAATCATGGAGCATCTAGAATAACTGCCCTTAATTAAACAAAACAAAACACCTACTAGGGGAAATTTCTTCAATTCTATTTTTAAAGCCTTGAAAGCTTTTTCATCTGCGTGCAGAGCTGGACACCCTCTCCTTCAGTCTTGACCCTGAGCTCAGGCTACAGCTGCCACCTAGCTGTCAAAAGCCCCGCTCCTCTGGGTGATTCAGCCCTGCAAACAGGTTTTGCAGGGCCAGGCAGGGAGTGACCATGGACCAAGGTTCCTACTGACCCCCTTGGTCCTCTGTTTACACAGGACTTTTATAACCCTGGGGGCCTCTGCTTTGAATGCCATCTGTGTCAACACTGTGGGGGAGGGGGAGGGAGGGCGGGCTGGCTTCCCAGGGCATTCTGGCCATATCACTCATCATCAGCTCAGGACCAGGTTGGACACTCTCTCCAACCAAAGAAGTGTGTGATCGAGGGCCCTTCCTGGAACCTGAGCACAGAAACGTGGAGTTTTTAAACAGAGGCTTCTGGAAAGTTTAACCCAAAGTGGGCATAGAACATTCTAGACTGACAGTGTTGGAAAGCAGCTTCTCCTCCCTATCCAATTTTGAGCTCAGAAAATTGAGACTTGTAGTGGGGAATGGTGCATCCCAAGCCATGCAGCACGTGAGTCTCAAAGCCAGCGTGCTGTCCTCCAAGCTTCATTGCATTTTCTGGGCCTGGGCATCTAGAGCTGGAATGTCAGGAATTTCAAGTTCACTTTCCATGAGCTGTGGGACCAAGGCATAGAAATGGATGAGAATGGATAGAATTTAGCAACTTTTATCTGAGGGGTGTTCAAAATACCGATGTCTGGGCCCTCCCCATCCTTCACCAGGTCTGGAGGAAAGCTCTGACATGGAGACTTGGAGAGGCCCCTTGGAGAGTCTGACATGCAATGTTAGGTGGGATGGATGGGCTGGAATGCTGCTTGAGTCCCTTTTAACCTGACAGGTATTCAGCTGTAGATATTAGAATGAGGCTTCTGTTAGAGCCTATTCCTCTCATCAATCCTTAGTAATAGGTCTCAGTGGGACAGTTTGGCTCCCTAGGGGACATCCCAAAAATTTTGAAAGTTTTGGTTGTTACAAGGATGGGAGTAGTTCTGACTTTGAGTGATGGCGATGGATGCTAGATATCTTGTAATGCAGATGCTGCAAAGGCAGCCCCTCACAATAAAGAATTGTCTTGAGTCTACACATCTTTTAACATGCTGCAAGGATAATCATGTGGGTGAAAAGCCAATTCATAGCCACATGAGCGAAGAGCTGAATTTCATTTTCATACAAGAAAAAGCGGATTTCTTTAAAAACATCTTCGGAGTTCCCCCACGTGTCACAGTGGGTTAAGAGTCTGACTGCAGCAGCTCGGGTCACTGTGGAGGCATGGATTCGATCCCCAGCCTAGAACAGTGGGCTAAAGGATCCGGTGTTGCTGCAGCTGTAGTGTATGTCACAGCTGTGGCTCAGATTCTGTCTCAGGAATCTCCATATGCTGTGGGTGCAGCCATAAAAAGAAAAATAGAAATATGGTTATACACTCCTCCATCTATCAGGTTGGAAGTTGCACATAAGTTATCCTTCATTTTGTTTGGAACTTTATCAACTCTTAAATCTATTATTTTGGAAAATCCCATCACTCATGGCAATGCTGCTCATCAAGTAATAGCCTCACCTCTATACTGGTCTGCATTTGTTGCTTTCCTGTTCACAACAACTGCATGTAGTTAGATAAAGATCCTAATTTAGCTTTTATTTCAAAATGGCAAATATAAAGGAAAAAGGAAAAAATTGAATATTTACTATTTAGTTAAATAGTCTTAAATGGATGCTTATCCACTGTAAGTTCATGCATCTGCTAACTTTGTGCACTATTTTATTACGACGGTTTTCACTTTTTTTTTTTTTTGGTCTTTTTCCAGGGCTGCACACACAGCATATGGAGGTTCCCAGGCCAGGGGTCCAATCACAGCTGTAGCCACCAGCCTACGCCAGAGCCACAGCAACTCAGGATCCGAACCGCGTCTTCGACCTATATACCACAGCTTATGGCAACACCAGATCCTTAACCTGGGATCGAACCTGCAACCTCATGGTTCCTAGTCGGATTCATTAACCAATGAGCCACGATGGGAGCTCCTAGCTTTTACTTTTAAAGTTAGAACACTATAGGAGTTCCTGTCGTGGCGCATGGAAACGAATCCAACTAGGAACCATGAGGTTTTGGGTTCGATCCCAGGTTAAGGATCTGGAGTTGCTGTGAGCTGTGGTGTAGGTTGCAGACGTGGCTCGGATCTGGCATTGCTGTGGCTGTGGCATAGGCCGGCAGCTGTAGCTCCGATTCGACCCCTAGCCTGGGAACCTTCATATGCTGTGGGTGTGGCCCTAAAAATACAAAAGACAAAAAAATAAAAAGAAAAAAAGTTAGGACACTATATTGCTTTGCAAAAGAATTATATGTATAAGCAGGTTCCCCCCCTGTTTATAACTTAAATATTTTGTAAGTCCCATAAACAGGAGGTGTTTGGTCTTGTTTGCGACTTCTCTACAAACAACACAACCTACAGGAATACAGTGGAGCTGTAGCTCTTGGACAAGCCTTGAAAAGGTCTAGGGGGCACTAGAAGGATTATTCAACTGTCAGGATCAGGCCCTGATGGAGACTGAAGCCAGACTTGGAGTGACAGCGTGAGAGGGCTGGGCTTGGTTTAGCCAGTCACCAAGATTCCTGAACACATCCTGGTCATGGTGGAGTTGTCTAGACTAATAGCTCTTGAGCGTGTACCATGGGTTAGGCCCTGTGTTGGGTGCACCTCTCCACCTGTCAACATAGTTTTAGGGTAGATGCCATTAACGTTTGTTTTTTAATCAAGGAAGCCCGGGTTCAGTTAAACCCACTGGCCCGAGGCCACAGTTATCTCCTGGTAGAGGCTGGTCTGCTTTCATAGCTGTTCTGTTATCAACACTCTTTTCCTCTGCCCAGGGTCGTTTGTGTTTATTTGGTTTTTGTAAGCAGTCACTCTCTGGCTTTGATGCTTCCCTGGGAGTGATGACTACGCAGGCTGGAGAGCAACAGGGGGCTTCCTCAGGAAAGGTGGGCTTCCTTGGGAAATAACCCATTTCTCAGGATCAGGCCTGGCCACTCTGACTTTTGGCTGAATTAATGTCTGGGACATGTAACTCAGTGACCCACTGCACCTCGCTGTTCATCCATCCTAATGTGGCAACCTCTGGGCACATGCCTCCCTGGTCTGTCTGGCTCTTAGCGCCCCTTCCCCCAGTGGTGGCCAGTTCTGTTGTAACCACCCCAGCCTGCTGCTGATGGCTGGTTTTCTGTCCCTCCTTGGGCAGGGCATTTTAGGCTCCGTGAGTGGATGTCCTGCAGGGGGCTTTCCCGTGGGCCATTCCTTTCCAAGAGTGGTTCAAAAGCAGCATTGCCCCCCCACCCCAAGATCTGCTCTATCCCAAGCTGAGCTTTCACAGAAGGTCCCCACTGGGTGGGTAGTGTCCCCCCCAAGATCTGCTCTATCCCAAGCTGAGCTTTCACAGAAGGTCCCCACTGGGTGGGGAGTGTCAGAGTGAAGAATGGAGGCATGATAGCGTGATCCTGCTTTTTTAGCTTGGGGAGTGTGTGCTCATATCTGAGGCAGGGGTGTGACTGCCTTGGCTGTGGCTAGCTGCCATTTTAAGCAGAACCAGATTTGCTGGTATGAATTATCTTAAAAGAAGCCACATGGGAAAAGATATCCTAGGCCCTCTTCCTCCACACTCTGCCACCTGCCACCCCAAGCCCTCTGTCACCAGCAGTTATTTCAGTCCCTCCCTAGTTCCCTATAGGCATTTCTTTTTTTTTCTTTGTCTTTCTGTCTTTTCTAGGGCCGCACCCGCGGCATGTGGAGGTTCCCAGGCTATAGCCAACGGAGCTATAGCCACCAGCCTACACTAGAGCCACAGCAACGAGGGATCCGAGCTGCGTCTGTGACCTACATCACAGCTCACGGCAACGCCAGATCCTTAACCCACTGAGCAAGGCCAGGGATCGAACCCACAACCTCATGGTTCCTAGTCAGATTCATTAACCACTGAGCCATTATGGGAACTCCCCCTATAGGCATTTCTGACCCCTCCCAATCTTTTTGTCCTCCTGAGAGCCACCACGTGGCACCAAAGGCCAATTTGGGGAGTGTTATTTTGCCTGTTCACCTCCAAACATTTTTCTCAACTGCCTTAAACCATCCCAAACATACACACAATCTTAATTAAAAAATACACTGTGCTTTCTCCGCAGGCAGGGTGTTGGAGGATGGGCGTCTCAAGTTTTATTGTTCATACATCTCACCTGGGCATCTTGTTAAAGTGTAGATTGAGATTCAGCAGGTCTGGGGGAGGGCTCCAGGAACATGCATTTCAGCGCCCAGGTGACACCAGGGCTGCTCACTGGGAGACCACACTGTGAGCATGGCCGCCCCATGCACGATGCCTCTGCCTTCCACCAGCCTGTGAGGCCTGCCCTGTGTAGAACTTCTGAAGCCCCTAAGTGTGGGAGCCTCTGGGGGGAGCAGGGAAGAAGGTGGACGTGTGTCCCCTCCTTAGCCACCACTCTTGCTTTTGCATACTCCTCTTCTCTCTGAACTGTAATGCTCTCTTTTATTTATATCCTGTTTGCTCTCTTCTCTCTTGCTCTCTCCCAAGGGCCCACCACTACCCAATGCAGCCAGGACATGCAAGAGCGATAGTCAGTGGGGACTTTGCTCCATTTGGGTACATTGGGATTCCCCTGTGAAGGTTGAAGCTTTCTTTCTTTTTTAAAAAAACTTTTTTTATTTTTAAGTTTTTTATTACTCAATAAATTTTATTACATTTATAGCTGTACAACGATCATCACAACCCAATTTTATTGCATCTCCATCCCAAATCCCCAGTGCATCCCCCTACCCCCCAACCTGTCTCATTGGGAAATATTTTTCTTTTCTTTGCTTTTTTTTTTTTTTTTTTGGTCTTTTAGGGCTGCATCCTTGGCGTATAGAGGTTCCCAGGCTAGGGGTCTAATTGGAGCTAGAGGTGCCAGCCTACACCACGGCCACAGCAACGCTGGACCCTTAACCCACTGAGCAAGGCCAGGGATCTAACCCACAACCTCATGGTTCCTAGTGGGATTGGTTTCTGCTGTGCCATGATGGGAACTCCTGGAAACATTTTTCAAAGTCTGTGAGTCAGTATCTGTTCCACAAAGAAGTTCATTGTATCCTTTTTTCAGATTCCACATGTAAGTGATAACATATGATGTTGGTGTCTGTCTAACTTCACTTAGCATGATAATTTCTAGGTCTGAAGTTTTCTTTCTTAATCCTTGTGTATCTTTTATCTCTGGCCATTTTCTACTTGATGCTTCTCTTGTAATCCCTGATGTTATGCTGCAGTCAGAGGGCCTGTGAGCAAAGGGGCCTGAGGGCTCACCTCCCCCCACCCACCCCCACACAGGGCCCCAGAGCTCTGCTGGGAACAACCAGGAGTCCTGTTCCTTTCCCAGCCTTGCTTTCTTCAGGCATGCGTTATGAAATGAGCTGCAAATAGTTGATGGCCTCTCTAGCCCTAACATTCTTTGATTCGAATTCATTAACAAACCTATTTTAGGTCCTTCTTTCAAAATCTGAAGACTTCACTTCCCATCTGAACTCCACCCCATTCTTCTGTGTCTTTGGAATGATCATTTACCTTCTCTGGGCCTTAGTGTCCTTGTTTATAAGTTGGGAAATAATGAGAGTCACCTGATGTGGGCAAGTTAGGACATACATAGGGCCTTGGTTGTAAAGGTGCCTAGCATAGTTTTTGCAGAAGTATCTTAGCTCAGGCTGCTGTAACAGAATCCCATAGGCCATGTGGCTTAAACAAGAGACATTTATGTATCACAGTTCTGCAGACTGGGAAATACAAGTGCAAGGTGCTGGCAGATTTGGTTTTTGGTGAGGGTCTTCTTCCTGGCTTGCAAACGGCCACCAGGTCACTGTGTGCTTGCATGACCTCTTTGTAGGGGGAGAGGGGGGCAGGGGGTGGAAGCTCTGTCTGGTCTCTCTTGTAAGGACCTGAATGCTGTAATGGGGCTCCACCCTCATTACCTCATCTAAACCTAATTACCTTCCAGAGGCCCTGCCATCACATTGAGGGGTTAGGGTTTCAACATAAGAATTTGGGGTGGGGGAGAACTTTCAGTCCGTAACAAAGATTAGACAATATAGTTGAATTGGTTCATTCATCTGGGAAGAATGAACAGAAACTGCCTGCTGTGTGAGTGAGGAACAGTGAAGTTTTACCACAAGAGATGGAAGGAGGAATCTGACTTGGACCTTACCCTCCAGCTGGCACAGAAACTATAGATTAAAGGGTGGCTGCTGTGGGAGTCATGACTCAGTGGAAACGAATCTGACTAGCATCCATGAGGACGCAGGTTCAATCCCTGGCTTCACTCAGGGGGTTGAGGATCCGACGTTGCCATGAGCTGTGGTGTAGGTCGCAGATGAGGCTCGGATCTGGCATTGATGTGGCTGTGGTGTAGGTGGGCAGCTATAGCTCTGATTTGACCCCTAGCCTGGGAATCTCCATTTGCCAAGGGTGTGGCCCTAAAAAAAAAAAAAAGCAATAAATAAATAAATAAATAATAGCTATTGTGAACAGTGCTGCAATGAACATAGGGGTGCAGGTATTTTTTCCAACGAAAGTTTTGTCTGGATATATGCCCAGGAGTGGGATTGCTGGATCATATATGGTATATGGTTCTATATTTAGTTTTCTGAGGTACCTCCATACTGTTCTCCATAGTGGTTGTACCAATTTACATTCCTACCAACAGTGTAGGAGGGTTCTCTTTTCTCCACACCCTCGCCAGCATTTGTTGTTTGTAGACTAATGATGGCCATTCTGACCAGTGTGAGGTGGCACCTCATTGTAGTTTTGATTTGCATTTCTCTGATAATTAGTGATGTTGGGCATTTTTCTTCATGTGTCTGTTGGCCATCCATATGTCTTCTTTGAAGAAATGTCTCTTTAGGTCTTATGCCCATTTTTCAGTTGGTTGGTTTGTTTTGCTGTTGAGTTGTAAGAGTTGTTTGTATATTTTGGAGATTAGGTCCTTGTCAATTGCATCATTTGAAACTATTTTCTTCCATTCTGTAGGCTTTTTCCTACATGTTCACTGCAGCACCATTCACAATAGCCAAGACAAGGAAACAATCTAAATGTCCAATGACAGATGAGTGAATTAAGAAGATGTGGCATATATACAATGGAATACTACTGAGCCATAAAAAAGAACAAAATAATGCCATTTGCAGCAACATGGATGGAACTAGAGACCCTCATACTAAGTGAAGTAAATCACAAAGAGAAAGACAATCACCGTATGATATCACTTATATCTGGAATCTAATATATGGCACAAAATAAACCTATCTACAGAAAAGAAACAAACTCATGGACATGGAGGACAGACTTGTGGTTGCCTAAAGGGAGGGGGAGGGAGTAGGATGGACTGGGAGTTTGGGGTTAGTAGATGCAAACCATTGCATTTGGAGTGGATAAGCAATGAGATCCTGCTATATAGCACAGGGAACTCTATCTAATCACTTGTAATGGAACATGATGGAGGATAATGTGAGAAAAAGAATGTACATATGTGTACAACTGGGTCACTTTGCTGTACAGCAGAAATTGACAGAACATTGTAAATCAACTATAATAAAAAAAAATTTTAGGAGTTCCCATCATGGTGCAGCAGAAATGAGTCCGACTAGGAGCCATGAGGTTGTGGGTTCAATCCCTGGCCTTGCTCAGTGGGTTAAGGATCCGGCATTGCTGTGAACTGTGCTGCAGATGGCAGACGCAGCGTGGATCTGGCATTGCTGTGGTGAAGGCCAGCAGCTGTAGCTCCGATTAGACCCCTTAGCCTGGGAACCTTTCACGCGTGCAAGGAAAAAAAAAATTAAGTTAAAAAAAATTAAAAAATAAAGGATGGAAGGAGACTAGGGAGAGCAGATCCTAGAATCTGAAGATGATATAAAGCAAAGGGGTAGAGCATGAGAATGGGGAGGACATACCTAGAATCCCAAAGTTGCTCCTGATAGTAGGCATTGGCAGGAAGCAGAAGGACGATTTCTGACCCTTCGACACTGAGAATGTGTGCCTGCTGGGGAGCAGCAGCAAGAGGGCTAAGGGTATGGAATGCCTGCTTCAGGAGCTCTGGATAGTAAAGATGTCTGAGACTTCTGATGGAAGGTTGAGGGTGAGGAATTCCAGAGAAAACCTGCTTGACTCTTCAGAGACTTAACCTTTTCAGCTGCGAAATTGGGAAGGGCTAAGGGGCTGTGCAGAGAAGGGCAGATATGTTAACAAGGAATTTCACCCTGAGAGCAGTAGATGAAGATAACGATGGTAGTGATGACACCCCAAATTAGTGCCATGACAACATTTTGCAAGGGGAGGGAATTGGGTATCCTCATTAGTGTTGTTTCTATTAAGATTTCAAGATTCCATGTGTCATTTAAACTGTTAAAAAAATACCATACGCAGATCGCTGATCAGTCACAAATACACTGCCTTCCAAGTCTGCTGAATTAGTGTCAAGACAAGGAGCATGACATGAAAAATGACTTGAAAGTTATTCTTCTGGAACTGAAGGGTTACTTTTGTGATCCTGGTGGGCACCTTCCCTTGATGATTATTAGATAATTCCCAACATTGCTCAGGAAAATAAAGCAGTAGTTTTAGCATTTTTGCTCAACACCTATAATCTCTGTTCTCCTTTTTTGTAGGGGGAGGGGAGGATGGGGATAAGACTTCCATTAAGGGAACTGTCCTATCGCTTTCCTTCAGGCATCGCTGACCTCGATGGAAATCTCCAGTAAATAGATAAGAAGCAAACCTCTGAGTCACTCATTAAAATCCCAAAGGCCTCTCTAGAGACCCACCTTGAGTAGTTATAGATCAGTTTGTACAGCGCTCTGCAGGCTGACTCTCTCAAGGGCTCCAAGGGACCAAGAGTGGCCAGTAAGTTGTGTTTTTCTTTTTTTTAAAGGGAGACTGAAAAAGCTCGGGGGCCTGGGGCCACCCGGTTTCACCTCCTCAAAAGGGCCGGGGTGCCACGCAAGTCCGGGAAGCAGGCTGCGCGCAGGCGCCGCGGGGCCCTGAGGCGCCGCGGTTCCCGGGACCAGGTTGGGGCGTGCGCGCGACCGGCAGCGGGGCCGCGCACGCCAGGCCTGGGGAAAGGGGCGAGCGCGGCGCAAGCCATTTCCGGGCGGGGCGGGGCCGTTGGCGGCCGGATCTCCAATCTCGGCGGTGGAGGAGGCTGCAGGGGGAGCCCGCGCCTAGCCATCGGCGAGTCAGTCTCATTGTGAGGAAGACCCGGACCGGCGAGTGAGTGTCTATGGGAAGGAGCGCGGAAGCTGGCTCCCGGCTGAGAAGGTGGACGGGGCCGCCAGGGCTCCAGAGTTAGGAGAAGGGTCCGGAATGGGGACTGGGGCGAGTTGGGACTGAATGGGAGGCGGGTCCCGGCCGGGAAAAGGGAGGAGTGTTGGGACTGCGGGGGGGGTCCTGTTGGGGATGGGTCCTGTTGGGGATGGGTGAAGAGTGCTGCGAGGGCGATGAGAAGAGGAAGGGCCGGCCGGATCCAGGGGCTTGCAGATGTGGGGCGAGCTTGGGCGGAGGGTGGGGGTGCCGACCACCCGAGGTCTGAGTGAGTGGAAGGTTCGCGAGTGGGTGGGGTTGGGGGGGCGCCAGGGCCGGGAGGGAGCGCGGTCTGAAACTCCACTCGCCGGCGGGGTAGGAGTGGTCTTGGGGCGGGCAGATTAGCTGATCCTTCACAGGTGAGGAAAGCGTTGTAGGGAGGGAAGGATGAAGCCCAGAACGTGGCCAGCCTGTTTCTAAAGGGAGTCCAGTGGAGGCTGGACCCTGGAACTGGGCTGCCTGTAGCGTCCGGTCCTCGGCCTGTTTAGTTTGAATGGGCAGGGCTTCGGGGCTCTGGGCCTTGGTCTGGGGAGGGCTGGGCGTTTCCCCGGAATCTACCTGGGAGGATTGCTTTGAGGGAGGCTGGATGGGGCTGCGTTTGGTCCGCTGTGGGAGGGAAGCCTAGGGCCAGCAGGATTCTGATTCGCTGGTTGGGGGTCCGGGGAGGTGGAGTATGATAGCTGGGAGTGAAATCTGAGCCCTCCAAGCTGGGAGAGAACCATTTCTCTGCAGCTCTGGCGGATCTAGGCAGGCCGACGGGACAGTTTAAAGCTTTAGAAGTAAACAAACCTGGTTCCCTTTTGCAGAGGGGAGGCACTGAAAGGAGGGCTGGAAGAGGAAGATGCCGAGTACGGACCTTCTCATGTTGGTGAGTCCTTTTCCAAGTATCGTCTTGTTTATAAGGCACTTGTAGCTTAAGTTTTATTTTTAGTCCAGAGTATGAGTGTGTAGATTTTATCTCTGAGGCTTGCTCTTGGTAGCTGAGCATTTCTGCCATCTTTTATTTTGAGTTTAATGATGGATATGGATAAATGACTGAACTAAATATACGAATATATATATTTAATGTATACGAAGAATCTTTTTCAAAATTCTTGCAGTTGATTTTACTCGCTCCCCGAGTAGTTTTAAAACTTCTATTAACTTTTGTCTGAATCTGCCTAATATTAGTTTTAAGTGTTTGTCTTGGGGACTAGAGTTATGATTCCTCGGAGGGCAGGTGTCTTATTTGTTTAGAGATGTATAAGCACCAGTCGCCGTGCTCTGTATATAGTAAGTTGGTTAATAAGTGCCTGCTGAATTGAACTAGTTTGAATTTACTTTCTTTTGCTGGGCTGAGGAGTGTGCCTGCCTTGGTAGAGGCTGTTTTTTCCTCTCTTTCTGTGCTGTTTTTCCACTGAGCAGAGAGAATAGAATTGCCAAATGAATGTTTACCAAAATGACGTTTTATTCTTGGGACATTCATGATTCCATAGAGGCTCTTTATTGATTTTTATTTTTTTCAAAGAGGCTTGTTAGTGTGAGGATTGTGGGAAGTGCCTGTGGCATTCAAATAGCGATGTAGAGGTTTAGGTTGTGTTTTGGGTTGTTTTTTTTTTTTTTTTGTCTTTTTTGCCATTTCTTGGGCTGCTCTCTCGGCATATGGAGGTTTCCAGGCTAGGAATCGGAGCTGTATCCACCTGGCCTACGCCAGAGCCACAGCAACGTCAGATCCGAGCCGCGTCTGTGACCTACACCACAGCTCACGGCAATGCTGGATCCTTAACCCACTGAGCAAGACCAGGGATCGAACCCGCAACCTCATGGTTCCTAGTTGGATTCGTTAACCACTGAGCCACTATGCAAACTCCTAGGTTGTGTTTTTGTTTTTGTTTTGGCTGCACCTGCGGCATGTGGAAGTTCTCAGGCCAGGGATTGAATCGTGCCACAGATCTTTAACCCACTGAGCCACCAGGGAACTCCTTTTGGGGGGTTAGTTCTTAATAAATCACTTATATGAGTCTGATGTCTCTTTGTTGAAAAAACATTGATTTAAAAAAACAATCCCTTTCCCTCTCTTTATCTCATTGTCCCAGAGAGTTGGTAGCTGTTACTGGGAAATTGACAAAAACCCATAGGGTTTTGTTTTTTGTTTTTTTTTAATATCCAGTGCTGATGTCCTATAGTGTCAAAAGCCGTAAGGTCCTTGGGGGAGATTAAAAGGGCAACTAAGTTGTGATCAGTTCTGATTTGAGGTGGGGAGCAAAGATGGTTTTATTTTTATTTTTTATTTTTTATTTTTTTTTAGGGCCACACCTGCAGCATATGGAAGTTCCCAGGCTAGGGATCCAACTGGAGCTACAGCTGCTGGTCTGCACCACAGCCACAGCAATGACGATCCTTAACCCACTGAGTGAGGCCAGGGATCGAACCTACAACCTCATGGTTCCTAGTTGGATTCATTTCCTCTGCATCATGATGGGAACTCCAAAGATGGTTTTAGAGACAGATAAATATTTGGTTTATCCACAGATTCAGATGAAGAATTTACCTAAAGTTCTTTCTTGCCTCAAATTTCATGGACTGTTAGTAGATTATAAATAGCCTTATGTAGTGTTTTTTTTTTTTTTTTAAATCCCCTTTTTTGTGTGCCCTGTAGTGTAAGAGTTCCCGGACAGAGATCAGATCCAAGCCAGTGCTGGGGCTGGATCTGGATCCTTTAACCCGCTGTGCTGGTCTGGGAGTTGAACCCATGTCCTGGCGTTACAGAAACACTGCAGATCCCAATGTGCCACAGCAGGAACTCCAGCCTTTTGTGATTTTATTTTAATATAATTTTTATAATATTGGGGAGTTCCCATTGTGGAGCAAAGGAAACGAATCTGACTAGTATCCATGAGGATGCGGGTTCGATCCCTGTAGTAGGTCAGGGATCAGGTGTTGCCATCAGCTGTGGTATAGGTCACAGATGAGGCTTGGATCTGGCTTGCTGTGGCTGTGGCAGGTTGCTATAGTTCTGATTAGACCCCTGGCCTGGGAACTTCCATTTGCCATGGGTGCGGCCCTAAAAAGCAAAAAAAATAAAATAAATTTTTTTTTTAAGGCTGCACTGCACCATATGGCAACTCTGGATCCGAGCTACAGCTTTGACCTGCACCACAGTTCATGGCAACACCAGATCCCTGACCTACAGAGTGGGGTCAGGGATCGAACCCAGATCCTCATGGATACTATATTGAATTCTTAGACACAATGGGAACGCCCTTAATTTTAAAATTCTTATCACAAGAGCAATACGTTAGAAGAACTGGAAGCAAAAGGAAGTGATCCCCAATAATTAACTACTCAGAGATAACCACTATTATTAGCACCTTAGGGGGGTTAATGCAGAGTGATTTGCAATAATTGGCAATTTCTGTTTTCTCTCTTATAAATCAGATGTCTGTGCAAATTAAGACTCTTGTATGTTAGAGTTCCTGTCGTGGCTCTGCGGAAACAAATCTGACTACTATCCGTGAGGACACAGGTTCGATCCCCGGCCTTGCTCAGTGGGTCAAGGATCTGTCATTGCTGTGAGCTGTGGTATAGGTTGCAGATGTGACTCCGATCTGACATTGCTCTGGCTGTGGTGTAGGCCAGCAGCTACAGCTCCATTGTGACCCCCTAGCCTGGGAATCTCCATGTACCAAGAGTGCGGCCCTTAAAAAAAAAAAAAAAAGACAACGGCAAAAGATTCCTGTATGTTAGTAGCATATACCTCCATGCTCAGAGATGTGCTTATTGCTTCGCGGGCCTATGGGTTCCCTTAAACAGTCTGAGCAGGGAGTGCTTTTGTTCAGAATATTAACTTTGGAATCAGTTTTGTTTTGAAGCATTTCTCTAGCTGTCACCAGTAGTTTTCCTTATTTGAAAATCTAGATCTTTAGGGGTGTTGCTTTGCTCATTGGTGTAAGGAATTATTTCACATGGATAACAACTGGCCCTTGAGAATCATGACTTTCTCAAGACACTATGTGTTACTTGAGGCGCTTTCTTTGGAAAAATTGTCCTTCTTTCTTTGAGTATTGGGCTAAATGGTAGAGAACCAATGACCCAAGTTGGGTTTTCAGTGAGGACACTAAACTGTCATGATCTGAGTTCAGGATGTTTCTCTACAGTTGCTTTGTGTAGTCTGATGCATTAGACATGTTCTTGGCCCTTTAACTGGAAAGGACCCCAGTTAATAGAAAACAACCTTGGAGTTCCTGCTGTGGTGCAGTGGTTTAAGAATACAGCTGCAGTGGTTATGGTCACTGGTACGGGTTTGATCCCTGGCCTGGCGCAGGGGGTTCAAGGATCTGGTGTTGCTGCAGCTGCAGTGGAGGTCACAGCTGTGGCTTGGGTTCATTCTCTGGCCTGGGAACTTCCATAAGCAGTGGGTGTGGCCACTGATAAGGAAGTAACCTCAGTTCTAAGCAGTGTATGGTAGAATCCCAGATTCAGAAGCAACCTCAGAAATCACTTGATGCAACTTCTTATTTATATTATACATGAATCCTTTTTAGAATATCTCTGGGAAATGGATAGCCAGTCATCCATTCTTTCTTTTGGGGGAATAAGATGGACAAAGGCTAAGCCACAGTATAAGGTAGATTCAAGAGCAATAAGTCTGATAGCTGACATTTATAGAGCAAGTATTACGTGTTAGATGCAGAGATACATACTTTACATACTCATCCACTTTTCACAAAAATGCTTTGAAAAATCTACTGGTATTCTCCCTTTATATGTAAAGAACTAGAACTAGAGGGTACTGTAGCAGTGGAGCGGTGTTTTAACCACAGTTGATTCCTCTTTCTTATCTACTTTGTGATACTGCCTCTGTGTTATATTCATTGTAAGGGGCGGAGGTTGCTGAACTTGTGACTGTTGAGAGCTGGTTTATGTAGAGGGGTAGGATAGCTCCACCCTCTAGGGGGTACTTTGGAAGAGGATACTTTTGTTTCATAGTCGACTCTTGCCTGAACCTACATATTTTATTATACAGATCTTCTTGTTTCTTTTCCCTTGTATTGCAGATGGGGTCTTATATTGAAATCTTAAAAGTATGTCTAGGTATAATGTTATCTTTGAATTTCATTTCAGAATAAGGGGCCTTACAAAATATTTGTTATAGAGGAGGGCATTGGGTCTGACAGGGTTGATAACCACTTGTGTAGACAGTATACCCTGGCACTAAAACTTGAAGATAGACTGGAGTCCATATATGACAGACCTTGGGATCCAGAGGAGGGCTCTTTGGGCTGTGATGCCTCAGTGCTTTCCTGCCCTTGATTTTGCCCTCATTTGATTAAGGTGGTTTGCCTACCTTTTTCCATTTGCTCATTTATGCCATGAGCTGTAATACTTTCCACCTGTGTCTCAGAGAGACTAAATGAGTGAGTATATTCATTCATCTGAGAATTGTGATGCTTTCAGAGGAAATTCAAGTTAGGAAACTTTTTAGCAATCTTTCTCCACTTTGGCAACCATACTCTCCTCCTTCCTAGTGCTAGAGGTCTGTATCACTTTACATGTTGCCAAATACTTCTAGCTTTTAAGAAAACAGTCCTTTATAAAGCTAAATTTACTCCACAGACCTATCCACATGGATGACTCAGAGTTACCATAAGCACCATGGTAGTGCTGGGTGGGGTGTGAGCGATAATTATTTATCTAGGGTCGAGGTTCTCAATCAGGGGCAATTTTTGCCCCCTCAGGGACATTTGGCAATGTCTAGAGACATTTTGGTTGTCATAGTTGAAGAGTGCTCGAGGTCAGGGATATAAATAAATGCCCTCCTGTGCACACAGTACAGTCCCCAGCAACTGAGCATTACCTGGCTTGGTAGTAATGCCAAGGATGAGAAACCCTAGTCTAGGTTCTATAACACCTGTGCAGACTGTGCATTCATATGAATGGGACGGTAAGTCTTAGAGTTTATTGGGTCTGTCACAGTGATAGTTGGGGTTATTTTGCCCATGGATCAAGCTCTGCTACTTTGGAAAATATATTGGGGTGTGTACAGCATGATTTTGTGCAGCTCAATAAATTTTCCAAGAACCTTTTTTGGCAGCATTTCTGCAGCACTCTTTTCTCAATTTGGAAACCCTAAGCCCATGTCAGTTTTATTTTGGGGATTCAAAAATCAGATCTTTCCAGATCTTAGAGCTTTATCTTTGAACTTTGAATCTTTTTCAGGAGTGCTTTCTTTATAAATCTTAAAAAAGATTTAAGCATTCAATAGACAGATTGACACTAAAAGCTCATTTCTGTTATTTGATTCTGGGGGTCTTATTTGTAGGATTGTCTGGAAGAGGGAAGAGTCATTGGGACTCCTAGGATGTTTAAAATTTTGTTGATAATTTGGCCATGGAAGGATGGATGCCGTTTTGGGCATTGTTCCAATCTTATAAATAAAGCAAACTATAATCATAATTATGATAATTTCTCCAGTGTTTGGTCTAAAGGAAAAAGGAGTTTTAAGTAGATAAACCCCAAATAAATAGATAAACCCCAGTCTTTGGCTGGACTTTACAGTCTATGTGTCAGGAATTTTTAGTAACATTTACCTTCTTAATTAGGCTTTGCCTGATCTAATACTATATACAGTTTGTACACATTGGTGGCAGAAATGGAAATTGGCCTGGGATTAAGACTTTTCCAGAGGGAATTGATTTGTAGTGGATCAGTCTATAGGTGGAAACATACAGAATGCAGTTACTGAGAGAAGAACCTCGCTGTGGGGTATGGGGAGACAGGAGCCATCTGGGAAGATGGAACAGTGCAGGTTGGAAGTCGTTTGTTGCCTGTATCAGTTATCTCCTGGCACACTCCGGCCGTGTAATTGCCCACGGTTAAGGAACCCCACCAGGGATTGGTGAAACACCGCAGGGCTAAGAGCCATTATCACTTTTTAAGTCTGAAATGGCAAGAGAGAGTCTGGAACCTTGAGAGAGCTTAGCTGGAGGAGAGAGAGGGTAGGAGTGCAGCCACTACCAACCAGTGGCCTACCTGGAAGGGAATGAAGGGAAATAAAGACCTCAGACTTTTTCTTTCCCACCCTCTGATATGCTAGAGTCTTTCACTGGTCAAACCCAAGCGGTAACCAGAGGATATGAGAACCTGGGTGATTTTAATTCAGAGGACCACCCTGTGAGGCACATACCAGAGTTGGGGAAGGTCCGGTAGAGGATCTGGAGGAGCAAAGGGAGGATGCCTGGCATGCTGAAGTCAAGGTCAAGTTAGTTTTGGAAGGTACAAGTGAGAAGATAGTGTGTGAGCAGAGTCTTGAAGAACACAGGACATGGAATGTTATGGAAAAGGGATGTTCTCACTGATAGCAGAAGGATAGATGCAGAGGCGAAGAATTGCCACAGCTTCAGAGCTGCTCTGTTCCTGTAGAAGCCCTAGCATCTTTTTTGCTTTGTTTCGTTTTGTGTTGTTTTTTAGGGCTGCACCCGCAGCATATGGAGGTTCCCAGGCTGGGGTGGAATCAGAGCTGTAGCTGCCGGCCTACGCCACAGCCACAGCGACGCAGAATCCAAGCCACATCTGTGACCTACACCACAGCTCACAGCAACGCCATATCCTTAACCCACTGAGCAAGGCCAGGGATCAAACCTGCATCCTCATAGATCCTAGTTGGGATGGTTAACTGCTGACGAAGGGAATGCCCAAGAGTCTTAATTGCCAGGAGGGCCTTTAGAAATGCTCCAGTCCCGCTTCCCTACCATATGGGAATCCCTTCTGCCATGCCCGACCACGAGTGGGTGCGGATACTTTGTCAGGAGTCCCTTCCATTGTTGGACAGCTTTGATTGTTACAATGTTTTGTATTTGTCCAGATTGCTGAGTGTATCAGGATTAGGTTTGGCTGTATGTTAGAGAAAGATCTAAAGGAATTTAGATTTTTAAAAGGTAGAAGTAGATTTTTCTAAAGTAAGGGAAACCCAGAGTAGACAGTTGGTGGCTGATGCAGCGATTCCTAGGTCTTTGAGAAGGTTCCACTGTTCCTAGTGCATCCCCCTTCAGGTCCAGGATGGCTGTTTTGAGCTTGAGCTCCCAGGATTGCATTTCATTCAGTAGGAAGAGGAAGGGGAAGGAGAAGAGCTTGCCTGAATTCTTCAGGTATTAAGAAGAGTGTATAAAGCCTATATCCTCATTTTAAAGAATAATGATAAAGAAATATATTTACCACCCAGGTTAAGAAACAGAATATTTACCCCTAGTTTTATGTGCCCTACCCTGGTTACATCTCCTTCCCATTTCCTCAAGGGATAACTACTACCTTGACTTTTGGAATAATTATTCCCTTGCTATTTAAGGAAAAAAAAAACACTGTGTTACCAGCTAATCTGTGCATCCCTGATTTTAGTTCTGTTTGTTTTTCAACTTGGTACAAATGGATATGTAATATTGGTGATTTTCCTATATTGCTCAGCTTCTGTGAGATTCATCCATGTTGTTGCATGTAGTTTAGTTCATTCATTGTCACAATGTGATTACCACAATTTATTTATCTATTCCACTGATGATAGATATATTTGGGCAGTTTCCAGCTTGGGGCTTTTTTGAATGTTACTGCTATGAACTTTCTTATATATGACAAATGATCACAAGTATAAGAGTTTTTCTGGGATTTATTCCTAGGAGTGGAATTGGTAGATTGTAAAGGAAGCACATCCTTAACATCACTAGATAATGCCAAACTTTTTAAAAGAGGTTGATACACTTTATACTCCTAACAATAGTACGTGAGAGTTCTTGTTCCTACACAGCTTGACAAACTTATTCATGTGTTCTGCTATCTCATGAAGTGAATAAATCACTTTTGAATTAATAAAAAAAAGTGTGGAGTTTTTCTTTTTTGAGGTATAACATGTAGTAAAGGACACAATTCTTTTTTTTTTTTTTTTGTCTTTTTAGGGCTGCACCCATGGCATATGGAGGTTCCCAGGCAAGGGGTCAAATTGGAGCTGTAGCCTCTGGCCTGTGCCAGAGCCACAGCAACACAGGATCCGAGCCACGTCTGCGACCTACACCACAGCTCACGGCAACGCCGGATCATTAACCCACTGAGCAAGGCCAGGGATTGAACCCGCAACCTCATGGTTCCTAGTTGGATTTGTTTCCACTGCGCCACAACGGCAACTCCAGGGTTATTATTATTTTTTTTTGAAGGACATGATTCTTAATTATACAGGCCAGTGAGTATTTTCATGTAGATACACGTACTCTCTGCCCAGATCAAGATGTGAAAAATGTCCAGCATCCCACAATTTCCACATATCCCTCCCAGTTGATACCCACTAAAAGTTGTCATTCTTCTCATTATAGGTGGTTTTGCTGGATTCTTGAACTTTATATAAATGGAAACATACAGTCTGTTTTCTTTTGTGAATGTCTTAGTTGCTGAATATTGTGTCTGTGAGTTTCAGCCATGGTCCTATGTAACAGTGGTTTCTAAAATTATTGTTGTGTAGTTTTAGTGTATAAAATATCAGTTTATTCTATAGTTGATGAACATTTACATTTCTAATTTTCCGCTGTTATGAATTATACTGCTATGTTCTTGAATATGTCTTTTGGATAGAATTGTTTAATTGTTGGGTTATGAGGTATACTGCCAAATGGGTTTCTAAAGTGATTGTACCAGTTTATACTCCCATGGGGTTTTCTTTTCTTTTTTAATATTTGCTTGTTTGTTTTTTTGTTTTTGTCTTTTTAGGGCCACACCGGTGGCATATGGAGGTTCCCAGGCTAGGGGTCCTGTCGGAACCGTAGCTACCAGTTGTTATGGCAGCTGCCCAGCAGCCTTGTGCCGCAGCGCATCAGCTCTGGCGATAGCCCTGTGGCTGTAGTGTACCAGCTCCAGCAGCTCTGTGGCTGCAGTGTATCAGCTCTTTTACCCATTGAGAAACCAAGTGAGCACTTGGAGAGTTGGAGAACTCAGGCTTATTACGCTGGAGGGCTCAGAGGAGATGGCTCTCTGGAGTCTGAGCCTCGAAGAGGGGTTTCACAAGGCTTTTATGGGCTAGTTCTTCCGGGTCCGTGCTTGGCGGACCAGAGTGAGAATTGGCAAGTTTACAGAAGCAGATGTGTGGGGGAGGTGTGGTTAGGGGTAGTTGGCGGGTTTTGCTTAGTCATCATGGCCGGGGTCTCTCCTTTTTGCATTTTTATCAGGACATTTTCTCCTACATGATCAGAACCACAGCCACAGCAACACCAGATCTGAGCCGCATCTGTGACCCACACCACAGCTCATGGCAGCACCGGATCCTTAACCCACTGAGCAAGGCCAGGGATCGAACCCACAACCTCATGGTTCCTAGTCGGATTCCTTTCTGTTGCGCCACAACAGGAACTCCAGGGTTTTCTTTATATATAACCTTTGGATTTAGCTTTGAATCACAAGTCTTAAATTTTTGTTACCTGCACACTAGCAGGGGAAGAGCTTTGAGAACTCTTTACTTGAAAGTAGCGTAGGTACTTTGTTTTAAAATGTGAAATGCCCGTCCTTTTCTCTGAATTCTTGTTTATCTAGTCTAGAACTATTAATAAACATTCAATGGAAACAAAGCAACCTTGGTTCTTTTTGAGTATTAAAAGGGCACAGTTTAGATTTGTAAAACACCAAAGGTTATATATAAAGAAAACCCTGGAGTTTAGATTTGAGTATTAAGGGCACAGTTTAGATTTGTAAAACACCATTTGTAGCAGTTAATTCCAAGGTTGAAATCATAATCCTCTGGAGCTCTGGGGAACCTGAGTAGTTGTTGTTGTGCTTGGTAATGGGAAGACCTTCTTTTGGGGAGGCTTTTCCTGAGAGGCATTTGAGTTCACTCCTTTGAAATGCATTTTGGCAGATGGGTCTAGAAAGGAATCCATTAATCCTGTCTTGGGTTTTAGTCTTAACAGTGCTGAGTCTTTGAGATAGTTGAGGCAAATCAATAATTCTGTTTCAAATTCTAATGGGAAGGAGTCTAGGATGGGCCATGGTGGACCTGCTCCTTGTTGAGCTGTATCACAGCTGTGGAGGAAAAGCCTAGCATTACATTATCCAGCCCTTTTTGATAAGCTTAAGATTTCAGATGCTTTCCCTTGAGTCATGACTATAGTAGTCATCAACATTCTGTCATGGATGACTGAAATCAGGTTTACTATCTGTAAACATAAGTAGGTAATTGGTTTAATCCTGTTTTGTAGGTAGGTAAGGGGACACTTTTGACCTTCTGAATGAATTAGAACTTTTTTTTATTTTTTGGCTTTTTTAGAGCCCCACCCGTGGCATACGGAAATTCCCAGGCTAGTGGTCGAATCAGAGCTGCAGCTGCTGGCCTACACCACAGCTGCAGCAACACTGGATCTGAGCCATGTCTGCAACCTATACCACAGCTCACGGCACCACCAGATCTTTTATTCACTGAGCAAGGCCAGGGATTGAACCCACGTCCTCATGGATACTAGTCGGGTTCATTACTGCTGAGCCACAGCGGGAACTCTCTTGAATGGATTAGGTTGCTGAATGAAGGCTAAGAGTTGACCTAACATCCATCTTACAAAACTGAGGAGCGGCACACTATTAACATGCATTTATTACCATCATCTGTAAGAAAATACAGCACAGGCATGGGAATCAAACCACTTCAAGCCTCTTGCAGCTCCACCTTTGTGACTTTGCTTGGGCCATTGCAAAGGTTACTTTTCCTTGCTGCTTACTGAAAGGGAAAGGCAAATGTTTATCATCAGAGATTTCAAATTCATCAGATACTTAGCTGTGTTTATTATCTACAGTCATTTGCTTACTGCCTTACTGCATTTAATAGTCACAACAACCCTGTAAGTAAATGGTGTTATCTCTTTTTTTGTAAAGTTTTTGTTGAATTTTAACAATGGCATCTATTTTTTGGAGATGAGCAAAGTCCAGTTGCATAGAGGTTCAGTTCAGTAAGTGCCAGAGGTCTCTGGTTTATTCTTTTGAACAAGATTACATGTTATCTTCAGAGAAGTAGCCCTCGCAGCTTACTTAGGTTACACTTTTGGGCATGTATTCAGTATTTCTCATCTCTAATAGCAGCATGACTGTTGAGGGAAAGTGATTTCTATAACTGGTTGTAATTTGGAAAATCTAGCTGTCTTAACTCAGCCAAAAAAGTAAATAGATAATCCTGTTAGTAAAGTCAGACCAGGAAGGGAGAAGCCTGGAGACGTCTTCCCCAGCTGTGGTATGCTCAGGGAAGTCAAGACTTCTCCTTTCTGTGGGAAGAATGTAGGATTATTTCCACTAGACCTTGTTTGTTATCCAAGGAGTTCTCCCTTCCAGTCTTCAGAGAATAATGAAAATATCCTTTGTACTTTGAAAGGTAACTTCTGTGCATGTGCACATTAAGCCATTTACTAAATGTAACGGATTTTGGGTGTTCACAGCAAATTTGGCAGCGTTGCATGTTCAAGTTTGCAGGGTACTTGTGCCCCGTCTTCCCGACTTCCCTTAGGCTGAGAATGTATTCCCCAAGAAAACCCATAATTGCCCCTACCTCTTCATCCCTCAGCCTGTTCCTCTGCTTGTTGAACTTAGTTTTGTGCATTTCAGTCTTCTCTGCTAGTTTACGCTCCCCAAAGTGCCTTTCTTGATGTATTTGCAGAAGAGAGGTGTTCAGAGTGATTAGTTGAAAGAATCAGCATCCATCTTCACTTGCTGCCTGGTCCTGACAACAAGTGAAAAAAGAAAAACTTCTCAGGGACCATGTGTCAGTTTGGGAGGCTGTCGGCTTCTATGAGTTCAGGAGCTTGGATGTTCTGTGAGTGCACATCTAATGACTTGAGAACATTGCCGGGCCGTCTCCTTTCTGGGGCCAAGATCGGGTCTCAGGGATGGTGAGGTGCTTTGCCCAAATACTCCAGTGTTAAGTGTGGAGCAGTTAGACTTGTGAACCTTGAGGCAGGGCTCTAAGGGAAATTTTGGACAGTTAAACTTTTTGAGATAAACTCAGACTGAAGCTCTTGAGTTACATATTTTGGAATTTTGGGGGAAGTATCTGGTTTGCTCTTTGCCTCCTAAGAAATGATGACTCAGTCCCTTCAAACGTTTCTGTATCACAGTCACCACTGGTTGGCTAGAATGGCTGTTTGGTTTATTGCTCAATTCCTACCTCTTTAATGACCCAAAGGAGATTTGCCTTTGGGGTTGTGATCTATTTTTGCTGATAAACTTTAATGCCTTTTAAGGCTCTAAAGACAATAGTATTTTCTTACCTGTTTCCTTTGTTTGATATTACATTGTAATATGAGAGGGAATCAGATTCAGTTAATTTTTTTTTCTTCTGTTTTCAGGGCAGTGGTAGAGTGAGAATAAATGCTTAACTCTTTGACTTTCTTCTATATTTTATTTTATTTTTTTATTTTTATTATTTTTATTTTTTTGTCTTTTTGCTATTTATTGGGCCGCACCCGCGGCATATGGAGGTTCCCAGGCTAGGGGTCGAATCGGAGCTGTAGCTGCCGGCCTATGCCAGAGCCATAGCAACACTGGATCCAAGCCGCGCCTGCAACCTACACCACAGCTCACGGCAACGCTGGATCCTTAACCCACTGAGCAAGGGCAGGGACCGAATCCGCAACCTCATGGCTCCTAGTCGGATTCATTAACCACTGCACCATGATGGGAACTCCTTTCTTCTATATTTTAGCTTCACTCCCTTAACAATAAAAAAAAAGAAAAAAAAAGATTTAATTGGTTTGGATATTGCACTTAAAAAAATCACTCCCTGTCTGAGTCTCAATCTTTAGAGTACTATGTGATCTGAAGACAGGCAGTGAGTGAACTGGGTAAAACAGGTTTTTCTTTGACTCAGCAGCTCATTCCTGCCTTTTTTTTTTTTTTTTTTTTTTTTACTTTTAAGGACCACACCTATGGCATATGGAAGTTCCCAGGCTAGAGGTCGAATTGGAGCTGCAGCTGCCAGCCTACACCACAGCCACAGCAATGCCAGATCTGAGCCTCATCTGGGATCTAAACCACAGCTCGTGGCAATGCCAGATCCTTAATTCACTGAGTGGGGCCAGGGATCGAACCTGTGTCCTCATGGATACTAGTGGGGTTTGTTACCACTGAGCCACAACGGGAACTCCTCATTCCTGCTTTAAAGCTCAGATTTCTGTTTTTTTCTGGAAAAACTATTGAGTTGTTCTGTGCAGTCGTATTAGGGGTGAGGAAGTGGAAGAAAGAGGAAAAACAAATTCTTTTTTTTCTGTAGCATTGGCAGGTGGAAAGTTTTGATTTTCACTAGTATTTGGACAAAGAATAAATACTGGCCATGAGCAGCAAGTTGCTCTTGTGGATGGGTGTGGCTGGGCCCTGCCTTTAACACTTCCAGGAAAGCTTGGTGGATGTCTTTTTACCCCCGTCTCAATTATTGGGTAATTCTTTTGTAGAAGAAGGGCATGGGGAGAGAAGGGGGCATGTGAGAGAAAAGGTTGTCTGTCACGATCACCTGGGGGAGATTCCAAAATACATGCACTGCTAGGCTCCGCTCTGTACTCAGAACCTGTGGGTGGGGTGTTCTGAAAAAAGCTCCTGGATGATTTTGATGTATTCCATTGGTTCACCCCTATTCAGTAATGGAGAAAGGATTGTTATTATTTGTATTAGCTCCAAGGAAAGGTACACCATCCCGTATGGGTCTGAAAGTGTCTCCTTTCAGTGTTACTCATTTTTGGGATGTTTCTTCTGGTATAATTTGATAACCAAGGAATTTAATAGGAAAAAAGTAATCACTGCCTAATTGGCAGTTGGTTAAGTACAGTACTAGTTCTCAAGGAAAGGAGATCTTGTTCTCTTGAAGTGATTTAGGGACTGAAAAGAGTTTAATATCATTGGGAAGAGCTGTGGGGTTGTACTGGTAGGAAAATAACTGCGATGGAAGAATTCTGAATCTCTTAGACTTAGTTGCTTCATCACATCGTAATCCTGGCCTCACAAAAATGTTAAGAGAATAAATCTTAAGTATAAAAAACATCGAGATTGTGTTGAGTGGAAAAAAACCCGTAGTGTTAAATCCCTTCGCTGCATTCTAAATTTAAGGAAGCTAGGAGTGAAATCACCCTGAGATCCTGGTTTTAAACCTCAAGGTCATGACCCATTTAGAGGGATGCAGAATCAATTTAGTGGGTCAAGCATTTGAAAAAAGAAGGAAGAAATAGTGAAAGAGATGCAACTGCATCTCAAGCAATAAGGTGTTAGGTATTAGTTTGGAAACATTTGTTTTGGTTATTGTAAGGCGAGCATGGAGAGAAATAGAACGAGCCGCGTGTTCAGGCAAAGAGAAGAAAATTTGTTAGAGGGGAAAGGGAGAGGGTGACCACCCTTGAGAAGAGCCAGCCCCGCCCCCACCCCTTCTTGTGGGGCCTTCTTATACCCCGAGGATGGGAAATTGGATTCCCTGAAGCCGGGGGAGTTTAATTTATCTTTCACCTGTAGCTGATCTCTGGTGGTCACGTAGTCATCAGAAAATCGAAGATGTCTTCTGGTAGGGTGGTCTCATAATCCTGAGAAAGCTGGAGGTGTGTGGTTTCCCACGGTGAGGGGGGAAGGGTCTCGTGGTCTTGAGAAAGTCTGCTCCATCAGTGAAGTCAGGATGTCGCCTGAGCAAGGTGGTCCATCTCATGGGTCAGCAGAAAGAGCCATTGTTAACAATGAGCCCCCAAGTAGCCCCTAGCAGTTATATATCTTTCTGTTGCTATGTGGACTAGTTTGTGTTGTAAAATGCATTTCTGTGAGACCGTATTGGAAATGTTTGGAAGTCAATGGTCTAGAAAAGACCAAGTTTACAGAGTTTTTAGACTGCTACTGTCATGTCAGGTTCACGAAAATGTCTTGCTCCCTTGCAGTGATTTGGGGGGTGAAAGAGATCAATGTGAGAATGGTAGGCTGCCAAACTCCCATAAAGTCTAGCAGCTGTCTTTTGTCTAATATTATTATTGAGTACTATTTTAATGTCTTTTAGGCATCAGCTAAAAGCTAAATCTTTAGATTGGAAACGAGGTGAATAAAAAGAGAAAGGCTGCTTCGTTTATTCATCCTTATTTGACCATATAGCATCTTGAAGTTGTTACTATTTTAAGTCTTCATCCAGAAGTTTATCTTTTAAAATTAGACTTTTAAAAGATTTAAGGTATTTTCTGCTATCATTTTATATACATTCATTGAGCATGGTATTTTGCTTTTTCCTCTAGAGAAATACATTTCCAGTTTTATAACAAGGTGCGAAGGAAAGAATGCTTTACTTGTGGAAGTTTTACCAAAACTTCTGTCAGGCAAGGGTTGGGGATGAACATCCATATATACTGATACACATGTCCACAGACACTGTTTATTTTGTGACTATCCTGTGTCACTTCTAGATAAAGAAACGGGGGCACAGATGGGTGAAGTAATTTGCCTGGAGTTGCATCATAAGCCAGTGGCCTTCATAGATGACCGTTCATAGTTCTTATAGTTCCAGAGACACAAGGTGTAGATTCAGTTGAAATAAACAGAAGCCCAGATACTGTAATTATAAATATATTTGTAGTGTATATAGACAAAAATGTATTTCTGTAAGCAGAAAAGATGTGGCAGGCAATGGTAATTATGATAAGTTCTTGTGCCATCTCTATCTAGATGTTCATCTGTAGTCAGGACCTAGCTATGCAATTTTAGTTTGTTTGTTGGATGTTACCATATATCCAGGGTGTATTCTGCCAGGAACCTAAGTTGTGAAGAGAAAACTCTTGGGATGGCGCAGGATTGCAGTGTGTGTAGTGATCATCTGTCCGTGAACTGAGAATGAATCGAAAGAGTGCTGAATACTGCCAGGAGGCTCAGGTTCCCAGTGTCCAATCTGAGGCAAGCCCGTCTGCCTGCATGCACTTAGGCATGCCGTTCCGTCCTGCTTCCGGGCCTCTATAAATATCAAACGTGGGCTTGATTTCTAAAGTTCTCTTCAGCACTTAGATGGTAAGCTTCCCCAGGGCTGGACTATTGCATCAGAACCCAGACTGGGGTTGGCACTGTTTACAAGGCCCCAAGGCACTGCCGCACCCTCTTTTCCAAGGAAGAGCGTGCATTACCCCCCAGGGCCCTACTAATAACCTGCACTGCGGGTGTTGTGCGGTGCTTCCTCATTGGAGACAGCCTAGATGGTCTGTGGTAACCTAGGAGGACCTGGGAGTGAGGCCAGGAGATGTAGTTTCTGTGACCAACTGGTTTCCTACTCAGAAAGCTTGCTAGGACCCATCCAAATACAGTAGCATCCTGTAAGAGAGTACAAAATATATCTCCCTGGAGTTTCCTTGTGGCCTTGCAGGATAAAGGTCTGGTGTTGTCGCTGCTGTGGTGTGGGTTCAATCCCTGGCCTGGGAACTTCTGCATGCCTCGGGCATGGCAAAAAAGAAAAAGAAATATATCTCCAAAAGAGGTGTTTCTGTTTATCTTCTCTTAAGGAGATACGTGTGTGTGTGTGTGTGTGTGTGTGTGTGTATTTGAATTCAAGATTCTCGTTATTTTCTTGTACTAATTACAAAGAAAATTTACTTTGCAGAATATAATTATACACATGTTAGCAAGGAATGCTTTCATATTTTAATAGACTTTTTTAAAAATGGGAGTAGTTTACATTTGCTCATTCTTTGCTCTTTCCCTCATACCAGTTAACATTTTTGTTCAGTCAGTGCTGCGGCAAAGAGGTGATAATATCTACAGTCATCTTTTGACATTGGTAACTTCTGTTTTCTTAGTGAATTAGGAACTGGAATTACCAGGGGAAAAGCTGATCTAAATGATGATGTTCTTCCATCATCCCATTCATATACGCTCTTTAACCATTTGGTTTGATGACAGCTTTTAACACTAGAAGATCCTTTATAATGATGGAAGTTATGACACACCTTTGACGATGGTAGACTCCTTTGGTCTTTCCTAGGTTTTGACCAGCACGACCACTGCTGTGCAGCTTTGAGGTTGTTGATAGCAACAGTGGGCTCTAGGGAATGGCCTCCAGGAACTGTGAAGGGATTGCAGGCAGGCTGTGTTTCCATGGATAGCCCTCTGGGAACACGGTACTTGCTTAATGCTAATTACCTTATGTTGCAGCCTAGTTGCTAAGGTTATAAATGTTTTCAACAAACATTAGGTAAGCACCTGTCCTCCTCCTAAGCTTTCATGCTCCTGTTAGAATCTTGCATCCAACGGGAACATAATGCAAACCAGTATCATTATCTTTTTCTCAAAATCTCCTCTACCATCTTCCGCTTCCCTTCTCCTCGTAGTCTACTATGGTTAATGCTGTCACCACTTTCCCAGTCTCTCAAACCTGAACTTGAAAATTTGTTCTGTGTTCTCCCCACTCCATGCTTTCTATCTCTCATAAGTTATCAAAACCCTCTTTGCCGCCTCCAAAAATGTTTTTCAAATCCATACTACTTTTTGGCCCCTGATACCATACTGCTTAAGGTTAAATCCAGTTTATTTCTCCCCTGGATTATTTCAACAGTCCTTAAAGTTTTTGTCTCTAATCTTTGTCCTCTTTCTTTTCCTCTCCTATGAGTTATCTTTAACAAAAAATTACTCTTGATTAATAAACCATGTCTTTTTTTATTGTCATTCTGCAATTTGCTTTTTTTTTTTTAACTTTGTGTTCTGGAAATTTTTCTATATAATTCATTAAATCTGTCTTGTTTTTAATGTTGCATAGTATGGGTACATAAAATATGTATATTATTGTTTGTTAACCATTCCTTTATGAGTGGACATTTACATTTTTTATATTTTCTTTTGCTGTTACAAAGAATTACTGAAGTGAATATCCTTGAACATGTCTTTTTATACGTAAGTGCAACCAAAAAATGGAATTTCTGGGTCAAAATGAAGATACACTTAAAAAGTTATGACATAGGGGAGTTCACATCGTGGCTCAGTGGTTAATGAACCCAACAAGCATCCACGAGGACGTGGGTTCAATCCCTGGCCTTGCTCAATGGGTTAAGGATCCCATAGTGCCATGAGTTGTGGTGTAGGTCACAGATGCAACTTGGATCTGGTGTTGCTTTGGCTGTGGTGTAGGCTGGCAGCTATAGCTCTGATTGGACCCCTAGCCTGGGAATCTCAATATGCCATGGGCATGGCCCTAAAAGACCAAAAAAGACAAGAAAAAAAAAAGTTGAGATAGAAATAAATCACTTTACAAAAAGTGCCTATCAATTTATGCTTCCATCTCCATGTTTTTTTTTCCCCCAGACCATTTAAAATCTAGACTTAGTGTACTTCTCCCAGCCTCAGCACTCTTGTAAGTTTATCTGTTCATCATTTACTTTATCACTGTCAGCCTTTTGTTCAGTACAGATTGTTTGCCAGGCACTCTGTATATGCTGAGGATTTAGCTTTGGATGAGATAGATACGGTATCTGCCCTCATCTAGCCTGTGCTCTTACTACACAGAACGTTTTGCTGTTCCGACTCTTTTTATGCGTTTGCAGCTACTAGTCTCTCTTCCTGGTGTGACTTCGTTTTTCTGTTGACTTTTCTGCCCAGAGAATTTTTTTTGATCATCCTTTTACCCTTTCAACCAGCTTCAATTTTTATCGTCTGTCATAATTTCCCCACCTCCCCTCAGGCTGAGTTAGATAGGCCTTCCTTAGTGGTCTCTCTTAGCACTTCACTTCCATCCTTTTATGGTGTTTGTCCTGACGAGTTCTAATTACTCATTTATATACATGTGTGTCCCTCTGTGTCTGCAAGGGTGTGTGCAGACCCCTCCCACTGGATTGTAAGCTCAGTAAGGGCAAGAACTTAAGATATTGACGTTAATGCTCCTCCAGCTCAATGCCTTAAATGCTGGAGATGCTTCATAAATGTTGCGTAAGTGACTGCATGGCAAACCAAAGACGACCTTATTTTGTACAGGCCACTCTGGGGGCTTGTGAGTAGGACTGGGATCTGGTCAGTCTTTGGGCATCTAACCATGTTGTCAGGGAGATGAGGAGCAAGTGAGTAGACTGCAGAGCACATTGTGACAAGCTCTGGACAGAGGCACACATGGATACTTAGAAGGATGATGGAGGTGGTTAATTCTCATGAGTCGGGTATTCTGGTAATTTTCAGACAAGAGGATTTTTTCTTCTTTGCTCCAGGTGTTGTGAGGGATGCACATAATAATAAGATACGGTTCCCGGCTTTAAGAGTTCTTAAGTCAAATAGGACCTCAGAGCAGGCTGTGGACTAAATCTGGCCTGCTGCCTGTTTTTGTATAGACCATGACCTAAGAATGCTATTTTAATTTTGAAGTGTGATTATAAGAAGAAGATGTTGTGATATATGAAATTACGTGATTCAAATTTTTAGCATCTCTAATTAAATATTACTCCTTTTATTTGTTTACCCACTGTTTTATGACCGCGTTTGTGCTACAACAGCAGAGTTGAGTCACTGTGACAGAGACTGGCTTCCAACACTAAAATATTTACTCTTTGGCCTCTTACAGAAACAGCCTGTTGACTTTTGGGTTAGAGGATGAGAAAGATTCAAATAAAGTGGAGAACGACATTTATACTGAGAGGATTACTTTTGAGTTGAGAGAGTGGGACAGTGAATACTGCAGCCATATAGAAGCTTCAGAGCTGAAATGATGGTCTGGCTTAACCTTTAATTTTACAGATAGAAGATCACAAACTTTGTCAGAGTCCACATGATTGGTAAGGGACAATGTACACTGGAGTTCCCAGAGCAGAAGCTTTGCAGACTTCAGAGGATGATAAGATTATTGCTGGAGTAGGGCCAGATCATGAATAGCCTTGCCCTTGAAAAATAAAAGCTGAAGAACAAACTAAGAATAGATTTCCTTTCTCTTTCTGACTATTTCTTTTTCCTTTTGTATTTCTAGAAGGCCTTTGAGCCCTACTTCGAGATTTTGGAGGTGTATTCCACAAAGGCCAAGAATTATGTAAATGGGCATTGCACCAAGTATGAGCCCTGGCAGCTCATTGCATGGAGTGTCGCGTGGACCCTGCTGATAGTCTGGGTGTATAAGTTTGTCTTCCAGCCAGAGAGTAAGTATATGGTCCCCTCTATAAAGGCATAGTGGTTATTGTTAGCTTTGGAACATTCATGATTGGACTGATTTCCTGGTCGGTTGGTTGGGTTTTTTTTTTTTGGCTGCGCCTGTGGCACGTGTAAGTTCCCAGGCCAGAGACGAGCTGAATTTTTAACTGGCTGCACCACATGGGAAGTTCCAGGTTGGTTTGGTTTGGATTTTTAAAATTTGTCTTGATGGAAAGCAGGACACTTGTGTAATTAACTGTTTATGTTGATTTTTCTGGATTTGCAGTTTACATAAAAATCCCTAAAAAATTAGTCATTTAAGGATCCACAGATGTGTCAGGCTGTGGCTTAAACCTTCTTCACTTTCAGTTTCTTGCCTAGAACATAATTGTGTCACCTGTAGATCCCTAAGCACGAATTTCTTGCTTCTATTTTAGGCCATCCTTTCAATAAAGATTCTGAGCAATTAGAACAGCACTCAATGTAGTGACCATTGGCATATCTGCTGTGTGCTAGGGATGTCCACACAGTAACACAGAGTCCCTGTCCTCTTGGAATTGAACCTGTGCTGTCAGGGGAGCATGCACTTTGAACCCCCTGGGTAGTGACTAGGGGAGCCAGATTGACATGGAAAGAGGAGGCCATGTCTCAGGGAGTGTGTAAGATGAGAAGTCTATTAGCGATCAGTTCATAAATCATCCCTAACACCCTTCCCACACCCTCTGCAAACACCACTGTATAATTAAATCACTGTGCTCTGCACCAGAAACTAACACAACGTTATATGTCAACTATTCTTCTTTTTTTTCTTTTTTTTTTGGTCTTTTTGTCTTTTGAGGGCTGCGCCTATGGCATATGGAGGTTCCCAGGCTAGGAGTCTAATCGGAGCTACAGCTGCTGGCCACAGCCACAGCCACAGCCACGCCAGATCCGAGCTGTGTCTGTGACCTACACCACAGCTTACGGCAACGCCGGATCCTTAACCCACTGAGCGAGGCCAGGGATCAAACCCACAACCTCATGGTTCCTAGTCGGATTCGTTTCTGCTGCGCCATGGTGGGAACTCCTACTTCAGTTTTTTAAAAAGTGTTTTCAAAGTAATAAATGAAAATTTCTCATGGTTATAAATAATAAATAAAATTAATAAAATTTCCATAACCATTTGTTTCCCTGATAACACCTGTTTAAAGGGGCTCCATTTTTGTTTTTGCTTTTTGCTTTTTATTGCTGCACCCTCAGCATATGGAAGTTCCTAGGCTAGGGGTTAGTCGGAGCTGTGGCTGCTGGCCTACGCCACAGCCACAGCAATGCCGATCCGTAACCCACTGAGCGAGGCCAGGGATCAAACCTGTGTCCTCGTGTGGGTTCATTACCGCTGGGCCACAACAGAAACTCCTGAAGGGGCTCTTTAATTTTTTTTTTCTGTTTTCTTCCTCTTCCCCCAGGAAAGTCAACTTAGAGGCCAGATTCTGTTTACTCTATTTACATGCAGACAGCTATCCAGCTGTTCTAGTAACATTGCCAAGTTATGGTGGAGTAAACGTTGCTCTTAATTAAAGTGGAAATGAGACATGACTGCCCTGTCTGAATTTTAGTTCATTTCAGCTTAAAAAAAAAAAGAAAAAACCACCCCTGTCCTCAGTTTCTGCTTCCAGTCATTGCAAGATTTTTTTCATAAACTCTTGACAAATTAGACAGACTAACCTGCTTCTTTGTTCCATGGTTTGGAAATGGACACAACCCTTATCCTTCTGCTGGGGAGCATTTGATTCAGTGCTTCCCACCATTCTGTCCTATTCCAGGGGCCTCTAAAGAGTAGCAATAAATGTACTTTTCTTTCTTTTTTTTTATTGTGATAAAAGTTTGCCAGTTTTCCCATTTTTAAATGGACAGTTTGGTGACATTAAGTACATTCACATTGTGTAACCATCACTACCATCCATCTCTACAACTTTCTCCTTATTGTGAACTTTGTACCCGCTGAACACTAACCCTCATTTCTCTGTCTCCCCAGCTCCTGACAGCCACCATTCTATATAATTTTCCTTTTTTTTTTTTTGTCTGTTCTAGGGCCACACCTGCGGCATATGGAGGTTCCCAGGCTAGGGGTCTAATTGGAGCTGTAGCCGCCAGCCTATACCTCAGACACAGCAACGCCCAATCTGAGCTGCGTCTTCAACCTGTACCACAGCTCACAGCAACGCTGGATCCTTAACCCACTGAGCGAGGCCAGGGATCAAACCTGCGTCCTCATGGATGCCAATCAGATTCATTTCCACTGAGCCACGACAGAAACTCATGGCTAGTATTAGCTTTTGGGATCTACTTCACCTTTCAGTTGGGCAACCCATGGTGCCTGTGTGCATTATATCTGACTGGTAGTAGTAGAAGCACAGCTGTCTTAGGTCTTGGCACTTACCTACCTGCCTTTAGTGTTCAAAAAAGAATGTACTGGCCTCTGAGCATTGCATGAAAGAATTAATAGTAGCAGTGTGAGTGGTATGTACCATTGAAATCTTTGTGCGCTGAACTCCTAGCTATTGGGAATGTTATGAATAACATTTTTTCTTATAAAAGCAGTTCATGTTCATTGTATAAAGTTTGGCAGTATAGATAAGCTATTAGAACAAAATTAAAATCTTGTTACCTAGAGGTAACCACTGTTTATATATATAAATCTCTTTCTCAATCAGATTCATGTTGAACCGTATAAAATGTAGTTTGTTCATAGGTCAAAGATTGTTCAATATTGGCAATTTCATATAACTTAATACATTTACATACCCAGCCCACTTTTTGTTTTGTAACTTCCAACTTATTTTATTTATTTATTTTTGTCTTTTTAGGGCTGCACCCACAGCATATGGAGGTTCCTAGGCTAGGGGTCTAATCGGAGCTACAGCTGCCGGCCTCTACCACAGCCACAGCCACGCCAGATCCGAGCCATGTCTGCGACCTACACCACAGCTCACAGCAATGCCAGATCCTTAATTCACTGAGCGAGGCCAGGGATCGAACCCGAAACCTCATGGTTCCTAGTCAGACTCATTTTTGCTGTGCCACGACGAGAACTCCCCAACTTGAATTTTAGACACAGAGAGAAATGTCTTCTCTTCAGAGATTAGAGATAATTTTGATGGGTTTTTCAGTCCCTTGCGCACATAGACATACTCTGTGTATTGCTGAAAGAACATTGAGTTACTTTGAGTGGAGTGCCCTAGGGTCTAAAGTCTGGACTAGTGATAATTTTGCTGATCTTCAAACTCTGGATACCCTTCCGAGGGGGATGGACACAGGTAGATAAGACCTGGAAGGGTAGATAAGACCTGGACCTGGCAGGGGGTGGGGATGGGAGTGGGCAGGGTTAGCAGCCCTCTAAGGTATTATCTTTTCCTTAATTCTGCTCTGTGATTATCAGCTCTCATCCTGTCCTTACGAACCAATGTTGATGCTGTCTGTGGGATTGTCCATAGGTCATCAACAGAAATCAGAGTTCTGTGGTAAGGAGCTTTCTAGCCATGGCACCTCGGGCGACACCTTTAAGCCTCTTAGCCTGTTTCCTCACTGTAAAATGGATGTAATAATACCTGCCTTACTTAGTCACAGGCTGATGGGAAGGAAGATCCAGTGGCTCCATTGGTGTGAAAGGAATTTGCAAACTGCAAAAAGCTGTGCATTGTTATTCTTACCTGGCATTTCCTACTTGATTATTGTAAAACATTCTAGGTACTTTTTCTGTACCTCTGAGGACTTTTACTTGTGAGATATTCTTTTTAGGACATGAGCACATTATTTTTTTAGTTTCTCCATCTCTAATCCTGTATTCTCTGCTTTTTTCTTTACCCTACACCATTTTATCTCACATCTTTCACAAAATTAGTGTATTCTTTTCTCTTCCACAAATGTACTTTTGGACACCTGACTGAGCTTCCTGATTTCTAGACCTCTTTTAATTAGACCTTTAATTAATTACTTCAGCTATTAATAAGGAAGTGGTTCTGAATCATTACAGCTTTAACATTGTTAGAAATAATCAAATAACAGGCAGTTAAAATAGCCAACCCTAAGTTATACTCATTTGGACTGTTAAAGTAAAATCTAAAAATACATTTCGGAAGTTTTCACTGTTGTGCAGTGGGTTAAGGATCCAGTGTTGCTGCGGTTGTGGCATAGGTGACAGCTGTGTCTTAGATTCAATCCCTGGCCTGGGAACTTCCATATGCAGTGTGTGTGGCAAAAAAAAAAAACAAAAACACATTTAGGAAGATTTTCCCCCCTTTTTAATGGCGTGTGGCAGCACCGAATCTCATTAACCCACTGAGCAAGACCAGGGATCGAACCCACATCCTAAGACAATGTTGGGTCCTTAACCCACTGAGCCACAATGGGAACTCCAGCAGTCAGAGTCTTAACCCGCTATGCTGCAGCAGGAACTCCAGAAAGAATTTTTTAATAATGTAAAAAATACCATAAGTGAAAAGATATAATATTGTACATATGATAAGATCTCAGGTATGTATTACAATGTGTACAACATAGAACCAAAAAGAAATACTCCAAATTCAAACAAAAAAGTAACTACCAGCAGTGGTTTCAATCCCTTTGTCGTTATTGTCTTTTTTGTTGTTGTTGTTCTTAGTTTTATTGGGGGTATAGTTGATTTACAGTGTAATCCCTTTGTCTTCTCAGTCAGTCTGTGTCTTAGTTACCTGGTTTTGTCCCAGACCTGTATAGAGTGTTGACCTCAGTGCTAGGCACTTGGGGTACATACAGCCTAAGCACAAACAACTAGTAGACATGCAAGGCATCATGTAGTAAATACTTGAAAAAGGTGGAGACACATTCTGTGGTTGTTGAACGCTCCTCCTGGCAAGGGAAATTGGAATACTCGGGTCTCCTAGGAAAGCAGTGAAGTTCATTCAGTTTATGCCTTGGTATCCCTGCATCAGCCCTCGGTCTAGATTTCTTAGGATTTAGGCTGAGAATTCCTGTTCTGCATTTGAAGCAGTGCAGAGTCTTAGGAGTCTAGGACTAGAACAACAAAGCCTTCAGTGAAGTCCTTGCCCCAGTACTGATCCGAGCAGGTTATTAATGCTTTTGGATAGTAGATAGAACCTTCTGCTGCCAACCTCACCATCTTGTCAGGGTCAGGTGAGATATGTTAAATATGAATTTGTTGAAAGGTGTAACCATCTGTGTAGATGCCATGTATCTGTAATTATGGTAATTGACAGGATCAGAATTCCATATTCTATGTACTGCCCAAAAGAATGGAATCTGACTGGTGTCCATGAAGTTGAAAGCCTTTTTAGGTCCAGAAAATGTTGCTGGGATATGGGTTGAATGAGAGACTGGAGCATAGATCCTGAAAAACAACACACAGGTTGGTCATTTGTGTTGAGGGAAGGAAAAGAAATGTTAGGTGCCTGGAAACCTTGGGCAGGTTAGGAGCTCTGCATTATATTTGACCCAGCAGTTCTGTTTCTGGGAATTTATCCTGTAGGTATACTCTCATGTATGCAGTATGGTATATGTTATAAGGCTGCTTATTTCTGCATGATATGTAATAGCAAACATTAGAAACAACCTAAGCTTCCAGCAGGAAGGGGCAGGTTCAGTAAATTAGGGTATACCTCTCTAATGGAATACTCTACAGCTATAAAAATGAGTGAGGAAGAACTGATGTTTAAACAAAGAATATGCCTAAGTATAGAAACAAGGTCTAGTACCGTGTCAGAGTGTGCTGCCCTTTGTGTAAAAGAGACCGGTAAGAATATATCTTTATTCTTGCTTATATGTGTATGAAGAACTTCGAGAAGGGTATCAGGAAACTAATAGTAGTGTTTACCTGGGGGTAGGATGAGGGTTTGGGGGACAGATGAGAATGTGTGTGTATGTGTGGTTATTTTTTTACTCTTGAACCATGTTTGAGCCATATTAACTTATTCAAAAATTAAAAGTTTTTTTCTTTTTTAGATTTTTTTTTAAAGGAAGGAAAGTACTTTTGCAATCTGAAGACAAGTGAGATTGTGGAGGACAGGTTGAAGAGTCCACACATTATGACTATCAGGTCATAGCCACAGAAATGTTTTTGGATAATAGAACCATTTGTTTCTTTCAGGTTTATGGTCGAGGTTTAAAAAGAGATGTGTTAAGCTCATCAGGAAGATGCCTATTATTGGTCGCAAGGTAAGTAGAGTCAGTGCAGACCTTTCTCCTCAGCTGTCCCCACCTCCGCCATCATCATACCTCTTTCTTTATATTTACCGAAATCTGGGATTTTCAAGGGGGATGGTGGTTTTTGTCACCCACCTCCAAGAAACATTTGACAACATTTAGAAACATTTTTGGACCTCACAGTTGGAGGTGGGTGCTAACCAGCATCTAGTGGACAGGGGCCAGGGATGCGCTAAGCATCCTCCAGTGCACAGGTCAGCCCCTACCGCGGAGAATTATTCCACTCAAAAGGTCAGAAGTGCCAAGAGTTGGAAGCCTGACCTCACCCTTTTGCCAGCACATTTGACCAAAGGAGAAAGGAGATGACTGTTAAGGAAGACTTTGAAAGGAGAAAACCGGATAGAAGTGACATGAAGCTTTGGAGCAATATTTGGCTGGGCTGGATTTGGACGCTCATCCAGGGCTGAGTGCTTACATGGTTTAGATCAGGGTTGGCAAACTTTTTCTGTGAAGGGCTAGATATGAACCATTTTAGGTGTTGCAGGCCATACCGTGTCTGTCACAACTCCTCACCTTTGCCCTTGTGGAGGGATGAGCCTGGCCGTGTTCCAGTGAAATGTTCTTTACAAAAACAGGCACAGGCCATGCTGATCCCAGCTTAGATAGCAGAGCCATTCTCTATCCATGTCAAAGAGCAAGTAGCCTAGTGTGTTCCCTTTGCTGGATCCTCTCTGCCCTCACCCACCTCTGTATTCTTCCCTTATCTTGGGTTCTTTATCACAGATGAAGGTAAACCGGGCAGGCCCCACTGCAGGCTCCATGCTTGATGGCTTCACCTTCTCTCATTTCCCGCCCTGCCCCTCAGCTTGTCTTCAAGCTTTCTTTCACTGCTGACATTCGGTTCCTTTTCCCATTTCCTGGCCAGTCCAGAAAAGGTGGGAATTATCTCTAGCCTTTGACTGAAATCCACTCAGACCACTGTGCTGACCCTCCCAGAACTTTGTGTTTTCAGGTTCATTTCCTGTGGGGAAGTGGAAGTAATAACTGGGGGTGGAGCAAGAGAATGAAGGAAATGAGGGTTTTTATTTGATCCCAAATCATATTAAGCTTTAACGTTAACTCTGCTTTAGTCCTAACAGAATAAAGGGCAGAGGAGAGGGAAGTTACAAAGGATGGACTGAGTCCAAAGGAGACGAGCTGTTCCCCTTATCATTCTCTGTGTTTTTTCTGCCCTTATTCATCATACTTTTCTCCTTCAGTTGCAGATTTTGAGATAAATCAGTGCTGGGGTTCCAGAACCCATTAAATTTATATAACAGACTTGGAAGGTGCTTAGAAATGGTATAATCACCTTTCAATTTATTTTTTATTTTTAATTTTTTTTATTTTTTATATTTTTTTAAATTTTTATTTATTTTTTTGCCTCCCGTGGCATATGGAGGTTCCCAGGCTAGGGGTCGAATTAGAGCTGTAGCCACCGGCCTACACCAGAGCCACAGCAACTTGGGATCCGAGCCGCGTCTGCAACCTACACTACAGCTCACGGCAACGCCGGATCGTTAACCCACTGAGCAAGGGCAGGGACCGAACCCGCAACCTCATGGTTCCTAGTCGGGTTTGTTAACCACTGCGCCACGACGGTAACTCCCACCTTTCAATTTCTTGAAGCAGATTTTGAGGCTCAGAGATGAAAGTTGTTTGTTCTGAGTGTGTGAGTGTGTGTCCCTCTCTCACTCAGGTTCACTTAACTCAGCACGTATTAGTGGGCACGGTGTCGGGTACCATTCTGGGTGCTGGAGATATAGTGGTGAACAAGACCAAGGCCCTCCTCTGTAGAATCCATATTTCAGGACTAAGAAAGCCAGAAGGTGAACAAATAAATGCCTAGGCATTTCACTTTGAAATTTAATGCTGTGAAGAAATTAAAATGTGAGGGAGGTTCTGAACTAAGAACTGGAGCAGGGGAGTACTTGCTGCGCTTTCTAACATACCTCTTATTGTTTTTGTCAGTTTTATCACAACAGCATTGTCTATGCATGGAAGCTCAGTTTTTATAGTTTGTTGCTGGTATGTTTATGCAGCATAATTCTTTTGTTTATAACTTTAAAAATACCTCCATGTCCATCACATGCCCTGGCATTGTGGACTCTGCTTCCTACCAGTACCTGGCTGTTAGACTGTTGTAGGTATGTTTGAAAGGAGTGTTTTTTTTTTTTTTTTCTGTGTCTCCTTGAGGACCACATCTAAGAAGATCCTCTTGGATTCTAACCTTCCATGATTAGAGATGAAAAAAAATCTAAATGTTTAGAATGATATCTTGGGCATCAAACTTTAACAAACATATTGCTGAAACCATATCACTGCAACACACACAAATCATAATATGTAGCCACTCTTCCTATATCTGCAACCCAAGAGCCTCTCATCACAAATAGCCCCCTGCCATATTCTGCCTCCTTACTCTGCTCTGACCCTACCCCCAACCCCAGCACTCTTTATCACCTGACTTTTATTTTCTGTCTGTGATGCTAAAAATAAGCTTCAAGACAACAGGAGTTTTTTTTTTTTCCTCTCTCTCTCTCTTTCATTGTGTATCCCTACCCAATAGTAGTTAAACAGATATTTATCCAGTAAATGAGTAAGTAAATGGATGAAAGAAAATGTCTGATGAGGACGGAAAAGAAGTAACCATAGTTGATAAATTATGTAGCAGAAGACCTTAACTCCTCCAGCATGGCATGGTTCACACTGTCAACTTGAGGAGCCTGGAGGCAGCCTCCTGGCTCTTCCCAGCATTCCTGGTGCTTGTGTGTGGGGGCTTGTCTAGGACCCCAGGTTCCCCGTGTGCTCTCTGAGCATCTGGTGAAGGAACTCATCATTTGACAAGCACCAGAATCCCTTTTTACTGCTGCTTGGCCTGTTTTCTGGCTACTGTTCATGGTTCTGCCTTGGTTTCTTTGGCGCACACACTGTAGCTGCTGCAGGATCAAGGTTCAAATATTGCCCTCAGAGAAGTGCTGACTTTAGCAAATGCAAACCAGGTAAAGCATTGGTGATGTCAGCGTGGCAAAGGACAGTCGTGGGGCAAAGAATTGAGTTTGTTTGTGACCTTCAGAGAGAAAGCTGACTTTTCAAACTTCTAAGAGACTATTGGCCAGGCCAGAAATTACCTGGCTTGTCAAAATGTCACCATATCTCTTTTAAGAACCTCCCCCTGCGCCCCCCCAAAAAAGGAGTACCTGTTGGAGTTCCTATTGTGGCTCAGCAGTAACAAACCCAGCTAGTATCCATGAGGATGTGGGTTCAATTCCTGGCCTTGTTCAGTGGGTTAAGGATCTGGCTTTGCTGTGAGCTGTGGTGTAGGTTGCAGACACGGCTCAGATCCTGAGTTGCTGTGGCTGTGGCGTAGGCCGGCAGCTGCAACTCTGATTCAGCCTCTAGCTGGGGAACTTCTATATGCTGCAGGTGTGGCCCTAAAAAGACAAAAAAAAAAAAAAAGAAAAATACCATCTTTGTTCTGTAGCACTTGTGCAGTGCCCAGCGTTGAGTGGTGGACTTGATGTTGTAACTGGTTCTTCTACTCTCTGGACTGTATTCTTCCATCTCCCTGTTAACTTTGTCTTCCTTACCTTTGGAGATCCAAGATAAGCTGAACAAGACCAAGGATGATATTAGCAAGAACATGTCATTCCTGAAAGTGGACAAAGAGTACGTCAAAGCCCTGCCCTCTCAAGGCCTGAGCCCGGCTGCAGTTCTGGAGAAGCTCAAGGAATACAGCTCTTTGGGTATGGTTCTTGGCAAATGCCTGCTCCCTATGTCCTTAAGGTGGCTCTTCACTTGGTCATCATTTGATGTTTGCAGAGTCTGAGAAGAGTTCATCCTGAAGCATCACTCTAGTGCTTCTACATTCAGGAGGGTCCCCTTCCTGTCTCAGAGGCTGAATTTCATATTTAAAAAATTACATTCTTTATCCATAAAGCAAACGAATCTCAGAGACAGGGGAACTTGGTTCCTTTTTCTTTTCTAAGCCGGAATAAAATAGATTTGGTTTTTGGAAGGAGAAAATATAATAAAACTGAAATACCGATTCGTTAGAGAAATTGTGGTATCTGTGTAGAGGCACAAGTGAAAATAAAATGTCAATATGATTTTATCTTCAAAATATAAACGCAGATAGTACATACCTATAGATACATATGTGTATGTATATACGTGTGTGTGTGTGTGTATCTTAGAATGTTAATAGTGCTTTTGTGTAAAAAGCACACACACATACATGTATGCATGGAGCACACATGGGACGGATAAATGTACCAGGCAGCTTTGTGTTTAAGAGTACAGCCCATGGCTTCAGCCTGGATTTACATCCTGGTTGGACCACTTAATGTATGACCTTGGGTGAGTTACTTAACTTCTCTGTGCCTCTGTTTCTCTCTTTTTACAATGAGGATAATAGTACTTACTGAAAGGATAATTGTAGAGATTAAATGAAATCACACATATAAACATATAATACCTGGCTTCTAGTAAGTGCTAACAAATGTTAACCTATTAACACAAACATATTTGTTACGCATTGAGATAATATTACAATTACTTTTTTAAAACAGGCTTTTTAGTTTGGCATAATTTTATTTCATTTGTTTATTTATTTAGTCTTTTTGCCATTTCTTGGGCCGCTCCCGCGGCATATAGAGGTTCCCAGGCTAGGGGTCTAATCGGAGCTGTAGCCACCAGCCTACACCAGAGCCACAGCAATGCGGGATCCGAGCCGCGTCTGCAACCTACACCACAGTTCATGGCAATGCCGGATCCCTAACTCACTGAGCAAGGCCAGGGATCGAACCCACAACCTCATGGTTCCTAGTCAGATTCGTTAACCACTGAGCCATGATGGGAACTCCGCTATTTCAGTTTTTCTTTTAAGTCCTTTTTTTATGTTCTAGGATCTAGTCCAGGACATTGGGTTACATTTTAAATTTTCTAATTGAAAAATTAGATGAATTTTTGACATTGGATGGTATAAAACTAGATATTGTCCAGGATGTATAGATGCTATAAAGCAAGAATTGGCATTCTGAGGCTTGTTTTTAAAGATGTTTATGATTACAAGGGTTGATTGCTGTACCATAGTTTCCTTCCCTTCCATTTTTTAAGTCCATTGCCATACTCTGTAGCCCCAGTAAAAGAAGAGAAAACGAAGCCATATGTCCTCCTTTTGAAATGCTGGTGACTTCTGGTTTGAAGACCAGTGTCCTCTAAAGAAGAGTGAGAGTCAGACTGGCCCCCGGCCACAGCTGGCAGAGATCATGTGAGAAGGAGGGGTTGTCTGGATATTCACTGCTCAGTCTTCTGCTTTCATTGGAGCTGAAGAGCTTGGCTTTGTAGAGCCCTTGGCAAGTTTTCAGTGCAGTTAGGGCGCTTCTGTAATTCTCACTGCCCACTTGCATTGGGCACAGCCATGTGGTCATAAAAGGACCTGAGGTGCCCACAGTAGCAGACTTGGTGGTACCGCAGAGTATCTCTATATACTTATTCATGGTGTTCTCTTAGGGTTTTTTGTATTTCTGCAGTATCTGTTGTGATTTCTCCATTTTCATTTCTTATTTTGTTTATTTGGGTTTTTTCTCTCCTCTTCTTGGTGAGTCTGGCCATAGGTTTGTCAATTTTGTCTACCTTTTCAAAGAACCAGCTCAGACAGGTTGTGGGAAGTTGGACCTTATATTCCAGTCAGGAACCTTTCCTCTGAGCTGTATCCCTGTGTTGGCTGTGTTCCTGGTGCTAAGTACTGCAGTGTATGTTGGAAGCAAGTGGCTAATTCTGGGCTTCCAGACTTGTCTGAAGGAAGGGGTCCCTGAGACCAGGATGCTAATGGTTCCTATCTCACCACTTTATCTAGTCAGGGTTCAATTCCCTGGCTACAACTTTGGTGGTAATATACTGAATTTCACATGCTTGCCTTACTATTTTCTGCCAACTCTACTCATAGCAGTTGCCACACTTCCTTTGACTGGCTAGGAAGGGAGAGAAGAAGGAAGCCATTGCAGAGAAGGGTCAAGCTGAGCCATATAGAGAACACAAAATGAGTATGGATAAAGAGAAATTGTTGCAATATTAGAAAGCAGTTGGAGATGATGACAACATTATTACTGGGCTCCCTATTGTACCTCGATGCTGTTACTATCTTTTTCACACTGCTTTTAATTGAATATACCTTTGGGTTTTCCCTCCCAACTTTTTTTTTTTTCTTTTGTATGCAGAGGAGTTTCTTCCTATTTCTTCTTTATCAGAGCCTGTCTTCCCAAAGGTCCCTACTTACTGATCCAGTGTCTTCCCTTGCTCTGCAGATGTCTCGTGGCAAGAAGGGAAAGCCTCCGGAGCCGTGTACAGCGGGGAGAAGGAGCTCACCGAACTCCTGGTGAAGGTGAATGAGTGCCCAGTGCTTGAAGGGCGTGTGGGCTCTGCCACTTTTTAGTATTGCATTTTCCCCTTACTTTTGTAATTAAAGAAAATTCAAGTGAAGATTATTGTTCAAACTGAGAGGTTTAGAAAGTGTTTCTTTACCCAAACATAGGTGAATATGCATAATATTATCAAAGACATCTTCAATCTGTAAAAAAGTAGAATGTTACTTATGTTTCCAGGCTTTATCGATGCGCTGTGTAGAAGACAGATTACTAGGGAAGGTAGACCATCACTTGAGATTATTAATGATAAGATATATTGTGTTGGATAAGAGTTAAGGGATGGAAACTTGGTCACAATTTCCTGTACTACCTGAGTCCCAAATCACATGGTCTGAGAATGAGCAGTGATCTCAATTATAATTCAGGTAATTCTCATTTTTTGGTTGACTTTAGAAATGCCTTTAGCTTCTTCCATTTCTACTCAGATTTACTTTTTTAAACCCTACTTTGCCATGTAAAGTTGGAATTAGACTGATGGTTTCTAAGATCTTTGTGTTTGATTATTGTAACTATGAAACTGCTCATACCTTACTAAATATACAGGCTTTGCTCAGCTGTATCTTAACATAATACTTGACTGTACGTCTGCACTTCAGTCTTTCAGTGGCTTTCCGTTATCTCTAGGACAAAACTTAAGCTGCTTTGCAACAGAAAATATAAACCCTTTTGAAAGCCAGCTTCCACCTCTCCCCCCCCCCCCCCGCCCCCACCATTCGTGTTATTTTCCCACGTAAACACTAACTCCTCCCTTTTGACTGAGTACACCTTGCTCCTGTGTTGTTTTCCTTCTCTTCCTTCATTCTGTCTGTTTTAAATGATGACTTCCTATTTATGTCTCAAGGTTCCACTCAACAGACCCTCCAGACCACTCAGGATGTTCGTTAGTTCCTCTTTCGGGCCCCTTGCTGTCATGTACATACATACGTCTGGTCGTCTGGTCTTGCACTGACAACAATAGCTGCTTTGTGCCACACACTCTACTGAGTGCTTCCCACGTGTCATGTTATTTATTTCTGGCTAGAACTCCATCGAGAGGTACTATAATTATCCCCTTTAGCGTATGAGGAAATTGAACCTCAGGTTATTTGACCTAAGACTACACAGCTGGAAGTGATAGGGAAAGCTACGGTTTCAGATTGGGTCTGTGTGGTGGTTTAGTCTGTTTTAACCACCTTTATACTTTCCTCTTACCACATGGTAAAATCATTTTTATGCATGTCTGTCTCCTCCACTATATTTGGATCTTCTTTAGGTTGGGGAGCATATCTTACCATTTCCCCAGTTTATAGCATTGTGTTTAATACTTAGAAATCTTTGGTGTATGCTTGTTTTTCCCATACTTCACATTTGCTTGCATTTCTCCGCAGGCTTACGGAGATTTTGCATGGAGTAACCCGCTGCATCCAGATATCTTCCCAGGACTGCGTAAAATAGAGGCAGAGATTGTGCGGATGGCTTGTTCCCTGTTCAATGGGGGACCAGATTCCTGTGGATGTGTAAGTACATGCAAGGGACATTTTATAATCTTATGTTTTTAGCTTAAAATAGAAGAGTTTATTAAAACATTTTATCACATGAATAGTGTATAACTATTGTAAGAAGATCCAGATTAACAGAAGTTTTTGAATATTACTTGTAATTGGAGTTCCTGTCATGGTGCAGTGGAAACAAATCCGACTAGGAACTATGAGGTTGCGGGTTTGATCCCTGGCCTTGCTCAGTGGGTTAAGGATCTGGCATTGCCATGAGCTGTGGTATAGGCTGCAGATGCGGCTTGGATCTGGCGTTGCTGTGGCTGTGGCACAGACCGGCAGCAGCAGCTACTATTCGACACCTAGCCTGGGAACCTCCGTATGCCACAGGTGTGGCCCAAAAAAGATAAAACACACACACACACACACACACACACACACACACACACACAGAAGATTAGTTGTAATTTTGAGTATGAGTATGAACATTTTGGTAAATATCTTTTAGATATTTTTTTATCTTCAGGTGTTTATGCTGAAAACTTTAAGCTTATGTTCAGTTGTTAGAATAGTTTAAAGAACCCATCCTAGATGCACTAAATATAAATATTTTGGCCACATCTGCTCTCTCTACTCCTTTCTCTCCCTCCCCTCTTTCATCCACCCACCTGCCTATCCAGTTATCTATATAATTTTGTCAAGCTATCTCATAGTTTTTTTTTTTACATTTTAGTTTAATACATTTATTTTTTATTTATTTATTTATTTTTTTAGTTTTTTTATTTTCCCACTGTACAGCAAGGGGGTCAGGTTATCCTTACATGTATACATTACAATTACATTTTTCCCCCACCCTTTCTTCTGTTGCAACATGAGTATCTAGACAAAGTTCTCAATGCTATTCAGCAGGATCTCCTTGTCAATCTATTCTAAGTTGTGTCTGATAAGCCCAAGCTCCCGATCCCTCCCACTCCCTCCCCCTCCCATCAGGCAGCCACAAGTCTCTTCTCCAAGTCCATGATTTTCTTTTCTGATGAGATGTTCATTTGTGCTGGATATTAGATTCCAGTTATAAGTGATATCCTATGGTATTTGTCTTTGTCTTTCTGGCTCATTTCACTCAGTATGAGATTCTCTAGCTCCATCCATGTTGCTGCAAATGGCATTATGTCATTCTTTTTTTATGGCTGAGTAGTATTCCATTGTGTATATATACCACCTCTTCCGAATCCAATCATCTGTCGATGGACATTTGGGTTGTTTCCATGTCTTGGCTATTGTGAATAGTGCTGCAATGAACATGCGGGTGCATGTGTCTCTTTTAAGTAGAGTTTTGTCCAGATAGATGCCCAAGAGTGGGATTGCGGGGTCATATGGAAGTTCTATGGATAGATTTCTAAGGTATCTCCAAACTGTTCTCCATAGTGGCTGTACCAGTTTACATTCCCACCAACAGTGCAGGAGGATTCCCTTTTCTCCACAGCCCCTCCAGCACTTGTTATTTGTGGATTTATTAATGATGGCCATTCTGACTGGTGTGAGGTGGTATCTCATGGTAGTTTTGATTTGCATTTCTTTTATAACCAGCGATGTTGAGCATTTTTTCATGTGTTTGTTGGCCATCTGTATATCTTCTTTGGAGAAATGTCTATTCAGGTCTTTTGCCCATTTTTTCCATTGATTGGTTGGTTTTTTTGCTGTTGGGTTATATAAATTGTTTATATATTCTAGAGATTAGGCCCTTGTCAGTTGCATCATTTGAAACTGTTTTCTCCCATTCTGTAAGTTGTCTTTTTGTTTTCTTTTTGGTTTCCTTTGCTATGCAAAAGCTTTTCAGTTTGATGAGGTCCCATGGGTTTATTTTTGCTCTAATTCCTATTGCTTTGGGAGACTGACCTGAGAAAATATTCATGATGTTGATGTCAGAGAGTGTTTTGCCTATGTTCTCTTCTAGGAGTTTGATGGTGTCCTGTCGTATATTTAAGTCTTTCATCCATTTGGAGTGTATTTTTGTGCATGGTGTGAGGGTGTGTTCTAGTTTCATTGCTTTGCATGCAGCTGTCCAGGTTTCCCAGCAATGCTTGCTGAATAGACTTTCTTTTTCCCATTTGATGTTCTTGCCTCCCTTGTCAAAGATGAATTGACCATAGGTGTCAGGGTTTATTTCCGGATTCTCTATTCTGTTCCATTGGTCTGTCTGTCTGTTTTGGTACCAGTACCACACTGTTTTGATGACTGTGGCTTTGTAGTATTTCTTGAAGTCTGGGTAAGTTATGCCTCCTGCTTGGTTTTTGTTTCTCAGGATTGCTTTGGCGATTCTGGGTCTTTTGTGGTTCCATATAAATGTTTGGATTGTTTGTTCTAGTTCTGTGAAAAATGTCATGGGTAATTTGATAGGGATTGCATTGAATCTGTAGATTGCTTTGGGTAGTATGGCCATTTTTACAATATTGATTTTCCCAATCCAGGAACATGGAATATCTTTCCATTTCTTTCCATCTTCTTTGATTTCTTTGATGAAAGTTTTATAGTTCTCGGCATATAGGTCCTTTACCTCCTTGGTCAGGTGTATTCCGAGGTATTTGATTTTGTGAGGTGCAATTTTAAAAGGTATTATATCTTTGTATTCCTTTTCTAATATTTCATTGCTGGTATACAGAAATGCAACTGACTTCTGAATGTTAATCTCATATCCTGCTACTTTGCTGAATTTATTAATCAGTTCAAGTAGTTTTGGGGTTGAGTCCTTAGGGTTTTCTATGTATAGTATCATGTCATCTGCATACAGTGACAGTTTGATCTCTTCTCTTCCTATATGGATGCCTTTTATTTCTTTTGTTTGTCTAATTGCTGTGGCTAGGACTTCCAAAACTATGTTGAAGAGCAGTGGTGAGAGTGGGCATCCCTGTCTCGTTCCAGATTTGAGTGAGAAGGCTTTCAGTTTTTCCCCATTGAGGATTATATTTGCTGTGGGTTTATCATAAATGGCTTTGATTATGTTCAGGAATGTTCCCTCTATACCCAGTTTGGCGAGGGTCTTGATCATGAATGGATGTTGGACTTTGTCAAATGCTTTTTCTGCGTCTATTGAGATGATCATATGATTTTTGACTTTTTTTTTTGTTAATGTGGTGTATGATGCTGATTGATTTGCGTATGTTGAACCATCCTTGTGAACCTGGGATGAACCCAACCTGGTCATGGTGTATAATTTTTTTGGTATGTTGTTGGATTCGGTTGGCTAAGATTTTGTTGAGAATTTTTGCATCTATATTCATCAATGATATTGGCTGATAGTTTTCTTTTTTGGTGGTATCTCTGTCTGGTTTTGGCTTGTCTTTTTTTTTTTTTTTTTTTTTTTTTTTTGCTATTTCTTTGGGCCGCTCCCACGGCATATGGAGGTTCCCAGGCTAGGGGTCGAATCTGAGCTGTAGCCACCGGCCTACGCCACAGCCACAGCAATGCAGGATCCGAGCCGCGTCTGCGACCTACACCACAGCTCACGGCAACGCGGGATCGTTAACCCACTGAGCAAGGGCAGGGACCGAACCCGCAACCTCATGGTTCCTAGTCGGATTCGTTAACCACTGCGCCACGACGGGAACTCCTCTGTCTGGTTTTGGGATGAGGGTGATGGTGGCATCATAGAATGCCTTTGGGAGTATTCCTTCTTCTTCAACCTTTTGAAAGAGTTTAAGGAGGATGGGCACCAATTCCTCTTTATATGTTTGATAAAATTCACCTGTGAAGCCATCTGGTCCTGGACTTTTATTTGTAGGGAGTGATTTTATGACCTCTTCAATTTCATTTCTAGTGATCGGTCTGTTCAGTTGGTCTGTTTCTACTTGATTCAGTTTTGGCAGGCTGTAAGATTCTAGAAAATTGTCCATTTCTTCCAGATTGTCAAACTTGTTGCCGTATAGTTGTTCATAGTATTCTCTTATGGTTTTTTGTATTTCTGCTGTATCCGTTGTGATTTCTCCTTTTTCATTTCTAATTTTGGTTATTTGGGTTCTTTCTCTCCTCTTTAGTGAGTCTGGCCAGGGGTTTGTCAATTTTGTTCACCTTTTCAAAGAACCAGCTCTTGGTTTCATTAATTTTCTCTATTGTTTTTTGAGTCTCTATTTTATTGATTTCTTCTTTGATCTTTAGAATTTCCTTCCTTCTGCTGACTTTAGGACTTTTTTGTTCTTCTTTTTCTAATTCATTTAGGTGGAGGGTTAAGTTGTCAATTTGGGATCTTTCTTCTTTTTTGAAAAAGGCCTGTATTGCTATAAATTTCCCTCTGAGCACTGCTTTCGCAGCATCCCATAGATTTTGAGAGGTTGTGTCTTCATTATCATTTGTTTCAAGGTATTTTTTAATTTCCTTCTTGATTTCCTCATTGACCCATTGGTTTTTTAGTAGCATGTTGTTTAGTCTCCATGTAGTAGGTTTTTTCTCATTTCTTTTCCCATGGTTGGTTTCTAATTTCATGGCATTGTGGTCAGAGAAGATACTTGAGATAATTTCTATGCTCCTAAATTTATTGAGATTCGCTTTGTGTCCCAATATGTGGTCGATTCTTGAGAATGTTCCATGAGCATTTGAGAAGAATGTGTATTCTGATTTTTTTGGATGTAGTGTCCTGAAGATATCAATGAAGTCTAACTTTTCTATTGTTTCCTTTAGGATCTCTGTTGCTTTATTGGTTTTCTGTGTAGAGGATCTGTCCATTGATGTGAGGGGTCATAGTTTTTTGATATACATCTTATTTTGCTTGAGCTGAATGTTGACTTAATTATTTTGCTATAAATCAAATCTCCTGTTGGTTTAAGAATACAGGCAGAGGAGGAGTTCCCTGGTGGCTCAGGGGATTAAGGACCTGGCATTGTCACTGCTGTGGCTCAGGTCATTGCTGTGATGCAGGTTTGATCCTTGGCCCAGGAACTTATGCATGCTGTGTGTGTGACGAAAGAAAAAAGAAAAAAAAAAAGAACAAAATAAAACAAAACAAAAAGAAAAAAAATAAAGGAAGAGGGTGTCATTATATTTAAAGGTACACATGAGGATTCCTTCTTTCTATTAGATGTTTGCTAAGTTTTCCTAAACTGTGATTGATAAACTTCTGTTTAGGTTTGTTACTACAAACTGATATTGCCTTCTCCAGAAAAAAACTAAATTTTAGCTCATGCAAGATAGTCAGATGTAACCCGGGGTACTATAATGGTAACCCAGAGGTGCTAATCCTTTCAGATACTTTTTTTTTTGTCTTTTTGCTATTTCTTTGGGCCACTCTCGTGGCATATGGAGGTTCCCAGGCTAGGGGTCGAATCGGAGCTGTAGCCTCCGGCCTATGCCAGAGCCACAGCAATGCGGGATCCGAGCTGCGTCTGCGACCTACACCACAGCTCATGGCAACGCCGGATTGTTAACCCACTGAGCAAGGGCAGGGACCGAACCCGCAACCTCATGGTTCCTAGTCGGATTCGTTAACCACTGCGCCACGACGGGAACTCCTCCTTTCAGATACTTTAATGACCATTATAAAGGCTAAAAATTTAATTATTGAAGGGCCTAGTCAAAGATAAGGACATCTTAGAGTTACTTTTTTTTGGGGGGGGGGGTCTTAATAAGCATCATTGTTTTATGATAACATTGGTTATGTTAGCAGCATGAAAAAATCAACATGTTCAAATATTCAATTGTTAACAAAACTGGTATTCCTGGCATTCATTTTCAAAAAAATATTCCAAAACTGTTAAAAAGTGAACCATCCATAATCTAGCAGTGGGTTCCCTTATGGTGTTTAGATGGCAGAGTGAGATAGAGGGGAGATGCCAGTATACTTACAGTATGTGGGTATTTTCCTGTGCCATTAGACTCTCTACGAACTGTTAAGACACCACGGGTTAAACTACCATGAAAACAGTTTATCCAGTAAAGTTGAAGATACTCATATTTTATTACCCTGAAATTCCACTACTTGGGACATACATCCTATAAAAACAAGTGCATGTGTGTATCAGGATAGATGTATATTCATAGCAACACTGTTCATGATAGCTAAAAATTGGAAGTAATTCAAATGTCTATCAGCAGGAGGGTGGATAAATTGTAGAATACTGTGTGCTTCAGTCTGTTGTAGCTGTCACTCAGATTGATGCTCAAATTACTCCATTTTTGGCCATTGGGAACTTAATTTTGGCCTCTGCGTCCTTCTGCATGACTCATAGTCTTCCTTCCTTTTTTATTTATTTTTTTTAGAAAATATTTTTACTTGATGAAATATTCCAGGTTCCCTTGTGCATTTCCTGCTTGAGACCCAGAATCAACCATTTGTTCAAGAAGCTTACTAGTTCCCATTTATAACCGTGTAAAATATTTACATGGTTCCTAAGTCACACAAACAAGACAGTTTAAGAAATTAACCAGAATAAAACCCAGAGAGACAAATAGAAAGTTAAGAGACATGAAGGATGGAGAAGGGATAACACACCTTTAGATGATATTTAAAAGCAGCCAGAAAAAATAAGTAACCTGTAAAGATGTAACTATTAGAACAACTGATATTTTCAATAGCAACAATGGCTGGGCAGCTGGGGGTAGGAGAAAGATGGGCTATGAGCTGATAATTGTTGGAGCTGGGTGATGCATACAGGGATTTTATCAGTCTTCTCCTTAGTTCATCCATTGGGTTTTTAAATTTCATTTACCGTATTTTTCATTCTTGAGAATTCTGTCTTTTTTTTTTTTTGAATCTGCTTGGTTGTGCTTTGTAGTCCCTTTCCTTGGCGTGTATTGTGTTTATATAAATATACTGCATATAATTATTTTATACTCTATAATTCTATTATTCATGAGCCTTACCTGTCTGTTTCTGCTGGTTTCATTTGTGTCAGCCTATGTCCTTTTTTTTTTTTTTTTTTTTTTTTTTACTGTGTCACTCATTTTCCTAGAAACTTGACTTTGAGGCCTAGGTTGAAATGAAGTTCTTCCAGAGAAGATTTGTATTTACTTCTGCCAGTTACTAGGGAATTGCTGGGAAGTGCTACCATGTGGGAACCAGTTCACGTTCAGTTCTCAGCATGTAGTTCTGTACTACAGAAGTAGTTCAAACTCAAACCACAAACTCAAATAAAAGCTGTCTTGGCATATATTCATGAGATCCTTATTTTTCTTTACCCGAGCATCTGAGTTGAGAAAAGCAATTTTTCTTGGCCGTCTTTTACTTAGCAGGGTTTATTTCTTGTACCACTAAGCATGTGAATGAAGTCTCAATATTTTCAACCATCTTTTTTTAGACTCCTTACCTTGGGCAGGCCCTAAATTTATCTATTTATTTGTCAGAGTGGAAGTTTGAGATCTCTTAGAAGACTTGGCAACAACCCTCAAAGTTAAAATCAGCTTTTTTGTTGGGCGGGGGGGGGCACCTCGGCATATGGAAGTTCCCAGGCTAGGGGTCAAATTGGAGCTGCAACTGCTGGCCTATACCACAGCCACAGTGACAGGGGATCCAAGCCAAGTCTTCAGCCTACACAAAGCTCATGACAATGCTGGATCCCCAACCCACTGAGCGAGGCCATGGATTGAAGCCGCATCCTCATGGATACTAGTTAGATTTGTTTCTGCTGTACTACTACGGGAACTCCAAAACCAGCTTTGACACTCATCTTGTAGGAGTCTTGATTTTCCTTTGGGGCTTCAGTGTGTTCCTTTGTTAACTCAGTGCTGGATGTAAAACAATTTTTTAAAATGTTTTATCAGGCTTTTCTAGTTGTTTCAAGCTGGAGGTTGCCCATGGTATAAAATCTGTATTGATGGAAATAGAAGTTCTGTGATTTTTTTTTTTTTTTTTCTTCATGTGGGAGACCTTTGATGCTTGAAAGCCTCTCTTCCCGGAATCTTCTCTTCACTCCGTTTTTCCTAGGGTACTCAGCTGTTTCCTAGAGAACACGACTTCACAGAAATCCACCCCAGCCTGTTCTTCCTCTCTGAATGCCTTTTGGTTATTGGTTATCTATGACTAGCCAGGGGGACACAATTCTCCAAACTTAGAGTGGCACTGAGCTTTCAGTTTCTGTCTTTACTTATCTGGGTTCACTAAACTTACCTTAAACCTTTTCTCTGAGTCAGTGTTTTTATTCTCGGCAGTGTGTTCAGTCTGTTCCTTGCTCTTCCTAATGCAGTTAGTAATTCTGTATTCATGCTCTTTGGTATTTTTTTTTGTTTGTTCGATACTTTTTTTAAAGGTTTGCGCTCTCATTCTGTTGTCTCAGTGTCCAAGTTTTCTGCTCTTGTTTTCATGTTCTTATGATATTTTCCTATAGTGAAAAAAAGGACGAGTTTCCTTCCCTTCCTTAGGTTGTTACCTTTTGAGTTGGGGTTTTATTTTACAGGCTACCTTTTTTCTTTTTCTATGTTTGTGTAGTTACCATGCCATTTTCTTTCATCTCGGCTCACGCTTGGGTGACCGTCTCTAGACATTGTCTGTTCTGATACTTGGTGGTCATTTCCAGTCTGAGAGTATCTGGTTAAGGGCAGTGCTCAGCCAGTGCTTTGTCCCACCTGTATTAGAATATCGAGGCCTCTTCTGATGCTTCGTTAAAAGTTATCTACCAGAGTTCACTGTGCCTAGTTGGAAGAGAATAATATATACCTTTTGGGTTTTGATTATTTCTTTAGCTCACCCTGTATCCCGGGAGTCTTCACTTCAAAAACTCCATCCTAAAAAAAAAAAAAAAAAAAAAAAGAGCCGCTTCCGGTGTTCTCTCTCCCCAGTCCACAAGTTTCCCCCCAGCTGCCATGTCTGTCACTCCCTGATCTGAAGATAAGGAAAGAAGATAAGAAAACCTTCTCCACTTGCTTCTCTGAAGATTTGGGGGTATTAATGAGAACTCTCATGATTTTGCTGACTCCCCTGGACAGTTTCCAAGGCTTGGAGGAGGGGTTAGGAACTATGTTTGAACTCTCTACCCTGCTTTATTTATTTATTTTATTTTTTGGCTACTCCTGTGGCATATGGAAGTTCCTGGGTCCAGGATTGAACCCGTGCCCCAGTGGTGACAATGCTGGATCCTTAACCTGATGTGCTGCAAGGGAACTCTTTTGCTTTGCTTTAGAAACTTGTTTTTTTCACTGCCAGCATTTGAAGTTATATTGTGTTATATTATCTCTCTTTCCTTGTTTGCTTGTTGTCATTGTAGGGTTTTAGTGCTTCTTTTCTACATCCTTGGGTGTCTTAGGGGAGAGAAAGTCTGTGAAGTAGTTTCAGTCTTCCATCTTAATCCACAAGACCAACTCTGTGGAGTGTTTTTGCATTGCTGCAATTAAACCATGCTTCTCGAGTTAGGATCTTTTCAGTGCTGTGTCAGGGATCAGGAGAAGGATAGATGGAGTCTAAGATCCCCAGTCTCTTCTAATACTTAAAAGAGAACCAGTTACTTCTGGGATTATGTGAGTTTCTTTGTTTCTCTCTTTAGTCTTTCTCTATGAATATCTTTCTGTCTCTCTTTCTTTATGGGCTGCTTTTGGTGAAGAAGGCTCAGAGTTCAGAGCTGGGAAATAAGAAGACAAAGCCACCTGGCTGGCAGTCATTAGCCTGCTCCCAACCAAGGTCTTAACACTCTGAATCTCATTCATTATTCTTCAATCTTCAACTGTCTTTCCTTGTATTAACTTCATTTGCCTCAGTTAGAATGGGTGAGAGGTGACTTTATATTCCAAAAGCAATTAGGTTGCCATGGGAAACAGTCTTGGCTTGTGCAGATGCCATCAGGTCCAAACAGTATCTAAAAGAAAATTTTCCAAGTAGGTCCTGTTCTACTCTTGTTTTTTTTTTTTTTTTGTCTTTTTGCTATTTCTTGGGCCACTCCCGTGGCATATGGAGGTTCCCAGGCTAGGGGTCTAATCGGAGCTGTAGCTGCCAGCCTACGCCAGAGCCATAGCAACGCGGGATCCGAGCCGCATCTGCGACCTACACCACAGCTCACGGCAACGCCAGATCCTTAACCCACTGAGCAAGGGCAGGGACCGAACCGGCAACCTCATGGTTCCTAGTCAGATTCGTCAACCACTGCGCCAAGGGAACTCCTACTCTTGTTTTTTGACACAGCTCTCATCTATTAGAGTGAGAATTTTTTTAAATGTTGAAAGATGCTGACTAAGGTGACAAGTAATTGAGGCTTCTGTCTTCTTAGTTTAGAATTGAGTTCTGTTTCTCCTTTGGTTAAGGAGGGTAGAGGGAAATGGGAGAGTAGCAACATATTTAAACACAGAATTTGGGGAATAAAAATTGGAAGTAGAATTTAGGTGTTTCTGATTTTACAGTCAAAAAGTACACTGGTGTTTTGCCTAACAGATAAGAATATTGATTTGATTACTTATCAGATTGACAGTAGGGCATGTGGAGTAGGTGACTAGCAGTTTGGAAATATTTCTGCCTAGGTTGTTACTGGACCTGAGAGATCAGTGCCCTGGGGACTCGGTCCTTTCCCAACTTTCTTCACAACTGGCTAGGCTCCTCATGTGATGTTCTGGGGTTTTATGCTAGACCACAGGATGTGCTGCAATTTGCAGACTGTCCTGCAACTGTAAGCATAGGAATGCAGGCACCTCCAGACAAGTGCCTCGTGCCCGAGTTCAGTGTCTTACTGTGTGAATGACAGTCACGTGTTTCCTGAAGCCTTCCTGTATTACAGAATGCTAACTTTTCTGAGCTAATCTTCCATCTAACTCCTAACCACTGGGATTTTGTATCCTATGATATTTTTGTCTTACATGTGGATATTTAGGCAATTTCAGTCACTACCTGCTCTCATTTCATCTCACATTTAGTTATACTAAATACAAAAATATAGAAAGTTTTATTTTTTATCAGAAGATACTGATGGGGAGTTTTCTCATGGCACAGCAGATTAAGGATCCAGTGTTATCACTACAGCGGCTTAGGTTGCTACAGTTTCCTGGGTTCCATCCCTGGCCTGGGAACTTCTATATGCCATAGGCGTGGCCACAAAAAGATGCTGATGAATGATACTGGGTAATCACTAAATCTCTCAGGGGCTCAGTTTTCTCACCTGTAGAAATAGAAAAGCTGTCTAAGCTTGTATGAATCTTTGGAGATGATAAATCTAAGAAAATCTCCACCGATATCCCTAGCTCAGTGCTATGGCTTTTTATTTCCCCTGTTTGTTTGTTTGTTTTTAATTTTTTTTTTTTTAGGGCTGCACCTGCGGCATGTGGAAGTTCCCAGGCTAGGAGTCTAATCGGAGCTACAGCTGCCGGCCTATGCCACAGCCACAGCAATGCCAGATCCAAACCATGTTTTTGACCTACACTGCAGCTTGCGGCAGTGCCAGATCCTTAACTCAGTGAGCAGAGCCAGGAATTGAACCCGCATCCTCATGGATACTAGTTGGGTTCGTTTCTGCTGAGCCACAATGGGAACTCCCACCCCATTTGTTTTGAAATGGTTTCATTCTTAGATGTTATCAAAGGATAGCTAGGTGGGTCTAACATGCCTGTATTGGTCATGGTTTACTGAGAGTCAGATCAGGCATTCAGAAATGTTAATTGAAGGTCTGTTAGGTGTCAGCTACTAGGCTAGGCGCTAGGAATACTGTCATAAAGAGATTGGTCCCCACCTTCATGAGTTTGTTGTCCAGTCAGGAAAACAGGATGAGTGAAATGACCTCTGAGTATTTTTATATCAACTCTGGTCAAGAAATTTACATGTACCAAAGTGGCTAGGCCTAGCTTCAGAAAAAACATTTTCTTTAAGAGTTAGGGTTTTGGTTTTGATTTCATATGAGTCAGTTAAACTTCTAAGAAAAGAGTTCTGCTTTTCTCCTTTAAACTTGTCAAAACCTCAAGTTTACTGAAATGTCTGAATGGCTATTCTTGGTCTTCTAATATATTGCGTAGTTGACTAGAGTTATAACTTCACAGTTTCACATTTTTTAGTGGGCACTGACAGTTTAAATCAAAGTCAGTAATCCCGATGCTTTTGAACAGAGTAAAATGCTCTCTCACATCTGTAACTAGACAAACAATAGAAATATAAGTAGATTGTGAACAGGTGGGATCTGGGTAGATGTGCATTTGTCCGTATAGTGTGGAACTTCTCATCAATCATTCTTTTTTTTTTTTGTCTTTTTGCCATTTCTTGGGCTGCTCCCGCGGCACATGGAGGTTCCCAGGCTAGGGGTCTAATCGGAGCTGTAGCCGCCAGCCTACCCACAGCCACAGCAACGAGGGACTCGAGGCATGTCTTTGACCTACACCACAGCTCACGGCAACCCACTGAGCAAGGCCAGGGATTGAACCCACAACCCCATGGTTCCTAGTTGGATTCGCTAACCACTGAGCCACGACGGGAACTCCCTCATCATTCTTATTTAGTAGCTTTACTTTTCTCCTGCACCAGTATTGGGGCCTAGCCAATAAAGTCAAATTTTCCTTCCAGAAAATAGCAGTGTCTGCTCTGCAGCACACATCCAAACTAATGACGCATGCATCTGTTTCTGCATCAGATATCATCAAGATCAAGTGCATGCTAATAGCTATCCCTACTCCCTACACACACGGCATCTCTTTTTTATTACAGGTGACCTCTGGGGGTACAGAAAGCATACTGATGGCCTGCAAAGCTTATCGGGAACTGGCCTTTGAGAATGGGATCAAAACTCCAGAAATGTATGTATAATTGTGCCTTGGTATCCACAGAGGTTTGGTTCCAGTCCCCATGGATACCAAAATCCTCGATGCTCAGGTCTCTCGTGTGAAGCAGTGTAGTACTTGCATGTAACATATGCATGTCCTCTGTATAGTTTCTAGATTATCTAGAACACCTAACATGTAAATGCTGTGTAAACAGTTGGTAGTGTGCAGCAAATTCATGTTCTGCTTTTTGGGAACTTTGTTTTTCCCGAGTATTTTCCATCCTTGCTTGGTTGAACTCATGCATATGGAGGGCTGACTATATGTGTGGCTGGTTTTTTTTTTTTTTTTCCCTTTTAGGTTTGTCTCTGCAGAGTACTGTCATGTAAAATAGCTTGACAGCTGTTTTCTGCTTCTTCCTTCCTGCCCTTGGCCCTTGACCACTTATCCTTCACATTCAGCAAAATCCTAAGTGGATCTGCTAGTTAATATTAAAGGTCATTCTCCACCCCCACCCCCCCAATTTATATGTGGTGTATATTGCAAACAAGAACAAGATCCTTTTTCTATAAGTGACAGAGTTATAGGACTACATACATCTTTGAATTCTGCGGTATTTACTGTAAGTTTACCTGGAGGCTAAGGAAAGCTCTCTAGTTATCTTAGTTCAGTGAAAATTACTTAAAAATAATAGGCTGCTTTGGGGTGCTTCTTGAGAAAATTTCAGCCTGAAGACTGCGTTCTGGAAGGAAAAATTTTAGAAATCGTTTTGAGATTTATACATATTGCCACCCCATGGACATAATTTTGATATTTGGTTGCATTTTTTTTTCTCAAGATCCCTTCCTTTTCATAAGTGTGTTCATATTACATCTTCTGGGTTAATGTTTTTCCCACAAGTGTCAGTGATTAAGGGCTTTGTTGCACAAAACCTCTTGCTGTGGTTCATCCTTAGACTAAGAGAATGTCAGGTGCCGTCTTTCTTCATGCATAAAGTTTTTTTTTTTTTTTTTTTGGTCTTTTTATGGCCGCACCTGTGACATATGGAAGTTGCCAGACTAAGAGTCAAATCAGACCTGCAGCTGCCGGCCTACGCCTCAGCCGTAGCTACACTGGATCCAAACCACATCTGTGATCCTATGCTGCAGCTTGCAGCAATGCCGGATCCTTAACCTAGTGATCAAGGCCAGGGATCAAACCCAGATCCTCATGGAGACTCTGTCGGGTATCTTAATCCACTGAGCCGCAATGAGAACTCCATTTTTGTCTCTTTGTACTTAGTGATAGCAAGTTTTCTCCCTTCAAGAGAACAGATTAATTGTAAGAGTGGAGTGATTGAGGGAAGTCTGAAAGCAAATGGCTTGGTTTCCTTTTTCAATACTATTTGAAGTGCTGCCTCCAAGTGTGTGGGGGAAAATGGGGATTTTGGTTTTTCGTAGCTGATGGTCTTTCTGAGATGGAGGGCCCCCCTGGTCTGATGCTTGACTGCTGCTTTAACATCCCTGCTAAGCAAGCAGTCGTACGCTCTCTGCTTGAACATGTGTTGTGTCAGGAAGCTTGCTCCTCACTGAGGTGCCCATCCTTGGGTCGGCAGCCACTAGAAGGCTCAACCTCACGGTGGTCCCAAAGTCCCCATCCTTTGTCTTTATACCCGTCAGCCTTGCTTTATGCTTAGGATCCCTCAGTGTGGCATTACTTGGAGTTCTTCCTGCTGCCAAAATGATTTCTAAAGAGTAAGGAGAAGGTTTCTCTAGAAAATCCACTGACCTCTATTTGTGCCAAAAAAGAAAACTATAAACACTTTTAAAAATTTGAGGGTAAATAATCGGAAGTTTACTCCTGGTGGTTTAGATTAGCTGCTAACCATGTTGTCTCTTGAACCCTGTTTTGATTTGAATTTCATTATTTTCTTCTTCCCTGCCCTTTAGCGTAGCCCCCCAGAGTGCCCATGCTGCATTTGACAAAGCAGCCAATTACTTTGGGATGAAGATTATACGGGTTCCACTGAACAAAATGATGGAGGTGGATATTCGGGTGAGTTCCTCTGAAGGACTGTTGGCTGTCTTGGGCCATAAGAAGCAAGAAGTGCACCTGATGGCTAGCGTTTTCCAGTGTCACACACAGATAGGCTCAAAAATGCCTTGATTGTAGCAGCCAGAGTTGCAAACACTGCCACTGGCTGTGGTGAATCCTTGCAGCTTTTGGCTTTTCCTAGATTCATGAACCCTGATGGGAAGGTGAGACTAACTTGAGACTTTAACAATCTGGGTTTTGTCTCAGTGCCATCGCTTTCTCTTCTCTTTGTAAATTGAGCCTGGACTAACTTTCCCTGAAACCCACTGTGGTTTTTGATTATCCTGAAAGAGTACCATTGCCATTGTAGTAGTATTTTTTTCCCATAAATAAACTATCCAGTTTATTAGCACTGCATCATTACCTCCAACTGAAATTGAGGTATTAACTAATGAATTGACCAGTAAAATACTGGGTATATTTAAGGCATACAGCTTGACCTCTTGATATATGTAAACACTGGGAAATAATCACCACAGTCAAGCTATTTAACAGAACCAACACCTCACATAGTTACCATTTTCTTTCTTTTTCTTTTTCATGGTTCGAATACTTAAGGCTACCCCCTAGTTCTCTAAGCACATTTCAGGTGTACAGTGTAGGATCGTTCAGTACAGTCATGGTTGTACATCACCTTGCATACCTGACACTTGGTACCCCTTGGCCAACCTCTCCCCAGGTCCCTCATCTTCCAGCTCCTTCAGTAATTATGTTTATGCCTTGCACTCATATAGAAGAACTTTCTAGTTTTCAGAGTGCCATCAGAATTGCACTTGAGCCTCATGACAGCCCAGAGAGGTCGTAGAAGCTGTTAGTGTTACTGCCGCTCACAGATGAAGAAATGCACTGGCTGAAATGAAGAAGTTTCTCAAGATTTCACTGCTGATAGGTGGGGCCGGGACTTACCTTTGGCAATTTTGCCTCTGAGCCCCATATTCTTTTTCAGCCTCACAGAGATTCTCTTGTTTTTGTATTGTGCCCACAGACTGTTTTCATACCCAGGTGTTTGCATTCAGCCACCATGGTGGGGAGACGTCTTTCTCCAGGTTGGAGAGGTGACGCAGGGGGGCCCCATGGAACTGACACTCCAAGCTGGTGGCCTAGGCTGCTCTCGGTAGCGGAAGAGTAATTGTGATGGGGCCCCTCACCTTCCTCTTAACTTTAACCCCCTAGGCAATGCGGAGAGCCATCTCCAGGAACACCGCCATGCTCGTCTGCTCTACCCCCCAGTATCCTCACGGTGTGATAGATCCTGTCCCCGAAGTGGCTAAGGTGCGTGGGAGAAACAGACTACAGCCAGATCGAGGTTTTAAAGTATAATCTAAGGTGCAGTACTTGGCAAAGAGAAGCGATTTGGGGTTTAGATTCTGGCCCAGTGGTGATGACTAGCTCTCATCTGCCCTGCGGTAAGCTGCACAGTTCTGTTTGAGCCTCTGAAAGAGATCGGCTTCTGCTACGTGGGAGGGATAACACAACGTGGAAGGCTTTGCTTAAACTGGACATTCTGAACTGGTACTGGCATTTTGATTCAGATCAGGAAATAACCTGCATTTAGGCGCATGCCTAAATGGTGGTGTTCACTATACTGCCCCATGGCCCCCCCCTCCCCCGCCACCTCTCCTACCCTCTCCAGCCCAAATCAGAGTGCTGCTCATTTCTTACTTTGATTTTGCAGTGAGTTTGAAGCCATGCATGTTTAAATATAAAATAGAAACCACATTTCAAATGAATTATTTTGAAGGCTGAATGCCTTTGGAAGATGACCTTTATTAAGAATATCAGGAGTTCCTGTTGTGGTGCAGAGGAAACGAATCTGACTAGTATCCATGAGGATTTGGGTTCAATCTCTGACCTCACTCAGTGAGTTAGGGATCTGGTGTTGCCGTGAGCCGTGGTGTAGGTTGCAGACTCTGCTCGAATCCTGAGTTTCTATGTCTGTGGTCTAGGCCAGCAGCTGTAGCTCCAATTCGATCCCTAGCCTGGGAACTTCCATATGCTGCAAGTGTGGCCCTAAAATAAAAAAAAGTAAAAAAAAATAATAATAAATAAAAAATGGCCAGGTTTTTAAAACATGGAAGATAGTACATCATGCCCTGTGGCTCTATCCCACTTTCCACTCATGGCTTGCAAGGTTTCTGTTACAGGGCTGTAAATGATATTCTCTTATGGTCTTTGGTTTCTGGAACTAGCTGGCTGTCAAATACAAAATACCTCTTCATGTGGATGCTTGTCTGGGAGGCTTCCTCATCGTCTTTATGGAGAAAGCCGGATACCCACTGGAGCAGCCCTTTGATTTCCGCGTGAAAGGCGTCACCAGCATTTCAGCTGATACTCATAAGGTGAGCGAGGGAAGGGACCACATGTTAATCAAAGTAGACAGTTGGTTATTTTGACTATTACCAACAAAATACATTGCTCAAAGTATTAGCTTGCCCTGTAAATATTTAATTAACCCTGGCTCTTTGCTCTCTCCAGGGCAGCTGATTCACATGACAGGGTATAGTGATAGAGGCTAAGTCTACAACCCCTTTTCTTAGTGTCCATCCTTGTGTGGTTCAGGAAGTGCAGTTAAGTCCATCTTAGCTTCAGTGAGAGTGGATTAGGATGGCACATTGTCAAGTACACACATTATTTTAAAGCTGGGTTAAGTAGCTTCTTGATTTTGAGCACCATGGTGTTCTTCAAAAAGAACTGAAATACTAAGTGAAAAAGATGGAAAGGGAATCAGACTGTGATTTTAGTTGACCCCAAGTCACCTGACTTTCATCCTGTCCTGCCTTCAGTGGAAATTTATCTTTGCTTCCATCCTGATATACCACCCTGGGGTAGTGTTTTAATTAAGGAAGAAACACATGCTGGATGAGAGGGCTGAAGGCAAACCCATTAACTGAAGAAGACATTGTTTTTCCTGGGCCTTAGATTCTTCATCCCTAAAATAGAGAATGTACACCCTATCCCTTAAGTTTCTTCTCCACTTTGACAGACTGTAAGTTTGAAATCTCAATGTGAGTGGGAGCACAGAGATGCTGACACACTTTGCGGGATGCTGAGAGTTCTGGGGCAGGCCCGCCACACGGAGCTGTACACTCACCTGTCTGCTTCTCCCCTGCCCCCCAGTACGGCTATGCCCCCAAAGGCTCTTCAGTGGTGTTATACAGCGACAAGAAGTACAGAAACTATCAGTTCTTCGTTGCCACGGACTGGCAAGGCGGCATCTACGCTTCCCCCACCATGGCGGGCTCACGGCCTGGCGGCATTAGTGCAGCCTGTTGGGCCGCCTTGATGTACTTTGGTGAGAACGGCTACGTTGAAGCTACCAAACAGATCATCAAAACCACTCGCTTCCTCAAGGCAGAGTATGTGCGGAAGATTGGGATTCTGCCTTGTCTCTTGCTTTGTCTGCCCCGTAGGCTCAAGACATCTGCCTGGCCAAGCACCATAGCCTCAGGCCGTTTGCAGTCCCGAGAGATACAGCTTAGGAGTGTGGTGCTGGCCTGGGAGGAGCTTCCTTACTGCGCTGTGACTTGGAGGGTCAGATCCGGGCTTCATCTGTAGGCCATCTTGCCTCCAAGGATGTCTTAACAGCTGGCAGCTCTTACCAAGTACTGATGTACAGCTTAATGGTTCAGACAATGGTGCTTATTAAACTTGAGGTGGAATCTCAAATCACCTGGGGGGCTTGTTAAAATGCACATTGCTGAGCCTCACTCTTAGAATTCCAACTCAGTAAGTCTAGAACTGGAATCTGAGGATTTTCATTTCTGGGAAGTTCCCAGTGAATATCTGGATGCTGCTGGCCTAATAATCATACTTGGAGAATCAGTGGAACGAGGAAGAACTGGAGGGAGGCAGACTGAATGGGGGGTGAGGGAATGAAACCCAAGGTTAACGCTAGAACCAGGCTGCATGCTTTGTCTGTCATATCTGTTCATGTGTTACCTGCCTGTCTGTCTGTGTGTCACTGGGATTGGAGGGGCCTGCTCAAAATCTCCAGGTGGCCAGCAGACCAGGCTCATTTGAAAAAGGCCTACAGATGGTCCTGCTAGGCCCATCTGCTGAGAACTGCTGTGCCAGTTCTTACTTTAGGGATTATGTGGATGAGTGTTTTTTTTGTTTTTGTTTTTGTCTTTTTAGGGGCACACCTGCGGCATATGGAGGTTCCCAGGCTAGGGGGTTGAATCAGAGCTGTAGCTGATGGCCTACACCATACCAATGCAGAATCTGAGCTGCGTCTGTGACCTACAGCGCAGTGCCAGATCCTTAACCCACTGAGCGAGAGACCAGGGATTGAACCTGTGCCCTCATGGATACTAACTAGTCAGATTCATTTCTGCTGAGGCATGACGGGAACTCTGGATAAGTTTTTAAAGAGAGACGGAGGGATTATTTCTCCAGGGTTTGGTTTTTTTTTTTTTTTTTTTTAAAGTACATTGTTTATCCCTCAACAATCCTGGGGGCAGATCATAATTCGGGAGTTAGGAAGACAGGTTAGGAGCCAATGGTCCTGATTTCATTGGATCTAGTGGGGTTTGGGCCTTTAAATACTTGTAATATTTAGGAACCAGTGATCCAGTCTAGCCACCTTATTTTATTTTTCATTGTCTTTTTGCCTTTTCTAGGGCCATTTCTGTGGCATATGGAGGTTCCCAGGCTAGGGGTCGAATTGGAGCTGTAGCCACCGGCCTACGCCAGAGCCACAGCAACACGGGATCTGAGCTGCGCCTGCGACCTACACCACAGCTCACGGCACACCGGATCCTTAACCCACTGAGCGAGGCCAGGGACCGAACCCACAACCTCATGGTTCCTAGTCGGATTCGTTTACCACTGCGCCACAACGGGAACTCCTAGCCACCTTATTTTAGAAGATGAGGAATCTAGAGTCCCCAAAGGTTAGATTATATTATAAGAGAGACATGAGATGATGGCCAGAGGAATGTATGTGGCTGAATTTTCTTTCTGTTCCTTTTAAGACTGGAAAATATCAAAGGCATCTTTGTCTTTGGGAATCCTCAGTTGTCAGTCATTGCTCTGGGCTCCCGAGATTTTGACATCTTCCGACTATTTAACCTGATGACTGCCAAGGGGTGGAACTTGAACCAGCTGCAGTTCCCACCCAGGTGAGCTTGAAGAAACCTCTTCCCCTTCCTCTGCTCCAGGACCTTTGAAGAGCATGAGGTGACCTAGAGTGCAGAGACTGCCTGCCAGAGCCCAGCACTTTAGTGGCAACTGGAGTTTCTCCAGAGTGTCTGTCTTGCCACTTGGAGTTGTTCAGTTTTATAGCCAAGACTAGCTTTAAACTGGCCAGCAGCCTCTTGAGACCAGCGGTCAGTCACGAGATCCCCCTCATCCCCGCCCCACCACACACGCTCTTTCTGGGCTTTGTACTCTCCCATCCTCAGGTGCTCTCATTATCTGAGTAATACTGAGCTCAGAACCTTCCAGAGGGCCTCTAATCATTCAGGGCTGCTACTGTCATCTTTACGGTGCTTTTCTAATCTTCTGTGATGCCTTTAAGTAAACACTCCTGCCCAATAGAATAGGTCTCTTCAGTGTCCTCCATGCAGCCCTGATCCACCCATGCTCTCGGCGCTGTTGTCAGTCCCATCTAGACCCAGTTTTCCCCCTTCACCATCCCTCTGTACCCCAGTCTCCCTCCAAGGGGAGCGAGTTTCTTCTGTGCCCTGAAGTCCTTCGAGACCCCAGCCATGTAGCTCTGTTCCCATGAGGGTTTATCTTCTAAGAAAAAAGAACGCCATTGGTTGTCACATGGTTGCAGGAATGGCAGTTTCTACAGGGAGGGGTTGGGACAGAACAGCCAGCTGTATTCCTCTGACCAGGGCGGTTCTTGATCACACTTCAGGCCATGGAGCCCTCGTGCCAGCCTACGCTCCCCAGCCCGTGTGTTTGAGAGCCCTGAGGCCCAGGACTGGGAACGGCTTGCATGACTACACTTGGCCCAACATGCAGACACAACCAATAAGTTCCTGTATTGGGGGCCACTTGGTTTTAGAATTTTCTTTTTCCAAGATTCATCTCACTTTGTCTCTTTCCTCTCCTGTAGCATTCATTTCTGCATCACGCTGGTACACACCCGGAAGCGAGTGGCCATACAGTTCCTAAAGGACATCCGGGAATCCGTCACTCAGATCATGAAGAATCCTAAAGCCAAGACCACAGGAATGGTAGGGACCCCTGGGGGGGGCGGTTCCTTCCTGTCGAAGGGTAGGTGTTGGTGGGGGTTTGAAAGAATCAGGTAGCCTCAAGTCTGTTGCTGCATTTGCCCCCGCCCCCCCTTTCCACCATCCTCTTCCTTTGGAGCTGATGCTCTCTGCCTCACCCCTCCCAGGGTTTTTAGCCTCAAATGAGATATGCTGTATATAATAAGCATGCTCTAAATTTGAAAGTGCTAGACAAAGGCAGATGGGGGCAGTGTCCATTTGAAGAAAATTTTGACACAGGGACACAGTAGAGGCCTTTTTCCTCTATAATTTTCTACACCAAATCCCACAGGATAGTTCTTTGGGCAGAAAGGCAGAGGCAGGTCCCTGTGAAAGATGTCCTAGGCCAGCTGTCTTTCTGTTAGAAGAGCACCTGGGGTGGGAATGGAGTTGGGGGGTGGCGGGGTGGGGCACAGGGAGCACAACAAGGACCGGTAAAGGAGGCATGACCTCAGCTTTATCTTGGCTCTGAGCACCTTGTCACTAATGATGTCCTTTGATGGGTTTGTAGGGTGCGATCTACGGCATGGCCCAGGCTACCGTCGACAGGAACCTGGTGGCAGAATTGTCCTCCTTCTTCTTGGACAGCCTTTTCAGCACAGACGCTGTACCTCAGGGCAGCCAGATGAATGGTTCTCCAAAACCCCGCTGAGCTGGGACCCTCCGTAGCTCCGAGGGGCATCTGGCCTCTGGAAGGTTCTCGGGGTATGGGACAGGCCCCGCCGTTGCAACATCTGGTCTTGCTCCTCAGAGCACAGCGAAACAGACCATGAGACAGCTTGATCCTCAGGACTCTTGTTTCCATCCTTTTGTGGTTTTTAACGTGAAGACCCAAAGGATTCCGTGACGTAATTATTTTGCCCTTGTTCTAAATGCGACCCTGGGACTTCTTTTAACTGTTCCCTTCTCTAACCTCTCTCTCTCTCTCAACTTCACTTAGTCACATTGTGGCAGCTCTGACCTGGCCTGACTCCTTAGGGAATCTGGGCTGCAGTTTATGCGATAGGAACAGGTTGGCTTTGTTACCTCGGGCAGATGGGCTGGTCAGACAGGAAGCGTTCCCTAACCAATGTCTCCCTGGTGGAGTAAGGCTTTCTCTAAGCAAGAGGCTTCTCCAGCTCTCCTCTTAGAGTGGTGGTTGTCGCAGAGTCCCTTTGACTGCAGCTCGTGTTATTTCTCCAGGGCGCAGGCTGTAGAGCCGTTGATTCTGTGAGGCAGGGTGCTTGCGGTCAAGTGGATCTGCTCAGTCTGCCAAGGAGAGCTTGGAGTGGTCCGCTGGTCCTCTTCTTTGCCTGCAGTTTCCATTTGATACTTGGCTGAAGATTGTTGTTTGAAACTGTGTTCCCATTGGTTCATTCCTATTCCCACGGACTGGGAAGAGACTGCAGTTTCCAGAGAATCTAGGACCTTCAGGCCCTGGTGCTGCCTCTCTGAACTGGCAGTGTTCAGAGCACACCTGAACCTTCTCCTGGGCCAGTGATAATCGGAACCAGACCTTTTCTATACTTTTCTGAGTATCAGAGTAGGATGAGCACCCAAATTGAAATGTGTGCCTCACCAGAGTTGGTGGCGGGGATGCATGAAACTATGCTTGAAAGAACAGCTCAAAGCACCTTCACAAGTTGCCTTGACTTACCTGAGGTGGCCGTGAGGAGGGCATGAGAGGGCCCTCAAGGCCAGGGAAATCTCTTTCTGCATTAGTGTGTCTTCTTGCCTCTTCCCCCTTTATTCAGATCCCAAAGGTACTCTGGCAGTTAAGCCTCAGGTACTGGACACTCCTCAGCCCTGCTAGTCTGAGATAAACTTTCTAGAATAGGAAAGTGATGGCAAATGTCACGTGTGGCCTAGAGCCTGGGATTCCTTCCTAAGACTAGTTGCTCAGGGTGGTGCAGGGACAGGACCCAACCCTGCGCCCACCTCCTACCCTCTTCCCCCTTACAGAGCCCTGATCCAGGGCAAGCCACTGTCCTCTCATGACGAACATACCTTGTGCCTTCCTCCTCAGCCAAGGGTGGTGATGGGCTGATCCTGACTCAGGCCTGAGGGGAAATGGACCAGTCTCTGAGGTTTTGATCTGGGTAGGGCTAAGTCAGGAGAAACTTCCCACTGTTCCACCACCTGTCTCAGGGACTCCTGAATATTCTGCCTCTTCAGGCTGGTATCCACTCGCCTCCCTGACTGGGAATGCTGGCCGGGACAACCAAGATGCCCAGGCCACCCCCTCCTCCCCCAAGCTCCTTGGCGTGTTTGTCTGACATGTTCTTTAGCACTGTACTTCCTTCACAATAACTGACCAGCTGGCCTTGCCGTGGCAGGGCTGGTGTGGTGTGTTTCATTCTGTCTGTTGTGGGTTCCAATGGCGGTTGGTGTGAGTGAGAGGCAGAGGCTGAGATTCATGGGAGTCATGCTCCCCTCGGTTGCTGAACTGCTGTGTGCCTCCTGAGCGAGGAGCTGTGGTCAGAGCTGTGTGTGAACTGTCCCTGAGTCTCCAGTGTGTGTGTGTCATGCTGGAGGAAGTCCAGGGACCAAGAACCGCCCAGCAGGCACCATTGTGGTTTGTCAGCTGCTAAAATGGAGAAGCACGTGCCTTGCCACATGTGCTGTTGCTTCCAGGACCTCCCTCCGTGCTGTGACATTGCTGTTGGGGGCGGGGGGGGTGGGCAATGGTGTTTTTCAAAGGGACCTGCTGTTGCCACTTTAATTTATGATTGTGAGCATTAGTTTGACTCAACATGTGTGGGCTTTCTATTCTGTATGTTTCTGTGCCTATTAGTAATACCTAGTCTGGCAGAGATGGGTGGAATGTCTTAATGGTATCATGTTGCTAGCAGATGTCACATTGGCCTCTGCAAAAACTGTACTGTCATGTTTCTGCATTAGATGTAAGTAGTTGTGTGAATATACTGCCATGTCACTTTTAAGATGACCAGTTTTGTACTTGGAAAATGGTACTTGGCTCTTTTCAATCTTTTCTGTCTAACCTCCCCCTTTCCCATCACAGTGCTCCCTTCCTAACTGCAGCAATAATCTCTTAAGAAACAAGTAATTAAATGTCCTAAATCTTAATCATTGTGGATGATTGCATTCATTTGTTTATTTTGGTGTACAGGGGAGAGACCTGCTGGGGTGGTGGCAGCTCCAAACCCACTGCTGGTGAGAGCGCCTGCGCCCCCTTGTGGTGAAAATGGTTGTGTGTGACTGCTGACTAGACGTAGGTGAGCAGCAATTCCGCTCAGTTCCAAGCGCTTCCCTCGGTAGCTCCACCAGGAATGGTGGTCACACCTGTTTAAAGGAGGTCTGGAATTCATGTTTTTGGTTTCCCAGGTTTTTCCTTCCATCTCCATCATCCACATCTGCTTAGACTGGAATGATGGATTGAGCCATCTGGGGTGGTCCCCTGCCAGCTGGATGGTATGGCTCTGTCTCACCAAAGGACACGGATTTCATCCCTTCAGATATCTGCACATGTAACTGCTAGGCATCTCGTTCCATTATGAATAGGAAGTGAAAAGTGTTTCTGAAGAGTTATTCAGGCTGTGAAGACTGTCATTCAGGTAATGCAGGTTTTCATTTCTGGCTCTCAGCCCATTCATTCTTTGCCAGAAACAAGTCAAGCAGTGCCGCCTTTGCTATATAGTTTTCTGCTAAATGACTTAGTTCCCTGAGCACCTACTTGCTTTGGAGTAAACCCCTAGAGAAAGAGGGGCCAGGATATGCTTGGTGAGGAGGCATGCCCACCTAAGAAGTGGTGTCTGGATGCTTACGCCTGTTCCTTAGAGCTGTGAGCCCCTTTGCCGTTGCTGTGGGTCTTGGTAACTACACGCTGCTTGTAGCTAGACCAGTAGTGAGTGACAGAAGTTTAATGACAGAGACCTACCTTGGTTGCCACAAGTTATGGCCTGGGTCAGCAATATTCAGATGTTTAAGGGCCTTTTCTTGCGCTGGAGTAGTAATTGCTTTTTTCTTGTTCTTGCCTCTTTTTCATAATCTCTCCTTAACATCCTCTCCTATAATTTCAATTATTTGCATTAATTTTAGAAACTTCTAAAAGTTGTTGCTTGTTACATAAAGATAAAAGTGAACAGCAAAATCATAAAATGTCAGGGAGGAGAGGAAGAAAATGTATTTTCAGGATGTTAAATCCCCCCCCCCAAAAAACCAGAATACGTGTTCTTTTCAAGTATACATGGAACATTCTCTAGGATACATCACACACAAGGTCACAAAACAAGCTTAAATTTAAGTGGAATGAAAATACATCAAGCATTTTTTCTGATCACATGGCTTGAAACTAAAAAATCAACCACAGGAAAGAGAAACGAGAAAAAAGGATTACATGAAGACAAAACAACATGCTACTAAAAAATCAAAGGGTTAGTGATGACATCCAAGATGAAATTTTTAAAAAACCTTGAGACAAATGACAATGAAGATACAACCATAGAAAATCAATGGGATGGAGCAAAACTATCCCTAAGAGGCAAATTGATAGGGATATAGGCCTTCCTCAAAAAAAAAAAAAAAAAAGAAGAAAAATCTCAAACCTAACCTACACCTAGAAGAATTAAAAAAAAAAAAAAACCCTAAAGATAACAGGAAGAAGGAAATAATAAAGATCAGAGAGGAAATTAAGAGATTTAAAAAACAAAAAAAAAATCAATAAAACCAAGAGCTGATTTTTTGAAAGGGTAATCAAGCTTCTGCTAGGCTGAAAATAAAATAATAAATGAAAGAGAAGAAATAACTAATACTTCAGAACTACAAAAATCCATAAGAGAATACTATGAACAATTATATCCCAACAAATTCTACAACCTAGAATGGACAAGTTTTTAGAAATATAAAATCCACCAAAACTGAATCAATAAAAAAATAGAACATTGCAACAGATTGATCACTAGAAATAAAATCTGGAATAAAAAAAAATCATGCAAACAACACACCAGGAGTAGATGATTTCACCAAGAAAATTCTACAAAACATACAATCAAATTATACCTGTCCTCAAACTCTTTCAAGAAATTGAAGAGGAAGGACCACAGCCAAAGTATTTCTATGAAGTCATTATCACCCTGACACTAAAACCAGGCAAAATAATATCAAAAGAGGAAATTACAGGCCAACATTTTTGATAAATACAGTTGCAAAAATTGTCAACAAAGTATTAGCAAAATGAATCCATCAGCATATAAAAAAGGATCAACACCACGATTAAGTTGGAGTCAATCCAGGTGCATAAGCATGGTTCAGCATACCCAAATCAATGTGGTGTACCACATGATCATCTCAGTAAGTGGATGAAATTCAACATCCACTCATGATTTAAAAAAAACAAAAATTAAAAAACCTCTCACCAAAGTGGGTATAGAGGAAAAATTTCTGAACATAAAAGCTACTTATGAAAGTAAGTAGCTAACATAATATTATGTTAGTAACAGCTAACATAATACTCAATGGTGAAGAGATGCAAGCCTTCCTACAAAAGTCTGGAATAAGGCAAGGATGCCCACTCTCAACACTTGTATTCCACATTGGACTAGAAGTCTTAGCTACAGGAGTCAGACAAGAAAGAGAAATAAAAGTTATCCAAATTGGAAAGGAAGAGGTAAAACTGTCATTATGGACCTGTGGAGCAGAATGGAGAGCCAACACACTTATGGTCACGTAATTCTAAGGGGGCAACAATATACAATTGAAAAAAGACAGTGTCTTCAGTGAATGGTGATAGGAAAACTGGACTGCCACACCTAAATCAGTGAAGGTAGAACACTCCCTCACATCATACACAAAAATTAACTCAAAATAGCCTAAAGACTTAAATATAGGACACACCACAACTCCTAGGAGAGAACATAGGCAAAACTCTGACATAACCCACAGCAATCAGTCTCCCAACAGAACAGAAATAAAAGCAAAAGATAATAGCACCTACTTAAAATAATAAGCTTTTTCATAGCAAAGGAACCCATAAACCTAATGAAAAGACAACCTATGCAGTAAGGATAAAATATTTGCAAATGAAGTGACCTACATGGGCTTAATTTAAAAAATATCAGAATAGTTCATACAACTCAATAAAAAAAAACCCAAACAACCCAATCCAAACAGGGGCAGAAGACCTGAACAGACATTTCTCCAAAGATATACACATGGTCAATAGGCATATGAAAAGATGCTCAATGTTGCTAATTATTATAAAAATTCAAACCCAAACTACAATGAGGTAGCATACCTTACACTGGTCTGAATGGCCATGGCCATTAAAAACAAACACACACACACACACACACACAAAGTCTACAAATGATAAATGCTGGAGAGAGGGCATGGAGAAAAGGGAACATTCCTACCCTATTGGTGGGAATGCACATTGATGTGGCCAGTATGGAGGGTCCTTAAAAAACCAAAAAGAGATATCATGTGATCCAGCAATCCCAGTTCTGGGCATATATCCAAAAAAACTTATTCAAAAGATTTGTGCACCCTAGTGTTCATAGCAGTACTATTTACAACAACCAGGACATGGAAGCAACCTAAATGTCCATCCACAGATCAATGGATAAAGAAGATGTGATGTATATATCTCTCACAGTGGAATAAGCCATAGAAAAGGAAACAATGGCTTTTGCCACAATATGGATTAGACAGAAATTACTGAACTAAGTCATTCAAAGACAAATACATGATATCATTTATACGTGGAATTTAAAACATACAAATTATTTATAAAAGAAACAGACATAGAAAACAAATTGATTATTACCAAAGGGGGAAGGGATAGATTAGGAGTTTGAAATTAGCAAATACAAGTGATTATATATCAAATAGGGAAACAAGGTCCTAAAGTATAGTATGTAGAACTATATTCAGTATCTTGTAATAAACTGTGATGCAAGAGAATATGAAAAGGAATACACAAACATGTATGAATCACTGCATCATTTGCAGTACACCAGAAACTAACACAACCTTGTAGATGAACTATACTTCAGTAACAGAGATAAGGATAATACACTACAATCAAGTTAGGTTCATTCCAGGCTCACAAGCATGATGCAATTTACCCAAATCAATGTGATATGCCACATCAACCAAACGAAATACAAAAACCACATGATCATCGGAGTTCTCATCGTGGCTCAGTGGTAATGAACCTGACTGGTATCCGTGAGGATGTGGGTTCAATCCCTGGCCCTGCTCAGTGGCTTAAGGATCTGGCATTGCTGTGAGCCGAGGTGCAGACTGCAGACACGGCTTGAATCTGGCATGTCTGTGGCTGTGGCATAGGCTAACAGCCACAACTCTGATTAGACTCCTAGCCTGGGAATTTCCATATGCTGCAGGTGCAGCCCTAAAAAAAGAGACAAAACAAACAAAAAACCCCCCACATTATCAACTTAATAAGTACAGAAAAAGCACTGAATGAACTCCATTCATGATTTAAAAAACCTCTTACCAAAGCGTACATAGAATATGTCTGAACAAAAGAAAAGCCATTTATGAAAAACCCACAGCTAACATAATACTCAATGGTGAAGAGTTGCAAGCCTTCCTGCAAAAACCGGAACAAGGTACAGATGCCCACTCTCACCACTGTATTCAATGTTGGACTGGAAGACCACAGACAGACAAAAAAAAACAAAACAAAACAAAACAAAAAACAGAAACAAAATTAGCCAAATTAGAAGCAAAGAGGTAACAGTGTCCTTATGCGCTGATGACATGGTGCTATTTATGGCAAACCCTAAAGACTCCACACAGAAACTACTAGAACTGATAAAATTGTCAAGGTAGCAGGACACAAGATTGACCTATAGAAACCTGTTGCATTTCTTTACACTAATAATGAACTGTCAGAAAGGGAGAGGAAAGAGCAATTCCTTTCAAAATTGTATAAAAAAACACGTTAGGAATAAACTTGACCAAGGAGGTGAGACATTTACAAGGAGAACAATAAAACACTGATAAGGAAAACTGAAGATGACTCAAAGACATGGAAAGATACCCCATGCTCTAGCAGTGGAAGCTTTAATACTGTTAAAATGGACAAAGCAAACTGTTCCAGGTGGCATGTGATCCCCATCAAATTACCCATGACATTTTTCACAGAACTAGAACAAATGATCCTAAGATTTATATGGATCCACAAAAGACCCAGAATTGCCCAAGTGATTCCGAGGGAAAAGAACAAAGCTGGAGGCATAAGCCATCCAGACATCAGGCAGTCCTACAAAGCCACAGAAATCAAAGCAGGGTGGTACTGGCATAAAATCAGACATGTGGATCCATGGAACAGAGTGGAGAGCCCAGTCATGCACCCACACACCCACGGTCAGTTAATCTTTGACTAAGGAGGCAACAACATACAATGGAGAAAAGACAATGTCTTTAGGAAGTGGTGCTGGGAAAGCTGGACTGCCCCACCTAAATGAGTGAAGGTAGAACACTCCCTCACACCATACACACAAGGTAACTCAAAATGGTCTGAAGCCTTAAACATACGAGATGATGCAATACAACTCCTAGGAGAGGACATAGGCAAAACACTCTGTGACACAAACCATAGCAATATTGTCTTAGGTCAGTCTCCCAACAAAACAGAAATAAAAGAAGTAAACAAGGGGTACCCAGTCAAACTAATAAGCAAAGGAAACCAAAAACCAAACAAAAGGCTACCCACAAAGCAGAATAAAATATTTGCAAGCAAAGCGACCCACAGGGCTTAATTTCCAAAATATATAAACAGCTCATACAACTCAATAACAAATGCAAACCACACAATCTAAACAGGGGCAGAATACCTAAATAGGCATTTCTCCAAAGACATACACATGGCCAATAGGCACATGGAAGAATGCTCAACATCACTATTAGAAAAATGCAAACCCAAACTACAATAAAGTAGCACCTCACATCATTCAGAATGGCCAGCACTAAAAATAAGTATATAAATGAAAATGCTGACGAGGTCATGGAGAAAGGGGAACACTCTTACCCTACTGGTGGGAATATAAATTGGTGCAACCAGTATGGAGCACAGTATGGAAGTCACTTAAAAAAATAAAAAAGTTACCACGTGATCCAGCAATCCCAGTTCTGGGCATATATCCAAAGAAAACTTTCATTCAAAATGACACATGCACCTCAGCATTCATAGCAGCATTATTTAAAACAGCCAGGACATGGAAGCAACCTAAATGTCCATCCACAGATCAGTGGATAAAGATACTGATATGACACCACTTTATATGTGGAATCTAAAACATGATACAAACGAACTTAATACAAAAGAGAAACAGACTCACAGACATAGAAAACAAATTGATGGTTATCAAAGGGGGAAGGGGAATAGGGACAAATTAGGAGTTTGGAAGTACCAGATACAAACTACTATATACCAAATAGGAAAAAAACCCAATGTTCTAAGGTGCAATATCTTGTGATAATACCATGATGCAGGAGAATATGAAAAAGAATACACACACACATAGATGAAACACTGAATCATTTTGCTGTACACCAGACACTAACACAACCTTGCAAATGATCTAGTCTTCAGTAAAAGAAAAAAGGAATATACAACATAATCAAGTTGGGTTCGCTCCAGGCTCACAAGCATGGTTCAACATGTGCAAATCAATCACTGTGATACATACACCACATCAACCAAAATATAATAACCACATGATCATCTCAACAGGTGCAGAAAAAGCACTGGATGAAATTCAACATCCATTTAGGATAAAAAGTCTTACAAAATGCAATCAGAGAGAATATATCTGAACAAAATAAAAGCCAATTATGAAAAACCCATAGCTGACAATACTCAGTGGTGAAGAGCAGCAAGCCTTCCTGCAAAAATCTGGAACAAGGAAAGGATGCCTACTTTCACCGTTTGTATTCAACAATGGACTGGAAGTCCTAACCGCAGCAATCAGACAAGAAACAAAAGTTACCCAAATTAGAAGGGACAAAACTGTCATTATGTACTAACGGCATAGTGCTATTTATTAATTTTTAAAATTAAAGTTGGTTTATATAATTGTGCAATTTTTACTGTACAAAGTGACCCAGTTTTACATATATATATATATATATATATATATATTCTCTTTCTCATATTATCTTCCATCATGTTCTATCCTGAGATTGGATATAGTTCCCTGTGTAATATAGTAGGATCTCATTGCTTATCCATTTTAAATGTAGTAGTTTGCGTCTGCTAACCCCAGTTCATCCCACTCCCTCCTCCCTCCCCCTTGGCAACCACAAGTCTGTTCTGTGTGTCTGTGATCTGTTTCTGTTTTGGAGATAAGTTCATTTATGCCGTAAGTGATACGGTATTTGTTTTTCTTCTTTCTGACTTACTTCAGTTAATATGAGAATCTCTTAGTTACATGTGTGTTGCTGCAAATGGCATTATTTCTTTTTATGGCCAAGTAGTATTCCACTGTGTATATGTACCACATCTTCTTAATCCATTCATCTGTCAATGGACATCTAGGTTGTGTCACTTGGTGCAATTTAGAGCAAGCCCTAGAGATTCCACAGAGAGACTACTAGAACTGATAAATTTGGCAAGGTAGCAGGATACAAGGCTGATCTGGAGAAATCTATTGCATTTCTTTACACTAATAATGAAGTAGCAGAAAGGGAGTGGAAAAAACAATTCCTTTAAAAATTGCATTAAGAGGAGAAGGATCAAGATGGTGGAGGAGTAAGCCATGGAGCTCATGATCTCCCACAAACACATTAAAAAAAACAAAAAAACAAACAACTATGTGTAGAACAATTTGCACAGAACATATACTGAAAGCTGGCGGAAGACCTTAAACCTCAAACCTCCAGAAAGGGCAAGAAACCCTCCATTTAACTGGGTAGAACAAAAGGAGAGAAAGAGAAAAGGAATCAGAATGGGACTAGCACTCCTGAGAGGGAGCTGTTAAAAAGGAAAGTAACCCACACCTTGGGAAGCCACCTAACCGATGGGGATATCAGCCAAGCCGGAGGAAGAGCTCAGAGAAAAGCACAGCTGCTGGCCTAAGGAGGGCAAAGCAGAGTGAGAGCCACACAGATCATCTGCACCACTGTCCTGGACACCACAGACGGAGATGCTTGGGTGGGGGCTGGCCACTGACACTCAGGCTCTGGAATCCAGTTCCAGGGAGAGGACTAGAGTTGGCTGTGTGGAGACAGCCTGAGGGGCTCAGGAACAGTGGAACGCCACAGAGGAGGGGACCCAGGCAGAGGTCTGGACCCATTGGAAAAGCAAGGTGCCACTGCTGGGGAGGGTGAGAGGAGGAGGGGTGGATCACCATAGGAATCTGTTTCCCTGAGTATGAATAGACTCTCAGAGGGCAGGGTGCCTCTAGTGCAGGCTACAGGTGGCAAGGCACCAACTTGCTCGGACTATGGGAGACCAGGCATCTCTTTTGTGGCCTAAGGGCAGTAGGAGGCTAAGTGTGACATGGCACCTCGTGTGTGATCTACAAGCAGCAGGGACAAACCATAGCAGTCATCTCAGAAACCAGAGGGGGGCATGGCTCTACACTATATGGGTCTGTGAACAGGCTCCATCGGTGGCCCCAGTCACCTCAGAGGTTGGCAAAGAAAAGGGCACTGCAACTGAGCATCCCTGTTATTGCTCTCATTCCCTGGGAATGCACCTGCCCCACTGTTGCCACTGCCAAATGCTCCGGGCACCGCCTACACATGCCTGATCACTGTCATTTCCCAGGACCCTGCAACTAGGAGCAACCTGTGTAGCACCTCCTCCATGGGCTAAGTGGGACAGGGTGCTTCTTGCATGGTCTACAGGTGGCAGGGAAAAACCACCACAGTTAGCTCTGACTCCAGAGATGGGGGTGGCCCACCACCTCTAGGAGTCCATGTACAGGCACCACTTTCAGCACCAGTCACCTCAGAGGACATTATAACCAAATACCACCCATTGTTCTCTCTTCCCTGGGAACTTGCACACCCTGCTGCTGGCACTGCCAAATGCTCCAGCCACTGCCTAAATCTGCCTGAGGCTCATTACCACTTACCAGGGCCCTGCAACTAGGAGTAGCCTGCGCCACCTTCTAGTGAGTCCTTGCTACTGTCAAGAGCCCAGCAACCTGGCACTGACTACTATTTTTGACCATTGCCTCCTTCTTCTTGGAAACACACGCAGCACCCTATCAAGGGGATAACAGCCTGCTCACAGTAAGGAAAGAGACAGCAAATATCCAAACTCCCACACCAAAAATAAATAGTAACCCCCGACCCCACAAAATGCAAAGGGATGCTCTTGCATAGAAATAGCCCTCCAAGACTACAGTAGTTGGTTTCTCTCAACTCACAGAATTAAAAAAATATAAGCAAAATGAAGAAGATGAGGAACCGCTCCCAGTTAAAAGAACAGGAGAATTCACCTGAAGCAGCAAACAATGAAAGATCTCTGCAGTCTAATAGACACTGAGTTCAAAAGGGAGATAGTGAAAGTACTGAAGGTACTGAAGTGAAAGTAATGAAGTCTGAATATGAAGGAATTAAGAGCAGATATAAACAGTAATGCAGATTACTTTAGAAAGGAACTAGAAAATATAAGGAGGAACCCAGAAAAAACAGAAAATTCACTTGCAGAGACGCAAACTGAGCTAAAGGCACTAAAGAGCAGAATGAATAATGCAGAGGGATGAATTAGTGACTTGGAAGATAGGATAATGGAAATCACCCAATCAGGAGAGCAGACAGAAAACCAAATGAGGAGTTCCCACTGTGGCGTAACAGAAATGAATCCAACTAGGAACCGTAAGGTTGCAGGTTCGATCCCTGGCCTTGCTCAGTGGGTTAAGGATCCAGCGTTGCTATGAGCTGTGGTGTAGGTCGCAGACGTGGCTCAGATCTGGCGTTGGTGTGGCTCTGGCATAGGCCAGGGTCTACAGCTCCAACTGACCCCCTAGCCTGGGAACCTCCATATGCTGTGGGTGCAGCCCTAAAAAGGACAAAAGACAAGAAAGAAAGAAAGAAAACCAAATGAAAAGACATGAAAGCAATATAAGAGATCTATGGAATAATACAAAGTGGGCCTATCTACACATATTAGGAATTCCAGAAGAAGAAAAAGAAAAGGGGATTAAAAATATATTTGAAAACTGTTTCTAAAACTTTCCAAATCTAAAGAAAACGCTTATCAAGTTACAGGAAGCACATAGGGCCCCAAACAAGTTGAATCCAAACAGGCCCACATCAATCATATTATAATAAAAATGGCAAAAGTTAAAGAGAGGATTCTAAAGGCAAGAGAAACACAAAGCACTAGTTATAAGGGAACCCCATAAGGCTATCAGCTGATTTCTCTACAGAAGCACTACAGGCCAGAAGAGAGTGGAAGATACATTCAAAGTTTTAAACGGGAAACATTTGCAGCCTAGAATACTCTACTCAGCAAGAATATCATTTAAAATAGATGGAGAAATAAAGAATTTCTCCATCAAACAAAAGCTAAAAGAGTACAGCAAAAATATACCCATTCTAAAAGAAATACTAAAAAGGCTTCTCTAAATAAAAAAAGAAGTAAGAAGAAATAGGATGGAGGAAATCACAATTGGAAAGCAATCACTTAAATAAGCCAGTATACAGATCTAAAAGGAAAAAAAAAAAAAAACCTACTGTAATAGGGACGATAAATACAAGGAACAGCACAAAGACAAACATGAAGATGTTAAAAAGTGGACTTCAAAATCATAGAATGTGGGGAAGGAAAGTAAGAAAATCTAGACTTTTTTTCTTTTAATAATATGTGTGACCCTATATGACTATCTGCAGATACAGGAAGGGGTTAAAGTACTTGAAAAACAGGGCAGCCACAAATCAAGACCAAAAATTACATTCACAAAAAGAAAAGGACACAAGCATAAAAATAAAATGAAAGGAAATTATCCAACAAAAAAGAGAAAGGAAAAAGGAGAAACATAGAATCAACTAGAAAACAAGGTTTAAAATGGCAATACATACATACTTATCAATAATTGCCTTAAATTTCAGTGGACGGCTTCACTTAAAAGACGTAGAATGGCAGCCTGGATTAAAAAAACAAGACCATACAATATGCTGCCTACAAGAGACTCACCTTAGGGCAAAGGACACATATAATTGAACAGGAGGGGATGGAAAAAGGTATTTCATGAGAATGGAAAAGACAGGAAAGTGAGAGTTGCAATACTCATCAGACAAAATAGACTTTAAAATAAAGGCCATAAAGAAAGACTGCAAGGGACACTAATGATAAAAAGATCCAATATTTAAGAATAGGATATTAGAGTTGTCAATATATATGCCCCTAATATAGGAGCACCCAGATAAATACAACAAATACTAACAGACATAAAAGGAGAAATTAATGTGAATACATAATAGTAGGAGAATTTAACACCCCACTCGCATCAATGGACAGATCCTCTAGACAGAAAAGCAATAAGACAACAGAGATCCTAAATGACACAATAGAAAAGTTAGACTTAATTGACATTTTCAGGACATTACATCCAAAAAAGTCAGAATATATATATTTTTTCAAATGCACATGGAACATTCTCAAGGATTGACCACTTACTGGGGCACAAAACTAACCTCAACAGATTTAAAAGTATAGAAATTATTTTAGGGAGTTCCCGTCGTGGCTCAGTGGTTAGTGAATCCAACTAGGAACCATGAGGTTGCGGGTTCGGTCCCTGCCCTTGCTCAGTGGGTTAACTGATCCGGCGTTGCCATGAGCTGTGATGTAGGTTGCAGACGCGGCTCAGATTCCGAGTTGCTGTGGCTCTGGTGTAGGCCGGTGGCTACAGCTCCGATTGGACCCCTAGCCTGGGAACCTCCAAATGCCACAGGAGCGGCCCAAGAAATGGCAAAAAGACAAAAAAAAAAAAAAAGAAAGAAATTATTTTAAGTATCTTCTCTGACCACAATGACATGAAACTAGAAATCAACCACAGGTAAAGAAATGAGAAGAAACTGACTATATGGAGACTAAACAACATGCTACTAAAACACCAGCAGGTCAATGAGGAAATCAAGAGGGAAATTAAAAAATACCTTAAGACAAATGATAATGAAGACACAACCATTCAAAATCTATGGGATGCTGCAAAAGCAGTGCTTAGAGGGAAGTTCATAGTGATACAGCCTTTCCTCAGAAAAGAAGAAAAATCTCAAATCAACAACTTAACCTACCATCTAAAAGAATTAAAAAAAGAACAAACAAAACACAAAGTCAGCAGAAGGAAGGCAATCACAAAGATCAGAGAGGAAATCAATAAAATAGAAATTCAAAAAACAATAGAAAAAAAATCAATAAAACCAAGAGCTGGTTCTTTGAAAGGGTAAAGAAAACTGACAAACCTCTGGCCAGACTCAGCAAAAAGAGGAAAAAAAGTCAAAATAAGAAATGGAAAAAGAGGAGTTCCCGTTGTGGCACAGCAGAAACTAATCTGAGTAGGAACCATGAGGTTGTGGGTTCAATCCCTGGCCTTGCTCAGTGGGTTAAGGATCTGGCATTGCTGTGAGCTGTGGTATAGGTCACAGATGCGGCTCAGATCTGGTGTTGCTGAGGCTCTTGTGGAGGCTGGTGGCAACAGCTCTGATGAGACCCCCTAGCCTGGGAACCTCCATATGCCTCGGTTGCAACCCTAAAAAGGACAAAAGACAAGAAATGGAAAAAGAGAAATCTCAATGGATACTGCAGAAATGCAAAAAACTATGAATACTATGAACAACTATATGTCAACAAATTTGACAACCTAAAAGAAATGGACAACTTTCTAGAGACATACAGTCCACCAAAACTGAATCAAGAAGAAACACGTCAATTGAATAGACTGATCACTAGAAATGAAATTGAATATGTAATAAAAATACTCCCTACAAACAAAAATCCAGGGCCAGATGGCTTCACAGGTGAATTCTACCACACAAAGAACTTATATCCATCCTTATTAAACTTTTCTAAAAGGTTGAAGAAGGAATTCTATGAAGCCGCTGTACCCAAACTAGACAAGGATTCTACCAAAAAAGAAAATCACAAGCCAATATCTTTGATGAATGTAGACATAAAAATTCTCAACAAAATTTGAGCCAACAGAATCCAACAACATATAAAAAGGATCATACACCACGTCCAAGTGGGATTCATCCCAGGTTCACAAGGATGGTTCAACACATGCAAATCAATCAATGTCCTACACCACATTAACCAAAGAAGGGTCAAAAACCACATGATCATCTCAATAGATGCAGGCAAAGCATTTGACAAAGTCCAACATCCATGCATGATAAAAATTCTTACCTAAGTGGGTATAGCGGAAACATACCTTAACACAATAAAAGCCATTTATGACAAACCCAGGCCAATATAATACTCAATGGAGAAAAGCTGAAAGCCATCCCGCTAAAATCTGGAATGAGACAAGGATGCCCACTCACCACTTTTTTCAACATAGTATAGGAAGACCTAGCCATAGCAATCAGACAAACAAAAGAAATAAAAGGTATCTAAGTTGGAAGAGAAGAAGTAAAATTGTCACTGCATGCAGATGACATGATACTATATGTAAAAAACCCTAAGGACACCACATAAAAACTACTTGAACTGATCAATGAATTCAGCAAAGTAACAGGGTAAGAGATTAACATTCAGAAATAGGTTGTATTTCTGTATACTAACAATGAAACATTAGAAAAGGAATATAAAAATACAATACTTTTTAAAATTGCACCCTGAAAAATTAAATACCTAGGAATAAACCTAGGGAGGTGAAAGGTATATGCTGAGAACTATAAAACATTAAGGAAATGAAAGAGGATTCAAAGAAATGTAATGGTATTCCATGCTCCTGGATGGAAAGAATTAATATTGTAAAAATGGCCATGCTGCCCAAAGCAATCTACAGAGCCAATGCAATGCCTATCAAATTACCCATGACATTTTTCACAGAACCAGAACAAACAATCCAAAAATTTATATGGAACCACAAAAGACCCAGAATTTCCAAAGCAATCCTGAGGGGGGAAAAAAAAAAAGCCAAGCAGGAGGCATAACTCTCCTAGACTTCAGACAATATCACAAAGCCACAGAAATCAAGACAGTGTGGTACTGGTACCAAAACAGACGTACAGACCAATGGAACAGAATAGAGAACCCAGAAATAAACCCAGACACCTACAGTCAATTAATCTTCGACAAAGGAGGCAAGAATATAAAATGGGAAAAAGTCTTTTCAGCAAGTGGTGCAGGGAAAACTGGACAGCTACATGTAAGTCAATGAAACTGGAACATACCCTCAGACCATGCACAGAAATAAACTCAGATTGGCTTAAAGACTTAAACATAAGATAAGATGCCATAAAATTCCTAGAAGAGAACATAGGCAAAACATTCTCTGACGTCAACCGTACAAGTGTTTTCATAGGTCAGTCTCCTAAGGCAACAGAAATAAAAGCAAAAACAAACCACTGGGACCTAATCAAACTGACAAGCTTTTGCACAGCAAAGAAAACCATAAAAAAAAAGGACAAACTATGGAATGGAGGAAAAATAGTTTCAAATGATGCAACTGACAAGGGCTTAATCTCTAAAATATACAAACAATTTATATTTTTGGATTGTTTGTTCTGGTTCTGTGAAAAATGTTATGGGTAATTTGATAGGCATTGCATTGGCTCTGTAGATTGCTTTGGGCAGCATGGCCATTTTTACAATATTAATTCTTTCCATCCAGGAGCATGGAATACCATTACATTTCTTTGAATCCTCTTTCATTTCCTTAATGTTTTATAGTTCTCAGCATATACCTTTCACCTCCCAACTCAACAGCAAAAAAACCCAACAACCCAATTGAAATAGACATTTCTCCAAAGTGGATATACAGATGCCCAACAGACACATGAAAAAAATGCTCAACATCACTAATTATCAGAGAAATGCAAATCAAAACTACAATGATGTACCACCTCATACCCGTCAGAATGGCCATCATTATTAACAAGCCAACCAATAACAAATGCTGGAGAGGGTGTGGAGAAAACGGAACCCTCCTACACTGTCAGTGGGAAGGTAAATTGGTACAACCATTATGGAAAACAGTATGGAGGTACCTCAGAAAACTAAATATAGAACTACCATATGACCCAGAAATCCCACTCCTGGGCATGTATCTGGACAAAACTCTCGCTAAAAAAGGTACACGCACCCCTGTGTTCATTGCCGCACTATTGAAAATAGCCAATGGAAACAACATAAATGTCCACTGACAGACGAATGGATTAAGAAGATGTGGTATACACACATACTCATCCATAAAAGGAACAAAATAATGCCATCTGCAGCAACATGGATGGAACTAGAGATTCTCATGCTACCAAGTAAGTCAGAAAGAGAAATACAAATGCCATATGATATCACTTGTATCTGGAATCTAATATACCTCACAAATTAACTTTTCCACAGAAAAGAAACTCGAAGACTTGGAGAATAGACTTGTGGTTGCCAAGGGTAGGGGGAGGGAGTGGGATGGACTGAGAGTTTGGGATTAATAGATGCAAACTATTGCATTTGGAGTGGATAAGCAATGAGATCCTGCTATATAGTAAAAGGAATTCTATCTAGTCACTTATGATGGGACATGATGGAGGATAATGTGAGAAAAAGAATATATATGTGTGTGACTAGGTCACTTTACTGAACAGTAGAAACTGCCAGAACACTGTAAATCAACTATGATAGAAAAAATTAAAATCTTTTAAAAAATGAATTAAAAAAACAGGAATAAACTTGACCAAGGAGGTGAGACATTTACAAGGAGAATAAAACACTGATAAGGAAAACTGAAGATGACTCAAAGACATGGAAAGATACCCCATGCTCTAGCAGTGGAAGCTTTAATACTGTTAAAATGGACAAAGCAAACTGTTCCAGGTGGCATGTGATCCCCATCAAATTACCCATGACATTTTTCACAGAACTAGAACAAATGATCCTAAGATTTATATGGATCCACAAAAGACCCAGAATTGCCCAAGTGATTCCGAGGGAAAAGAACAAAGCTGGAGGCATAAGCCATCCAGACATCAGGCAGTCCTACAAAGCCACAGAAATCAAAGCAGGGTGGTACTGGCATAAAATCAGACATGTGGATCCATGGAACAGAATGGAGAGCCCAGTCGTGTACCCACACACCCACGGTCAGTTAATCTTTGACTAAGGAGGCAACAACATACAATGGAGAAAAGACAATGTCTTTAGGAAGTGGTGCTGGGAAAGCTGGACTGCCCCACCTAAATGAGTGAAGGTAGAACACTCCCTCACACCATACACACAAGGTAACTCAAAATGGTCTGAAGCCTTAAACATACGAGATGATGCAATACAACTCCTAGGAAAGGACATAGGCAAAACACTCTGTGACACAAACCATGGCAATATTTGCTCTTTTTTTGGGGGGGCCACACCTGCAGCACATGGAAGTTCCCCGGGCCAGGGGTTGAATCAGAGCTCCAGCTGCAGGCCTGTGCCACAGTGACAGAAATGTGGGATTTGAGCCGCATCTACAACCTACACTGCAGCTTGTGACAACCCTGGATCCTCAATCCACTGAGCAAGGCCAGGGATTGAACCTGCATCCTCATGGAGACTATTTCAAGATCTTAACCTGCTGAACCACAACAGGAGCTCCAGTGGCAATATTTTCTTATGTTAGTCTCCCAAAAGAACAGAAATAGCAGCAAAAATAAATAGGTGGCACATAATCAAACTAGTAAGCTTCTGCACAGCAACAGAAACCATAAGCCAAATGAAATAACAACCTATGCAGCGAGATAAAATATTTAAAAAGGATGCAACCCACAAGGGCTTAATTTCCAAAACATACAAACAGCTTATACAACTCAATACAAAACACCAGGAGTTCCCATTGTGGCTCAGTGGTTAATGAATCCAACTAGGAACCATGAGGTTGCGGGTTCGATCCCTGGCCTTGCTCAGTGGGTTAAGGATCCGGCATTGCTGTGAGCTGTGGTGTATGTCACAGATGCGGTTTGGATTCCAAGTTGCTGTGGCTGTGGTGTAGGCTGGTGGCTACAGCCCTGATTTGACCCCTAGCCTGGGAACCTCCATGTGCCTCAGGAGCTGCCCTAGAAAAGGCAAAAAGACAAAAATAAAAAATAACAAACACCAAACAACCCAATCCAAACAGGGGCAGAAGACCTAAACAGACATTTCTCCAAAGACAACATACACATTGCCAATAGGCGCAAGAAAAGACACTCAACCTCACTGTTAGAGAAATGCAAATAAAAGCGATAATAAGGCACCACCACACCAGTCAGAATGGCCATCATTAATAAGTCTACACATAACAAATGCTATAAATGGTGTGAAGAAAAGGGGACCCCCCCTACACTGTTGGTGGGAATGTAAACGGGTACTAGCACTATGGAAAACAGTATTGAGGTACCTCAGAAAACTAAATATAGAACTACCATATGACCCAGCAATCCCACTCCTGTGCATATCTCCGGACAAAACCATCATTCAAAAAGATACATGCACCCCTATGTTCATAGAAGCATTATTCTCAACACCTAAGAAATGGAAATAACCTAAATGTCCACCGACAATTGAATGGATTAAGAAGATGTGGTATATATATACAATGAAATACTACTAAGCTGTAAAAAAGAACGAGGGAGTTCCTGTTGTGGCACAGCAGAAATGAATCCGACTAGAAACCATGAGGTTGTGGGTTCGATCCCTGGCCTCCTCAGTGGGTTAAGGATCTGGCATTGCCGTGAGCTGTGGTGTAAGTCGAAGACTTGGCTCGGATCCTGTATTGTTGTGGCTGTGGTATAGCCTGGCAGCTGTAGCTCCATTTAGATCCCTAGCCTGGGAACCTCCATATGCCATGGGTGTGGCCCTAAAAAGCAAAAAAAATTTTAAATGTGCTCCTATTAAAAAAAAAAAAGAATGAGGAGTTCCCATCATGGTCCAGAGGAAACGAATCTGACTAGCATCCATGAGGATGCAGGTTCAATCCCTGGCCTTGCTCAGTGGGTTAAGGATCCAGTGTTGCCGTGAGCTGTGGTGTGGGTCGTAGACACGGCTCGGATCTGGTGTTGCTGTGGTTGTGGTGTAAGTCAGGAGCTACAGCTCTGATTAGACCCTGAGCCTGGAAACCTCCATATGCCATAGGTGTGGATCCTAAAAAGAAAAAAAAAAAAAAGAATGAAATAATGCCATTTGCAGCACCATGGATACAATGAGAGATTATCATACTAAGTCAAGTCAGTCACATAGAGAAGGACAAGTACCATATGATATCACTTACACGTGGATTCTAAAATGTGGCCCAATGAGCCTGTCTATAAAACAGGAATAGGCTCACCCATATACAGAACAAACTTGTGGTTGCCATGGAAAGGGGAAGCAAGGGAGTGGGATGAATTGGGAGTTTAGGGTTAGTAGATGTAAACTGTTATTTTAGAATGGATAAACAATAAGGCCTTACTGTATAGCACGGGGAACTATATTCAGTCTCCTGGGATAGACCATGATGGAAAATAATATTTTAAAAAAGAATGAAGGAGTTCCCGTCGTGGCTCAGTGGTTAACGACTCCAACTAGGAACCATGAGGTTTCGGGTTCGAGCCCTAACCTCGCTCAGTGGGTCAAGGATCCTGCATTGCCGTGAGCTGTGGTGTAGGTCAAAGACTGGGCTCAGACTCCGTGTTGTTGTGGCTGTGGCGTAGGCCGGCGGCTACAGCTCTGATTAGACCCCTAGCCTGGGAACATCCATATGCTCCAGGAGTGGCCCTAAAAAAGGCGAAAAGACAAAAAAATAAAAATTAAAAAATAAAATAAATGAAAAAAGAATGAATATATGTATGACTGAGTCACTTTGTTGTACAGAGAAATTGGCAGAACGTTATAAATCAACTATACTTAAAAAATTTTTTTTAAAAAGAAAGAACATGGTGTAAAGACTTAAGTATAGATCACAACACCATACAACTCCCAGGAGAGTGCACAGGCAAACACTCTGTGACATAAAACCAGTATTTTCTTAGGTCAGTCTCCAAAAGCAAAAATAAACAAATGATATCTAATCAAACTCATAAGCTTTTGCACAGCAAAGAAAACCAGAAACCAAACAAAAAGACAAACTACACAGCAGGATAAAATATTTGTGACTGATGCAACCCACAATTTCCACAATATACAAACAGCTCATACAACTCAATAACCAAAAAACCCCCAATCCCATCCCTAAACAGACATTTCTCCAAAGAAGACATACACATGGCCAATAGGCACATGAAAAGATGGTCAACATTGCTAATTATCAGAAAAATGCAAATCCAAACGACAATGAGGGTAGCATCTCACATCGGTCAGAAAGGCCACCATCAAAAAAAAAAAAAAAAAAAGGTCTATAAAATGATAAATACTTGAGAGGGCATGGAGAAAAGGGAACATTTCTACCCTACTGGTAGGAATGTAAATTGGTACAGCCAGTATGGAGAACAGCATGGAGCTTCCTTAGAAAACTAAAAACAGTTACCAGGTGACTCAGCAATCCCAGTCCTGGGATATATCCAAAGAAAACTCTAAAATGAAAAGACAAATGCACCCTAATATTCATAGCAGCACTATTTACAACAGCCAGGATGTAGAAGCAACCTCGGTGTCCATCCACAGAGGAATGCATAAAGATGTGGTACATATATACAATGGACTACTACTCAGCCATAAGAATGATGCCATTCGCAGCAACGTGGATGGACTGAGAAATTATCATACTTAATGAAGTCAGACAAAGACAAGTATGTTATCACTTATATATGGAATCTAAACAAACAGTACAAATGAGCTTACTTCCAAAAAACAGAAATATACTCACAGACGCAGAAAACAAATTTATGGTTACTAAAGGCTAAGGGGGGAAGGGGTACAGGAGTAACATGTTACTAACAGATACACACCACTACATATAAAGCAGATAAGCATCAAGGACTTACTGTATAGCACAGGGAACTATATTCAATATTTTCTTTTTTCTTTTTTTTCTTTTTGTCTTTTCTAGGGCTAGGGGTCCAATCGGAGCTGTAGCTGCAGGCCTACACCACAGCCACAGCCTTTGATTACTTTCCTGCTGCATTTGCTATTTATATTTGTGTTACTGTACACAGGTTTGTAAACACTATTGCCTGAGATATTTGTATATCTTTCCCCCTTGAGGCCTGAACACTGTCTTGCATGAAAGCAAGTCCTTTACATGCCTGTTGACTCCAATGTGGATTGATCCATGGAAAAGAAGATTCCAGAGCCTGAGGCCAAGTGAAATAAGGATTTTATTTGCAGCATAAAAGCACATGTGTTTCTGTCACACAGGATGAGGATGACTTTGGGGTCCCTGGTTCCTAAGAGAAGACTTTTTCTCAGACACAGCATCTATCTTAGCGTCTCAGGAAATGAATTAGAAAGGGAGTGAGACACAGCCTGGAAAAGAAATCACTACGTTGCCAGGAAGTTATAAGGAAAGGGAAGCTCTTATTCAAATCAGTGCCCATGTAACAGCCCCAAGGAGGAAGAGGGTGGTGTGGGGAGAAATGGTCTAAGCTCTTAGGGTTGGCAGCGATGCTGGCTTCTCCTTGCACAGCGAGGACTTGCCTCTGAACAGAGGCAGCACCGTCCACTTGGCAGTTCTGACTGCAGCAGTACCTTGGGGCTCCCTGGTTCCCTCTCTGGGTCCCCAGTCCAGTCCCCCCTTCCTCCCTGAAGAATTCAGAGATGAAGGGCAAGGTCTATGTCATGGACACCGCTACTTGCTCGATGAAGCTGGCCAGGTTTATGTCCCGTTCTGAAAGGCCCGCACACTCGTGGGTGCTCAGGGTGATGTGGACCTGAAATAAAACCAGAGATTCGGGGCCAGCTGATCCTGAGGACTGCCCCGAAGAGCAGGAGGGGGTCACCAGCGCCTGGGCTCGGTCGGGCTAAGGAGAGGAGCCAGGCACTACTGCCTCTCCTGGGGGCTGCCCTCCTGGTTAGTCTTTAACATAGTACAAAACTGTTTTTACATCTCCAAACATTGTGGTGACCTTGGCACAGGATAAAAAGGAAAGATCCAAATATCAAGAGCAACCTAAAGGCGACAGGCAAGACCCCAAACCAACTCCAACTCCTAAATACTGTCCATTTACAGATTGTCTCTTCTAGCCTTTATGCTTTTAGGAAGAGTCCAGCATAGCTCTTGGTGCATGGCAGGCATTTAATGAGCGTTTCTGTTCACTCAGCAGACAAGCTGATCTACTTGGTGTACATGGGTATTCTTAGTTCAAGTTTATTACTCTTTCATTCTTTTTTTTTTGTCTTTTTGCCTTTTCTAGGGCTGCTCCTGCGGCACAGCGGCATATGGAGGTTCCCAGGCTAGGGGTCTAATCAGAGCTGTAGCCGCTGGGCTACACCACAGCCACAGAAACACAGGATCCAAGTCCCGTCTTCGACCTACACCACAGCTCACGGCAATGCTGGATGCTTGACCCAGTGTGCAAGGCCAGGGACTGAACCCACAACCTCATGGTTCCTAGTCAGATACGTTAACCACTGAGCCACGACGGGAACTCCTACTCTTTCATTCTTCCAGACCTCCTCCTCAAGAACTTCAGCCCTTTAGAGCTATTGACAATGACTATGCCTGGTTCCCACAGCCTTTCCTTCCTTGAGATTTGCCTTCTGAGTGACTACTTCAGCCACAAGCTATCTCACTAGTGTTTCCATTTGCATCTCTTTAATCTGTTGCGAGGTTGACTATTTTCCAGGGGTGTTTATGTCGATCCTTGGAGGGCAATGCAAGGAACAGGAGTGGACAGTGGACCTGTGGGTGTAGGGAGGCCCACAGGCAAATCCAAGGAAGGGGCCTTCAGAACAAGCTGGAGTTCTAGACATGCGTCACTCACCTTGTTGTACACGTTAAACCATTCAGGGTGGTGGTCCAATTTCTCAGCCTGCAGGGCCACTCTCGTCATGAAGCCAAAAGCCTGTTTAGTGCAATGAGACTCAGGTTAATGTCCTGAGAGAGCCAACTGCTGACCCCTTTTCATGGCCAGTGTAAGGCCCAGATGCAGAAGGAAGATGGCCCTTCCAGCTTTCAGCCTTCCCCAGTTCTGAGGCTGGAGTGTGAGGTGGGCCACCTGCAGTGGGGTGTCTCGTTATCAGGATCACTAACAGGATGAAAACACCAGAGAGGTTTTGAGTCTTGGTCCATCTTTTCCTACCTGAACAGGCTCCTCTAAGGATTGTTTCTAAAAGACAGTGAAAGACAGTCATCATATGATATCACTTATATGTGCAATCTTTTTTTTTTTGTCTTTTGTCTTTTTTTTAGGGCCACACTTGCAGCATATGGAGGTTCCCAGGCTAGGGGTCAAATCAGAGCTATAGCTTCCGGCCTATGCCGGAGCCATAGCCACGCCAGATCCGAGCCATGTCTGCGACCTACACCACAGCTCATGGCAACGCTGGATCCTTAACCCACTGAGCGAGGCCAGGGATCGAACCTGCAACCTCATTGTTCCTAGTTGGATTCGTTTCCACTGCGCCATGACGGGAACTCCAATATGTGGAATCTTAAAAAAGGATACAAATGGGAGTTCCTGTCATGGCTCAATGGTTAACGAACCTGATTAGGATCCATGAGGATGTGGGTTTGATCCCTGGCCTCACTCAGTGGGTTGAGGATCCAGCAATGCCATGAGTTGTAGTGTAGGTCGCAGATGTGGCTTGGATCTGGCATGGCTGTGGCGTAGGCCAGTGGCTACAGCTCTGATTTGACCTGTAGCCTGGAAACCTCCATATGCTGCAGGTATTGTCCTAAAAAGCAAAAAAAAAAAAAGCCCATTGACAGGGGAGTGGATCAAGAAGATGTACTACATATACACAGTGGAATATTACTCAGCCATTAAAAAGAATGAAATACCAGCATTTTTTGCAACATGGATGGACCTAGAAACTATCATGCTAAGTGAAGTCAGCCATACAATGAGACACCAACATCAAATGCTTTCACTGACATGTGGAATCTGAAAAAAGGACAGACTGAACTTCTTTACAGAACAGATGCTGACTCACAGACATTGAAAAACTTATGGTCTCCAGAGGAGACAGTTTGGGGGTGGGGGGATGTGCCTGGGCTGTGGGATGGAAATCCTGTGAAATTTCATTGTGATGATCATTATACAACTACAGATGTGATAAATTCATTTGAGTAATAAAAAAAATTGAAAAAAAAAGGTTTACAAATGAACTTCTTTGCAGAACAGAAATAGACTCTCAGACTTTCAAAACCTTACAGTTACCAAAGGGGATGGGGTGGGGGGGAGGGAGGATGGCCTGGGGGTTGGGGATTGGCATAAGCACACTGAGGCATACGGAATGACTGACCAGCAGGGACCTGCTGTGCAGCACAGAGAACCCTACCCAATACTCGGTGATAATCTGTGTGGGGAAAGAAACGGAACGAGAATGGCTGTGCGAACACGTAGAACTGAATCACGTTGCTGTACAGCAGAAATGATCACAACCTTGTACATCAACTATACTTCAACACAACGTAAAATAAAAGTTCCAGGTGTGGAGAGCCCAAGACCCGTCTCCCCACCCTCTGCTTCCCGAGCATGATGCTTTCCAAATAAACTGGAAACTGGATTGGTGTAGCGTCTGAGAGTCACGACTAACAGGACTTTCGGGGAGGGAACACGTCCAGAGTGTGACCCCCATCAGCTCAGAACACTCCATCCCACCCTGGCGCCATACCCTATTGAAGTCTTTGAAATGAAACTGCTTGAAGATGGCATCCCGGCCTTCCAGCTCGTTCCACCCCACGGCCCGCAGGTTTGGCAGCAGCTGGTCCCTCTCTTCCGCACTTAGCCTGTGCGCTTTGCCAGCCTAGGAGAGGGAAAACACACAGGCCCACAGGCATTTGTTTGAACAGGACAACAGAGAGGGCCCTGGACCTTTGGGGACATTCAGCCAGCCTCCACTGGTGGCTCCAGTGACAGTGACGCAGTCAAAGGGCAGCTGGTCTAAAGCAACAGACTGGGAGGTGGGGCTCTGGCTTGAGCACAGATAGGTTCTTAGAGAACAGACGGTCCTGAGGTGTGATGCAAATCACTGGGCCAGAGAAACACGCCTCCTCCATCTGCCCCCGAAGCCTTACAGAGGGTGGCCCTCCATAAAAACCAAACCAAACAAAAACTAGGTCTCTACCATTAATAGGGGAGTAAAAGCAAATCAAGACCTTACTCACTCTGTATTGAAGAGGAAACGGGCCTAGAGAGGGGAGACGGCCACCCTTCTCCCCGCTCCCCAGCCTCCATCAGTGAAAGCACAGGCCTTGTTCTCAAGGCGCGTCTCTCCGTCTGCACGCCTGGGGCCAGGCAAAGGCACCCTGGCTTAAGACATGTTCCAGGCAATTCTTAGTCACACCAGAGTCCACGACCCCCGGCAGCACCTCCCAGTGCGTACTGCACCGTGCTCCCACGCAGCCTCTGGTTCCCAGCTTCTGGGCCTACGTTTCTCAGATTCTCACCTTCTTTTCTATTCTGTCACCTTAGGAAGCCAGAGCCACAGAGCTCAGCCCCCAAAGCAGATGTAACTTGGCCAAGGGCAAAGGGCAAGGCCAGTGCCCCAGCCTATCACCCGCTGTGCACGCTGCCCAAACTGGCGCAGTTCAGGCCATGAGTGGAACCCTCAGAGAACAGAAGCAAGCAAAGGTCAGTTTCCGCCTCGAAGAAGATCCAGGTGGAGGCGCTTAAGGGATCCCGGTATTGAGGCCCTAAAGTAGAACTACCCGAGGGTGGAAAGCGTAAGCGCTAAATGAGAAGTGAGTCAGTAAGGCCTGGGGAGAGCACTTGAGGGAGGTTAATCTGGCTTTTATGAGGCGGTCCTGGAAGACTGGAAGCCAGGTGGGCTTGAGGCGGTCATCTCCCCTGGCTCAACAGCTGAAAAAGGGCACAAGAACTGCCACTTCAGTGATCAGCAAGAGAAGCCAAGGGGCACTTTAGGACACTCCACTGTTACTAAAGGAATGACATCTCCCTTTTGTTTTTGTCTTTTTAGGGCCGCACCCACGGCATATGGAGGTTCCCAGGCTAGGGGTCTAATCAGAGCTGTAGCTGCTGGCCTACACCACAGCCACACAACACAGGATCCGAGCCGTGTCTGTGACCTACACTACAGCTCTTGGCAATGCCCGATCCTTAACCCACTGAGCAAGGCCAGGGATCAAACCTGCGTCCTCATGGTTGCTAGTTAGATTTCTTTCTGCTGTGCCATGACGGGAACTCCCGATGTCATCTGCCTTTTTAAAAGGAGACTTCCTGGGGCAAGTAGGCTTGTGACAGGCCTTTAGGTTTGGGGTAGAACCGGGCTCTTATAACTCAACCTGTTCTCCCTCCTGAAAGCGCACGTTCCCTCTGGACAACCCCGGCTTGGTCCGTCTCCTCTCCTGGGCTCCAGAAGGCCAGCGAGGGCAGTGGAGTCCTGCATCACCGCCCAAACCCGTCTCTGTTCCAGAGCCGGCCCTGTCTCAGTGGCTGATAAACCTGGTCCGTGTTTCTAGGCAGCCAAGGTGTCAGAACCCAGCCTCTAGTTCTCTGGCTCTGAAAGGAGGACATGTGCACTAGGGGAGCTCCTAGGAGGCTCCCCTTCCTCTTTAGAATCTTCGGGAACCCCCCCCCCCACATTTCACAGCCTGGGGCTGAACTGAGGAGCCCCTCTGAGATCTGGGATCAGAGAGGGGGCAGGGGCGTGTTTGCTTAGTAAGTCACAGGTCAGCCCTGGCCTCAGCCTGGGCCCAGGGAGGCTGTGGGTGTTACTGATTACCCGCAGCCTACAGTTTTGGGGCCTCAGTGCACCTCACAATGGGCTCACTCACCACCTCCCCTCCACCCAAGTCATAGCCTTCAAAATGCCCTCCCAGGCCTCATTACAGCCCCAGTCGCTCCTAAGGCTTTGGGGCCTAATGCTTTCACTGCTTAGTAAAGCTTCCTGCTGTGCAGGCTGGCCTATCCTCCCTACGCAACAGCTGAGCACAGGGCCTAAGGCTCCCCTCAGGGAAAGCTCAGGGCAGACGGTGGATGACTCTGAGCAATCATGTCACCCGTGGCTGGGCACAGGCCTCAAACTAGGTGCCCCCCGGAGGGGCTGGCTCTCAGGTTGGGGGCAGCACACAGGGCTGAGCAGAAGTGCAAGAGAGAAGCGCAGTAAACAGGCAGGCAGAGGCACACGCAAATTCAGTCGCCCCGCCCCCTTTGCACACTCACAAGGCTTCCCCCCACCCCCGACCACCCGGTCCCTACCCTAGCCCCCAGTGTAGGACAGAATCATGCCACCAAGGAGGACTACGTCTGCAGGCTCACTACGTCCCCTCCCCGCTGCCCGTCTCACTGCCCCACCCCCACCGGGAGAGCTCTCTAAGCTGGGCCTGCGCGGCCTTGAGGCCTCAGGCACAGATGGCCAGGGAGCCGGGGAAAGCCTGGGCTCCCGCCTCGCCGTCACCCAGACCTGCCACCGCCCCGCTTCCGACCTCAGCTTTCCCCAGGGGACCACTGGCGGGATGGGGTACCGGCGGGACAGAGACCCCGATTCCCCCAGGCCGGCGCGGCTGCTCTGCAAGGAGCTGGGAGGGACCGCCCCCCGCTTCTGGCCGGGCCCCCTGGGCCGGCCTCGGCGGGCCCCTTCCTCTACGCCGCACCCCCCTCCTAACCCGGCCGCCCCTCACCATGCCGGGTGGCGCAGACGCGGGCTAGCAGCAGGTGGTAGCGGAGCGGAAGAGCGCGACGCCGGGCGCACCGGGAAGCCGTCGGGCGGGGCAGCGCTCGGGCCGCCCCGGGGCGGGAGCGAGGCCGGGCAGGGGCCGCCCACCCGTAATCATTAACTCCAGCTGCGGCTCCTTTCCAGGACTTTCCTCATTGCCAAGCTTGCAGCGAGGTCAGAGGTTAAGGACGCGCGGGCTCCTAACGCAGGCTTGGGTTTATGCATCGCGCACTGTCCCTTACCAGCTGTGTGACCCTCGACGCCAGATTGCTTTTTCTTTTTTAGAAAAACGTCTTACTGAGGAATAAACCCACACAATACACTGCCCGTATTTAAAGTGTACAATGTGATGCCTTTTGGCATATGTATGCATCCTTGCAACCATTACCATGATGACGAGGACGTGACCATAAGCCCTAAATTGCCTCCTCCCTCCTCAGAGATCTATTGACCTGCTTCCTTTACTATAGATTATATTGCGTTTTCTGGAAGGCTATGTAAATGAAAATCATACGGGTTACCCTCTTTTTAGATCTGCCTCCTTTCACTCAGCATAATTACTTTGAGGTTTACCCATGTCGATGCATATATCAATAGTTTTCCCTTTGATGACTAAGTAGAAATTATTTTACAGTATTATATTGTAATGGATATGCTACAATTTGTTGGACATTGGGTTGTTTCCAGTTTTTGATTAGTACAAATAAAGCTGCTATGAACTTTTGCCTGCAAGTCTTTGGATATATGCTTTAATTTTTCTTGGGGAAATACCTGGGAATGGAATGGCTAGGTCATAGAACAGGTATATGCTTATAAGTTGTTAGGAAACTGCCAAACTGCTTCTCAAAGTAGCAGGACTATTTTCCACCGCCACCAGTGGCATATGACAGTGCAGCTTCACCTTCACCTAGAGGGAATACTCCTAAGCCAATCTTTTTATTATTTAGCCATTCTAATTGGTGCACAGTAGTATCTCACTGGTGGTTTTCAGTTGCCTTAATGACTAATGATATTAAGTATCTTTTCATGTGCTTATTTGCCAATGGTCAGTCATTGGTGAATTGCCTGTTCAAATTTCCTGCCCATTAAAAGTAATAGTTTGTTTTCTTATTGCATTTTGAGAGTTCTTCATTCTGAATACAAGCACTTTATCAGATATGTGATTTGGCATATTTCGTTTGCATTTCCACAATGTCTCTCAAAAGGCGAATGTTCTTGATTTTGATGACACCCAATTTATCAACTCTTTCTTTTATGGATTGGTATTTTGGTGGTTTAACTAGGAATCGTTGCCTAATCCTAGGTCACAAAGATTCTTCTCCTGTGTTTTCTTCTATATTTAATAGTTTTTGGTTTTATTTTACAGAATTTAGAGTGGTCTTTTTAAGTTGGTTTTTGGGAGCTATCAAGACATTAACTGCTTGTCGGTTCAGATATTGCAAATATCTTCCCATTCAGCCATCTGTACCCTGTCATCTTCCAGGATATCCTTCGTTGGCAGAAATCTTATACTTTGGGAAATGCCACAAAATTGGGTTGTGATGATTATTGTGCAACTATAAATGTAATAAAATTCATTGAGTAATTTAAAAAAGAAATCTTATATTTTGGTGTGGTAAGATTTATATTTTTTCCCCTAGAAATTTATGCTTTTGAAGGTTTACTTGGCAAGTCCCTGCCCACCCCTGCCACAAAAATATTGTCCCTTTTCCTTCTGCTAATTTTACAGTTGGGAAACTTAAGACGGTAGTATGAAAAGTCCCCTTTTACATGCAACGTGAAGCAGGATGTAGGCTAGCCTTCAAAGATGGCCCTCGAGTGAACCTTGACTTCCAGGATTCCTGCCTTATGGCTTCTGCTAATCATCCATCAGTCACATGAGTGAGGCTTCCTGGCCGCCCAGACCTTCAGATGACTTCAGCCCCTGCAGACATCTGACTGCAGTCTCATGTGAGATCCCAAGTGAGAACACTGCCTGGCAGAAACAAGGCAACCCATGGAACCATGAGAAATAATAGGACATTTTAAGCCACCCAGTTTTGAGATTGTTTGTTCTGCAGCTATAGACAACAGGACAAATAGATTTCTAAATAAAAACTGGTACCTGGAAGTGGAGTATTAAGACTAACCTCAGACAGGTAGCATTAGCTTGGGAACCTTGGTGGGGAGAAGGTGGGAGAGGAGGTTTCAAAGACAGAGAGGATTTGGGCTTCAACTCGCTAGGGTGTAGGAAGCTGGAAACTCTTACATTGACAATGAGAATAATACAAATTCATCACTTTTCTTTAGCTCTCCAGGGAGCTGAGGTCTCAGGACAGCCAAGTAGTCTGAATTCCAAGGGAGGCTGGATGCACAGACGGGCTCACCTGTGCTAGCTAGGTGTGGGGCAGGAGAGGGAGGACACACAGCCTCCATAAAAGTGGGTAAGAAGAAATCAGCTAAAATTTTAACAATTTTAGCTGTTGGAAGCCAGGTGTGTGGAAGAGTTGGGGACCTGAGAGACGGGGAGGGTTAGCACACAGGCACAGCTTTTAATTATGGATCTCCACTGAGACCAGGAGAAAGAGCAGGGGAAGGGCAATAGATGGAAGCAAACCCCCACCTCAGCTAAGCAGCGGATTGGTTGTTGCTGTGTGAAAAGGGCCAAAGGCTCAGACCTCTCCAGACCCTTGTCTTAAAGGAGCAGAAGGCTTAAATCACTAGGAGAAAGCCAACATATTCTGTCACTCTCAGGGCTCAGATAAAGACACATTGTGGCTTCATTTCCGGTAGGAGGAAAGAAAAAAATCCCTCTATGCTGGGAGAGGAGCAGGAAACAGTTCTGGGCCCCGGATCCTATACCAAAACCACTAGAGGTCGACAACTGCCAGAGGTTAGCTACCTCTGCAGAGGAGCAGAACACGCAGGCACAAGTCCAGCTACAGATATGAGGCAGTCTGGCTGCTGTGGGGGTGGGGGTAGGGGTAGGCAGGAACACTGAGAAAGCTCCAGCACCCAGGGCAAAGGCCCACCTCCAGTTCCCCACCATGAATCTAGCAATAGTCATCTACCATTAGGAGAAGGACAAGAGTGTGGGGAGTATGTGGAGAGACGCCTTCTTCCCGTGGGATCATTAGGGAGATGCCAACTGGTACCACAAAGAGATTCCCATGCATTCCTCTTAGAAGGACGAGGGAAAAAATGCCACCTGGTAATACTGCGTGCTAATAAAGATGTGGAGTCACTGGAACTCTTGCACATTGCTGGTAGACAGATAAAATGGTTCAGCTCCTTTGGAAAACGATTTGGCAATTTCTCAGGTAGTTCAACATAATGATTTGATTATTATGATTATAACTGCCTCATGATTTGGCAACCCCGCTCCAAGAGAAATGAAGACAGATCCATGAAAAAAAAAAAAAAAGACATGGATACAATTGTGTATAGCAGCTGTATTTGTAAATGATCCAAACATCCGGCAAGAGATGAATGAATCAACAAATGTGGTCCATTCACATGCTGGACTATGACTCAGATGTAGACAGGAACCAATTGCTGACCTGTGCAACGACATGCTTGAGTCTCAAAAGCATTATGCTAAGTGACAGAAGTTACACTGAAAGTTTTTAAAAAAATCATCTGCTTACAAATATTACACATCTGATGACTGGAATACATTTCTAGTGATTAGACTCTATTTCTATAAGCATCGAGGCTTGCTTCTCCTCCATTACCCACATGCTTCTCTGCCAGGGGCCATGGGCTGCTTTCCTGTCGCAGCTTCTGGCTCTGCACCTTTATGTCACCTCACGATGCTGGGTGAACTGGCATTGCAGGAGGTGGGAATATCTGCAGAAGGCATTCCAGAATCGGAACAGCTAGCAATGACTAATCTAGACAAAGATGTACCTGAGAATCACTCTTTCATGTGTCCCTTTAAACCCAAATGAACTGTATCCTCAACTCCGCTTGCCCTTAGAAAGATCCCCAGACATAATCAATGTTTAACAAAACCAACGTGAAGGGGGTGGCGTAGGGAAAGTTGGTGTGACAAAAGACAAGGGGCTTAACCTATTGCACTTAAAATATCTTTGGTTCTGCAAATTTTGCAAAATGATGTTTTTCTTCCCACCACCTTTCCGCCTCCCCGGCTTGGGAATATTATCTGCCGGTGGATTGCGCTCTGTTCTAGACAGATGCAAGTGAGAGGGCGTTAATACCCCACACTCAACCAGTGGGGGTGGGGCTGGGTGGGTAAATACCCACGTCATCGCCCCTTGGTGGAACCATGCTAGTGTGTTCAGCAGTGTCTCAGGGGTCCCCAGAGAGATCAGCCTCGATGTGATCCCCTGTTCACCAGTGTACGTGTTCTTGGCTTTCCCCCCCTCTCCACTAACCTGCCTTTTCTCAATTCAAGATTGTCCTTGGTGATAACACCTCATTTATTACATATGTTTTAATTATTTTCTCTGAATCTCACTTGCTTTTTTGCTCCGTGATGGAGTAAAAATGTTTAGTTTTTAGATAGTCATATTCCTCCTGACTTTTCCTTTATGGTTTTTGGGTTTCATGCCTTGCTCAGAAAAGACTTTTGCAACCCAGTGTTAACAAATATCTGTCTCTACTGCCTTCTAAAATTTTGACAGTTGGTAAGAAGTCAAAGAGATTATTAATCTCTCTGGAATTTACTTTGGGCATTGTGTGAAAGAGCAACAACAACGTATTACTGTGTTTTTCCAGTGGACAATCATCCCAAACTATTTTTTTAATATATTAACCAGTCCATCTTTTCCTTGCTGATGTGACTGCTACTTCTGTATTATGCTAAATTCCCATATTCCCTGTGGCTTGGTTTTTGGATTGTTTGTTCTGTTCCTTTGATCCATCACTCTGCCCTGTTTTAATTACTCCCGCTTGAGAGTGTGTTTTGTTATCTCATAGGCCAAGTCTCCTCTCATTTTTCTTCTTTTTCAAAATGTTCTTGGCTATTCTTACTTGTTCACTCTTTCAGATGAGCTTTAAAATCAGCTTGTCAAGTTCTATAAAAATCCCTTTAGCATTCTGATTGGAAATGCATTGAATTTATAGATTTAATTTGGGAAGAATTGACATCTTCGTATTACCGAGTCTTCCCATTCTGGAGCATGATATATCACTCCATTTACTCAGGCCTTCTTTATGTCCTTCAGTAAAGTTTTATTGTGTTTCTCATACAGGACCTGGACATTTCTCATTAAGTTTATTCTCAGATATTTTATAGTCTGGGTTAGCCATTGTGCATGGCACGGTTTCCCCATTATATTTCTAATTGGCTATTGCTGGGTGTCGAGGAGAGGTGTGCATTTTGATGCGATCTTGTCTCCAGCCACGCTGATGAACTCTCTCTCCATCTAGTCCCAATATTTTTCTGTGGATGAGAAGAACTTTGAACCAGCCATGCCTGTCCCACATAGATGGGCCTTCCTCAAGAGCAGGGGGCTTCATGTACCTGGATGGCAGTAGCTGAATGCACCGGCCCCGCAGGGCTGCTGTAGGGACTGCTGTGTGAGTGGATGGCCCTTAGATCCCTTCCAATTAGAAGCAAGCTTTTACGAGTTCATAATGTGCCTGTTTCATGCGCTGTCTTCCCAGTTGCATGATAATCAAGGGCAATTTTCCTTCCCTCCCTCCTTTCCTTCCTCTCTGTACTGGTTTGATTTCTACATACCAAGCACTGTGCCCAGTGTGAGGAAGGCGGAGAAGAAGGTCTGAGGTGACAGTTGCAGGTTTCCATGCTTCATACCTTTGGGATGCAAACAGGGTCACTTAAAAGAGTCTCAAATGAAATTGGTGAAGACCCTCCCCACCAAATGGTTGGAAGGGCAATATACACTCTGGGGGCTCCTCCTCTGCTCTGTCAACTTATGAGTTCTCAATTGGAGTAGTGGCGACAGCAGTGATTTTGTCCCCAAGGGGACTGTTGGTCTTTCGCCATCACATTCCAGGCTCAGTTCAGCACTTGGCTCAGATAGGCACTTACAAAATGTTACTGAATGAAGTGAGGCAAGAAAGCAGCTTAGGAGCCACCCGAGGGTCCTGGGCACACTTAGAAGTGGCTGCTGGTCTTCAGAATGAGGTACCCACCCACCCAGGGTGTGCTAAATGCCTCTGGTCACAAGGCACCCACTTCCTTATGTCCACTCAGTTCTGGGTCAGCTCCAGCCATCTGAGCAGAAGCACATGATGATGCGTGAGGGCTGTGTCGGGCACATCCGACCATCTACATTCAGCCATGTGTGACTCGTGGCTACCATACTGGATAGCACAGAGCTAGACCTCAGAACTAGAAAGTCCTAGATTCTTCTTTAAGACAGCAGCACCTGCCATCTAGGAAAGGTGAGTCACCCTTCTCTCCTGAGGACAGAAGGCAGTTTTTGGCAATAGTGGTAGAAGCCAAACACGCAAGTTCAGTTCCTAATAGGTCTCTGCCGTACTGAGACCCAGGGTCTTCTTTCAAGGACCCTCTGGTCTAGGGAAGGAGACGGTCACACCACTAGTTCAGGTGACACATGCTATCATCAGGGATGTACTAGAAAGACAGAGAGTAACTCCACAGGAATGATGGTGAGGTGTCCACAACAAGGGATGCCTTGAAGATTCACTAGGAGTTGGTGGGGGCGGAAACAGGGTGTGTGTAGGGGGGTGGGTGGGAATGGGGTTGGGAGTGGTATGGGCCCTCCAGGCAGAGAGGGCAGCCTGAGCAAAGGTCAGGTGGACTGAGGGTGAGTGTGACCTGTTCCTGAGCCCTCACTGAGGCTGCCACAGGAGCCCTGTCAGAGCTGGGCCTGGAAGCATTGGGACAGGCTCTGCATGTTTCTGAGGGAGACATGCCTCATACAGCCTAGTACAGAGCTCTGCTCGGTGATGGGGGGAGGGGAAGCGGGATGCTGAACTTGGACTGGAGTGGTAGGGAGGGAAGCCAGGTTTCTATCAGCCATCTCTGCAATATTACTTTTCACCAACAGGGGGCAGGGCAACCTCAGGAAATGAGACCCATTCTTGGGGATTTTAGGCAGCCTGATCAATACTCAGTGGACATTTACTGAGTCTCTGGCTTTCTGCTGGACCCTGAGGGAACTAGGACAAACCCCACCCCTCGCAGCCAGTGTCCCAGGCCATGTGGATTGAGGAGACTGCAAGGAAGCAGTGGGCAGTGCCATTAGGGTGGAGCTGGAGAAGGAGGACCAGTTTCCTGGAGGAGGCAATTCTTGAGCTGAACCAAGATGAGAAGTTGTCCTCTTGGCTGACAGGAGACAGGGTTAGGAGACATGCCATCCCAAGGGGACAGAGCACAACGCATGAGGCGTGGCAGGAATGGCACTGTCTGGTTGCTGACTGCAGTCCCAGGTCCTGGAGGTACAAAGGGCAGAGGAGCCGGGATCTGAAAGTTGTGGTGGGGCTGTGGGCATGGCTCTCAGAGGGCCCTGGAGCCATTAAGGAGCTCCATTCTGGGGCCACAGGAACGATCGGATAGAATTTCCATTTTAAAAAACAAAGTTTTCATTAGGAAAATTCTCAAATATATACCAAAGTACATAATATAATGAACCCCCATATGCCCCCCAACAATGATTACATTCTTCCATCCTTTATCTTTCTGTGTTTAAAAAAAAAACAACTTTGTATTACAGAAAATTTCAAACACAAAAGTGGGGAGCTACGATAATGACCCTCACCGACCGCCCCCCACCCACCCAGCTCAACAATGAACAATCTGCTGAGCTTGCGTCCACTCTAGCCCAACCCACTCCTCCCACCTTCAGATTACTTTAAAGCAACTTGCAGATTTCATATGTAACTAGTTTGGGATATATCTCTAAAGTTAGGGATGCTTTAAGGAAACATAATCACACCTGAATAAAGTGAACAGTCTTTGATTTTATCCCATATCCAGGACTGACAGAGGTGAAGCCCAGGAATGGCCAGGGTCAGATTAGCATTTCAGAAAGGTTGCCCTGGCAGGGGGTGGAGGAGGAACTAGAGGGGACAGGGGCTGGGAAGTGGAGACGGTGGTGTAGGCCAGGGTCCCCTTTGCTAACCTGTGCCAGCAACACACCAAGTATGCCAACCAATTCTTCCTTGGCTTCCCGTCTTCTCCTGTTCCCTCACTCATTCGTCCTGCCCTCGCAAGACCCAGTGGTCGCCTCCCCCCCGCCCTTTGCAAAGCAGGGACCCACCAATTTCCTAGCGGACTGGCCTTCCTGCTCTCTGTACGAATGGGGGACACCACTGTAGGTGCCTTTCAGAATCCAACTTAGACGGGCTGATAGTCAGCCTTGGTGCTGCCACTTTGGGTTGACCTGTAACGTGTGCTTAAGAAAAGATCACTCTTCCCCTTACTATTCCACCCCACGCCCCCTGCCCAGAATCCTGTCTGTCGTCAGGGTTGGTGACAGCAGGCTGGCTGGTTCTTTTGGGTGTTGATGCCTCTGCGGAGCTTCCCTCTTCCTGGGTGGCAGCATCAGGAAGGGTTGCCATCGGGGGCAGTGGGCACACAGGCACTGATTACAGATCTGGGAACCGGGTGTGGGGGGAGCCTTTGGGGCTGGAGGTCAGCAAGTCCATGGTCAACTGCAGGCCACTCTGGGGGACGTGGTGTGAATCTCGGGCTCTTTCTGGGCCCCGGTTTCCCCAGCTATGAATCGAGGGGGTAGCACCTGCCTCACGGAGGCTGTGAGGCTCCAGGGAGGTCACCTCCGGAAACTCGGCAAACTCTGAAGTGCTATGCCAGGTTGATGATGGGGCCGGGGCTAGCTTTGTTCCTCTGTTGCTTGTGGACATTTTGGCTGAGAGCTGTGGTCCCCTCCCTCTTCAGGGATAGAGGGGGCTGGACCGTGCCCAGCTGCCCTCCGGGGCTGCAGCCCCGTGTGCTCCAGGATAAGGGTCTCAGGGGGAGGGAGGCCTTAGGATCATCCTCCCCGTGTTAGTTCCCCTTCCTCGTCTTGCCCAATAATGACTCACTCTTCCTTCCAGCTCCTGCTCATTGAACGGATCCCACCTGTTGCTGTGTGATCTTAGGTAAGTCACCTCACTTCTCTGAGCCTTTGTGTCCTCACCTGCACAATGGTAATAATTCTACCAGGCCTACCTTGATCCAACGGGATCAGATCTGAAAGAAAACACTAGACAGATGTAAGGGGTGAGCCTGAGAGAGGCTCTGGGATGGCCAGAGAGAGGCTGAAAGAGTCGGTGGGTGGCCAGAATATGGATCCTTCCTGGGCTTCAGTAGGCTGCAAGACTCCAGCTCTGTGGCTGATGTGCTGTGTGGCTCTGGGCAAGTGGCCTAACCTCTCTATGCCTCATACATGGAGATCAATGTTTCTCCGTGCTGTGGTATTGACCTCCTGGCATCAGGCGGAAGCTATGTGCAGAAGAGGTTTAAGACTGTTGGAAGAAAGGCCATCTATAAATGTAAGAGATTATTAGCAATATCCGATAATCACCCTGTCTGCCAGCAAACGTAAAGTTGCCCAAATGTCAGACAGGGAGACCAGCCCTGTCAGCAGGGGAGCAGCTCCCAGCTGGGCTTCCTCTCAGGCAATGAGGGGTAATAACCCTCTGTGTTTGTTTATAAGGGGCTTTGCCTCTGCAAACCAACCACTAATTAGTTCATCCATGGGTGTGGCCAGGAAGCAGGCAGGGAGGGCACTGGGGTGATGGGAGCTGACGCTCCTGGAAGGGGAGGTCCAGCCCGGCCACCCAGCTGGTTAGGGTGGGGCTGGGCTGGGAACAGAAAGGTCTCCCGGTTCTCAGCACCTACTTCTGTCTCTGGTGAAGCCAGCAGCTGGGCAGAGGGCTTGCCGTCTCTGAGCCTCAGTTTCCCCACCAGAACTGCCAGGGCAGGAAGGTGACAAGCCGTCACGGGGTGTGTGGCCAGATGGCCTCCTGCTTGCCCATCCCCTCTTCTCTCTCTGCCCCCTTGAAGCTGGGGACCAGCACAGGAAGCACCTGCAGTGTGCCTCTGCAGCTGTAATTCTGAATCCGAACCCAGGGGGGCTCCCACGGGGTTCCCTCTTTGTGACCAAGTCCTCCTGGGGAGCCCCGGAGTGGTTAGGCCTGTCCAGTGATTCTGAGCCTCAGTTCCCTCATCAGCACAGTGGGGTTGTTAATTCCCACCCTACTAGCAGTGGGTGCCCAGACCCTGGGCGCAGGGAGCTGGGTGGGTGCCCTGATCCTATGCCCAGGGCTCAGCCCTCCCCAACCTGGACCAAACATGTAATCTGGTGGCTCCCAGCTCTGCCTGCAGAGGAGATGCAGCTGCCTCTGTCTTCCTCTCATCCTCGCCCAGGCCTGCGGGGACGCTCCTCCGGGTCCCCAGCTCCTTCACCTTCTTTCTGTTTAGACAACTGCTCTCATTCTGTCTCCCTTTCACCACACAACCTATTTTTAACTTTCGATGGGGGAGGGGAGGAAGGGCCAAGGCAGTGGTATTTCCCTCTCCTTTTTCTTCATCTCATTTCTTCTCCGGCTCTCCTCCCCAGGGGCCTTGCCTGTTCTGCCTCCTCGCAGCTCCCTGAAGCCCTCCTGTCCTGTCCTCTCTGCCTCTGGGCTCTCTGTCCTTGTGGCCCCCCTCCCCCACCTCCCTGCGGCCCCTCCTGGCCCCCCTCCCCCGGGATGGCTCCTCCTGGGTGGGAGTGGTTCGCCAGCAGCACCCATTTGTGCAGAATCACACTTGACCGCTGGAACCTTAGTATAGTGGTCTCTTTGTGGCAACAGCTGACCTGGTGACTTCCCCCTTTCTGGAGACCTGATCTTTTTTCTTGGTGTCCAAGACTTTGAACGTTTTTGCGTCTTCTCCCACACTTTTAGACAAGCTTTGTGGGTACCACTTCAGCCGTCTGAGCAGAAGTTCTTGATGACCGGGGCTGTGTCAGGCAGGTTCAACTGCCTGAGGGCCTTTGTGCCGCTAAACATGTCTGCTTACCGCCCCCCCTCCCCCACCCGACAGTCTGAGGCCTCCCACCCCCGCTACCTCCCTGACGACTCAAGGGCAGAAAGCCTGGAGCTGGGATAGTCCTGCCAGGATCCAAGGGGCTCTGGCACCTCCCAGAACACTGGCAAGAACGTCTGGAGGGAGATGTTGCCCAGAGACAGACGGAACCGCCCATGGCAGCACCCCCAAGTCCAGCATCTGGGCAGCTCCTAGGGGCGGTTCTTGGAAAGCCTGAGTGCTGGTACCCAGCCCTGGCTTGGCCTCTCCTGCAGCCCTCAGGCTGTCTGTGGGCCACCGTGTGCCTGTCTGGGCCCCTGCCTGGGTCCCCTGCTGGCCAGAGCTTTACCTGGGTTTACCTGGATCATTACCTCCCAGAGGATCCGGTCCTTTGTGGGACTGACAGGGTATCAGAGCCAGAGGGCCTTTGAGGACTGTCTGGCCCCACCGCTTAAACTTAACAGAGAAGATCAGAGAGGTTAAGTGACTTGTCTGAAGCCACACAGTAGCTCTGACACAGTCTAGGCCAGGACCGTGGCTTTGTGATGGCCTGCATTGGGCTCTTCTAACCCCAATGGATGATGCCCTGGGGCTTCAAACCAAATCAAAGGGCTCCAGGGCCCATGATCACTGCTGGGGAGGGCAGCAGGATCCAGCATCCCCCTCCCCAACCTGCGGCCTCAGACTCCAGCGGACACTGTCAGGGACTCCCCGGCCTTGCCCGCACGGCCCCTTCCGGCTCTGCTGACCCTCCCTGGATCTCCCAGGCCCACCTCAAGCCTTACTGACTCCCCTCCCTAGCATGGAGGACGCTCTCCTCTTCCACGTCTGTGGAGGCTTCCTTGATCGCAGCCCAGTGAACCTGCCTCTCGACCTCCCTCACACTCAGCTTCTTCTTATTTGGGGCCTGGCAAGGCTGGCCTGTGGCAGGGGTCTCTGGGAGCAATTCCTACCCCAGAACTAGTCCAGATGTGTCTTGCGGGCTGCAGGTTCAATCCTGGCTTTGCCCCTCGCTGAGGCAGCCCAGCTTTCTGGGCTCAGTCAAGTGCAAAATAGAAAGCACATGGGCTTCGGGGTCAGGTGGATCTGGGCTTGCACAGCCGCTTGGCAGGGGTGGTCTCTTCGTGTCTCTGGGCCTCAGTTTTCTTGCATGTAAAATGGGGAAATTAAAACTCACCTCGGATATTTGAGGATAACCCAGGAAAACACATGGAAGATGCCTGGGACAGCGCCTGGCTCAGCATGGCTCTCCCCTCCCCTCCCCACCCCGCCTTACACCTCGGGGCGGAGCACTCAGAGATGTTGACAATCCAGGTGTTGAAAGGTGGGGAGGTAGCGGGAGGAGGCTGCTCAGAGGAGGCTGCTCAGCAGGGCCGGGAGGCTGCTGTGGAGACAGTGATAGTTGTGTCAGCTTGCAACCGTGCTCAGAAACACCGACTCAGCACTCGCTTCCCAGCGCAAAGCTCTGCAGGGCCGGGAGGCTCGGGGGCAAGGAGGGAACGGGAGCGGGGAGGCTTCTGGAGGACAAAAGAAAGAAGACATGAAGAGAGACGTGGAGGGATAGAGGCTGAAAGAGAGAGGAGGTGAGAGAGACAGAGACCTGGAGGGAGAGATTGGCAGAGAATGAAACAAAGACCGAGATGCAGAGAATCCGGAGTCTGGAGAGGCCGAGCGCCAGGAGAGAGCACGTGGGAGCTCAGGCAGTGTGGGAGACAGAAGGGAGATGCAGGCCAGGGCCCTGTGCCCTGATGGAGCGACCCTCCGTGGGGAAGGTAGGGGAGTACCTTTTGAGTGGGGCCCTTTGGGGGCTGTTTTCCTGATCAAAGGCTGTATCTATTTGTGATCCCAAAAAGAGCTGTTAAGAGGACCTGCAGCCCAGGGTCAGCAGCTGATGAGTGGGCTGTGGCCTGATTGATGGGCCACCCCTGCCTCAGCCTGTGTCCTCTGGTCCTTCAGGGAACACCTCTGAATGCTCCGCCCCAGTGGGAGGGCTGAGGTGCTGCACAGAAGGGGTGTTTGTGAACCCGCACAGGCCAGCAGGACCTGGGCTCATGGATGAGAAGGAGGAGGGTGAGGGACCAAATGTTTGAGTCTCTCTGGGATGGAAAAGTCTCTACTGCCTTGGCTTGGATGCGTCCAGGGCCAGGCAGCTCCCTATCAAGGAAGCCTGCTCTGATGCTGAGAAAGTCTTGGCCAGGCTGATGCTTTCTCTCTGGCCTTTGCCGTGGTGTGTGTGTGCGTGCGTGTGTGCACGTGCACATGAGTGTGCTGTGGAGAGCCGTAAGCTAGCACATGCAGCCAAAGGGTTGCCTGTGGGGAGAGAATTCTAGGAACTTCTCTGTACCCCAAAGGGAAGCAGGAGTGCTTCTCTTTGGATCCCTTATTTGATCTCAGGCCCCTCCTTCCTTAGAGAAAGACTTCTGACAGATTTGTTTATATGGAGATGCTAGGAAATTACATTGGAATTTCCTCTAAAGAGGGAAGTTTTCAAACCAAAGGGACACTTCCCTTATCACTATGATGGAATGACAGGCAGTGGGGGAGCTGGCGGGGAGAGATCAGATGGGAGGGTACTCTCTCTGGCTCCCGTTTCCCACTAGAATTTCTTCCTTTTGTCTTAGTTGGAGGTTCTTGGCAGGTGGGGGCCATTTTTTTGTGTTTCTTCAGTGCCCCCCATCAGGGTTCAGTGCATTCCCCTACTCCCACCCAGGAGCCACATTACTGAGCAAGAGTATGAGTCCTAGCTCTGGGTGGCTTGCTGTGTGACCTCGGGCAAGTCATTACCCTCTCAGGGCCTCCACCGTCAATTTGGAGTCCCTCCGAGTGTTATCCTGGGTCAGAACTAAAAAGAAGCCTCCTGCCGCTCTGTGCAGTTGGTTGGGCTCTGGGGGAAAATCCTGGTGGGCCCCCTGATGGAGGTGTAAGCTAAGATAGGCTCCGAAGGAAAGCGTGAGCGGAGAGATGTGTTTCCGGGAAAGACTCCAGGGGAAGGGGGAGGGATTGGATTGGACATCTGTCCTTGCCCATGTGGCCCCTGCATCCTGGGATTCTAGAAGCCTGGGCAAGGGTTGACATCTGAGCTAGACATTCTGCATTGGTTCCTGTTGGGCAGTGAGGGAGGACCCCTCTATCTGTGCTGTGGGCTGTCCCTAGGCCAGCGGCTGGACTGGGCCTGACACGGCTGTAAATCACCCATAGAGCCAGGCTGGCGGATGTCGTTTATGCATCTCAGGCACCCGTCCTGCAACTCAGAAGGGGCAGCAACATGTCATTTTAACGAGGTTGCAAATGTCCTCGTCACCCAGGAGGCTGACAGGCATGGCCTGCATCACCTTGCTCATCCTGGGCCCTTCCAGAGAGTGAGTTTGGAAGGCAATGGGGCTGGGGATCCAACCAACCAGACCCAGGAGATCTGGCCGGCCCACCTCCCATTCTGCCTCCCTCTGCTCCCCTGGCATCTCTCCCTGCTGACAGTTGATCCCATGTCCGTGAATGTGCTGTGTGGATGTCCACTCCAGTTCTCTACTCACACTGCTTCTTTCCTTTCCACTCTCCAGATTCTTCTTTCAAGGCCTGGGTGAAGACCTTTGCCTCCAGGAAGCCTCCTGTGGCCAGCCAAGCCATAACTCTTAGACCTCTGGGGAGGTGGTCCCCATTTGCTGCCAACTCCAGTGCCAGGCTGATGGCTGCCAGGAGCAAGATGACAGAAGGATGGGAGAGGCTGCATCCAGGTTTGGCTGGACACATGTGATTGATTAGTGATGCCTGCCAGGGTCAGGGATGGGAGGACTGTAGTACCTCAGGTTTGCTTTCCCTGGGGAGGTCTCTGGGACATACAGCCATTTATCCTAACATCTGTGCATTTGTTGATGCTAAACTTCTCTCCTTTCTTTACCCTCTGTTTGCCCAGGGGAAACAGGGGCTCCCGATGGCAGACATCCTGCCCGTGCTTTCTCTGTGTCCCTTGTAGTGCTAGGCACACATGGGGACTTGACAAACCCTAGTCAGATGGAGAGTCAGTGAGTAAAATGCTGTCACTCTCCCTAGAGTTATGAAATAGGTCATAGGACATCAGAGCCATCACAGAGGAGGGACCTGGAGGTCCCTGAACCTGAAGTGGAGAAGCATTTTCTCAAGATCCCAGAGGGAGTTGCTATACTGCTGAGGGGTGTTTCTCAGACCTGTGGGGCAGAGCCCAACATCCAGCCTGGCATCAGAGGTCCCTAGGCTGCCTCCCTGTGTCTGCCGGCTCCCATAGAGGCTCCTCTTCTCCTCTGAGGCTCTGAGGGCATCCTTAGTGCAATATCCTCCCACACATGGGAGCCACACCTGTCATTATCCATCCGCATTTTACTGATGGGAAAATGGAGGGATCTCAGGGTTCATGGCTGGACCTGAGGGCCCCGCCCGCCCAGTAGGCTGGAGAGGCTCTGGTCCCTAGCGTAGGCTGACTCAGTTCAGGACACTCTCCATGCAGACCCTTCTGCAGATTGTGTGAATTAGAAAGGCACTTACAGGTGAACAGTTCTGAGCCTGTTGTGATCCAGATGGAGAAAATGAGGCCCCGAAAAGGCCAGGGGCTGACCCTGGCCACACAGCTTCCCCTAACAGATGGGCTTCCTGACAACCAGGTCCTGCAGGTGAGCCAGGCTATGTGTCTGGGCCCTACCAGAGCCCCTCCTGCCCAGGTCCCAAAAAGACTGCTGAGAGGGACCTGCAGGACTCCTGCTCTGGCAGCCCGCATGGCACTAGCATACCCTGGGCTTTCCCACCAAGTCAGATATTTTGACCTCCCACCCATCCTGTGAGGGTGAGAAAAGCAAGCCCTAAGTCGGTGGAGTTCATGCAGCATGAGGGCCAGGGTGCGGGCCTGGGCTCAGAAGTGATCAGCTTAGCCCCTGATGCCTAGGACACTTGGCCTCTGAGCCTTGCAGCCTCATCTCCCAAATGAAGCATGCTCAGGGCATCTTGGCAGCTTGGTCCAGCTTCAAGTTCTTACTATGGTGCAAATGACTGGTAGCAGAACCTTCCCTGAAGCCATGTTGGCAGGAAGGGGGAAGGAGTGGGGGAAGGTGGGAATGGGATGCTGGGGGCAGGGGTACTGAGATATGGGTGGCAATGTGGTCAGGGGAGGGGCAGGCCTGGGAGCTGGATGCTCCCCCAGCTCCTGACCCCTCCTGGGCTGGCCTTCCTCTTCTGCTTCCTTTCCTTCCCATCTCTCCCTCTTGCCTCTGCTGTCCTCCTGTCGCAGCTGATAATTCAGTCCTCCCTGCTGTGTAGGGTGCAATAAAGAGCTGGCCTTCAGCCAGATTTGCATTGGTGGTTTATTGATTTAATTAAGCAGGGGCTGGAAGCAGCGCCCCCCCTCCAAGATGTGAGTCTGGGCAGGGGCTGGGCTGGCCCTGCAGGGCGGCTGATGGGCACCAAAGACCCGGGGGGCTGCTGACATCAGGGCAGTCTGATTCAGGGACCTGTGCTTCCTGTGACCTTTGTCCCTCCATCTCTCTTGGACGCTATCAAAAGTGACAGTGCAAGAGGCAGTGACAGCTTAATCAAGCCCGGAACCTCTGCCAGAGAGATGGGGCCTCAGTGGGTAGTGGGCAGAGGGGCCCCTGGCCCCACCAGCCTGGATCCCACCTCAGCAGCACCTCCTCCTGCAGATGCCCGCTCTGCCCCAGGAAGGCTGCTCCTTTGTCCTCCACAGTGGCACTGTAGCTCTGGAGGCCTGTGGCATGCTCCCCGTGCCCACTCTTGCCTGGCATCTCCAGATGCCATCATGGAGCAGCCATTTGCTGTGTCTGCAGAAGAGGCCGGAGTGACTTTAAATGACCTCCGAGCTCCCCGCCTGGGGGACTGTGTGGCCTGCCTCCCAGCTGCCCTCTCCAGGCCTCCGTCCTTCTGGATGTAAGTAAAGGTTGGAGTCAGCATCGTCTGAAGTCCCTTCTAGCTCCTTGGCTGTCCTTCCTTTTGTGCCCAGGGAGCTGTTCTTATGCCATGGAGTGCTAGGCACCAGGCTGGGGGGTTCTCACACTTCCGGGGTCAGCCAGTCCTCACTCCAGCTTTGGAAAGTGGGCAACCTTATCCTCACTTTAGAGATTAGCAACTCAGAGAGGTTGAATGACCTGCCTCAGGCCACACAGCTCTTAAGAGGCAGAGCTTGGCTTGAGCCCAGCCAGTTCTGGGAGGAGTGACAATGTTGATGGAGTTCCTCTGGCATCCCCCACCAACCTACTGCCACTTGGGTTCCTGTAGTCAGTCACAAGACACCTCCCTCCTCTCCAGAGTTGGAAGAGAAGGGCTGCCTCTGGGGAAGGGGATGGACACTGGGGGACAGAGATGCTGCAGGCGGACTTTGGTTCTGTCCTTTGGTGAGGAAGATGGAGGCCCAGGGTTGCTGGTGCTGAGTTGGCCACATCCCCCAAGGGAGCCAGGAGGCTGGGTGAGGGGGTGGGCTGCTGCAGAGTGGCATCTTTGCAGGAGTGGGGCTGAGATGAGATGGGACATCTTGGTGGCTCAGAGCCTGACAGATCTGCCAGGGTCCTTGAGGCCATTGCCCAGATAAGAACACTGAGGCCCAAGGTCACACAGTCTGGGTGAGGGGGGTCTTCCTGGGAAAGTCGAGCCTGGCCCTCTGCTGACCCTCCCATTCACGGTCCTAGCCACCTAGCACAAGGTGGGCACCCAGTGGGTGCAGGGGGCAGGCGGGAGCAGGCACCCTCCCCACAAGCCTGTGTCAGCAGCATCTCTCTCATGAGTTCACAGCTGCTGGCGAACATCTGCTCTGTCTCCCACCCTGGCAACACCTGCCGTCCCGCCCGCTCCGCCTCTCTCAGCAGCTTTCTCAGTTTCTCTACATCTCGGCTTCTTTCTCTCTCCTCCCTCTCCCGTTCTCTGGGTTTCTCAGAATTGGTCACCTCTGCCCTGTTCCCTGGGCAATGCCAAGCTCCGCAGTGCCCAGGATGCAGGGGGAGGTGGAGAGCCAAGGGTGACAGGTCGGGCTTGGGGACTACATGGTTGCAGGTTTTGCCATTCCCTGGCTGACCGCCCTGAGCTTCCACCTTCTCATCTGTAAAGTGGGGATAACAGTCCTCACCTCAGAGGGCCGCTGTGGGGGTCAGGGCTGAGGATAGTGCCTGGCACCATTCAAGGCTTCTTCTGTTCCACATCCAGGCTCAGAGTTACTGCCACTGTCACCCACTCTGCCCATTCCCAAACCTGGACGTGCCCGGGACTCCTGGGCAGCCCTGAGAAGGTTAGGTTCTCCCAGCTCGCTTCTGCCCAGTTGGCACCATCATGTTGTATCTCTGCCAAGCTGTCATCCGCCTCTGATGTGTCATGATTGTTAACGGGGTGGGCTAACAGCCTGGGGCCTGGAGCCACCACACAGCTCTCCCAGCCTCCCAGCCCATCTGTAAAATAAAAACACGTTCTCCTTCACAGACATGATGTGAGAGCTCCTGTAAAGCCCTTGGCACAGGCTTCCATGGGCATCGGAGGCTCAACACATGGGCCTGAGTGTGGATGAACTCTGCCAGGGGCGGGGCACTCCTCCTAGCCCCCTTACCCCCACCCCGACTGCTCACAGCATTGGGAGGGGCTATCAAGGCAGTCTGTTCTAGATGACCTCTTGGCGTGTTGAAATGCTTCAGTGCCCTGAGGAGTCCTCCCTCACCTCTGCCTGCTTGTCCTCTTTCGCCTTCCAGAAGCCTCCTCCACCTGCTCACACTGCTGACTTCTTCCTCTGGCCTCTTGCAGCATGACTGGTGAAGCCCACACCTGGCACCTGTTTCCTGCTGGTCTGCTCATTCTCACCTGGGGTGTTGCAAAGGCCTCCCAAGGGGTTGTCCTGCCCCTCCTCTGCCCTCTTCATTCTCTATTTTTATCTGGAAGGGTTAAAAAAAGAGCATTTTTTTTAAAGTAGAAATTGCTCAAATCTGTATATAGCCTGGTGGATTTCTTCATGTGTTGACACTGGATAAATGCCTTATTGATCAAGATAGAGAACAATTCCAACAGCCCGGCAGGTCCCCCTGTGCCTCTTTCCGGTCAATAATCTCCTCAGAGGTAACCAATAATCAGATTGTAATTCCCAAAGTTAATTGGGCTCCATTTAATTGGAAGCACAGAGCATGTATTCATTCCTCTAAGCCTTTCATTCAGGACTGTCTATGAGATCACGCATGCCATTGCCTGTATAGGTAATCTGTCCCTTTTCATTGCTGTGTAGTATTTCATTGAATGACCATCAATTATTTCTCCATTCTCCAGTAGACGGGCATGGGAGTAGTTTTCAGTTTGGGGCTCTTTTGAATAAAGCTGTGATGATTGTTTTTGTACATGTCCTTGGACCTCACAGGCTTTCATCTCTCTTGGCTAAATACCCGTGAGAGGAAGGGCTAGATCTCTGCAGGGATCACGCAGGTGTTTGGTTTCAGTAAATACTGCCAAACAGTTTTCCAAGTGGGTGAACCACTTAACACACCCACCAGCCATGTATGAGTGTTCTGGCAGCTCCACATTCTCGTCATCACTGGGAGTTACCATTCCTTTTTAATTTTAGCCCTTTTGGTGGGAGTAGAATGGCATCTTGTTGTGGTTTTAATTTGCATTTCCCTAAGGATTGATGAGGTTGAAAGCTTTTCCCATGCTTACCAGGCAGCTGGAGATCATCTTTTGTACAGAGCTTGTTAAAGTCTTTAGCCAGTGTCTTTTATTGGGTTGTCTGTTTTCTTCCTTCCTTCCTTCTTTCCTTCCTTCCTTCTTTCTTTTCTCTCTCTCTCCCTCCCTCCCTCCCTTCCCTTCTTTCTTTTTCTTTCTCTCTCTCCCTCACTCTCTCTATCCTTCCTTCCTCCCTCCCTCTCTCCCTCATCCTCCTTCTTTCCTTCCTTCCTTCCCTCCCTCCCTTCCCTCCCTCCCTCTTTCTCTCTTTCTTTCACTGGCTGCACCCACGGCATATGGAATTTCCTGGCCCAGGGATGAATCCGAGCCACAGGTGTGGCACTGGGGGATCCTTTAACCCACTGCACCAGGTCAGGATGGAACCCGTGCCTCTGCAGTGATCAGAGCCACTGTAGTTGGATTGTCAATCCACTGCACCACAGCAGGAACTCCTTGCCTGTTTTTTTTTCTTTTTTCTTTTAAAACTACATTCCAGATCTGATTCATCTATTGGATATACGTATAGGCTCTGGGCTTTTCTATCTTCATCACCTACCTTCCTGCCTTCTCAGAACCCCTGACTTTGCTTGAATAGGCTGTGTGGTTTCCCACCTTTGAAGGTGAGGTGCCCTCTGCCAGGTGGAATCTCCCCTGTCTCTTCTCTGCCTCACTAGAGTTTGCTTTTCAAGACCTAACTCAGAGTTCCCACGTGGCTCAGCAGTAACAAACCCGACTAGTATCCATAAGGACATGGGTTCGATCCCTGGCCTCGCTCAGTGGATTAAGGATCCAGCATTGCTGTGAGCTGTGGTATAGGTAGAAAATGCGGCTTGGATCCTGTGTTGCTGTGGCTGTGGTGTAGGCTGGCAGCTATAGCTCTGATTCAACCCCCAGCCTGGGAACCTCCATACGCCCCGGGTATGGCTTTAAAAAAAGGCCAACAAAACAAAACAAAACAAACCCAAAAACAACCTAATTCAAACTCCACCTCCTCTAGAAAGTCAGTCCTTCTGGCTCCTGCTCATTGTTGATTTTCCTTGTGTTTTGTACACATCAGAGCATAAGCCCATTGGATGAGATAAACGTAGGCTTGGGGGGCAACTCGGCTTCTCCATGCACCTCTGGGGTGGGATGGTGTCTTCTCTTTGTCACAGCTGTCCTGTACCTCCCATGGTTCTGCTTCTCAATCAACTCTTGCAGTAGGTTTCCAAAGGCAGGATGGAGGCAGAGCCCAGTTTGCATGGGACAGTCCTAGTTTGTATCTATTGACACGGCATGGTTATGAACTGCTCCTCCTGGGGACCCCGAGGGGAGGGGAACCGGAGAGATCGCCCAGGGACTGATGGGAAGAGAACACTTGTTTCAGGGACAAACCTGGGTCTAGTGCTGACCTGCTGCCTACATGCTGTGGGCTCTCAGGTAAATCTCTCTCAGCCTGTGCGCCTCAGCTTCATCTTCCACAGAATGGGGAGAAAACATCTTTCCTCACCTACGTCTCACCAGGTGGTTATAAGAGTAGCTGAGGTGCCAGAGGAGCTTGTGATGGGAGCACAAAGAAGATGCACAGAAAAGCCACTCCTGCCCTCTGGCGAGGCTGCGGCCACCATAAAAACAGAGGGGCAGCTCAGAAGAGGCAGAGGCAAGTCCAACAGGGGCAATCTGGCTGATTTTTTTTTTTTTTTTTTAAGGTTGCATCCTTGGCATATGGAAGTTTCCAGGCTAGAGGTCAAATTGGAGCTGCAGCTGCCGGCCTACACTACAGCCACAGCAACACCAGATCCGAGCCGCATCTGTGACCTACACCACAGCTCACAGCAATGCCAGATCCTTAACCCACTGAGCAAGGCCAGGGATCGAACCCACATCCTCATGGACACTAGTCAGGTTCTTAACCTGCGGAGCCACAACGGGCACTCCAATGGCTGGGTATTAACATCAGTGATACCCAGGTGGTAGCTAAATGTCCTTTTCTGAATCTTCAAACTATTTCATAATTTAAAAAATATTAAAATTAAAATACAAAAGCTTAGGTTGGGGTCTCCAATCCTCTCGGTGCTTGTGAGGCGCCCCCTCCTGCTGTTCCTGGGAGCACCGCCTATGGATGGGGCCGGTGCCGTGTGGGGCTGCCGCCTTCACTGCACATAGGACCCTGCTCTGACAAAGGAGGACTCAGGCCCCACATGATCGGCCCTGCACACTCCCCTGCACACTCCCACAGGTGTGCTCACACTTGAGGAAGAGTGACCCTGAGCTGGGCGCTGTGGAGGGCTGGGCGCCAAGCCCCAGGAGAGGGTGGGGTGGGCAGGGGCAGAGGTAGCTGGGCAGCCTTCCAGTCAGAGTCAGGGTGGGGCTCCCTAGAGGTCACAGTCTCATCGTACAGATGGGGAACAGACCCAGAAGGCAGACAGGACTTGGTCCACATCATGTGGGATATTCTTGGGGCCAGATCTGCCCACTGACTTCACTTCCCACCTGTCCCACATTTGCTGGGGGCCAGGAAGCATTTTTCTGGCTTCCGCTCAGGTTTCAGAAGCCTGAAGCTGCCTAGTAAACCTCCAGACTTGGGGCGACCTCTGTATCTTGGCTCTGGACTCCCTTGTGTGGAGGTCCCTGGGGTTATGGGGATCCCCCAGGAGAGCTGGGGAGGCCAAGCAGGCAGCTGAGATGCTGGTGCTGGCTCGCTGGGCTTGTGGAGACAACGCTCAGCATCTCTTCCCAGCTCCATGGTCGGTGCCTAGAGGCTGATGGCCTGAAATCAGCATGGCAGGAATACTGACACCATGGAATCAGCAAAGCTCCAAGCAGAGCGGTTTCCTGGACATGGACCAGCAATGACCTGCACGCCACTGCCTGGGCCCGTCCCTGCTCTGACTGTGAAGCTCTACTTTATTTGTTCTGTAGTGGGTTCTGGGGGAAATTTCATTTCAAGGAGGGTTTACTTTTTTTTTTTCTTTTTATGGCCACACCCAAGGCATACGGAGGTTCCCAGGCTGGGGGTCGCATCAGAGCTGCAGGTGCCAGCCTATACCACAGCCACAGCAACACCAGATCCAAGCTGCATCTGTGACCTACACCACAGCTCACGGCAACGCCAGATCCTTAACCCACTGAGCGAGGCCAGGGATCAAACCTGTGTCCTCATGGATATGAGTAGGGTTCATTAACTGCTAAGCAATAATAGGAACTCCTAAAAAAATTTTTTTTAAATCACTGTTTTGGACCACTCTATTTGTTTTCATCTCTCCTCGGTGTGCCAAGGAAACCTAGCAGCTGTGGACTAAGCTGGGCTGACCTGTGTGTTCTGAACTGACCTCTTAGTTCTGGGCTCTTCTGGGCTAGTGGGTGCTCCAAGCCAACCCAAGTTCTCTGGGAACCATGCGTCTCTGGGCTAGCCTGGGCCAGCGTGCATGTTCTGGGCTAACAGGTGAGTCTGGGCTAAGCTGTGAGCGAGTTTCAGGCTAGCCTGGGCTGACACACATGTTCTGAGGGAACCTGCAGTTTCTGGGCCACCTTGGGGATGTGTTCCAGATTAACCTGCAGGACCTGGGGGAGCCCCCTGTTCCTTTCCAGGAGACAAGGACAACGATCAGAGCTCTGGTCCCAGTGCCCTCTCCTTCCTCAGTGGTGGGAAAGAAACCTGCCGTTTCCCTTATCAGAAGTGAGAATAGCCAGAGGTTATCAATGAACTTGGAGCTCTGTCGTGAGCAAGCACCTTGGACGGCCTCAGGAGGCTCTGAGCCAGCCTCCTCTTGGCTTGCGGGTGAGGAGGAAGGCACCGCCAGCTCCTGTGTGGGGCAGGCAGGCCTGGGCTGGCAGTGAGGGACAATGGGGCCACTGTGGGTTCTGCAGAAGAGGCCAGACAAGAGGAGGGCTCCCTGCCCTTCCCGATTCTTCCTGCAGAAGACTTGGCTTCATACCCGGTCTCACCAGGAAGCTGTCCCTTAAGAAGGCCTGGCACTGTCATCCCAGGCCACCCACGGTTTTGGGGGATGGAGGATGGTCTACCCAGTTGACAGATGAGGCAACTGCAGCTCTGAGACATGAAGGGCCGGGGCAGAAGCCAGGGCACCCCCAGCTCTGATGCCAGTGCTTCCCAGACTTCAGGGCACCTCTCAGAATCCCCGTCCACATGACCTCCCTCTGCCCTTGGAACATCTTTCACAGCCCCCCACCCCTGCCCCAAGGGGCACCAAGGCTAGAGCTACTGTGCCCCCTGCTCCAGGTCCCTCGTCACCTCCCTTCTGCCCTACACTGAGGGCCTAGTTTGAGGCCTGGTTCTTTTGGTGTCTGGTTTTGAGTTCTCTCCAGCACGTGTGCCCTGTGGATGCAGCCACATCATGCTGGACAGACACAGTGCCCCTGGCATCACTGCAGAGGCCAGTGGTGATCTCAGTGATACCTGACCCTGAGTTAGGGACTCCCCTCGGCCAGCTTCCCCATTGGGCACATCTGTTCTCCCCACCTCCCTCCAGTCAAACCCAACTCACTCTATCAGTCCCTCAGTACCTAGTTCTTGGGGTGGATGCAAGTGTATGCCAGGAGACACTGCCCCGTCCTTCTGCAACTTGCAATTCCTGAACTAACTCAAGCTTTGCATCTGCCACTCTGTCTACGTACAAGACTCTCTCCCCATCCCCTCCTCCAGGGAGCCCTCCCTGATTCCCCATGCGGCCCTGTGGATCAGCCTGTGATCCCCCGAGGCACACCCAGGCCCCCTTGAAAACTGCCCCCTCACTCCATGGGTGCCCTCATGCAATCCCAGATCATATCCCTGGATAGGTGAGCCTGGGAATATTCCAGTCCCTGCGAGAGACACGTCCACCCCTGGGCAGCAGGACAGCTGAGATTCTTCAGCTCACTCCCTGACTCTGGCAAGGCCAGCCCTGACATCATGGCCATAGCAAAGGCCCTTCTCCAGTGTCATCTGGGCTGGCCGGGGCTGGCACGGGGTCTCTACACCTACCAACTGTGCAGGACAGGGGATGCCTGGGAGAGGCAGGCTCTCTGAGCCTTTCGTTTATGGGTGGATTTTTGCACCCAAATCACCGGCCTGACCTAGTGTTTCTGTTTCTGGTGTCTCATTCACCCCTCATTGCCCCTGTTTGGCTAGAATCAGAGATGGGTGGGCAATCCTGTATGGAGGAGTCCGGGGTCCCAAAGAATGGGCCCGCCCATGCTTACCCCCAGCTCCTCTGGAAGATGGGCCCCTGGTGGCTCTCAGGATAAAACCCCGACAAGGCAAGAGAAATTAAAACAAAAATAAACAAATGGGACCTAATCAAACTTACAAGTTTTTGCATAGCAAAGGAAACCATAAACAAAACAAAAAGACAACCTATGAAACGGAAGAAAGTATTTGCAAATGATGTGACCCACAAGGGCATAATTTCTAAAATATACAAATAGCTCATACAACTCAACAACAACCAAAAACAAACCACCTCAGTCAAAAAAATGGGCAGAAGACCTAAATAGTCAAAGAAGAAGACACATGGATGGCCATTTGGCAGGTGAAAAGATGCTCAACATTACTAATTATTAGAGAAATGCAAATTAAAACTATAATGAGGCTATTCACACTGGTCAGAATGGCCATCATTAAAAAGCCTATAAATAACAAGTGCTGGAGAGGGTGTGGAGAAAAGGGAACCCTCCTTCACTGTTGGTAGGAATGTAAGTTGGTACAGCCACTATGCAGAACAGTATGGAGGTTCCTCAGAAAACTAAGGATAGAATTACCATATGAACCTGCAATCCCACTCCTGGGCATATCCAGAGAAAACGATATTCAAAAAGATACATGCACCCCTATGTTCAAAGCAGCACTATTCACAATATCTAAGACATGGAAACAACCTAAATGTCCATCAACAGATGAATGGATACAGAAGATGCAGTACACATACACAATGGAATATTACTTAGTCACAAAAAAGAATGAAATAATGCCATTTGTAGCAATATGGATGCAACTAGAGATTGTCATACTAAGTGAAGTTAGGTCAGAAAGAGAAAGACAAATAACGTATAATATCACTTATATCTGGAATCTAAAATAGGACACAAATGAAACTAGCTATGAAGCAGAAACAGACTCATGGACATAGAGAACAATCTGTGGTTGCCAAGGGGGAGGGGCTTGGGGGGGATGGAGTGGGAGGTTGGAGTGAGCAAATGGAAGCTATAGTGCATGGAGGGGATAATCAACAGGATCCTACCATATACCACAGAGAACTACATTCACTATCCTATGATAAGTCATAATGGAAAAGAATATATATATGAAGTGTACATATATAACTGAATCACTCCGCTGTACAGCAGAAATTAACACAACATTGTAAATCAACAGTACTTCAATTAGGAGTTCCCATCATGGCTCAGTGGTTGATGAATCCCACTAGGAACTATGAGGTTGCGGGTTCGATCCCTGGCCTTGCTCAGTGGGTAAAGGATCCGGTGTTGCTGTGAGCTGTGGTGTAGGTCGCAGACGTGGCTTGGATCTGGTGTTGCTGTGGCTGTGGTGTAGGCTGGTGGCTACAGCTCCGATTAGACACCTAGCCTGGGAACCTCCATGTGCTGCGAGTGCGGCCCTAGAAAAGACAGAAAGACAACCCTCCCCCCAAAATACTTCAATTAAAAAACAAATCCCTCCCACCCCCCACCAAAAGCCCCCAACTATCTCCAGAGGCCCATGAGCTGGCAGGGTCTTTTTCCTGCCTGGCCCTTCAGCCTCAGCTTGAAGCACGTGACCTGCCTCTGGGCCCACACCCTCCTCCCCAGGCTGCTCCCAGTGCTCCCCTCTCCTTGAGGCTTCTTCCCCATCACCTCTCCCTTTCCTCTCTTCCTCCAGAAAATATAGACTCCTTTTTGAAGAGGAGGAGGCACAACGACCTCTGAGCTCTGGGGAGGGAGGGCTGGGTCGGGAGGAGTCAGAGCCCGGGAAGGTTTGGAGAGGCAGAGAGAAAGTCCAGGAAATGAAGTTTGGGCTGTTTTGTATAGGGGCTCTGAGTGTCAACACAGAGAGGGGTTGTTTCATTCCACTGGCAACAGGGAGCCAGTGAAGGTGATGGGCAGGAGACAGACATGACAAGGCAGGCCTTGGGGGCCCACTTAGAGGCTGTGAAGAGGAAAGAGGGGAACTTGAAGTTGGGGACTAGGTTATGTCCACGTGGGGATATGAAGATGGATTTAGGTTTTGGGTGACTCTGGGCTTCAATTTCCTTTCTGTCAAGTAGGAATAATCTGAATTTCGGCCTCATCTTCTCTGGGCACCATGGCCTGTCATTCTGACACTGGCCACTAGGTGGCAGCCAGCCCCTAGGAGCCCTACTTGCAGCCCCAAGACTGGGCCAGGACTGTTGCCCCTGGGGGGACCGGCCTCCGTGCTGCCTCATTCTAGACTGTGGTTTCTCAGAGGAAAATCTTCTCTCCTTACCTACCCAGCAGCTTCAGTCCAGTCAGAGGCTTCGGGGGTCTTGGGGCCCAGAGGAGAGGCCATGAATGAGAAACTCACTGTCCATACTGCCCTTGTGGGGGCCTCTCTCTGGGGACACTCTGTGCCAGGCATGGGAAGGCAGGGGACACCTTGTGTAGGGCTGCCAGATGTAGCCAATAACTACAATATTTGGGACATAATTACGCTAAAAAAGTATTCATTAATCTGAAATTCAAATTTATCTGGCAACCCTAACCCTGTGGCACTGGCCATCATTGGGGAAAAGGCCAGTCACTCACACATCTGTACTGAGCACTGTGCACCGGCTCAGGCTGCCGGGACTGAGGGCTGTCAGAGGGACAGCTGGCACAAGGTGTGCAAGACCCAGCTTTGGCTCACAGTCACCCCCCTGGATGCTCCTCCCTCCCTCCCTCTCTCAGTCCATCCAACCATTCACTCACTCATTTGTCTGTCCATCCATCCACCCACCTGTCTGATTCACTCACTCTGTTCTCAGGCTAGGCTCTGAGAACAGAGAGGCCACTGGCTACTGTCCACACCTTCTCATGGGCTCTAGTTCTATCTCTCTAGTTCCAGCCCACCTAGCCTCTCTCTGGAGCCTTTGCAGAGCCTGGTCCAGTCATCTGGAATCCATGACTGCTGCCTGCTCTGAGGCCTGGCCCGCCATGGTGAGCTCTGCCTGGATGCATACGCTCCACGTGCCTCCCCACTGGGTTGGGGTGCCCAGAGGGCCAGGTGGCTCAGGGTTCCTAAGAGTGTTAGCAATTGCACCTTTACCAGGCAGTCGTGTGCTTGAGTGGGACCCGGAAGAACAGGGAAGGGAGGGGGGAAACGAGCTGAGGGAGGCCTGCTCGGTGGGCGGGTCCAGAGGCAGGCCCTTCCGTGTAAAGACCCCGCCCATCTCTCCTCCCAGCCTTGGGGAACAGGGGACTCAGGACTCAGAAGGCCAGCTCAGGGATACTTCCCAGAGACCAGCTAGCTTCATCTCTTGCTCCCCGGGGGGCTAGCTATGGAACTGAGTCCCTGAGACAGCCAGCAAAGGGCCCAAGGACACACCATGTCCTCCTCCCTGTCTGAGCGTACTGCCCTGCGTCCTCCAGGCTCTGGTCTGCTCTAGCTCTCTGGCTCCCTGAGGCACCTTCTGTCCCCAGGCGTCCCCAGCAGGCCCTAGACTGGGCCATCTGTGGTGACGCAGCCTGGGGTCTTGAAGACATGGCCTCATCCACCCTCTTCGCTGAGAAGAAGATTCACAAGCCTGGTGAGTTAGTTTAAAGGGACCTGCAGTCTTTTTGTCACCTTGATGGCCACAATGGATTTTGTTTCAGGGAGTATCTGTAAGAGTTTAATTAAATCAGGAACTCGGGCCCCGCCAGCTTCCCTGCTGCTTATCAGCTTCTTAAGGCCGTGATTCATTACCCAGGATTATTTTTTTTCATCCCTGAAATAATCTTTAAAGGCCTTCTATCAGGGAGATTAAAGCCATAAGTCATACACGCCCACGTGGATGCTTTTTTTTCCTGCACAGGGAGGCATGGAACCACCCAGAGGACCGGGCCATGCGCTACTCTGGCCTCCTCTGCCCCTCGGGGACCCTCCACTGCTCAGGCCTGGGGGAGCAGCCAGGTAAGGGTGGTCCCTGGCTGGGCGGAGGGTCAATGTGTGGGTGCTGGGGTAGCCTGTGTGGCTGGAGTGGGAGAGAAAGGAACTCAGCATCAGGTTTCCCCTTTCAGCAGAGATGCTGGATGTCCTGGGTTAGGAGGTCAGGCCTGTCACACATCACCTTCCACCCTCACCAACAAAACACAAATACAAATGGAAAGAGACAGAGAGAGGCTGAGTTAGCTGCTCTCTTGATCTGTGCTTACCTTTGTGTCTTACTCTTCCTTCTTTGCGTGATGACTTTTCCCTCCTTCATTTAATAACCATGCACTGGCCCTGCTGGCCGCTCTGTTCTGGGTGCCGGGCAGAGCAAGGTGGGGGAGATGCCCTTTAGGGATAAAGACAAGTAGTGAGTGATGATACCACATTTCTCTCCCCTTCACTCTGTCCCTTTGTCTCCCTAGCCCCCCCAATCCCCGTCTTTTTCTTTTCTTTTCTTTTTTTTCCGCCTTTTCTAGGGCTGCCCCGTGGCACATGGAGGTTCCCAGGCTAGGGGTCTAATCAGAGCTGTAGCCGCTGGCCTACACCACAGCCACAGCAACGCGGGATCCGAGTTGTGTCTGCAACCTACACCACAGCTCACGGCAATGCTGGATCCTTAACCCACTGAGCAAGGCCAGGGATCAAACCTGCAACCTCATGGTTCCTAGTCAGACTCGTTAACCACTGCGCCACGACGGGAACTTCAATCCCCACCTTTTTCTGTCTCTGTCTCTCAAACCAGAGAAGCAAGGCTTTCTTTTCCAATGAGAGGCAGAACTGCTTACTGGAGGTAGTGGCCTTGGACTCATCTTAAATTGCTCACTGTGACTCTCCCCTGGGCCAGCTTCCTAGGGGCAGGGTGGTCTCAGTCCAGGTCCCCAGGTCCTTGAGGATGAAAAGAAGTCCCTGGTTCAGCCTTTTCTGGAGACAAGGAAAACCGGGGCATGGAGAGAGGATGGCGTCCTGCCTGGAGGAGGTGGCGACGAGAATTCGGGTCAAACTGCCAAGAGCTTAGGCCTGGCGCATATCCTGCCCTAACCTGTCTCTCAGGCCTAACCCCCTAGGCCTCAAGAGCCTATCACATCTCTTTCTGAGGTGAACTAGGAGGTGCTGAGACTTGGCTTTTGGCAGACTCTTCCCACCTTAGCCCTTGTCCACTGCCAAGGTCAGTATGTTGCCACTGTTTGTGCAAAGTTGCTTTAAGCCACAGGCTCTGGCAGGGACAATAGGCTCCCTCGGCCCATGGCTGCTGTGTGTTGGGGGGCAAGTGGGAACCTAGGAAGTTTCACATGGAGCTTTCAAGTGGATCTAAACTGGGACTCCGAATTGCATTGCACCTGCTGGGTGGTGGGCCCAGGAGCAGCCCCAGGCACTATTTGTATGAGTTGATATGCAGGGTAGATGCATATGTGAAGAAGAAGCTCCATGCATGGCTGTGGTGGACAGAGATGGGGTGAAGGGACTGGCAGAGCTGGGAACCCAGGGGTGGGGGTGGGGGGCCAGGATGCAGCCCCTGCTGCCTGCCATGTGCCTTTCTCTCTGTTCCTTCACCTCTGGGCTTTGCATACGCTGCTCCTGCACGTCTCCACCCCCACATCACCCCGGGTCCCCCACCTATCTCATGCCACACTGCCCAGCAAGGACAGGTCCCTGTTCAGCCCCCCTCTCACCGTGTATCAATTGATGTTTGCAGTGATGTGGTGGGGCAGGCTCCCTTTGGGGATGTTGGTCCTGGAGGGCAGGGTTTGGCAGGAGGAGATGAGGTGAGGGAAGGGCGGTGAGCTCCCTGAAGGGACTTTGGGGACATGGAGCTCCCAAGAGGGGCTGCTTCGGGTTTCTGGTGACCCAGCATGGGCCAGACATGGGGACAGAAGCTTCCCCAGTCCACTTCCGCCCAGAACACAGAGGGTCTCTGTGATGCTAAGAACCAGCCAGGTGGCCCCAGGAAGGGGTCAGATCTGTCACCCCAGCTCCCTTCTCATGGGGCCACATGTGTGGCTGGTGCATGGGCACACGGGAGAGGCTTCTCTCTTCCCAGGCTCTGAGCTCTGCCTGGGATGGGGTGCAGGCTGCAGGTGGAGATGGCGAGCTGGTGGATCTGGAGGCTGACACTGCTGTGACCTCCTTCACACTGAAGGCTGGCCAGGCTGGTGGACATTTATATTGATTTGTGTCACACACGATGACTTCATCTTCTGAAACAAAACTCAGAAATGTATGTAGAATATTTCAAATCCAGGCCATCTTGATTTTCTATAATATCTGCTCCCAGTGTGAGAATGTGTCTGTGCGCACGCGTGTGTGTGTGCACGTGCACACAGAGCTCCTAGATTTTATTAGATAGTGAATGAGTTTCTGGGGCTGTGGGCTGACCTGTGGTTTATCCAAAAGTTGGGGGTGAAGGCTGACCATGGAGGGCAATTAGCTCATGATCTCTGAGAGGGCAAAGGTCTCTCCTTATGATAATAGCTCCTGCTTATTGGACACTCCGCAAGCCTCTGTGGGAAGTGTTCTATGTATATTGCTTCTGGATCTTACGACAAACTTGTGGGGTAGTTTTAATGTCCCATTTTATTTTTATTTATTTATTTATTTTGTTTTAGGACCACAGGGGCAGCATAGGGAGGTTCCCAGGCAAGGGGTCAAATCAGATCTACAGCTGCCGACCTACACCACAGCCACAGCAATGTAGGATCTGAGCTGCATCTGCGACCTACACCACAGCTCATGGCAGGCAATGCTGATCCTTAACCCACTGAGTGAGACCAGGGACTGAACCCATGTCCTCAAGGATACTAATCATTTTAGTAACCTGCTGAGCCTCAACAGAAACTCCACTTTTTTTTTTTTTTTTTTTTACTGTCCCACTTTATAGATGCAGGAACAGGACCAGGGTGCTGAATTCATCCATTCGTTCATGTACGCATGCTCATCAGAACATTGCCAGCAGGCCCACTATCTGCTCACCCCACCAGGAAGCGAGGGGGCTGGCCTAAGCCTCAGCCCAGATGGGATTAGACCTGGTCGTCTGTTCTAGTTTTCCCCACACCACTCCTGCTCAGAAGGAGGTGCCTCAAAGATGCTTGATAAAAGCCTGAGGATGGGCTGAGTTCACAAACCAGGGAGATGACTGAGCAGGGAGATGGGGCTTTAGGGTGCTGGACTGGTCAGGGCTCAGAGGCAGGGCACTTGGGGCTGCCCCGGGGAGGCTTGGAATCTGATCCTAATCTGGTCCCAGCCCTGAGCCACCCTCACACACTTCACTTCTATAAATCCTGCCTGAAAAATGGAATCTCCTGTATCTGTATCTTTCTGCCTCTCCTGAGGCCTCATTGTCCCCAGCCCTGTTGGCGGCAGCCCAGTCCCCTCAGTCCCTGCCTTGGATACAGCACGACTGAGATTCTTGAGACCTGTCTGTCGTCTTGTGTTATATCAACACGGCAGAAACAGTGGCAGCAAGGCTGATAAAATAATAAAGCTGCTTATTTGTGTCAGGCTGGGTTTCAGATCCACTATCTCCTTTTGCTCAACGACCCACAGAGGGAGGCGCTTTTATCTTCACCACATTTGCAGTAGAGGTTTGTAGCCGAAAGAGCAAACTTCAGCAGGCACAGTCTTGGTGTTGAAACCTCAAGTGCTCTGGGCCTCGGTTTCCTCATCTGTACAATGGGGCTAAGGAGACCCCCTTCACGTGGCCCTTGGGGGGTTAAGAGAGATGCTGGGACAATGCCACCGGCACACAGCAGGTCAGAGTGAGAGGTGAGGAGGAGGAGGAGAGTGGAAAGGGGGAGAGACAGTGACTCCCTGGCAGCAGAAGATAGGCTCAGAAGCATGGGAAAACTCCCTGGCAGGTCATGGTTGCACCTTTCCCAGCCAGAGGAAGGAGGACGGTGGCACTGTATGCCAGGCCAGGAGCGGAGGATGTGGGGTCGTGTGACCTCAAGGCAGATCACCTCCCTGAGCTTCCCTTTCCGCTTTATGAAACAGCACAGGCTGAGCCACCACAGTCTGCCTTTCCAGGGCCTCCCCGCAGCTCGAACCATGCCACAGATGTGAGAACTCTGAGGAAAGTTCCTGGCGTTGCTCAAATCAGAGGATGACTGGCGTTTCCAGTTCTACCAATAATTTACTCTGCCTTCCCTCTCAAGTGATAAAGAGACTCCTGCCTGAGGAAGCTTCCAGCCCAGGGTGATTCATGCCCTTTCCGAGTCCCTGAAACCTCGGCTGCACTCTTGCATCTGCACCCTGTGCCTTTAGCCCCCTCTGCTCCAAGGAGCTGATCTTGGTTGTCTCTTTGAGACCCTGGGACCCATATACGTTGGCTTCTGGAAGCTGTGACACTGCCAGCTTGCTGGGTGACTGCTCTCACCTCAGAGCTTTTGTCAAATGGTTCAGGTTGTTGGGAGGGTCGGTGAGATGGTAATGGACACAGAGGCTGGCGTGTAGCCCATGGCAGGTGCTTAAGAATTATTATGCCCCCTCTTCCACCTCCTCATTCCTAAGCCTGCCTCTTCTTGAATATCAGCTTCCTCATCTATAGGACAAGGGGGTGGGAACTTGAAAGGATGGCAGATCATGAGGCCATTCTTTTTTTTTTTTTTGTCTTTTTGCCATTTCTTGGGCCACACCCACGGCATATGGAGGTTCCCAGGCTAGGGGTCGAATTGGAGCTGTAGCCACCGGCCTACGCCAGAGCCACAGCAACGAGGGATCCCAGCCGCGTCTGTGACCTACACCACAGCCCATGACAATGCCGGGTCCCCAACCCACTAAGCAACGCCAGGGATCTAACCCACAACCTCATGGTTCCTAGTTGGATTCGTTAACCACTGCGCCACGACAGGAACTCCAGATTCTTAAGATGACCCTCATGCTCCCCAAGGGGCAAGGCAGACCTCAGGAATCAACTGGAAGCAGCCTCAGAATCCTTCTGAACCCAGGATCCAGGGAACCTCAACCAATCATTTCATGCAGGGCTTCACCTTCTAGGGGCAGAACAACTAAGGGCTGTAACAGACTTAATGAGGGAAGGCTCAAGGATTCTATGTAAGGAGAGGATCTAAGCTTGCTGTGTGGGAAGAGGAGGCGGGGTAGGCGAGGAGGAGAAACTGGAGGAAGGGGAGGAGGAAGATGATAATCCCTCTACAGGTATAAGAGCTATTGCTTCCAAAGGGTGCCCCGAGGGCCTGCTTGGCAGGGAGGTGCAAGGTGCGGACTGGCAACCCCAGGCCTGGGGTTCTGCATCCTTGTCCCTTCTCAACACTTGGTTCCAAATAGGCTCCAATCCACGTCATCACCACCAACCTTTACCAAGGACTCTGTGCCAGGCCCTGAGCCAGGCAGGCGGCTCTGTGATCTCACTAATCCTCACAGTCCCCTGCACCCCACCCCATTTTACAGACCAAGAGACAAAGGCTAACACACTCCCTTGCCAAAGATGGCACAGCCAGACAGACACTGAGCTGGGAGGGGCCCCTTCTTTTCCTGCTGGATTTACCCCGGCCATTAGCCAGGTCGCTGACATCAAATGAATTCTATAATTTGTAAACGCAGCTGAGTGGCTTTTACAGAGGAATGTCGGGAAGTGATAAAAAATATCTTCGATAGATTTACGGAGCAGCTGAATGCCAGCATCTTGCCCCCCTCCTGCTTTCTCCAGGAGCCACACACGACCGGAGAGGAGGCCCAAGAAGGCTTTTGTGGCCGACAGCCAGGCCTTCCATCCGCTTTTATAAGACAGGTTTACGGCGGCCGGGAGGAGACCCGGATCGCAAGGCAGGAGGGAGAGGGCTGCCTCGGTCTAGGTCTCAGACAGGAGTGTTACAGACTGGCAGGTAAAGGCTGGAGGGTGCTAGAAAGTTCTGATAGTAGGCTGACAGTGGCTGTTTCTCCCCTTTCCCTTTCTGTGGCTGTTTCTCCCCTTCCCCTTCCCCAAAGCACTAGGAACACACATGCCTGCTCCTTATTTTGGGTCACCACCTTTGAGACAGGTGAAGCTGAGATCACCACCCCCCAGGGCATCTAGGGGATGCCTTCTAGGCCCCTCTGTCTTGTCCAACACAACAGAGATACTCCGTAACAAACAGGCTGCCTGGTGCGGTGGTGAGCTCCCCAGAGCTTGGGTTGGGGGGCAATCATAGCAGAAGCTGTGAGAATGAGCTGAGGGTCTAGGCAATTAGGCTGGATGGACTCTAAGACTCTTCCTCACCTTCTTTGGTTCCAGCCTGGCCCCAGCATACTCGGAAGCTATTGGGAAAGTCTGCCAGGAGATGAGAATGAATTGACCAATTTGGTTTGCCCAAGACCAAGGGGTTTCCAGGGATGTGGAACTCTCAGTGCGCAAGTTAGGAAGGCCATGGAGCTCTCTCTCTTCCTCTTTCTCTGGCAGGCATGCAGAGGGATGACAGGGCTGCCCTCCACCACTTTCCTGTGTGCTGCCTGCCCTGCCCCAGCTGTCTGTCAGGCTGTCCCCAGCCAGGCCCCTGGCTGCTGTCTGTCACCCCTCCTGCTTCCTCTGCCCCAGCTTCCCTGCTCTTCAGCAAGGCAGAGGTGGAGAGGTTGGAGGGTGGGGTGGGCTGAGGTGGGAGCCTCCCCCTGCTTTTGTTTTTGTTTTTGTTTTTCCTTTTGGCTATCCCCCAGCATATGGAAGATCCCGGGGCCAGGGATTAGATCTGAGACGTGTCTATGACCTAAGCTGCAGCTGCAGCAATGCCAGATCCTTAACCCACTCTGCTGGGCCCAGGACTGAACCTGCAACCCAGTGCTCCTAGACACTGCCAATCCCATGGCACCACAGAAGGAACTCCCTAAGGCTGCTCTTTACAGTGAGAGGGCAGACCTAGAGCTTGCCCGACTTCTTCAGAGAAACAGAGCTGCCCTTCAGCCTTCAGCTGGGCTGGGGTCCCAAAGCTCACCACAGTTGGGCTTTAGCCCCCAGAGCACTGGCCGCCGCTTGGCAGGGGTGAGGTGGGGGAGGGTGGGAGCAGATGGCCCAAGGAAGAGGCAGCGTCAGCCTAGGTGCCAGAACCTCGGGCTCTGTGCTGACCTCACCACTGACCTTGGGCACATCACTGCCCCTGTCTGAGCCTAGGTGTCCTTGTGGGGTGGGAGCAAGCCCTCCCTTCCTGCCATTTGCTGTGTGGCTTGGATGGCAAGATCTGTAGTTCTGACACCTTGGGAGATGCGGGGGCTGATTCTTAGCATGAACGCCCTATCACAGGACTAGTTCTTGCTTAACTTACAGGGGTTGAACCCCCAGTCTTGCTCTTAGTCACGCACAAGCTGAGTAATATGTAAATTCCCTCATGGCTTCCACACTTGACTTTGCACATACCTGCACCCTGCTCCATGCACCCACACCCCCTTCTCACATACATACACCTTCACACACCCCATGCGCCTTCAGATCTCCCATGCCTTCGCACCCTCAAGCACACATATACACCCCCGGAACTACCTTCCAAGGAAAGGCAATGGAGCAATAAAGAGAGATGACTTGTCAGGATGAAGAATTGCTGGAGAGCCTTGCTCCACAGCATGGGTGGGACTCAGAGACTTTGGGGAGCAGCAGGTGGCGGAGGCAGGTCAGCTGGGCACCCATGTCCTGTAGGTGAGGAGTCCTGATTGGACACCTCTGGCCCCGGTCTGACTGCTCCAACTGAGTCCTGCAGGGTTGCTGGGGGCCCTGCTCCCCCTACACAGCCTGATACCAAGTAGCAGCTGGGTGCTCCCAGCTCCATATATCTGACCCCGAGCTTTAGGTCTCCTTAAAACTCAGGAGGAAACAGGGTAGGGAGAGCAGAGGTGACTGGTGCAAAGTCGTGCAAAAAACCAGGAAGGAAACAGGATCTGTCCTGGAGGCTACAAAATGCACTAGAAATATGATACTCAAAGGCTGCGCAGCAGCCTGGGGAAGGGAGGAAGGGCTTTCATCTGCGTGGGGCGCAATGGCCAGGGGCTCCTCCAAGGGGCCCTAGATCCAGGGGCCCATCGAAAGGAAGGTCAGGTGGCGCCTGGAGCCAATGGCCCTGGCGCGGCTTTGCCTTCCATGGTCTCTCCGTGTCTCCCCTCTCTCCCATCTCATGGTCTGCTTACCTGTTCATCGTCTTGCTCCAGTCTCTTGCTTTAGTTCTGGCCATAGGCTCAATCTAAATCCCAAAGAGCCTACCGCTCTGGGGGCCGCCATAGGTGTCAGGCCACGTGATTGGCCCCGGGCGCCTGTGAGGGGCCACGTGTTCACCCTCGTCCAATCAGTGCCTTCTGAGGCGTGTGGGTGGGACCATTACAGCGCAAAGGGGACTTGGGCAAGGCTTCCTGGAAGAGGGAGTTGGGCTGATTTTGCAGGAGAATCAAGGTTGCAAGGAGTGATCGAAGTTCTATTCTTAGCTCAGGGGATGCTAGAAATGTCCACTGGGGAATAGCCCACCCAGAGGGTCCTTGCAGCCATAGAACGAGTCAGAGCGAGTGCAGGGTGAGAAGCCTGGCTGAAGATGCAAATCCTGGAAGGTCTGCCAGGAAGAAGTGGAGAGGGAGCCAGAGCTGCCCACAGGGAGGAGGGTCGTTTGGGAATTGGAGGAGGATTGGAACAGGCCCTGCATCCCCAAAGCCAGGGGGTTGGGGGCAGCAACATTGACTGCTTGTAAAGGGGCCTGGGGTGACCACTGGGAGGCTGGCAGTGACCCTGGTCAGAGCAGTTCCACAATGTGTGTGGGCATGGCCCGACCTCAGGGGTGAGGAGTGAGGGGAAGATGAGATGTGGAGACAGCAGGCACAGACTCCTTTGGGGATTCCTGGGTGAGAGAGGGCGCTGAGCCCTGCCTGCTGTGTACGTCTAAGATAGTGGGGCTGGTCCTCAGTGCCTGGCTCTCCTGGGGGGGGGCGGCAGTAGGTGGGGGCATAGGAACCAACAGTGTGAGCAGCAGCCACCAAAGCTCTGGGGTGAGCTCATGCTGCATTAATGGGTGGCATCTGGCCTGCTGTGTTCCAACTACAGCCCCAGAGACTTCACTCTTGCACAGGTATGAACAAACTTCTGTTTGCCTCCTGAAAAGGAGTGGGCCACAAGTACCAGGGTGGGGGCAGGATGGCTGAAGGAATTCTGGACTTGGACTTGGGGGTGGAACATGATGGCTGTTTGCAAGTGCCTGAAGATCTGTCCCTTCAAGCAAGAGGAATTCTACATGTCCAGGGTAATTCCCGAAGGCAGAGCTAGCTTCAGAGCTGGGGAGGGACGAGAGGCAGTATTCAGCTCAGATGAGGATGTCTCTAGGTCAGCAGTGTCCCTCAGTGGCTACTGGGGGCACAGGGACAGGTCCGAGAGTCACATCACTGGTAGTAAAGCAAGCAAAGGATGCTGCTTCATCATACATCTTGTATATCCCAGGTACCTAAAGAACATGTGATCCAAGGGACACCCAAGAAATGCATGACATGACCCCTCCTTTTGGGGGCTGATGGTATCGTCTTGGAAACTTGACTGGGACAAAACACACAGAAGGATCTGGGGCCTGGGAACAGCAAGGAGTCTCAGGTCCATTCCACGTTTCTGGAAGAACTTGGGCCCACTGAGAGCTGCTCTGCCCTGGCCCAGGCTGTCTTGTGGACAAGAAACAACCCTGTCCTTGGAGGAATGCAATTGGGACAGGTAACCTTGGGCAGGAGGTACAGGAAAGGGATTCCAGTTTGGGGCCTGAGGAGGGGGCTGGGCAGGAACAGATGACCTCTGAGGTTCCTTGAGTCCAGAGTTCCTTGGCAGAGAAAAACACCCTCAGAACTCTGAGCGGCATACAAGGTTACCGAGGACAGAGCAGAGATCCCAATATAGCCAGCGGGAGGAAGGCAGCAGCGGGCGAGGGGAAAGTAGGTCCCCCGAACAAATGAGGTGGGCTGTGAAATTAACGAGGCTAGAAAGGGCTGCACTCAGGGACTCATTTTTAAAAACTGTCTTTTACCAAGAAAAATGAGGGAAAGAAATTTGGGCAGTGGAGATGTAATGAAGGTGGTGAGTACATCTATTGACTGCCAGCCAATTGGCCAGAGAAAGGGGCTTCCTGGAGGGCAAGGAAGAGATGCAGATCGGCGAGTCCCCGGGCTGACTCCTGCACGCAGGGCAGGGCAGGGAAGAGTTGCCGATGGAATGTGGGTGACAGCAATGGGGGCCACCACCTCCTGCTCTCACCTGCAAGGCTCTATAGCTGGGCCAGTCTGTCCCCTGCCTGCCTTCAGGCACCGTGTCATGCTTTTCCTGTCCTCCACTCCTGCTCATGCCACTCCCTTCACTTGGCATGCTGCTTTCCTCCTGTCTGGTGCAGGGCTTGTCCTGGATGACCTGCAAGGGTCCTTCTGCTTGGTCCCTTCAATGGTGGGTATAGGGGCTTCCTGAGTCACCCTCTGGGCGACTGGCTGCCTTCACCTTTGTCTCTTTGGGAAGAGCAGGTGCTGGGGCCTGGGGGTCTGGGTGCTTTGCCCACCCTGCTCTGTTCCAGGGGAGTTGATCTGGGGCTCTCTGGAGACAGAGGCTCTGTTGGATTCTTTCTGGGCTGCCTGGCCCCTGGTCTGACACCAAGGGCAGAGGCTGTGCTGAGCTGATAGGTGGATGGATGGGGTAGCGGATGTGGGAGTGGGTGGGTAGCTGGATGAATGGAGGGCTGGATGGATTAATTCAATCTGACCACCTGTATGCCATCTGGCAAAGGGCACAATTAGCTGTGTTAGAAGGATTCTATCTTTCACTGGGTGGGGAGGGTGGAGGGAGAGGAGGAGGAATCAGATAAATTCTAGCTCAAACCTGAGCTACTGGGTCCCTAAAGAAGATGAAGGTGCCCTTCCTGCCTCCTCCCAGGGCAAAACCTGATGGCCCCTGCCATTGGCTTCTGCCAGGAGGTAGCTAAACTCTAGCAGCAGAGGCCTTGAGGGGGAACTGAGAATAAGCAGGCCTGGAGGCCCAGAGAGGGAAGGGGAATTATCCAGGGTCACACAGCACAGGCATGGGGCAGAAGGAAAACAGAGCCCCCATTATCCTGAGCTTATTTAAGGCAGTGCCATGCCTGTCCTGGGACAGCCCTTCTTCTCTGAACCCTCCCAGCCCCTCCCACGAGCCTCTCTTTTCCAGGTATAGGAGGGCTGGTGTGGAGGCTGGTTGGGGGGATGCTGAGCTAAATCAACTGCCAGCACCCCCAGGCTTGGTCAGCAGAGTAGGATTGCAGGCTAGCTCTCTGCTCTCACTGTCCTGGCTCTCAGGAAACTCAGAAGCCCTGGAAGCCCCTGCTATATCCTCCTGGGGCATGGAGAGGGAGGTAGTGGGTTTGGAAAGGGCCCTTGGAGGCTGCCCTTTGTGTGGCTAGGGTGATGCCCAGGAGCCCAGGTTGCTCCCAGTGCTGTGCTGTGGGCCTGTGGAGGGTCCTTCTGCTCCCCTGCCCTGCTAGCCAGGCCCCCTCCTCCCCGCCCATCCTCTGGCTCTGCATAGGTGGCAAAGCCCTAAGAGAGGTACAGGCAGATGGACTCCCCAGGGCCCCAGGAGGCGGGGGCGGAGGTGGCACAGAGGCAGCTGAGGCCCTCTTCCAGGCAAGGAGCCTGGAAGTTATCGGGGAGCCTGAGATTCAGCAGCCACTTCACAACTGGCCTGTTAATTGCCAGATTGATTTCAGATTCCAGTCTCCAGGAAGACCCAAAAATCAATTTCAGATTCCAGTCTCCAGGAAGACCCAAAAATCAATCTCCTCCATTCCTCTTTTCCCCAGGCTCAGGAGTTATCCTTAAAGCCATAGCTGTCCCAGCTGCTTCGGTTAAGCCCCCGGTTGAGGAACAGGCTTCAGGTTCCAAAGCACACCTGGGGCTCTGTGTAGGAAAAGTCTGTGTAGGAAGCATGGCAGCCCACAGGGTGTGATTGGAGGATTGTTAAGAAGGCACTTATCCCCAAATTCCCATCTTACTGCAATGCCCTGATATCCTTAATTCCACCATTAGGAAGTCATTCCTTTGGATAGATTAGGCCAACAGTGCAAGAGTCCGGAATATGGAGTTACAGGAGAAGGTAGAGAGAAGGCTGAACTCAGGCCTGGACTCTGGTGATGCTTGCAGGTGAAGGGGCCACTAGCAGCTGGGTTGGGTCAGGCTACATGAGGCATGTTGTTGATCCCCAAGGAGGCACATCCTAGCTCAGCAGGAGAAGCCTTCCATAGACAGAGTTGTCTCACAATGGCTGCCTTGGGCAGAGTGAGTTCTCCGTCCCTTGAGGCATACAAGCCGAAGCTAAGGACCACCTGAAGGGAGGCTGTGGAGGTGTTTTGGGCAAAGGAATATCAGGCTCCTGAGAGTACATCCCTTGATAGAAAGCTGTATACCCGGGGCTCCAGGGCTGGAGGGCTGGCTTTGTGTGTATGGATGGTGGGGGGAATGGGAGAACTCCCTGGGGCTGGGCAGCCACCGTGTCCCAGTCTTGAACCAAGCACTGTGACAGTCTCCAAAGTCAGCACAGCCTCGTGAGAAGGGAACTATTGCCCCATCTCCTAAACGGGGACACTGACATGCCTACGATTAGGAGACTCAGCCAAGATCACATGGCTGTTCAAGTTTGGGCCTGCTGCTTTCCAGGAGCTCCTTGAAGTTTGAAGAGGCTTCTAGGAAGTCAAGAGAGCTGGATTACAGGGGGACAAGCTGAGAGAGGGACCTGGGCTCAGATCCCCAATGCCAAGAAGCCAAGGCAGGGAGGTTCTCCAATCCGTTGATGTTACAAGCAAGGCACGCCCAGCCTGGGGCTTCTGGCCTCAGTTTCTCTGACATCCTGCCGGGGTTCAGAGCTGCACGGCCAGGAGGGGCTGATGGCAGTTCTGCAGCCCCTGGCCAGCTTCTGCTCATGGCTGTTCCTTCTTGGCTTTGAGATGTGGGCTCTGGGCAGGGTCACTGTGGGTCAGCTCCTTTATTTGGGAGCACCATGACATCATTGCTCATCCCCGCTTCCCCTGGACCTGATGACTGATGCCAGGACCCCGTGTTCTTACAGCCACCAACAAGGGCCTCTTCCTGGTAACACTGCAGATGGACACAGAGATCCTTTCCCAGCTCATGAGCCCATTAAGCTGAAGGGGTTCTCTAGGTCAGCCCTGCATGCTGCTTTCAAGGAGAGTCCTCCCTTTGCCAGCCTGAGGGGTGTGTGTGTGTGTGTGTGTGTGTGTGTGTGTGTGTGTGTGTGTGTAAATAAAGCAGCAACTGAAAAGTTTGGTGCAGTTCCCAGGGGTCTTTTCTCAGCCTGTGGGTCCCATGAGAGCAGGGCCATGTCTGTTTTGACCCCGCCTCCCCATCCCCCCTGCCATATGTCTGGCATGTGGTGGGGACTCAGTAAATGTTTGTTAAATGAGTGATTTAGAACTCTTGATCCTCAGACTCATGAAGGCGAGGACAGTGAACTCTTCCTGCCTCTCAAAGGGAAATGTCTGGGTGACCATCTCAGTCCTTGCTTGGTCATGGCTGTGCTGCGTGGCCCTGGGTGAATGGCTTGATGTCTCTGTGCTGAGATTCCTGGGAATAGCACTAACTGGGGAGAATACAAGTGTTGGGGGGATTGAGTGGGCAGGAGGGTGCTGCTTTTGTAGAAGGTGCCTGTGGTGTGAACCACAGGGGAAGTGGGAGCCTCTCCCCCTCCCGCAGGGCGAGAGTGACACAGGTCAGAGCACAGCATAGTCCTGAGGGTTGGGGAGAGGAAGTCCAAGGCATGGCACAGGACTGGCACATGGGCTGGCACTGGGACTGAGGGGTGCCAGAGCAGGCTGGACCCAGGGCTTGGCCAAGGCTTGGAATCAGGGGCTGGATCCAGCAATGGCTGGGGGTGAAAAACTTGGTCAGGATCTGGGCAGACCTGGGCTGGGTTCTCAGAGTCAGAGTGGAGGTAAGGGCTTGGGGCTGATTCGGGACTTCAGCCCAGGGCTGGATAGAGGCTCCCTCAGGCCGGGGCAGGGTCAGCCTGGGGCCTTATGGCAGATTGTCTCTCTGATGGGAGCCGCTGGGAACAGCTCTGCTGCCCTGGTCTCATCTGCTTGAAGCAGCAGTCAGCTGAATGGGCAGATACGGGAGGCTTCCTAAAGGCATTGGCATTGGGGATGTCCTCTTTGTCCCCAGGGTGTCCTCAGGGAACCTCAGGGTTGCCCAGGGACCAGGTCTTCTTCCCGTGTGCACATTGTGAGGGCAGGTGCAGCCCTGCCCCGCTAGCATTGATGCGCCAGCAGCCAAAGGGGTGGCACCATCATTTCCACACATGCACAGCACTTTACAGCTTATAAAACTCCTTCTTTTCTGGCATCTTTTAATCTTCCCTATGGTCCTGAGAAACAGACATGACAAGAGATGATGCCCATTTTACAGATGAGAAAAAAATAGAGGCCCAGAGAGGTTAAGAAGCTTGCACAAGGTCACTCAGGAGTAGAGACAAAGAGGCAAAGCAGGGAGGCAAGTCTCTGACTTGCCATTGGGTGTGCCACCATACAGTTGCCTGACGACTGCCTGGTCCTGGGTTCCCTGTGCAGGATCCCCAGGCCCTCAAACCCACGGCCCTACTGCCCACTGATGCCCTGCAGAGATGAACAAGCCTTGCCTGCCCTGCAGCCCTTGCCTAGTCTTTCCAAGTCGCCTTAGTCATCAGCAAGTCACATCACTGACATCACGACCGCATAAAATTAATTTATTTAGTTAAGGAAGGTGTTAATTAAGAGTTCTCATTTATTGTGTCTCTGCAGACAGCTCTTGGGGGCTTCTGAGTTGTCAGTGCTGGTGACAGCAAAAGCTAATGGTATCACAAGTTATTAATAGGAATAATTCAAGGGGGGAGGGGGCAGGAGCTAGGGCCACTGGGGGTGGGACAGCGGGAGAAGGCTGGGGGCGGGGAGAGCGTGGTCCCCTACTTCCTTCTCCGCAAGTGGGCTCCCCTCTGCAAGTTGATGCCATTGCAAACATTCCTTGGGGGATCCGGGGTTCACTGCTAAGCCCTGTTGGCGGAGGTAAGACTTACTCTGAGATGGGGAGTGGACCCTGGTCCTAAGGGGAAGCACCCCTAAGCAGAGCCCAGCCCATCCCACTCCTGCCAAACACATTCCTGGTATTTGCCTTCACACAAGCGGTCCTTCTTTGCTTGCTTACCTCCCTTACCCTGACCCTGAGCATCTTGGGGTACGGATCTGCAAAGCTGGCACAGGGTTTGGGGCATCATGGGAGGTCAGCAGGGATTTGTAGGGTGACTAAGGGGCCATCCTGTCCCAGCCAGGCTCCAGGTCTGGTCTTGCTGAGAGATGCTGAGGTCTGGGGAGGACACTGTGGGACAGCCCCCTCAGCCCTGCAGCCCAGGAGTTCCACAGCTTTGTAGATGAAGGTAGGGTGCATTGCAGGTATGAGCAGCCCAGTGTGGGGATGGCTTGTCAGGGTTAGAGTAGTTAGTGGTTGGGGAACTGCAGCAAATTCTGTGCAAGGAATTTTCCACCCATGGAACAGGTGGGGAAAGACGAGATTTTAAACTATTTTAGGTAAACAACATGGGCTGTGAGGAAGCCATTTGGTGGAAGGAAAATAGTCCAAGAGCTCAGAGCCCTGGCTCTGTCCCTGGCAGGCTCTGTGACTGGGCTAAAATGGGCACAGAAGGCCCTTCTGATGCTCAACGCGTTTGAGTCTCCCATATCCCATAGAGTCGCTCCTGGAGAGCACTGAGCTCTGCCCACATCCTGGAAGATGAGCCAGGCCCTTCGTGGTCATCAGCCTGAACACTTACAGGGCCTTGCCAGCGAGGTCCTTGGATTATCCCCCATCACAGTTGGGAAAATTGAGGTTAAGATGGGAAAACAGGAGCTGAGTAACGTGTTCAGGCTCCCAGATGGCCTTCAGTCTAGGTCAGTACTCTTTGCAGACTATCAGGCCATCTCCACGGATCACCTGGGGTGGGCTGGGTTCAGAGGAGACCCCGGTTTAGGTGACGTCTGCCTGGCCAGGGCGGGGAATGTGTTGAGGGGAAGCGGGGACAGAGCATCCCATGTGACTTGCTGGGCCCAGCCATCAGGCTTCCGGAGCCTGGCAGGGACAGACAGGTTCTGAGACCAGCATAGAACCAAACACGGCCCATACTGTGAGGTCCTGCTGCTGCCCACCTGAGCTGCCTCCTCCCTGCTCTTGCTCCTGTCCCCTCACAGACAGTCCTTCATTCACCATACATTGATTTGGGGGCTGGCCTGACAACCAAAGATGAATCCAGCCTGGTCCCTGCCCTCAAGGAGCTCAGCACTCAGGGAGGAGTGACACCATCTACAGATCATGCCACAACGGATCTCAGGGGCTGGGGCAGAGGCAGGCTCAGGGCTGTTGGGCGCTCCCTGGTGCGATGGATCTCTTTCCTAAGGGGCATGCTCAGGGATGACCTCCCTAGAGGAAATGACCCTGGCGTAGAGTCTTGAAAGATGAATAGGCGTTCACTAGGTAGAGGGGCGGGGCTGTGAGTTGGGTCCGCCATGTGGACGGAGCTGTGTGGGTAGAACTCTGGAGCCATGAAACTGCCTTATGGCTGAAGCCTGGTGCGAAGAGGGGTATCCAAAGGTGAGGTGAGCAGGCTCAGAGCATGCAGGGCATCGCACCCCCAGCTTAGGGACTCTGGATCTCATCTGGAGGGCACTGGGGAGCCGCTTCGGGACTTGAGTAGGAAAATGGCATCCGTGCCCTGATCAAATCACCCTGCTGTGAGTACCGAGGATACTGCTGAGACTGGGGATGAGGGGGGTTAGTTTGGGTTCCTCCAGAAGCCAACTCTGAGACATGTATCTAAGTGCAGGAACACTAGTAGGGAAGGAAAGGCAGTGGGACCATTATTGAGCCAGTTACCATGGTGGGTGAGTGGCGCCCCGCCCTGCTGGGGAGATCTGAGAACTGGAACAGAGCACACTCGAGTGTTGGATCAGCCAAAGAGCCAGGAAGCTGGGGTGTTTATCCACCAACTCCCATCAGTCATTGGTTGAAGGCTGCTCCCAGAAGACATTCATTCCCTGGAATTTCTGGTCTTCCCTATGAAGTCAACAAAAAGGACCCCAGCTGTCAGAGAAAATCCTCAGGCAAAGAAATGAAGATGTTGGCAGGTGGCAGCTGGGCCAGTGTGCTCTGAAATGGTAAGAGCGAGAGGATGTGGGTGGAGCACCAACAGCATCTGTGGTGGTGACTGAGCAGGAAGAACTTCTTAGACAGGAGGGCAGAGGTTAGTTTCCACTAAACCTCAGTCATCAACCACCTGGTTGACCAGATCCTGGGGTTAGGGGCTGATGTTGGACATGGACGTGGACATGCCTCCACGTCCACCTTTACCAAGGGCATCAGCCTGGGGGCTTGCTCTCAAGACAGGAGGGAGGGGAACATTTGGTCTTAAGCTCCGGTGTTGGAGGGATACAGGTCTGAGTTCGAGTGCTAATTGCCGCTTATATGTTGTGTCCTTGGGCAAATTACTTAACATTCTCGAACCTCAGTCTTCAAAGGGGAGATATCCTGTGCTATGGAATTGTGATCGGTAAGCAAAATAATGAATGGAATGTAGTTAGCTCAGTGCCTTGAATATATTAAGTGCCCAATAAATGTTTATTATCAGAGTTATTATATTATTATTATAATTCCAGTGATACATAAAGGAAAGAGAGGCAAGATACACACCTGCAGAAAACACTGCCATCTTACCAGCCCAGAGTAATTTTCAGGGGCCCACATTCTTCTTGGGAGTTAAAGAACAGATTCCCCATAGCACTTCTGGACTTTGTGAGCTTAAATTGAGCCAGTGCCAAGTGACTTTATGCATCTATTAACATAGGTGCTGGTTGTGGCAATCACTTCTTTGTCTATGACACCTGTCTCCCCAAGAACTCAAAGATCAGGTCCAGACATTATCTTGTCATCATTTTATCATCTTTAGACTGTCCCTGATGCCAACTTGAAGATGTGGAACAGAGGAAGGAATACTGGGCAAGGAGTCTGGTTTCTGTCTGTCTGTCTGTCTGTCTGTCTCTTTTTAGGGCTGCACCCATGGCATATGGAAGTTTCCAGGATAGGGGTTGAATTGGAAATTGGAGCTGTAGCCGCTGGCCTACACCACAGCAACACCAGATCCGAGTCTCATCTTTGACCTACACTACAGCTGATGGCAACACTGGATCCTTAACCCATTGAGTGAGGCCAGGGATCAAACCTGCATCCTCATGGATACTAGTCAGATTTGTTTCCACTGAGCCATGGTGGGAACTCCCTGCTAGGCTTTGTCAAAGGGCTTTGGTAATCACAGCCACCTAGAGAAGTCATGGATGTTGTCAACGCCACACCAAGGATGGCTCAGCTGGGCCTCTGGGACAGGCAGCCTGGGGAGAATAAGGGTACCTGAGAAACCCTGGTCCTTGGAAGAGAGACTTGAAATTCTTGCTCAGGGCTATCAGAGATGGATGCTCGAATGGTGGGAAGAAGAAGGGTGGGGTTGGCAGTAATTAAACCAAGAGGCAGTGTGGTCACCTGCAAAGAGTTCTAACCAGTTGGGGACAGGTTTCCGCATTTTGTTATCAATGTAGGGACATCTCAGGATGTGGCTGAAGGGCCTCCTGTCCACACCCAGTCAGTGAGGCCTGGGGAATCTGGCTCTGGCCAGGCAGGCAACACTAGCGGTCTGCTGGAAGCCATGTGGTTTTCCCTTCTCCCTGACCACAGAATGACCCACCCTGGGATCAGCTGGGATGGAGCCTTTGATCCCAGCCAGCGTGAACCCAGCCTTAGCTCCAGGACAGTCTTGATATTCCACAGTAGGCTGGAGAGGATGTAGGGTTGGGGATGGAGGCCCAGAAAGAGGGGGTCTCTGTTTATACAAGTAGTTCTAGACCTATTTCCAGAGAACATTCAGGGACCATTTTCACTTTTGCTCAGAGAAGGAAGGTCATGGTCCTAGTGGGGCAGAGACAGGAAAGAACACATCCCAGCTTGGGATGTCTGGGTGGGACATATGCTCCAAAAGAGGCCAAAAGTTACCCACAATGCCAGGGTGTGGAGAATGCCAGGCTGATGCATTGTCACCCTCTCTGAGCTCCCTTGGTCCCATAAAAGCTACCAAAATGGACAAATTTGCATCTGGACCCTGCTTAGACTGCCATGGCCTTTGCAGGGCTGCCTTCCCCCTGGGGGTATTTCTCTGTGACTTTTTTTTTTTTTTCTTTTTGAGCCACCCCTCTACATATGGAGTTCCCAGGCCAGGAATTGGATCTGAGCCACAGTTGCCACCTAAGCCACAGATGCGGCAATGCCAGATTCTTAACCCGCTGTGCCATGCTGGGGATTGAACCTGCATCCCAGCACTCCTGAAACACCCCGATCCCATTGTGCTACAGTGGAAACTCCTCTCTGTGACTTCTTGATTGGAGAGGTCCAAGGTATAGAAGGAGGATTCTTAGTACTATTTAGAAACCCCTAGCTGCCCAGAAGGTCCTGTTTCGTGGAACCCCAGGTCTCAGACATGGCTGGTTCAGGGCCAGGCAAGGCGGTGTTGTTTTTGCTCAGGTGCACGTGCTAGTTTCAGTTTTAATCTATACTCAGGGAGCCAGTCAAATGGATTCCCCGAGATTCTATTTCATTATTTTTCAATGCAAAAACCTCTATACGACTGGCTGACTTTGGAGTTTAGGTAGAAACTGCAATCCGTGTCTTTCCCAGTTTTTCTTCAATGGCTTACATCCAACTAACACTCTGAAACCAGAATATGCTTTGTCATCCAAGATCACAAGGGAGGCCAATTTGGAAAGACAAGGGTCATAGCAGCCAGAGATTCAGGGGCAGGGAACCTAGGAGAGGAGATCCAGGTATGTTGTGGGGGAGGCGGAGGAGAAGGTGTCTGCCAGCAAAAGAGTAACAGTGAAAAGTGAATCACTAGGAGCCTGGGTGAGGGGGTGGGTGAGAATTGAGTGGAGAAAGAAAAGAGGGGAGAGATGGGAAGAGGAAAGAGGGAGAAAGAAGTGCAGTAAGATGTGGGAGTTTCCGTCGTGGCTCGGAGGTTAAGGAATCTGACTAGGAACCATACGGTTGCAGGTTCGATCCCTGGCCTTGCTCAGTGGGTTAAGGATCCCGTGTTGCTGTGGCTGTGGCGTAGGCCGGCGGCTACAGCTCCGATTAGACCCCTAGCCTGGGAACCTCCATATGCCAGAAGCAGCCCAAGAAATGGCAAAAAAAAAAAAAAAAAGTGCAGGAAGAGGTGAGGACAAAATGTGGGGGAGAGGAGAGAGTGAGAAGGAGATGAAGAAGGTGGGGCTGGGGAAGGGGGTGGGGGAAGGAAAGTGGGAGCAGGGGAGGGGCGGGGCCAGGGACGCCCCAGCTCTGGACTCCTTTTCTCTGCAGAGCATCTGCACAGCAGATAAATACAGTACAGCTGGGCTTTTTTTCTCTTCTTAATTGACATCTTTGAATCTGTCCTCACTTGACAAATCAGGCCATTTATTATTAGCGATGACAGGGATAAATATCACAGGCATTCACTTTACATCTGGGCCCCCTGATAATAGAAGTCAACACACCAGCCCCTTTCCCCATGGCTCCCTCACCACTCCTCTAGGGCTTCTTGGCAAGGAAACTGAATGGCCAGGAGCTGTCAGGGGTTTGTGTGGTGCTGAAAGCACCTACAAGCCACCCGCTGCGAAGCACGTGGGTGGGAACTGTCCACGATCAGAGTGGTGCTAAAAGCCACTGCACCCTGAGGCTCCAGGAGGGAAGCTGAGTGGCTGGGAGTTGTACACAACCTCTATGCTGTTCAGGGCATCTCCTAGCCCCAGAGAGGCCAGAGATCCCAGAGCTGGAATGGCAGGAGTGCTCCTTCTCTGCATAGAACCCAATTGCTTCTGGCACAGAGTGAACGGTGGGTTAAATTTACCATGCCTGGCCCTGGTTCTAAATGCCCTGGATGACTTGAAGCCTGTCCTTCTCCTCTCTGGGTCTCAGGCTTCCCACCTATAACCTGAAGAGCTGGATTAAGTGGTCCCTGAGGGCCCTCCTCGCTCTGGTCCTTTCTGCTACCAAAAGCCTTTAATAGATTCCCTCTGCTTATAAGATCAAGTGGTAAATTCCTTAACCAGGACCTGAAGGCCCTCTCGGATCCCTCTCCACTTTCTCACATGATCCTCATTCCAGCCAGAAGAGCCTCCTTTCCAGTCCCAGGCACAACCTTCTTTTTTGCTCCTGAGCCTTTGCCATCCCTGCTGCTCGACCCCTTCCTCTGGCTGTCTCCATTCTTAACGTCTCCGAGAGCTGACTCTCTGGGCCCTTCATTAAGCAACAATACCCTTCCACTGAGTGTGATTCCAGCTTTTGTGTCAGACTCTTGAGAGCAGACCTGCATCTTACATGGCTCTGCAGGGCTAGGGCTGTGCTCTGTGTCAGCAATCAGTGGCTGGAGTTTCTCATGACTGAATGGGGCCTGGGTGAGTTCTGGTGGCATTGCGACCCATCAAGAATTTTTAATAAAACCACTATGGGTCCATCAAGATTATCAGTGAAGGAAGAGTTAGCTTGGGGCCCCTTCTTTAAGAGAGAATCTTTCTGGGGCTCCCACTCCATGTTGGCATCAGTGGGCAAGGCTGTGTTCATGGAGACACAGGACCCCATCTCATTCCCCCTTGGTGTGACTGAGACATGCCAGATCACATACACAAGCCTCCATCTCCCTCTTTGCTCAGAGCCTGTGGGAGTTGACCCAACATCCTCATTGTACAGTTATTGTGGCTACATCAGCTTCAATTTTAGGGACCTCTCAGAGAACCTCTCATCACTCACCCCACTACAGCCAGACTGCTCCATGGAGAGGCTTTTTCTCTGGGACTCAACCACGGAGGGTCCGGTGTGACCTTGCACCCTCTTGCAATACAGGTGAGCTGTCTCTCCCTCTACCCTCTGAAAACCAAGGGGCTTCCACCTGTTGGGGTGAACAAGCAAGTGGGAAAGGAGTGGCTCTCTTTTCTCCATTAAACCCATGGGAACTCAAATTGGCCCAGAGGTGGGCATTATGCACCCCCTTTCCATTTCAGTAGAGAAGGAAAGATTGTTTCCTGTGGGTCTAGAAGATCCTTTGGAAGAAATCACCCTCTTTCCTGCATCTATTATCAGCCCAGTCACCAAGGCAGGGCTTGGCTTCCACCCTGTCCATTGCCTGCTGCTTGGTAAAGACCCTGGGGCCATTACTGGTAACTGGAGGTGCCATTTGGGGACCACCTGTCAAGAAGTCGTTTAAAGGGGAGTAGGTATCATGCTCATTCACTGATACAGTTTTGTTTCTCAAACCTGAGCCGCATGCTTTGAGGCTTCAGTTCCCATAGAGGGAGGGGGCCAGAGCACTTCCTTTCCTCCAGATACACTGGCATCTTTTCAGGACCCCAGAGCACCCCCCCCCAGTGGAACCTCATAATTTCAGATAGGAAGGGATTTGGAGGTGATCTAAATTCTAGGCCAACTCCTTCCTTTAAAGATGGGAAAACTGAGGCTCAAGAAAGCAACACCAGTTGCCCAGGTCATATATTAGAGCAAGGAGAACCTCCAATTTTTGCCTCCAGTCCCGTGTATGTCCTTCTTATGCCAGAGGTGTTTGTGTTGTAATGGACTCATGGAGGTGGAAGTGCCTCAGTGACCCCTCTAATGGTGGGACTCCAGGCATGGTGACAGGTGGTGAGAGAGCCAGCAGGGATGCATCCTGAGGGGCTGGTTCCTCCTGCCTTGTAAAAAATGCCTATGACCTCAGGGTGGGGGGCAGGGGGTGGAGGGAGTGGAGACCAGAGTATGGTCCTTTAGAAACCCCTCTTAGGGTTCTGAGCCCTCCCAGCCTGATGTAGGTAGGGGGGCTTCATTGTCTCTGCACCAGGGGATGGATGGCTCTGGAGGAGCTAATGAAGCTGTCTTCCCACCGACATGCAGAGACAGTGATGGATGGCTCATGGGGAGAAGGCAGGTGTTGGCACATGGCCCATTGGGCAGGGTAGAGAGCAGCACGTCCCTCAATGTCACTGTGGGTCACAGTGACTACTGGGTCCACAGGGAGGAGTTGTGTAGGCTCTGGGGTGCAGTGACAGGGATCCCCGGGAGAGCTAGTCCCTCCCATAGCGCCCTTTGTGTGACAGGCAGATGAATGTCAAAGTCAGAAGGGACATAGCAACAATATAATCCAACCTGCTCATTGTCCAAGTGGAAATGTGCAGGCCCAGAGAAGGGTGGTGAATTAACCAAATTCACACAGCAAGCCAGGGGCAGAGAGTCTTCAAACTGTCCCAGGTGGTCCAGGAGAGGGGAAGAGGGAAGATGCCTTGCTGTATCACTGTCCTTACCCATTGGGGGGTGGGAGGGTCCCAACTTCTTGCCCAGCATTGGAGTCCTTGATGATCTGTTTGCACCTCTCTACCTCACTCTGCAGCCCAAGCCATCAGCCTATCCCCCATCCTCAACTGCTGAGCCTTAGACCACGCCCCATGAGGGCAGGGTATCTTCCAAGCCCCTCCCATTCATCTGCCTAATAATCAATGGGAAGCATGAGTTGGAATGCCCTTTATAGTAGTATCTTCTGCTTGGCATTTGGAACTAACCCTTGAACAAAGCCCCCACCTGAGTGGCATCAGCCCTCCATTATTATTCAGGGAGAACCTCCCCAAAGAACTTTCTCTTCCACAGCAGCCATTCCTGAAATGATTGGAAGCATGACTACTCAGGATGCCAGAGACCTGCTCTGCTGGTGCATGGGGAACAAGACAGGCCCAAGAGGGGGAGAGGATTGAAGGAAAAAAGGGCAAGTGAGTCCTTGGCCTCTCAAAGCCTAGAGCAGTTTCACTCTAGTCTTGGCTATGGAGACCTTCCCTTTCCACTGATCAGGGTGGTCCCTCTGACCTATGGGGGGCCTGTGGGATTTGGCTGGGGAGATGGGAGAGAGAGCAAGCCCCAGATGTGGTTGCTTCCTTCACCTCTATTAGGGACTCCTACCACTCAAAAGTGCTCTGATGTCATTAACTCACCTGATAGGTGTCACCAGAGCCCTGGGAGGTGATCTGGGATCCATGAGCTCCATTTCCTAGATGAGGACACTGAGGTCCAGCGAGGGAAATGACTAGTCCAAGGGAACACGTGGGTGAGTGGCATCCACTCACTAATTTGTATAGATATAAATATTTATTGGGCACTTACCATGGCTGGCACTGTGCTCCATGCTGGGGATATGAAGGTGAGCAAGGCAGACATGGTCCCTGACTCAGGGCCCTTTCAGAGAACCCAGGTTCCTGCATCACTGGGCCTCTGGGTTCTGAAGGGACATACATTGAAAGGAGCACTGTCTTGAGAGTGTGCCCTTGAAGCTCAGGGTCCAGATCTGCATTTGAGAGCTCTTCTTCCTGCCCCTGGGACTTGCCCTCCAGCATCCTCGAGGGCACCACCCTGCCTTGCACTCTCTCTGAAGCATCCATTGACCCCCCCTACCAGTTCTCTCTTCTCAGTTCTCCACCTGCCAGTGCGTCCTCCTTTATCCACTGTTCACCACTGGCAGGAAATGGAAACACAAAGAGGAAAACCTTGACCCCAACAGCCTCTTGGAGGAAGGATACTAAGTCAAAATGCCTCCTATCCCTGCTGCCTCAGGCAGATGAATGGAGACGTCCAGCCAATCTAGGGTCAGGGTTTCCTAGGGTTTGGGGAACGAAGGGGCCCTCACCTGGGTGCCACTGCAGCCCCTTCCCTCCCACCCCTATCCTGTCCTCCTCCTCTTCAGCCCACTAAGGCCCAATTTGTCTTGCAAAGTGGCATCATTATAAACGCATCAGCCTCCTCTGGACGTTTGCACCCGCTCCTGCCAGCCCATCCAGGCTCGATTACATCTGAGGCTGTCTGGGGTAATTAAGTGACATTAGGACGCATCCCCCATTGTAATGCAGTGTTCAAAGCCCTGGGCTCCTGCGTCCTGGGAGTCACAACCGCACCAAGACCGCGTGTGCCTAATGCACTGCGCTGTGATTGCGGCTAATTACTCCAAAGACAGGCCTCATTAGTGGCGGGTTTATGCTGGAAGGTGGGGAGCAGTCTGTTTCTCTCATCTCCCCCAGCCCCTGCAGGTCTCCCCTCTCCCCTGCAGGCCCAGCTTGCTGTGCTGTGTTGTTTGGGTGAGATTAGAATAGGGCAAAGGCATGTCCTAAGATGGGAACAACTGGCTGGACTCCTGGGCCTTCAAGAACATTCTGACCACCTTATTCAAATAATGGGAACTGAGGTCCAGAGGGGGTTACTGACTTGCCCAAGGTCACACAGCACAAGTGAAATGTGCCGTCTTTCCCAACGTGTCAGCTTAGAGGTGAGGATGGACTAAATGGAAGTGTGCACAGCCAGGACCTGTCTGGATCCAGAGTAGTGACAGGAAAGGCTCAGGAATGCCCAGGGCAAGAGCAGAGTGGCTGCACTGTGTCAAAGGCACTGTGTTCCTCCACATCGCTAGGCCTGTGTGGCCCTTTTATCTGGAATCCTCTTGTCCTGATGCCTTCCACCTGCCACCTTGCACCTGGCCAACTTCATTCACAATTCAGATGTCACCTCCTTTAGGAAGCCCCCACTAACCTCTGGGCTTGAGTTTAGTGTGACTCATATGTGCTCCCAGTATTCTCTGTCCTTCCACATCTCAGCACACATCACGTTGAATTGTCAATGTCCCATCACTTGTCCACACTCCAGGTGACTCTAAGTCCAGGAAGGCCAAGAACTAAGGCTTTGTTGTTTGTGTTGGTTTCCACAGTGCCCAACACACAGCTTAGCTCCTAGATGGCCTCTGATAAGAATGAGTAGAATGCATAGCAAAGGAAACCATAAACAAAAGCAAAAGACAACCTACCCACTGGGAGAAAATATTTGCAAATGATGCGACCGACAAGGGCTTAATTTCCAAAATATACAAACAGTTCATACAACTCAACAACAAGAAAAAATAAACAATCCAATCGAAAAACGAGCAGAAGAACTAAATAGACATTTCTCCAAAGAAGATATACAGATGGCCAATAGGCTCATGAAAAATGCTCATCATCCCTAATTATTAGAGAAACTCAAAACAGAACTACAATGAGGTGGCACCTTGCTCTAGTCAGAACGGCCATCATTAAAAAGTCTACAAATAATAGGAGTTCCTGTCGTGGCTCAGTGGTTAATGACTCCAACTAGGAACCATGAGGTTGGGGTTCAATCCCTGGCCTCGCTCAGTGGGTTAAGGATCTGGTGTTGCCATGAGCTGTGGTATAGGTTGCAGATTGGACCCCTAGCCTGGGAACCTTCATATGCCATGAGCACAGCCCCAGAAAAGACAAAAAAAAAAAAAAAGTCTACAAATAATAAATGCTGGAGAGGGTGAGGAGAAAAGGGAATTCTCCTGCCCTGTTAGAGTGTTAGTTGGTGCAGCCACTATGGAAAACAGTATGGAGGTTCCTCAGAAAACTAAAAATAGAATCACCATATGATCCAGCAATCCCACTCCTGGGCATCTATCCAGACAAAACTATACTTCGGAGTTCCCATCGTGGCGCAGTGGTTAATGAATCCGACTGAGAACCATGAGGTTGCGGGTTCGATCCCTGGCCTTGCTCAGTGGGTTAAGGATCCAGCATTGCCATGAGCTGTGGTGTGGGTCGCAGACGTGGCTTGGATCCCGCGTTGCTATGGCTCTGGCGTAGGCTGGTGCCTACAGATGTGATTAGACCCCTAGCCTGGGAACCTCCATGTGCCACAGGAGTGGCTCAAGAAAAGGCAAAAAGACAAAAACAAAAAACAAAAAACAAAAACCTATTCTTCAAAAAGACACAATCACCCTATGTTTGTAGCAGTACTATTCTCAATAGCCAACACATGGAAACTACGTAAATGTCTGTCAGCAGTTGAATGGATAAAGATGTGTTACAAATACACAATGAAATACTACTCTGTTTTAAAAAAGAATGAAGTAATGCCATTTGCAGCAACATGGATGGAACTACAGATTGTCATATTAAGTGAGATAAGTCATAAAAAGACAAATATAATGATACCACTTATACGTGGAATCTAAAATATGGCACAAATGAAGCTAGCTAGCTACAAGACAGAAACAAACTCACAGGTAATAGAGGCTAGACTTGTGGTTGCCAAAGGGAAGGGGGTTGGGAAGGGATGGACTGAGAGTTTGGGGTGGATGCTGTACAAGTAGATGCAGATTATTACATATGGAAGAGATCAACAAAAATGTCCTACTGTCTAGCACAGAGAACTCTACTCAATATCCTGAAATAAACCATAATGGAAAAGAATATTACAGAGAAAGTATATATATCTATAATATATATATATATATATATATGAATCACTTTGCTCTACAGCAGAAATTAACATTGTAAATCAACTATACTTCATTAAAAGGAGAGGAAAACACACACACACACACAAATGAATAGAATGAAAGGTCAATGATCAATGGTGTGTACCTTCTGTAGGTCATGGACTCCTTGGAGAATAAGATGAAACCTTCTCCCTATAAAAAAAAATGCAGGTATCCATGTATAGATAGTATTTTCCATGACACTTTAGAGCATTCTGAATCCCATTATGCCACCCAGAGGGGTGCATGAAACTCCAGTTAATTAGCTCTGAACCAAAGTGCTGGTTCTTTCTGCAGCTCCATTTCTTTAGTGTGCACCCCTCTGGGGCCCATTCCCTTGCCCTCTCCCACCTGAGAGCCTCCCACCTCTGCATCTCCTAGCATACCAAGGGAATCCTGCTTCCACGCCTTTGCCTCCATGCCCCTCCTGCCAGGGACGCCCCTTTCTCTGGGCCCCTCCAGATCACACTGTCATATAGAGCCCAACCTACTCTTCCTTTCTAGAAAGCTCTCTGAGATGGCAAGTTCTGAAGATATTTTGCCAAGATTCCTGTCTCTGGCTATTCAATTAAATAACAGATCCTGCTACTGCTGCAAAGGGTCTTTACAGATGGATTTAAATTTTCTAATGGGCTTACCATCAAAAAAAGAGGCTACCCTGGATTGTCTGAATGGACCCCATGTAATCACAGAAGCCCTTGAAAGCAGAAGAGAGAGGCAGAAGGGTCAGTGGAGAGATGAAGCAGAAGGGGAGGCGGGGGAGAGGCAGAGCTTGAGAAGCTCTTGACCTTCCAGTGCTGGCTTTCAAGATGGAGGGAGGGGACTAAGCCAAAAGATGCAGGCAGCCTCGAGGAGATGAGAATAGCTGGCAAGAAGAGGGAGACTCAGTCCTACAGCCACAGGGAATTGAATTCTGCCCATAACCTGAACGAGCTTCAGAGCACGTTTATCCCCAGAACCTCAAGAAAAACCTTGGTTTTGTGAATTGCAGAGCAGAGGACCAGCTGAGCCATGCTGTGCCCGGACTTCTGACCTACAGAGCTGTGAGATAATAAATGGCTGTGATTTCTAAGTCACCCAATCAGTGGTAATTCGTTACAACAGCAATAGAAAACCAACCCATCACCTGTGGGGGGTTAACTTCTCTGATCCCTCCCAGCTGGCTAGGGATGGTGACGGGCAGGAAGGAAGACAGGGGGTGCAGCAGGGGATTCTGCTGACACCAGGCTTTCTTTCTTCCCTGGGAAAGAGCAGCAATTACCCTTCTCCCCACTTGCAGGCTTAGTTCACATTCATGGTCAGGATGTGAGTGAGCATGAGCATGTGTACATGTGTATTTGCACTCATGGCTCACATGCTGACATGTGTATGTGCCACTGCCTGAGTGTGTTTTATAAGCAGGAGGCTATATAAGAGCAAGCGAGGTGTGCGTGTGCACATGTGCGTACGCATGTGCGACTGGGTTAGGTGAGTGTGTGTTGCAGTGGGTGAACACGGCAAGTGTGTGTATGTGTGTGCATGTGTGTGCATGCCTGTGTGTCTGTGCAGCTGCTGGAGAAGAAGCTACAGACAGGAGGCTGCCTTGAGCTGGCCGCAACTAAGTGTCCTGGGGCAGCAGGACCCTGCCTGCACCACACCTTGGGGAAAAAAGCAAATGTCTGGTGGAAGTCACTGCGGTGGGGAGAGGCCCCTGGACTTTCAGGGAAAGCCCACCAAGCCACCAAGCCAAGATACCTGCCAGCCAGGAAGCAGTGATGGACCCTCCCTTGGGCTTCTCCAAGGGAGAAGCTTCACCTGAATCCTCTTGTTTGAGTCTTTCACCAAACCTGAGGGGCTTAACTCTCTTGACTGATGAGGGGACAGGGGGCTCACTTGTCCAAAGCTCCACAGGGGGTAGAGCTGGGACTAGGACATGGTCCTGCTGGCACCAAAGCCTGAATAGACTGCCTGGTCCCCTCCCCCATGCTGTGAATATCTGTCGATGTTGTGGGTAATAATTATTATTTGTTTTGGGTGAGAATGGCTGTAAGCAGTCAGCATCACCAGGGAAACCACCCAGAACATTCTCTCTCTCCTTGGCTCCATCCTCACAGCTGCGTCACAGCTCCCTTGCTCCCTGGGCACCCTGGACCCTGTGCCAAGCTGGGGAACTCTGAGGAACTCCTTCCCTCCCCACAGTTTCTTCACCTGTGAATGGGGTGGTGGCTCATCAGAATGACAGGTGGGAGGAGTTCCCGTCCTGGCTTGGTGGTTAACGAATCTGACTAGGAACCATGAGGTGGTGGGTTTGATCCCTGGCCTCGCTCAGTGGGTTAAGGTCTAGCGTTGCTGTGAGCTGTGGCGTAGGTTGCAGACTCGCCTTGCATCCCGCATTGCTGTGGCTGTGGTGTAGGCTGGTGGCTACAGATCTGATTAGACCCTTAGCTTGGGAACCTCCATGTGCCATGGGTATGGCCCTAGAAAAGACAAAAAAAAAAAAAAGAATGACAGGTAGGAGATGGCTGGCACATAGTAGGTGCTCAGTAAATGGTGGTTTATTATCAGAGCAGGGTAAGGCCAGGATGGGGGGAGAGGTTGTCCACCACACAACTCTTTTCCCAGGGCCCACAAATCACCTGGGGAAGCATCTTGGATTCTGCTACTTCCCTGCTGGTTCTCTTGCTGCTTCCTCATCTAACTCGGCGTCTTCTGGCCTTACAGCTCCCGAGGGTCACCCTGTCCAGCACCCCTGAGTCAGTAAGCAGGGGGGGCGGGAGTGCCGCCTTCAGGCAGTATGAGACCCCTAGGGACTCCCTGTCTTTCTTTGCTGGGTGTTCTGGTGCAATCCTTCCCCTCTCTGAGGCTCCTCATCTATAAAGTGATGGGGCTCCTCCTTTTTTTTTTTTTTTTTCCTAGGGCCGCACCTGCGGCATATGGAGGTTCCCAGGCTAGGCATCTAATCGGAGCTGTAGCCGCCAGCCTACACCACAGCCACAGCAATGCAGGATCCGAGCTGCGTCTGTGAGCTACACCACAGCTCACAGCAATGCCGGATCCTTAACCCACCGAGCAATGCCAGGGATCGAGCCCGCAACCTCATGGTTCCTAGTCGAATTCATTAACCACTGAGCCACAACTGGGGCTGCTCCTTTTAACTCTCAGGTCCCACATGACCCTGCGGCTCTTCTGGAGCACCATCAGTCTAATGACCTGTTCTGCACACAGGTTGGAGTCTTTGGTCTATCCCTTCAGAGGGGGGCTGGGCCGAGTGGGGCAGATGCTGTCAGATGAGTGCCCCTCCCCCACCCCAGCCAGCCTGCCTAGTGCTGGTGTGGCCTCTGGGAGCCTCACTTCCTCCTCTGTCAAATGGGAACAATGACGTGCACTCTTCCCACCACCCTGGATCAAGCCACGTAAGGGGAGCAAAGCTTTTGGAGACTGTTAAGCATGAGAGAGGAACAGAAATTGTCAACCAGGACTGTGTGGCAGGGGGGTAGGTGGTGGGTGAGAGTGTGGGCACTGGAGTCAGGATGCCTGCATTTCAAGGTGGCTCTTCTATCCCGGCTGGCGCCTTAGCCAATCCATTGGCCACCATACAACACTAACGGAGCACCTGCTGTCACCAGGCCCTGCTCCAGGCACTGAAAGTGCAGAAGTGAGCAAGATGGGCTCAGAGATGCCTCCCTGAAGGACGCAAATCCCCAGAGCCTGCTGTGGCTCAGCAGATTAAGAACCCGACTAGTATCCATGAGGACGCAGGTTCCATCCCTGGCATCGCACAGTGGGTTAAGGATCTGGCGTTGCTGTGAGCTAGGGGCGATGTAGGTCGCAGATATGCCTCAGATCCTGCATAGCTATGGCTGTAGCATAGGCTGGAGGCTACAGCTCCCATTCAACCCCTAGCCTGGGAACTTCCATGTGCTGTGGGTGCATAAAAAGGAAAAAAAAAAAATCCCTGGGGCCCCATTCTAGAGAACCAGCTGTTGAAGACACACGGGCTAGGGCAGGCCTTGGGGGGCTTGGAGCCTCTCTGATCTGCCCTCCCCACCCCTCAAGGCTTTCAAACTGTGCTCTGCAGGGCTTGGGGACCATAGCCAGGGAGATTGGGGAACAGAGTTGAGGGGCTCCAGGCCCGAGCCCATGTGTCTTGGATGCTGGATCCTGCTCACTGTTATGCTGAAGAAACTTTGTAGTTACCCGGGGTTTGAGAAGCTCTGCTCAAGTCCCACCCTCCTCAGGGTGCATATGGGAAACTCGAGATCCCTGAGGACTGGCCCAGAGCCACCCCCTCTCCCCGCACCATTCCTAGGCCCCTCAGCCCCCAACCTCCAACCCCAGCCTGTGAGTCGAGCTTCAGGTCAGCCTGAACACCCCACTCCTAGCGGACACCTCTCCCCGTCAGCCCCATACAGTCAATGGATTAATAATGACATATTTGAGACGGTAGTACAAATTAATTTCTGAATCACGCCATTAGTGTGTAATTAATTTCTTTGCTCTGGGAAATGAAGATATCCCGGACGAGCATGTTATCTCAATCTATAAAAGAGGAGAAACGCTGAATGGGCAACTCTGTTAATGCAAACATTGATTTTTTTTCCCCCTATTTCCCCCTCTCTTGTGTGATGACTCTTCCTTCCTTACCATCCCCCCACTTTTTGGGGGCATTTCCCAAGGAGGGGTGGGGCCCCTGGTGAGGGAGAGGGCTGCCTCTCAGCAGCTTCAGCAGTAATGAAAAGATCCTGTGTGCTCACTGCAGCCAAATAATGTCCTTATTGGATGCTGTTAAGGATGGGTTGCTGTGGAAACACAAGCGCTCGACCCTCCAGGTTTGGATGCCAAAACCTGGAACGTGCACTTTTCTGCAAAGCTGCTGGGGGGCTGCGAGGGCTAGGAGTTTGGAGGTTGTGCCATGGTCTTCTACACCAGCCCCTCCTTTTAGATAGTGGTTGCCTCCTTTAGAAAGTCCCCCAAGATCAACACTTGGCTGTGTGTCACCCTCTCTTCCCCTACCTTCACCGCCTTTCACAGCAGCGTGTTTCCAAGATGGTCTGGCTCTGGTGCTCACACACCAGCGTCCTTCACACACTTCCTGGACTGTCTGGGTTTGTCCTCCCTGCTCTAGCAGTCCAAGCTGTGTGACTCTAGGCAAATTACTGAGCCCTTCTGTGCCCCATTTCCTCATCTCTAAAAGGGATGCTCATTGTCCCATTTCTTAAGCTGATTATGAGACTCTAGTGAGATAATGAATGCAAAGTGCTTGCACAGTGTGGCCTGGGGTGAGTGTTGGTCAGTGAGAGATATGACTATGTAAGCGGAGGTTGAGAGGCTGCCAGAGGCTGGAGCAAAATTGGAGTCAGATCTGACTTGGGTCTGTGTCCCGCCTCTGGCCTCCTGTCTCTGGGCAAGGTGCAATCTCCCCGACCCTTGGTTTGCCTTTTAAGTGGGGACAATGCTGACTGTACAGTCTTGTTGGGACAGACCTGGTTGGCACCTGTTGCCCTGGCATACTATTAACAGTGGACTGGTGGGGCCCAGAAGTTGGCTCATTAGCTCAGATTCCAGGCCCCCAGGGGCAACCTCGTGCAGGCCTCTGCTCTGAGGTCAGAGACAAAGAGCCTAAAGGAGAGACAAAGCATGCTCGCCCCCTGCCTGGCTCCAAACACCAGCTCTGGGGGGGCCCCGTGGCCCCTCTGACCCAGCTCAGCTCCAATTAGCGCACTGGGAGAGAAGCCTGGTGGTGGCTTCCCAGCCGCGGCTTCCTGGGGCTCCCCGCACAACCAGCCCATTCAGGTCTTGGTGTCACCCCTGACCCCGAGGGCCCAGCGGCACCCAAGTTCCTGCCCTTCCCCCCAGCTCATTAGTGCCTTTTGGACCAAGGGCATTCAGACGTGTGCGGCCCTGTGACATTTGTCATTAGGCTGCCTGCTGACATGCCTCTTCTTAGGGCTGCAGGTGCTGTTTGACGTTCAGAGGCCACATACCACTATTCAGAGCCTCAGGCTCCTTATCTGTGAAATGGGTAAATAATTCCTGTCGGGCTTATTGTTGGAGCAGACTTAACAGTGCCTGAGGAAGGGCCCTGCATGCTCGAGAGCCCTGTGCCCCTGTGAGAAAGGGTCCCACTGGGTCACTCCTCTCGGAGGCCAGAGCTGAGGGTGTGCTGGCTTCCTTTTAAACCCTCGGTTTTTTAATGAAGGTCAAGTCTTGGTGGGAAAAACCAAACTCCACCCACTCCTTCGTGGGGGCAGAGAGGTCACTCTGGAGGCTGGGAAGCTGACATTGCCGTCTTGGTTCTGTTCCTGGCCTTCGGAGAGCCAGGGGTCAGTGCTTCAGCCTTCCAATACCAGCTCTGCCTCTCTCACGGTTCCCGTGAGCAGGAGGACAAAGGCTGAGGTGGCCGTGGGCATAGCCGAGACCAGCAGGGAACACAAGCTGGTGCTCTTTCCTGGTGCAGGAACCAAGTGTCAGCTCACCCTCCGCACCCCTGGCTCCCCTTTGGCCAAATGGCACTGAATCCTGATCCTTAGGCTGTGAGGACCAGCAGCCACGATTAAGAGGGGGAGAAGCGCCTGGCTCACAGTAGGACCTGGAAAGCGTGACAACTGCTGTTATTATTGCTTTTCACATGGACAAGGTTAAAATGCTACCTGGGTGAGGAGCCTCTCTTTCATTTCTCATACAAGAGCCATGTACCTCTGAGCTGACTGTTCGGCATCCTGGATTGAATGCACAGATCTCCTGGGTCCTGAACGTGGCCTTGGCCCTTAAATACCCTCATCATGTCCTGCCTCCCTGGTCCCCACTGAGGGAAAGGGCCTGGGGTTCAAGGGGATGAGGCCGTGGAGACAGGGTGGGAGGAGAAGCACGTGGTTGGCCCTTGGTTGGCCTTTTGTCAGGTAACCGGCCCAAGACCCAGGAGCAGGCAGTTAGCTCAGTGAGTTGACTGCCCCGGTCAGTGATTATTTTCTTTGGTGTTTGCAGTTGGAACCAAGTGTCTGTTTCTGGGGGCTGTGGCCCTCTAGGGATTCTTGAGGTCCTGGGAATTTCCCCAGGGGATGCATTCAGCTCTCAGCTGTGAGCCCTGAGAGTTCTCAGGCTCTCTCAAGTCCCCTCCCTGGGGGTCTAGGGGGAGAGGGGAAGGGAGTGGAACAGGCCTGTGACCTGTGGTCCACCCGAGGTGTGAGTGCAGGGGCTGGAATTAACCAGGTTGGTCACAAGGGGATTAGGGACGGGCAGGGGCTCCTCAGGAGTGCTGGCGCTAAAGGCTAGGCTGCTGGGGGCAGGGCTGGTTGAGACGGGTCAGAATCAGAATCTGCGCCTCCTTTTCTCCAAGCCCCCTTTCTGGGAGAGCACGTCCTGGAGCTGGCAAGCAGAGAGCAGTCTGGGCGAACATGGTGCTACAGGAGCCAGGCCCTGAGTTCCTGGCAGAGCAGCCTGAGTGAGGAGTTGACTGGCTGAACCAGCCTGGTGTGTGAGGGGACCCCAGGCTCCTGGGGTCAGAACCCCCATACTCCCTAGAAAATACTTCTGTACTTAGCTATGGGACCTCACGCAAGGACCCAACCTCCCCGCACCCCAGTTTCTGCATCTATAAAGTGGGGTTAGAAGGAAATGTGTCACAAGACTGTGGCGAGTATTTGATGGAGTCACATATGTGCACGGCCTTGCGTGGTGCCCAGCATAGAACCAACTGTGCCTGTGTCTTCCCAACACCGTGTTCAGTGATGTCGTGTTGGCAGCTTGAAATTAGCTGTGGTGGGAGAATTTACACCCCGGAAATTGGCAGACACCACAAATCAGGGCATTTCCATCCCCTCCCTCCGACGGCAGGTTGTTAGCAGTATACCACTGAACCAGGCAGAGAGCGGGAGCAGCTGTGCTGTATCTCCGGTACTGGGTCATTTGCCAGGCAAACACCTGCCCACATGAGGCCGGATGGAGCAGCACCGGCTGCCTGTCCAGAACAAACGATTTCAAGGTCGACAGGTCTGTGTGTTGGGAGCCCCCTGGGGATCTCAGGTCCAGGGGGAGGTGGAGGTTTCCTGGACCCCGCTCAGGTTTTGGGGACACTCCCCACGCCCAGCCCCAGGGCATTCTCACACGGCCTTGGGGTAGCTGGAGGAAGCTGGGGTGGCCATTCAGTCCCTTCAACGTTTGGAAAAACAAAAGCCTCAGAGGTCAGGTAATTTGCTAGATATCATTCAATTCAACTTTTAAAACCACATTCCTAGCAACCCAGAAGCTCCCTCCTGTTTCCCCCGGGGCCATTTCCTTCCCCACGAAGTATGCCACTCTTCTGACCTTAGGTTAGTCTGACTTAAAACTTTATATAACTAGAGGCATACAATGTGTTCTTATCTGTGCCTCGCTTCTTTCCCAGCATCTGTTGGTGAGACTCATGCATGCCTGACACACAAGGCAGTATTTCATTCCTTTTCCCTGCTGTATACTATTCTACGGCACACCCACTCTTCGTTCATGGACCTGTGACTTGTTTCCAGTTTTAAGCTGCTGCATTCTGTTGCTTGAAACATACAAGGACGCAGATTTTGGAGACCATATGCATGTACTCCTGCCTGGCATGTGCCTAGGAGCGGCATGACTGGGTGTGACATTGTTGAATGCAGTTTTGATGCAGCAGATAGTGGTTGAGTCCCTTTGGTGTGAGCTCCTAGTGAGACTCCCTGGACTGGATAAAACTCCTCTCTCAAAAAACTCCCAGCCTGGACAAAGGAGTGATGTGTAGGGGGGTGGAGTGGGGAAGAGACGCATTCAGCAAAAGCCGGGTCAGGGATGGAGATGCCAGCAAAGAGGAAAGAACAAGAGCCCTGGGGGCTTACGGGGCAGGGGCCACCTGTCTGGGGATGTGTGTGGGGAAATGGGCAAGTCTGGAGGAAGTGATAATGGGAGGGCTTGGGAAGGACTTGAGTCCGCAGAGATGGGGTGGGGGGTGCTGGTTTCCAGACAGGGAAAGGTGTGGAGGCAGGTAAACAGCGAACTTGGAGAAAAGTGAGTGTTCCCTTCTGGCTGGAGAGCTGGGTCTGAGTGAGGCAGAGTGGTTGCTAGTTAGGGTCTCATCCCAGCCACGAAGGCTTAGGAGTTTGGGCTCTGGGAAACCTCTGATAGGGGCAGCTTGTGAGCGAAGCATTGTGTTGGGGGCTTTATGTCTGCGGGAGGATGCGGGACTCAGGCAGAGGTACAAACAAAGTTTGAAGCCGGGAAAGGAGGGAAACAAGAGAGGTCAGGGGGTTCCCACTGTGGCAGAGCGGAAACGATTCTGACTAGTGTCCATGAGGTTGCGGGTTCAATCCCTGGCCTAGCTCAGTGGGTTAAGGAGGCGGTGTTGCTCTGAGCTGTGGTGTAGGTCAAAGATGTGACTTGGATCCTGCATTGTCATGGCTCTGGCGTAGAGGGGTAGCTGTAGCTCTGATTTGACCCCCAGCCTGGGAACTTCCATATGCCGAGAGTGTGGCCCTAAAAAACAAACAAAAAACAAAAAACAAAAAAAAAAAAGAGAGAGAGGTCAGAAAGAGGCCTGCAAAGCTGGGTAGCACAGTCTGTCTCCAGGAGAGCCCAGAGCCCAGGCTGAAGGTGCCAAGTCTTCTGGATGAACGGTGGGCGGGGGAGGGGGGGGGAAGCAGGGGTGGCTTGCATACAGAATCAGGATGCTGACTCCAAGTCCCCGCTCCTTCTCCCCCTTTCTGGGTGATCCCGGGTGAGTCTCTCTCTCTCTGGCCTCAGGTTTCTATCCCTTAAAGGGAGGCACTAGCTGATCTCTGAGGCCTGGTCTCCTGTAACCCCTATCCCGGGCCTCCCTCAGAGGGCAGGCTGTGAGATGATTAAAGGAATGATGGATGGGAGAAGCCTGGAGGAGCCCAGAGTGCCAGACAAGTGCAAGGGGAAATTAGCAGTCATTCTTTTATTTAGCATGTGATCTGGCAGCCTCTCGATTTATTACAGGCATTATTATTAATGACGTTAATAATGATGCCAACAATACCATTGGCTGCTTGTGTCAGGCTTTTGCTTTCATTTAAAACACAGTCCCTTGATGAGCCTCACCCCTTCTTGGGAGTGTAAGATTTTTACATCCTGATGGATAAACTGAGGCAGAGAGCTGCTGTGTGACCCATTAGCCAAGGTCAGTGTGTAAGTCAGGGAAGGGGTCCAGCTCTGCCTGTTCCCAGACCAGGGTTTTCACCCGCAAACCGGCTGTCAGTTCTCACCATGTCTCATGTGATTCTAGCCCTACAGTCCTTTTCTCTGTGTCCCCACCAGAAGCTAGTCTTAAGCCCTGGACTGGGCGGCTGATGGGCTTGGCTGGAAGCCACTTTCTCCACCTGCTGGCTGTGTGGCCTTGGGCAAGTTGTGTCCCTCACCCCCAGCCTCAGTTTCCCCATCTGCCACACTGAGGCACCAGATCTTGCTGAGGTGGTTGTGAGGGTTAAGGGCTTGAGGACTGGACCTCGTCCTGATCTGCACCTGCGTTTCTCTCCCTCAGGTCAGAACTCAGCACATAGAAGTGGAGGATTGTTTTTTCACTTGAGCTGAGCTGAAAAGTCACCCATGGCCTGCGGTGACAGTTTTCCAAGCATATATAAGCAAGAGAAGTGTGTGTGTGTGTGTGTGTGTGTGTGTGTGTGTGTATGCACTGTCTAGCAGAGGCCAGTGGTGGAGACTTAATTCTACATGAAAGGTCCCCAGGTGACAGCAGTATGACAGCTGGCCCTGGTCTGCTCTCTAACTCCCTGCCACAAGCTGAGTGAGGAGTAAACTGAAGGCTGCCCCTCTCCCCCACAGACCCCTGGTCTCCAGACCCCCAGTCTCCAGACCCCCGGTCTCCAGCCCGCGTGGTGAAGCAGGTTCCAGGTCCTTGGGGCTCCGGGAAGGAGGAATCACTGTGCCCCACAGTTGGCGCCTGCGCAGACTCGACTCCCTGGCTGCCCACTTGAGCAAGTGAGAACCACAGAGTGTGTTCCCAGCCTCTACTCCCCTGATCTGTCCTCCGTCCTTTCTCCAACCTGAGCTGGGCTGCTAGGCTGCCTGTCCCTGCTCGCAGCCCTTCCGTGCCTACCTCCCCACCTGCCCTTGGAAGCCTCTCTGCAAACCTGGTTCCTCTCTCCCTTTGCGCTCTGTGCCTCCGGCCCTGGGTTGGGGGCGGGGTCTCGGTGGTTCCATGCTCCTTCCTGCCACCGCGCCTTTCATGGCTGTCACCCCCCACCACACCCCCGGCCCGGAACGCCTTCCCCTTCTCCCCAGATTTCATCCACACACCCCTTATTCTTTATATCTCCTCACAAATGTCACTTCTGGAAAACTTCTCCAACCCCCTCCAGAGACGGAATCTTTTCATACTCCCTGTTGTATGTCCTTCCAGCTCTTGGACATCTTTAGAGCCCTTGTCCCACTTCGTCCATATCTGGTTATTCATTTAGTGATCATTTCTCTAGTGCCGGTCTCCCGCTAGAGTGTCAGCTCTGGGAGAGCTTACTGTCCGCTGGTGTCGAATGCCCGGCATTTAGCGCAGTGCCCAGCACCATGCGGGGACTCATCTGGTTAACTGGTCAGTGATGCAATGAATGGGTGCCATGAGCATTACTCCTGCACTTCAGCTTGAAAATCAGGGCATAATAAGGTGATACCAGTTGGGCAGAATCCCAGTGCTGGGTGTCACCTGATTCCACCCACTCCCTGGGGGCAGGATCCCTACTCACAAATGCCAACCTCTGTTTACCTGCTCCCAAAGGCAGGAGTTTCACTCCCTTTAAGGGAAACAGAGGAAGCCAGTGGAGGTCCTATCTTGTTCCTACATCAATCTCTGAGGTCTGGATATTCCTAAAGCCTCTCCTGTCCTTTGTGCCGGATTCCTGGGACCTGCTATCCAGGAAGACTGTGCAGCAGGCATTCTGGCTGGCCCCTGAGATGGACACAAGATTCCACCTGTCCATCTCCAAGCTCAGTGGAGCAGAGGATGCTGGGACCCCATCCGGACTCACTCTTCCCTCCATACCCTCTTCCTAATCCCTATGCATCTTTGAGGGGTGGTTCAGCCCTTGCCTCCTCCAGGAAGCCCATAGGGCCTGCTCTCTCCTACAACATGAGCAGTCTGGGGCTCTCCTTGTGTCCTGTGAGAATGAGGGAAGCAGAATGAACTATAGGGCCTGTCAAACCCCTTATTTCATACATGGATTTGCAGAGGACCAGAGAGGGAAGGTGACCTACCAAAGTCACACAACTGATTCCTGCTGATTTGGGACAATGATGCAAATTATAAAATTTTGTAGTTTTTAAAATTTGATTTTCCTAGTTTTTTTTTTTTTTAACCATCCTTGAGGATGAGGGAAAACGAACAACCTCAGGAAATGTGGCAATAGACATCAAAAACCTTTTTAAAAAGAATGTATCCTTTAGGGCCTAAGGACACAATTTTAAATGGGTGCAAAGATTTATGTACAAAGATGCTCATCACAGCCCTGTTTATGAGGGTAAAAAACTGGAAATAGCTTAAAGGTCTAACAGAGAGATTGGTTAAATAAATTATGGTGCATTCATGTGATGGAATACCATATAGCCATTAAAAATGATGGCCCAGTAAAAGAATATTTAACGACATGGGGAAATGGTCACAAGATACTGTTCAGGAAAAAAAAAAAAACCAGGTTGCAAAACAGCATGCTCCATATGCCTCTGACTTTGCTGAAACAATTGTTAAGAAAGAAAGCGCAGGGCCCCTGAGGTTATTTATGATATTGTTTCACTACCTCCAAGACACCAGCCTCATTAATTCCTGTTTCAATGGAGCTTAACACAAGGCATGAGCATTTAATGTCTGGAGGTCTGAGTTTGGTCTGTACCTCTTGTTTACTGGGTGACATTGGAGCTGCAGGCCTCATTTTTCCTTATCTATAAAATGGGGATAAGAGGCCTCCATTTGAATGATGTGGAAAGGATTTCAAAGATTGTGTGTGTGTGTGTGTGTGTGTGTGTGAAGGGCCTTGGTAGATCATAGATATTGAGAATAACGGGTATATTGTTTCTTAATTAATCTGAGGACTCCATGAGGGCCACATGAGGTAACATTCCTCCTTGTCACTCTGTAGCCAGCACACTGATGTGTGCTAGAAGGTGGGTGGGCCTACCCCCTGAAGCCCCAGGCTCACCCCTCCACAGCTTCTGGATGTCTCAGTGCCTGGGGTTGGGCATGGCATCGTCTATGGGGGGCAAGAGTGCACGTGTGGGTGCACTGAGTACTGGGGATTGTCTGGGGGTGTTCCCAGCACCCCTATTACCCCATCCCTTGTAGGACCAGGGAGTGGCCACTGTCTGGTACACAGGGCACCTAGGAGTGGCTCAGAGGCCAGGGCCCAGCCAGGAGATCCTGGCCCTCGGCACCTCTGAGCACTTTAGAGCCTTCTCTGACTCTGTGCCCTGTGAGTGAGGGTGTGACTGGGCCACAGGGGTACCTGTCTGCTACTTATGGGGGCCCCTGGACCAGGCCCAGGCAAAGCAGGAGGGCCAGCCATGCTTCCCCTCTGAGTTTTGGGAGCCCCAGAGAGGGACGTGACCTGTGCTGAATCACGCAGTTGCTGACTGAAGCCCAGACCACAGGGCTGGCTCTTCCCTCTGGCCCTCCCTCAGCCCCTCTGCAGAGGAGGGGTTTTCAGGCAGCTCAGCTGGAAACCAGGAGTTTCTCTGGGGCACTCAGAGGGCAAGGCTGGTGCCCTCATATTTTCTCTCTAGCATTCATTCTCCTCCTACACAGAGTTGGCACGTTTCTACTCTGTGCTCGCTCCAGACTGGAGGCTGGAATTGTTTTTTTATTTTGTTTTGTTTTGGTAGGGGGATGGACAGATAACATCTTTCAGCATATAGGAAGAAACTGAAAAAGGGGGCCTTTGTGGCTCAGTGGTTAACAAACCCGACTAGCATCCATGAGGATGCAGGTTCGATCCCTGGCCTTGCTCAGAGGGTTAAGGATCCAGCATTGCCGTGAGCTATGGTGTGGGTCGCAGACATGGCTCAGATCCCGAGTTGCTGTGGCTGTGGCGTAGGCCACCAGCTGTAGCTCCAATTTGACCCCTATCCTGGGAACCTCCATATGCTGCAGGTGCAGCCCTAAAAAAAAAAAAAAAAGAAAAGAAAAAGGGGGCCCAGTATGGTGAAAAGCTGCTGTAGAAACTGCTGTGGGGTCTGCCCAGGGCCCTTTTTCCAAAGGCCTACCCCTTCCCCAGCTGCTGTTTGGTGACCAGTGACTTCCAAGGGCCGGCCAGATCTGCCCATGACAGAGCCAGGAAGGCAGCAGCCCCTCCTCCTGCCCGGACCTCTTTCTAGCACCTTCCTGATAGAAGACAGGAGCCCGACCTCTTCCCCAGGCAGGATAACGGTGCTGAGAGACAATTTAATCTCCAGAACCTCCCAGTCTGGCCCAACCAGACCTTCCCTGAGATTCCCTCCCTCCCCTTCCTATCCTGCTCCACCCCCTCATGCAGATTTTCCCAAAGAAGCACCCCCTCTATAATCTTGTGCCCCCAAATCCCTGCCTCAGGCTCTGCTTGGCGGGAAGCTGACATGAGACAGATGGGGACTAGGACACGCCGTGTCTAAATACATCTAAATATAACCACGTAAACACTACCCGTGGAGGAGGCTCTGCACTTTGAGAGAACAATCTCCAGGCATTTTTTTTTTTTCAAGAAAATAACCTGAATATACCAGAAAGCCTAGTAAAGACTGGATTAGAAGTGAAACCTAGAAATTCTCTGGTTGAACACCCATGGTCGAGCTAACACTTTCACGGCAGGTGCCCACGTGAAGAAGACTGGGTCTGACAGTGTGTGTGCTGCACACACACAGGACACCAACCTGTCACATGGCAGGTCCACGTGGCACATACTGGACGCCAGTGTGTGGGACAGGGAGTGCTGGCCAAGCCTGAGCCACCTTCTGGTGGCCTCTCACCCAGCCAGCACCATGGAGGCCCCTCCCACATTGTGCTCACAGAACCCACGGGAATCCCCCTGGTCACAGGGAATGGCTGGTGAATCAGGGAGTGCCAGGTGGAATCCTCTTGGCCCAGTTACTTCCCATGCTTTTCAAATCTCAGCCTCCTCCAGGAAGCCCTCAGGGAGTGCTCTCTGCTTTAAGCATCTCCAGCCCAGTCAGCAGGCTTCAGCTGGCTCAGTTATGAGCAGCTGGCAACAGGGGTACCTGGAGGATGGGACACTTTTTGAACCTACCTATGTATCCAGGATGGGTACACAGTAGAAAGTAGATGTGGGAAAAATATATGCCTTCAGGGTGGGCAGACTTGGACCTTTCCCCAAACTCCTATTCACCCTCCAGGTGACAATGTAGATGTCACCATGTATCAGTAACCCCCCTGTGACCACCACATGTGCAGCATCAGTCGCTTTGAGGGCTGAAACTCTTTTGGTCTTGTTTTCTGCTCTGTCCACGTGCCCAGTACACAGCCTGGCACATAGAAGTTGCTTAGTAAATGCCCGTAGAGTGAAAGTATCTCTGAAGTGGCCGCACCGAGTTCAATGGTAGACACTCCATGCAGGCAGCTCCTGCATCTTCCTTGCGCATGCGTGGGCTGATAGCATGCGGTGAAAAGAGGCCTGCAAAGTGAGCCTGCCCCTAGCATCACCAGGATTCCAGGGACAAGGGACATAGGCTCACTTAAGCCACCCAAGGAATGAGATCTATTTGAGGATCTCTGTGGCCATGAGGGAGGCCAGGATTCCATTGGAATAAAGCCAATAACACGAGCTGCCACTTACTATGACCACTGACTGTACCGGGAGCCAGGCTGAGCAGGTTATATGCACTTTTACGCTTGCCAAAAATAACAGGAAGTATGGCTAGTGCTCACATCTGTCCCCCTTCCCAGTAGCCCCTTTAGTGTCAAGTCTTGGAGGAAGGGCAATTCCAGGCCCTCACTCTCTGATGCTGACAGTGAGGGGGGTAAACCTCTCCTCTTTCCACACTAGGGGGGGACAATCAGGAGGGGAGCTGAGATCCAAGCTGACCCATGACATGCCCTCCCCACGTGGGCTCCCCTGTGGGTGGAGCTGAGATGGAGGAGCATGAAGGGGTGAAGTCATCAGGGCAGCAGTGGGGCCCCGCTGTGAGTTGGGTTCTGCAGAAAACAGACCGCGCATGCGTAGGGGCTATTTGAGGAGAGTTGAGCAGGAGTGGTTTGGGTTAAGGAAAGCCGGCCAGGGTGATGCAATACCTGGCTATCAGCAGTGGGGGCTGTTTCCACGGTGGCCTGAGGGGCAGGGGGAGGAGAGGTCACACATCTTAGAAGTAGTGGGCATAGCAGCCCTGGGAGTTACAATGACGTGGGGAGAGGGGCTGCCGAGGGAGCATGACTGCCTACCTCTCTCTCCCACCTTCTCTGACTCCCTGGGTTGAGTGGACACTAGCCAGCCTGAGGTCATTGCTATCTGCCAGCTTTGGTTTCTTGTAGCCTTTGGAAATCTGTCCCCAAGCCTGGCCTCTGGTCTCTTGCTGACACTCTAAATCCCTCTAGAGCCTCCTAGGAAATCCTGTTCGGCTAAAGTTTTCTAGAATTGCTTCTATTACTTACAACCACCACCTCGAAGACATAACTAACGCCATTATGATTTCTTTTGAACAGATGAGTAAACTGAGGCTCTACTGAGTTTGGGCCTGAGGTCACACCGCACAGGTGGAAGTGGCTGCATGAGGCAAGTTGTGAAGGCTGGCCTGGCTGTGCTTAAAGCTCTTAGCTGTGAAGCACAGAGAAACTGGTCCTAGCCTGATCTAGAAGGCTATCGGGGCTCCAGGCAGGGGAGGGCCTGGGCTATCTCGTTGCTCCTCCAGCAGGAGTTTGAGGGGTGACTCGGTTACACCTCCCTGTGCTTGCTTTGTGGCTGGCTGACCACTTTTCTTCCCGTTGCTAACTGGTGGTCCAATCCACTGTGGCCCCATCCACTGCGGCCCCGTGGTGGGGGAGCAGAGTCCGCAGTGTGAGCCATGCCCTGCTCATGGAACAGGCCAGAGTGGGGTTGGGATGGGGCAGGCAACTTGGGCAGTTCAGGCTGAATCAACAGAGAGCTCCCAGTGGTGTCAAGTGGGACAAATGCTGGAAATTAGTTGTGAGGAGGAGGCTGTGGCTTGACTGGAGCCAGTCATGCAGATGGAAGGCCTGAGGCTCAGAGGGCAGGAATGGTCCTCAGAGACCTGCCTCTCTCCCTGCTAGGCTAGGACAGGGCCCCGAGGCCCACAAGCTGTAGCCTCCTCACGGTGGCATCCCCCAGCCTCTCAGAGCCCCCCAGCCTCCCCATCTGGCCCTAATACCCCCATCAATCACCGGGTAAAAATCCCTGATTTTTTGTATAAGCAATAGGTGCTTTGTGGGAAATTACCTAAGTTATAATCCAATTACAGAATAATTACATTGGGATGGCTCTGGAACTACAGCATTAATTAACTTTGATGGCTCCCATAAATTATGTGGGAGATTGATGGTGGGGAGAGGGTGGGTACAGTCCAGTGGGTGGCAAGTGAGCTGCAGCCCTGGAGTCAGGAAGCCCTTGAGTGATGAGAGGAAAGGGGAGAAGTATCCCCAGACTTTCCCACGGTGCCCCAAAGCATAGTCTCGGGGACAGGTGCCATCTTCAAGGTCAACTACCCCAATTTTGCTCTAAGCTGGGCTTGAACACTTACATTTCAGTATACAAAAGCTGCTACCTCTTAAGGCAGTACTGCATGCCATGGGAACGAGCATGGACTTTGGGATTTTGGGCAAGGTGCCTGACTCCCCTGAACTTCAGCCTTGTCATCTGAAAAGGGGCAGAGTTGGTCTGCCTTATATGATGCTGTGAGGCAGAGATGTGACATGGATGTACAGACTCCAGCCCCGTGCTGGCCAGTGGGAATATAATGTGTATGTCCAACATGAGTGGCTTACACAATTTGATCTTTTCTAGTGGCCACATTAAACAAGTAAAAAGAAACAGGTGAAATTAATTATTACAATATCTATTTCCACTATATCTAAATATTATCATTATTTTCTTTTTGGAGCCACACCTGCAGCACATGGAAGTTCCCAAGCAAGGGGTCTAATCAGAGCTGCAGCTGCCAGCCTACACCACAGCTGCAGCAATGCAGGATCCAAGCCACAGGTGTGAGCTACACCACAGCTTGTGGCAACACCAGATCCTTAACCCACTGAGCAAGGCCATGGATGGAACCTCATGGATGCTAGTCATATTCTTAACTGGCTGAACCACAATGGAATCTCCCCCAATTATTATTTTTAAATGTAGTCAATATGAAGACACATTGTGAGATCTTTTACATGCTTTTAAAATACTAAGTCATCAAACTCTGGTGTATAATTTGCACTTACTCAGCACATCTCAATCAAGCACTCAGTAGCCACATGGGGCTGGTGGCTGTTGGCTGGGCAGCATAAACAAGCAAGTGTTTAGCAAACAGTCAGCGTGCAGCATGTCTGTCCCCTCCCTCATTGCCGAAGCCTACAAAGCCTGTTCTCTTATTGTTCTTCCTCTTCTGCTCTGGGACAATCTTTCACATGGTTTTGGTGGGGGGGGGGGGTGTCATTCACATTTCCTGGAGCTTCAGAGGTTTGCCGATTCAGCCCATCCAAACCATCATCAAGTCCTACCTTTCAAATTTCAGAACATCCTGAATTTGATCACTTCTCAGCACCACTACCTCCACCAACAGGATCCAGACCACTGTGCCATGAGGGCATGACCCCAGTCCCTCTTCCAGATGTATCCCCCACCCCAGCACCTAGAACAGTGCCTGTCACTCAGAAGGTGCTCTGGGGAATGTTTACATCAACTGTTTGAGTGGCCTGAGTCCTACCTTTTCTTGGCCATTTCAATGTAGACATCTTCTGGGATCAGTGTGCCTCCCAGGCAGAGAGAAGCCTGGACCTGAGCTCAAGAGGAGAATGAGTCTGTCTCCCCCCTGCTCTGTGCACTATGCCTTTGCTAATGCAACCCAAGGTCCTGCTGAATTTTCAGGCTACATGCCATGCTGAGGACTGACAGTAACAGAGGTTGGCCATTATTGCCTCCTATTCTGGACCTGGTGTTGGGCTTGTAGGATCTGAATGTAATGGATAACAGGGGACAGCTTTCTGAGAGCCAACCTGTGAGCCAGGCAGGAAATTCTGGGCCCTGGATCATAGAGGTCAGTTCCCTCTTCTGTCTCTGCTCTGTCTCCATAAGAACAGCTTCTGTCTTCCCTTAATGCCCTATTTAGAGCTGAGCTGGGATTCTTTTGACTTCTCCCCCCAAATCCCTTGTCCAAGTGTTGCACTGGTAAGAACCATGAACTTTCCTGGAGATTTTATGCAGCAGTCATTCCCTTTGACCCACTAACATGACTGTAACCAAAGAGACAGGCAATACCAGTGTGGGTTGGAATGTGGAGCAGCTGATTTTCTCCCTCCCAGCTTGTGGGTTGTGAATGCGAACAACTACATTAGAAAATGGTTCTGTAGTATCTCTTGGAGCTGAACATAGGCATATTCTGGTCCAGCAATTCCATTCCTGGGTGTATACCCCACAGAAAGGTCTATATGTGGCCAACCAGAAACTGTTCAGAGCAGCACTATATGTAACAGCCAAAAATGGAACCTACCCAAATGTCCTTCCATGTAGAAGAGGTAAGTGCACTGTGGACTGTGCATCCCTACAGCAATGATGATGAAAAAGCTTCAGCTACATGAAACAACAGGGCTGACTCTCTCAGACAAAATGTGGGGTAAAAGAAGCCAAACACAAGAGCACATCATATGATTGCTCATGGGATAGTCAAAACAGGCAAAAATAATATGGTACTAGATGTCAGCACGGTGGTTCCTCAGTGGGCAAGGAATTAACTGGGAGTAGCCAGAGAGGTCTCTGGGTGCTTGTTGTGCTCTGTATCTTGATCTGGTACTTGCTCTATAGCATCTTCACTGTGTGAAGATACATTGAGCTATGACCATGTGATTTGTGTCCTTTCTCTTCACATGTTACAGTTCAATAGAAATCTAAAAGAGGAACTCTGACTTGAAGTGCTGGGGCAAGGCCTCTGCATGTGGCACCCTGTGAACAAGCAAAACCAGGCTAAGTTCAGTGGGCAAAAAAAGAAGACAAGATGATAGAGTAGACGACCTTGAGCTCGCCTCCTCTCAAAGAACACCAAAATCACACCTAACTGCTGGAAAAGCATCAGTTAAGAAAGACTGAAACCTACCAAAAGAGATTTTCTATACCCAAAGACAGAGAAGAAATCCCAAGACAACAGGAAGGGTACATTTGCAATATAATCTAATCCCATACCCCTGGATGGGTGACCCACAAGATGGAGAATAATTATATCACAGACATTCTCCCACAGGAGGGAGAGTTCTGAGCCCCACGTCAGGCTCCCCATCCTGGGGGTCTGGCATAGGGAGGAGGAGCCCCCAGAGCATTTGGCTTTGAAGGCCAGTGGGGCTTGATTGCAGGAACTCCACAGGACTGGAGGAAATAGAGACTCCGCCCTTGGAAAGCACGCACAAGGTCCCAAGTGCCCCATGTCCCAGCACAAAAACAATGACTCAACAGGAGCCTGAGCCAGACTTGCCCTAGTTTTGGAGGGTCTCCTGGGAAGACAGTGGGGGGAAGCAGCTGTGGCTCTCTTTCGGATATAAAGCTGGTACAAACATATCTGGGAGTACTCATCTGAAGGCTGAAATCTTGCTTGGGTCTTAGGACCAAGACCTAGCCTCACTCAATAGCCTGTAGCCTCCAGTGCTAGAACACCTCAGACCCAAGAACATAAAGGGTGGGAAAACAGTCCTACTCATCAACAGACAGGCTACCTAAGAACTTTTTTGTGCCCATGGCCAACCACCTCTTGACATTTGCCTTGACATGGTCCTGACCACCAGAGGGCCAAGACCCAGCTCCACCCACCAGTGGGTAGGTACCAGCCCCTCTCCCCCTAGGAAGTGTGCACAAGTCTCTAGACCAGCCTTACCCACCAGGGAGCAGAGACCAGAAGGAAGGAAACTACCATCCTACAACCTGCAGAACCAAGTCTACAAACAGGTCAGAACCTACCCTGGGACCAGCTGGTCTCTGGCCCTTGGATGACAAGAGGGTAGTGTACTGGGGCACATAGGATATCCCCTACAGAAGGTTACTTCTCTTGTCAAGAAACATAAATAAGCTACTAAATACATAAAAATAGAAATATAAATTTAAACAAACTGAGATGACAAAGGAATATGTTCCAGATGAAAGAACAAGACAAACCCTAGAAGAAAAACTAAATGAAGTGGAGTGGGCAATCTACCTGAGAAAGTGTTCCAAGTAATGATCATAAAGATGATCCAAGAAAGAATGGAGGCACAGAGCAAGAAGTTACAAGAAGTTTTAAACAAAGAATTAGGAAAAAAAGAACAACCAGAACTGAAGAATATAAAAACTGAAATGAAAAATACAAAAGAAGGAATCAATAACCAAATAAATGAGGCAGATGGATGGATAAATGAGCTGGGTAATAAAGAGGTGGAAATAACTTCCTCAGAACAGAATAAAGAAAAAAAGAATGAAAAGAAATGAGGACAGTTTAAGAGACCTCTGGAACAGCACCAACATTCACATTATAGGAGTTACAGAAGGAGGAGAGAGAAAGGCCCTGAGAAGATATTGCAGAAAAAATAGCTAAAAATTTCCCTGATGTAGGAAAGGAAGCAGCCACCCAAGTCCAGAAAGTCCAGAAAGTACCATATGGCATAAACCCAAGGAGAGGCATGTTGAGAAACTCAGTAATTAAATTAAAAAAATTAAAAATAAGTAGAAAACATTAAAAGCAATGAGGGAAAATCAACAAATAACACACAAGGCAACTCTCATAAGGTTATAGCTGATTTTTCAGCAGGAACACTACAGACCAGAAGGGAATGGCACAATATATTTAAAGTGATGAAAGTGAAAAACCTACAACCAAACATAATCTACCCAACACTCTTGTTCAGATTTTACAGAGAAATCAAAAGCTTTAAAGACAAGCAAAAGCTAAGAGAGTTCAACATCCTCAAATCAGCTTTACAACAAGTGCTAAAAGAACTTGTCTAGGTGGAAAAGAAAAGGCCACAACTAGAAACAAAAAAATTATGAAATGGGAAAGCTCACTGGTAAAGGCAAACTACGTACAGTAAAGGTAGGAAACCATTCACACACAAGTATAATATCTAAACCAATAATTGTGAGAGGAGAGTACAAATGCAGGATATTGGAAATGCATTTGAAATTAAGAGATTAGCAACTTAAAAAGTCATGTCTACATATAGAGTGCTATATTAGAACCTCATAGTAACAATAAGCCAAAAATCTATAATAGATATACACAGAAATAAGGAAAAGGAATAAAAATTACAACACTAAAGAAAGTCATCAAATCACAAGAGAGGAAAGGAAGGAAAAAGACCCACAAATCAAATCCAAAACAATGAACAAAATGACAATAAGAACACACATATTGATAATTATTTTAAATGTAAATGGATTCAATGCTTCAACCAAAAGACACAGACTGGCTGGCTGGATACAAAAATAAGATACACACACTCACACACACATACGTGTGTGTGTGTGAGTGTGTGTATATTTTTTTCTATATATATGTGTATATATATATTTTTTTCTATAAGAAACTCATTTCAGATCTAGAAACACATGCAAACTGAGAGTGAGGGCATAGAAAAATTATTCCATGCAAATGGAAATCAAAAGAAAGCTTGAAGAGCAATACTCATATCAGACAAAAATAGACTTTAAAATAAAGACTATTACAAGAGACAAAGAAGGACACTACATAATCATCAAGGGATCAATCCAAGGGAGTTCCTGTCATGGCACAGTGGTTAACAAATCTGACTAGGAACCATGAGGTGTGGGTTTGGTCCCTGGCCTTGCTCAGTGGGTTAAGGATCCGGCGTTGCCGTGAACTGTGGTGTAGGTTGCAGATGCGGCTCGGATCCTGCATTGCTGTAGCTCTGGTGTAGGCTGGCAGCTACAGCTCTGATTAGACCCCTAGCCTGGGAACCTCCATATGCCGTGGGAGTGGCCCAATGAAAGGCAAAAAGACAAAAAAAAAAAAAGGATCAATCCAAGAAGAAATAACAATGGTAGGTATATATGAACCCAACATAGGAAAACCTTTATATATAAGGTTAAATATTGACCGACATAAAGGAGAAATTGACAGTAACACAATAATAGTGGGGGACTTTGACACCTGATGTACATCAATGGACAGATTATCCAGTAACTCAAGGAAACATGGGCCTTAAATGATCCATTAGACGAGATGGACTTAATTGATATTTATAAAGCATTCCATCAGAAAATAGCAGCATACATGTTCTTTCCAAGTGCACATGGAAAATTCTCGAGGATAGATCACCTACTGGGCCACAAAGCAAGCCTCAGTAAATTTAAGAAAATTGAAATTATATCAAGCATCTTTTCTGATCATGATGCTATGAGATTTGAAAATCAACTATAAGAAGAAAAAACTGCAAAAAACACAGACACATGGAGACTAAATAATATGTTACTAAACAACTAATAATCACTGAAGAAGTTAAAGAGGAAATTAAAAAAATACCTAGAGACAAATGAAAATGAAAACATGACAATTTTAAACCCATGGGATGCTGTAAAAACAGTTCTATGAGGGATGTTTATAGCAATACAAGCTTAATTCAGGAAACAAAAAAAATCTTCAATAAACAACCTAATGTTACACTTAAAGCACTACTGAAAGAAGAACAAACAAAACCCAAAGAGAGTAGAAGGAAAGAAATCATAAAGATCAGGGTAGGAATAAATGAAATGGAGAATTAAAAAAGTAGAAAAGATCAATAAAAATAAACGCTGGTTCTTTGAAAAGAAAAACAAAATTGATAAATCTTCAGCCAGATTCATTAAGAAAAAAAGGGAGAGGGCCCAAATAGATAAAATTTGAAATGAAAAAGAACTTACAAATGGCACCATAGAAATACAAAGGACCATAAGAAACTACTACAAGCAACTATATGCCAATAAAAGGACAACCTAGAAGAAATGAACACATTCTTAGAAAGGTACAAACTCCCAAGAGTAAACTAGGAAGAAATAGAAAATATGAGCAGACCAATCACAAGTACTGAAATTGAATTTGATTTAAAAACTCCCAACAAGAGTCTAGGACAAGATGACTTCACAGGTGAATTCTATCAAACATTTAGAGATGAGTTAACACCTACCCTTCTGAAACTATTCCAAAAAATTGCAAAGAAAGGAATACTACCAAACTAAATCTATGGGGCCACTATTACCCTGATGCCAAGATCAGACAAAGATACCACACGAAAAAAGAAAATTATAGGCCAATAGATAAAAAAAATCCTCAATAAAATACTAGCAAACCAAACCCAATGGATTGTACACCATGATCAAGTGGGATTTATCCCAGGGATGCAAGGATTTTTCAATATCCTCCAATCAATCAGTGTGATATGCCACATTAACAAATTGAAGAAGAAAAACAACATGATCATCTCAATAGATGCAGAAAAAGCTTTTGATAAAATTCAACATCCATTATGATAAAAATTCTCCAGAAAGTGGGCAGAGAGGGAAACTACTTCAACATAATAAAGGCCATATATGACAAACCCACAGATAACATCATTCTCAACAGTCAAAAGCTGAAAGCATTTCCTCTAAGATCAAAAATCCTAAAGATGCTACCAGAAAACTAGAAAACTACTAGAGCTCATCAATGAATTCAGTAAAGTTGTAGGATACAAAATTAATACACAGAATCTGTTGCATTGCTATATGCTAAAACAAAAAAAAAATCAGAAAGAGAAATTAAGGAAATGACCCCATTTGCCATTGCATCAAAAATAAAATAAAATACTTAGGAATAAACCTACCTAAGGAGGCAAAAGACCTGTATTCTAAAATCTATGATGCTGATGAAAGAAATTGAAAAGATGTACATGTTCCTGGATTGGAAGAATCAATACTTTCGAAATGACTATACCACTCAAGAGAATCTACAGATGTAATGCAATATCTAACAAATTAGCAATGGTGTATTTCATAGAACTAGAACCAAAAAATTCTAAATTCATAAGGAAACACAAAAGGCTCTGAACCACAAAAGCAATCTTGAGAAAGAAAAATGGAGCTGGAGGAGTAAGGTATCCTGACTTCAGACTATACTACAAAGCTACAGTCGTCAAAAGAGTATGGTACTGGTACAAAAATGGAAATATAGATCAATGGAACAGGATATAAAGTCCAGCAATAAACCCACACGCATGTTAATCTGTGACACAGGAGGCAAGGATAATGGAGAAAAGACAGTCTCTTTAATAAGTGGTGCTGGTGAAGCTGGACAACTACATGTAAAAGAATGAAATTAGAACCCTCTCTTATACCATACACAAAAATAAACTCAAAATGGGTTAAAGACCTAAACTTGAAACTGGTTACTATCAAATTCTTAGAGGAAAACATGGGCAGAACACCCTTTGACAGGTCATAGCGATATCTTTTTGGATCCATCTCTTAGAGTACTGGAAATAAAAACAAAAATAAACAAATGGGACCTAATTAAATTTAAAAGTTTTTGCATAGCAAAGGAAACCATAAACAAAATGAAAACCAGTCCACAGAATGGGAGGAAATATTCTCAAACAAAGCAACTGACAGGGATTAATCTCCAAAACATGCAAAAATCTCATACACCTCAACATGAAAGAGCAAACAACCCAATCAGAAGATAAGCAGATCTAAAATGACATTTCTCCGAAGAAGATACACAGATGGCCAAAAGGCACACGATGCTCAACCTCACTAATTATTAGAGAAATGAAAATCCAATGAGGTATCACCCCACACGGCCATCAGAAAGTCTCCAAATGATAAATGCTGGAGAGGGTGTGGAGAAAAAGGAACCCCCACACACTGCTGGTGGAAATGTAAATTGGTGCAGCCACTATGGAGAACAGTATGGAGGTTCCTCAAATAACTAAAAATATTCCTATCATATGATCCTGCAGTCTCAGTACTGAGCATATATTTGGAGAGAAAATAATTCAAAAAGATACATGCACCCCAATGTTCACAGCATCATTGTTTGCAGTAGCCAAGACATGGAAACCATTTAAGCGTCCATCAACAGATGAATGGATAAAGAAGACGTGGCATATATGTACAATGAAATATTACTCAGCCATAAAAAAGAATGAAATAATGCCATTTGCAGCAATATGGACGGACCTAGAGATTATCATACTAAGCAAGCCAAAGACAAATATCATATGATATCACTTACACATAGAATCTAAAGGATACAAATGAACTTATTTACAAAACAGAAGCAGACTCACAGACATAGAAAACAAACTTATGGTTACCAAAGGGGAAGGGGGGAGAGGCATAAATTAGGAGGCTGGGATTAAAATATACACACTACTATACATAAAACAGATAACCAACAAGGACCTAGTTTATAGCACAGGGAGCTATATTCAATGCCTTGTACTAACTATAACAAAAAAATATTAAAAAAAGAAAAAGAAAAAATATATATAACAATCACTTTGCTGTATACCTGAAACTAATACAACATTGTAAATCAACTGTATTTCAATAAAAATTTTGAAAAGAAAGGCTGCATTAACTAACTCTTCTCTCTCCAAAGCCCCTCCTCTGTCTTGGCACCACTGGGTCCCAGGGTTATTTTTATCTCTTCCTTTCCCCACACAGGGTCAGCCCCCAAGCTCCCTCCTCACAAGCCTGCCTCGCCCCTGCATTTCTCCCAGGACCTGGCATCCCTTGCCCCTTAATCATAAAGAAATTTTAGCCTCACCTTTGCTCCCCCACCCAACCCAGCTCCATTTACAGGTGCAACAGATCGGGGGGGGGGGGGGACTCACAGACAGGATCCAGGCTCCGTGGGAAGGCAGTTCTGGAACCACAATTTGTGCCATTAACCTGTTCTTCGGGGTCTCATTCCTCACCCCAAGGGGAAGACCAATGTATTTTCCCCAACTAAATACAGTGCTGTCGCTAAGAGGAATTCCCAGGGGGGGATGGCTGTGATTCCTCACTCTTGTTTTACGGAAGGGCAGACATGGGCCCAGAGAGGGTGGGGTCTCGGCAGAAATGGGACCAGAGCCAGGGTCTCCTCCCCCTTCACCCAGCACTCCTTCTCTCTAGGGCTAGGGCATGGGTGGGGCAGTTGTGGGGTTGTGGGGTTGTGGGCTGCAGCTTTGCATACGGGCTTTGCATACGGGCAGGAGATGCTCCCTGCCCACACCCGGGCTCATTTGTTTAAGGGGCTGCATCTGTAGACACACTGCACATCTCGAATAGTGCAGACACGGTGGGCAGACAGGAGCGCTGAGGAAAGCACAGGGAGCCAGACACAGGCAGCCCAGATGTCTGGCCCATTAATTCAGACTTCTGAGCTCTGGGAAAGTTCCCAAACTATGGGAAAATACGTTTTCATCAAACTGCAGTCTCCTTCCTATTAGCAAATGGAGGGTCTCCTGGGTCTCAGTGGTCCAGGGCTAGAGAGTCAGGAGAAGAGATGAAATGAGGCAGCACACATGTTAATCTCGGGGTTAAAATGAGACCTTCTTAGTCCATTACTAATGGCTAAATTTCCTTCGGCAGGGGCATGCTGCTAAATGTTTAACAACTGGCTCTCTAGGAAAAAGAAGAAAGAAAAAGAAAGAGAAGAAAAAAGAAGAGAAGTCCGGCTTTGCAGTATTTGTGGATTTCTGTGGTGTAAATATATCACCATAGCCCATTTCCCACTACCAATCTAAGGTTAATTGGCTCTCAAAACTTCTAAGCATTTAACAACTGGAGGAAGCCTGAGTAAGGAGAACTGGACCTTTAACTCTTGAGATGCTAGTAGGTCTGGGAATTTGTCTGCAAGGCCATGGAAAAACAAAAGGCTGTCGCAGGATGACTGCCTCTTTGGTCCGAGGGCACGTGGTGGCCCTTTGCTTCTAGAGCATTTTAGCTACTTTTGCCTCAAGGATGAAGAACTTCCAATTGGACTGAACTAAGAGCATGGAATATGCTTGTTCAGAAAAAGTGCCAGCAGAGTTAGACAGCCAAGGGAATCTTAGTCATCATCATATTTAAAGTCCCATTTAAAAAGGAATTAAGACAGTGCTTTTTAAAACACTGATCTTCATTTCCTTACATGACAGAATGTATCACAGCTGACAAAGCACAAAGCACTTTCACGTGAATTATCTTGCTGGCTCTCCAACAAAGCACTAGAGCCTGACTCGTCCCACTTCCCCGGTAACACAGGCAGGCCATATACTTGATCATCCAAACCAGGACGGTTTTGAGACAGGCAGGGGGTACTCCTGCCAGGATGACAAGAATGAAGTGGGTCTTTCCCATACATCCTGCAGGTGAGGTTGGCTAACTTTCTCAAGGTCACATGTAGCAAGCAGGACAGGGTGCCCCTCTGAACTTCACAGAAGGGCCGCGACCTTACAGTGATTGAGGCGAGCTTATGTATCTCCCCGAATCTAAAGACTCCTTAGCAGTCACTCACAAGTGGTGTGGGCACTCTGCCCCGAGTGGCATCCAGCTCTTTGGAGCTTTTCCTGAGAATCAGTCCTAAGGGGTGGTGGCACGGCTTGCTGGACTGGGCCTGGCAGCAATGGGTATGGAGGGCATGGGAAGAGGGTGGCAGACTACACTACCTATCATCCTTGCTCTGCACTGAGCTGTGTCACCCACAGATTCTGCCCCCCAAACGGGAGCCCTGACATTGGAAAACTTGCTGAGCAGGCAGAGGTTGAGGCAGGAGGGGGCAGAGAGGCCACTTGTACTTCTCTTGTCACCTTTATCTGGCCCCATGGACTCTTCGTCACGACACCCCGGCTGCCACCTGGCTGGTGGTGGGGGAAACCACCCCAGGATGCAGCCTCTCCCAAGCCATGTTTGCTTCCTGCTTTGTGCTGGGAGGGGGGAGGGCGGGGGTGTCCTTACCATGGCCAGGAATGGATCAAGTCTGGCAGGTCACTCAGTTTGGAACCCAGTCCACATCAGCCAGCAGCCCCAGTGCCTCCTCTAGGAAACCTTCCCAGAACCCTTTCTCTGGAGGAAGAATAAAGCCCCCTGTCCTGAAGTCTCAAAGTCAGGGTTGTGCCTTGTTATTGGGCTTCAGGGTCCTGCTAGAGGGCAAACCCCTAGGCTGGCAGCCCCTGTATCTTGTTTAATTCTCTCCCTCCCGAGAGCCCTGTGCACAGGAAGATCTCAGTAAATGTGTAGGAGTCGGTTTGGTAGAGTGAGCCTAGGATTCAGAGTGATATAGACTTGTAATCTGCCACCATTCATGACAGTTAATGTATTCAATACGTACCTATATGCCCGACCTGGTCTTAATACCATGTATTGTCAGTTAATTGTCACTATGACCCTAGGTACCTAGGGCAGTAGGTACTATTCTGCCCCCCCCCCCCCGATTCGTCACATGTTTAAACTTCGGAGAAAATCTAGTGCGAGGGTGTAGGATACAGAGCCAGACGACTTGTTCTTACAGTCTGGCTCTAGCGCTGTGGGCAATTAACTGCTCTGTTGCCTCAGTTTCCCCATGAGTCATGTGGGACTACCACTAATTCCTTTTCCATTCCCAGAGGAAGTCCTGCCTCTCCCAGGGTTTCTGGGAGGATCAAAGTGGATAATGGCTGTGGACGCGCTCTGTAAATCGCAGGATGCTGTACAAATGTCAGGCATTAATATGTGTTGACTTGAACGCCCTCATTCACAAGTCCCTCTGCATTTCAGAAGTCATGGTTCTTCCAAAAACCAATCCCCTGGGATCAAAACTGGCATTTCCTAATCCCGTGCAAGCACGGAGGCAATTTGATGTCCACAAAAGACTTCTTAGGAGAATTCGATGACCTGATTAAAAAGGAAGTTGCGGGGGCAGGTGTCTATCTTGTAAAAAAAACATTGCCAAGGCCCTGTCTTCAGTAAGGCTGTCCTCAGAGTGAATTTTTTTCCTTTTTTGAAAAATATTTCAAAACTACTTAATAATGGAAAGATGAGAAAATGCAGCTTAGCATAAACATGAAAATGAAAATATCTTATAGTTCCACCACCCAGAGAGAAATTTTTTGAGTTTCAAGTGAGTTTCTGGTCTATCATGATACTGGATAGAGCCAGGCTCACAGAAATTCCCAGGTCGTGATCCCATTACCCATACTCCATGCAGAGTCGCCCATCAAGAAAGTCATGTCTGAGCAACGACTGCTGGATGAGACTCCAAATGCTACTCTATTCATAAATGTATTAACAGATGTGGGAGTCTGGTAAGGGTTAGAATGAAGAACCCAGAAGACTTAGAGGGGCTTTGTGTCCCTCCCTTCTTCCACTGTGGATTTTCAGTACCGTGAACTGGCTCTCTAATGAAGGCGGCCCCGCAAATCCTAGGCTTTAACCACTCCTAATAGAAATTCCTCTTCCCTTATGAGATGTAAGAGAGAAAGGGGGAGTGGGAGGAAGGAGCAAAGCATGGGAAAGTGTAGGAGTTCCCTTCTCAGTACTTACCATGGTTATTTTGGTGAATAGCCATTCGATGTCTATTTTAATTAGTTTCCTGGAAAAAAAGTATTTCTACATTATTTTGTCTTTTAAATCTTAATTGATTTCATTTTTAATGGCTAATACACACGCATGATAAATAACTCAAACAATACAAAAGAGAATTGAATGAAAAATAAATTTCCCTCCAACCCTGTCCTCATAGCCCTCATTCTCCCTCAAAGGGGCCCCCCATTGTTACCAATTTCTTGAGTCTTTTAAAAGCTGGCCTAAAGATGTGAACATGTCTATACATCATTCTTCATGGGTCATGGTGTTCCAGCATAGGGAGGTATCATGATTCATTTGACTAATTCTTTATTGTCGGAAAACCAGGCATTTATTAATAACCCTTCATCAGCATTTACATAAGCATCCTTAAGGCATTTCTTTGGATAAATACTTAGGAATAGGATAACTAGGTTAAAAAGTGTGCATATTTTAAAGATTTTCAGATCTTCCTGTTCAATAGTCCTCAGAAGAATGTGCCAGTTTTCACTTGTACCCACAATATCCCACCATGACGCTCTTTTTCTGACATCCAACCAACATTGGGTTTAGAGACCCTGTCAATTTGCTGGGTGATAAATTGCATCTTATTATTGTTTGAATTTGCATTTCTTGGATTATTAGTGGAGCTGATGATTTCTTTTAGTTTCCTTCTAGTCTATTGACCATACGAATCTTTGAATCCTTGGCTTGTTTTTTCCCCAATGATCTGAAGAGCTCTTTGAAATAAGACTATTAACCCTTTGTTTCTCACATATGTTGCAAATATTTTTCCCTGATTGTCATCTGCCCTGTGACTTTGTTCTTGGGAGAATGTAATAGGATTTCTGGATATACACTATCTGAGACAAAGTGGTTCCTTTTACTTTCCTTGAGCATTAAACAAGAAAAATGAAAGGAGACAAGATTTAATGCTGGCTTAGAGGGACACTTCAGCTACAGGACTCTCCAAACTGTAAAAGAGGTGACCCTGGGCCATGCACAGGCTCTCTTTGGGCTCATTGGGTTAGGGGTGGTGAGAGACAGGAGAGAGTGAGGTCAGGGTTTCCAGTGGGGTTCCCTCAGTCTCTCCCCACCATGGCCTGTCTTCATATCATGCGCGTAGAACATTTAGCCTAGCCTCTGGGTCACCACATACTCAGTAGAGAGTTAGCTATTGTTTAGCTGTCCATCCATTCACTTGACAAATATTTCTTGGGTGACAGTTACGTGCCAGGCATTATTCTAGGTCCTTAGGACCCTGGAGGGTCTTGTCTAAGCCAGACAAAAGTCCCGGCTTCTGGGGCAGTGGATGTTGTAGAGAAGGGAGAGTATTGTTCCTGCTCTTTGTTGTTGAGGGGTTCCAAGAGGGGACAGCTAAACTCTGGGAAGGAATTTGGAGATTACTAAGTTCAAGTTCCTGGGCCAGATGGGGAAACAGACCCAGGGACAAAGACTTGTCAAGGTCACAGAGCCAGTCAATAGTACTAGAGAGTACCAGAATTCAGGTCAATTTAGGCCAAGAGTAGCTCCCAGGCACCATTTTTTTTCTACAGGAAGGTAAGTGCATTGTTAGGAATTATTTATTTATTTAAAAAAATTTTTTTGTTGTTTTTCTAGGGCTGCACCCGCGGCATATGGAGGTTCACAGGCTAGGAGTCTAATCGGGGCTGTAGCCACCGGCCTATGCCACAGCCACAGCAATGCCAGATCCGAGCTGCATCTGCCACCTACACCACAGCTCACAGCAACGCTGGATCCTTAACCCACTGAGCGAGGCCAGGGATCGAACCCGCAACCTCATCCTTCCTAGTCAGATTCGTTAACCACTGAGCCACAACAGGAACTCCCATTGCTAGTAATTAAACAATTTGACACCCAGTGAACTTGGCAGGGAACAATGGCCACCTGGCAGTGGCTGGACATGAGGGGATGGCCCTGTTCTGGAGGGGATGTGAAGCAGGAGTGGGGGTAGGACAGACCCTGGCTCCCATAAATTTGAAGGGATGCCTACCCTCCATCTCAGTTCTGGAGGCTGAAAGAGAAGGGGCGGGTGCAGGACCAAAGCCTGGGGCAGAATACGCTGTCTCGACCAACTTCATCCATGATGGTTGAACTGGGGACTGTGGAGATCTGGGTCCAGATCGGCTGTACCTCCCACTGTCAAGCTGGAAGTGGCTGCAGATCTGGCCCTTCTCTGCCCACTTCACTCTTCAGATAGGCCTCTGGCCTTTAGAGACACAGGAAGCTACCCTGGTAGGGGTCCTTGGCCCATCACTCTTTAGAGCACTCAGGCACCTGGCCTGTAGCTGAGACACAGGGCTGGATCCCCTCCCCAAGTAGATAAAGCGGTTGGAGATGCCCAGGCTAAGCTCCCCAATACAGAGTTGGTCATCCCGCTGATACAGAGCTGATGTCTAGGAGGTTCTCAATGAATATACTGATTCATTAATGAATAAAATGATAGCAATGTTTAGTGAGAAGTCTCAGCTCATGGGGATATGAACCTGACATGGTTTAATTTTTTTCCCCAATAACTGACTGTGCTGTTACACCCCCACCTGGAGCTGGGAGCTCCATGAACCACATCTACCAGACTTGATTATTAAATCATCTCACTCCTGTTCCTTAAAAGTCAGATCTATTCATTTAAAACCTGCAGCTCCCACTTCATTCAATATTCGTCTTGTCCTCCTCATCTTTGGCACCTGGGAGGGAAAACGCTCCTCTTCTTTCTAGACCCCAGGCTCTTCTAACATGGGTGGTGGTGGTGGTGGTGGGTCCAGTGCCCAGGCAAGTCGTGGAGGGCCCTTCAGGAGCTGGGGCCCTGCCAGAGGTTCTCTGGCTTCAGAATCTGGGCCCTTTTTCAACTCTCTTCTCAGCTGTGGGCCTTGGACATCTCTGGTCAGTGGAATGGCCCTGTCTATTATCTCCATCCTGTAATAACCATATTTACTGAGTGTCTGGTGCTGTTCATACCTGAGCTTCCTCCTGGCAACAACCCTGTGAAACAATCATGCTTATCCCTGCTCACAGCTGAGGAGATGGAGATTTATGGAGGGGCAGGAACTTGGTCAGGGCTACACAGAACCTGGACTTACACACAGGTCTTTTGCCCCCAAGGCCCTAGCTCCAAGAAGTCTAAGTGGCTGCATGCATGGTAGCTCTTGATATCTGGGAGGGCTGGCTTTTGTTGGTTCTTCCTGGAACCCTCAGGGCCCTTATTTCCCGGAAGGGTCAGGAGGGGATGTGAGGCAGAGACTTGTGCTACCCTAAGAACTCAGGACAAAAGTCAGATCACTGGGTTCTAGGCCAGAGATGCCACGAGGACATTTAGGACATTTAGGCTAGAATGAGTTGAGGAAGGGGATGCTGGGGGCTTTCTGGGCCAGGCCTAGATGCCCTGCTCCCCACCAGGAACTCCCAATGTGGCCCAGGCCAGAGGGGAGCCCTGAGTCAGGGGATGCTGGTGCAGGGAGAGCAGGGAGCAGCCCAGGCCTCTGCCCTGGGCTGGAGCAGACCTGAGAGCCCACCTCAAAGTCAGCTGTGGGGTTGCTCCATTAGCTCAGGTTAATTACACCAGGGACAGGTCTGTTTTGTCAGGTGGAGAAGCCTTTCTGGGTGTCTCTAAGCCTCACTAGCAGCTCTTGACCAGGCTCCATTTATTACGGTGAGACAGGTACAAGAGGACCATTTTTCAAAGGCAGACACGGGTCCCTGTCCATGGGCCTCACTATTACCCCACATGCCTATCTCAGGGTGAGTGCAGACCCTCTGGTCAGCCTCTGGCTGCCCTCCGCCTACTCCTGAGTAACTCTCAAGGCTTCTTTGCATGGAGGTGGGTGTCATGGTCGAAGGGGTGGATAGTCCCAGGAAGACCTGGGATTGCAGGCTAAGTTGATTGGCAGCCCCCCAGCCTTTGCCTGAACTGAAAATATCTATATCTAGTTCGGGTTCTACCTCCAACTTGAAGCAGGCACCTGGGTACACACTGCGATTCACTCAGCTGCACCTCTTGCTCCAGCCACTGGCAGGGTGATCCTTTCTGCACAGGTTTGGCCAGCTTCCCTCAGGTGCAACCACAATGGTCCCCTTACTCCAGTTGTGAGTAATGCCCATTCACCATCATGGGACACCTGAAGGAATCCATGTGGCACTCCTGTACTTGCTACCAGGATAGTTGTGTGTGTGTGTGTGTGTGTGTGTGTGTGTGTGCGTGTTTTAGGGGGCAGTTAACACTTGCAGGGCAACCCTTGTCCACTGGGAGTTGGGAGCTGATGGATAAATATTCCCTGTGTTTATTGAACCCTGGGACAGTTCTGAACCATTTCATAAGGCTCCTTGGATGGAGCCCCAGTGATCTGTAGCAGTCGCAGTCTGATAACACAGCCTTTATTAGCTCTTTCATTCCCTATTTTGCCCACTCCGTCCTTCTCACCTTCTCCCTTGACCACCTTTCCCCAAACCACCTCCAAGCAAGCCTTCTCCCAGGTTCTCTTTTCAGGGGCACCCAGGCTAAATGCCAGACCAGCCATAGAAAGCCAAGCCACCCCAAGGAAGACACTTGGAGCTGGGTCTCTCATCAGTCAGATGGCCATGAGGAACTCACTGTTGATCAGTGGGGGTGGTGAGCCCTCTGGCCTGCAGGAGCATTACAGGTACTAAGATGCACAAGGAAATTACATTACAAAGTGGCCCAAACTTCCATTGCACCAAAAGTGCATCTCTCTCAACTCAGACTTGTGTTTGTATATGGCAATCTCTAAGACCAACTGATAGAGCAAGAAAAAATTCAGACCAATGTAGTGAGTCAGTGCTAGCCCTGCACTACAGCTGTACTCAGTGGGCCTGAAGGACAGTGTTGAGGACAAATCCTTCTGTGGGAAGACTTATGTGTGGTGCATGTGGCCATCCACTCTGTGAGAGGGAGACAGGCTGTGATACACATATCTTGAGCATTGGCAAACAGCTTAGCTAGTTGATCAAGTTCATGGAATGTGCAAGATTGGATGATTTGGTACCAGGAAGTCTAGGGAAAAGGCTGTGGATGGACCTATGAGAATGAGCCATGGCCTCACCCCTCTTGACAGCCATGGCTCTTCTGGGCCACATCTTTGAGGAGTTGGGGACAACAGGGCAAGGGGATCTGATGCTCCTTCAGGAAACCCTCTTTTGTGCAAATGGGGAAACTGAAGCCCTGTGGAGGGCAGGCAGTGTGGCAGCAGAGCTCACATGAGGGCTGGCCTGGGAGTCAGAAGACCCACACTTATATCCCAGCCCCATCATGTGCCATCTTCTCTGTCTGGGCCTCAACTTTCCCTGTCTCTGAAATGGAGTTCTTGTCTGTGATCTGCCTAATCGGGAGTGGGGGTGGGGTCCTGGGGTCTGATGTGGTTTTGAAATAGGAGAGAAGGCTGGACACAACTCTTTTTTTTTTTTTACTTAATATATATATATTTTTATTTTCCCACTGTACAGCAAGGGGGTCAGGTTATCCTTACATGTATACATTACAATTACATTTTTTCCCCCACCCTTTCTTCTGTTGCAACATGAGTATCTAGACAAAGTTCTCAATGCTACTCAGCAGGATCTCCTTGTAAATCTATTCTAAGTTGTGTCTGATAAGCCCAAGCTCCCGATCCCTCCCACTCCCTCCCCCTCCCATCAGGCAGCCACAAGTCTCTTCTCCAAGTGGACACAACTCTTAAAGAATGACATAGTTATTGAAGGTATGACTTAAACTGGTTAAAACTAACTAGGCCCAAGATGGTGGAAGATTCAACTTCCAGTGGACCTTATGCCTCATTATAAGCTCATTATAATGCATTAGCTAAATGGCACACCCACAGGTGCCATGACAGTTCAGAGGCTGACCAAAAAAGGCCAAAAAGTGGGCAGTAGTCCAATTTCTGGAAATCCCTGCCCCTCCCCGCAAAGACTTAGAATAATTCTCCCATTAGCCTATGAAAAAATGACCCAGCCCATACAAATTACCACCCCATATTTTGGGGCACTCAAGCTTTTTGAGATAAAGCAATCCTACCTCTGAAATGTACATCTCTCTCAATAAATTTACTTCTTACCTATCACTTTGCTTTGTGCTGAATTCCTTCTGCACTGAGACAAAAAGAACCTGAACTTCAGCAAGTCATGAGACTAGGTGTGTGATTTCAATTAAAAGACAGTGGGTTGTTAAAAAAAAATTCTTAAATTTATATGTAAACACAAAAGACCCCAAATAGCCAAAGCAAAATTGAGAAAGAAAAATGGAGCTGGAGAATCAGGCTCCCCAGCTTCAGAATACATTACAAAGCTACAATAATCAAAACAGTATGACATTGGTATAAAAACAAATATAGATCAGTGGGACAGGATAGAAAGCCCAGAAATAGACTCATGCACCCATGGTCAATTAATCTACGACAAAGGAGGCAAGAATATACAATGGAGAAAAGATAGTCTCTTCAATAAGTGGTCCTGGGAAAACTGGACAGCTACATGTAAAAGAATAAAATTAGAACATTCTTTTACACCATGCATAACAATAAACTAAAAAAATGGATTAAAGACCTAAACATAAGACTGGATACTGTAAAATTCTTAAAGGAAAATATAGGCAGAAGACTCTTTGACATAAATAAGAATGATTTTTTTTTTGGATCTGTCTCCCAGAGTGATGAAAATTAAAACAAAAATAAACAAATGGGACCTAATTAAACTTAAAAGTGTCTGCACAGCAAAGGAAACCATAAACAAAATGAAAAGACAACCCACAGAATGGAAGGAAATATTCACAAATGAAGTGAATGAAAAGGGATTAATCTCCCAGATGTACAAACATTTCAAACAGCTCAATAACATAAAAAAACCTACTCAGAAAATGGGCAGAGGATCTAAAAAGACATTTATCCAGAGAAAACACACAGATGGCCAAAAGGCATATGAAAAGATGCTTAACATTGCTAATTATTAGAGAAATGCAAATCCAAACTACAATGAGGTACCATCTCACATGAGTCGGAATGGTCATCATTTTAAAAGTCTGCAAATAATAAAATGCTAGAGAAGGTGTGGAGCAAAGGGAACCCTCTTACACTATTGGTGGGAATGTAAATTGGTATAACCACTATGAAGAAGAGTATGGAGGTTCCTTAAAAAACCAAATACAGAATTACCATATGATCCAGCAATCCCACTTCTGGGCATATGTATGGAGAAAACCATAATTTGAAAAGATACATGCACCCTCTTGTTCACTGCAGCACTATTTACAATAACCAAGGCATGGAAGCAAACTAAATGTCCATCAGCAGAGGAATGGATAGAGAAGATGTGGTACATATATACAATGGAATAAAAAAATGTACAACCACTATGGAAAACAGTATGGAGGTACCTTAGAAAACTAAATATAGAACTACCATATGACCCAGCAATCCCACTCTTGGGCATATATCTGGACAAAACTTTCCTTGAAAAAGACACATGCACTTGTATGTTCATTGCAGCACTATTCACAGTAGCCAAGACATGGAAACAACCTAAATGTCCATCAACAGATGAATGGATTAAGAAGATGTGGTATATATACACAATGGAATACCGCTTAGCCACAAAAAAGAACAAAATAATGCCATTTGCAGCAACATGGATGGAACTAGAGACTCTCATACTAAGTGAAGTAAGTCAGAAAGAGAAAGACAAATACCGTATGATATCACTTTTATCTGGAATCTAATATATGGCACAAATGAAACTTTCCCCAGAAAAGAAACTCATGGACATGGAGAACAGATTTGTGGCTGCCAAGGGGGAGAGGGAGGGAGTGGGATGGACTGGGAATTTGGGGTTCATAGATGCAATCTATTGCCTTTGGAATGGATAAGCAATGAGATCCTGCTGTATAGCACTGGGAGATATATCTAGTCACTAGTGATGGAGCATGATAACATGAGAAAAGAATGTATATATGTATGTGTGACTGGGTCACCTTGCTGTACAGTAGAAAAGTGACAGAACACTGTAAACTAGCTGTGATGGAAAAAATAAAAATCATTTAAAAATAAAATAAAACACGGGTAATGCCAGAGTTTTAAAAAATGTTTTTGATCAGGTTAATCCTTGATTTTTATTGAAAGTATATATTCAGTGATAAATGCAACTGCTTTATTTCTGAAACTCTGCTCAGAGAAATATATGACTTTTGGAGAGGAAAAAAAAGAATGAAATAGTGCCATTCGCAGCAATATGGACGGACCTAGAGATTAATAAGTGAAGTAAGCCACACAGAGACAAATATCACAAGATATTGCTTATATGTGGAATCTTTAAAAAAAGATACAAATGAACTTATTTACAAAACAGAAATAGACACAGACATAGAAAACAAACTTACAGTTACCACAGGGGAAACACTGGGGAAGGATAAATTGGGAAGTTGGGATTGGCATATACACACTACTATACCCAAAATCAGGAGTAACAAGAGCTTAATATATAGCACAGGGAAATCTGCTCAGTACTCTGTGATGGCCTATATGCTGAAAGAATCTGAAAAGGAATGGATATACGTATATGGATAACTGATTCACTTTGCTATACACTGGAAACTAACACAACGTTTTAAGTCAATTATGTTCTGATAAAATTAAAAAAAAAAAAAAAAAGACAGTGAGTTCAAGTTCCACTCTGGGTTTTGAGTGGATTTGAGTCCCAGCCCTTGGGTTCAGGCATCAAACGATTTGTGTGGTTTCAGTTTTGTCGGCATGATCTCAAGCGATGCTGACTGAAATCCTGTGCTGACCGAAATCTTGTTGGGCCTGAAATCAAGGACTCTAGACCCTCAGAACAGAGCTCTTTCCTCTACCCTGGAGGCCTGGGCCCAGGAGATGAGGAAGTTGACAGAAGATGAACTTTGGGGATGCTTGCCCTTCATGGGTGGGGGCAGTTCCCTGAGCCACAGGGGCCTCGGGAAAGTGCCCCCCTATATCGGGGCAGATACAGGGGTAGGGGAGCCCCAGCCATGAGCCAGAGTAAGACAGATGCCTGTCCTCAGCCCCCAGACCAAACTCACTAAGCAAACACCCATGCATGTCAGCTCATTCGTCACCTGCCCTAATTAGCTCGTCGCTCTCCCGCCCTCCATCCGTCTTCACCTTTGCCGCCATGGGCTCCAGTGTGCTGTTATTTTTATGCTCTTTAGGAAGCACACTGCCTAACTGGTCAGTAGGGACCAGTGCAGCCTGGGCAGAGCTAGAGTTAGAGCTGGGACTTGATCACTGCCACCCAGAGTCTGCACTCTGCCTGTGGCCACTTCTGGCCACTCCTCTGCCCCACCCTCCAGGGCAGGGAAATACCCCTCACCCCTGGGAGCTGAAAGCCTGCAGGTGGGGGCATTGCAGAGAACAGGTCAGTTTAGTTCAGTTAGTATTTATTAATCATGTCTTTGGCAAGGGCACTGGGCTAGGCAGCAGGATACCTCCAAAATGCTCTTGGGGGACACCCCATTTCCTGGAGCACAGATGTTCAAGGGAAACTGTAGGTTCAAGTGAGATGAGCTCCCGTGTTTAGGCGGGATGGGGCAGAGGGACTTTACCTAATCTAGGGGCTCAGGAAAGCTCCCCCAAGCACAGGCATGTGGGCAGAACCTTCAAGGACAAGGGAGAACTATGGCAAAGATTCCAGAACATGGAGAAGCACGAAATGGGCTTCTCTCAGACAGACCAGAGCATCTCGCCTGTGCTCGGGTGGGGCGGGGCCGTGAGGGTCACTTCATCATCACCCCACCGCACAGAGGCAGGAACAGGAGATCAGAGAGGCTCAGACTCATCTTGAGGCCACACAGCTTGGGCAGGGCGAGAACCAGGATGTGGCTCTGCTCTGCCTGACTCCAGAGTCGCTGCTTTCTGTGCCCACCTGCCCTGACTCTTCCAGCCTGGCACAGGGCAGCAGGCTGTGAGCCGGAGAACAGTGGCCCCTCTGAGACAGAGCAGGGCCCTGTGGGGCTCCTGGGCACAAAAGCCTTTCTGTGCTCCCCCCAACCTCCTTTTCTTGTTTGTAGGAAACAGGCCTCATTCAGCCTCTAGGAGCTTCCCGGAGTTCCAGAGGGCAGGTTCAAACAGTTGCTAATCAGGGAAGGGAGGGGTGGCAGAGACCAGGGAGGAAGAACAGAGAAACAATAGTGCAGCCTTGGGGCAGGGTCCTGATTTCTTCACACAACAATATCTCTGAGCTTCTGCAGAACTAAAACCTACAACAAATGGAAGATATTAACTACTTGATGAAGGTCACGGTGAGATGGCCTCAAGGACCACCAGAAGCAGTCCGGGACTGCCTGACACCAGTTTTGGGGAGAATGCAAGCTTGCATCTACCCCGATCCTCATCTTTGGCCCTATTTTATTTCTTTTCTTTTCTTTTTTTGCTTTTCAGGGCCGCACCCACGGCATATGGAGGTTCCCAGGCTAAGGGTCCAATCGGAGCTATAGCTGCCGGCCTACACCACAGCCACGGCAACATCAGATCTGAGCCGCGTCTATGACCTACACCACCAACATATGGCCCTATTTTCCACTCCCCAAACTATCAGATCACCTCCTATTCTCTTCCAAAGCAGGGCCCAGTCTTTAGGGCGTTAGCCTGCCATGGCCTCCTTAGCCTGGCAAAGCAATATAAAGCTACTCCTTTCTCCTTCGCCCCAAACTCTGTCTCCGAGTTTCTATTCAGCACCAGTGGACAGAGGCTGGGTTTCAGGACACACCTCTGGTTGGAGACCCTCAGCACTGCCCCCCTGATAATGGGAGGGCTGCTCCCTCCTGGCCATTGTTCTGCAGAAAATTAAGTCATTCCACTGGGTCCTGTAAGCCTTTTTGGAGCTGGCTGTTCCCAAGGCCTGAGACAGATTGCAGCTGGAAGTCTGTTATTATTCATTGAATCTCTCCAGGGCGGCTGGGAACACGCCTTTTAATTGTCTCATCTCTGTCCATCCTTTTATCGAGAAAGAGACTAAGAGGCGAGAATAATCAGTATCTCATTATAGATCAGGGCCTAGGAAAGGAAGCTCCTTAGCCAGGGCCTCCACCCCATGAAGAGGGGCCCTGGCTAGCGGAGGGGCAGGCTCGTTTCTTCAACTCCAGAAACTTGTCCTGCAGGCCTGACTAGGAGGACTACCCATGGCATTTGGAATCCAAATTACAGTTTGTTAACTATAGACACTCTGACATATATTACACTTCCAGAATTTATTGGTTTTATAACTGGACGTTTGTGTTTTTCCAGAAAAGAAACTCGTGGACTTGGAGTACAGACATGTGGTTGCCAAGGAGGAGGAGGAGGGAGTGGGATGGACTGGGAGTCTGGGGTTAATAGAGGCAAACTATTGCATTTGGAGTGGATAAGCAGTGAGATCCTGCCAGGGAACTATATCTAGTCACTTGTGATGGAACATGATGGAGGATAATGTGAGAAAAAGAATGTATATTCGTATGTGAGACGGGGTCCCTTTGCTAAATAGTAGAAATTGATGGAACACTGTAAACCAACTATCATGGAAAAAATAAAAATCATTAAAAAAATTGGCATGAGCTGGGCATTGGCATATTTGGGAATGGTGGCCCTTTGGGGAAGGGGTGCAAAGGGAGGTCAGAATTCTTTGACTTGGAACAAGAACTTAGAGATTGATCAATATTTCACATATTGGTAGCTTTAGAGTATCCCATTGCATGGATATGCTGCAATGCATTGATCCTTTTACCTGTCATTAGATATTTGGGTTGTTTTTAGGCTTTGCCCATCATAAGCAGCGATAGGCTATACATTTGTGTACAAGCCTTTGTGTAGACATGTGTTTTCATATCTCTTGGCTAATGCTTAGGGGGTGGAATTGCTGGTCAAAGACAGTTATATGTTTGGACTTAGAAGTTGTCACACACAGTTTGGGACATGATTGTACCATTTTACATTTTCATCAGTAAGGTTTGAGTTCCAGGGGACCCACATTCTCGCCAACACAAAAGGTATCGTTAGCCTTTTTCATGGGGCTGTTGTGATGTATAGTGAGGTCTCACTGGGTTTCTCATTTAGGGGTCTATTTTTTTTTTTTGTCTTTTTAGTGCTGCACCCACAGCATATGGAGGTTCCCAGGCTAGGGGTTGAATTGGAGCTGTAGCCGCCACCCAACACCACAGCCACAGCAATGCCAGATCCGAGCCATGTCTGCGACCCACACCACAGCTCACGGCAATGCTGGATCCTTAACCCACTGAGCAAGGCCAGGGATCGAACCTGTGTCCTCATGGGTCCTAGTCAGATTTTTTTCACCGAGCCATGATGGGAACTCCTAGGGGTCTATTTTGAAGACCACCCTTTGCCTCACCCTCCTCCCCATCTTGACTGTGAGATCCTCCAGCACACAGAGGGTGTGTCCTTGGGTGACTCCCAGTGTCAGCTAAGAGACCAGCAGAAAGCTGGGCCCAAAGCAGGATGCATATACCACCCTGCCCTGCCTAGCCCACCAGGCAGTTTCCCGTTAAAGTGTCAGTGAGTTGAAAGGAGCACCATTGCTCTGGGGACAGCTGCATCAGCACTGCTGGGGTCTCGTGACACTCTGGTGCGTGTTAACACATCACAGCCCTCCTCACTCCCGCCCCTCCTTATCATGCCCATTGTGCAAATATGGAAACCAAGGCTCAGCCAAGCCGAGGGACACTGGGTCCACATATCCCCAAAAGCCTGCACTTGTGGCTGTAAGATGAGTCGCCCAGGGGTTCCCGTCGTCATGGTCAGCAGACATAACATTGCTGGGATGTGCACCCACCCACGTTCCTGCCACCCCCCCCGACACCCCCAGCTCTGCTAGCAGCTCTGGTCCCTGGGGCTCGACGCCACATCGTCTGTCGCTCCATTATCCTAAGCGGCCTCCCCGGATCCCATTACTTCACTGCTGTTATTATTTATTCATCGACGGAGCTCTCAGCCTGCGGATGGGCACTTACCTTGATGTCCCTGACAGCGGGTCAGGAGCCCCACTCAGGGCGTATTAATCACCAGCCGCGCCGGCGGGGAGCCTGCATCCCCTGAGACAGGAGATCATGTTGCAGACACAGAGGGCCTGTCAACCCGTCCATTTTCCCATGGAGGAATCTACTGCCTGGTGTTTCAGAGGGAGATGAGCCTTAGTGAGCATCTGAGCAGTCAGAGAAACTGAGGCTCAGAGAGGGGAGGGCCTCCCTGAAGATCCCACATCTCACTGAAATGCTGTCTGGGACTCTCTCCATATACAAATGCACAGGGATTATAACCCTGTTTACAGGGCAAGGGCTTTACAGTTTCTGTCTGTGCTCCTATTTGATGCTAAAAACAACCCCTCGAGATCTATAAGAGCTTTTAACCAGACAGACAGACAGACAGATAGATAGATAGATATAGAGATGCTATTGATATAGAAACTGAAGCTCATGGAAATTGAATGACCTACTGAATGTCGCTGAAAGCTACCCCTGAGACCCAGGTATCCTTACCTGAGTCCAAAGCTCAGGCTTCAGCCAAGAGATGCAGGATGTGTACCTTGATCCATCTTTTTTGATCATCTGTGAACAAAAGGGGTCTCTGATTGTCTGAGACAGAATCCCCTTGGAAGCTGGGTCTTGCCTCGCCCAGGGAGACTAGAAAGGGGTTTCTGCCTTGCCCTGCTTTTGGCTGGACTCTTGGCCTGTCACCTAGAGGCTTTCAGAAGCAGGTAGCTCATGGGCACTGGCTGGACACCTGCTGGACACCTGCTGGACATATCGGTATGGCTAGAATTGGCAATGACTCTGTCTTTCACCGGGCAGCAAATACAGACAGTGTTTGACATAAAAACAGAGCTGCCTTGGGGTGTGTGGCATTGCCAGGGGGGTCAACCAGGAGCTGTGCCCCCATCAGCAGGTCCCCTCGGACTTTCAAGGAAGATTCCTCTGAACCCTTGATCATAGGACTCGTGCCCCATCTGAGCCCCTGTATCCCTGTATGAGAGACTGGTGAAATAACAGATGGAGATCGCCTCCAGTCAGTGCATGCCCCCCTGCTCTAAATCCTTCCATGGCTCCCCATTGCCCTCTGAGAAAGGAGCGGCAGGAGCCTGGTAGGTTGAGGGCAGCTTCTGCCCCTCTCTCTCTCACATATAGGGAAGGGAAGGAGAGCCGGTAGGTATCAAGGAGCTCCTGGGCTAGAACATTCTTTGAAAAACCTTTTTTGAAAAGACTGTGCAAGCTTAGAGAGGAAAGGCAAGTGACTTAGAGTCACGCAAGCTACTAGGAAGGGTCAGAGCAGGCGTCACATTGATGGACTTGGGCCCAGACCCCAGGCTCTTCACTCAACTGAAGAAAGGTGTGTGGGAGAAGGGACAGGGATGTCCACAGTGGCTCCAAGGGCAAAGCTAAGAGCACAGCGTGGAAGTGACAAGGAGGCTGATCTCAGCTTAAGCTAAGTAAGACCTCCATACTGTCTCAACTGTCCAGGATAAAACGGGCTGCTGGGGAGGGAGGTGGGAAGGAGCTCCCCATCATGGGAGGTATGCAAAGGGGTAATAGCCAGCCATCTGCTGGACGTGTCATGCAAAGCCTCTGCCCAGACAGCAGTAGAGGGCTTGTCCAAAGCCAACCAGAGGGGTTCCTGGGTGACCTTCACTGGGAAACAGCCCTGCTGACTGCAGTCTGGCTTCTAGAATCACACCACCCGCCACTGGGCTCAGAATTCCCACAACCTGCCGGTTCGTTTGTGCATCCCTTATTCAACAAATAGCCAGCACACACCGGAGTTCCCTTCTCAGACGTGGGGGAGGAGATTGCTCTGTGCACGGTTCCCCTCACACTCCAGCCACTGGCATCCCTCCCTTCCCCTGAAAGCAGCCAGCCCCACCCACCCACTCACTGAGTGCCAGCTGAGCAATGCCAGAAGCTTCGGCAAGGGGCTGGGCTGGGGGCGACATGGCCCCAATGCAAGGAGGCTGCAGTCCAGCTCGATGGGGTGGGAAAGGGGAAGTAATTAGGGGGTCCTTGGACACAAGTCACCTTGCTTTTAACCAGCTCATCACCATGAGATGAGTACCAACAGCAGCAACCATCACTCACTGAACCCTCCCGTGTGCCACAGGTCACTATACAGCCACTTTGCAACCACCCAGGGAGTGAGTGCTATCTTAGTTCCATTTTACAGACGAGAAAACTGAGGCTGCACTGGCCCAAATCCACTCCTAAGTAGTGGAGCTAAGATCTATCACCAGGTAGTTGGGGCTCAGAGCCCGAGCCTCTGGCCACTACCCTAGCCGGCCAGGCAGTGAGTGTGGGATAGGCAGGAGATAAAAACAAAGTTGCAGGTGCCCAAGAAGGACAAGTCTCTGTGAGGTCAGGGCTCATGGTCTCCTGGAGGAAGGGGGCCTAGGCAGGACTTTCAGAACCTTCAGAGGCACAGTGCAGATCATGAAACCAGCACCCATTCTGGAGTCAGGTAGACCAGCCTCATCATTGCCCTTTACTTGCTGTGTGAGCTTAGTCAAATCACTTAACCTCTCTGAGCCTTAGGTTTGCCCTCAGAAAAATAGGGCTAGTAATGCCCAACTACCAGTGGCTGTGAGGATGAAAGGAGACTAAATGAGAGCTTCATGGCCCCAGAAGAGTCAGGAAAGATGTGCCTCCCGTTTTAGGTCCTGGTCCCCACACAGGGGACTTCCTCCTCTTTGTGCTCCTACCTCCTGCTGAGTGGAGGGCCTGGGCCCAGGCTGGGCTCAATGGCTGTGCTTAGGGGATAGGACAGGGAGCGGGTGGTGTGCATTTGGATGATTTTTACTGGAGTGAGTTATTTCCTGCTGATCTAGGTCAACCCAGCCAGGGGACAGCGTGAGCTGCCTTTCAGTCCAAACGCAATGAGCAGGTGGCCTGGCCCATCAATGGACTGAGGCATTGGCTTGCAACTTTGCATCCTGATCCCTGGTTGACCAGAGAGAGGAGGTCCAGCTGGGACCCGGAGATCATGGCCTCAAAGCTAAGGACTGAGCCTCTGGAGCTTCTGACTCCTGGGGCCCAACCCCAGGGCTCAGACCCAGGCTGGTTGTGTGGCCTTGCTGAGTCCCTTTTCCCTGGCCTTCAGCATCTGATTGCCATCATGGTGAAGGCTGAGGAGGGTAAGGGGTGAGATGGGCACAGAGCAGACCCTCAGGAACTTGGCTGACAGTGGAGCTGGCCCAGCTTGGGGTGAAGCCTACGGGGGTCTCAGTTCCTTGGCCTCAGCCATTCATGGGTGCTGGGAACTCAGACAATTTGCCAGGGGCTCTGGGACAGTCCAGCCCAGTCCAGCCCCATCCTAACACTCCAAGCCTCCAGCAGTCCAGGCCCGGCCCTCCTCTCCCCTGGCCACCTGGACCACTGCTCAGGCTGCTATCCCACCTGCCCTGCTTTCTTCACTCATCCTGGGAGGAGGTGTCTGGAAGGCCTCAGGGCCATAACCACTCACAGTAGCCTTGTTCTTACAGCGTTATCTTCTGAATGGTTCCTCTGTCTCATCTCGTCTTCCCCAGTTAGAATGTGAGCTCCCCGGGACAAGAGGAGAACAGCAGCCAGGTGTCCCAGGGCCTGGGTTCCAGACCCAAGCCCTCACCCCTGCCCCGGCAGCTGTGTCATATGGAGCAAGTCACTTTGTCTCCCGGAGCCTTAGCCTCACCCATAACATGGAGAAAGGATGGGCTTCGTCTTCTTTTCTGTGTGATTATCTGCCTCATCCTGGTGGTCAGGAGACAGGGAGGGAAGGGAAAGCCAGAAACACCAGGGAGAGATCAGCCTCTTGTAGGCACATGAGAGGCAGACTAGCTTAAGTGGGGGCTTCGTTCTCAAATAAACTAAAGAGGCCTGAGGTCAGCTCTGCTTGGAGCCCCTCACCTGGGCCCAGCCCAGGAGACAGAGGGGAGCGGATGGGGCTCTTGGCCTCAAGGGATTTACTCTGGATTTAGAAGACGCAGCCACACTCTCAGTGGCGGCTATGGGGACCCCTGGGGTGTTGGTGGTGGAAATGAGCGTATCAGAATAGGCTGTCTGGAAGAGGTGCGAGCAGGACAGGTGGGCAAGGTCATGGTCAGGAACGTGCAGGGCTGGCAGGGATGCAAATAGGAACAGTAGGATGCATAGGGTGTCAGTTCTGGGGCTACACAACTGTGACGCCCCCCAAACCAGCAGGCAACCCAACCAAGAACCCTGTCCCTACCCTCCTGGAGCTTACTGTGTGACAGACCTTAAACTCTCACCAAGCACTGTAGTTTTATCTGAGGGGAAAGAAGGGGTGGTTTTTAAGAGAATAACAGTGATCTCTGAGGGTTTCCTACATGACAGGTACTATCTAAGCATTTTGTATGTATTATTAGGTTGTTTTAATCCCGATCACGGTAAACACGGTCAGTGTGCTGGTCTGTGGAAGAGGAAACTGAGGACCAGAGAAGTGAAGTAATTGCCCAAGGTTGCACAGCTGGCAGCAGAGCAGGCGTTGAACCCAGGTCACCTGGCTCTAGAACCCCCGCTTACTGTAATCACTAAGCTAATCTGCCTCTCACGTGTCTCATAGAGGCTGATCTCTCCCTGGTGTTTTTGGCTTCCTCTTCCCTCCCCTTCTCCTGACCACTAGGATGAGGCAGCAGAACAAAATCAGTACCTAAACAACCTGGGGTGGGAACAGCAGGTTAGAGGTGTCCCTGGAGACCTCAGCTAGACGGCAGCCCGCCCCCTCCTCAGACTCCAAGAGTCTCCGCGCCTGGCGAGGAGGGGAGTAGAGTCCTGTCCTCTTCCCTGCTGGCAGGAGACTTGTCCCCCTCGACCAGAGCTTCAGGAGGGGACAGTAGCTGGGGGGCCCCCGAGGACACGTCCTGCTGCTGCTTCCCTGCCTCTCCTGCCAGCAGGGAAGAGGACGGGACTGAGCTGTTCCCCAGCCCTTTCCCACACCGCAGAGGTTTCTAGTGGACGTGGTGCTAGCGGCCCTGTGGGGAGGTGGGCCAGACACAGCTCACAGCCACCCCGCTGTGCTGGTCACCACCCTGCAACCACACGATGATCGCTTCAACAGCCAAGAGGGCTGAGGGGCAGCCCATCCATGTCTGAGGCAAGCCCCTCCAGCAGCCCCAGCCTGAGCCTGGACCCGGTGAGTCTCTACAGACTCTGGCCCTTTAGGGTTACAGCGGGCAGTGAAATTCTCAAGGTCAGCAGGGAGTTAGAAACTCAGGAGCCCCAGACTCCACCGGTGTGAGAAGGGCCAGCCCTGCCTCCTCAGCCAGCACCTCCGCCCTCCTGGGGCCCCGGGAGCAGGTGTTCTGGCCCAGGGGAGAGGGGAGGGGGCAGGGACCCAATCGTCAGCCCCCTGGGCTTGCCAGGTAATTATGCATTAGGAGCCAATATTAATAAAGGCTCCAGGAAAGGGAAAAAAAATCTCACTAGCAGATTATTGCACATGAGGGAAATATCAGGCCCCCAAACTGTCTCCATCCCTTACCCTTCGTCTCTAAGCAATCTGCTGCTTTTATTAATTCTGACTAGATTTTCCCAGGCTGAGGGTAGTGGCAGTGGGGTGGGGTGGGGGGAGGGGGCTTGCAGGGGAAGAAGGTACAGGGAGAGGTAAAGCAGGGCAATTTGGAACTGACTTCAGGAAGATGGAAATGCACATGACAGATGCCTTCCGCCCCTGCACAGCCTCAGAGTGTCCCTGGAGGTGCCGCCCACCACTCTGCCCACCTCAGCCCTGGCTCCATCCTGCTGCCTCTGGAAACGGGAGCCCTTTGCCTGCTCTCCCCTTCTCTCTCCTTCCTCCTCCCTCAGCCTTCCCCTTCCTTCTCATCCCTTCCTCCTCTGAGAACCACCGTCCGAGTTCAGTCTGAGTTTCCTTCCCACCCAGGTCCCACCCCAGTGGCTCCAATGCCTTGCGTCCCTCCGAGTGTTGCTGAGGTTCAACTTCTAGGAATTTTCCTCCCAAATGAACGAAATGAAAGGAATATTGGAAAAAATCTGAATGTCCTTCAAGAGAGGTTTGTTGACTAAATTGTAGTATAACCATACACTGGAACGCTCTGTGTGTAATGAAATGGAATAATTCACAGGGTTCATTGCTGAGAGGAGGAGATTCAGGAGACAGAATTGCATGCATAGCGTGCTACCTTTTGTGTACAAATACGCACACACACCTGTGTGTGCAGAGAATACAACCCAATCAACTGAAGATTGTTGCAGAGACCACATTGGGAGGAAAGGCTTCGTGCCGTGTCTGCCACATGGTAGATGCTTCATTCATGTTTGCTGTTGCGAACACTGGACAACAGACTCAAAGTTCCTTCTGATTCTGCCTCGGTGCCTCTCTGGAAAGGACCTTTGTGTGGACAACAACTGGGAAAATTGTGGGTTGGAAAGGAGAGGAAGCGAGTAGCAGTTTCATGGGGGCTGTGGGAGGGCTCAGGCTAGTAAAGCCGCTCAGGCTGCAGCCCTGAATGGTGCCTGGTGCTCCCTGGGGCCTTGGGAGGCAGACACAGGAACCAGCACGGGGCTTGGTGCCTAGAACATGTTTGCAGCAAAAGAACTGAATACTTGGCACACTGCATCTTTTTTTTTTTTTTTTCCTTCTATTTCTACGTCCACACTCGGGCATATGGAAGTTTCCAGGCTAGGGATGAATGGGAGTCATAGTTGCCGACCTACACCATTGCTCAGAGCAATGCCGGATCCTTAACCCACTGGGTGAGGCCAGGAACCAAACCTGCATCCTCATGGATACTAGTGGGATTCTTAAGCCACTGAGCCATAGCAGGAACTCCAGTGTGCTGCTTCTCCTAAATTGTTTTTACAGCAATGCAGATGGAGGTTTGTTAGACCCATCCTGAACCTTGCAGGGGCTGTGGGTTCTAGATTAAAAGAGGCTCTCCTCTGCTGCTGCCTCCTGGAGCCCTTGTTACACACCCAGATGACCTCTGGGGATTGGCCCCTGGGTTATTTTTCTCTTCACAGCAGGCCAAGACCTGCTAGCTCAAAAGACTGCTGGCCCTGAACTCCAACTGTTACACATCCAATAGTTTGAAAAATAGCCCAAATGAGCAAAATTTTTTAACTATTTAGGCTCTGCCTCACTAGCTCTGCCTATCCCCACAAAACCTCCCCCCACAGCCTCTGGTCACTGATAGAATGGGGCTTTCTGACCCAGACTCCTCGTTACACTAAGAGTGACAGCACTGGGACACCTAAGCCCTCTCCTGTCCCCATTTCTCCCTGAGAGTTCCCTCGCCCTCCTCCCCTCTGGAGGGCGGTCCCCTGGCCACGAGCTTTGGATGGTCTCCTGCTGTGAAGGTCTTCCCTTCTTGGGCAACCTTGTCCAAGCTCCAGCCAATAAAGCTTGTGTTACTGCTCTTCGTGGTTATGCACTTGTGATGCTTCATTTTCTGTGTCAACTTGACTGGGCTCAGGGATGCTCAGAGAGCTGCTAAAACAGAGTTTCTGGGGCATCCCTGAGGGTGTTTACAGAGGAGATGAGCTTTGAATCCGTAGGCTGAGTAAAGATCACCCCCCACAGTGTGGACAGACACCATCCGGTCTGCTGAGGGCCCGAATAGAACAGAAAGGTGAGAAGGTACGAATTCTCTCTCTCTCTCTTCTTGAGCTCGGACGTCCATCTTTCCTGCTCTTGGACATCAGAATTCCCAGTTTTGAGGCCTTTGGACTTTGGGACTTCAGGCCTCTGGACTCCAACTGAATTATGGCGTCAACTTTCCTGGTTTTCCAGCTTGTAGTCTGTTGATGTGGGACTCCTCGGCCTCCATAACCACATAGCCAATTTCTATAGTAACTTTTTTTTTTTTTAAAATATGGACCACTTCACAAATTTGTCATCCTTGCGCAGGGACCATGCTCATCTTCTCTGTATCGTTCCAATTTTAGTATATGTGTTGCCGAAGCGAGCACTCCATAGCAACTTTTTTAAAAAAAATCTATCATTCTATCCTATCCTATCCTATCCTATCCTATCCTATCCTATCCTATCCTATCCTATCCTATCCTATCCTACCCTATCCTATTCCTCTGGAGAGCCCTGCCTAAATCAGTCTTTCTTCCTTATCCGCCCCCAAGTCCCTCAAACTCCTGACAGTCCCTGTCCCTGAGGCCAGGCTGGAGCCAGGAAACTCCAGACCTGCCGTGTCCCAAGCTAGCTGGGCTGCCGAGACAGAAGAGGAGGGAAGAGGCAGTGGGTAAAAGACACATCCCAGCTACCCTGACTTACCTATCCTCAGGGAAACACGGTGGCCCCAGCATGGGAAAGAGTAGCTAATGAAGAGGCCAGGCTGTTATGTTCCCTAGGGAAGGGGAAGGGGCCAAAGAGAGGAGGAAAAGGCTGTGGGCACAGGGAGAGCATAATCAGGGCATTTGGACATTACTGAACTGGCATCTCCTGCTAGACACACATTCGCACTGGCTACTGATCCCATAGAGGAGCTCTGGCACATGAGCACCAGGAGAAATTAAGTGTGAGTGGGGGAGCAAGTGATAAACCATCAGACACCAACTCTAAATAACAAAAACTAGAAACAATTCAAATGTGCATTTTCAGCATGTGTAAGTACATTGTGGTGTATTCATGCACTGGAATAGTATACAGAACTGAACAATGGGGTGCTATACCTACACATGTCATGGAGAAGTCTGGAAAATAAAATGTGGGGCAAAAAAAGTATTGCAGAAGAATCTATGCAGAATAATCTCATTGATATAAAGAATAAAACATGGTGAATTAGGTGAAACCACAAAGGCAGGAGGGTGATGAAGCAGCCTGGAGACACTGTTACCTCTGGTAGGGGTGGGGTGTTGGAGAGGAGAATGCAGGAACCATCTCAGACAGGACTTCTCATATGTTAATGTGCACATGGGGGGTGGGCACCCCAGGGGTCTTGTTAACAAGCAGGCTCTCATTCCGAGAGTTTCTGGTGGGGGCTGAGAGTCTGCATTTCTTGCAGACTCCCAGGTCAGGTTGACGCTGCAGGTTCAGACCACACTACAGGTAGTGAAGGCAAGCCAGGTAACTGTGATGGCCTAGCCCAGGGGTGCTAGACCCTGCTGCACATCAGACTCACCTGGGAGGCTTCTCCAAAGCATTGATATAAATTGGTGCAATCATTACAGAAAACAGCATGGAGGTTCCTCAAAAATACAGCAAATAGAACTACCATAGGATCTAGCAAAATTCCACTTCTGGTTATATATCCAAAGGAAATAAAATCTGATCTCCAAAAAATACCTGCACGCTCAAGTTCATTGCAACATGACTCACAGCAGCCCAGGTACGGAAACACCTGAAGTGTCTATTCGCAGACAAATGGATAAAAAAACTCTGATCTGCATATCAATGTGGTGGAATATTATTCAGCCTTAAAAAAGAAGGGAGTTCCCTTTGTGGCTCAGTAGGTTACAAATCCAACTAGTATCCATGAGGATGTGGGTTCGATCCCTGGCCCCACAGCATGAGCTGTGGTATAGGCATCACAGACTTGGCTCAGATCTTGCATTGCTGTGGCTAGGGTATAGGCCAGCAGCAGCAGCTCTGACCCCTATCCCTAGCCCAGGAACTTCCATATGCTGCAAGTGCAGGCCTAAAAAGCAAAAGAAAACAAAACAAACAAAAAGGAAATCTTGCAATTTGAGACAAGGGATATTAGGGATATTATATAAGTCAAATAAACCGACACAGAAAGACAGATGATAATAGAAACAGAACCTCACCTTTGAGCAGAACCTCAGAGATCCCCCCCTAGGCCTGAGCAGCTTTTGGTAGAATCTCCAAAGTCAAACTCATAGGAATAGAGAGCAGAAGAGCAGGTGCCAGAGGCTAGGGGGAGGGGACAACGGGGAGACACTTGTCAAAGGGTGCAAAGTTTAGTCGTGCAGGATGGATAAATTCTGAAGATTTAATGTACTGCCTGGTGGCTGTAGTTCATAATACTGTATTGTATACTTGAACTTCGCTTAGAGAGTGGATCTTAAGTGTTCTCACCACACACACATGAATGGTAACTAGTTAGGCGATAGATAATGTTAATTGGGTTGATTATGACAATCATTTCACAAGGTATATGAGCATCATGTTTTACACCTTAAATGTATACATTTCAGCAGCAACTCAAGTGGCTGCAGTGACAGTGCTGGGTCCTTAACCTGCTGCACCACAAGAGAACTCCTAAATATAAACATTTCGGAGTTCAGTGATTAACGAACCTGAGTAGCATCCATGAGGACACGGGTCCGATCCCTTGACCCTGCTCAGTGGGTTAAGGATCTGGCGTTGCTGTGAGCTGTGGTGTACGTCACAGACACGGCTCAGATCCTGTGTTGCTGTGGCTGTGGTGTAGGCTGGCGGCTAGAACCTCCATACGCCGCGGTGCAGCCCTAAAGGACAAATACAAATATATATATATAAACATTTTTATTTGTCCATTATATCTCCATAAAGTTGAAAAAGAAAGCAGTGATGCCAGGCCAGTTAGTGAGCATCTCTGGGGGTGCAGCCTAGGCATGGACATTTGTCAAAAGCTCCCCAGGCATTTGTATTGTGCAGCAGGTGGAGGGCCATGTTTCCAGCTCTGGAGCTAAGGGGTGGTGTACAGATACTCATTTTAGTTTCATTCTTTAGGCTTTCCATATATGTTATCTCTATTCTTTGGTGTGTATGAAGTATACCAATATTTGTTTAAAATTTTTAAAAAGTGTGAGGTGAAAAAGCTGAGCTGAGAGCTCTAAGAGGTCAGGGAGGAGAAAGAGCAAGAACCCAAAAGGATTCCTGAAAACGCTCTCCCGCATCAGCCAGGAAGCCGGTCAGCCCACTGGGCATATCAGTCAGCACAGCACGCTGTGACAATGCTGGTGGTCAGCCGGCCAGCTGGCTCTTGGTGTTGGGGTCTGCCAGGCAGCAGCAAAGTTCTCAAGCAGTGGGTCAGTTCATCAAGCCAGCAGCAAGTCATACCAGCTGTCCTGAGTGAGCCTGTTTGCTTTAAAGTCAGCCAGTGAACTGGGCTGTTAGTATAGTGGTCAGTCTGGCAATGCTTTAGTCATTGCCATCAGGCAGCCAGCTATAACTAGGGCAACCCGACTGTCAGTCAGTCAGGGAGTCTTCTGCTTGTTGCTGTGAGGGTTAGTGTGAAAGGCCCATCAGTGCATGCAGTGGCCAAGCATTAGTGAGTCGACTGGTAAATCAGGTAGTTGGTCTATCACAACATCAATCAGTGAGAGAGTCAGCCAGTCAGTCATAAGACAGTCAGTGCTAAGACAGTCAGCCTGGCCATCGGTCTGTCAGCCAGTTAGTTGGGAAGGCAATGTTTAGTCAGGGAACCCCTGAGTGTGTCAGGGAACTCCTGAGTCTGTCAGTCAGATGGTAAGTTTGTCAGTCCTGAGTCAGTGAGACAGTTAGCCCGACAACCCAGGAGCCTTTCAGTTAGACATTGTATCAATCAGTCAATTAATTGGCCAGTCACCCAGTCGGTGTTTTAGTCAGTGAGTCTGTGAAATGGTCTTCTGTCAGGCAATCCACATGTGTGTCATTCACTCACTATCAGCAGATCCTTGAGTCTATCAGTGGGCCACTCACTGTGTCTGTCACTGCCTGTGGCGGTGGGGTGGTGGGGCGGGAGGCTGTGGTCAGGCGGCAGGGCAGCCACCAGCCACTGCAAGATGGTTCCACCCCTCTGCACCCAGCCCACTGCACTAAACGCCTGGAGGGAACTCTGAGGCTCTGCTCAAAGGTGAAGTTCTGTTCCTATTATCATCTGAGACACCTCCCAAGGCTCTGGAAAGTGGAAAAGGCTGTCAGTGGACGGCCCTCCCCTTTCCCACCCACAAACCTCCTCTCTCTCCATTAATGAGGTTCCTGCCACAGAGAAGGGGCGCTGCCGGGAGGCCGGAATTGGAGGAGGGGGCAGGTGGGTGGTGAGCTGTTCCAGTCAGCCCTGGGGTTGCTGGTCAGTCAGCCTGATTGCCGGAGTGGGGGTGGGAGGTGTGAGACGGGGGTCCTGCCTAGGAGCCCCTTTCTCTGGTCTGGCCCTGCCCTGCCCTCGGGGAGTCCACGTCCTCCCACCCAGACCCAGAAATCCTCTGGATAAGCAGGGAGGGGCAGGGGCAAGTAGCTACAGCTCGAGGGACACGGATTTCCTGTCAGCTCCTGCTCTTAAGTGCTGTGGCTCAAAAAGAAAAGGAAAAAATACTGTTGCTGAATCTGTGTTTCATTTCATGGATGTTCCTTTCACATTGTCTCCCATAACCCTCATGCCTCCAGTGGGGAGAAACAGGCATTAACCCGACATCAATTTCCCCCCAGGTGTGTCTGGCTCAGAGTTCACACTCTTTCCTTTGTCAGGCTGCCTCTCTGGGGTGGGGGGCTCTCTGCTCCAGGCTCGCCTCTCCCCTCCTCTTCCTTGGGGCCAGAGAAGAGGCGATTTCTCAGTCGCTCTGCTTTTATGCTCTCTGCTAGATAGCAGCGTGGTCCCGAACTTGCACTTGGGACCTGCCGTGGCCAGACTGGGAGAGGTAGTAGAGGAGGGACGGCAGCATCCCCTGGCTTTGGGTCGGCAGTAATTGGCCTACTCTTTTGTAAACTTCTGGATTTATGGCGCTAGAAGGAAGCCAGGAGCTTATTTGGTGTGGCCAGTCTCATGGGAGGCAGAATCCCTCCTATAGCCATGCAGTCAGCATCCAATCTGTGCTTACACATTCCCACTGACGAGGAGCTCACTACCACTCTAAGGAGCCTTTTCTATTGTGGAACAGCCTTGGTCCTTGGAAAGGCTCTGCATGTCTTAAGCCCGAAACTTTAGGTCTCAGTTCTGCATTCTGAGGCTGTCCAGACCGAGTTTCATGCTTCTCAAGACAGCTGGCCCTGCTACCCAGACTTGAGGAAAGACAATGGGATCTCCTCCCTATGTAAGGCTTTGATTCTTCTCAAGGGAAAGGGCAGAATGCTGGAAAATAATGGCAAGTGCAAGGCTCTTAGGTCAGTGTAATAGACTGACAGTGTTAATGGCCTCAATTTGTCATGCCTTGCTGTATCTGGCTTTAAGTGGTGTTCTCCAACAGTGACTTGCTCTGGCCAGTGGGGGAGCAGAAAACTTGAAACAGGCTGAGGCCGGATAAGGGGCTAGGACGGCCTTGCTTCCTCACTTGGACTCCTGCCATCTCAGCCTCAGCAGCAACGAACCCAGGCTAGTCTGCGGGAAGGATATGAGACACACACAGAGCAGAGCCCATGGGTCCGTGCTGAGGATGCCCTGTAGCAGCGGCCCCAGTGGATCGTCCTGCTCACCATGGCCTGGCCACACAGTCAAGCCTACTTCAAACCAGCTACACTCAGACACTTAGGAGACCCAGAAACTCATGAGAAATAACCATTCTTATTGTAAGGTACTAAACATTGGGCTGGTTTGTTACACAGCCATAGCTAACTAAGAGAGTCAGCCCACCAACACGGTTCCAGTGGTGGTCCTGCTTCACCTACCCTTTCCTGGTAGTGTGTCCTCAAATAAAATATATAATCTCTGTCAGTGTTTTCATTTTTTAAGTGGGTTACTAAAGCTGTTCTTCCTTCTTCAAAGGAGACTGTCAAAAGAGGTCATAGACATGGAAGTGCATTGCTAATAGTGAAGAGTATAGGAAAGGGGCTTGGGCTCAGGAGGGTCCTAGGAGCTGGCCTGGAGGGACTGGTGTCCCTGTGGCTGTGTGTCAGAGCTCAGCTAAGCAGAGGGCACTGCAGTATATTAACCCAGCTCACCTCCCTAGTCAGAAGCAAGCCTGGCAGCCTGAATAATGGGGCCAACTGGAGACTTATTTACAAACAGCCCTTTCGCCTTCACTTCCTCGGTAAGCCCCATTGGCGGCAAATAAATGAGAATCAATAGGCCAGTTATTAAACCGTAAATATCCTTCCCCTTGGGGTCTTGGGCCAAGAGCTCAGAGCCTCTCAGCTAAAGGCAACAGATCTGGGAGCCCCTTGCTCTGGGCCTTTCAGTTGAGACAGGGCTGAATGCCCCTGGCACGCGGCCTGCCTCAGCCCCCATCCCAGCCGGTCACTGCCGAACAGAGAGACTGTGCTGCCATTGGGGGCAGGAAGGAGGCCTGATCATCTGAGCAGCTAAGGGACCCTCTACCCACCATACAGCACCTGTAGTTTAGCAGGGAGGAGGGCCCAACCCCTCTCCTGCCTGAGACTCAGGATGCTCAAGTTGGAATGGGATGGGGACATCTTCATCCCTGCCCCTACACCCCTACACAGACTGAGGATGGAGGGACCACTCAGGCTCCCAGAGAGGGAGTAACTCATTCAGGGACATAGGCCCAGAAAGCGACAGAACCCAGACTCAAAATCAGCTGTGAGGCCTCTGGTGTGTGCCTTCACCTAGGACAGGAGAGGACTTGCTGTGTGGATTAAACTTGGTAGGTAGTGACTTCAGGAAGGGATGTAGGTTATGAGGCAGATGATGGGGGCTGGCAAGACAGGTGTTGGTAAGCCCAGCACTTTCTCAGGAGCCTGAGTGTTCCCTGTTTGGTCACCTATGCTGTATGCCAGGTCGCCCAGAAAGCTGCTCGGAGAAACTGCGGCAGATGAAGGGATATAAAGACGATATGAGGGGGAGCAGGGGCTGGGGACCTGGGGGGGGGTTTGTAGTTTGCTGCAAGAGAGAACAGGACAAGGACACAAACACACACATGACAGTCGGGGACACCGGTAGGCTTCCTGCAATCCTTGACTGTGGACATCAGGGAAGCTTCATGGAGGAGGCTGGGCCCTAAAGGATGAGTAATACATATGCTCATTGCACCCCCTTTATACATGAGAAGGGAGTTAAGGGTCATCCGGTAGGAAAGGTGGAATAAACTAAGTATTAGTGGGAGTGATGATGATGGCGATAACAGTGACAGCGATGATGAAGGGATAGTGATGATGATGATGCTGGTAGCTGGCACTTTGAAAAGGACTCTCTGTATGCCATGACCTGTGCCAGGCATTTTACATCTTCCATATTACGAAATTTGCATAGCAACCCTGTACCCTCGATGCCCAAGTCGCTGGCCGCTTGATGGTTCCCGTCCATGGCCTTGTATTTCATCTGCCTTGTATTAGGTGCTGTGTGCTTCTGCTCCCTGAGGCTGGTGGCTGGGTGTCCCATGTGTGAGACAGAAGGGTGGAGCAGAGAGCCCCAAGGAACACAGCCCAGGAGCCAAACAGCGGAGCTCATGCTAGGGTCTGCTTTTCGTTAGGGTGCAACCTCGGGCGACCTCCCTGGTTCTACTCTCTTGTGGGTGAAATGGAGGGCATGGTTATAATGCAAGTGCTTCCTTTTAAGGATACTGAGAGGCCACAATGAGATGATCCATGCCAAGCCCTTAGAAGAGCGGCTGGCATGTAGCACGTGCTCAGGGTGAGCTGTTATTTTTATCTGCATCCTGCCCGTGACCTTGCTGCACATCAGTGTTTGCCAAAGGTGGCTTGCCTTGAATAGGAGTGGCCACTAGCATATTTTTTCCTGCCCCAGATCTGAACCTCTTTCTGTACTTGGAAGATTTCCCACTCTTCGTAGAAGGCAGAGACTGTCTGCTACTATAAAAGCTAAAAGTCCCAGCTTGTCACTTTGCTAGCCTCTCTTGCAGCTCAGGGGCAGACCCGTTAGCTGAGGTCTGCCAGTGAAGTGGGCCATCAAGCGCATAAGCAAGACTCCAGGACAAACACCATGCTGGCGGTGGGTAGGGCCACAGGGCAGCTCTGTGTGCATCCTGGGCAGCACAGGCAGGAGGCAGCAGTGCACAGACCTGGGGCCTGGAGGCAGAACCCTGGGTGATCTCCTGTGCTCTGTGGCCATGCCCTCCCCATACTGGTTTGGTGTCCTGTGGTCCAGGCTAGGTCTGGGGACTGTGTTTTTCAGCCCTTCCTAGAGAGTCTATGATGCCCAGTATCCATTCAATAGATCTAATTTCTGCTGAATTTGTAGGCCTCTCTGCTCCCTGAAGGTAGGATCCTGACTATATACAGAGGTGGGTGGAATTTCTGTTTCAGCTGCTCCTGGGCTCAGACTCTGCAGACATCCCAGGCCAGGCTGGAGATGCTGAGCTGCTGTGCAGGGAACCAGAGCCAGGACTCATGCCACTGTGTGCAACACCCAGCCTGCCTTGGCATTGGCCTCCAGCACTTGTGATAGAAGAGCCCAGAGGGGCATTGCTCCAGAGCACTGGCCACAGGCTCCAAAGGAGTCAGGTGCAAGTTCTGACAGAGAGGAGGGTGCTTGTGATTTAAAATGCCCCATATACGAGCAGGGGCTACATCTCATTCTCACCTGCAGACAGGAAAGGCCTCAGGAAAAGTCAGCTGGCCCTGAAATGGGATTGCCAGCCAAACCCCGGGCAGGGCCATGTCACAGCACTACAGTGATGAGAGCCTCTCGCATTTACACTGAACTCTGGATTCTCACCTCTTTATCTCATTTCTGCCCATACTACAGATGGGGAAATGGGGGCTCAGAGCTCATGCCGGTTTTCCCAAGGTCCCCTAGCAATGCAGGTGTTACAATATCAAAGATGAAAGGGATTTTTGAGGAAACTGAGACCCAGGAGGGGGTGGGCAAAGGAACCCATTATAAGGTGGCAGATTTTGAACTTGAACAGACAAAAAACTTTCTTATGACATCAGGGTGGAGAGCCCCGCCAAGGGAGGGAGTGAGCTCCCTGTTAGTGGAGGTATGCAAGAAGAGGCAGGGACAACTAAGTGGGGATGTACCAAGAGAAGAAGATTCCCACATTGATGAGGGGGTCTGCCATTTCCTAGGGGACACATGGTTTGTTATAAGTGGGGATGGGGGCCCCAAAAAATGTTGGTTCTTTTGTGATCTCTGTCTCCCTATACACACATACTCCCCACATGTACAGATGGGAAACTGGGGCCCAGAGAGGGGAAGTGAGGGACCCCACGCCAGCCAGAAGCAGAGACCCAGTGAAGACTAAGCCTTTGTGTTCTAGACCTAGAGTTCTGGTTTTCAGAGTGGGGTCCCTGATCAGCCGCCTTAGCATCCCTGGACGTTTGTTGAAAAGGCAAATTCTCAGGCTCCACTGACTCCAAAACTCTGTGGGAAACGCTAGAGTCTGGGTTTCATCAGGCCCTTCAGGGGATTCCGATGCATGTTAAAAGTTTAAAATCACTGATATTAATACTTCTTGTGTCATAGCACTACTGACTTGAGGCTTCTTCCTGGGAGGTACTCAGCCTTAGCCCACTTTCTAAATCCTAAAAGGAAATGTAACCCTCCCTGGCTTAGAGGCTACACACATTTTATCCAAATGGGGTTAATGTCCTAAGCCCAGAGAGGCAGGTCAATCTGGCAAGGTGACACGGCGATGTGATGGCCAATCCGAGATTAGAACTCCCAGCTGCCCAGTTTCCAGCCTGGGATGGAGTGGACCTCTTGGGGTTGATTCTGCCTGTCCCAGCCCACATGACATCATAGGGCCCTCACCCAACCTGCACAGGGACCCTGGGCCTCCAGCACTCCCGGGCTTGGCCAGCAACAGGCTTTCCTCCAAGAGCCCTGGCTGCTCCGGGTAGTGTGGGCTGGATTGGTTTATTTATTGCTGTCATTAATTAGTTTTGTTGGGGATGAAAGACAGGTCCCCGGAGAAGACCAGTGCATTAGAGCCCATTATTCCATCATTGCTCTGGACTCATCGGCAAAAAGCTCAGCCCCTCTCTGCTGTCAGCCTGGTACAATTAATTAGCCCGCAGCCCAAGAGGCAGTCTTCCTGCTCCCCCTGGGCCAGGAGGGCTCTGTTCTGGCATCTAGGGTCTTCCAGGGTTTTCTGTCCCAATTCTAATGGGGAAGGGTGCTGGGGACAGGCCCTGGGGGTAGGGGACTGCAATAGCTAGATGCAGAAGGGAGGTAGGGATTCTCTTACCCCAATGTTTCTGCTCTGAATGTACTCCGCAATGCGCCAGCCACTGGACTAAATGCTACAAGCACATATTTAATTCTGGCAAATGTCTTTTGAGCCATGCTATAATTTGCCAGATGAAGAAACTGAGGCTGTGCTAAGGGGTGGTAATGAGACTTGCTTGAAGACCACAGCACAAGAGGGCAGAACAGGATTTTATCTTGGGTCCAGATTCGCCTTTTGCTCACTGGGGCATCTCAGGGTAGCTCATGAAGCAGGGGCCTGGTCCCAACAAGTGAGAGGAGGGTAAGTGTGGGGCAAGTGTGGAGTGACGTGGAGAGGTGGGCCACGTGACGCACTTGCAAGGGCCTTCGCGGGGCATGGAATCAGAAGCCTCATGTTCACTTCTGACCTGAGTGACTTTGGACAGGCCTTCAGTTTCTGCTTCAGCGGAAATATTGAGTCTAATGGCACGGGTTCTTTCCTAGAGAGGCAGTGTAGCCTAGGGGTTCAGGTGGGGTGATCTTTAGGTGTTACTTATCTCTTTGAGCCTCAGTTTTCTCATCTAAAAAATGGGGATAGCCTCCTGAAGTGGAGGTAGGGATTAAATGCGATAATACACAGCATCTGACACATTGGAAGGGCTTGATCGTTGTTTACAAAGAATTGAAAGGACTTAGGTTGACTTTGCCTTGAGTCTTGATCAAGGTAAACCAGTAATTGCAGAGTCACCCTGCGCTGTGTACACATTGTAGCCAATGACCTTGTGGGGAGGAGGCATGGTTAAGGCTCTGGGAGGTTAAGTATCCTCCCGTTGGCTCAGGGCTTGAATGCTAGGCCTGGTTATGCCTCTAGTGACTGTGCAACCTTGACCAAGCTACCCAAGGTGCCTTCTTCCCTCAAGGCTTTGGTCTTACCATCTGGAACTTGGGCTGGTCATCTGGTCAAGCAGCACACTGCCCCTCCCCAACGTCCCCTCCACTTTGGCAGGAGCTGCCTCTCCTGAAGGCTGTCACTGGCCCTCGGCACGGCTTATCAGGCTTCACCCAATGGTGGGGCCAGGCTGCCTGCCCGAGGGTGCTAAGAAGTTAATGAAACCCTCAAGAGGCCATTTGTTAAGAGGGGAGCGATGGTATATTCAATACCAGCCAAAGGTTGGTGCAAAGTAATGAGTCTTTCCTTAGCTGTGAATAATGTGATCCCTCCTGTCGCAGCCCCCGCCAGCTCTGAAGGATGGTCCCAGGGAAGCCCATGGCTCATCTTAACGGCCTGGATGCCGAGGAGCCTAGCAGGCTGGTCTCTTTCCGGGGTTTGTCACTTTCTTCTAGGGCTTCTCTCTGCTTCTGCCCCACTCGTGGTCCTCTAACTTCTCCAGGAGGGATCTGAGGCCAAGGTGATCTCTGTGTCTCTGCCTCTGTCTTTCTCCCCACCTGCTCTGTGTTTGTTCTTTCTCCACCCCCCACCCCCCGCCCCGCCACCGCCGAGGGCCATCACGCTGCCCAACACCACCGCACATACTGTACGTGCGAGTCGCAGCCCTGCCATGTAGCTGGTTTAGAAACATTTTGCAGACGAAGGGGAGGTGATGGCTTAGCTGCCCCTGACCGCTGAGGTGGGAGCGACCGGCCAGGAGACAGGAAGATACTCAAGGTCAGCTTGGGCTGTTCACTCCGGCTCCTGCTAAGGTCACCTGCTCCCCATGACATCCAGTGCCTGCCCAGAGAGGGCAGCCTGCCTTAGACACTAAGGCAGGTGTCCCAGGGAGATGGCCTGGCCAGGCACCGAGAGGTCTGGCTTTGGGGCCCGGTGCCGGTGTGAATACAGCTCTCTCAACTTTTCTTCTTCCCCAGCTCCTATAACACATGGGGTTGCCTCTGGTCCTGCTCCCCAGATGGACCCTGGGGATAAAGGAGATCTTAACAGGGTCCCTGGGGAGGGTGGAGCTGTACCTGGCTCATCGTCTTTGTCTTGTGCACCCCTGCTCCCAGGGTCCTCTCCAGGCCTGCTGCTCACCCTGGGCTGCCGTCTGTCAATCTCTCTGTGGGCACCCCCAGCTCCATATAAAATTTCGGCATTCACAGGCAGAGAGAGGCCACAGCTGAGAAGTGGGAGCCCCCTGGCTTCCCCCTCTCCAGGTGGGGCCTGGCTTTGTCCCCCTTTGTGCTGGTTCAAAAGGAAGACAGGCATGGGAGGGGAGGGGTCCAGGGCCGAGCAGGTGTCTGTCGCTATCCTGGCAGCCAGTACAGGGAGTTGGGGGGAGGGGCGTGGGCGGCCGTCATTCACCAGCTGAGCCGGGGACAAGGCACCTTGATTAGGCCCCCAAGATAATCGCTGCACACCTGGGCTGGCATCCCAGGTGCCCCCCTCGCAGTCGCCCCTTTGTCTGCCTGGCGAGTGTCCCGCTTCAAAGCCCGAGATTGCAGCGGATAGACTGGGCTGAAGCCAGGTGCTGAAACCCGAGAGCCTAGTGGAGGACAGAGGGCCTTGGGGTGGGCGTTCCCAGAGCTGGGAGTGGGGGCATCTTGGGTGATGGAAGGCCCAGGTCCCCTACTCCTCTGGGCCAAGGAGTGACCACATGGTCAGGAGCAGAGAGGACCGAGGTGGGGAGAGGAAGGAGAATGGGTAGGATGTGTGTGTGAGTGTGTGTATGTGAGCACAGCTCACACATGGATATTCATACATGGCCAGGGTGGGTCACTGGAAGCCCCCTCTGCCCTCCGCACCAGTCACTGCAGCCCCGGCGGGGCTGTCCATGCACAGTATCTCTTCTGAAAAGTGCTCTTTGGACGAGGAGCATGGCTGGCGCTTGAGGGGAGCAGGAGAGATATTCAAGGAGTTGATCATCCTCTTGCAAGGAAGGACGGGGACAGATGGGTGACTGCCCGGGCAACCTTGCCCCTTGAGGAGGGGAGCGGGGCCGAGGTGTGTGCTATCTGGCCTTGCAGAAGACTCTGGGAAGGATCAAGCTCCCAGCAGGAACCTTTATTTTTTTGGGGGGGGGCGGGGGGGAGGACGGCGTCAGCGCACACGCTGCATGTGTGATATATGGAGGTTCCCAGGCTAGGGGTCTAATTGGAGCTGTAGCCGCCAGCCTACGCCACAGCCATAGCCATAGCAACGCAGGATCCGAGCCACCTCTGCGACCTACACCACAGCTCATGGCAACGCCAGATCCTTAACCCACTGAGTGAGGCCATGAATTGAACCTGCAACCTCATGGTTCCTAGTCGGATTCATTTCTGCTGTGCCACGACAGGAACTCCCTCCCAGCAGGAATATTGCATGGACATTTCACCCCCTTTCCTCCCTCCCTGCCTTACTCTCCACCAAATTTCCTGGAATCACCTCCCAAATAAACCACTTGTCCCCAAATTCTTAAGTCAGGGCTGCCTATATGAGCACTAAAATGGCAATGGGGGCATGTTGGGTCCTGGTGGTGTGTTCTGGATGGAGTGAGGGGGTGGGAAGTGCCGAGAAACAAGCTGCACAGCTTTCCTGAGCACAGAAGAAGCACAGCCTAAGCCAGGCTCCATCTCCCAGCAGCAGGTGGAGGGGTGAGAACCTCCTTTCCTGGGCGTGTCCTTGGGGCCACACGGAGTTGTACCTGCACTGAGCAGGGACTGGGCCTAGGGGTGGTGGGAGCTGGTGTTCGGGGATTTTGTATATATCTACACGTGAGTGTGGACACCTGTGAATGGGGGTAGATGGAGGTATGTCTGTATATTGTAAATGTGAGGTATTGTACCTGATCCTGTACCCAGGCACGTGTGTGTGTGTGTGTGTGTGTGTGTGTGTGTGTGCAAGTATGGGTGTGTCCATATACACTTGGAATCAAGGGGTTTCTGGCTTTGGGAGTCTGGCCAGCTGGCTCTGCCCTGCTGGCAACTCGCAGCCCCCATGATGGCCAGAAGCAGGGTAGGGCATGCCACCTCAAGGTGGAGACCGGACCAGCCTCCTGGGGGGACATGAATGTGGGTTGTTGCAGAGTGCCCGTACTGTCACATGACTCCCTACTCTGCCCTCAGCGCTGGCCAAGCTAGGGCATATTTGGTTGGGGATGGTGTCTCTCTGCCCCCGCCAGGGAGCTGCAGAGCCAAGGTTGCTAGGAAAAGCAGTTTCCATCCCTGTGGCTGCCTTTCATGCCCCCACCCCCTGCCCCTCACCTACCTCCCTCAGCCACACCAGAACCCCTGATTTCTCTCGAAAAAGGAAACAGTGAGCTTGGTTCTGTGCTGGGGGATGGGGAGGCTGTGGAAGATTTTCCACCCATGTCAAGGGCTGATGAGTGGCCGGCTTTTACCAGAGTGAGTGGTCAGCTCCAGGGGCCAGGCTCAGGGAGTTGCCCAGCATCCCTGGGGTTGACTCTTTTATCTTTGGGAGCAACAAGTTTAAAATACAAATTTCCACAGTTGTAAGGGCCCGTGGAGATCAGCCAGACACAGCCCTTGTGTCTCACATGGGGAAGGTGAGGCTCAGAGAGGGAAATCTACTTCCTCAGGGTCACACAGGGAAGCAGGTGAGGACGGGAATAGAAGGAGAGCTCCTGGGTGCTGTATTTGCCTCTCACTGCCCTGCTCTGCAGGAGGAATTCACACTTTTCTGGCCCATTTGGCCTATAGCTTAGATTTCCCTATGCTCACCCGAAGCTACACAGACAGGAAAGCTACCTATCAAAAAAAAAAAAGCTCCCACAAGTGACTCCAATCCACTGTCCCCACCTTCCTGTCAAGTCCCACGTGAAACCAGCAGGCCTGGGCTTAGCAGGATGCGGGTGCTTCTGAAACAGGCTCACGTCAGCTCCCCAGCCCTCCTGTACTAGTGTCTCCTCAAACTTCATTCCACCTGAGACCTGGGAATGTGACCTTATTGCGAAACAGAGGATTTACAGATATAATTCATTCAAAGGAGGTTATCTTGGAGTAGAGTGTGTCCTAATTCCATGGCTGATGTTCTGAAGAAGAGGGAAATTTGGGCGGAGCAGAGACACACAGTGCCACATGTGACAGTGGAGGTGGAGGTTGGAGTGATGCAGCTGTAAGCCAAGGATTGCTGGCAGCTGCCAGCTGCTGGAAGCAGCAGAGAAGGATCCTCCCCCAGAGGCCTTCAGAGGGAGCACAGCCCTGCTGACACCTGACGTCTGGCTTCCAGAAGCGTGAGAGAATACATTTCTATTGTTTTACGCTACCAGTTTGCAGTAATTTAGTATGACAGCCTGTTCTCTGCACAGTTCCACACCCTTTCAACCCTGCACACCAAGGTCATTCCTGCCCTCCAGTGGGATGAGCTTAAGCCCCACTGGCCCCTCACTGCTGACTTGATCTCAAGTCCCCTGTCTGGTATTTCCTTTGCCTTGAACGCCCCTTCTGACCCCTCCCAGACTCACTGCCTGACCTCACCTTGGGACCCAGAACTGCTGGAGGACCCAACCCCCACAGCTCCCTATAGGTCCTGGGGGCCCCTATCTTGTCTGGCTGAGTCACACCTGTACTCTAAAAATGCCACATCTTGGAGTTCCCGTCGTGGCTCAGTGGTTAATGAATCCGACTAGGAACCATGAGTTTGCGTGTTCTATCCTTGACCTTGCTCAGTGGGTTAAGGATCCGGCGTTGCTGTGAGCTGTGTAGGTTGCAGACATGGCTCAGAACCCACGTTGCTGTGGCTCTGGCGTAGGCTGGCAGCCACAGCTCTGATTTGACCCCTAGCCTGGGAACCTCCATATGCCGTGGGAGCAGCCCAAGAAATGGCAAAAAGACTAAAAAAAAAAAAAAAAACCCAAAAAACCGAAAAACAAAATAAAAATGCCACATCTCCAGTAGCTGCCCTGCTTCCTTGTCCTCGCCTGGCCCTGCAGGCTGGTCTAGGAGCCTCTCATCTGGACAACCCTGGGGAAAATTGGCTCCCAGTTTGTCACATGCAGCATTGTCACAGCCCCTTTATTTGGGAGTCTCTGTTACTGCATGGAACTCTCTGTGGGCAGAGAGCATGCTGTGCTCTCCAGGGAGCGTGTCACATAAAGGCACGTACTGATCATTCAGGCCGGTCCTTTTCTTTCTCTCTTTTTAAAAAATTATTTATTTATTTATTTACTTGCTTGCTTTTTAGGGCCACCGATAATCCAGCCCAGTCCCTTTCTTTCTCTCTCTCTTTTTAAAAAACTATTTATTTACTTACTTATTTGCTTTTTAGGGCCACATCTGTGGCATGTGGAGATTCCCAGGCTAGGGGTCGAATTGGAGCTACAACTGCCAGGCTACACCATAGCTACAGCAACGCAGGATTCGAGCTGCGTCTGCAACCTACACCACAGCTCATGGCAACGCCAGATTCTTAACCCATTGAGCAAGGCCAGGGATTGAACCTGCATCCTTATGGATGCTAGTCAGATTCATTAACCACTGAGCCACGATGGGAACTCCACAGAGGTGAGGCAACTGAGGCCCAGAGAGAAGAGGTAACTCACAGAGAGTCACACAGTCACCCAGGACCAAGGCTGAGGTTCTTCCTGCTGTTGAAACAGTACCCAGGAATAGTCCTTTGGGTCTCCCGAGGGAGGAGGGAGCCACTTTCTGGGCACCACAGGACTTCCTGCCCTTCAGGCCTTTGTTTCTGGTGCAGGTGCATGGTGTGCTGGTCAGACACGGGGTGGGTACCATCCCCTGGGCAGGACCAGAGACCCATGGGGAGAGAAGCCCTCTCTGAGACACACTCTGGGATGCTCCCTGGGGTTGACCTGTATGGCTGTGAGAACTGCCTCTGCCACTGCCTCAGCTTCCCCAGTCCCATCAAGACCTGGAGCAGTTTAAGGTCACAAACAAGAGCCAAACAATCAGACGTCAGATTTTGGTTTGCCCTTATCACTTAGCCTCTCCGAACTTTGTCTCCACCACTGTCAATGATGGGGATTAAAAGAGGTACCCAGAGAGCCAGAAACCTCCATACAGCTTAATTCTCATCCATTTCCTTCCCTTTCTTTACAGCAGGCCTGCACTCCCGCCTGCTCCCAGCATGCCTTGGGGCAGAGGGGAGGGGCTGGGACAAAGGTGCGTGGGCCAGGCACATGCCAAATGGAACCTTTTTTCAATCTTTATAACAAATCTGTGAGGCAGAGACCATAACCCCCATTTTAAGGGAAGGAAATCGAGGCCCAGGGAGGCTCACGCACCTGGCTAATGAAGAGGAGCAGCCTGACGAGGCAGGGTGGCCACTCTCTGCCTTAGTTTATGTCTGTCCATCACCTGCCAAGTTTGTCTCGGGCTCAGACTAACTTTGGAGACACCTGAATCCTGAGATCATCTGTCTGTCAAGTGACCAACAGCTGTGTGGTCTGGGACCCCAGCCTGTCACACGGCACTGTCAAACAGACCAGAGTCATCTGGCATTTCAGAGCAGCTGGAGACCCCGAGTCCCCAGCCCAAGGACTAATCACTAATCCCCCAGCCCTCTAGTCCCCGGACCAGGTGAAGAGTCACAGGGAGGAAGGCCCCAGGTCAGCACACAGGTGCTAGAGGAACGTGTCACTTTATGCCACGCACCTGCCTCTTCCAGGAGCCCATAAATTTCACTTGTCCCCTGTGTGGGAAGGATGGGGTGTCCAGGAGATGAAGGGCCTGTCCCACTGTCCACCTCGATGGCTCGGCCAGGCCAAGCAATTCTGCTGATGTCACCTCCCTGGAGATATTAAATATTGATAATGCAATATATTTTCCCCGCACCTTCTATGACTCATGTCTTGGTGTGTGCCAAAAAGAAGATAAGGAGGCTCAGGTGCTTCCATTTAGCCTGATGGGCATCCATTCTCCTGGCATCCCGGGCACCATAGCCTCCTCGTGCTAAAAGGGGCTTACAGAGGTCATCTGCTCCACCCCCCTGCTGTCAGGCCCTAGCCTAAAATGAGCATTCTCTGAGGAAGGGGAAATTTTCCGGTTAGCATATTACAATGATCAATCACCCTTTCTTAGGATGTTCTTTAAGTCTGACCAGAATCCATAGTGAGCAAGGGGCTGGCAGGTGAGCTCCATACCTTGACAACCAGGTGACCCCAGAACCTCATTTCTAAGGAGCAGAGCACTTGGAGGGGCTCAGAGGTCTCACCTGGACCAGTTTCTGACTGCTGACTTGCTGTGTGACCTTGGGGAAAGTACAACATCTCTGAATCTCAAGTGGCCTCATCTATAAAACAGGACAGGAATCTCTGCCCAGATTAATTCCCAGGACTGTGAGGGGTGAGGCTCCCACCACCCAGATGCACAGCTTGGTCAGTGGAGGGAAGGACTCGCGGACCAGTTTTCCCCTGCAGTAAACAGCCTGATCAAAGAAGACAATGCGTGTGCAAGGGCTTTATGAGTGGAAATTGCTTTGTAAACGCAAAGTGTTGTGTAAATGTTAGGGATAATTATATGCTTCAAAAATTAGGAGCAGCAAACATCCTTAAGGAAGGAGAAGGCTCCTAAGTTGTTCTTTGATCCCCAGCCCTGGAGGCTCCGCGTAAGTTTGTTGGGAGGTGAGGGGGGCTGAGTCCAAATTGTGCTTCTCCTTTCCCAGCCCTTCTCTTCCCTTGGGCTTTAAGCCAGGCTCGGCTCCTGATTAAAAAGGTTGGAGAGTGAATAGCTTATCAGTTACATGGAATCAATAGGCATTTTCTTTATATTTTTCAATTAAAAGAGCCGATGGAGAAGAGAGAAAAACTCAAGTGCCCTGGCTGTCAATAGCTCTCGGGGCGAGGGAAAGTGCAGGGTCGGGGGAGGCTGGGCCATTTGTCACTGCCAAGTTCTGCCTGCCTGGTCTGCTCTCTGCGTCACCCAAACACACCTGGGAGAGGGACCGGGGGCAGTGAATCTTTCTAAGGTGTCCTCAGACTTTGGGGCTGTGGGAACACGCTCTCCCGGGCCTTAATGTTTCAGAAAACAAACAGGATTGAACTGGCACTGCATTGAGAGATTAGTCCAGTTGGTGATGGGTTAATGGAATGCCCAAACAGCTTCCGAGACCCACAGATGGGGTGGGGCACTCTGGGGGTTGTTCTGGGGACATACTACCCACTGTTCTCATAGCCAGGGAGGAAACACAAAGAGAAAATGGGCTGAGGAGGCAGTGATTAGAAGGCCGGTCAGTTAAGAGGAGGTGTTTAGAGACAGGGCCGGGCCATTAGGAGCCTGACTCACTACTCTCGAGGGGCTTCTGCTCCCCGAGGCATCCTGGCTCAGGTGCCTCCATGTAGGCTGCTGGGCATCCATTCTCCTGGCAGTCTGGGAATCGTGGCCAGTCTGGGAATCTTGTCCTACAAGGGGCTTACAGAGGTCATCTGGTCCATCCCCCTGCTGTCAGGCCCTAGCCTGAGGTGAGTAGCCCTGGGGTCTGTGAACATAGGAGTAGCACCCTCCTGCCGTGAGTGCCCCTCCGGACCCCTCCCCAGGCCCCGCCTCCTCTCTTCCAGGTGCTGAATGTGGGCTCTTAATGGCCTCTCTGCCCCGCTCCCCACACGCCTCCGCTTGGGGCAGCCCTCAGCCCACGACTGACAGGGGATACAAAAGAATCACTCTTGCCTAAAGGTGGTGCTGGGCTCCAGAGCCACACACCTCCCCCTGTGGGGTGCGTCTGAGGCTAGACTCCAGCTGCCTAGATTTTCTTCCTGCGCTACTCTGCTTCCCTGACTCTGTTCCGGGGCTCGCCATCACTAATCTCGCAGGTGCGCAAGAAATCCTGACTCACGCTCTCCTTGCTTTGGGGAGCATATCCATTCAGGAGGCATATACTGAGCATCTGCTCCATGCCAGGCGCTAGGCAGGGCCTTGGAGATAAATACGGCACTGTGACTGATTAGGTTCTTGGGGGAGAGAGTGGCAAGAAACAGGTAAATAAATAAGTAAATGAGTCAGATGTGAGCGCTTGGAGGCAAAGGAAAGAAATGAGGTGCTAGAGAGCATGGGGACGGGGAGTATGCGGCCAGGGAAGAGCTCTCTAAGGAGGTGACCTGTGGATGCGGACTTGTACGGCCGGAGCCAACCATGAGCAGACTGCGGGACAGTGGGTCCAGGGAGCGGGCCCCCGAGTGCAAAGGCCCTAAGGCTGAAGTAAGCTGTGGGCTCTGATAATGACATTGGATCCTTAACCTGCTGAGCCACCAGGGAACTCCTGTGTCATTATTTTTGAAAAGGGCTCATGTGACTCACTAACTTCATGTCCTGCAGTTTGAAGACCACTTTGATGCATGGCAGCCGGGTGCCCCCACCCTTGTCTGCAGGTGGGTGGAGCTCATAGTGAGGACAGAGGTTGGACTTTGTGCCCTTTGTGCCTGGCACTGAATTGTTATTATAAGCAGAGGAACAAGGCTTCCCACACAGAAAACAAGGCTGACACAGGAGTTCCAATCGTGATGCAGCAGAAACAAATCCAACTAGTAACCAACTAGTAACCATGAGTATGCAGGTTTGATCCCTGGCCCGGATCAGTGGGTCAGGGATCCAGCGTTGCCATGAGTGTGCAAAGGCGAGTGTGCCTGGAGCTTAGTGAGAGAGTGGGGGTGAGGGCAGGGAGGCAGAGAGGCTGAGGGTGACCTGGTGGGCCACAGCCAAGGTTCTGTTCTCAGGACAATGGGGACCTTTGAAAGGTCTCAGCCCATGAAGAGATAGGATCAACTTACGCCTTTATGAGATGGCCCTGGTGGTCCTTCGCAGGTAGGCAAGGTGGGGGGTGTGCTCTGGGAACTGTAACAGATGCTTCTGGTGCCCCAAGCCTCTCCCCACAGCCTACTGGTGAGTCCAGCTGCAACTGAGCAGCCGAGGACAAACACCTCCAAATACTGGACTCTCCTCTGCTTTTCTTCTGTGAAGAGCTCACTCAACCTGGACAGGACGGCCTGGCAGTAGGAGGGGCAGGGAATTCAGGCCTCAAGAGGCAACTGTCTGTCAATGGGGACAAAAGTCAATAAACAAATGTTTCAGGCTGCTGTCCTTTGGAGAGGCTTTCCCCAGGGTAGGGCTGGCTACGGCGATCCACAGCAGCAAGACACCCTGGATTGGCTTTTCCTCCTTCCTGTCTCATCTCCCACATGAGTGACCTACACCCACATTGGTCTCTTGTGGTCTGCTCTTGAAGGAATGTAAGTCAGGAGAGTGATGATGGTGGCTTGGAGTAGGTGACAGCAGAGAGGATAGAGATCTGGAGATGGGTCCAGGATGTATTTTGCAAGTGTGGTCACAGGACAAGCTGATGGATTAGCTGTAGAGGGTGAAGGAAAGGGAGGCATCAAGGATGACTGAGGAGTTCCGCCTGAGGGGTGATTGTTACTGAAACAGAGAAGGATGGAGGAGGAAGTTAGGGCAATGGGGACAATCAGAGAGGGCTTCCTGGAGGAAGTGGTGTTTGCCTTCAAAGAATGGGGAGAGTTTCCACCTTTCGAATTGGGAGGGAGGGAGTCACTCCAGCAGAGGCAATTGCAACGAGCAAATTCCTGGAGGCCAGAAACCGCAGGGCATGTTTGGGAATTCGGTGGTCCACCATTACCCAGGAAAGTGATAAGGTTTATGGAAAGACCATTTCTAACCAGAGGGTGGAGGCCTTGAATGACACGCCAAGGAGATGCACAGAGTTATCTGACTCAGTCAAGGTCACACATCCAGGGAGTCTCAGAGACAGGACTCCAACCCTGGGCCAGGCCACGTGCCCCACTCTGCCACTGGGACACTGTGGCCTCTTACCGCCACCCCCACCCAAGTCCCATCACCCCTCTGGCAGCTCCACAGCCTGGGAAGGGTAAGAGCTGTCATCTCCAGCCTCCCTGCCCCTGGTGTCCAGAGAAAGGAGGCCTGCTCTGCCTTCATTTCCTTGGGCAGCGCTTTGCCAGGTTCCAACTGATGCTGCCAAGAGCCCAGTTATCAAGGGAAACAGATGCAGCACTGTCACTGGGAGGCAGTGGCCAGGGAATTAGCTGGAGCTGACTCTCCCTGGGTCAGGGGGCTCCCTACTGTGGGGCACAGCCTCTGGGTAACCTGGCCTACAGCGCGGATGATCACGTGAGGAACCCTCAGGCTGCTGAGAACGTGCTGAGGGCAAGGGATATCTGGGGAGGGAATGCAGGTCCCAAAGAAGGGATGAGACTCATGGACCCAAGGTGGACCCTCACCAGGAGGGGTTACATGGTAGAAAGGAAAACCCAGGATTCCCTTTAGCTTCCCCACCTGCAAGACCACAGGTGAGAGGGGTGGCAGGGGGAGGAGGACAAACCTGTGGATAGTTTGCTCCTCTTTCCCTTCCTGCAGCATTTACGGAATGCCTGCTGTGTCCTGAGCACATGCTGGGCCCTGGGGATGTGTCGAGGATGAGGACAGACAAAACATCTGTCTTCATGGTGCCCACAGGCTGGGATGACAGATGCAGAAGAGGAAATGACAACAGAGTAGGACGGAGCTGTGATGGGGATTTAGGGACCCAGAGCAAGGCACCTAAATAGAGTCTGGGTGACAAAGAAGGCCTCCTGGAGAAAGTGATATTTACATTGAGACAGGAAGGAGGAAGTGGGAGGAGTCTCAAGCCCTGGGCAAGAGACTGTCCCATCTCTGCAAACTGTAGTGTCCCCGGGGACCTGGGCTTCAGTGCAGAGGAAAGAGCGAGGGTGGGCCAACTCTCATCACTCCAGAGAAAAAGCCTTTCCCACAAAGAAAGCACATCTTAAAGGGCTCAACTCAACACCAACTGAAGGTGCTCCGTGTGTGGCTCTGTGGACACCTAGTCTGGCCCCCAGGTGCCAGGGGTCCTGTCCGCTCTGGACAGGCAAAGGCCAGCCTAGAGCAGACTGTCTCTGGGAGGCGACTCGCCAGAGCCCTCCTGGGGAGATGGCACTTGGGCCGGATCTGCACAGATGTGAGGAGGGACATGGGCACAGACAGGAAGGATGCTCTGGGAGTGGGGAACAGCGCCAGCAAGAGCTGGCTTTGGGAAGTGCTTAGTCACTGGAAGCACACCGGCCAACAGGGCCCTGGGGGGGCATGCCTTCATCTACTCCACATAGGCGCTGAGGGTGGGTACCACGTGCTCAGGCCCCTCCTAAGTGCTGGGCACAGATGGTGTGACACCCTCCTTGCCCTCAGGGGGTTTCTCCATCCAGCAAAGGAAACCTTAGGACCCGCTATGGCTGGCACATGGTAGGTGCTCAGCAAACCCTGGCTGCTAGACAAGAGCAGGGAAAGATGGTGCTGCTAACTTTATAGATGAAAGAGAGAGGAAGGAGAGGCCCCAGCCGGCTGGTAGGAAGAGGCGAAGTCAGAATCTTTCCTGGGGGAGGCAAGGAGTGGGCTTGGAAGGATTCAGGTAAATGAGATCTGGGGAGGGGAATGGGAAGCTGCTTCTGCCTAGACCTTCCCATGCCTGTGAGAGCAACACCAAAGTAGTCGAACTGGGGGTCCAAGAGCCACTGGAAGTGCGTGAACGTGTGTGATTTGTGTTAGTGCATAAGGGTATGGGGATGTGTGCACAAATGTAAAACTGTGACTGGGTGAGCAAGTGCAAATGTGTGTGCAAGACTGAGTATGAATGAGTGTTATTGTTGACACGTGTGAGCTGGTGTGAGCATGCGTGTGAGGGTAGGTGTGTGAATCAGTGCATGTGTGTGAGTGTGAGAGGCTATGAGTGTGTGTGGGTGTGGGCCACCCAGATACCAGGGCCAGGGCTGTACTTGTTTCTGCAATTGCTGTGATTTGTTGGATTTCAGCCAAGCAGTCAATCCTCCATCACACATAAAGAAAATGAAATTTCATGCCCTGGGGACACTGTGTCCAACCTAGCTGGACAAGCGCATGCCTGGTCAGTGGTTACAGGCGGCATACGTGAGGCCTCAGCTCATCTGGAAGATGGCTCCTCTGGGGAGAGCCCGCCTGGGCCCTAGGAGCCCGCTGTGTGACCTTGGCCTGGTCCCCGGCCATCTCCGGGCTTGGCCCTTGTCCAAGTGAGAGAGTGATGCAGGGAAACATGACTGACAGGAGGAGGGGACCACAGGAGCAGCATCCCAGCCCTGCTCCTCTCTCAGCTTCCACTCTCCCCCAAAAGGCGCACGCTCCCACAGGCCATGCATCCCTGGGGAGGTCTGGGAGCCCATCTTTAGGATCTGCTCTAGCCGTCTTCTGGGGGCCAGGTAGAAGAAAGAGCCTGAGCTTGAAAACCGAAATTCCAGGTTCAGACCCCAAAATGATGAGATGACAGTGACAGTAATTCCAGCATCATTTATCTTGAGCTGCAAGTGCATGCGACATCTCCCTTAACTCACATCTGTCTCGCAGCAGCCCAGTGAGGGAGGTACGACTCGTCCCATTTTACAGGCAAAGAAACTGAGGCTCAGGATGCCTCCATGACATCCTCTGAGCTGGCAAGTGACCCTGTCCACCCTGCCGAACCACCTTCCCTGGCTTCACATCTGTAGAATGAGAGTGGCAGTGCCAGCTCTCTGGGTTCGTTTGGAGATGAAATGAGACATCATGGCTGGGAAGGGGTCAGCCCTGCGCCCAGCTCATGGTGGAGAACACGCACCCTTGTACATGAGCCAGGCCCTGAGAGGGAGGAGGGAGGACTGGGTCTCCAGAAGCCTTACTTTCTAACTGCAAGTTACATAAAGGCCCCAGGCCCCGGGGTAGGGGTGGGGCGCTGGGGCTAGAGGGTTCTATTCTCCGAGGACCCGGGCTCTGAGCTCTGAGGGAAGGCAAGTCTCCTGTCGTCCATTTCCCTGGTGGGGAAATAGGCACCTGGCCTCAGGAACAAAGCTCTTTGGCCAGTTCCAGCCCATGGTTCTGGTGGGGGTGGGGGAGTGGGGGTGGAGGGACAGGAGGATGCAGCCCTGTGTCCACACAACCTGCCTTCCCATCAAAATCTTGAGAACAGCACAGGGCAGAAATCTGTGCCTCCAGCCTGCTGGGGAGCTGGATGCCCCAAAATGAACCCAGGAGGAGAGGTGGCAATGGGAGAGTTGAATTGACTGGGCCTGGTAAGCGGCTATCCTGGTTCCCAGCGAGGTGAGAGTGTGCAAATGTCTGTGTACCTGACTGCAGAGTCACTCACCCCTGGGATCCAAACCTTCACAGAGGCCCGAGGCTGCCATCTTCCCTACTGCCAGGCCCTCTTGGTCAGTCTTGACCCCTTGGTCAGACTTCTTCCTTCCAACCTGGACACTAGTCACCCCTTAGGAGCCCTGCACTGAGAACTACCTCCCCCCAGCCAGTGCCCTGGCTCAGCAGGTGGCCCCAACCCCCAACCTTGAGCCAGAGCCTGGCTGGAGGGTCCTCGCCAGTCAGGGTTCTGGCGATCAGGCTCAAGGTCACTCTCCAAAGGGCCCATCCCTGCTGGAACAGTGCCATGGATAAGGGGGCGGGGTGTTTGGGAGAATGTGGGGGACTCCATGCAGGGATGTCCTTTGAAAACCTCAAGGTAAAAATACATGTGAATGGAGCAAAGATAGACTTTTCAACAGAGCAGGAACAACAGGATATCCACATGCAAAAAAATGAATCTAGACAGACCTTATACCCTCCACAAAAATTAACACAGCATGGATCATAGACCTAAATGTAAAATGCAAAACTCTAAAACTCCTAAAAGATACCACAGGAGGAAATCTGGGTGACCTTGGGCATGGTGATGAGTTTTTAGATACTCTACTAAAGGCACTACCTGTGAAAGAAATAACTGATAAGTCGGACTTCATTAAAATTAAAAACTCGGGTCTATGAAAGACACTGTCAAGAGAATGAGAAGAAAAACCACAGACTGGTGGGGGGGGGGAATTATTTCCAAAAGACATATCTGATTTTCCAAAATATACGAATAACTCTCAAAACTCAATAGTAAGAAAACAAACAACTTGATTTTAAAAAGAGTCAAAAGACCTGAGCAGACCCTCACCAAAGAAGATACACAAATGGCAAATAAACATATGAAAAGATCTTCCACATTATATGTCATCAGAGAATTGCAAATATATAAAACAGCGGTGAGGAGTTCCCATTGTGGCTCAACAGTTGACGAATCTGACTAGCATCCATGAGGACGCAAGTTTGATCCCTGGCCTTGCTCAGTAGGTTAAAGATCCGGCGTTGCTGTGAGCTGGGGTATAGGTCGCAGATGCAGCTCGGATCCTGCACTGCTATGGCTGTGGTGTAGGCCGGCAGCTACAGCTCTGACTGGACCCCTAGCCTGGGAACCTCCATATGCTGCAGGTGTGGCCCTAAAAAGCAAAAGCAAACAAACAAACAGCAGTGAGGTATCAGTCCATACCAATTACAATGGCCTAAATGCTGGTGACAACACCAAATGCTGGTGAGGATATGGAGCCACAGGAGCTCTCATTCATTGCTGGTGGGAATGCAAAATGGTACGGCCACTTTGGAAGGCTGTTCAGTAATTTCTTACAAAACTAAACATACTCTTACCCCATACCACCCAGCAATCGCAGTCCTGGGTATTTACACAAAAGGGTTGAAAATGTATGCCCATACAGAAATATGCACACAAATGTTTAGGACAGCTTTATTCATAATTGTCAAAACTGGGAAGCAACCAAGATGCCTTTGGTAAGTGAATGGATAAATGAATTGCGGTATATTCAGCTTGGAGTATTATTCAGTGCTAAAAAGAAATCTACCAAAACATAAAAAGATATGGAAGAAACTTAAGTGCATATTTATAAGTGAAAGAAGTCAATCTGAAAAGAACACAGACTGTACGATTCCAACTACATGACATTCTAGTAAAAGCAAAACTAAGGAGACAGTAAAAGGATCAGTGGTTTGGGATTTGGGAGTGAGGGAGGGAGAGACAAACAAGCAGAGCACAGGATTTTTAGGGCAGTGAAAATATTCTGCATGACACCGTAATGGTGGATATGTCATTATACATTTGTCAAAACCCATAGCATGTACAACACAAAGAGTGAATTCTAATGTATATTTTGAACACTTTGAGTGGTGATGTGCCTATGTAGTTTCATCTATTCTTTTTTTTTTTTTGTCTTTTTGTCTTTTCTAAGGCCGCACCCGCGGCATATGGAAGTTTCTAGGCTAGGGGTCGCATCAGAGCTGCAGATGCCAGCCTACACCACAGCCACGGCAACGCAGGATCTGAGCCGTGTCTGCGACCTACACCACAGCCCACGGCAACGCCAGATCCTTAACCCACTGAGCGAGGCCAGGGATTGAACCCACAACCTCATGGTCCCTAGTTGGATTCGTTAACCACTGAGCCACCACGGGAACTCCAGTTCATCTATTCTAACATATGCGCCACTCTGGTGAGGAATTTTGATAGTGGGGGAGGCTGGAGATGGGCAAGAGCTGTATGAAAAATCACTATAACTTCCACTCAGTTTTGTTATGAATTGAGAACTGCTCCAAAAAATAAAGTCTATTGTAAAAAAGTTGCAGCACTATTTACAATAGCCAAGACATGGAAGCTACCTAAATGGCTATCAACAGTTGAATGGATAAAGAAGACATGGTACATATACACAATGGAATATGACTCAGCCATGAAAGAGAACAAAATAATGCCATTTGCAGCAACATGGATGGACCTAGAGATTATCATGCTAAGTGAAATAAGCCAGACAAAAATATTGTATGATATTCCTTATATGTGGAATCTAAATACACACACACGAACCTGTTTCTAACAAAGAAAGAGACTCACAGACATAGAAAGCAAATTTATGGTTACCAAAGGGGGAAGGGGAATAGGAGGATAAATTAGGAGGTTGGAATTAACCTATACACAGTATCATATGTAAAATAGATGACCAACAAAGACCTACTGTAATAGCCCAGGCAACTACACTCAGTATTTTGCAATAACCTATATGGGGAAAGATTCCAAAAAAGTGTGTGTGTGTGTGTGTGTGTGTGTGTGTATATATATATATATATATATATGAATTTCTGTGCTATATGCCTGAAACTAACATGCTATTGTAAATCAATTTCAATAAAAATAAAATTAAAAATATATATGAATGACAAATACTTAAATTTGACCCCTTTTTTGATCTTAAATTCATGCAACATGACCCGGATCACATTCCTGCTGACTGGTCATTGGGACTCTGTTCTTACTGCTAAGTGTGACTGTTACTGTTATTAATAATGGCCATTGACTATCAGTCAGGCAGGATATTAAGCACTCAACTTTGAGGATGAACCCCTGAGGTAGGAACCAGTAGCCCATTTTACAGACAGAACAACTGAGGCCCACAGAGGTGAGCTCATTTGCCCATCACACAGTGATGGGCGAAGGAGCCAGGTTTTGGCCCCAAGCCCATCTGGAGGTTTTGGACCAAGGTCCATCTGGACCTTGAGTCTGAATAATGCCTCATGCTGTGTAAACGTTACAGTAACATTTCAGAAAGATTTCTATTACATTTTCTCATCCCTCTCTCATTTGTTTTCATTATTCCCGTTTGACGCATGGGAAGCTAGCCAGAGAGGTGAGGCACTATAATCACCTTGGTTCCTTTGCAACCACACTGTTGTTTCTGGGGCCCTCCCCGCTGCCTCTGGAGTCTCAGAGGCTCCATAGGAGTGAAGGAAAATGTCAAGAATATTACATGTATAGTTGAGGAAAACCTGAGAAGAATCATTAAATCCACGATTTAATATTTCCCAAATGGTTCAGCGACATTTTGAGGATGTGTCAAACTCTTTGGCTTGTACACGCTGACCATACGGATGAAAAGTGAGTGTTCACACAGAGTCTGGCTGGAGATCGGGCTACACACCATCCATAGCAGTGGCATGGATTTGAACCCAGAGAATGTCCCTCACCCTCACAAGGACCTTTCAAGGTTATTCTACAGATGAGGCTCGAGCGAGACATGACAGTCCAGGTGGGTTACATAAGCATATACAATTGCAATGTATAATGATCCGGAGTTAAGCTGGATGCCAATTCATTTCCAGATATCAAGTTTCAGAAGTTTTCTTCATGTAAAAGTTGACCTCAAAAATGTGTGCCTTCCTAGAACCCAGTTCTTGGTTACTAAGAACCAATAGAAGGATCCTTGGAGAAATGGCTGCTTCTAGGGCTTGGCCAAGAAAATACAAGATGACCCCAGAAAGTAAGATCGCGCTAAATACAACAATGAAACACTCCAAAAACAAAGAGCCACAGTAGGCTTATATCTAAAAAAACAAAAAAGCCCCTCAAAACAATAGGGGGGCCATGTCTGGAGAATAGAAGAATCAAACTGCCAGAGCTCTAAATGGCCAAAGCTGGAATAATTTGAGCACACTGGCAAATAACAAAACTGTTGAATTCAAACACGTCAAGTAGCAGGGATGAGGGAAGTAGAAAAATCACCATCAGAACACCAAGGCAGGAATTGCTGCAGGCTCGATCCAGCCATGGATGCTAAAATTAGTGGCCAAAGCTTGAAGGAGAAACAGGGCATTTGCATCGCCTCCAAGTAGCTTCCCCCTCCCCAGGTTATTAAATTACGGTGGTGGTTTTGACATGTGTCCACAAATTCATTGGTGTTCAGGAGGCGAATCTCAATTCCTCTCTTCTTGAGTGAGGGCTGTACTTGGAGACCTGCTTCTAAGAATAGACTCTGGAGAGGGAAAAATAACACCGCAGAGGCGCAAGCCGGCAGACACCAGCTTAACCTACGATCAAGGGTAACGTCACTAGTGGGCAGTCCTGTCAAGGTCACGTGTCATGTACCCCTGATATAATGTGGTGAAAATCCAGTTTTTACCAATAGAAAAACAGGTGAAATTTGAAGTTAAGCAAGACGGCAACATTGTTAGCTTAAGAAAGAGCCGGGTGAAGGGTCGCAGGACCTCTCTGTGCTACCTAAAATTATTTAAAAATGAAATGTTTTTCAAAAACCATGTGCCTTGTTCTGGATTTGAGATCCTCCAAATGTGGAATGTTAAAACATTGGCCTTAAATTAGGCTTTTTTGAAAGCAAAAATTCAACCTGTTGTTCCCTCTGCTATATATATATACACACATATGCACACATACAGCTGTATCGTCACTAAAACGGGACCCCACCGCATGCATTGTTTTGCAGCCTGCTTTATAGTAATCCATCATGAGAGATCCAAAAGACTTATCACAAATGCGTGCCATGGACTACAGTTGAAAGGGGTCTCCCAGACCTTCTGGACTCTTGCTTGTGCCCTGTGGCAGTTCTACAATCTTCTCCCCACACTCTCAATATTGCTCCTGCCCCGGGTCTCAGCACCCCAGAACATGGGATTAAAAACCTAGGAGAAGCCATCCCGAGGTCTTTCAGCAAGAACTCGGAAGCAGCAGTCAAGAGCCCTGGCTTCTCGTCCTGGTGCTGGGGTGAGTCATGAGCCCTCTCTGAGCCTGTCCCTTCACCTGTGAAATGCGGAGAAAATTCCTGGCGTTGCCTCTCTCCCAGGATCCCAGGAGTGCTTGTTCAAAGGAAGCCAGCTGCCCATGGAAAGTGTGGGTGAGCACTGTACTGGCTCTGCCTCTAAGCACCAGGGTTCAAACCCTAGTCTGCCCCTTCGTGCCTGAGCAACCTGGGGCAAGTGGTTAAACCTCCCCGGGCCTCAGTTTCCTTTCCTAAAAAGGGGACTGTTGCTGGTACCAACCTCACGGTGCCGCTGTAGGGAGTGAAGGACACTGAGAACGGTGCCTGGGATGGAGTCTCAGCTGGCGGCGGATGCAGTGATTGCTACTTCGGTGTTAACCAAACACATTTGGAATGAGCCTGGGGGCTTCCCAGCACAACTGCGCGGTACCCCCAGATGCCACTGGTGGCATGCAGCCCTTCCTCTCCTCCTTGGAATCAGCCCCAGTTGGCACACCCTGCAACCTCCTAACTCTGATGGCCAGCTCCCAGATGGCCAGGATCTCCTGGCTCAAGAACCAGCTCCCGCGGGCATTACAAAGCCACCAGCCTGGGACAGAGCCTTGGCTGCCTAGAGAACACGCCTGTGCTGATGAGGGTTGGGGAGGGGGCTGAACCAGGGCGTGTGGGGGGGATGGGGGTGACAGGCCATCCTCAAACCTCCTCTAGCCTCCCTGGAGATGTCACAGGCTTAGCAGGGGCTGCTTGACACATGTCGGATAAAATAAGAAAAAATAAATAACAATGTTTATAAGAAGATTAGCGAGAAGGCGGCAAAATTTCTCTAGGGAGCCTCCTTGGCTGCATCTCAGAGTGACAGCTCCCATTGCCTTATCGGAGACATAATGAGTTGCCAGGATTTGGGGTCATTAAAAATCCTCACTGGCTGGGTGCCCCCCTCCCCTTGCCTGTCGCCTTTGATGGTGGAGTCAGGGGGCCTGGTGGCAGCATGGGCCCCCTGCCCCCACTGCGCTGTCTGCCCATCGCTGTCCCTGTTCGTGGGGGGATGGAGGTGAGATGGTGGGGCCCAAGCTGGCGGAAGTAATGCAACACGACGGCCCAATTTGTGCCCGTGGCCCCTCGGGCAGAGGACTCGTCTCCCTGGTGCGGATTAGGCTCTGTTTTATCTCGGCTGCCTTTAGAGACAGATGGGGGGTGGTGGGGGTGCTCTGTGTAGATGCATGTACCTCCCGGCTCCAGGCTGCACTGTGGGAGGGAGCCCCGCTGGTCATCATACCCAATGCCTTGCCTCATACATGGGGAAACTGGGGAGGGGCAGAGGTCAAAGGTCACAGTGCATCAGTGGCAGAGCACACGATGAACCCAGGTCTCTGGACTCCCAGCCCAACGTTGGGTATGTTTAGTGGGTTACTATGTTTTTGCAGAGTGAACAGGAGGGGGAAGTGATGATAGGAACATACAGACAATTCAATTCAGCGAGAACAAATGTGTATTGATCTCCCACAACGTCTAAGTCACCGGGAGAGAGACAGTGAGCTCAGAAACCAGGGAGGCACAGCCTTGGCCCCCAGGCCAGCAGAAGGGATGGTTGCATAAGCCAGGGTTCACAGGCCAGTCTGTGTCACAGCCACACCCGTTCCAGACTTCCTGAGCCACCCTTCCATCCCTATCAGGGCTGCAGAGAAAGCACTCCTGCCTTTAATCACCTCCCTCTTTGTCAGGAAGCTTATCTCCAAGGAGCTCAAAGCACTTGTAGTGTATTGATTTTCTCAACCCCTCACTGATTCCACTTCCCTTGAGAGACGCGAAGCTTGGAAGAGGGAGGATTATCCTTGGGTTTCAGTTCAGGAAACTGAGGCTGGAGCAGCCATAAGCCCAGCCCACTCGTGATGCCACTGGCCCACGTGCTCCCTTTGTGCTCTGGGCAGATCCTGCCTTGTATTGGAGAGTGTGGCTTGGTGAGCAGAGCGAGGCTGGATCCCAGTCCCATAATCATCCCTTCATCTGGGCACCCTTGTACAGTACACAACCTGCCCAACTGTCTGTGGCAGACCTGCTAGCAGGTCTAACTGCCTAGGATGGTCCTGGGGTCTCTCAGCCAGACCTCTGGCAAAATGGTAAAGCCAGGAAGGTCCTCCTTATTCTAAGAATGTGCCTAACCTTTTCAAGCAACAGTTTTTTTTCAGCTGTAAACACAGTGGAATGAGAACTTGGGAAGTAGTTGGGCTGATTTGATGAAAAATTAGATGTTACTGTATTTTGTGAACTATGAAGTGCTATGTAGTTTTTTTTTTTTTTTTTGGTCTTTTTGCCATTTCTTGGGCCACTCTCATGGCACATGGAGGGTCCCAGGCTAGGGGTCGAATCAGAGCTATAGCCACCGGCCTGCGCCAGAGCCACAGCAACATGGAATCCAAGCTGCATCTGCAACCTACACCACAGCTTACGGCAATGCTGGATCCTTAACCCATGGAGCAAGGCCAGGGATTGAACCTGCAACCTCATGGTTCCTAGTCGGATTCATTAACCACTGAGCCACGATGGGAACTCCGCTATGTAGATCTTAATTCTGGGTTTTCATAAGATGGCTTCATGGAGCCAGTCACCCACAGCCTCTTTCTCACTCCTGTACCTGCCGCACTCTGGCCTGTGCCTACCTATCAGGTCTCTCTCCGGAGCGATCCCAGCCCAGCCAGGGACTCACCTGTCAGCAGCCTGAGGTCGCCTTGTACATAGAATTCTCCCCTGTCACCCCCTGCCTTGGAGCTCACGGGGGAAGGAAGAGAAATGGTCCCATTTCACAAGCAGGAAAGCCATGTCCCATCAGGCCAGCCGTCTCTACCTCAAATCTGCTGCCCTCCCGCCTCAGCCTTTGCAGCTATAGCTTCTCAGCTGTTTCAGTGGGAAGGGACCTTAACTCAGAGGGGAGTCCTAGTCCTGTCCTTCCTTCCAGGGTCAGGTAATGAGAAGCACAGCAGAGGCAGGGGTGTGCCAGTCCTGCCGCAGAGCCCGGAGACCAAGCACTGCTCTTTCTGCAGCTTCAGAAGCTCCTCATGCACAGTGGCCAGGGAGACGCAACTTTCCTCACTGGGAATCTGTCCACTTGAATATCTTCTGGTCTAAATCCAGAGCCCCTGAGCTTCTCTCCCTACCTTAGTTCAGTCCTGAGCCACTGGGGGCTCAGGTCCCTCCCTGAGGCTGAAACCTAGGCAGTAAGTGGGGGGCAGACATGGCACCTGGGGCTCAGAACAGGCAGGGTGGCTGGTTGCATCCCAGCTCCGGACTGGGGTCTCTATCAGCGCAGCGTGCTCATCACAGGCCCAGCCTCGGGGGCCAGTACCACATGGGCCCCGGGTGAGGCCGTGGCTTTCACAGGACTATAAAATCCCAGGACTGACAGCTGGAGTTTCCTCGCCGCTCACGTCCCTGGGATTGCTGGTGACCTGGGACAGCTGACTGGGCCCTCAGCACTGGTGCCGGGCCCCTCGCTATGGCTCTATCAGCCAGGAGGGGTTTCAGGGGCACGCTCATCAGTAATTAGAGCAGTTTGTACATAATTTACTTTTGAAAAACATGTAAGAGTCAATTCAAGCCTCCCCGGTAATGCTGCCTCTCTTGATTGCTCGCATCTCAGCATTGAAGCAGGAGATCCTGAGAAAAACGATAATAAATCATAACTAGTGTTGACAGGGTACTTGCTATGTGCTGGGCACTACACTGAGTGCTCCGTCTGCAGGACCTTTGCTGTTTCTCTAGCACCGAGGGCCAGGGACTACTGCTAACCCCTTGCTCAGATGGGAAAACTGAGGCTCAGAGGCAGTGTCCTTGTCTGTGCTTGTGCAGCTGGGTTTGAACACAGGCCTGTCCAACCTCAGGCCCTATCAGTTAGTGCATGGAGTCTAGCCCACCCCAGGAACCATTCCCATGCCCCATGGGCAAGCGCTCTATAGGAAGGCATCCTGTGGGTCCGGAGAGTAGGGAGGGTGAGAGCTAAAGCCCAGCTCACCACGTGGTTCTCTGGTGTCAAGGCCAGGAGCCCTCCATGGAGGAGCCCCCTCTCCTCCCTGCAGCCTCTCCCTCTGAGAACCTTCCTTTACCGTCTCCTTCCCTCATCTCCCCTCGTGACACGATGAGTCACGTCCTGCACCATGGGGTTGCCACATCTGTGGCTCGCAAGAGGCCAGCTGACAAGTTCTGTTCTCCGGTTTGGGGATCCAGAGCTCATTAGCTTTACAAAGCAGCTGCCCGCATCCTGGCTGCTTCAGTCCGGAGGGCCAGGGTCTGGTCCTTACCACCTTCTCCCTCCCACCCCCACCAGGGCCTCAGAGCACTTTCTTCTCACAGCGCCCACAGGGAGCTGCTGGTTCTTTTTTTTTTTTTTTTTTTGGTCTTTTTGTCTTTTCAGGGCCGCACCCACAGCATATGGAGGTTCCCAGGTTAGGGGTCTAATCGGAGCTGTTGCTACCAGCCTACACCATAGCCACAGTAACAGCAACAAGGGATCTGAGCCGCGTCTGCGACCTGCACCACAGCTCAGGGCAACGCCGGATCCTTAACCCACTCAGCGAGGCCAGGGATCAAACCTGCAACCTCATGGTTCCTGGTCAGATTCGTTTCTGCTGCGCCAAGACGGGAACTCTGCTGATTCTGATCTCCATGGGGTAACAGAGGCTGCTCTCCCTGCAGGAGAGCCCAGGAAGGGCCCTGGCACCCATGTCTCTGCAGCCTAGGAAGGGGAGAGAGGACCCAGAGCTGAGAAGCATTTGCTGCTCCTCAGCAAGGCAACTCATTTCTTTAGGCAAATGGGCTGGGAAGGAAGGACATGGCTGGACACCGGCAGTGATTAATTAGAAAGGAAATGAATGGTCTGTACAGACCACAGAGCGGGGTGAGGGGCAAGGAGCCAGGCGGGTGGCAATGATCGGGTGGAGGGTGGGCGCAGGGCGGGGTCAGCAGGACAAGGAGCCGAGCCCTGGGCAAGTACCGGCTGTGCCTGCGATGACCCTTAGGAGGAGGAGGAGAGGGCAGGCTGCCTGGTTTCTGGGAGCCTACAGCTGGACTGGGGAATCAAACTGAGCTGGGGGCACCAAGGAGGGAGGTTGAAAAGAGAAGGCAGGAGACCACACAGGGAGCTAGGATGCTCAGATGTCTGGCTCCCCCAAGGCACGTGTCTGCCCAGCGGTCCCCCTTCCAGCATGTCTCCTTGCTACCTACCCGGGTCTCAGGCCACCTGCTGCTCCTCCAGGTCATTAAGCCCCTTCACATCTAACTAACCCTGCCCCACCCAACACTGTCAGACGAGTCTAACCCAGGTCTCAGTCCCTGGTGGTTAGAGCTGCTTACAAATTACACTAAAAGGATATTGTACACAGGGCACGTCACAATGGAAGAAGAACATGGATAAAGGCCTCTTAGAACCATAGGGGTCTGCTGGGCAGAAGGATGCCTTGGTTGCCTGAAGTCCCTGCAAGAGGTCAAATGATGCTCTGACCCTGCTTGGGTCCATGTCACAAAATACCAGAGCATAGTGATTGAGGTTAATGCCTCAGATGTAGACCAAGGGCCAGAGAAGGACTGTGACTTGTCCCCGGGCACACACATGCATGGTAGAGATGGGGACAGGTTAGTCCTGATTCCTGCAGGGATCTTCACATAATCTCTTAGACTGTCACCTTCAGGCGACAGCGATGGAATTCTCAGCCCTTTTCCCCTTAGGTCCGTCTATCCTCTACCCCCAGTAGGTTCTCCGTGGGGTCTTGCTTATTGCTGTGTTCAGTGGGTGTTCACCCGGGGTGCCCCTTACAGGAGGCTCCTTGACTCCACCTCAAATTTCCAACTCTCCTCCTGGCCCCCAGTGGCGAGGGGTTTCTCCTCCAGCTCTTTGTGGCATGCTGGCCCTTGCAGGGTTAAATCCAGCAGCTCCTCCCTCCCTCCCCACTAATGACACGCTTCTCTCCACGTGATGGCACGATGGCTAAGAATAGAGTTTGCCACTCTTGGGCTCTGCTCGGAAAAGCTGCCACAACCCAAGGGTTTTCTGCTTCTGCTGGGCCTTGGGGCTCCAGGCCTGGGGCCCTGGAGCCTCTTCCTGAGCTCCACCAGGCTGGGTGGCTGAGGGCTAGCACCTCACTAGCTCTTTTCTGGCCCAAATAGAGGGCAAGAGGAGGAGCCAAGGGGAACTTGCTCCTGCAGAAAAGCCTGTGACTCAGGCTCCGTTTCAGAGACACTGTGGAGGAGGCCCCCTCTGCATGTGCCAGGCCTGTCTGATACCCCTGTGCCTCAGACTTTCAGCATTTCACAGCAGGGTGATGGAGACAGACAGGGAAAGCGGCTTGCCTGGAGGTCCTACAGCTGCTAGGAGCCAGGATTTGACCCCACAGCCTCTTCCGGTCCCGGATGCAACATCCCCAGGATGACACAGATCTCTCATCCCTACTTTCCCCCACAGTCTTCTTACTGCCTTTCCCATCCCAGCCCCAGCCTTTGACTCCCTCTAATGAAGGACAGCTTTGATTGACATCCAGAGCAAAGCTAGATAGCATGACATGATGATCATGAAGATGGTGGCGGTGTGTGTTAAAGGCAGTTAGGAGCACGTATTCTAGTGACAGGCTGATGGGGTTTGAATCCTGGCTCCACCACTTGTGGCTGTGTGACCTTAGGCCAATTATTTTAACCACTCAGTATACTCATGTGTAAAATGGAAGCATCGTAGGTGGCCAGGATTTAAAGTGTTATCATCCTTGAGATGCTCAGAATATGGTGAGGGCCCCATAACCCTTTATTATTGCAAGCCTGGCAGGAGGAAGGCACCTAGTGTAAAGTCCCTGTGTGGTTGTGGTGTGCAGAGAGGGTCCCTTGCCATGAGCAAAAAAGCCTCCTTCCCTGGGCTTCGGATACCGGGGCGGTACCAGCCTGCCGTGTATATGTGTGTGCGTGTACATGTGCGTGTGTGCATGTGTGCGCACCTGTGAGCAGGTTGCACAGGTAAACTCCTCGAATGAGAAGGGATCCACAAGTCACATCCTGTCCCTGTCCCCCACCACACCCAGTTCAGAAACCGCCCTCCCCACCCCCGCCACGTCTCTAACCTATGTTCTCTTAGGTCTTGCTCGCTTGCCTCCTGTGACAAGGAATGTGTTCCTCCAAAGGGAGCCTGTTGCCTGGTGAGAGGTTCTGACTATGAGAAGAGCTTCCCTATGCCTTCCCCTCCTCCTTGCACCTGGGAGGCCCCCAGGCAACACCAGCTTTCTGGAAAGAAGGGGGTGGTTTTGCGGCAGCTCCTTCCCTCTCCAAGGAACCCACCCTGGGTCACCCCCCTCACTGTGCTGTCCCCCCCCCTCTGTGTCCCCTCCATCCACAACATTGCTGTGTATCATCAGGTCTCTCATCATATGGGTCCTGTTTCCCTAGCTAGACACAGCTTGGTCTGAATGAGACGACAGAGAGTAAAAGTGCTTAGAACTGTGCCCGGCCCGTGGAAAGTCAGCCATCACCATCAGAGATGCTGTTATCATTACCGTGCTCTCCACTGCCCTCACCACCGACCATGGTCTCACCCAGGACATAAGCAAACCCACCACAGGGGCTTATATCCTCTCCCCTCTTCCTGCCAGGCAAGCAGTAACAAAGCAAAGCATTATGGAGCCCTCGGCATGTGTCAGGTGCCATTCTAAGCATTTTAAGTGTGATAACTCCATTAATCCTTGCAACCTACAATGCTTTCATTCTACAGATGAGCAAACTGAGGCACAGAAATGTAAAACAGCTCACCCAGGGTTGCATGGCTATAAGTAGCAGAGCCAGTATTTAAACTTCATCAGGCTGACACTAGAGTCGGCCCTCCCAACTGCCTGTGTCCCCACTACAAGACACAGGGAGAAAGGTTTGACTTTTGGGGGGTCCACTTGTGAGCAAGACAGAGGTGCATCCTTGGGACATGTTATCTGATACTGAGCCTCCCAGAGCTGCTGGACCAAGAGTTCAGTGGCCATTGGCTCATCCCTCTGCCCCTACCCCTGGTAGAAGTGCTTGAAGTTCAAAGTGAGACTTGCGAACAAGGTGATCTTGTCATTCTCCGACTTCCTGGGGCAGGATGAGCGGGAGGGGGGAGCTGATGAGTGGGAACCTCATAGCAAGGGAGATTCAGCCGTTCCCTGGGAAAGTAGAAGCAGCCCGGCTCTGGAAACCTGTCCTCCCGTCACAGAGTGACAGCACGCAGAGCGCCCGCAGCCATGGCTCTGCGGGCCACCCGTCCGTCCGGAACACACGCACACACGCACATGCACACGATATTAAAGTCATATTTTTGGTTGCTGGGAAGGCACGGTTGTCACTTCCTCTGCCCTAGGCAACCCGCTGGCCCAGCTCCCCTTTTACTTCCCCGCCCCACCGTGCACGCCATCCGTTTGTATTTATATAGATAAATCGGCCGGGCTAATTAAAGTTCTCTTGCTGGAGAGTGAGGGAATTAATAAAAGAACTTGGAATGGAGCCGACCAAAAGCTGGGCGCTGTGAGCCAGAGCCAGAACCCACAGCAGCAAAGGAGGCCAGAGGGTCCGGCCAATCTCTCTCCCTGCCCAGCAGGCAAGGCCACGTGAGCCCACCCTCACCCTCCTCCAGGGGAGGGGCCCCAGGAACGAGGGCTCTGGCAGAAGCCTCCTCGCTGTGCACTTTATGCTATGACACCACATGGGTGCCTTCATTTGCCCTCATGGTATGTGGCTGCGTCTTGGGCGTCTTGAGGCGGGAGGGAAACAGTTGAGATAGTCGCTGGCTATCTGGGCTCAAAGGCTGGCTCTACCACTTAGAGCTGGGCAAACTTGGGTGAGTGACTTTACAGCTCTGTGCCTCAGTTTACTGATCTCTAAAATGGGAGCATCATAGGTTTTGTGCATCAAGAGGGTTATCACACCGAACTTGCATAGAGTAGAACTTGGCCCATGGTGAGGGCCCCCTAATTACTTATTGCCTGTCTGGCAGAATGAGGGCATTGGATGTATGGTCCCTGGAGGTGTGGTGTGCAGAGAGGGGGGTTTGCTGTGAGCAAAGCAGCCTCCTTCCTGGATACCTGGGCAGTACCAGCCTATAGGGGACCCAGTTGGGCTTCTACCCACCACACACTCCAAACTGGAGGTTCGGGGGCTACCTCATTTAGGATTCCTGATCTGAGCCTCCAGGACGGGCTGCTCCCTCTTGTTAAGACGTGGCTGCCCCAATCCCTGCCTGAGGCGGGAAGACTCCCTGGGAGATAAGTTCTAACTGAGCCCTGCAGCTGGGACTTGGGGATGCTGCAGCTGCCCAGGACAGAGCTGGCCTGGGGCTATTGCACCCTGCCCCTGTCCTATCTCCCAGCCTCCTTGCCACCACTTTGGCCTCAAAGACCTCTAGAATCTCCACTTCCCTAGGGCTGAGCTCAGAGAATAAGCCCCCAACTCTTCCTGGAGGTGAAGGCAGCCCCAGAATCGCATCTCTCAAAACCCCTCTTTCCAGTTCCTAAGCCTCTGTCTGCAGAAGGCAGGGAGCCTGTGGGGCCAGAGAGCTGCATGGTCCCCACTCTGTCACCAATGGGCGATGTGACCTGGGCCAAGTCTAGCCCTGTCCACATGGGCTGGACTCCTGTCTGTGTGCAACTTTCTAGCTCAGGCCTCAGGATTCCAAACATGGCCCCCAAGGAGCAAAGAGGGATGAGCCCGCATCACAGGCTGGGATCTATTTGCCCAGAGTAGCCAATGGTTCCAGGAATATTTGGCTGTGTGAGGTTTTGGACTTGAGCTCAGATTTCTCTTCAAGTCCCCAGGGGCTCCTCAGGCCCAGAGAGGAGAATGATGGCCTGGGCTGGCAGCTGGCCCCTTCCACCAGCGCCTAGGCCCCAGAGGCCCAACCTTCCTAAGGCCCCCTCCTCTGTCCAGCAGGTCTCAGCTCAAATGTCCCCTTCTTAGAGCAAGGGATCAGAAGTAGCCCCACCCCCACCAATCTCTCACGCTATTCACTTTTTACTTTGTCTCATCTTTATCTAAAACTTCTTCTCTATTTGGTTACAAGTTTGTGGTCTGTGTCTTCCAACTAGAAAGAAAGCACCTCGACTTTTCATGGCCCAGCTCCAGCACCTGGACCCTCCGAATATTTTTTAGATGCGCAAGTCAGTGACTGAGTGAATGGAGATCTGGGTGAACCCCTGGGGAGATGGTCACCAAGGCAGGCCATGGGGGGAAGGTCAGGCCAGCTGGGCTGAGACCGGGGCACCCAGAGGAAACAGCTGGGCCTGTGGGAGCCAGAGGTCCAGAGGCTGGCGCCTCCTGATTGCCGGCCCGTGCGGGCCATGGTCTTGTCCCCCGAGCCCTAAGTGAACAGAGGAGCAGAGGGAGGGCAGTCCGAGGAGGAAGGATGAGCCAGATGTAACTGAGGGACAATGAGAAAGGAGGGCCACAGGAAGAGACAGAGAGGGAGAGGAAAAGCCCTAACAATACGCAGGCCCATCACTCACTGGCAGGACAGTCCCTGTCCAGGTGTCTCTCCGGGGCAGGCTCATCCTTCCCATTATCTCTCAGCACAGAGACGCCAGGAAAGCACCTCCCAGCCAGCCTGGGCCCTCCACCCTGGAAACCTCAGGGCCGGTAGAGTCACCAGGTCCTCCCATCATTGTGCCGGGCCGGAAGCTGAAGCCCAGAGAGGGCCAGGGACTTGCCCAGGGTTACGGGGCAGAAGTGGCCAGACCCCAGGTTTCCTGGCTCCCTGAGTAAGGCTCTTCCCATGCCCCAGCCCACTGCACACATCAACACCCCACCACCCCTGCTCACCATCAGCCCCAGCACAACCCTGCTCGGGCGTCAGACACCTATTTCTAGGCAGCACTTGCTGTCCAGGACCTGGTGTCTGAGCGTCAAAGCCTAAAAATAAAAAGACAGATTGTCCACTTTAGCTGTAATTACCACCTAAAAAGACCCAGTGGGGAGAAAGAAGGAATAAAGGGAAAAAAATCTCAGGGCTGAGCATCCATCACAGGCAGACAGGCAGAGGGAGGGAGGGTCTCTGGTCACATCGGCGGGGCTGTCGGGCCTCCTGCTCCCCAGGCCTTCTTCTCAGCTCACTGAGCCAGCCCCTTCAGACATGGTGGAGACAGGGTGGCCCACTGGGGGTGGTCCTGGGCCTGTTCAGCTGCTCCCAGCTGTGTAACCTTCACCAAACAATAGTCCTCTATAGGGACTCAGTTTTCTCACAGATGCAATGGTATCTTTCATTCACTCAACAAATATGGATTGAGTGCCTCCTATGTGCTGGAGATATAACGGGAGGCAAACCCACTCTCGTGGACTGTATGTCTGTCATGTGGGAAATAGGGTAGTATCCTGGGGGACGGGAAGTTCCTTTAGACTGGGGCCAGTGAAGGCCTGAAGACCTGGGCAGAGCACTCCTGGTTGAGGAGAAGCCTGAGTAGAACTGAGTAGACCTGTTCAGGGGACACAAGAGGTCCCCTGTGTCTGGAGCCCATGAGCAGCGGTGTGCAGGGTGAGGGGGCCAGTTAGCAGAGGCAGACCATGGCCAGATCCAGGGGAGCCCACCAGCCCCTGATGAGTTTGAATTTGGTTCTAGACGCAGTGAGAAGCCAGAGGAGGGTGTTCAGGATGGCGTGACATACCCTGACTCAAGTCTCACAAAGATAAGTCGGGCCACATGTGAGCAGATGGTAGAGGAGGGACCGGGAGCATGTTCTCCCAACAGTCAAGAGGGCAGATGACAATGGCCTGGCCAGGGATGAAGGCAGTGATGATGGAGATAAGATGATGGGTTTGGGGACAAAGTCAAGAGATAAGCTGGGATGACAGGATGCAGCGGGAGGAAGACAGAGGTATTGCTCATAATGCCCAGGTGTTGGGGAGTAGGTGATGGTGCCATTTGCCAAGAGGGGCAGCCTCAGATTTTGGGTAGTGATGGGTACACTGAGTTGATCTGATCACGTAGAATTTATACCCACATGAACACACCAGAGTAGTTATTATGGAAACAAATGTGGAGCTAAGTGGTGTGGCCAGGCTGCAGGTAGAAACATGGAAGCCATCAGCAAGGGGTTGATCTTTAAGACCACAGCCCTGAGTGAAGTGATCTAGAAAGAGCGTGGCTAGAAAAGAGAAGACGGTCTCAGACGGAGGCTGGGGCTCCCTGACTGACAGGCAGAGGCTGGGTAGGGGAGGAGTCCTGGCAGGGGGCCGAGGAGGCAGCAAGCTAGGAGGGAACCCAGGCAGGGCCAAGGGAAGAGACCGGCCCAAATGGACCAGGTGTTGACGGACATGCAGGAAGATGGAGGACAACAATGGGACCACTGGCTGTGTCACGCAGAGTCACTAGGGATCTTGACAAGAGGCAACACCCCACGGCAGCGGAGAGGAGAGGATAGAATGGGGGCAGTGGAGACAGCTGGAGAGAAAACTGTGACAGGCTCTGCTATTCAGATGCTGGAGGGGGCCGCAGGTCAAGGGGGGGACTAGCGCACATGTGAATGATTCCATCATGAGAGAGACCCGTGGTGCTGGAGTGAGGCAGGATTGGAGGCTGTGAGGGGTCCGGGAAGGCATCAGCGGGGAAGCACTGTGGCCGGCAGAGGCAGCGAGCAGATCCTTCTTGGACTGATGCAGAGCTACACGGCACTGACTGTGGAGCGGCCCAGGGCTGCGGTGGTGGACAGGGGACTGAGGGTGGGCACACAGGATCCAGGTCTTCCTGCTGGGACTCCATCCCAGAGGTCACAGGGCACAGGGCTGCTCCTCCAGGCCAGGTATGGGGGTAAACAGGAAAGGCAGAGTCTAGGGGGAGACCCACGGTTGCCAGAGCCACAGGCAGACAAGACACTGAGGCTTGCCCAGGGCCTGACCCTGCTGACAAATTCTAGAAACTACAACCTTGGAAGGCAGTCAAATACCAATAACAAAACAAGTCCCTCTTCAAGCCCCAGGGCATTTGAGATTTTTATCTTTGTGGTTTCTGTCCTTTGATTTTCATTAAAAATAAACAGGGTTTAATGAGAGCGTTCAAGGCAGTAGGGAGTCTCCCTCTCTAGGCCTCAATTTCCTCATCTGTAAAATGGACCTATTAAATCTCCTGGCCTGCCTTCTCCCCAGGGCTGCTGAAAGGGTCAGATGGCAAAAGATGCAAGAAGGCAGACGGTGAGTCAAAGTGTGGGGCACGGGGACACTTGACTCCCCTCTCGAGGGCACATCTAGTTCAGAACCACAGTGACTATGGGGTGAATGCAGGTCACTGAGTGTTCCTCTTCCTTGGCTTCCCCGCCTGTGCACTGGGGACAGTACCCGTCTCTATTTCCCCAGATGCAGCAGCAACAAGAGGAGGATAGCAAGGGGCTGGCAGGTTCTCTCTACATTCTGAGCATGAGTGGTTCCCCCTGGAGTTGAGCAAGTGGGGCCTGGGCTCCGAGAAAGAGAAACACTCTTGCTGTGATCCCAGCCCAACTGCGCCAAGACTGCACACCTGCCATACCTTCCCCAGCCAAGAAGCCCCCTTCTGGCGGGTGCAGCTGAGGACAAGGCAGGGCCCTCTCTCTGAACCGGTGCCCCTCTCTCCATATGCCCACTGCTCCACCCAGTGATGGATGGGCTGGGTATGCAGTGTCAGCAGGTCATGTTCCTGGAGCCACCTGTCAGCCCAGACTCAGGCCCACTCTCATGGAGACCTGCTCCTTTGGGCTGTCCGCCTCCTGGGCCCCCTCCCCAGTGATGCCAGCCCTGCCCCTGTCACAGGGTAGCCCTTCCCTGGACAGCCATGAGGCTCTGAGAGCCCCAAGTACCCTCAGAGGTTATCAAGCCCCACCCCTGGCATGTCTGGCGGAGAACCCCAGGTCCAGAATGTTCATTATGGGGCTGGCCTGGGTTTTCCATCAGGGTTTTTCCCTGCTCTTTTCCTGCTGCCTCGGCAAGTCCAGCCCTGTGTGTCATCTTCCGGTAGCCATGGCTGCTGTTGTTTAGACAAGTATTCCCCATGTCACCCACTGAATAAATGGGTGACGATGAAAGCAAAGGGGACCATGGCACCATTGCCAGGACACCTGGGAGCTAAGTACCCTCTGTCTCTGCACAGGCTGTCTCATTTGACCTTCACAGTGTCCTGTGAGCAAGGCCTGTTATTAGCCCCATCCTAGAGATGAGGGAATTGAGGCTCTGGGAGATTATGTCATTTGGCCAAGACCACACGGTAAGTGATGCCAGCAGGATTCCAGCCCACGTCTGCTGGACCCCATGAACAGCCCCTCACATGGCTGGGCCACTGGGGAGCCTGGACGTGGGGTCACAGCTCCTGCTGGTCCTCCTCTTCTTCCTTGATAACCGCTTCTTAAAAGCTCCTGCTCTGTGCCAGGCCTAACACCAGCTCCTGAGATACAAAGATGAATAAACCCAGTTCCAAGTCTCGAGGGGCAGAAGTCCCTGGGACGAGGCCAGAGAGGCAGGGTTTTGGCTATAAAACCTTGTGGTTAACCTTTAACATGTCGCTTCATCTGTCCTTCCCCTCCCCCATCTGTGAAATGGGCCTCAGAACCTTGGGCTAATGAGCTAATGGCCCGGACGGCTCTGGGAAGCGTGTTAAGTGCTCTACATGCGTGGCCCCATTAAAGCCATTATCTGCCAGCAGGGCATCACTCAGCAAGTGGACTCAAGTGACCAGAGACGAGCCCTCCACCTCCAGGAGCTGGTGGAGAGGGCACTCTCCTTTTAGAGCAGCTCTCACCTTGGGGCAGCCTCCCGGACACATCTCAGGTAAACCTCCCCAAGCCCTAGGCCCAGCTCCAGCAAGCCCACAGGGAGGGTGTCAGGTCTCTGCTCAGGCCACTATCCTGGCTTTTCACTAATGCCCTCTAATGGGCCCATTTAGCAGCCCTGTCTGGCTGTCTCCGCAGAAGCTAATTGCTAGTCCTCCTCCGGCCCTGCTCAGGCCTCTGCAATCAGCTAGCATTAACTGCTGTGGGGAACTCTGCGATTCTACCCAGCCCAGCTTCCAGGCACTCAGCCAGGGACAGGCTTCTCCCAGCCCCCAGGTCCCACGTTCTCATTGCTGTTTCCAGGAGCCCCTGAAGTGTCCTCCGTGGAGCAAGATCAAGAAGCAGGAAGGAAAGCAAGACAGGGGATGGAGGCCATAGGTTCAAGGCACCCCGGCAGGCCAGGGTTGGAGGAGAAGCCTCAGTGGCCCTGCACGAGCATGACATTCAGGCCTGTCCTACTGCAAGGTCTCCCCTGTGCAGGCTCTGGGACAAAGATCTTGGAACAGGTGGTTTGTTTAGGATACAACCCCAGGAAGAACCACCTGAAAGGATGAGGGGTGGGGGTAGGAGGGGGTGGGGAGTGCCATGAAAAAGTGGGTGAAGGAGCAGGTCACTGCTCTGGCAACTGGGGCTGTCCTGCAGGGGACTTTGGAGACAGACAGTGTGGAATAGACTTGGAATTTTCTCACAGGGGAGGGAGGGGGACTGGATGTTTATCCCAGGGCCACCTGAGGCTGCTGGGGGCACTGGTGAGGCAGAGCACTGTCAAGAGACATGGGGTCAGCAGCATGGGGGCCTGACCGCTGGCACCTCCAGGGAGGCAGCAGGCAGGTGTGGACAGCTCTGCTATGGGCCCCCAAACAACTATCTGCAAAGCGACTTGGCATCACCTGCTTATAGGAGACAAGTGAACTAAGGCCACCAGCCCTCCTTTCCAGCTGCAATGAGAGAATCTTAGCACCCAATCCAGGGAGATGCTGGTATAGCCGAGCACCGGGATCGACTCATCCCCCGGTCTTCCTTTGTGCTGATTCCTCTGCTGGCTATGTCCTCCCTGTGCTCCTCCCCTGGGGAATTCATGGCAGCCCTGGGCCCAGTTCTATCCTGTGTCCTCACTGGGCCAGTGAGAAGACTCATGGACCCCTTGGTGTCAGAGGGGCTGAGGTTCCCTCTGGTGGGGGAGACAGCGGCACGGGCACTGCTCCCTACTCCAGTTAGGACCAACCCCAGGGCCCATCCTGCATTAAGAATGATGTCTTGGTCACGGCCTGACCCGGGCAGACGGCTCACCAGAGTTCTGGCCTGACTGCATGGATGGCCAAGACTTCTCAGATCCCTTCTTTCTGCTCACCCCAAGATTTTGGGCCAACCCCCCTCTTCTCTCTCTCGCTCACCCTCTTCAGTGGTAAGGTCACCTATTGCCAACACCACCATATCCATCATGAGGATGATGCCTTTTAAGCCTCCCTCTGCAGCTCTGGCCTCTCTCTTCAGCTTCAGATCCCATAGTTTTTTTTTGGGGGGGGGGGTGCAGGCAGGCACCTCTACCCGGAGGTCCCTCAGGAACTCAAATGCCATTGGTCCCAAAGTGACCACTGCTTCTCTGTCTCTGAAGTACACTAACTTCCTGCACCATCCACCTGGTACCCAAAGCAGAGCCCTAGGGGTCAACCTTGACTTTCCCACCTGCTTTCCAGCTAAGCAAGCATGAAGTGCACATATCACCTGCTAAACATCCATCTTCCCTTGTCACCTCCATGACCACATCCCTTGTGCATGTCCTCGTCATCTTTACTCAGGGAATGCCATCCAGCCCAGCCTTGCCACTGCTCCCACTCTCTTCCAATCCATGGGTCACACCAGAGCTAGAGATCTTTCCCAAACATCAGCCCAGTTATGTCCCCTTCTTATGAAAACCCTTCAATGACATCCAGTGACCAGGGATGAAGTTTATGGTTCTTGCTATGGCCTTTAAGTTGCTGTAGCTTCCTCCTCACCATCTCCTGTTTCTAACTCAAAGCTCCAAACATACAGGGCACCTTTATTTTCTCTGAATGGGCTGTGCTTCCCCTCACCTATGGGCCTTTGCACATGCGGTTTCCTTTCCTTTGAATGCATGGCCATCAGGGCTTCCTAACAAGCCCAGATTCTTTTTTTGTATTATTATTTTTAGGGCCGCACCCTAAAAACCATATGGAGGTTCCCAGGCTAAGAGTCAAATCGGAGCTACGGCTGCCGGCCTACGCCAGAGCTACAGCCACAGCCACGCAGGATCGAAGCCACATCTGCAACCTACACCACAGCGTATGGCAATGCTGGATACCTAACCCACTGAGCAAGGCCAGGGATCGAACCCATATCCTCATGGATACTAGTTGGATTTGTTTCCGCTGTGCCACAGTAGGAACTCCCAAGTCCAGGTTCTAATGTACAGACTTGAGTACACAAATATATGCGGAACAGACATTAAGAAATGGTTATGGTCTCGTATAAGATGGGCAATGGCGACTCAGAGATCAACTTGTCCAAGTTTGCGCAACTGGTAAGGGCGGGGCCAGGATCTGCCCCATTGACATCCCTGTTGGTCTGATTCTAGAGCTTGGCTTCTTTTTTTTTTTTTTTTGGTCTTTTTGCTTTTTAGGGCCGCACCTACGGCACATGGAGGTTCCCAGGCTAGGGGCTGAATGGGAGCTGTAGCCGCTGGCCTAACGCCACAGTGACTCAGGTTCTGAGGCGCGTCTGTGACCAAACCACTGCTCATGGCAATGTCGGATCCTTAACCCACTGAGCAATGCCAGGGATCGAAACTGTAATCTCATAGTTCCTAGTCAGATTCAGTTTCCGCTGCGCCAGGACGGGAACTCCTAGAGCTTGGCTTCTTAACCACTGGATGGGCTTCCTCTTTTACACTCTCACTCGATGTGCACTCGTTCATTATGTAACCCTTTTGGGGGTGCTTGTGAGAATTCAGTGAGGTGATCCAGGACCTCTGGCATCATGTCGGCACACAGTAGGGCCTAGTTCAGGGCAGCTTTGATGAGCAGCATCTTCCTGGTTCAGGCCACCTGCCCGGCCAGCCAGGGAAACACAGCTACCAGTCGCTGGCCTCTTCTCTAAAGCCTGGCAGGGTCCTTCCATCCCAGCAGCTGGATGGATCTGGGTGGACCTGACTGTCACATGGCCTCACATGAGGATGGCAGAACTGTCCCGGGCGCCTCACAGAGAGGGGCACAGGGGCTGGGGAGGGCAGGCCCCACAAGGAGAGGCTCTGCCTCCTGCCACAAGTCACACACACACACAAGAGCACGTGGTGCAGGGGAGAAACGCAGGGCCTCTTCCTGTGTTGTGCTGATGTGTCTGAGAGTGACAGTCCTGAGAGTGACAGTCCTGGGGCTGCCACTGATGCAGCCTAACAACCCCTTCACTTCTGGGGCCCTGGGAGTGAGGGTGTGGAGCATGTGAGGGCTCACCAGCTCTTGGAAGCCCCCCTGAGAAGGAAGATGGCTTGAGTGTTGGCTGAGAGGGGAGCCTGGGATGGGCCAAGGTCAGCTGCTCCCTCATACCATCCACCTCCATTCACCTGGGGTGGCTGCTGTGCCAGCCCTTGGGCTCAGGACTGGCATCTGAGCAAGGCTGAAGAGGCTTGAGGTCACTTGCTCCACACCCGCCTCCACCCTGACCTGCTGCAGCAGCAGAGAGAGGCAAGAGATTGGCCTGGATCATCCTGCAAGGTCATGGTTAGCCCAGGCCTTCAGCCTCCATGGTTAGCCCAGGCCAGGGAGGGGGTGGTAGCCAGGCTAGCCCTACCCCAGGGATTCCCCTGAGCCATCCACTTTCCACTGTGCCGGTGACATCAGGCTAGGATCGCCCAACCTGAAGAACCCATGCGGCAGAGCCAGGCTCCAACTAGTCCAGGTCCTGTGGTCAAGAAGCACAGCCCCTAACACCCCCCAGGGCCACCTCTTCAGGGCTTACTGGACGGAGCCTGACCAGGGCCCCAGGGAAGCCACTGTCCAGATGCCTGGGCAGTGTCATGTGGCCCCAAGAGCCCACCCTGCTCCCAGCCCCAGCCTGAGCAGAACTGTCCTCCTTCGTGTGCCCCGGCCCCTCCTCCTGGCCTCCCCCCTTCCTGACATCCCTTTGAGGCGGATCTTGTCTCTTTATGCATCAATTATTAATTTGCTCCAGCTACATTAAGCCTGGGTCGGTCTGTTGGCTCCTTTGTCATTCTCCCTGCAGTGGGGTGGGTGGGGGTGGGCAGGGGGAAGCAATGGGTGGGGCTGGAGGAGGGTAGAGCAGACCAGTCCGAGAGGAGGCAGCGTTCCTTCTGCCCTGTAGACATCCCTAGTACATCAAACCTGAACTTGAGGACCCTTCAAGATCATCAGATCTAACAGATGGGGAAACTGAGGTCCAGGGAGGGGACGGCATTTGCCAAGGGCACAGGGTAGTCTGTGCTCAGCTAATCCCAGGATACTTGAGTGTCAGTCTGCTATGTGGCCCTGATCTCTCTTCTCTGCCTGGTACTGTCTGTCTTGCTGCTCTAACTGACCCGGATACACCCAGAGGATGCCCTTTGAGTCACAAGAGGTCAAGTGGCATTTCCCAAATCACAAGCGAGTGATGCACAAAGCAGGGATTGCACTCTGATGCCTTTATCTTCCCACTTACCAGGTGTGTGTGTGTGTGACAGAGAGAGAGAGAGAGAGAGACACACACACACACACCAGTGTTTCCCAGTCCTATTCATGTAACACAAACATGTTTTGGCAGTTTCTTCTCCCAAAACTCCCTGGTCAATAAGTTAGGAAACACTTCAAATCATACTCCTCCTCAGAAAGCCACGCATGTCTCAGGGTTATAAAGGCTCTGAGAAGGTCTGCAGGGGAGAAACGTGTACAACAATGACTGACTAGGTGCCCCAAATTACTTCATGGCCCAATGGTCTAGACTCACTGTGTCCTGCAGACCCCAGGCTTCACTGGGTTTTGTGGAAAGTGTGCAGGGGCAAGTTGAGTTCCTACATCTCCCTGGTCCCCGCGCGCACGCACACACACGTGCACCTGGTAAGTGGGAAGAGAAAGTGGGTGCCTGGGTAATGATTTCAAGGTGAGAGAAGCTTGGAAGCTCAGGGCTGGGCTCCCTGGCAATGTGCTCTTTGGCTAGGGGGCTTGCATCAGTCACTCAGTTCAACAGGCAGAGTGATGGGCTAGAAAATTCTGGGGCTCAGGGACCCCACAAACCTGGTTGCAAATCTACCATCTGCTTTGCCAACTATGATGATCCCAATAAGTACAAGTGTCCCCCGCTATGGGAAAATAGAGCAATGCTATGAAACCTTTCATAAAATGAACCAGCAGAAAGCAAAGAAGCAATTCCCTTAGGACACCTCTTGCTAACGGATGTATGAAAAACATGGAGATAAAGCACAGATGCTCACCCACACAGGTCAGAACTCTGGGGCTGGATGCTGAGATCTGAGTGTGGGTCCTGGAAAGGAGCTTGGCAGGGCCGCTCCCGCTGCTGGAGATGCGCTGCCTCCATAAGGGCTCCTGCAAAACAAATGCTGAATGCTATTTCCGCTTTCCACATTTTTCATAAAAGTGAAAATCCTCTTCAGCTTTTTTTGGTCGACGTAAACAGGTATTAACGAAGGTTGTCTGTAAAAGTGAAGTGGGGTAAAACAAACTTGAAAAGTGGGGGACACTTGTAGTTAACATGCATTGAATCTTTCTTTTTTTTTTTCTTTTCTTTTTTCTTTTTTTGTCTTTTTTGTCTTTATAGGGCTGCACCCGCAGCATATGGAGGTTCCCAGGTTAGGGGTCTAGCCGCCAGCCTACACCACAGCCACAGTGACACCAGGTCTGAGCTGCATCTGCGACCTACTCCACAGCTCATGGCAATGCTGGATCCTTAACCCACTGAGTGAGGCCAAGAATTGAACCCACAACTTCATGGTTCCTAGTCGGATTCATTTCCTCTGCACCACGATGGGAACTCCGCATTGAATCTTTCTAAATGCCCCTCCCACGCATTGTCTCACATTATCTTTTTTGCTTGTTTGTTCATTTGTCTGTTTTTCAGTCGGAAAAACTGAGACTCCACAAGACCCGGTCACTTGCCCAACATCACACACATTACTGGAACATCAGGGGCCTGGCTCCAAAGTCCACGCTGTCAACCATTAACACTGTGCTGCCCCTAGGAACAAATAATACATCTGGGCCTCAACTTGCCCAGCTGTCAATGGGGGAATATGGGTGTTTCTTCCTCTGGCGTTTTAGGGAGAAAATACTCTCAACACGGAATCTGGTACATAGTAGGAGGCCAAGGAACCCAAGAAATGGTGGTGGATTTCTTTTTCTTTTTTCTTTCCTTTTTTTTTTTTTGGTTTTTAGAGCTCTGCTTGTGTCCTATGGAGGTTCCTAGGCTAGGGGGTCGAACTGAAGCTGTAGCCGCTGTCTACACCACAGCCCCAGCAACACAGGATCCAAGCCACATCTGCGACCTACACCACAGCTCACTGCAACGCTGGATCCTGAACCCACTGAGCAAGGCCAAGGATCAAACCTGCATCCTTATGGATACTAGTCGGGTTCACTATTGATGAGCCACAATGGGAACTCTTCATCCTTCTTTTACAGCCTGCCCTTAAGAAAATAGGATGAAGTCTTTCCTCTCATCTTCTCCAACAAAATGGCCTGAGCTTCTTAGGGTCCCAGCATCAGGGGCACTGGGGTATGTGAAGGGAGAGGCCGTGGAGGGGTATCAGTTATCCCCAGGTCTGCAGACTGCAGCCCAGCACAGCCTCAGGTGAAGCCCGGGTCCAAAACACATCTTGAAGGTCCCTTTCTCCTCCCCGTGTGTGAAAGCAAATTTTGAAATGAGAGGAGTCAGGTGGCAATACATATCACTGAAATCCACAGCATGTAATGGTGTATAAATTATAATTCATAATTCAACTGGTGCCTGGGTCGCCGGCTCTCTCTCTGCCACCAGCTCTCCAGCTCTGTAGCCTGCCCAAGTCCCTGGTGAAGTAATAAACTGGGAATAAGGGACACCATGCTAACAAAGTTTCACTTGTCAGGTCTAAGCTTTCATGTTGTGTGTTAAGTTCGCACAAATATCACAAAGCATACACACACACACACACATATACTCATATATATATATATATATATTTGTATATATAAATAAACTATCCTGCTGCTATGCAATTCCCTCAGGACAGAAAAACCTCTTCTGGCAAGAGCCTCATTTTTCCAGCCTTATAGAGGCTTTGGCAGGTTAAGTCCCCTTTCCTCACTCCCCAGCGGTCCTCCCTCCAAATTTAGGATCTTCTTGTCGTTCAACCCAAGAGGCCTCCCTGGTGCAGCTGGAGACACTCATATTAGTTCTAAGAAGGCACTTCCTGAGGCGAGGTAGCTCAGTGCCTTAGACAGACTGAGAGCCTGGACCTGGAGAGGGAGCTCTCCTGGGTCACCCAGCCTCGCCTGTTGCTTCCAGGCACCAAAATTCAGCTGACAGGTCAGAAACAGAAATGAAGACCTCACCAAGCCAGGCTGCCCGGGGAGCAGCCGTGGGGATCCGTGGAGCTTGGGAGCCCCACTGGCCCTCGTGTCTGGGACATCTGAGACTCAATTCTCTTCCGGACTGACTGGGCCCCTCCGGAGTGGCCCATTCTGTAGCTTCTGAGGGCAGGACAGCTGCTCCAGAGTCAGGTTTTTGGGTTGTTTTTTTTTTTTTTTTTGGCATTTAGTTACAATAACAGGGATCCTCAAATTGTTTGAATCAATGAGCTCTGTGTGTGTGTGTGTGTGTGTGTGTGTGTTTGTGTATGAGCAGCCATATATACAAAAGGATGATCAAACGCGTGGGGTTCTGGGGAGGTGGTTAACGGGGAACCTTTTTCATCCCCAACTTTATAACCTTAGGCAAGTAAGTATTTTAACCTCTTTGCACCCTTATTTCCTTGTGTAAAAGAGAGGGCAGTAACAGTTGGTCAGAGGGCAGCCGCGTGGCATTCACCATGCTGGTGCCAAGCTCCGTGCCCCACCCTGGGCAGGGAGAGAGCCAGTGTATATGGGCTCTAGTGTCTAGTGGCGAGGGTATCTGCCTGGGAGAGGGAGGCACCAGTCCCACCCTGGCCCATCAATCCTGCCAACATGAGGAACAGCCCTGCCGGGCGGTGGGGAAAGAACAAGTCTGCGTTCATTCTGGGTAATGAAAAGTGTCATCAGTAAATGAAGAATCTCCTAATTACCCAGACATCCCTGGGAGATTTGTGAGGCCGCAGGCAGGAGCTGAGGTCCTGGGGCTGAGGGGCAGGGAGGGAGAGGGTAGCAGGCTGGGTTTGTGGGCTGGGTTGCAGGGGGCTCCCATGTGGCATGGAGCAGTCTCTGACCCATGTGGACAGAGCCCCAGACCCGGGGAAAGGGCACAAGCCAGTGGGCCTGGGCTGGAGCTGGACACCTGGGGTGCCTCCTCTGCACAGTGGGGAAAGGCCTCTAGGAACAAGCTGGCCCTAAACATCACCTTTTCCTCTTTGGTACCAGTTTCCCTACCTGTGAGTGGCCATAATGATGACGACTACCTGTCAACTTGCAGGGTGGGGGCCAGGGTCCAAAGAGACATGGACTGGAAAGTACTTGCCGGACAGCAAAGAGCTAAGAGCTCACACCCCTGGGACAGGTGAGTGGCACTGGCCCAGGTAGCCCACCTGAGTGACTCAACTCAAACTCAATATATTAACTGTGTAATGGCCAGGGGGACTTTGCCTTTCTCAGGAGAGCTTTCGAAGCTTGAGGATCATAACTAAGCCCCCTCTGAATCTCCTGAGCCTCTGCAGAGCCAAGCTGAGGCTGCCCACATCCTATTTTCTGACTGTGGTTTTGGACTCGTGTGTCCCCATGGTGCCTGTATAGGGAACAGGGTGGAGAAGGATACTGGAAGGCCCTTTGTGTGAGAGTTCTCTCTTTCTTTCTCTCTTTCTCTCTCTCTCTTTTTTCTCTAGGGCCACATCTGTGGCATACGGAGGTTCCCAGGCTAGGGGTCGAACCAGAGCTGCCACTGCCGGCCTACACCACAGCCGCAGCAACACCAGATCCAAGCCACATCTGCAACCTACACACCTCACGGCAACACCAGATCCTTAACGCTCTGAGTGAAGCCAGGGATTGAACCCATATGCTCATGGACACTAGTCGGGTTCATTACTGCTGAGCCATAATGGGAACTCCTTTGCGAGAGTTCTCTTGAAAACGTTTAGCTGCAGTCCATTTCAATGCATTAATATCAAGTGACATTTTCTATGACGATAATCATTATCCTCATTTGTCAGGTGAGAAGACTGAAGCAGAGAGGTTGCTGACTCACCCAAGGTCACACAGCAGTACCCATAGCTTTGATTCTCCTTCTGAGCCTTATGGCCTCACTGTCTAATCTACTATCGGGGTCTTTCCTCTCCTCTCCCGTGTATGTCAGAGTAAAGAAGGCTCACCAACATGCCCCTCTCCCATTTTACGGACAGAGAAACGAGGCACAGAGCAGGACTCTCTTAGGTGAGACCTGGGCTGAGAAGGGACATGAACCTCTGTGGTCACCCCTCTTCTGTGTACCTGTGCCCACCGATCTCCCATCCAGTTCCCTGCCCTGCTCCCCCAGCTTCATCTCCCCTACCCGGGTGAGGTGGTCTGGAAGACCCAATGCAGAGAAACAGCAATGACAAACGACTGCCCAGGAGAGATAATCCACTATTAAAACACGCCTGCTATTCTAATTATAAAGGAGACCAAATTGGGTTTAAATTGGAATTAATTGGATGCTCCCTTATCCACACCATCTATCTTGCACTCACCAGCCCTTCTGGCCGGGCGGGATGGAAGAAAGCGGAATCTCATCTTCTCCCCCACTGAACACACATCTCTGGAGGCGACCCGCGCCCAGCCCCCAGCCCCTAATCCCTTTAAACGTTTCAAGGAGCAGAGACAATGGGAGCTGGGGTGCCTGGATCCCTCCTCTGCCTACCTCGCCAGAGGGGAATGAAAGGGGATTAGGTGACTCTGGGAGGCAATGGAGGAGGATCACACCCCAAAGGACCAAGCCTGAAGGGAGCAGGCGGGCAGGGCCAGCCCCGAAATACATGCTGGAGTGTTGTGATGGGCTGGGAGATGACAGATCTGTACACAAAGCAAGACCAGCCCGGGAGGCAGCTGGAGAGAGGGGCTTTGCTCTGGTGACCTCAGGTTGGAACGCCTTGATCGGGAGGGAAATGAGGTCACCTAGCAAGTAAAATATGGGTCTATGTCCAACTGTGCTGCGTCTACAATAAATTGTTAGCTCATTGCAAGGGAAAGGTGAGGCATGCCTTATCCGGAAACCACTGGTACCCTGTGATCCCCTGGCAGTCCCCTGTCCCTGCATTATTGTGGAATTCCTTTCTTCAGCTTGGCTGGGCATCCAAGGTCTTTGCCATGTACTATTGGTCAGCCAAAGCACTTGCTGCTCTCCTGGAGTCTCAGTCTGGTGGCCCATGGGTGAGGTTTCCTTTGGCCTGCCCCTGTTTTTGTTTTGTTTTGGTCCTGAATGCCCTTGGCTGTTTTGGGCACTCTTTCCATGTGCCCATCCCTACTTTTCCTATCTGCATCTGGCACCTGGCCTGCTTCACTCAGTTATATCACCTACTTGGCTCCAACAGGCATAGGAGTCTGCAATCCTTGTGTGCTCATCAGACCATGTGCTGTGGCTGATTCAGCCTCTCGGCTGCCCCCAGACCCCATCTTATCTCAGCCTCCTCACTCCTTACACCATTGCTATACTATAGCTCCCCCCAGCACACCCCCAAATCCCACTGGTCCTTTAAGGCTCATTTCTAAAAGGCCATCACCTGGCCCTGGGACCTCAGACTCTCTGTTCTTCTCAAGCCCCCATTGGCAATGGGACACTTGCTACTCCTCCTGGGCTCCCCTCAAGTTATTGTCCTTTATGGGTTTCTGGAACACAACCTGAGAGAGACCTACTCTGTATCCCAAAGAAGCAAGTTACCAGGGTGGGAACACAGTGTAAGTCAAGAGTCTGCCTGGTATCCAGCTGTTAGAGGTTGAAGGGGTCTTCTGTGTGCAGAGCACTGAGGGCCATATGGGCAGGAACCTGCCCCAGAATGATCTCATGTTCTTGGGGCAGCAAACTTCTGCTACAAGTGCTACCCTCAGCCCCCTTTGAAATCTCTCCCATCTTAGCACTTGCCTGCTTCACGCTTCCACACTGCTGGCTAGTCCACTTCCCGGTCCGTGTGACTCTCAAGCCACATGCATATGCTCGCTCACTCACTCACTCACACATACACAGACCCCCAAGCCAGGTATGCAGACCATTGTATCCCTATTCATTGCAACTACAATTCTTCCCTCTCTACAAATCCCCCACATCTAGCATTATGTTCCCAATACACATACTCAGAATGCTCCCCTCTACCCACACCCAAAATTTTGACCCACCTCTAGGACATTCCATTCTCCGTCATGCACCAGGCACTTTGCCCCAGCTCACTATCTCTCCATTGCTTTGGAAAGCCTCCCCTGTCCTCACTCTGGGAGTGATGCACCCCACATCTCTGTCTCCCTCCATCATACCCATATCTGGCCCCTACGCCTACCCAGGGTCCTCATCTCAAATCCCAAACCTAGAACCTGGGAGAAATCCTAGACTTCCATGCAGATACACAATAGAAACCTCAAGAATTCTGAACCTCCACTTTCTGCCCACCTTCCACCCTTAGCAGTGGTTGTCCTTCCCCTGCCCAAGTGCAAAAGAGCTTTTTCTCAGGCTCCTAGTTTTATAGACTGAGTGAATGAGGCACATGACAAGGAGATATTAGGATCTGCTTGCAACAGGGTGGAGAGGGTGTATTTTTCTCTTTGTATAGGGTAAATATTTTCCTAGTTTCCTAATTCTAGGCATTATTCATGGGAATTTTAGGCATGCTGAGGTTTGGGCAGATGCTGGTAGATCTTAGCTCCTGGCTTCCAGAAGAAGGAGACGTTTGGGGGTGGGGGTGGGGTCAGGCAGAGTATCAGCCTGGGAAGGAATAATTTTAGCTTTGAGGCCTTGTGAACTATATGGGTATCTTACCCTCTCGGATACTAGACTCCTATATTAAAACAAAACTTCACCCCTAAATAAAGCAATCTATGAGAAAGCAAAAGGAACTGGAACACTCTTCTCAGAGAGAGAGAAACCAAAGTGTGTTGAGAGGTGATGAAAACACAGGCTTCAGGCTCCTAAAAACCAAGAGATGAGAGGTGAGTGAAAGCTGCTATGTCATCTTGAGGACCTGAATTAAATGAATTAAAACAAGAAGGAGAGAGGGCAGAAGAAGATTTCAACGTATTTTTGGGTAGAGATGGGAGAGGTCGATCTCTTAGGGAGGTTCAATTGATTAGACAAAAGTTACCAACCAACTATGCATCCAGAAAATCCTCATTGAGCACCTATCACTTGTTGGCTTGGTGTAAAGAGTCTGAGGTAGAAAGATGAGGCTGCCAAAATCCTGTCCTGGAGGTGAGAGAGGAGGACAGAGAAGCTGGGTGGTGTAGGGTCTTGGACCTGTGGGAGTCCAGAGATACACAGAGGTCAGTAAAGGCTCTTGCAAAGAAGGGCTATTTATGATGGATATGAAAGACTGAGGAGAGGTTTGCCTCACAGAGGAGTGAAGGTAGTGAAGGTGGGAGGTATTGCATATACAGAAGCATGGGGGAGGGACAGAACATGGTGCTTTTTGAAAGGCCATGGTGAAGACTTCAGACTTGAGTACAATGGGGTTTAGAGGGTTGATTAGCAGGCATAATGTGCAGGCAGGAGACTCAGGAGAAGCTGCGATTTGAAATGAAGGTCTGATCAAAGCCCACAGTGGTGAAAGGAAGAGCATGAACACACTTCTGTACTAGCCTTGGTGTCTCAAAGGCTGTGGGGATGAGATGAATGGAGAGGCTGAAGATGACTCAGAGGTCTCTAGCTCAGGCAACAGAGTGGATGGGATATACTCAGTATTTTGCTCAAGAATATGAATGAAGTCGGCCATGATTCACAATGCCTCCCACATCCAAGTCTCAGCATATCTTCCAAACACAATTTGGGAGCAGGGTACAGATGGGGCAGGACCTCGACCTTCCCCTAACTTTCCAGGGAGATAATTTTAATCTTGGGAAATGTGATAAAATTGCCAAAAGTACAAAAATCAGCTACATACATTGGGAAGTAAGAGGCATGATACTTTTTCTATTGCAACATTAAAAAATCCTTTCATTAAAATGGTCAAATAATAAGAAGTATGAATCTTGGGAAGGATGGATAGGAATGAAAGAATGGGCAAAACCACCTCACCTTTGAGCCTAAGGATGCTTCAGCACCACGGACAGCAACACACCAAGGAAGGTGCCAAAAAAATGTAGTCTGAAGCACAGCAGGTCCTGAAGATCTCTGTGAACAACCTACAATTGAATGCAAATGTAACACAGAGTCATTGGGAATTCAATATTGTAGGGGCTTTAATATTATTCTATCCATCTTAGGAAAGGATAACCTTGAAAGCTTGCCACTCTCCACCACCCCACAGGAGGGGAAAAACAAACCACTGTTTTTTTTAACACTCACCCCACCCTCCAAGCAAAGGAAAACATGTTCCATTGAGGGTTTAGGTTTTGAGTGCGACCTTGGGATTATCAGTCCTTTTGATAAGGAAAAAGGGAGTGGGAAGAAAGACTGTGTGTTGGAATTGAGAAGAGTAGAACAATCTAGCACCTGAGTGTTATTGAACCTCTGCATCTTGTGAAAGAAGAGAATTTCAGGCTTCTTGGGGAGGAAGGGTATGTGGATCTGAGCCCATTCCTATGAAGCAGGACGCACAGTGGGCTGGATGTCTGAGTGGCTGTGAGGACTGGTCACTGAATGGCATGGTAAAGGTCCCTGTGAACTAGTAGGGAAAGGATGGAGCCTCTCTTAGAACCATGAACCTTGGAATGGGTTGTACACTCAATCAAGGCTGAACAAGGAGGAACTGCAGGGAGGTGTGACTCCCTGCACCTAGCAAGCATCAGGGCCAGTAAAGGACAATAAGCCTTGGGAATTTGTTCAGGCCAAGGCTTAGGAGAAGCCTGGAAAGTTACTGATTCTGCTTGGTAAATGCTGAAGTTGAGTTTACTTTGTTTAGAAAGAATAAAGGCATATACATTATGTGTACCTTGAACATTGTAGAATAATTACACTTTATTATTCATTCATTCATTTACTCAACTAATATTGAACACCTATGATGTGGGCCATACACTAGGTATGGCCTTCAGGATAACTAGGGAGCAAAAATCCAGTGTCTATCCTCTTGGATATCATCTAAGGACAGAGACAGACAAGTAATAATACAAATAAAAGGGAAACTGCAAGCATAACAAACATTTATGAGAAGGAAAGTTATCCAATGGTATTCTAGAAGAATGCACAGTAGGGGGGTTTGGCTGGTATGGAGATCCCTGAGAAAGATGCTTGAGCAAAGAATAAGCTGGAATCACCCAAAAGAGGAGATAGGAGGGAAGAAAGCTCCAAGAAGCACCAGAGCAGTAGAGCAGTGAGGAATTCTAATGAAGGAAGGACACTTAAAGGAGGCCAGTGAGACTGGTGATGGTGGCAGGGAGAGGATGGAAAGAAAGGTGGGGAACAATGGGGCTGGAAAGTCAGATAGGCACAAAAACCTTTCAGACTTTTATCAGTCACAGAAGGAGTTTTGCCATTAGCACAAGAACACTGAGGAGCTACTGGGATGTTTTGAGGAGAGAGAAGGGCCTGGCATCATGATCATATTTACATTTTGGAAAGTTTACTGTTTTAGCCTAGGTTCCCTCAAATTTATGACCTGAAATAAGGCATTTGATTTGGAAGGTGATTCTAGGGACCAGGGAGAGTAAAAGAGAGAAGGAGAAAAATCTAGTGCAAGGGGGCTTTACTGAGTTATTCTCAACCATATAAAACCAGAGCTGATCCCACTGGGACCTTCTGAGGAGGACATGGGATGTTCCTTGGAATTTTCCCACAATGGTCCAAAGGAAGAAGGATTTCTACATTGACTCCTATCCCCCTATTGGCCTGGAGGTGTGGACCTCCCCTGTCATACTTCCAGGCTGCACATGCTCCATGCTATGCAGAACTCTGTTGGTGTCCCAAACTGCAGCATCAAAGAAACCCATTATGGCATCAGAGAAGTACAGAAAGCAGAAATCACACATAGTGTAATTGAGCTAAGATACTCTCGGTGGAAACCGAGCTGGAAATATTCACTGCAATCATGTCTGGCATCAGAGAGGCTGAGAGGATTGTTCAGTGGGCACTTGGAGCTTCTGATACCTTCCTTTAGCCACAGAGACTATTTCAGGTGAAGGAGGAGTGTAGTTTGGACCACAGACACAGATGGTGGTGGTGCAGATAGAAGTGAGTCAGGGAAAAGTGAAGATGGAAGACTTGGGCTACATTTTGGAAGCTGAGCCAGTAGGCCTGGCTGATGGGTTGGCTATGGAAGGACATGAGGGGAAAGCGGTATCAAGAATGACTCATGGGTTTCCAGCCTGAGCAACTGAGCAGATGGTAGAAAGTCTGCTTGTAGAGTCTTCAAATAAAGGCAAATGGGAAGGAGTGGCCAGTGAGGGAGGAACAGCATGGAAACCAAGAGAAGAAAGTACTTCAAAGACAGTGGCTAACTGCTGAGGAAGATGGTGTGGTAGGCTGAATTATGTCCACCCCTCTAAGATATCCATACTTTAGTCTCTGGAACCTGTAAATATTACCTTATATGGTAAAGGAAGGGAAGTATTGTAAGTGTGATTAAACCAATGATTTGAGCTGCAGTGATCATCCTGTATTACTTAAGTGAGCCCCAAATATATGCATCCTCATAAGAGGGAGGCAGAGAGAGACTTGACACAGACAGATAGGAAGTCAATGTGACCAGCGAGGCAGAACTTGGAGTGATGTGCCACGAGCCAGGGGATGCCAGCAACCACCAGAAGCTGGAAGAGGCAAGGAAGGAGCTCTCCCCTAGGGTGTCCAGAGGAAGTATGGCCCTGCTGATATCTTGATTTTGGCCCAGTGAACTTGATTTCAGACTTCTGACCTCCGGAGCTGTGAGAGGATAAATTTCTGTTGTTTTAAGCCACCAAGTTGGTAGTCATTTATCACAGAAGCCACAGGAAACTAACACAGATTTGGATGGAAAAGTGATCTCTGGATTTGGAAACAGAAGGGACTGAATGTGGGGAGGAATCAAGGATGATACCTGAGTTTTGGGCTTAAGTAAGGCAGTCGATGAAAGTGATACTGAGATGGGGAAGAAGTTTTGGGGAGCAGGATCAAAAGTTCTGTTTTAGCCATGTTAAGCTTAAGTAGAATTTAGACATCATCGCCACTGAGAACACGACAGCCAGATGAAATCCAATTTCAATTGCTCTTGCAGGACCTTGAAAAAGCCATGGGTTTACACATGGAATGAGAACTGGAAAAGATGCTTTAGCCCTTATCCAGTGCATACTGAGTGAGCATGCACGTGCCCAGAGAATTCTTCCCTGTGCCAGAGTGAGTGCCAGCTCGTGCCAGGGGTGTCCCCAGGCATTCCAGAAATAGCAGTTAGTGCCAGTGGGTTGCAATGAATGCAAGGCAAGTTAACTTGATGATGCAGATGTAGAAATGCATGCCAGAAGAGAGATAATATAAGCTGAGGGAATTAACAACATGTTCCAAAAGCGTAACATTGATATTCTGAGGGAGGAAAATGAATGCCAGGGGAGTCACGTGGCAGATGGTGGAACCATAAGAGCCAAGGAATAAACATGTGGCAAGCAGTAGGCTGCTGGACTAGCCATTCATGCAGCAGGAATGAGGTCTCAGCTGCCAGGGCCAGGCAGGGGCGAGCCAACACTCAGGCTTCAAGAGTCCAGGGCTACTTCAGTCCTGCCTCACACCTGAATCCTACCCCTTCAGAGGAAGCTGGAATTGGAAAGACCCTTCTTGTCTTTGGGACCACTGCCATGTACCTAAGAAGGATAGGTCCCAGCCTCAGAGGGGGTAAGCTCTCCCAGGAACCAAATTTTAGGGTTCCCATGAAATTTAGGAGTGCCTAAAACCCAAGGGTGTGAGGCCCAAAGAATGTGCATCCCATAGCAGCCTCCCACAAAGTAACCTTGTTTGAAACTGTTCCCCTCCTTTAGCATACCTAGGATGGGGCTCCTTGCTTGCTCTCATCCTTCAGGAACCAGTAAGGGAAGAAATGTGAAAGGAGATCAGATTACCATAAAGTTGCCACAAGGCCACAGGATTTACTGAGCATTGAATTGGGGTCTCAGTCTGAGCTGAGAATGTATGCCAGGAATGGAAACTAGCAGATCATGGGGTGGGGAGAGGGGGGCAGGCAAGGGTGTGGCAGTTTGTGTCAGCAGCCAACAGTTTCCTGGGTGATTTCATACCCACCTTTTCCTTTTCCCTGTATATTAGGTATGCTGAGCAGGAATTCTCCTTATCCTCATTTTATTGATGAGAGCACTAATGCACAGGAAAGGGAAGTGACCTGTCCAAGGTGACTGGATACTGACCCCTCTTCCTTGGCTCAGCATTCTTTTCTTTATAGCTTGCTGCATCTGGAAAAGAGTCAGACATGATCTCAAACTTGTATTCTTGACAAAACTTTCACCTAGTCATGTGTATTAACATTCCAAATATTACTAGATTCAGCTCACTAATATTTGTCAGGATATTTTGCTCTTTGTTGACATGGGATATTGAACTATAGCTTTCCTTTCTACAATATGTTTGGTTTTTTTTGTTATTGGAATAATGCTTGCCTTGTAAAGGAAGAGCTTCCATAGAATTGGCTTTTTGTCCTTAAAAGTTTGATATAATTAAACAATTAAATTGTCAGAGACCTGGAATTTTTTTATGGGAATGTTTATAACTACAGAATTAATTTTTAAAATATGTATGTGGGCTCCAAGGAACAAAACAAGGATGTCTACTTTCTTCACTTCTTTTCAACATTATATTGGACATTCTAGACAGGGAAATCAGGCTATAAAAGAAATAAAATGCATCCAGATTAAAAAAGAAAATGTAAAACTATCTCTATTTGCAGATGATATGGTATTACATATAGAAAAACCTAATGAATCTTCTCCCTCCCACAAACTACTAGAAGTAATAAGTGATGTTAGCAGAGATGTAGGACACAAGATCCACATCCACAAATCAATTGTATTTCTGTATACTACCAAAGACTAATCAGAAAATTAAGACAACAACTCCATTTATAATAGCATCAAGAAGAATAAAGTACTTGGGAATAAATCTAGCCAAAGAATATAAGACTTACAACACTGTTCCAAAAAAATTGAAACAAATTAAAGAAAACCTAAATAAATGAAAAGAGAGCCCATGTTCACGGATTGGAAAACAATATTATTAAGATATCCATACTCTTCAAACTGATTTACAGGTTCAATGCAATTTTTATCAAAATTCAAAGTGGCCTTTCTTTCTTTTCTTTTTCTTTTCAGAAATGAGCAAGCTAATTCTAAAATTCATTTGTAGATGTAAGGGACCCAGAAAAGTCAAAACAAAGTTGATAAAGAAGAACAAAGTTGGAGGACTCATGCTTTCTATTTTCAAATCTTACAACAAAACTACAGTAATCAAGACCATGTGGTACTGTGATGATAGACATATAGGTCAACAGAATATAACTGATGTTTCCAGAAATAAACCCAGACATCTGTGGCCAACTGATTTTCAACAAGGCTTTGAACATTCAATTGGAAATGAATAGTTTTTGTTGTTGTTGTTGTTTTGTTTTGTTTGTTTTTGAATGGTGCTGGGACAACTGAATATCCACAAGGAAAATAATGAATGAAACTCAGTCTTATTCCGTATACAAAAGTTAACTCAAAATGCATCAAAAAACCTAAATGTAAGAGCTAAAGTTATAGGAATTTTGGCATGAAACATGTGTGAATCTTGATCTTGGATTAGGCAATGGTTTCTTAGATATGATACTAAAAGCACAAAGAAAATAAATTGGAATTCATCAGAATGGCAAACTTTTGTGCATCAAAAACACTACCAAAAAAGTGAAAAGATGGATTTCTCCCTGGCACAGTGGGTGAAGGATCTGGAGTTGTCTCCACAGCAGCTCGGGTCACTGCTGAAGCATGGGTTTGATCCCTGGCTCACTGCAGTGGGTTAAAAGTGTTGCTACAGCTATGGCATAGGTTACAGTTGCAGTCTGGCTTCAATCCCTGGCCTGGGAACTTCCACATGCTGTAGGTGTAGCAACAATAACAACAACGGAGAAAAGACAATCCATAAAATGGGAGGAAGTATTTGCAAATCATATATCTGGCAAGGGTGCAGTATCCAGAGTATATAAAGAATTGTTACAACTCAACAATAAAAAGACAAATAACAGTGGTGAGAGTGCCATCCCTGTCTTGTTCCAGATTTGAGTGAGAAGGCTTTCAGTTTTTCCCCATTGAGTATTATATTTGCTGTGGGTTTATCATAAATGGCTTTGATTATGTTCAGGAATGTTCCCTCTATACCCACTTTGGCGAGGGTCTTGATCATGAATGGATGTTGGACTTTGTCAAATGCTTTTTCTGCGTCTTTTGAGATGATATGATTTTTGACTTTTCTTTTGTGAATGTGGTGTATGATGCTGATTGATTTGCATATGTTGAACCATCCTTGTGAACCTGGGATGAACCCTACCTGGTTATGGTGTATAATTTTTTTGATATGTTGTTGGATTTGGTTGGCTAAGATTTTGTTGAGAATTTTTGCATCTATATTCATCAAAGACATTGGCCAATAGTTTTCTTTTTTGGTGGTATCTTTGTCTGGTTTTGGAATGAGGGTGATGTTGGCATCATAGAATGTCTTTGGGAGTATTCCTTCTTCTTCAGCCTTTTGAAAGAGTTTAAGGAGGATGGGCACCAGTTCTTCTTTATATGTTTGATAGAAGTCGCCTGTGAAGCCATCTGGTCCTGGACTTTTATTTGTAGGGAGTGTTTTTATGACTTCTTCAATTTCATTTCTAGTGATTGGTCTGTTCAGTTGGTCTGTTTCTTCTTGATTCTGTTTCGGCAGGCTGTAAGATTCTAGAGAATTGTCCATTTCTTCCAGATTGTCAAATTTGTTGGCATATAGTTGTTTATAGTATTCTCTTATGGTTTTTTGTATTTCTGCAGTATCCATTGTGATTTCTCCTTTTTCATTTATAATTTTGTTTATTTGAGTTCTTTCTCTCCTCTTTTTAGTGAGTCTGGCCAGGGGTTTGTCAATTTTGTTTACCTTTTCAAAGAACCAGCTCTTAGTTTTATTAATTTTCTCTGTTTTTTGAATCTCTATTTTATTGATTTCTTCTTTGATCTTTATAATTTCCTTCCTTCTGCTGACTTTAGGTCTTTTTTGTTCTTCTTTTTCTAATTCGTTTAGGTGGAGGGTTAAGTTGTCAATTTGGGATCTTCTTTTTTGAAAAAGGCCTGTATCGTTATGTTTCCCTTTGAGCACTGCTTTTGCAGCATCCCATAGATTTTGAGAGGTTGTGTCTTCATTATCATTTGTTTCAAGGTATTTTTTAATTTCCTTCTTGATTTCCTCATTGACCCATTGGTTTTTTAGTAGCATGTTGTTTAGTCTCCATGTAGTAGGTTTTTTCTCATTTCTTTTCCCATGGTTGATTTCTAATTTCATGGCATTGTGGTCAGAGAAGATACTTGAGATAATTTCTATGCTCCTAAATTTGTTGAGGTTAGCTTTGTGTCCCAGTATGTGGTCGATTCTTGAGAATGTTCCATGTGCATTTGAGAAGAATGTGTATTCTGATTTTTTTGGATGTAGTGTCCTGAAGATGTCAATTAAGTCTAACTTTTCTACTGTTTCCTTTAGGATCTCTGTACCTTTTAAAATTGCATCTCAAAAAATCAAATACCTTGGAATACACCTGACCAAGGAGGTAAAGGACTTATATGCCGAGAACTATAAAACTTTAATCAAAGAAATCAAAGAAGATGTAAAGAAATAGAAAGATATTCCATGTTCATGAATTGGAAAAATCAACATTATAAAAATGGCCATACTATCCAAAGCAATCTACAGATTTGATGCAATCCCTATCAAATTACCCATGACATTTTTCACAGAACTAGAACAAACAATCCAAACATTTATATGGAACAACAAAAGACCCAGAATTGCCAAAGCAATCCTGAGAAACAAAAACCAAGCAGGAGGCATAACTTTCCTAGACTTTAAGAAATACTACAAAGCCATAGTCATCAAAACAGTGTGGTACTGGTACCAAATCAGACAGACAGACCAATGGAACAGAATAGAGAACCCAGAAATAAACCCTGACACCTATGGTCAATTAATCTTTGACAAGGGAGGCAAGAACATCAAATGGGAAAAAGAAAGTCTATTCAGCAAGCATTGCTGGGAAACCTGGACAGCTGCATGCAAAGCAATGAAATTAGAACACACCCTCACACTATGCACGAAAATAAACTCAAAATGGCTGAAAGACTTAAATATAAGACAGGACACCATCAAACTCCTAGAAGAGAACATAGGCAAAACACTCTCTGACATCAACATCATGAATATTTTCTCAGGTCAGTCTCCCAAAGCAATAGAAATAAGAGCAAAAATAAACCAATGAGACCTAATCAAACTGAAAAGCTTTTGCACAGCAAAGGAAACCAAAAAGAAACCAAAAAGACAACTTACAGAATGGGAGAAAATAGTTTCAAATGATGCAATGGACAAGGGCTTAATCTCTAGAATATATAAGCAACTTACACAACTCAACAGCAAAAAAGCCAATCAACCAATGGAAAAATGGGCAAAAGACTTGAATAGACCGTTCTCCAAGGAAGATATACAGATGGCCAACAAACACATGAAAAAATGCTCAACACTGCTGATTATAAGAGAAATGCAAATCAAAACAACCATGAGATACCACCTCACACCAGTGAGAATGGCCCTCATTAATAAGTCCACAAATAACAAGTGCTGGAGGGGCTGTGGAGAAAAGGGAACCCTCCTGCACTGTTGGTGGAAATGTAAACTGGTACAGCCACTATGGAGAACAGTTTGGAGATACCTTAGAAATCTATACATAGAACTTCCATATGACCCCGCAATCCCACTCTTGGGCATATATCTGGACAAAACTCTCCTTAAAAGAGACACATGCACCCGCATGTTCATTGTAGCACTATTCACAATAGCCAAGACATGGAAGCAACCCAAATGTCCATCGACAGAGGATTGGATTCGGAAGAAGTGGTATATATACACAATGGAATACTACTCAGCCATAAAAAAGAATGACATAATGCCATTTGCAGCAACATGGATGGAACTAGAGACTCTCATACTTAGTAAAATGAGTCAGAAAGACAAAGACAAATACCATCTGATATCACTTATAACTGGAATCTAATATCCAGCACAAATGAACTTCTCCACAGAAAAGAAAATCATGGACTTGGAGAATAGACAGACTTGTGGCTGCCTGATGGGAGAGGGAGGGAGTGGGAGGGATTGGGAGCATGGGGTTATCGGATACAACTTAGAATGGATTTATAAGGAGATCCTGCTGAGTAGCATTGAGAACTATGTCTAGATACTCATATTGCAACAGAACAAAGGATGGGGGGGGGAATGTATACATGTAAGAATAACTTGATCCCCATGCTGTACAGCAGGAAAAAGATAGATAAAAAAAAAAGACAATCCAGTTTTTAAAATAATAGGCAAAAGATTTGAATGGACATTTCTCCAAAGATATACAAATGGCCAATAAGCATACAAAAAGATGTTCAAGGAGTTCCCATTGTGGCTCAGCAGAAAGAAATCTGTCTATTATGCATGAGGATCCAGGTTCGATCCCTGGCCTCACTCAGCGGGTCAAGGATCTGGAGTTGCCCTGAGCTATGGTATAGTGTGCAGATGCGGCTCAGCTCTGGTGTGGCCGTGCCTGTGCAGGCCTGGTTCAGGCCGGCAATGGTAGCTCTGATTCAACCCCTATCCTGGGAACTTCCAAATGCCATGGGTGTGGCCCTAAAAAGCAAAAAAAAAAAAAAAAAAAAAAGAAAAAGAAAAAAGAAAAAGAAAGAATGAAAGAAAGAAAAAGAAAAGATCTTCAACAGTATTAGTCATTAGGGCAATGACGCAAGTCCAAATCACTAGAATGGCTTTTTTTTTTGTCTTTTTGCCATTTCTTGGGCTGCTCCTGCAGCATATGGAGGTTCCCAGGCTAGAGGTCGAACTGGAGCTGTAGCTGCCGGCTGCACCAGAGCCACAGCAATGCGGAATCTGAGCCACGTCGGTCACCTGCACTACAGCTCACTGGCAATGCCAGATCCCTAACCCACTGAGCAAGGCCAGGGATCAAACCTGCAACCTCATGGTTCCTAATGGATTTGTTAACCACTGAGCCATGACGGGAACTCCTGGCTATTTTTTTTTTTTTTTAATGAGCAAATCTTGACAAGGATGTGGAGAAATTGGAACCTTCAGACATCGCTGGTAGTAATGTAAAATGGGGCAGTTGCTATGGAAAACAGTTTGGCAGTTTCTAAAAAAGTTAAAATGGGTTACCATATGACCCAGAAATTCCACTCCTAGGTACATGATCAAAAGTGAAAATATATGTGCATACAAAAACCTGTAAAGGAATATTCACTGAAACATTATTCATAACAGTAAAAAAGTAGAAACCTAAATGTCCATCAACAAAATGTGGTATGTCCATAAGATAGATTATTCAACTATAATCAAGAATGAAGTACTGATACATGGTAAAACATGGATTCGTCTTGAACATTTATGCTACGTGAAAGAATCCAGACACAAAAGGTCATGTCTTTTATGATCCCATTCATATGAATTGTCCAGAATTGGCAACTCCATAAGGACTGCAAGTAAAATAGTACTATCATGGGTTGGGGAAAGAAGGAAATGAGGAATGACTAGTAATAGGTATGGGGTTTCTTTCTAGGGTGCTGAAAATAGCCTGGAGTTAGATAGAGCTGATTGTTGTACAACCCTGCAAATGTGCTAAAAACCTCTGAACTGTATGCTTGAAGATGGTCATGAAATTGTGTTATATGAATTATAGCTCAATAAAAAGTAGGTTAAAGGCTATTCAGAATTTTTATTTCTTCCGGAGTGAGATTTGGTGGTTTGTGCATTTCAGGTATTTTGTCCATTTCGTCTAGTTGTCAAATTTATTGGTTGAAGTTTGTTTATAATATTTTCACATTACCTTTTTTTTTTTTTTTTTTTGTCTGTGCCTGCAACATGTGGAAATTCCTGGGCCAGGGAATTTATGCTACGTGAAAGAATCCAGACACAAAAGGTCATGTATTTTATGATCCCATTCATATGAAATGTCCAGAAACCCGCACCACACTGTAAACTCGCACTAAACCCGCATCACAGCTGTAACCAGAGCCACAGAAGTGACAGTGCCAGATCCTTAACCTGCTGAACCACAAGCGAACTCTGCATTTTCCTTTTAATATCCGTAGAATCTATTGTAATAGTCCCTCTTTTATTCCTGATTTTTGTAATTTGTGTCTTCTCTCCCTTTTTTGCCAGATTAATATGGCTGGATATTTGTCAATTTTATTGATATTTTCAAAAAGCCAGCTTTTGAAGTCAGTCTCTCTCTTTTCCCCTCCCCTCCTTCCCACCCTATTCTTTTTCTATTTTTAAAATTTTCCTCTCTTGGAGTTCCCTCTGTGGCACAATGGGATTAATGGTGTCTCTGGAGCCCTGGGATGCAGGTTCAATACCCAGCCAGCACAGTGGATTAAGGATCTGGCATTGCCACAACTGGGATCTAGGTCACAACTGCAGCTCAGATCTGATCCCTGGTCTGGGAACTCCATATGCCATGGGACAGCCAAAAAAATAAAATAAAATAAAATTTTTCTCCTCTTTATTATTTCTCTTTTCCTTTTGATTTTAATTTGCTTTTTTATATAATTATAAAAATATTTTTATAAACACAAAAATACTTTATGGTATAACAAATAATTGATCTAATAAGACCTTTCTTCTTCTAATACAACCATTTAATGCTATAAATTTCTAAGCACTGCCTGAGATGCACCACACACACTTAGATATGCTTTGTTTTCATTTTCATTCAGTGTAAAATATCTTCTGATTTCCCTTGTGATTTCTTCTTTGGCCCATTGTTTACTTAAGAATATGCCATTTAATCAACAAATATTTGGGGATTTTCCAGTTATGTTTTTGTTATTGATTTCAAATTTATTTCTGTTGCATTCAGAGAAAATGATTTGTATGTCTCATATTTTTTATTTAGCTTTATGGCTCAGAATGTGCTCTATCTTTGTAAATGTTCCATGAGCACTTGAAAAGAATGCACATCCAGATGCTGTTGGGTGGAGTGTTCCATAAACGTCAATTAGGTCAAGTTGATGGATAATGTTGTTAAATCGTTCTCTATTCTTACTGGGTTTTTGTGTACTTGTTCTGCCAATTACCGAGAAGAATGTTGAAATCTCCAACTATAACTGTAGATTTGTCTATGTCTTTTTTTAGCTCTATCAGTTTTTGTTTCATATATATTGAAGCTCTGATGTTCAGTATATACACATTTAGGATGGTAATGTCCTTTTGATTAACTGATCCATTTATCATCATTTAATGTCTCTCTTTATCCCTGGTAATATTCCTTGTTCTGAAGTCTACTTTGTATGGTACAATCACTTGAAATTTCTTTGAATTAAGCTTTGCACTATAAATATTTGTCCATCTTTTTAGTTTTAACCTGTCATATAAAGTAGGCTTCTTATAGATGACATATAGTTAGGTCTTGCCATTTTATCCTATCTTCAAATTTCTGCCTTTTAACTGGAGTATTTAAATGATATTATACTTAGTGTAGTTATTTATATCACTGGTTTAAATTTACCATCCTGTTATTTTAAAAAGTCTGTCCTAGGAATTCCTTTGTAGCACAGCAGGTTAAGAATCTGGTGTTATCACTGAAACAGCACAGGTCGCTGCTGTGGCACAGGTTCGATCCATGGCCTGAGGAGTTCTACATGCTACAGGTGCAGTGAAAAATAAAGTAAAATCTCTGTCCTATGTGGGGTTTTGGTTACCATTTCCTATTATTGGATTTTTTTTTGTTTGATTCTTAGTTGCTCTAAGGGTTTACATTACACATGTTTGACTTATCAAAGTTTACTTTCAAGTAACACTGTGCCAGTTCACATATATTGTAAAAACCTTACAACAGTACACATCCATTTCTCCTGTTCCATTCCTTGTATATTGTCCCCATACATGTTACTTCTACATATGTTTTAAACCTCAAATACATTATTTTATCTTGAAGTAGTCAATTATAGACTCAAGAAGGAGTAACAGGGCTAAGATTTACCCTCCCGTCCAACACAATATTTTTTTTAAAAACAGGCACAATATAAGAAACCACACTTTCAAAGACAATGGGACATCAGGAAATGAAGGAGAATAATTTCTGAGAAACAAGTGAGCCCTGCAATTCCTACAGCTTACTTCCTTGGAGTTTTCAGGCTTTGAGAGAGGGAGAGGGAATCCAGGTGGAGCCTAGTGGACTCCTCTGGTTGAAGGGCCAAATCTAAGCATCTGATGAAATAAAAGCAGCTCAGATTCTCAAGCTGGAGTAGCAAAGAGGAAGATGTTCAGAGCGCGAGGACCCTGGAAATCTACAGAGGGGCCCTTCTAAACACTCAGCTGAGTACTGGTAAGTTCATATATGTGAGAAAGCCATCCACAGTGGGGGTGGGAGGGAACAATATGAAAAGATTAGCAAACAGGGCCCAAACCTCACACAGAGCCAGAGATAGCAACTCTTCCATGTGCCAGAAAAGCTAATAATTCATGGGTTATTGGGTAGAATATGCAGGAAGCTCTTGCCTCAGTAATAAGGAATAATGAGCCCTACACTGAGCAATGCTCTAGATCTGCCTAATGAATCGTAAAAGCAAGATTCAAAAGGATCAACTCTTTCCAAGTAATTTAGCTACATCATCCTAAGGGGAAAAAAACACAAGAATATTTACAGGAATATAAAAATAGCCAGGACTCAACAAAGCAAAATTCATAATGTCTGAGATCTAATAAAATATTAACCAGCCATAAAAAAGAAGTAGAAAAACATGATCCATGATTGAGGAGAATAATCAATGAACTGAATCAAACCCAGAACAGACAACAGATGTTAAAATTGGCGTACAATCACATTAAAACAGTCATTATAACTATATTCCATACGTTCAAAAAGTTAAGTACATACATAGATGATGGTTTTTAAAAATGAACATCTAGAATTGAAAGCTACCATGTCTAAGAGGAAAAATATCAGTGTATGAGACAGGATTAATGACAGATTAGATATGGTAGAAGAAAATATTAGTGAATCTAAATGCATGGTACTAAAAAGGATCCAAAATGAAACACATAGAGAAAAAAGGTTTTTTGTTAATATGAGAACATCATTGAATTGTGGGACCTTAAGGAGACTAATATATAAGTAATTGGAATCTCCAGAGGAGAGGAGAGGTGGGGGGTAGAGAGACAAGAAAAACTATTTGAAGAAATAATAGCCAAATTTTTTTTCAAACTTGATAAAAAAGACACTATTACCCAATGAACTCAAGAAATGAAATTAATTCCAAGCATAAGAAACATGCAGAGAATGACCCCAGACACATCATAATCAAATTGCTCAAAACCAGTGATAAAAAGAAAATCTTGGAGTTCCTGTTTTGGCTCAGTGGTAATAAACCCAACTAGTATCCATGAGGATGCAGGTTTGATCCCTGGCCTCACTCAGTGGGTTAAGGATCTGGCATTGCTGTGAGTTGTAGTGTAGGTCGCAGACACAGCTCAGATCTGGTGTTGCTGTGGCCTCGGCCAGTGGCTGCAGCTCCAATTTGACAGTAGCCAGGGAACTTCCATACGCCACAGGTGCAGCCCTAAAAAGCAAAAAAAAAAAGAAAATCTTTTCAGAGGAGAAAAAGTTACTTTATATAGGAAAAAAGATAGTAATAATATTGTAGATTTCTTGTCAGAATAATGAAAACAAAAATATAACTTTTTAATTGCTGGTAAAAACCTGTCAACCTAAAATTCTATGCCTAGTGAAAATATCTTTTAAAAATGAAGACAAGATGAATACATTTACAGATACAAAAGCTGACAGGATTCATTGCCAGCAGATTTGCACTTTGAGAAATGTCAAAGGACACTATTCTTCAGACAGAAGGAAGAATGACGCCATGACACATGACACCAGATGGAAATTATGGATCTACACAAAGGAGGAAAGAGCACTGGAGCTGGTAACTACATTAGTACAAATACTTGAGACCTTTTAATTATCTGAGTATCTTTAAAAGGTAACATATTATTTGAACAAAATGATAATATATTGTGTAAAAATTTATGACTACAATAGTACAAGGGCAAGGAAGAGAGAAATAAACATGTAGTATTTTAAGATTCTTACAATATATATATAGTGGTATATTACTTGAAAGTATACAGTGAAAAGTTAAAAAGGTAACTATAAACCCTAAAGCAAACACTAAAATAATAAAACCAAGAGTGATGCCTAACAAAAAAGCCAAGAATAAAATAGACTTATAAAAAATATTCAATAGGTAGTTCACATTGTGGCCCAGCGGGTTAAGAACCCAACTAGCATCCATGAGGACACAGGTCCAATCCCGGGCCTTGCTCAGTGGGTTAAAGCATCTGGTGTTGCCATGAGCTGTGGTATAGGTTTCAGATGTAGCTGGGATCTAGTGTTGCTGTGGCTGTGGCATAGGCCAGCAGCTGCAGCTCTGATTTGACCCCTTGCATGGGAACTTCCATATGTTGTGGGTGCATTCCTAAAAAGACAAGAAAAATTTCAAAAATCCAAAAGAAGGAAGAAAAAGAAAAGAAGGAACAGATAGAAGGTTTAGCAGATAAATAGCAAAACGATGGATTTAAATATTTAAATTAACTTGGTGTAAATATTCACATTAAATGTAAATAGTCTAAACACCCCTGATTAAAAGGCAGAGATCATCAGATTGGAAAAGAAAGCAAAGCCCAATTTTTTAATAACTATACAGATACAATTAGGTTAATGCAAAAGGTTGAAAAATACAACATGCTAACATTTAAAAAAATGTTGGAGTAGCTATCTTAATATCAAATATTTCAGAGCAAAGACTATTACCTGGGATAATGCACATCATTTAAAATGATAAAGGGGTCGACAAAGGAGGAGTGTATAACAACACTAAACATTACGCCCATTAATTAATAACAGAGCTTCAAAATACATGAAGCAAAAACTGATAAAACTGGAAGGAGAAATAGAGAAAGCCACAATTATAGTTGAAATAGTCAATATTCCTCTCTCAATAATAGAGGGAAAAGTAGGGAGAAAATCACCAAGTGTATAGACTTTAACGACCTTATCAATAAAATTGACATTTGAACACTCCAACAAACAATAACAGAACATCAGTTACTTTCAAGTGCACATAAAACATTTATAGACCATAGTCATGAAACAAGACTATGTTAATTAATCACAATAAATTAATCAGTTATTTTAAAGTGATTAATGTCCTATAGAGTATGATATACCAAAACTCACTCAAGAAGAAATAGACATCCTGAATTATTCTATACCTATGAAAGAAGTTGAATTCCTTTCTATTATGAAAACTTCATGCACAGGTGGCTTCACTGGTGAATTCTACTAAGCATTTATGGAGAAAATAATAACTCTACAGATTTTTTTCTATTCCAAAAATAGAAGAGGGAATATCTCTCAATTTTTTTTTGAGGCAAGCATTACCCTGATACCAAAGTAAAAGGCATTATAAGAAAGGAAACTTATAGTTTAATATTCTACAACAACATGCAAAATGCCTTAACGAAATAGTAGGGAAGCTAATCTAGTAATATAGGAGATAGGTGGTACAGGAGTTCCCGTCGTGGCGCAGTGGAAATGAATCCAACTAGGAATCATGTGGTTGCGGGTTCGATCCCTGGCCTCACTCAGTGGGTTAAGGATCTGGCATTATGGTGAGCTGTGGTGTAGGTCGTAGATGCAGCTCAGATCCTTCTGTTGCTGTGGCTGTGGCATAGGCTGGCAGCTTTAGCTCCGATTGGACCCCTAGCCTGGGAACCTCCACATGCTGTGGGTGCTGCCCTAAAAAGAAAATCAATCAATCAAAATATAAATAAAAAAATAAAAGTTAAAAATTGCTGCAATTCTCATTTAAAATAAAAAATTTTAAAAACATGAAAAAAAGGCAGTCACTGTGACTAGTGTAATTTACTCCAAAAAGTCATAGTTGCTTTAACTTTCAAAAATCAATGTATTTACCACCAGCTTAATAAAGAAAAAGCATTTGAGAAAATTAAGTATTCATTCATAATTTTAAAAAGAAAATTCTCAGCAAACTAGGAATAGAAGGAAACTTCCTCAATCTGAAAAGGGGAATTTATAAAAAATCAACAGCTAATATCACACTTAATAGTGAAAGACTGAATGTTTCCTCCTCATACAAGAAACAAAGTAAAGATTTCATTCTCATCACTTCCACTGAACATTGTAATGAGGTCTTAGCCAGTGCAAGCAGGCAAGAAAAAAGAAGATATACAGACTGGGAAAGAAAAAACTTTCTTCTTCTTTTTTTTTTTTTTTTTTTTCCATGCCCACAGTATGCAGAATTTCCTGGGCTAGGGACCAAATCCATGTCACAGAAGTGATCTGAGCCACAGCAGTGACAATGCTGGATTCTTAACCCGCTAGGCCACCACAGAATACCTAAAACTATCTTCTTCACAAATGACACAAACATGTCTAAGAATAAAATCCTAAGGGATTGAAAAAAAAAAAAGCTACTAGAATTACAACTGGCATGGTCACAGGATATAAAAGTGTACTGTGTTTTTATACACTAGTCATGGATAATTGGAAATTCAACTTTTTATATACAATTTACAATAGGAAGAAAATATCAAAACTTAGGAATAGATTTAATCAAATATTTATAATTCCTATGCAATAGAACCTTGCTCAGAGAAAGTAAAGAAGAATAAAATGATGGAGAGACGTGTCATTTCCATGAATCAGAAGATTCAATATAAGACATCAATTCTCTGCCAATTTTTCCATTGGTTGCATGAAATCCCAATCAAGATCCCATCTTGAGACCTAAATAGACATTTCTCCAAAGAAGACATACAGATTGCCAAGTAGGCACATGAAAAGATGCTCAGGATTACTAAATTATTTTTCCTGCCTTTTAGGGCTGTGCCTGTGGCATATGGAAGTTCCCAGGCTAGGGGTTGAATCAGAGCTGCAGTTGCTGGCCTCTGCCACAGCAACACAGGGTCCAAGCCATGTCTGCAACCTATACTGCAGCTCATGGCAATGCTGGATCCTTAACCCACTGAGCAAGGCCAGGGATAGAACTCTCATCTTCATGGATATAAGTTGGATTTGTTACCGCTGAGCCATAACAGGAACTCCAGGATTACCAATTTTTAAATAAATGCAAATCAAAACTACCATGAGGTACCACCTCACACTGGTCAAAATGGCTATCATTAAAAAGTCTACAAATAACTAATGCTGGAGAAGGTGTGGAGAAAAGGGAGCCCTCTTACACTGTTGGTGGGAATGTAAATTGGTGCAACCACTATGGAGAGTAGTATGGAGGTTCCTTAGAAAACTGAAAATAGAATTACCACATGATCCAGCAATCCCACTCCTAGGATTATATCTGGACAAAACTATAATTCAAAGAGATACATGAACCCCTACGTTCATAGCAGCACCATTCACAATTGCCAAGACACAGAAAAACCTAAATATCCATTGATAGATGAATGGATTAAGATGTGGTACATATATGCAAGGGAATACTATTCAGCCATACAAAAGAATGACATAATGCCCTTAGCAGAAACACGGATGCAACTAGAGATTATCATACTAAGTGAAGTGAGTCAGAAAGAGAAAGACAAATGCCATATGATATCACTTACGTCTGGAGTCTAAATATGACACAAACGAACCTAACTATGAAACAGAAACAGACTCACAGACGTAGAGAAAAGACTTGTGGTTGCCAAGGAAGGGGAGGGGGAGGAAAAGGAATGGATTGGGAGTTTGTGGTTCGTAGATGCAGATTATTACATATGGAAGATATAAACCACAAGGTCCTACTATATAGCCCAGGGAACTATACCCAACCACCATGATAGAGAAGAATATTAAAAAGAAAGTGTGTGTATGAATCACTCTGCTCTACAGCAGAAATTGGCACAACATTGTAAATCAACTACACTTTTTTTTTTTTCTTTTTAAAGTTGCACCTGCGGCACATGGATGTTCCCAGGCTAGGAGTCAAATCGGAACTTCAGCCACTGACCTAAGCCACAGCCACAGCCATATCAGATCAGAGACACACTTGTGACCTATGCTGCAGCTTGTGGCAGCATCAGATCCTTAATCCACTGAGCAAGGCTACGGATCAAACTCACATCCTCCTGGATACAAGTCAGGTTCTTAACCTGCTGAGCCACAACAGAAACTCCCAACTACAATTAAAAAAAAAATTAAGTTTCCGTCTTATTTATTTGTAGAAAATCACAATTTGATTCAAAATTTATATGTAAATTGTAAAGGACATCAAAGAGCCAAAAACTCTGAAAAAAGAAGAACAAATTTGAGGACTAACACTATCTGTTTTCAAGACTTATTACAAAGTTATAATAAAATACCATGAAATTGGCATAAAGACAGATAATACATCAATAGAGAGATCAGAAATAGAACACTCATTTATGGATAACTGATTTTTTCTAAGGCACAAAGGCAATTTAGTGGAGAAAGAATGTTCTTTTGAAGAAAAGAGAATGAATTGATAAATTAGACTTCATCTAAATTAAAAATGTCTGTTCTTGGAGTTCCCTCATGGTGCAGCTCATTAAGGACTCAGTGTTGTCACTTCAGCAGCTCTGGTTCAATCCCTGGCTTGGGGACTTCCACGTGGCATGTTCTAACTCTTGAGAGAATAAACAGATAAGGCATGGACTTGGAGAAAATCTTTCAAAGCATATATCTAATAAAGAATTTGTAACCAGAATGTATAAAGGGATCTCAAAATACAATACTATGAAAAGAATCCAATATAAAATTTGTAGAAAATTGTGAAACAGATATATTATTAAAGAAGATAATATAGAGAGCAAATAAGCACATGAAACAATATCCAATGTTATTAGTCATTAGGGTAATACAAATTAAAATCACAATTAGGTGCCACTTCATACCAATTAGAATGGCCAACATTAAAAAGACTGTTTAAATTATCATGCTAAGTGAAGTCAGACAGTGAGACGCCAACATCAAATGCTATCGCTTACATGTGGAATCTAAAAAAAAGGACACAATGAACTTCTCTGCAGAACAGATACTGACTCACAGACTTTGAAAAACTTAGGGTTTCCAAGGAGACAGGTCGGCTGGTGGGGGATGGGATGGAGGTTGGGGGTGGAAAAGCTATAAATTTGGGTTGTGACGATCATTGTACAAGCATAAATGTAATAAAATTCATTGAGCAATTTTAAAAAAGACTGATTATATAAATTGTTGATGAGGATGTGAAGGAACTAAAACTCACATACATTGTTGACATTTATGAATGTAAAATGCACAAGTATTTTGGAAAAGAGTTTGGTAGTTTATTTGATAGATAAATGTACCGCGGCCATTTAATCCAGCCATTCTTCTTTTAGGTAGTTACCCAAGAGATTACATATGTCCATACAAAGATGTACACATAAATTTATAATGGTCCCAAAGTGGAAACAACTCAGATATCCAAACATTCATCAACAGGTGAGTTGACCAACACATGCTGGTATATCCAAACAATGGGATACTACTCAACAATGAGAAGGACTAAAAGTGAACCACAAAAGAATACATGGAGTATAATTCCATGTTTATGAAACTGAGGAGACTGTAAACTAGTCTCTACTAGCATAAAGCAGATTAGTGCTTACTTGGTGGGGTGGGTGATGTGGAAAGACATAGAAAGAAGGGACTGCAAAAAAGCATAAAGAAATTTTTGAGGTGATGGATATGTTAAATTTTTTGTTTGTGGTGGTGGTTTCAATGGCATATACATGTGTGAAGACAAATATTTTAAATATGTGTAATATTTTGTATCAATTGTATTTCAATAAAGCTGTAAAATATTTTCTTTCCCTTTTATTAGATATAATTGACACACGGCACTGTATAAATGTAAAGGTATACAGCATAATAATTTGACTTACATCATGAAATGATTATCACAAGTTTAGTGAACATCTATCTTCTCATATAGATACAACATGAAAGAAATAGAAAACAAAAACCCTTTTTTTCTTTTGTGACGAGAACTCTTAGGATGTACTCCCTTCGCAACTTTCATATACAATGTACAACAGTGTTAATTTATCATGTTGTACATTACATTCCCAGTACTTATTTATTATATAACTAAAAGTTTGTATCTTTAGAACAACCTTCTTCCAAATCCCCCTCCACCTACCTCTCCACCTCTGGTAACCACAAAGCTATTCTCTTTTTCTATGACTTTATTTGGTTTTGAACTATAACTGACTTACAACACTATGTTAGTTCCCGATATGTGACACAGGGATTCAGTAGTTCTATACATTTCAAATGATCACTAGGATAAATCTAGCTTCCTCCTGTCACTACACAAAAATATAACAAAACTAGAGACTATATTCCCCATACTATTGTATCCACGACTCATTTATTTTGTAACTGAAAATTAGTACCTCTTAATCCCCCTCAACCTGTTTCTCTCCTCGCCCACCCTTCTCCCCCTGGCAACTACGTATTTCTTCTTTGTATTTATGACTTTTTGTTATGTTTGTTCATATGTTTTTTAGCTTCCACATATAAGTAAAATCATACAGTGCTTGTCCTTCTCAGACTTATTTCACTTGAAATAATACCCTCTAGCTCCATCCATGTTCTCACAAATAGCAAGCTGTAAAATATTCTTATGTCAATCCTATTTTAGAGAGATAAAAATTTATTTTAAAGTGTCTTTTATATTCATTCACCTTTCTGCATTTCTACCACTCTTAATTCCTCTACATCTATCCAAATTTCTACCTGGTATTATTCTCCTCCTTGAACAATTTCCTTTAATGTTTCTTGTAGTGGATGTTTGCTGATGATGAATTCTCTTAGGTGTCATTGGATCAAAAGACTTTTTTCATTTTCAAAAAAAATTTTTTTTTGTTGGGTATTAAATTCGAGGTTGACAATTTTTCTTTCAATATTTAATAAAGTTATTATTTCATTATCTTCTGAATTGAATAGTATCTCACAAGAAGTCTGTTACCATCTTCTATGTTCCTCTATATGCAATGTATCTTTTTCTTATGGCTGCTTTTAAATGTTTTATCACTGGGTTCAGCAATTTTATTGCATTGTGTCTTGGTGTGATTTTATGTTTCTCCTGTTGTGGGTGCACTGAGCTTCTTGGATCTGTGGATATACAGTTCTCATGAAATTTGGAGAGTTGCTTATTTGGTCATTATTTGTTCCAGAAATGTTTGTCTCCTTTTTTTTAATGTGTCACTCATTGGATTGTTTGAAACTGTTCCACAGATTTGTGTACTTTTTCTGTTTTCTATTCCTCCCTGTGTGCTTCATTTTTGGATCATTTTACTCCAGTGTCTTCAAGTTTACTGTCTTTTCTTCTGCTGTGTTTAATCCATGGTGATCCCATCCAACGTATTTCCACATATTGAAAATTCAGTGTAATTTCAGATATTTAATTTTTCCTTTTTAAAATTTTTCCTTTTTAAAAGTTCCATCTAAGTGTTTTTTATATCTGCTATTTCCCTCTCCATCAGTGATCATTTCTTCTCCCTTCTTGAACACGTGGAGCATATTCGTAATAGTTGTTTTAACATCCTTGTCCACTAATTCAAGCTTCTCTCTCATTTCTGGTCTATTTATAATGTTTGATCTTTCACTTGCTTCTTTGCATTCCTGGCAGAAGTATGACCCCCCAAAATGTCCTATGCTCTAATCTAGAAAGCTGTGTACATATTACCTTACATAGAAAATAAAAAAAGTACTTTGCAGATGTAATTTAGTCTACTAATTATTTGACCTTAAGACAGGAAGATTACATTGGATTATATAGAGTGAGCCCAACATAATCATATGAGTCCTTAAAAGCAGAGGCAGAAGAGGGAGTCAGGGAGATTTGGAGCATGAGTATAACCTGATGCACCATTGCTGCTGCTTGATGAAACATTGTAGATAGAGTGGGTATCATGACAAGGAATGTGGGAAGCCTCAAGGAGCTCAGGGCAGCTCCTAGCTGACAACCAACATGGGAGCTAAGGTTAAGCTGGGAAGACAATCCCAAACTCCAGAGGAGAACTAAAACTGGCATCTTGATCTCAGCCTTGTGAGACCATAACCAGAGTACCCTGCTGAGCTGTGTTGTGCCTGGATTTCTGACCCACAGAAACTATAAGAGAAAAGTTGGGTGTTGTTTGAAGCCACTAAATTTAGTTATTTGTTACGGCAACAATAGAAAACTAATACACCTGGTAATTTTTTTTTCTTTTGATGGCCGCGCCTGTGGCATATGGCAGTTCTGGGGTTAGGGGTCAAATCAGAGCCGCAGCTGCCAGCCATAGCAACACCAGATCTGAGCTGCATCTGTGACCTACACAGCAGCTACAACAACACTAGACCCTTAACCCACTGAGCGAGGCCAGGGATCCAACTTGCATCCTCCCAGAGACTCCATTGGATTCTTAACCCACTGAGCCACAATGGGAACTCCACAATGGTAATTTGGGGTTGGATGTCAGACATTGTGAATGGTACCTTGTTGGGTACTGGATATTTAAACATTCCCATAAATATTCTTAGGTTTTGTTCCGGAACATGAGTTACCTGAAAGAAGCTGGATCTTTTCGAGGCTTATTATTTTATGTTTTTTAGGGTGATTCCAGAGCACCCTTTATTCTAGAGATAATTTAGCCCTACTATTTAGGACACACCTCTGTGTCCCACACTGGCCGGGGTGAACAAAGACAATTCCTAGCCCTGTTTGAGCTCTGGAATTGTTTGGGCTGTTGCTCTCTAGTGATTCTTTTCCTGGTGGTTTCCTTTCACATGTACTGAGTTCTTAGCCAGAGTCCAAAGAGGACCCCTGGCATGCTCTGGAGCTTTCGCTCTCTTTGCAGCTCTCACCTCTCCAGTCCTCTTCCCCACAAATTCTAGCCACCTTGGTCTCTCCAAACTTCAATATATTTCCTCAATCCAGAATGGTAAGTTGATGAAAGTGTAGGGCTCCTTTTGTTTGTTTCATCTCTCTAAGCAATTACAGTCTTGCCCTGCCTGTTGTTCAACATTGTCAGAAAAGCATCCTATCCTACACCCTGTCCAGATTTCTAGTTGTTTAAAATAGAAAGGTAAATTCAGTTCCTATTACTTCTTTATGGCTAGAAACAGAAGTCCATGGGGGAACATTTTAAATATTGAAGCATGGATCCCATCCGGGGATGTCCTGGGGGCAGACCTGGGCATTTTTAAAAGCTCTCTTAGTGGTTCTAATGGGCAGACAGAGTTGAGAATCACTGACCTGGAAGAGGTGGAAAGTGAAACCAGCTGGCCTGACTGCAAGGGTTCTTTCTGCCCCATGGCACTGCCATGTCTTTCTGATCTCATCACGGGAGTCTGGGCTGCCTTATGCTGGGTTCTGTGAAGGTTGAACTGACCCATGGGCCAGGATGCCCTGGACAGGGGTGGGTCTCAGCCCCTGACTTTCTGGTGGCCTCACTGAAGGGCTGTGGGGTCCTTCACACCTTCTCCTCAGCTCAGACCCCCTCCTGACATCCAACTCCCATTTCTGCCCCTGTGTGAAGCTGCTAAGAAAAACACCATAGGCCTTCTGAACTCCCTCACTCACTCCCTAAAGATGAAGAAGCATCAGTTGCTACAAAGATGACAGAGCTGGAACTATTAGGTAGGGGCAGATCAACAAGAAGAATGGCTTCCCTGGGTCTTCCATTCTACTTGCACTTTGGGCCAGGGGGTCTGGATGTGATGGCAGAGAGGGGAATGACCTCCAGAGAAAGTCATAGAGCTGGGGGGATCAATAGAGACTTTGTCCAATGCTTTCATTGTGCTGATGGGGAAGCCACACCCAGAGAGGCAAAAGGACTATCCCAACGTCATTCAGAGACCTTGGGGGCCAGGAAGAGGGTGGTGGATAGCCAAGTAGTGCCTTAGCTACTTGCCCACTTCTCCTAGGATCAGGGGCCTGCTAAGGGACCAGGAGGATCCTGCCCAGGGACCCTCAGTAGGCTAAAGCAAGGTTGAGGGTTACGCTGTACATACTGCTGCTCTGGAGGGTTGAAGGGCTGCTCCATCCTGGCTTACCCTCTCTTTCAGGGCCCTTGATTGAGCCATGTGGTTCCCTTGGAAACAGAGCCGCTTGTCTCCCGGGGTCAGCAGCACTTAATCTGCAGTTACTGCAATTTTGATGCTAGTGGGGGAAAGGGCCCCAAACCCTCTCCACATTCCTGCTCCACCCTCCACACTGCTGCTTCACAAGGGCACACGCACTTTCTGTCCTCATTCTCACCTGCAGCTTCCCCACATGTGGGACACGTGTGTGCACACAAGCACGCACACACTTTCTCCCAAGCTCAGAGAGTTTTAATGACTCTGTTTTCTAAGCCCTAGCTGAAAAGGAACAATCATGTTGCTACCAATTACCCTTCTTTTGTGCCCTGAGGTTGCCTGAGAAGTAGAAATGGAAAACTCTTTCCTTTCAAACACTATCTCCATAGCAGTACAATCTGGTTGGGAGTGGGATGGGGGAAGTGGGCCAGACAATCCATTTTCCTTGCCCCTCCACCTCCTAGGAGACTCCAGTGTCTGCCAGGAAAGTCCAGCATTATCTTAGAGCAATTCCTTTAGACACAATGAAGTTTTAAATAACCTGCATCACAATTCATCAGCACATACTGTGCTCCTGGTGGCATCCTCTGAAGGCTGGCTTCCTGTCTAATCCCTGCTGTGGCTCCCTGGCACTCTGGCACCCAATGGGTGTGTGCTAAATAAAGCATCCTGGATTTCAGGAAGGCAGAGATGAGAACTTTCTGAGCAAGGATGGATATGGTCCCACATCCAGTGCCCTGATTGTGACCCACAAAAACAACTGACATCAAGGAAGAAAAGAAGAGGCTTCTAAAATGTCAATTAAGGTTTACTAGGGACCCAGGTAGGGGATGGAAGGAAAGACAGAGCCCAAATGAGAAAACCAAAGGCTTGAAATAAACCTGTAGTTTGGAGGATGAGTGTCCTAATGAGGATAAACTGGGGGGAAAGAACTCCATCCAAATAATAGAAAAACAAATCAAGGCAACAACAGGGCTTATAACCACATTTGGAGCCAAAAGTCACTGGAAACTCCAGGTGGTACAGAGTTAAACTAGAACAGAGAAAGAAAGATATTTGATTCTTGTTTAGCGTCTTTCTCCATCAAGAAGATTGATCAGGAGCCTGACATAGGAGCTGTCGTGAACATCTATGTAGTTATGTCATCAAATCCCTAAAACCAAAGATATACATGTTTAAAATTTTGGTAGACCTCATTAAACCAGCCTTCGAATATGCTCAGCAACTTATACTTTCACCAACCATGTATGTGAATGCCCATTTCTCATCTCCTCACTAGCACGGGGTTTTATCAAATTTTAATTTTTGCTAATCTAATAACATACAGATTTAACCTTGTTTTGCACTAATTGTGAGAGATTGAGCCCATTTTCATAAACTTATTGGCTTTTTGTATTTGTTTCTACAAATTGCTTGTTTATACCCTCTACTGATTTTTCTAACTCCTTTCTCTTGTGGATTTTAAAGATCTGTTTTTATGGCAGAAGAATTAGTCTTGTGTCATATTTGTGGCAAACATCTTTGTCATTGGCTTTTATTTTGGAGGTCTTTTTTTCTTAGATGTGGTTTTAAACGTTTATATAGCCAAACACAAGGATTTTTTTTTTCTCTATGGTTTCCAGACAGCTAGCTAGCTTGCCTTCTAATACATACAAATTATTTTTGAAGTTTCTGGAAGAACCAGTAGATAAGTTTGCAGAAGCTGAAATAGCAATCCTTGAAAAATTATGCAAAACTAAAGAGGGGCAAAAGGAGGTCAATAAATGTCTCAGTTTTCCAAAGAAGAGAGATTCCAGAAATGTTAGACAAATTAAATTATTCTAGTTCCAAGTAAAATTGTAGAACCGACCACTAAGCAGGTAGTTGGGGGACAATTATCAAAGGGCGTGTGGGCATCAGGAACTGGCATGGGTTCCCCAGGAGGTCGTGCCAAACCTACTCAGCCTGCATTTCTGTCAGGGTCCTGGAAAAATGAATCAGAAGATTTCTGCAGACCTAAAACTCCTGGGTTTCAGCAGGGCATTTGATAAAATCTCTCAAGACTTCCCTATAGACGGGATGTGAACCAGATCCATAGCTGGTTGAACAACTATGTCCAAAGAGACTAATTAACAAATCAATATCAAATTGGAGGGCTCTCTAGAGGCTACAGGGCTTTCTCTGAACTTGACCATGTCTTGTTTAATGCTTTTATCTGTGGCTTGGATAAAGGCACAGAAGGCCACTTATCAGATTTACAGAGGACACAGATTGAGAGAGAAAGCTAATACTGTGGGATATTGGACTCAAGATACAAAAAGATATTGCCAGCTTGAAACAAGGTTAAGAGGGGTAGGAGTTCCCGTTGTGGCTCAGCGGTCAATGAACCTGACTGGCATCCATGAGGAGGAGGGTTTGGTCCCTGGCCTCACTTGGTGGGTTAAGGATCCAGCGTTGCTGTGAGTAGTGGTGTAGGTCGCAGATCCTGTGTTGCTGTGGCTCTGGCATAGGCCAGTGACTACAGCTCCAATTAGACCCCTAACCTGGGAACCTCCATATACCACAGGTGCAGCCCTAAATAGATAAAAAGACAAAAAAAGAGAAAAAGGTTAAGAGGAGTAAATGTAAAAATGTACTTTTTTGTTGGTGGTGGTGCTGGGGGAAGGTGTTATGAAGAAGTAGAGCTTGGGAGAGATATGGGTTAAAGGCAGTAATTTATGTGGAAAAAGACAAGAAATTCCAGATGTGCCTGCAGAAGACATCTTAGGACCCTGCAGGAACTGATTCTGCTGAGCTCCACATGCTGCTCTCATATTGGGTGTGGTGGGGGGAATGGTTCCAAAAGCAGGATATTCACCTGGAGAAAACCCAAGAGGACAAGCTACTGATACTAATGGCAGGGCTGTCCTGAGAGCAGAAAGCAGATGGATGCCTCTTGGCTCCAGCTGGCCGAATGACATCCAGCTGGTACAATGACAAGGAGGAAAACTGAGGCTCAAAGAGAAGAACTCTCTAAACTGCAGATGGCCCACGAGTCAGAGATCCATGCCTGGGCTGGGAGCTGCCTGGCCATCTTCTGGCCCAGGTGCAGGTTGGAACAGATTGCTTTGCTGTAGCTTTGGACTTCATGAAAACTCAAGGTTACATTCAAATGCAATAGCAGCTACAAGACAAGCCCCAGAACCCATGCCAGCTTACTCCCCCTAAACCCCTCCTAGGTGGAAATCTTGGACCCCTGTTGTGCTTCTTAGACACCCATTTCTCCTTATCCCAAGTCCTAGGAGTCCCCCAAATATTTCAGGGCCTGGTACTAACCTAGTGTCAGAGAAAAGTCCTAGTACCTGGCATCTGGTCTCATTTTCAGAAAACATCTGATATTCCTCAGGGGGAGCAGGGCCTAGAACCTCCTTTTTTTTTTTTTTTTTGGTCTTTTGTCATTTTAGAGCCACACCCACGGCACACCAAAGTTCCCAGGGGAGGGGTCCAATCAGAGCTGTTTCCACCAACCTACATTAGAGCCACAGCAACACCAGATCCGAGCCACATCTGCAACCCCACACCATAGCTCACGGCAATGCTGAATCTTCAACCCCCTGAGTGAGGCCAGGGATCAAACCCACAACCTCATCGTTCCTAGTCAGATTCATTTCCACTGTGCCACAGTGGGAACTCCCAGAACCTCCCTTGAGCAGAGAGCCTGGATTAGGGAGGCCTTGCTGATGGTTGGCTGAAAGGGGAGTGGACTTCTGAAAAAGCTTGATCTTTTCACAAGTATCTTTCAGGCACTTCTTCCTGTGGCTGGGGGCTCTACAACACATCTACAACACCTTGAGGCCACAGAAGAAGTTAGTGTTCAGGGTGCAGCACGACCTTCAGAGTTATCTGGTCACAGGAACCCCACACCACAGATCCCCAAGCACAGGCACAGCTACTGCTCTGTCCACTGTGCCAGCCTTGGGGCTCCTGACACCCATCAGCCCCATGGCGATGTCTAAGGACAGGGCCATCTGGGAAGGTCCCGTTTGCCCAGCTAGCTTCTGACTCTGTGTTTAATATGCGCAACACACACCACCTCTAGTCACTTCCGGTCACACAGCCACTTCCTGCCACACACTCAGCAGCCCAGAGTGCCCTTTCGGCAGAGGGACAGCCCAGCCACCTTGCCTCCAACCATCATTTCACCTTCCACAGGCATCTGCTTCCTTCCTCCCTCTCTCTGCCACACTCCCATCAGCCCCAGGTCTGCACCCCGTGCTGGAATCACTTCACAGTGCCCCTGCCTACCTGTGAGCTGGCGGGGGGGAGGGCGGGGGAGTTTGTTGAGGATCATTCCAGGTTCTTCTCTGACTTCTTTGCCTCAAGCTTTCAGGACCTCAGTGTTTCCTGTACAAAACAAAGATGATCTTTCAGATTTCTTTCACCTCCAGCATCAAATAGCCTAGTCTTTTATACACGTCTGTGGTTCCAAGGTACAAACAGCAAATGGTCAGCATGTATAAAGAGCCTATCACATGCCAGGCTCTGTGTGTCATTCAAACTGCTGGAAACCTGAGACGTGGGCCTGTTAGCTGCCCTATTTTGCCCAAGGGGAGACTAAGGCTGCACTTGGGTGGGTGAGCTGGGTGAGCCGGGCCTGACGTCAGGTGGTGGTGGCCCAGGGTCCACGTCCCGCTCCTGCATCTCAGCCCTGTCCAGGCTGCCTGAAGATTATAGAGCTCTGGGCTTCCACCTTATTTGTGCTGATCAGGATCAAGGCCTAGAAGATCAAAGGCAGCCTCCGCCCTGATAGCCCCAAGCTCAGGGGAGTGATGCTGCCCATGGGTGGCGGGCGGTCTCAGGAACACCCCCCTCCAGAAAGCCATTGCCCACTCTGATTTGTTCCAAGGGCAGGATAGCAGGAGATGGCCTTCCTGTGCAATAGAAAGGAGCTGGGTTAGGCAAGAAGAGTTGTTTACAAAGTGCTTTTTCATTTTTGCTGAAGTGAAACTACCCGTGCCAAGGGGCTGTTGTGAGGACAGTCTTGTCCTGGAGCCTCACCCCTCAGTCCAGCTGCCCAGAGGCCTCCGCGTGTAATGCTTCTGGTTGTTCCTTGCGGCAGTTCCATCTTCCCAAATGAAATATTTTTGTGGCCATTTCTTCCTGACTTTAGCCATTTTCTACTGACTTGGACAGAGGATTTCTGATAGGCTGTGTACATGTGCCCCATGATCGGGCTGGGAGGCAGGGAGCAATGCCTTTTCCTAGAAAAGAGGGGTCGGGAGCCAGGGCCTATGCACATGGATGGCCCATTTTTTTTTTTTTTTGTATGGTAGAGGGACAGCCAAGGACAGTCTGCAGCCCCACCCTCCAAGCCTGAGGCACCCATGCACGGTTCCAGGACTTAATGACCACATCTCTCTCCTCCCAGCTGGATCAAAGCCACACTCCCATCCTCAGGCCCGCCTGGGGTGCCTTGCTTCCTCCATCCTACCTGGCGCCCCCTTGCTGCTTCTTGCCCCCGTGTCTAAATGCCGCTTGTCTCTCAAACCTAGCTCAGTGCTACCTCCTCCAGGAAGCTTTCTGGGCCTCCCTGGCCTTCCCTTTCCTGGAGTTTCTCAGGCTGGGCCATTGGAACAGCGCAGTTCCTACTTCTTGGTTCTCTGCCAACTCAAGGGTGCATATCTGACCTGTCCAGTCAGACGCTGAGGTCCTAGGAAACTGCCAATGGCTCACTGGCATCCCTTGTCCTGCGCTTAGCCCCTGGCATGTGTGATGGCTCAGGACACAGGGCTGCGAGGCCCTACAGCAGGGAGCACGTGAGCCAACTAGGTCCAAGGTAAGACCACGGCTCTGCTGCCTGAGGTTCTGAAAAGACTAAAATGTCCAAATCACCCTTTATGGTTTACCAAGCACTTTTATAACTACCTTGCATGTTAGGCATCATCAACATTCCAACCTGAAGGATGAATTAAATGAGGCTCAGAAGTTCCACAGGTAGAAGGAGCAGACCCAGCCTAGATGGCCAGGTCTTCAAACTCATTCCTCTGTCCCAGGGCCCTGTTGAGCCCCAGTCCTCCTCCCCCGCCCCAACCCCAACACGTAGGCACACAGGAGTGGGTTTTGAGCAGAGGCTGCTCAGGCCAGCTGCCAAACCTTGCGGGGGAGGATGTCACCTGTTCTTCAGACTGGCACAAGGGGCCAACTGCTCCCTGCTCATTCACTTGGAGCTGTCAGGAGCCCCTGCATTGTCACAAAGCTCTCACCACCAGGCCCTTGTCCCTGAGACCCGCACTGGGCCCAGCTCACCTGCGGGAAACACTCAGCTACAAGTACCCACCTCTCAGGGCACACCTGTAAACGTACGGCTCTCTGGTAGGCTGGACAGGAGGCTCTTTAGTCTTTAGGTAGCCTATGGGCAGACCGGTGAGGCCACACCCCCAGCCAGTTAGTTGTTTGGCCTGAGGCACTGGCGCCAGCAAGGCTATTGGGCAAGGCAAGTTCTTGCACTAACGAGAGGGAGGGACCTACGCAATGGCCCCGCCCACCAGCGCTGGCTTCACAGGCACAGACCAAGCTCCCAAATACGGCTGCAGTGTGTCTGTGTGTCCAGTGTCTGTGTCCCTAGTGTGTCACAGCCTGTCGTGAGTTTGTGTGCCCTTTAAGAGCGGAGTCTCTATTGCCCCCAGACTGGTGGGGCTTCTGAAATTAAGCCTTACTGGCCTTCAAAGCCAAATGTTCTGGGGGCTGGTCTTCCTGGGGCCAGACCCCTGAGCTGGGGAGACTGATGAGGGGCTCAGAATTCTCACTCCTGTTGGAGAACCTCTGCTTTATGATTTTTCTCCATTGTACAGGTCACCCACCCCGTGGCTATGAGATTTGTGTCACAAGTACACACCTCCTACCTTGTCGTGATTCCCTTTATGTCTTTAGTTGTAGATCTTTTCTGGTAGGTTCCAACCTTTCCCCTGCCCCCCATGGTTGTTCTACAGATAGTTGTGGTTTGGGTTGCTCTTGAGAGGTGATCTCAGAGTCTCCCTACTTGGCTGTCTTGGCCAACAGACACCTGTCTAAAAAATGACATTTCGGCCAAACACCCAGATGTGTCCAAATAGCTGCTGTTCACCGGGCACCAAACAATTAATGGCTCAAGATACTCCATCTGCTTGGCTGGGGTAGAGCCACCCTCAAGCTGTTATCTGTTATTCTCTGTGGGGAGTCCATTTGGGTCTGGGAGGGATTTTATGCACATGGAACACCCTGGCCTCCCTTTAGTCCTCCAGAGGAAGAAGGCTCCTGTCATTCTGCAGCCCTTTTCCTGCCCTGCTCCCCCCTCGAGGTTCAGCAGGGTGAGGACCATTTAGTGTTAGTTCTTGGTACCTTCTCTGAAGGCCCAGCCAGTGCAGACAAATACTTGGAGCAGGTGCATCCAGCAGCAGGAAGGAAAAAAATCAATGTCCCATTTGTCCAAGGACTCAAACGTCCATGTCTTAGAGACGAGCATTCCACAGTCTCCACAATCCCTTATTGGGAAGGGGAAACTGGAGGCCCAGAGAGGGAAAATCTGTTTCCCGTGACGGAGCCTGACAGTCCCCACCCCCCACCCGGCTCTGCCTCCAGCCGCCTCCTGGCTCCGGGGAGGGCTCCCCCCACCTCTGCTGAGCCTGGAACATGAAGGGTAATTTCCACCACCGTCTTCCCCTCCCCCACACCCAGCGGCTCCAGACGAGCTTGGCAGCTGGAGTCCCAGGGAGCAGCTGAATCCATCACCGGGGTCAAAGACGGGGCCTGGGGTATGTGTTAAAACAAGAAAACCAATCAGAGCTGAAAATGAAAGGCAGTGGAGGTGTGAAGCGAGGATGGAGACTGCCAGACGGGACGCTGGGTGGCTCACGGGCCCATGTAGCCGTGTGGCCGCTGCCTGCACACCTGCCCCCAGTAGTGTGGGCCCTCCCCCCGGTGCCCTGCCTCCGCTCTGGGAAGCAGGTGGCTGGTGGGAACCAAGGGCCTGCCTCTCTCAACCTAAAGAGCAGGGCCCTAGCCCAGGGCTGAAGTGACAAGCGGATGTGGAGCCAAGAATCTCTATTAACCTGTCAATTCTCAGGTACCTCTCAAGGTTGGTACCCAGAGGTCCCCTGTTGTGGCACCCGGGCAGAGATAATCTTTGCTCATCAAGAGTGATCAGAGGTTCTTGGAGACAGAGTCCAGGTAGTCTCTGGAGTCCAGGCTCCAAAGCCCCCTCCCTGTTAAAGCTAAGGATAGGTATTGGGGGGTACCGGGTCCAGGGAAGAGGTGGCAGATACCAACCAAGCATGTGTCCCAGGCCCAGTTTACTGAGTCCAGTATCCCACCTGGGAGAGAGATGGTATTTTTGTGCCCACAGGTTGGAATTCCCAATGCCAAAGTGCTTGCCCAAGGCCACCAACTGTGAAGGGCAGAGCCATGATTGGGAAGCTGGTGATCACTGGGAACAGACACCCCCCCCCCACCCCCGGACAAGCAGCCAGTCTTCCTGAGGGCCAAGGCCCTCCACTTTCACTGCCTGGGGCAGGCCCAAGCATGGTGTCCTTTCAACAATACTGACATAGGACCTACTGTGTGCTGGGCACACGCCCATAGTGGAGCCAGTAGGGTCCCGTCCTTATGGACATTCACATCCAGAAGAATACAAGGCACTAGATCCTCCTCCTAGTGTCCCCTCATTACCAATCCTCCATGGTGGGACCCCTGTGTCAGGAGACAGTGTCAGAGAAACCCAGATCATCAGCCCCAGCTGCTGGCTGCCAACAAGGATCAGCACTCATCCAGGCTCCCATTTTACAGAAGAAGATGGGGTCTGCTACATACAAAGATGGGCAGCTGGAAGGGGCAGCCTCCTGAGGCCTCCTGGCATCACTCCCCACAGGGCCTCCTCACCTGTGAGGCAGCAGTGGGCCTGTTCTCCGTTGGCGCGTGGCTGAGGGGTTAGGCTGACACACAGGAATGACTAGTGAATAGCCCAGCAGGAAACAAGGTGAAAAGGGGAGGGGGTGTAGGCTGCCAGTCTGGGTGGCTCAGGGAGCCCAGGAAGTGAAGGGAGTGAGCAGAGAGCCAAGGGGAAGGCACACCACATTGGGAGGCTAGCAAGAACAGGCTGGACTTGGAAAGCCTTGGATGCTGGGCTAAGCTGGCAAGCTGCCTATATTCAGGTGCAGGGGGGTGAGCCAGGGGGTTGTGGGGGACTCTGGACCTTCATTCCTGCCCCACTCAGATCTCCAGACAAGTGAGCAGAGCCAGGTGGCACAGTCAGGCTGACAAGGTGACTGCCTGCTCCTAGAAGAGGGGAGCGGCCGGCTGAGGCTGAGTTCCCACTTCCCCTCTGCCAGGCCACCTGCACTGACAAGCCCAGTTGCTCCACTGGCCTTGGGCTCCCAGCAAAGCCCAGGAGAGGACTGGCAGCCACTCTATTAACACACAAACGGGTGGCCTGCAGCTGCTGACACGGGGGTTAATTAAATCTACCTCCCCATCAATTCTCATTCAACTACTATCGACGGCCATTAGATGGGTGACAGAGTGACAAGGAAACAGTAATAGACTTGTCTTAACCCTCACGCTGTGTGGAGAGGGGCGCTGCACTCAGGTCTCCCAGGAGAGTCACCCCCCTCCCCACCACTGTGGTCCCTGACTCCTGTAGAGATTGGTTGGGCAGAAATGCTGCTCCCCTACCACGTGGCTGCCAGCCAGACGTACCTCCCTTTTTGTTCATTTTGTAAACTCTTCCTGGGCTTGTCCTTTGTGCCAGGCTGATAGGTAGAGAGGACCATGGCCCAGCCCAGACTGACCCTCCCCTGCCAAGTCCATTCGAGTCGTCCCCTCTCAGAAGCCTCAGGCCAGCCCAGCTCCCACAGCCCCAATGGTTTGGCCGCCCAGTCCCCTCCGGCTGCCAGAATAATGCTCCTCCAAAGCTGTCCACGTCCCAACCCCTGGGGCCCATGACTGAGACCTCACATGGCAAAAGACACTTTGCAAATGAGATTGATTTAAAGATCTGAGAGGGAAAGATTATCCTATGTTATCCCAGCCAGTCCAATCAAATCCAAGAATCCGTATAAGGAGGGAGACCTTTGAGTCAGAGATGTGACAACAAAAGCAGCCTCAGATGTGCGCAGTGTGACAAAGATTTCAGCCATTCCTGGCTTAAAGATAGGAGGCGGCCACAAGCCAAGGAATGCCAGCAGATCAGACGCTGGGAAAAGCAAGGAAATGGCTCCTCCTCTACGGTCTCAACCCAGAAAGACCCATTATAGACTTCTGACATTTAGGACCATAAGAAAATTAATGTGTTTTTTTTCCTTTTTATGGCCTCACTTGTGGCATATGGAGGCTCCAAGGCTGGGGGTTGAATTGGAGCTACAGCTGCTGGCCTACACCACAGCCTCAGCAACACTGGATCCAAGCTGCATCTGCAACCTGCACTGCAGTTTGCAGCAATGCTGGATCCTTAATCCGCTGAGCAAGGCCAGAGATTGAACCCACATCCTCATGGACACTATATCAGGGTCTTAACCCATTGAGCTACAACAGAAACTCCTAATTTGTATTTTGAACCGCCAACTTTGTGGTCATTTATTACCACAGAAATAGAAAAGTAACACCCCTTATGTCCATCCTACACTCTACCTGAATCTGTGCAAGCTGCGCCAGTTCACATCTTTCTGCCTCCTCCATTCCAAAGTTTTACTTAGAAATTCTACCTAGCACCTCCTTCGCAAAGCCTTCCCTGATTTCCCTTCTCCCTGTGGGCAGCCGCATTCACTCTCATACCCCACTACCCCATACTTGCAAATTCCTCTGACTGCTCTCAATTTTACATTCAGTGAACTCCTTTAGCAGGGAGTTTTATCCATCTTTGAAAGGCCTGATCTTCTCACACATGACAATTTAGTAAACATTTGCAAAATGGCAACCAGAAGACTACCCGGTCAGTTTTGTGCTATGTACAGAAGCAGTAGAGCAAGGGGGTAACAAGGGGAAGTTCATGCCAATTTTATATCACGAGAAAAACAATATTAAATCCAAGACATTCATGCTAAAGTATTTCAGGGAAGTATACACCTGCCTACGACTCATTTTAAAATGCATCAAAAGTGAGCTGGGAATGCAGAGATAAGTGATAAAACAAGCTTAGTGAAATGTTAATAGTATATTGACATTTGCTGTAAAGTTCTGTCAACTGGGCTATATGTTTGAATTTTTTCATATCGGGGAAAATAGTATACACCTGTGGTAGTGAATTTTAATGTGTCAACTTGACCAGGCTAAGAGATGCCCAGACAGCTGGTGAAACATTGTTTTGGGGTGTGTCCATGAGGGTGTCTAAGATCAACATCTGAACCGGTAAACTGAGTAAAGATGATCCACACCCCCGACCAATGCCAGTGGGTATCACTCAATCCCTTGAGAGCTAAACTGAACAAAAAGAACAGAGGAAAGTCGACTTTGCTCTCCACTTGACTTGGGGCATCCATTGTCCCCCAGTTCTTAGGTCCTTGACTCAGGCCAGGACTGACACCATCAGTCCCCTTGCTTCTCAGGCAATCAAGTTTGAACTAAAACAGTTTGACCAGCTTTCCCAGGGCTCCAGGTGGCAGATGATGGGATTTTTCAGCCTCTGTAATGTGAGCCAATTCTTATAAGGATCTCTTTATGTCCTATTGGTTCCAGAGAACCCTAATACCCTAAAACTAGACAGCCTAGGATCAAATCTCAGCTCTACCGCTTCCAAACCACATAAACTTAAGGCAAATTGCTTAATCCCTTTGGGCCTCAATGTCCCTAGCTCTGAGGCAATAGCACCTTCTATGGTGTTGGAATGAGGACTTCATGAGTTAATGGATATGAAGCTTAGAAGCTAAGTGCCCAGGGAATCTTAGGCATTGCGATATTTTTTTTTTTTTCTTTCTAGGGCTGCATTTGCAGCTTATGGAAGTTCCCAGGCTAGGGGTCTAACTAAGCTGTAGTTGCCGGCCTACACCACAGCCATGCCAGATCTGAGCTGCATCTCCAACCTACCCCACAGCTCATGGCAACACCAGATCTCTAACCCACTGAGCGAGGCCAGGGATGGAACCCATACCTCATGGTTCCTAGTTGGATTCGTTAACCACTGAGTCACGACGGGAACTCCTTGTGGTCAGCCCCACATTTCCTTCCTCATCACCCAGGAGGGTTACCAAGTTGAATGGCAGAGCTTTGGTGGGAGCCCCTTGGTGGCCCAGGGAGAGACTCTCTTGGGACTGGGGATATAGGGGAGAGAAAATATCTGCCAGTCAGCCTATTTTCAGTCTGAAAGAGAAGATCAAGTCTCCAAACTTTATGTCCAGCACATGCTGGGCACTGCTGCTGCTGCCTCCTTAGCATCAGGGCTGCCTTAGAGTTCCAGGCAGAGAGAACAGCCTAGAAAGGTATAAAGACATGAGAATGGCTTCTAGAAGTAGCAGCAGTTAGTTGAAGTAACCAGGGCCCTATTGAACAGAGCATCTGAATTTGTACTAGGAACCACAGGCTCTGTTGGGGAAAGCCATGCTGGCATATGCTTGGGGCAGTTACATTTGAAATGCTGAGAATGGATGGGGGTGGGTACAGAAACCCAGAGACCAACTAGGACATGCTTGCAGTAATCCAGGGTAGAGAAGAGAGGCAACAGTGGATGGAGGATTTATGTAGGACTCCACTGGGTCCACAAAAACAATTCTTTATTCTTGGCTTTATCCCAAGTCTAGCACATCAGTTCATATCTGCTATTAAATTCAACCAGGGTCCTTTCACCCCCACCTAGTACTCAGGACCTCAAGAACAGTGACATCAAGTCCATTCACACCCCACAGAACCTAGTAGGCACCAAGAGTAAGCCAACCCCAGCTAGAGAAAGGGGGACAAGCCTGGAGGCATCCTGGTGCTCATGGGAGGGGTGGAGGGAAGGGAAGGAAAGGAACTGATTTTTTTTTTGTCTTTTTGCTATTTCTTTGGGCTGCTCCCACGGCATATGGAGGTTCCCGGGCTAGGGGTCAAATCGGAGCTGTAGTCACCAGCCTATGCCAGAGACACAGCAACGCTGGATCCGAGCCACGTCTGCAACCTACACCACAGCTCACGGCAACGCCGGATCGTTAACCCACTGAGCAAGGGCAGGGACCGAACCCGCAACCTCATGGTTCCTAATCGGATTCGTTAACCACTGCGCCACGACGGGAACTCCATGGAACTGATTTTTGCTGCTCAAACTGCCTGCAGCCCTCAGGAGCCCTGGAAGGAAGGCTTCAGGGCAGAAGAAAGGACTAGACCAGACCATACTTCCCACTTGGGTTTGGAAAAGGGCCTCTAGCTCTTTGCATCCAAGCTCTGAGCCATCCAGACAAGGCACAGGTAGGAATAAGGTAAGGCTTTTGGGTCAGAACGATCAAAGGCAAGAAAGGTGTGTGGAGAAACTCCACCAGGAGTTACACTGGGACAGAAGCAAAGGGCAGCTAGGGCACTGAGCCTGGTGGTCAAGAGGGATTCTCATCACAGCCAGGGCATGAGGCCAGCAGGACAGGTACTCTGAAGGTAGCTGTCTTAGAATGCATAAGAATGCAAAGGCCATTTATCCACAGAAGAAAGCTCATGAGGAGGTCTAGCCATGCTCCCACAGATGCTGCCCATACATAGGCCTCAGGTTTAGACAGCAAAGTAAGAGGAGCCGGCTTTTAAGGTGAGAGCTCTGAGAGGCCACACAGGCTTCAGGGGCCTTCCAGCCCATCTAGAGTATGGGGTAGCGGCTTAAGCAAGGCAAAGGAACATGTATCTGAGCATGTTTAAGGTTGTCACACAATGGCCACATTGATCAGAAACAGACTGATTTAAGCAGAATAGAAATCAGAGAATATACAGCCTGCATGGTGATTTCTGAGCCAGAAAACAGGGCACAGCCAGAGACACCCCCTCCTCCCAAGTCATAGCCCAGAACTGCTTCAACACCCCACTGCTGCCACCTTCAAGCATGAGCTAAAAGATTAGCTGAGACAAGTTTAAGATACTTTCAAGTGAGACATTGACTCACCCAGAGGGCAAAAACTTAGAGGAAGAAGACATCCTTAAGGGCCCCAAATGGACATGTCAGCCCACTCCTTTTACCAGATAACATCAACATCTACTCCTCCTGTACTTCAAGAAAAGTGATGCAGTTTTTAGATATCTAGCCTCCATTCCCTCTGGGCCCCTAGAAAGGGGTATCCAAGTCAGCTACATTCTGTTGCAGTCCAATGAGGTGATATTCACTTTATCCCAATCCAGTCATATTGGGACCAATGGACAGTGTGTAAACTTCCCCATCATATCTTATGTAAGAGGGGTAAACATGAGTCACTGGAAAGAGGATGAACACAGATCATTAAGGCCATTTTATTAGAACAAGTTTAAGGCCATGGTCACTTGTGATCCATCTTCTAAAACAAACCCAATTTTCCCCCTTTCCCTTAATCAAACTTAAGCTGATTGGGTTATTTCGATGAAAGGATCCAAGCCTTTATCACTGAGAATTATGGTCTGGGTGGCACTCCCAGTAGGGGTGGCTGGGGTTGACCACTCCGCTTGCGTACAAGGCATTTTGGCAGAGGATTTCCTGGATTGTGTCTGCACTCCCCCCTGCTTCTATTACATAGGATGACCTTGTTCTTAGACAAGGTCACCCCAGCCAGCACTCACTAACCCCCCTTTCCCTGTTCAAAGTAGCAGAGGAGTAGAAGCTGCCTCTACTTCTAGTTCAGTGGCAATTCTCTGGTAAAATCCTCACTCTTAACCATTACGACATCTAAACTAGCAGAGGCCAGTAACCTAAGATGGGGAGTTTCATGAGCAGGACCCTCTGTTACAGTGGCAAGTGGCACATTCATTTATGCCATTCAGTACCTGGATCCAGGCAGTCTGGCTATGAAGGAAACCACCAGCCCATCAGTCTCTGGTTTAGAACATACAGCACACCCTCTGATGGTATTCCAAGCTCCAAGGCAGTACAATAGTGGAAGTTTCCATAGGCTATTCCACAGTTGTATAAGGCCACCTGCTTCTGGGAGTTGGGGGTCATGCCAGAACAAGAGGATTTCATGGGTTTAAACCAATTGATTTATACCAAGAAACTAGTTCCTTCATCAGATGCAGGTCTGGATGGGTGACAGTTAAGCTAAATGTTACATTCAAGTTCATGGATGGTTTTAACGTACTTCATGGGCAGGGAAAGGTGTAATTCCTTGGAATTATAAGTTCTAGTAATGGCAAATAGCCACCCCACTCCAAAGGAGTTCAATGAAGGAAACCCACCATCAGGTATCAGACTGCTTTCTGAGGTTTGTCAGGGACTCCAGGTTATTGTTTCTGGCAAGCTTGTTTAGAAGCTCTCAGTTCAGCCCCTATGAGAAGTTCAAGTTCATCCATGCATGGCCTTGATCATGCTCCCTGGCACTTCACGAGTCCTTAAGAACTGGGGTGCCTGAGGAAGGAGGCTGACCAATTAGAGGTCAGACCACCTAGCTCATCTAATTGGGAGCCTTCTCTAGGGTAGGGCCTCTGTGAGCAATTGCAAGGGACATGACCACATTTTCAGATCTATTTGAAGACTCTTACCTATGTACTTCTCTAAGCCTCCTTGTCACTAATCATGTAATCTTGCTTCCAAGTCCATGACCAGCAGTCATAACTAGCCTATGACAGGTCTTTGTAGATCATTTTGACCATGTGTCCTACAAGCCAAAGAAAATGGCCTGTCCAAAGTCCTGCCTGTCAAAGACTTCCTTTTCTATGGTCCTTCAAGGTCACCTTGAGTGGTGCTGGAACACTATAGCAGTCATATAGTGTTCAACAACATAGCTGATACTAGCATGTTGTCCAGACCTGTGTCAAGATTTTTCTCCATGAGATAAGGATGGCTAGAGGAATAAGCGGCAGGATTAGTCATTGTGTTAACCAACTGCTCATGTAGTTTACATATGTTCTTAGGACCTACTTGGACCTGCTCTTACTGAGGACTTCCTTTTGATGGGCCACCAAGCACGCTCAATGTTGGTTGGGTACATCACAGCTGGTTCACATAGACAGTAGCCAATTTCCACCAGGGACCAAATAGAAAGTCAAGCACCATCTCTCTGCAAGAACAATTGTTTGCAGAAAGCAGCCAGTCTTTGCCCTAAAACCTTAAGAAGTTCAGTGGAAGCCCCTATCAAGGCTTGCCCCATGTTTCATAACACATCCAAATTTGCTCCATACTCTTGGCTACCCAACATCCTAGAAGCCAATGGATGGAGCTACATCCCACTCTGGGAGCCAAAATCAGCCTTTCAGGTTACTACTGAAGCCTGGACAAGTATGGCATATGCTGTCTTCAAAAACCAGAGCAGCCACCAGGTGACATGTTTCTTACTGACTGGAGGCTAGAAGGCGGCCCAGCATCAGCATGTCCAAACAGCTCTGGGTGGCAAACCACTCCCTTTGTGCAGCATGGAAGATGTGACGAGCCTAGCTGAGTGGTGGCTGGACAGCTTAAAGCACATTGTTCTCAGCAACTGTTCTGTTTCCACAAGCCTCAGGCGGCAAGAATCTCACAACTTCCTACCGGCTGGATTATTGCGCCTTCAGCCTCAATGGGTCAGAATGCAGCCCATTTCCTTTAAGACTTAGTTTGTCGCCTGCTAGCCCAGCTTCCAGTTCTCTCAGGCAGGGGTTCTTGGTTATAAGGCAACAAGCCCATTCTGGCTGTTGTAAGCAGAAACAGGAACTTGTGAAAATTGGGGAGAACTCACAGGATCATCAGGAGGGGGATAGCCTTGGCCTCCAAGGCCGTCCAACAGATCTGTCCAGTAGGGACACCTTGGCCCCACCACCAAGTAGCAGCTTCCACAGCCGACACTGCTAAGGGCACAGATGTGGCCATTTCCAGGGCTGCCTGGAACCTGAGCTTGTTGCAATGTCACAAAGAGAAGGTTGTCGTCCGGAGGCCTGGAAGCTTTGGCTCATTGGCTTCTATTCCAAATCCAAGGAGGGCAGATGGATGGAGTCTGGGTCATGTGTCTATGTCTGACCTGCAAGAGGGGGCAACAAAGTTTCTGTAGTGGCAAGTGGGTACCACGTCCCACAAGGACCAAAATGGTCAAAATCCAACCACAGGCCAGAGACACACACACTAGGTGGTCTAAGGCAGACAAGCACAGCTAGGTTTATCTATAAAACCCCACCTTCTCCAGGCTTGGCTCTCACCTGTTGGCCCAAGAGGAGTCTCTCTGCCACATTTGAGGGAGGGCTGCTGTCCAGGCTTCAGATGGATACTGTCCTACTGGCGTTGTGCCTTTGGGAATGCCTTTGCTCATAGAGCCACTGAAGGAACATCCCTAAAGCCAGATCACAGCCACCATGAGGCCAGCTTTCATGCCAAGGGCCTGGGCTGCAAGGCCACCACCACCAGGGTGCCAGGGCAGTGTCTGGCTCTGAGTGGAAAACAAGATAAGGGAAAAAAAGGGAAGGAAAGTGCTTTAGAGTCTTGCTGGGATCATAACCAGGGGTCCAGACTGCAATGTTCAGCCCTCCTGTACCCCTGCTCTGTGTGACCATGGTGCTTCCTGTTCCATCTGCCATCCTCTTACCACAGCTCCATGCCACTGAAGAAGCAGGGCTATGAGTTATCTGCTACTCCTTGTCTGTTTCTCACCACCCTCAGGCTATGAGTTCACAGTAAACCTCCTTCGGCTGGAGGCTGTGGTATGATGGCTCATGCCCTCTAGGTACCCTTTTGTGCATGGGGAACAGGCGACACATGGAGTCCAGGCCGTGATCTACTCATTCTTGGCCTCTAGCTAACAGGTACTCCATTTTCTATCCTCCCAATGGCTTTGGCCCAAGTCTTCCTTCCATGTTCCCCAAGAATTCTGGAACCTACAGAGATAATGCACAAGTGAGAGCAGTGGTCCTGTGTATCAGGCTCAAGTCTCCCACTATGGAGATGTTTGTGCTGATGGTCTACTTTTAGCACAGGAGTCCAGCCCATCATGAATCTACCAGGTGAGCTTGAGACTTTGCATATGGCAAACGCATGACAACGTATGATGTAGGTCAGGGTGCACCAATTAGATACAGGTAAAGACCAAAATTCCAGGGTACAGAGGGAATCTTTTTACCTGAATATAGACATCCACAAGCTGCAACAAGGACACAGGTGTGAAGCCACTTCTGATGGGTATGAATCAGAAGCCTCGAGGCTGAAGTCTTGCTTTCGTATCAGGTTCAGTCTGTATGAAGCAACTGCAGCTTCTCAGAGGGACCAGGAACCAAGCGTATAGTCAAGTGCAAACCCACACTTGGGCTGCTAGTCCCGTGGGCAGATGTGGTTTAGGGTTCTCGGCATGTCTGTCCAGTCCTAGATGGCCCCAGCCATTGTAGGCACCAGCCTTTGCAGATAGATACTGAGCTTTCTGGGCTCTGCTTGCTCAGTCACCTGCTTGTCCTAAATTCCACTGAAGGACAAAGTCCGGGGCCAAATTACAGGAAGGCTGATACTCCCAGGAAGCAATAAAGGGAGAGATCCTTGGTTCTTATGTGTCAGTTTCCTGCCTGCTGGGGAGATCTCTTGGCAGCTCCATAGCAATGACTGGGATCTACCAGTTTTTCTCTGTCCTAATGCAAGGACCAGCTGCAGGACTACCACAGGTCAAACTGAAGTACTGGACTTTGCCTGCACATGACCCAGGAGCCCGCACCCAAGCCCTGTGGTCTCCAGCACTGATTCCAGCTCAGCTCCTGATACAAGTTCTGATTCCAACAGGGACAGACTGTTGCCTTGAAACACCTACACAACTGGGAAATTCTACTTCTGGTGGCTCTTCATTGCTGCCAGCATTTCAGGCAAGATTCTTCCCCCTAGTGATCTTCACTGAGCTCCAAAGAGTCCATGAGTTGGGGATAAACAAGCCTATGATGGCAGCACCTTCTTCCACCCCCCTGGTCACCATTGTTAGATCTAGGTGTTGTAAATGAACGGTTCTCCCAGGTCCCATCTCTCGCCTCCTGCCCACCCCCACTCCGCAGAGACCTCCCCCACCACCTCCCTAAAAGCCTCAGATTGGAGAAAACACCCCTATGTTTCAGGATTATTTTAATTTGTGTTCTTAACCTCATCTCAGGTGGAGCTGAAGCCCAGAGTGCATGATGGCTTGGACAGGCTTCGCTAGAGCTGCCCTATGCTAGAAATAGGCCCTGCTCTAGACCCCGCTGCTAGGGGGTCACTGCATCAGAGCAGACTTTCTCAATAGCAATGATCTCCCTGCCAGGAGGTGGAGTGGTCAGGAGGGCCCAGAATCCAGGAGAAATGCCTCAAGACTTCTCTACAGAGGTCTAGCACTGGTAGCCTGTTTCCACCTCATCAACAATCCTATTTCAGTGCTTAGAAGCACAGCTAGGACACCAAGTATTTCAACAAGTCTCAGATCTGGGAACCATGAGATGTTTATGGACCCGACTGTCCTAGTCTTGTCTAGGAGGGCCCTCAGGCTCAAGCTCTCCAAGTTGAGTCTCACACTGGCAACCATGGCTTAGGCTACGATTCTGTTATCCTGTGTTGTGCAAGGCCAGACTTCTGATCTGTAGAGAACTTAGAACTTTGAGTATATTGGTACCCTCTCAGCCTCTCCCCACCTCCATTCCCCAATTTCTATCATTTGTGGAAAAAAAATTCAACCATCCCCAGAAGGGCTGCTTGCGCCCAGACAGTCAGAACTCAGATACTCTCCCCTTCCTTTTGCTCATCACTACACACAGATGACACCTTCTACTTGGGTCTTTGTTTCTACCCCAATCTTAGCACATCCGAGGGCTAGGATTGCACCAATCTGCTGAGGCCCTATCTCCCCAGGACTCTCCAGGCCTGTGATGCTCATTGGGGTGGGGGGAAGATGCTAGGCTAGAAGGCCATAGGCAAGCCAGCCTGTACCCGGAAAGAGATACATGCTCAGCACTCTCAGCCTCTGTTTATTATATATCCAAGACCCTTTAAGGATAGGGAAGGTATGGGGAGGGTACAAGTCTCAGAGGAATGGCAGTCTGCACCCCAGCCTTGCTGTGCATGATACGATTAGTGCATCCTTAGAGCCTAGGCCAGGATCAGCCACCACACTAGCCAGGCACCCTCTAGCCCTGGCCCTCACCTCCTTCTCCAGCCCAGGCCAAGAGACCCAGCTCCTGGGACCCCAGGCACTATCTAACCCAGTGTCACAAAACACATACACACCAACAAACTCAAGTGCTACTCCTGGAGAGCCAGTGTCCCCAGCAAGGCTAGAGTTCTCTCTCCCTGCAAATTTGGGGAGCTTCAGTCTCACTCTGGGATGGAAAGGAAGGCAGTCTAGAGGTGAAACTGTTATGTTTGACCATCATGTGAACACTGTCCCTGGTTCCCCAGGAGTAGTCCTGAGATCTTGAACATCACAGGACAGGTGCTGGCAGCAAAGGCAGAGGGGGAGGCTGCCAGCAAAGGGGGCCGGAGAAGCCGGAGGGGGCAGCAGCCAAACTGCAAGGTCAGAGGCCACAGGCAGCACATAGCAGGAACCCAGGTACCAGGCTGCAAAGACGATGTTAGGGAAATCTGAGGACCTAGGGAGGAGGATGGAAGAGAAGGATGAACCCTTGGAGAACATACCTCCTCAGGGGCAGCAGGGAGTCAGGATGGGCCCTGTGACCAAAGGAGCACTGAAGTATAGGAAGGCAGCCAAAGGCTTAATCCAAGGACCAAAGCTCCTCCCAAAGCAGGCTGGGAAGCCAGGAACCCAGGAACCCAGGGCCTTTAGCAACTTGAGAATAAATTCAAGGGGGGGGGGGAGCATTGTGGGAGAGAATGGGGAGGGGAACCAGCAAGGCTGGTGAGAGATGAAAACCTAAGACCTTCCCCTCTGAGAGGGACCTTGCTGTGTATGATATCCATTAGTTTAAGAAACACAGCCTGTGACCCAGTGGGTCCTGGGGTACCCCTGCTTCTAATCAGAAGCTCAGCTGGGAGTCACCCAGCCCTGAGAAGCTGTCGATGCAAGATGCCAGCAGCCCCGCCTTCTGCACAAGGCCTCTGCTAAGGGATGCTCTCCCCTGGGAAGAGACGTAGTTCGGAGCCCTGGTTCAGAGTCAGGGCTTCCTGGTAAGCCTCCCATGCTGAGTTCAGGCTTGATTGAGCGTGTACTTATTACAGTCCAGGGCTATGACCTGTCATTCAGAACAGTGAGCTCCTTAAAGGCAGAAACTGGGCCCTCTACACCACAGGCCATGACAGCTGACATCCAGTAACAGTGTGTGGAATTTTTGTACAAGACCAAAACCCCTAAGAAGTTTCTTGGGTTGAAGAGACAGCTGGACCTTAGGTGACATGTTTTAAGGGTGACAAACTTGGAAGGTCTGTAGAACAATTGTTTAAGGAGATTTCCTAAGTGACCTTGGCTATGGATCCTAAGCAGAGTAGGGCAGAACAGAACAGGTCCTGGGATACCTAGGGTAGGACAGCAGTGACCCAGACCATGGACTGATTCCGGTCTCTGTCCAAGTGCTTGTCTGCTGTGATCATCTGTGAGACCCCTGCTCAAGGGGTATCCTTGAGGTTCCATCCTCTCTAATGGGACCAAGAAGTGAGAGTATTAAGGGAGCTTTGGCCTCATGGTTTCTGCTCACACCAAGTATGCCAAGTTCATGATGTACTGCTTAGGCCGATAGTCCAGACACAGCTGCATGGCAAATATGATACCAGCTTCCTACGTAAAAACTCTGAAACAACTCCTGGGGCTGAGAATTCTTAGGACATGTGACCTGGGAAGAAAGGCAGGAAGAAGAGATGTTTAGATAAGTGAGGAGGTGGCCCTAATAAGCTCCAGCCGCATTTTTTTCTTATCAACCAGAACCTAACATGTATGACTGGGTGAAGGGAAAACTAGGATTGAACTTGACAGATTTTGACCTTAGACGCCTCACCCCCTGGATTATATGGAAGCCACAACAAAAAGTAGGGCTTGGGCAGGAGAGGCAAAACAGCTGGAAAGAGAGACGCTACCAGTTCAGCTGGGGTCTGAATGGATCTCACCAGGAAAGTCCCAGAACCTGGAGCAGCTGGGAGACACCACACAGGCAGGTAGAACACCCAGGTGTCAAGAGCTGTAGACACCATGGCCCTCATGTCCACGGCCGGCAGGAACAGAGGTCCCTGGTAGAACGGAAGGTGAACAAGTTCAAGAGAACAAGGAGCAAGGCCCTGAAGACAAGGTCACACAGGCAGCGTTGGGGGGGCCAGGAGGCTCAGAACTGATGTCCCCAGATGCCACTACCTGTCGCAGTTAATTCTGAAGAGTTGGGAACTGAGCGAGAAAAGCCATCGGGTCAAGTCCCAAACCACACCAGTTAAGGACTTGTTTGCCATCTTATTTTAGAACAAGTTCTCTCTACACCTTGACTCTCAGGGAGCCACACACCTGAGAGATGAACTGAGAGGGACATCCAGGGTGGCTCCCAATCACCCTAGGGATGCTCGCTCTGCCTGTGGCATCCTTCCCAGGCATCTACCTGGGTTCCTGGCCTCAGACATCCACTGAGGCAGATCGTAGGAGGCTTCCGTGGAGTGAGGTTGGCAGCCAGCTTCTGACTAGTCCCTCTACAGCATTAATAGTGACGAAAAACAGTGATGGGAACTGAACAATGGAAACAGAACAGAAAAGCCAATGCAAACCTTTCTTACTTGGGAGACTTATTTTATCAGATATCCTGTATCTTTGCCTTACTTGCTGCTGGACACTTTCCATCCATGGCTATATAGCATGTAGCTTCTCTAGACTTTAAAAATCTATCTTTCTACCCTAGGACCTTTTCTCGTTAGTCTTCTTTTGTTGTTCAAGACACACCTGAGCAGCCTATTTTCCATTTCACATTGTCTGCCCCAATCTCAGAGTCTGTCCCTATATCTTGAATTCTTCCTAAAGTCTCTAGTAGCCTAGAAGTAAGTAGCTTATCCCCAAAGGGGACTACTCTTGTCATCTCTGCTACTCACTCTCCAGAAATAAAGTGTAGGCAGAAGAGGTGACTATTTATAGGATATGCACTCTTAGACCTGCTTCTCAGCTTGTAGTCCCATTTCCAGGTCTCAGCTCTTCAGTTACACTCAGCACACTGGGGACTGGCCTCCAGCCTGACTGCTCCTGGTCTGCAGGCAGATCTCTCCCTGCTGGATGCCTTCACTTGAAGCTGGGCAACACAAACCAACATTGCCCCACACTCAACTTGTTCTCACCTCTAAGGAGCTAGAGAGATGTCTCAGCTAACATCACGCTGTGGACCGAAAGTTAACCAGGTGACCACGAACTTTTTTTCGCTCTTCTCCCTTAACCAACCCTGTTCTACCTCCTAAGCATTTCTTGATCCCATCAATTTCACTGACTTTTACTCTTCCCTAAGTTTTTTTCCCCACCTGAGGAGCTGCAAATTTTCTAGGAAGTCACCAATACTTCTTGTTAAAGTCTCAGCCAGGCTCTAGCCTGTAGACCTGAAAGATATTTAAAGATCATCTGATCTGGTCACTCTTCTCCTGCCTTTGCTTAAATTCCATTTGGAATCCTAGCATTCTAAGTGTATGCAACAGAGCCTTAAACTCAGCCTGAGAGTCCCAACATGGTCTGATTCTGGCTTAAGTCTCTCTTGTCAACCCCATCCACCTTTGAGTTGGGGTTATGCAAGCTTTTTATCTGATGCCCATATGCCCAAATACTTTTACCCTTAGAGTCAAAAACAATAAGTAACCCAATTCTGACAAATCACTGAGTGAGAACACTTGTAAATTCTAGAATTCCTGCAAGATACTGTCCTCATTTCTCCAAGGAAATTCACAAGACTAAGCAATTGAGCATCCAGGCTTATCTTCTAGTAAATCCTTAGGTCTGAGGAGAATGACACAGGCTCCTTCCCCATTACCATCTTTGGTTTCTCTCTGCATCCAATAGGTTCTGCCTGGACTTAGGCAACTTCCCTGCTTAAGTGAGCTGGGGGAGTCCGATGGACAGCTGGCCTAGAAGTACCATAATGTGGCCACATGTCAACCATTAGAACATGTTTGTTTGCCCTACCTCCTCAAGACCTGATGGTGACACTAGGAAATCCCATGAACTCAGCTCATCTTCCCCAGTCACCACTGCACACAAGCTCATCCCCAACAAGCCAAATGCAAATGCAGTTATTCAAGGTCAATGTACTTATTCTACTGATATGCCAGGTCTAGTCCCCCACCAGACAGATGGGTGTGTCAGGCCTCACAGCCAGGCCATCTTATTCCCATAAACATGTCACTCAAGGTGTCAGGTATATAAGAGAGCAGTGTAGAAGTTAAGCTGCTTTGCCTCTGGACTTAACACACAAACAAGTCCTTCTCCTGGGCCCACCTTGAGTCTCCTCTTCACGGCCCCCACACTGCCTTTTCTGCTATAGAGGCTGTAGTTCCTTCCCCTTCCCATCCTTGCATGCTATTGACTTAATACTGGTTTTAGCTTAAATCATCCCCAGTTTCTCTCCTATTCACTTCTGAACCTGGGGCAGGCTCTGTATATTTTGGTCAAAAGTGTCTATAAAGGAAACCATCTCCCCAAATCCAGGGATGCCAACTGACTTCCAGATGGAAGTTTCGAGATGGACCTGTCCAATTCCTCCTGCCTGAACTCACCACACTCAGTGCTATAGAAGAGCTGACAACTTAAACCAACATGCTTCTTGCTAAGGTACCCAGAGCTGTGACTGTGGTCAACAGGTACCCCCTTCCCTATGTGTTCCTTGCCCTCTACAACCCCATGATTCACTCAGGAGTTGGAGCCTCCTGGGTGATAACTGTCAAGCCAGGTTTTAATGGAAGTGGGGGATGGGTATCCAAACTGACAAACGTGAACAGGTTTGAGCCCTGGGAACCCAGGCAGCCCAGCTCCCCTAGCCTGGAGATCCTTGGAAGAAAGGAACCAAGAACAACACACTGAGAAAGCTAGTCCCTCACCCTGCTCTATGCTACCAGCTTTGGTCACTAGTCAGGTAACACCAATTCAAGGGATATCAGCAAATACCACCCGGATAAAGACAGAAGAACAGGATAATAGGCCCCCATCATATAGAGCAGGGCAGAGAATCAGGTGTCAAATGCTCCCTCACTGTAACCCTTCCCACTTCTTCCATCTTCCCTGTGCCCAGCAAAGAGAAGACCTAGAAGGGAAAGAGTGAAAGGCTGTCCCCAGGGATTACACTATAGATGTGATAGATGTGAGGCTTTGCACACAGGGTAAGAAGAATGAGACAGGAACAAGCACACGAATCCTTGACCACCATCCCCCAAGCCTGCCATGTCTTGTAGACCAGTGAGGACCCCAAGTGATAATCCAGGGGACTTAGCACAGCTCCTGGCTTTCTATGGGCTGCTTTTCACTGGCCTAAAATGGCCCCTGGGGCAATAGAACCCTGCCCCTTGGTACTAGCAGCTGGTCTGCCTGCCTGGTTATATAACTCTAGCCACTTTGAGTCTTGGGAATTCTTCTTAGAGGCTACCTCTCCCAGCTTACAGGGGGGCCAGGGGATAGAAAGAGACCAAGTGTCAAGTTAGGAGAGATTTATAGCTTTCACCCTTAATAAGGTCAAAGCACCAGTACAAATGGTCAACATATCAATCTGAGCTTCTATGATTTGAGGAGCCCGCAAGTGTAGGTACCTGTCAGAGAACCAACTCAACATCTGGCTAAACCCCCATATGCTACAGAGGGTAGAAGCAGCAACACAGAGCAGTCAGTGGATACTGAGTGCTGGTCTTCCACTGTTTTTCTGTTAGATATCTTCTCATGGCAAAATATTCAAGTACCTCCATTTCCAAGTTCTAGTCCAAGATCTAGTTTTATAATTTCTCATCAGAGATCATTTTCATCTTCTCACTGTGGGGAGAGAGCTCTTATTAGCTTGAGAATTCTGTGAAAAGTTAGCCATGTTCTGGCTTCAGCATGTACCTAAGTAGAGACAGAAGAGTCCTCTGGGAGCGGGGGCTGGGGGGAGGCCTGAAGTAGTAAGAAGTGAGACCTTGGGAGAAGAAAGCCATGGTATCTGACCAGAAGCAGGTGGGAAAGCAAGGCAAACATGGGAGGTAGGCCTTGTGGGGCTCAACACAGGTGAAGCTAAACCAAAGAAACCAGGCATCAGAGCCACACTGGGGGTGGGGTGCACATGGGGAGCAGATACAGGAAACAGACACCTTGCTGGGGCACTTAAGCCCTGAGTACAGCCTGGGCCCTTGGATGACAGCTCTGGAGATCCACATCTGTCTGTCCCAGGAGCAGCAATGGCTCTCACAGCTGAGGCAAAGAGATGGGCAGGAGAGCATTCCCCAATCCATGGGGGACATGTATCTGTCCAGGTAACACCAAGTTATCATCTCAGGGCTCAGTTCTGGATGGCTTAACAGAAGCTGACTTCTGGTTCCAGTCTAATGAGGGTGGGTGGTTTGTGCAAGGCTCTCTCCCCAGTACAGACCCGGGAGCAGCCTTTCTTCAGCTGTGCCATCAGAATACATAGCCTTTGGGGTCACTTCTGCACAAGGACATGGAAAAAACACAGCCACCCTCTGCTTCCTGGACCAGAAGTGACATCATTTCTACTTACATCAAGTCAGTGAGGTATTCCTGTGACCTATGATACAAGGGAGAGGAAATAGGGCGGAGATGGTCCCTCAACATCACCTTACAGCAAAGTGCTCAGTTCCTATCACAGCTGCTGCAGGTCATCACTACCGTATCAGCTGCAGAATCCTTTGGAGTCCTGGCCCCACCTCCTGCCTTGGCCAGGGGCCAAGAGATACCAGTACTGGCCTCACAGGTTGAGTTTTACCTGTCACTTCTAGGCGTAGACATATTAGCACAGAAAGGCCTTTTGGGGCCAGCAACATACAGGAACAGTCCTGAATACAAGTGGCTCAAGCAGTGAGTCCCTCCCTTTGGTCACAAAGCCATCATCAGGGCAAGGCCTATCAGAGGCTCTGGTGTAGTCCAAGATGCTAATTCATCTTCTGGGAGGGTCTGCTCTCAGCAATTTCCATGACTGTGGTTATCCCCACAACATTGGAATGCAAAGATGGGGTCAAAAAGACCAGCCTCAGACATCCCATAGGAGCCACTAGCACCAGCCCCATTTAAGACACAGCAGGGCTGAGCAAGAGTCTGTGAGCCCACCTCCAGGAGTTGGCCTGACCCTAGTCTCAGTGGCATGCTTGTCACAGCCAGTCTGCGAGGTCCCTACAGTCTCATTCACCTGGAGGGCAAAGGTCTTCCTCCCACCTGCTGCCCAAGGGGGTGCTAAAGTGGGAACGTTTCACACATACTTGGAGGGCATCCACTAGCTTGATCAACTAAGTTCCTACCCATTTTCCCAGAATAGCACCCTTGGCAACCTCTCAGTGAGAGCCTAAGAACTAAAGGGCTATTAAAGAGATTCTATGGGAAGCTAACTAGGTCCCCACAAGACCTTCGTTTATGGAGAGTAAATCTATACCAACTCACTGATGGAACAGAGGTACCACCACATGAAACAACATCATCATCCCAGGAGATGGGAAAGGAATGTGTGAACACCTAGGAGAGGCAGGAAGTAGCTCCTTCTCTGCAGGCATAGCAAACCCTCTGCAGAGCAGCCTGAGGGCAGCCTTGCCTTTGGTACAGCACCACCCCCAGACCCAGGGGAGGACTGTGTGCTTCAGGATAACCAGCAAGTGGAGGTGGGACACTGGATGTTTGTGTAATGCGGACATGATGTGTTGAATTTCTTCACAATCACAAGGAAACATGAACTCTGAAGGATCTGATGGCCACCTTGACACTATAGAAATTCTCACTAATGGCACCTGACTATATACCATGGAGTATTACCTGTGATAAATTCAATTTCAACATTAAGCTAGACCTCAAGTATTCAGATGTAAGTTCCAAGTTATAGGATACACAGAATAAAAGAGCAAGCAAGGTAACACTAGGAACCAGCTACCAAGCTAATCTAGAAGGTGGGATATTCTAGAACTTACTGGGTTTCTTACAGAACTGTCAGAAGGCAGTGTACTAGATTGAGTCCAGATATAACCAGAGTAAGCATGGTGGATTGAGACCTGTTTGGACAGATTCCAGGGAACATTTGAATCAATGGAAAAAATTGAAATAGGAGTTAAATGAGTTTTTACTGATTTCAAGATCAATGACTGAAAAAAGATGGTATGGGTCTCATTTCATATGCAGAGAAGTATCTGTATCAGCATTAGACCACTGCAGCAGTGATCTCTGAAAAGGGACATTTTTGCTTATTTGCTTTTTATAAAAGCATACTCCTTCTAACAATTGAGTTATTATAAATAAATCTGGAAAAGGGCAGTTCATCTTTGACTAAAGCTGAAGACTTGACATTAAATTCTTAGAAATGACATTAAATTCTTAGAAATGATCCTACAAGTTCAAACTCTTGTTCTATTTGCATGGATGTGAAGAATTCACTTGGTTCCTTGGAAATAATACTGGAGAAGTTCACTGGCTAGAGCACATCCCCCACCCCAAGGGGCTTCAGTCAGGCCAGTGTGGACACACCAGCTCTGCTGACAGGAAGCCCACCAGGATGGGCAAATATCTGCCGGCCTCTATGAGGAGTCAGTCTTCTTTCCAAGCTTAAGTTCTGACCCTTCAAAACAGCTATCACTTCTTTTGGAACACTCTGTGAAAGAATGGTTTTTATAGTTATGGATTGTCAGATTTTGTTCCCAGCCAGCAAAGTCACAGGCCCATTCCACTTACAAATACAGATGCAGAAGACTGAACAATTAGTTGACTGAATCCAACAGTGTAATTAATATTACAACATAATCAAGCAGTTTCTCAGGAAAAAAACTTTCTCATACAAGTCTAAGATATTTTAACATGTTAATATACATTAGAGAAAAAAAATCAAGTGCTTTTTCTTCCAGTAAGGAAAGTGGTTAACCTGTTTAGAATTTAGCAAACCTGTTTAGAATTTAGCAAGCTAGGAAGAGGGAAAACGTACTTAACTACAAGGTTTCTAGGAATTAACTTAAGGTTTTAATAAGGTTCTAAAATAATGAATAGTCCATGCTCTTGAAAGAATTAAAACTTGGTTCTCTCTAAATTAGTTTCATGAATTTAAAGTAATACTAAATCCTTAATATGAAGAACAGGTTTACTCTCAAACCTATATGGAGAAATAATGTAGGTCCACAAATACCTATGTCAACTTTAAAGTATAACGGGAACTTGACCTAGCAATAGACTGCTATGGTGTGAAGCAGCACTGTATTTGCACAAGGGCAAAGTGGCAAGGCCCAAGTGTGCCTAGGAACTATGACAGAGGGGCTACTACAGCTCAAGGGCAAAAGATAAGCTGGTTTAAATGGTGTCGAGAAAGACCGTTTAGGGAGAAAGATAGCCAAATACCATACCACTGTTACATTTCTCGTCTTTTAGAGAAGCTATTTAGTCAATTTTATAATGGAGCCTAAATTACTAGAGACCCAATATAATGGAGGAAAATAGATTATGTGTCTTTGGGATAGGAAACAACTTTGTAGAGATCTTAGTAGCATAAACCTTAAGGCAAAGACTTGATGTTGATCAAAGTCAAGTTTCTATTCAGAACATACTGGGAACAAAGTTATCAGAGAAGTTAGAATGTAATATGAGACTAACACAGGACTATTCTTTGAATAAGAGTTCCTTAAATGTGAGACCTATGGAAATCCCAAAGAAGGCAAAGTCAAGGATACCCAAAATCCCATGAGTCCAAACTCAGAGATGCAAATGAAGACTATGAGATCCTGGAGTTCCCATCGTGGCTCAGTGGTTAATAAATCCAACTAGAAACCATGAGGTTGCATGTTTGATCCCTGGCCTTGCTCAGTAGGTTAAGGATCCGGGGTTGCTGTGAGCTGTGGTGTAGGTTTCAGACATGGCTCAGATCCCACGTTGCTGTGGCTCTGGCGTAGGCCGGTGGCTACAGCTCTGATTCGACCCCTAGCCTGGGAACCTCCATATGTCGCAGGAGCAGCCCAAGAAATGGCAGAAAGACAAAAAAAAGTCTGAGATCCCTTAATGCCTATTAAGCTAGCAAGTGCCAGAGAGCAGGATTGCATAGAATATGGGGAATTCCCATCATGGTGCAGCAGAAATGAACTTGATTAGTACCCACAAGGATACAGGTTCAATCCCTGGCCTCTCTCAGTGGGTTAAGGATCTGGCATTGCCGGAAGCTGTGGTGTAGATTGCAGACACAGCTTGCATCTGGCATTGCTGTGGCTGCAGCTTTAATTAGACCCCCAGCCTGCGAAGTTCCATATGCTGCACTTGTGGCAAAAAACAAAACAAAACAAAAGCTTCAATGCATGGAGTATGGACAGGGCCACAGGAATACAGAAATACTCATGCATTGCCATGGGAATTTGCACTGGCACAGTCATTCTAGAGAACAACGTGCTATCATTTAGTCAAATTAAGCCATTCTATTCCTGGGGGAGGTAAAACCCATAAGGTTTTCCTACAGGTAGAGAAGAGCAGATGTAGAAGGATGGATGCTCTTAGTCTTTGTGGTGACAGGGGCAATTAGTGTCCATTCCCAGGAAAGCAGCTAGGAAAGATGGTGGCCACATGATGGTATCACAAAAACCAGGCTAGGCATATACATAATGTGAATCAGACAAGAGACAGGGTGATTCATTAATGCATGTGCATAAGACATTTTATAGTAATGCAAGGAAACATTCATGTATGGTTGCCTGTTGTGTGATAGGGAGAGAAAAACTGGTATAGGGGGAGTAAGTAGAAGGAATAAGCCAACAAAGCCCAATGGCCATGAACTCTTGGGTGTGGTTAATTAGCATAACTATCTCCAATAGAAATCCCAAAAATTATAGAAGATATCATGTTGGTGTGTACTGGACTTCTGAAGGGCCATCATGAAATGTGAGGCTCAAATCTATGGATTTTCTTTTTTGCACTAGGATTCCCAGAGTCCTTGCTTTGCTCTGTCATCTGTCCAGGTTCTTCTATTTGAAGAATGATTCTTAGAATGGACACCTTAACTGGACATGCTTCTTGCTGTGCATGAGTCTAGCAACCACACCATGCTTTCTGTGAATATGTCCCTGTACAGTTGTAGCTTTCTTCAGTAGCACAGTTCTCAAGAATTCTCTTAAGGAAAACCTGGTCTCCTCTTGCCCCCTTTTTGTCAACTTAACCAAAGCATGTTCTCCCACATTGGCTTCTGAGTATGATTCTAGTACCTGTGGGAGTTCAAAGGGAGCCCATTTGATGGGAAGTGATGGAACCCCCTTAACCCAAGGGCATGTATGATTGGAAGAGAGAAGGAAGATTTGGAACAAGACAGGTACGAGAACCTGAGATAGGGTGTTATCACTTAGGGATGGAGTTTGAAAAGAAGCCTTTTTAGGAACCTGGCACAGAGGCCAAGAGGTCTGCAAATTCCAGGCTAAACAATCTTGCTCTTAAATGAGTTCAATTGTTAGAGCCAAAGTCTGGAAGTAATCCATCAGAACCACTACAAATGTCTACAGAGGACCCTAGATGGCTTCCATGCTCTGCTAGGTTTGGATATATTGACCAAGTCACTATGACAATGTTCCCACTCATACTGCCATGGGAGTTGAACTCCATGCATTTCCCCAACATCAAGCACTACTTCTAAGACTACAGATGTCCCTCTGGTCTGTCATCTTAACCTTTATTCTAGGGATATCCTGAATCAGGTTTATTATTAGGTATGATAAAGCATGCTTTTTCCCACATTCCACACTATCTCAAGCTGTCTTGACCAGCAGACTGTATCCATGCTGAGGGTATCCAGAATTAGAAATCCCATTAGATTCAGAACTAAAACAGTCCTGGATGAGTAAGGGATCTTATATATAGCTAAACATTAGGCTCTCATCAGGGTTCCTGGCCATGAACTTGGCTTTGCCAGAGCTCAGATCCCACCCTAGGGCCCACTGAGTCTCCGAGTTTCTTCTGTTTGCCTGAGTCCCTCTGGGGGGGCAATGCCAGCTTCTTTCCTAGCAGCCTTTATACCCTGGCTCTTGGGAAGAGGGAAGCAAGCTCTTGTCACTTTCTCAGATATAGCCTGATCCAAACTATGCCCATAATCCTAGTGGTGCCTCTACCTCGGTTTCCATGTAGTGTGTAAAGAAGCCTAACTCTGAACTCACACATTGGGATGTTCAGAGCCGCTGCATCAAGTGACCAGGTGCCACAACCTAGTTGGCATTTGGAAGCACAAGTCATTCACATGCCCTTATAGCCTGACGCCCTCACCATCTATTATAGAAAATCCAAGCAAGCCATAAGCCACCTGAACTTTTGCTAGGCAGACCTCAAAACACTGCCAGAGACAAATACTATTCATATGGTTTCCTTGCTCCATGAGCCCAAGAAACTAAAGCCAAAAATGTCAGGTTAGGAGGCCCATTAGAGATTAAAGTCCACTGAAAGGCATTAGGGCAGGCCATTTCTGACCTCCAAGGTCACTGGCCAAGTCTAGTGGTCCCTGCTACTCCTGTGAGCTCAATTTAATGGTAGGGCCTGGGATATATTTATACTTAGGAAAGAAAAAAAGCAAAAAAGATCCAATTAAACAAGGGCATGTGAAGGTGACCATAGCAACAAATAGAGCTTTATATATTTTTGTGAGCCAGAAGTGTCAAATCCAGATGCCATATCCAACAGTCTTTTAGGCCAAAGATCTATTTTTTATAAATGGACACAAGTTTGGATGAGTCTCAGACCCTAAGAAGAAGGGTACATAGAAAACCATGTTCAAAAGGACTAGGAGAACTTTCTAGTCCTAGAAAAGGGCCAGGTCCCATGCTCAGCTGAGCATAAAAATGGAGCTACCAGTCTTAATGTGAATTAATAATTACCATTGCTGTTTTCAGCTGCTGGAAAAAAAAAATCAAAGCCTCAGGTGGAAAAAGAGGAAAAGAAACGACCCTACAGAAAGGCAGAATGAAGAACAAGGCTCCAGAACAGAAGACAGGATTCCTAGACCCTACCCCCTGCATCCATATATTGCAGAGAATCGTTATTTCTAGGAAGAAAAGAGGTAAAGTTCCCAGTGAAATTAAAAGAGAGGAAGTTCTTTCAGGTCTTATGACAAGGGGTCTAGATTAAAAAGCCCTTTTAGGGATTCAGCACCTGATCACAGGACTCTTCCAGGATGATTAAGGCCTATGGCTAGCTTCCAGGTCATCCATCTAGCCAAGTACAATGATCAAAACAGATTAACAGTCTAAAGACAGCTTGGTTATAAGCATATTTATCCTATCATTGGGGCCAGTGCTACAAATGTCAACTGTCGACTCAAGGAATTCCCATTGCTCACATGTACATGTATTGTACCATACCACAAAATAGGATCATAATTTAAGATTGAATGTGTGAATTAGACTTAGGACTAGATCTGGAGTGATAGGTTCTACCTGAGAATGGTAACACCTTGTTTTCTTTCATTGTACTAGTATGTGATTATTGAAAGCCTATAACAACCATTTCTTAAAATTGACCATCTACATTTGTTCATCATGGTAAAGATGCTCCTAGTATGGAAGAGCCATTTAGTACACTCCCGAGATAGTGGTCAAGATATTGGGCAAAGTTAGACCCCTGGATGGCACTATCAACAATCACAGGAACATGGAGTTCCCATCGTGGCGCAGTGGTTAACGAATCTGATTAGGAACATGAGGTTGTGGGTTCGGTCCCTGCCCCTGCTCAGTGGGTTAACAATCCGGCGTTGCCGTGAGCTGTGGTGTAGGTTGCAGACGCGACTCGGATCCTGCGTTGCTGTGGCTCTGGTGTAGGCTGGTGGCTGCAGTTCTGATTAGACCCCTAGCCTGGGAACCTCCATATGCCACGGGAGCGGCCCAAAGAAACAGCAAAAAGACAAAAAAAAAATCACAGAAACAAATTTTTACAACTTAAAGCACGAGATGTTTCTCTTGAGACTGAGCTCCTCACTACATATGCATTTACAGCAGGCATAAAGTCCTGGAGAGCCACAGTAGAAGCCAAGGATAACAGTCTTAAGACACTCCCCAAGAATCCAGCCTGAAAACCTGAGTCAGTTCAGAACAAAAGAGAAGAGACTAATTTTGACACAGCTATGGAGCCCCTACCAGGGTACTATGTGGGGGTCAGGCAGGACCAGGAACCATTGCACTAACCTACCTGAACAAGAGATTTCTCCAATTAAGGGAAGCAGTGATATAGCTGCCTTTTGAAGCAACGAGCAAGTATTAATAAAGGGAAATAATACAAAGCTATCCCAGATCAGCCTGATGGCTCCAGAAATCCTGGAGTCAGAAGGTGAGAACCAGAACAGAAGTGGTCCAAGTGGGCCCATTTCATAATGCAGCCAACTGTGGTTTCAAGGGCCACAGAGTGAAGAACACCCTGAGTCACAGGCAAAGGACAGGACTTTATCAAAGGGCTTCCAGAACTAAAGGCTGATCATTCATCAACCAAATGAACCAGAAACCTTAAAAAAAGATATCCTACTCCAGAAGACAAAGAGGAGGCCACATAAAGAGGTGGGAGGGGCTATTACATGATATAAACAACCCCATACCTCCCAGGTGGTAAGCTCCACAGACTGGAAAGTAACTGGTTCACAGACTCACCTATAGGAGTGAGAGTTCTGAGCCCCACATCAAACTCCCACGTGTGAGGATCTGGCACTGGGAGAAAGAGCCCCTGGAGCATCTGGCATTGAAGGCCATTGAGGCTTGTGCACAGGAGCTCCATGGGACTGGGGGAAATGGAGACCCCATTCTTAAAAGACACACGCAGACTTTCAGGTGCACTGGGGTCCCAGGGCAAAGCAAAGTCTCCATGGGGATCTGGGTCAAACCTGACCAGTTTTTGGAGGACATCCTGGGAAAACAGGGGTAAATGTGGCTTGTTGTGGGGGAAGCTCATTGGAAACAAAGCTCTCGGGAATATTCATCAACATGTGTTTCTCTGGAGGTAGCCATTTTGGGAAAATCTGGCCCCCCTCATCAGCTCTGAGAAGCCCCAGGCCAAACAATCCAGGTGGGATCATAGCTCTGCCCGTCAGTAAACAAGCTGCCTAAAGACTCCTCAGGCACACAGCTGCCTCTAATCTCACCCAGACACAAAGCCCCACCCACCAGATGTTAGGAATCAGCTCCACCTAACAGTGGTCACGCATCAGTCCCTCCCATCAGGAAGCCTACAGCAAGCCCCCATACCAACTTCAGCCACGAGGGGGGTAGAGACCAGAAGTAAGAGGCCACAACTCTATTATCTGTAAAAAGGTCACCACACCAAAAACCTATAAAAATGAAAAGACAGAACTATAACTCAGATGAGGGAGAAAGAAAAACCCCAGAAAATCAGCTAAGTGATCAGGAGATTCTTAGCCTCCAGGAAAAAGACTTTAGACTGTTGATGCTGAAGATGATGCAAGACATTAGAAATGAACTGGAGGCAAAGAAAGATAACTTACAGGAAACACTGAGCAAAGAGATACAAGATATAAAACAAACTAGAGATGCAAAATACAATAATTGAAATAAATTCACTAGAAGCAGCTAACAGCAGAATACAGGAGGCAGAAGAACAAATAAGCAAGGTGGAGGACAGATTAGTAGAAATTACGAATGCGGAACAGAAAAGAGAAAAAAAGATGGAAAACAAAGTCTCAGAGAACTCTGGGACAACATTAAATGCACCAACATCTGTATTATGGGTGTGAGAAGAGAGAGAGAAGGGGACAGAAAAAATATTCCAAGAGATAATAACTGAAAACATCCCTAACATGGGAAAGGAACCACTCACTCAAATCCAGGAAGCGCAATGAGTATCATATAAAAAACCCAAGGAGGAATACACTGAGACACATATTAATCAAACTGACCAAAATTAAAGACAAAGAAAATCTTGAAAGCAGCTAGGGAAAAGAACAAATAACATACAAGGGAACCCTGATAAGGTTATCAGCAGATTTTTCAGGAGAAACTCTGCAGGCCAGAAGGGAGTGGCATGTTATACTTAACCTGATGAAAGGAAAAAACCCCCAACCAAGATTACTCTACCTAGTAAGGCTCTCATTCAGACTTGAAGGAGAAATCAAAAGCTTCATGGATAAGCAAAAGCTAAGAGAATTCAACCAGCCTTACAACAAATACTAAAGGAACTTCTCTAGGCAGAAAAGAAAAGACAGCAACAGGAAACAAAAATACCACAAATGACAAGGCTCACCAGTAAAAGTATGTATACAGTAAAGATATGAAATCATCCATGCACAATTATGCCACCAGAATCAGAAATCGTGAGAGGTGGAGGGTACAAATGCAGGACAGAGGAGATGCACTTGCAATTAAGAGACCAACAATTTAAAACAATCTCATATACATATAGACTCGTATCAAAACTTAAGATTAACTGCAAACCAAAAATCTACAACTGATAAAAATCAACTCAAATACAACACTAAAGATAGTCATCAAACCACAAGAGGATAGAAGGAATGAAAAAAGAGCAACAAAAACAAATCCAAAGCAGTTAATAAAATGGCAATAAGAACATACATATTAATAATTACCTTAAATGTTAATGGCCTAAATGCCCCAACCAAAAGACAGACTGGCTGAATGGATACAAAAACAATATCCATATATATGCTGTCTCCAAGAGACCCATTTCACTTCTAGGGACACATACAAATTGAAAGTGAGAGGATGGAAGAAAATATTCCATGCAAACGGGAATCAAAAGAAAGCTGGAGTAGCAATACTCATATCAGACAAAATAGACTTTAAAATGAAGCATATTTCAAGGGACAAGGAAGGTCATTACATAATGATCAAAGGATCAATCCAAGAAGAAGATATAACAATTTTAAATATCTACACACCCAACATAGGTTCACCACAATATATAAGGCAACTGCTAACAACCTTAGAAGGACAAGTCAACAATAACACAATCATAGTGGGGGACTTTAACACCCCATTTACAGCGATGGACAGATCATCCAGACAGAAAAAACAAGGAAACATAGGCCCTGAATGAAGCATTAGACCAGATGGACTTAATAGATATTTATAGGACATCCCAACCCAAAGCAGCAGAATACACATTCTTCTCAAGTGCACGTGGAACATTCTCTAAGATTGATCACATCCTGGCTACAAATCAAGCCTTGGTAACTTTAAGAATTTCCAACCACAATGCTATACGACTGGAAATCAACAAGGAAAAAACTGCAAAAACCACAAACACGTGGAGACTAAACAACATGGTACTAAACCAATGGATCACTAAAGAAATCGAAGAGGAAATTAAAAATACCTAGAGGCAAATAACAAAAGATATGACACTCCAACACCTATGGGATGCAGCAAAAGCCATTCTAAGAGGGAAAGTTTACAGCAATACAAGCCCACCTCAGGAAACAAGAAAAAGCTCAAATAAACTAACTTTGCATCTAAAGCAGCTCAAGAGAGAAGACCAGGCAAGACCAAGAAATCATAAAGATCATAGCAGCAATCAATGAAATAGAAATGAAGAAAACTATAGAAAAGATCAATGAAACGAAAAACTGGTTCTTTGAAAAGATCAACAAAATTTGATAAACCCCTAGCCAGACTTATCAAGTAAAAAAGAGAGAGGACTCAGAAATGAAAAAGGAGAAGTAACAACGGACATCACAGAAATGCAAAGGATCATAAGAGATTACTATATGCAACTATATGCCAATAAAATGGAAAACCTAGAAGAAATGGACAAATTCTTAGAGAAATTGACAAATTCTTAGAAAAATACAATCTTCCAAGACTAAACCAAGATGAAATAGAAAAGATGAATGGACCAATCACAAGTCTGAAATTGAAAGTGTGATTTCAAAACTTCCAAAGTCCAGGACCAGATTGCTTCACAGGTGAATTATATCAAACATTTAGAGAAGAGCTAACACCTCTCCTTCTGAAACTATTTCAAAAAATTGCAGCAGAAGTGATACTCCCAAATTCATTTTGAGGCCACCCTGATACCAAAACCAGAAAAAAGATACCACAAAAAAAAAAAGAAAACTACAGGCCAACTTCACTGATGAACATCGATGCAAAAATCCTCAACAAAATACTAGCAAAACACATCCAACAATACATTAAAAGGATTGTACATCATGATCAAGTGGGATTTATCCCAGGGAGGCAAGTGTTCAATATCCACAAATCAGTGTGATACACATTAGCAAACTGAAGAATAAAAACCATATGATCCTCTTAATAGATGTGGAAAAAGCCTTTCACAAAATCCAACATCCATTTCTGATAAAAAAAAAAAAAGAAACCTTCAGAAAGTGGGAATAGAGGGAACCTACCTCAACAGAATAAAGCCTATATATGACAAACCCACAGCTAACATCATTCTCAATGGTGAGAATCTGAAAGAATTCCCGCTGAGATCAGGAAAAAGACAAGGATGTCTGCTCTTGCCACTACTCTTCAACATAGCCACAGCAATCAGAAGTAAAAGATGAAAGGAATCCAAATTCAAAAGGAAGTAAAACTATCACTATTTGCAATGACATAATACTATACCTAGAGAATCCTAGACTCTACCAGAAAACTGTTAGAGCTCATCCATGAATTTGGCAAAGTTGCAGGATACAAAATTAATACACAGAAATCGATGGCATTTCTATACACTAACAATGAAAGATCAGAAAGAGAAATTAGGGAAGCAATCCTGTTTACTATCACATCCAAAAGAATAAAGTACCTAGGAGTAAACCTACCTAAAGAGACAAAAGACCTGTACTCTGAAAACTATAAGATACTGATGAAAGAAATCAAAGATGACACAAATAGATGGAAAGGCATACCATGCTCTTGGACTGGAAAAATTATCAAAATGATTATACTATGCGAGGCAATCTACAGATTTAATACAATCCCTATCAAATTACCAAGGACATTTTTCACAGAACTTGAACAAAATATTTTAAAGTTTGTTTGGAAGCACAAAAGATCCAGAATAGCCAAAGACATCCTGAAAAAGAAAAATGGAGCTGGAGGAATCAGGCTTCCGGACTTCAGACTATACTACAAAGCAACAGTCATCAAAACCGTATGGTACTGGCACAAAGAAATATAGATCAGTGGAACAGGCTAGAAAGCTCAGAATTCAACCCACACACCTACAGCCAACTCATCTGTGGCAAAGGAGGCAAGAATATACAATGGAGAAAAGACAGCTTGTTCAATAAGGGGTGCTGGGAAAACTAGACAGCCACATGGAAAAGAATGTAATTAGAACACTCCCTAACACCATACACAAAAATAAACTCAACATGGATTAAAGACCTAGATATAAGACCAGATACTGTAAAACTCTTAGAGAAAAACATAGGCCAAACACTCTGACATAAACAACAGCAACATCTTCTCAGATCCACCTCTTAGAGTAATGACAATAAGAACAATAAACAAATGGGACCTAATCAAACTTAAAGTTTCTGCACAGCAAAGGAAACCCAAAACAAAATGAAAAGACAACCTACAGAATGGGAGAAAATATATCCAAATCAACCAACTGACAAGGGATTAAATCTCCAAAATTTATAAACACCTTCTACTGCTCAATACCAAAAAAACAAACAACCCCATCAAAAAAAGGGCAGAAGATCCAAGCAGACAATTCTCCAAAGACGACATATGGATGGCCAAAAAACACATGAAAAGATGTTCAACATCACTTCATTATTAGAGAAATGCAAATCAAAACCACTCTGAGGTACCACCTCACACCAGCCAGAATGGCCATCATCAAAAAGTCTACAAACACTAAGTGCTGGAGAGGGTGTGGAGAAAAAGGAACCCTAGTACACTGTTGGTTGGATTGTAAATTGGTGCGACCACTGTGGAAAACAGTATGGAGATTCCTTAGAAAACTAGAAATAGAACTACCATTTGATCCAGCAATCCCACTCCTGGGCATCTATCCAGAGAAAACTATGACTCGCAAAGACACATGTACTCCGATGTTCATTGCAGCACTATTTGCAATAGCCAAGACATGGAAACAACCTAAAAGTCCATCAATAGAGGACTGGATCAAGAAGATGTGGTACATATACACAATGGAATATTACTCAGCCATTAAAAGGAATGAAAATACCAGCATTTTTAGCAACATGGATGGCCCTAGAAATTATCATGCTAAGTGAAGTCAGCCATACAATGAGACCCCAACATCAAATGCTTTCACTGACATGTGGAATCTGAAAAAAGGACAGACAACTTCTTTGCAGAACAGATGCTGACTCACAGACTTTGAAAAACTTATAGTCTCCAGAGGAGACAGTTCGGGGGCGGGGGGAGGATGTGCTTGGGTTGTGGGATGAAAATCCTGTGAAATTTCATTGTGATGATCATTATACAACTACAGATGTGATAAATTCATTTGAGTAATAAAAAATAAAAAAATAAAAGTGCTTCCAGCAAGAACTCATCTGCTAGAGGACTACATCTCATTGACAGCCTGTGACAGAAAAGAGACAACCCAGAAGGGACAGTGTAAACCTCAAGACCCATGTAGAGGTTATATACACCTGGCCACCATGAGCTGGTCACTTAGCCCCACATAGCTACATATCCAAGTATATTTTGTGTTTTACCCAAGCTATGTAATAATCTTTCAAAGACAAAGATTGGATTGGACTTTAAGGATCTCAAGCGACATATCTGCATCACCCCCAAATGCTGATTCTAGAATAGTCCTTCAGGTATTTCAGGTATTAGAGAAAACATCCATGATACCTCTTCTCAGCCAGGTTGACCAATAGACCCAACATTCCAAGCTTGAAGGATTATAGAAAGCATTTTCTCCTTCATTAGACCCCTGAAGTATCTTGTATATAACTGTATGTCCCAACAGGGCAGTCATGACCCCAAGCTTTGCCAAGTGATCAACTCATCTTCTCCATGGTCTCCCATCATAGCTGGCTCCCTTGACACCATGGGACTCTTATTAGAGGGGACTCGTGCTAAATCAAGTGATTACCACCAGCCTTTGTTAATCTTCCTACACTGGCACTCTGAATAGCTAGAGCAAGACAGCTCTCTGAAGGGTTGTCTTTCATTTCCAACTGACCTGGACAACACCTTCATCAGAATCCCAGTGCTGCTGTCTCCTTGCAAGTCCCATTCCCCTGCCTTAGCTTACAGGCAACATTCATGAAGATGAAGCCATACCCCTGATGGATGATTAAATATAAATATTCCAAGGTGGCTCACAGAAACTAGCCACGCCAGTGCAGTCAGTCCTTCAGCATCCTGGAGTCTAGACCTCTGACTTGCCAGCATAGTCTAGGAGACCCTAATCCTTTTTCCCATGAGACCATCCAAGTCATGCTTAGGTTCCCCAGGGATTGTACTTCTTGGCCCACCCAGTTTCTGCCAGACGGGAACTATCAGGAAGAACCTTTACACTGCTTTCCTAGGATCTCTTGCCATGGACCCCTAGGACTATGAGGCCAAGTCCAGAGATGCCTATAGAAATATAGGCTGGCACACCTAGCTCTCTGGCCACTGGCCTTTTAGTACCAAGAGTTTCTAAACTTATTATGACCTAATAAGTCTCCTGTACCTATGAGCTCAACTTCAGAGAGGAGGTCTAGGAGCACACCTGTACTCTGAATTTCAATCTCATTCTCAGGATAGATAACAGATGAAAATCAAGGTTCCTCAGAAAACTCATTTTATAATTACCATATGACCAGAAATCCAACTCCTGGGCATATATCTGGACAAAACTCTTAATTCTAAAAGATACATTCACCCCCGTTTTCATAGCAGCATTATCAACAGCCAAGACACGGAAACAACCTAAATGCCCACCTTCAGATGAATGGATTAAGGTGGGGTACATGTGCATGGTACAATTCTACTCAGCCATAAAGAATGATCTAATGCCAACTGCACCAATGTGGATGCAATTAGAGATTATCATAGTAAGTCAGAAAGAAATACCATATGGTATCACTTATATGTGGAATCTAAAACATGGCACAAATGAACTTATCTACAAAACAAACAACTTGGACATAGAGAACAGACTTGTGATTACCAATGGGGAGCTGACGGGAATGGAATGGACTGGGAGTTTTAGGGGTAGAAGATGCAAACTATCATTTAGAATGGATAAAAAATGACGTCCTACTGTATAAAGAACAAAGAGAATGATATCTAATCTCTTGGGATAGAACATGATGAACAATAGTATGAGGAAAAAAATGTTACGTATGACTGGGTCACTTTGTACAGAAATTAGCATATTGTAAGCCAACTATACTTTTTTAAAAAAAAAAAAGTATAGTTGACTTAAAAGTCTGAAGATCATGATTAAGATGACTCTTATATACAGCCTGGAAGTCAGTGCAAGTTGTGAGGAGTTTTACTCACACCCACACCTACCTGCCCAGACACTGGCCACTGGCCACATATGTAAATGTGAAGCAAAGAAACTGAGCAGGTTTACCAACAGTCTATCTTGACAGACTGTGTGAAGGGCCCATTCTACACCAATTGTGAAATGGTCTGGGAAAAGGCAGATCAAAAAAAAAAAAAAAAAAAAAAAAAGCAAAACCCTACATTTGGAATCACAGATAATGATCTGGAGAAATAGAGATCTCACTGATGGATCAGACCTGTTGCTCAGAAGACCAAAGCAATACAAGCTACATCTCATTCTCATGCCACACATCCCAGGAACAGAGGTGCCGGGTTTCTACAAGAAAACGTGAGTTTTAGTCTAAGAAGAAACTGGACCACGGGGGAGAATCATCCTGTGCTCAGCAGACCAGAGAAACAGTCCAAGCTGCATCCCATCATATACCTCAAGTCCCAAGGACAGGGGTTCCAGGCTTCCACAAAAACAACCAGGTTTTAGATCTAGCAGTAAGTCAGACCACAGGAAAATATCAGACCTGTGCTCAGCAGACTGGATAATACAAGTTAAGCCTCATCCTGTTGCCTCAGAGTACCAGGTTCCAGCATCCCATTGTGTTTTCTTTCTGGACACATACCCTAGGGGATTCACATGGAAGATGAGGACATCAGGGCACATAAAACAGACCCGGGCAGGTCCCCCGCTTGAGGCCAAGCCAGCCCTGGCTATCATCTGTAGGGGACATAGGGATCTAAGTGACATTGTATGTTCCCAGGTCATTCCAGTCTTTCTGGGCCCAGGACACCAACTCATCTCTCAACCAGAAGGCTAACCTGAAACTTGACATTCTCATAAAGGTGGAAGATGCCTGTAACTAGATATTAACACTTTGTTGCCGAGACCCACATCTAAGGGTTTCTATGTTTCTGCCTTCCTGAAAAGACTCACTTGAAAGTTAGATGTCCCAGAGTTACCGGGATCTCAGAAAGCCTAAGAGTGTCCCAAAGATACCCTGCCAGCATTAACACCAACACAGTCAAGTTACTTTCCCAATTTACATTAGTGAGAGGAACTGGAAGCTTGGTAGGACTCGTGGAGCCCTCTCCACTCATCCAGTACATTCAGGGCCTCAATGGCAGAAGTGTCCTTCACTCACCTAACAGCACACCCTACTGCCATGGTCATTGACTTGCTGAAACTGCTGCTCTAGTTCCACAGCTCTAACTTTGGAAACAAGACCATCTCTAAGAACTCGGAGCGCAGGTTAAGAAGGAAATACAGCAAGATTAGTCCTGCCAATGGACAAGTGAGCCTGAGAACCTAAGAGACAGGGCCCTGAGGTCACACAGAGACGCCACTTGTCCTCAGGGGTCGTTAATCTGATTGATCCTGATACATCTAGTTCTGTGGAAGGCTACAGTTATAGCAAGAGACAAAGAGTGAGAAGTTGTGGATAAGTAGGCTCTAGAAACAGATCAAGGATTTCATAAACTTCCTAGATCTCAGTAGGGCAGCTCCCCTGGCCAGGATGAGGCAAGACAGCTCAGGAAACATGCCAACCTAACCAAGAAGAGCCACAACTGGATAGACCCAGGCAGTGCTAAGTGGAAAGGGTCAGATGCTTTAGAGGCAGATGGGATGGGACAACCTCAAGGCCAGTCCAAGTGAAGAAAACATCAAGTCGTAGCATCCCTGGGACCACTTAACACAAAGCAGAGAACACAAGCATATGCTGTTAGCCAAGGCAAAGGGTCTGGTGGGATGACCTCACAATTAGGAGGGGAAAGGCAGGCAGAAATGCTGGTAAGGAATCTGAGCTTAAGATTGGCTCTCCCAGCAAATTTCTAGTATACAGTACAGTCTGTTCTCAGGAGAAGCAGCTACTTCAGGTAATGGATTTGGTAAGTTGATTGTGATTATTAAGGTATGTTGTATATTTTATGATTTGGTCAATTCCATATTTTATAATTTGGTCAAGTCCACCTCAAGATAAACTTCTAGGAAAGAAGTAGATATCATTGCATCTGAGAAAGGCAAATTCATAGAAGCCCTCATGACAGAGGGAGAGGGAAAGTAGTGACCCAAGAAGAGATTTTAGGCCATATGTTTCCTATGGTTCTTTGTACAACTGGCCACCGTGAGCCACCTGCTCAGCCTGCCTGCCCTGATAGTTCCATATCTGTTCTTAACAAGCACTGTTTCTAAAGAATAGAAGCTCTGAAAACTTTAGATATCCTAAAACAGGCCTTCCCCTTTGTAGATGGGGAAGCAGACCACTCTGAAATAGGATCAAAGCTGACTTAGGGTATATTCAACTTCTGGTTTCTGGTTCTACACGTAATAAGCTTGGAAATTGCCACTGTCCTAACAGGTTAAGCTGAGCAGACAGTAAAAATTTCTTGGATCCTTAAGAAAGGAGGAAATAGGACAAAGCTCTCTGTCCCAGGACTGGGGAGACACTACTATAAGGAGTCCATTTACCCAAGCAGACTCAGGAACTAAGTCTGCTATGAGAACAAGTGTGGGGAGTGGGACAACCTCAAGTGTAACTGCTAAGTTGCTGGAGGCTTAGTGCTGACAACCCTGTGAGTTCAAGACTCCAGGGGCACCAGGAGGTAGGGGTAGAGGACCCAATCATGGCAGGTGGGGAAGCAGGGGACCCAGTCATGGGGGGGGCATGGTATTATGGCATTCTCCCTCACTGAGAACTTGAACCAGGCTCCCCAAGTAGAGGGAACACATCTGGCTGTGGTAGAAAAGAAAAAGGAGACTTGGTGCCATATGCCAGAGCACTATATTCACAGTAAGACCTGCACTCAGGGAAAAATAGTTAACTAGGCCCTGACCCTAATATGAGAGCCTAAATCACCTTGGGAAAGGGTAATGCTTAACTCCAGCCCATTCCAGCCCTTTCCCACCTTAGGAAAGACAAAAGCAAAGATACTTGTGAGTCTATGCCTCTGCACAACTTCCCACTTTCTCACAGGACTACAGAACGCTTCCCCTTCCCACTTCACTACCACGTCACTATCTATAGCATTTCATTTTACCTCATATACCTTGTTTGCCTATTGAAAAATGACAAGGCATACTGGAAGGCAAAATAAAGGTTTTTTTGAAGGGAAAGCAAACACTAGAACCAGACATGGCTGGAGTGTCAGAATTAGACTAGAAATTTAACTATGATTAATATGCTAAGGGCTCTAACAAATAAAGCAGACCACATATAAAAACAGATGGTCATGTGATCAGATGGAAATCATAATAAAACAATGTCAAGGAAAAAAAACTGTAGTAACAGGAATGAATAAGGTCTTTGATGGGCTTGGAATGGATATGACTGAGGGAGGAGCAAGATAAGCTATTATAGAATCCTCTAAAACCAAGAAGTAGAACAAAAAAAATTCAGAGTATGTGAGGCCTGGGGGAAAAGTGTAAATACAGATGATGGGACTACCAGGAGGAGAAGGTATGTGAGGCAATAGTGAAAGTATCCCCAAATTGAGGTTATATACTAAACCATCAATCTAGGAAACTCAGAGCACTAAGCAGGAGAATGACAAGGTACATTTTGTCACAGGAAAAGTAAAATTCCTGAAAGCAACAAGAAACAGAACCACATCTTCTTAAACTATACAAGCAAGGAGAGTAAAGCATTGGCAATGTTGAGCACTCTAGAATGCTGTGTTCCATAAAACTCTTTTCCAGAAGTGAAAGATTCAAAGCTGAACTTGCTGCCAGTAGACCTGTCTTGCAAGAAATATTGGATGTCCTTTTAAGAGATAGGTCAGAAACTCAAACTCAGATCTATGTTAATTAAACAGGGAAGAATAACTGAAGATCAGTTTTAGTCTAACATGATATTTATAATAATTTGATCATGTCTTATTTAGGTATATTATGTTTTACTTGTGAATAAGCAGATCAGACATATATTCAAGGGATGGGAAGGAATTGGGGTTTATAAAGGTACTCATTAGCCTCAAAATAGTGTTATTTGAAAATGGACTTAATTAGCTGTAAATCGTGAACCCTAGGGTAACCACAAAGGAGGAGAACTGATGTTTTATGGAGAGCAACTAGAGTCATAAAATGCTCAATTAATAGTAGATACTAATACTCAGTTACATTGAATAGCCATGGTCTAAACATACAAACTAAGCTATCACAGGGATCAAAACACATGATCCATTCATATGTTGTCTGCAAGAAACATTAAGGTATAATAGATGGAGATGCATCATGCTAACACTAGTCAGAAGCAAGCAACAGTTGCTATTCTGACAGAACTGAGCTCCAGTAGGAACGTTATGAGGAATAAAAAGGGCATTACATGAAAGGATCAATTCTGCAAATCAAAGAACAATTCTTAACAGGTATAAGACTAACAACATCAAACCACATAAGGCAAAAAAGCTGTCAGGTGACACTTCATTATAGTTGGTGACCTGTCAGAAAATACACATGCAGCAGGCAGAAAGTCAGTGAGGACATAGCTGAACTGAACTCTTATCAATTGCCTATGAAGGAGATCTCTAGGATACTTCAGGTGATAGTAGCAAATGTTTCTCAAGTTCACATGGAATATTCACCAAGATAGACCACAGCCTTGCCTGCATGGCACCTTAAATTTAGAAATTGTCTTATTTAGGTATATTATGTTTTACTTGTGAATAAGCAGATCAGACATATTCTGAGCAAGACACATCTTGCTCTCAGACCACAATGGAATTGAGTTCAGTAACACATAGCTGAAGATCCTGAAATGCTAGTTTTACATACTGCTAAGTAACAGAGGTAGGTCAAAGGATCAGTTAACTAGATAAAAAGAGAACTTATTAAAATGTGTCAAAACAGTAGAGGAACATTTATAGCCTTTAACGCATATATTAAAGATTTTTTAAAAGTCTAGTTTCTTAAGGTAGGAACTTGGAAGAGGAAGTTAAGCCCAAAGTTAGTCAAGAATTAAGAGTGGAAATCTGAAATTGATAATGGGAAGTTAATGAGGGGGGCAAGAGAAGTCTAGTACATCAAGAACTAGTTCTTTAAGATGAAGAAAGTAAGCTTTCAGCCAGGCAAGACAAGTTAGTTATCTGAAAGAGGGGGCATCACTACAGATACTAAACATTTAAAGATTACAGAGAACTGACATCACTTTAAGATAGAAGCAGAGGGAATACTTGCTAACTCTGAGACCAGTATTAATACCAAAACCAGACAGGTGACGTCTTTCCACATGTTCCTTCACCTAAGAGCTCATTGTGATCAGGCTGACTAATGGATCCAGTCCAAATTTAGGGAAGTATCTAAAACTAAGAAGAGCTTATCTTTTTTACCCTCGGGTAGGGCAAGGGGTCCTCTCTTAGTGTAAGAGCCCAAAGTTCTGTTTTATAGCTATGAAGCAGGCTTTGCAAGAGACCTAGATCTTACCCCTGGTCTTTACATAAATGGTTCTCCTTCCAAGGGCCACTATCTCTGACCCCTTGGGTAGGACTCTAGAGCAAAGACCTTGAATTTCCCTTTCCAAGTTTAAGGGACTTCCTCCCCAGAGCCTCAATTCTGCCTCCAACTCCTAGTGTGTCCTGCAGCCTTGCCTCAACTTTGAAGCCAAGACCTACAGAAAAGTAAAGAAATTTTCAAAGTGCTAGAACTTAATTCTTCTAGGTATCCCGGCAGAAGCCAGCCACCATAGCTTAACAGTCACACAAGCTTCTAAAATTAAAGCTCAAATTCCTACCTGACAGCACAGCCTAAGAGGTGTGAGCCACCTTCCTTGAGAATGCCTGAGCCCTGCCCAGGCCACTGGGCTCTATAGCACATTTTTGGACCCAATCCTGAAGATAACATGGCATGTGTTCTGCTTCATTCAGTGAGGTAAAGCCCAACAGTTTGCAGATTAACTACTACAGATCAGAGTTAAACTAAGACCAACTGGTCAATTGACCTAGTCATGCCTTAGTGCAGCCTTTCCTAGATGAGAACCTAAGGATTCACCACTGGACCTGGGAGTCCAACTTTAGGCTTGAATTAGACTTGCAGACCCTCGGGGCCTCAGCTGGAGGGCTATTGCAGTGTTAGGGACTTAATGGTATCCCCTTCAACATTCACATTTTGGAGTCCTACCTGTTAATACTTCAGACTGTAATGGAGGTAGGAGTCTTTACATAAGTCATCTAGTTACTATGAGGTCATTAGGGTAGGGTTGTAGGCCCTAAGCCAATAGGGCCGATATCCTTATCAAAGGGGTAAATTTGGACTCACACAGGGGAAAATGCCATGTCAAGATGAAGCCAGATTTCAGGGTGAGGTAGAGGTAAGCTAAGGAACATCAGGTTGTCAGCCAGCAATCTGAAGCCAGGTAAGTGGCATGGAACAGATTCTGACAGCCCTCAGAAGGGACAAACCCTGCTGACACGTTGTTGTCAGATTTCTAGCCTCTAGAACTGAGACAATGCTTTTGTTATCTGAGCTGCCTAGTTTATAGTACTTTGTTATGGCAGCCCTAGCAAAGAAATATACAGAAGGGAAATGACCCAAAAAGCCAGAGTCCCTATCACGGTCAGCTAGGAAAAAATCCGAAACACTAAGCAGAAGCTCTGCATATACCCATTTCTCAGCCAGGGCACTGGAGTATGGAGCAGTGGAAAGGCTAAGCTCTGAGCCTGAATTTTTGTGACTAACCACAGAGGCCGAGAGTCCATTCTAGAAATATCACAGTGTATTTTAACAGGGTCTAAGCCCTAAGAAGAACTCCATATTCAGGAGGTCAAGAATCTGTCTTATCAAAACCTGGGAGAGGTTTCCTTGGAGGGGTAAATACAGGTTCTAGTTCTCCTGATGCCACTGGCTACAACTGCTATTCTATTTTTCTCAAGATCAGAGATGGAGGTCCCAAGGAGATAGAACAGGACTTAGGGGAAAGAGCCTCTCCAAAACCCTAGGCAGAATAGAGCAGGGCAGGATCTGGGATGGAAGCAGAGATACCCAGGTACCCAAGACTTCCCACTGAGAGCTGCCAGCAACTCAGAGAAGTGGCCAGTTAAAAAAAAAAAAAAAAGTCCTGGTAGTTCTTAGATGTAGCCAGTCTCTATATACAGACTTAGATGTAGGGATGAGCTAGACCGTCCTAACTCAGTTCATGGATTCATGCTAAAGATTATTGGTGCCAGAGACCATGAAGCCACAGAAAAGACCTCAAACCTCAGCTTCTCTGCATGGCACCTCCAAAATGATAGCCATCCTCAGAGAGACTCTCTAGCTAATGGGTTCTAGTGATTTTTCAGTCCTCTAGGGTGAAGGCACTTAGAATCACGTAAGGCTGCCTGTTTAGCCACGGACAGCCTCAGAAGATAAACCATGAACAAACAATACATCAAGAAGAGAATTCATCTTATTTATGGAGGGTGGGGGTGAGATACCAGGCTATAATATGGGACCAGAGGCCATCAAGAACCTTCGCACTGAGCTTTCAGCCTCTAAAGTAGCCCAGAGCTCATTGTAACCCAAAACCCTGCCTGTAAGCCTGGATATGGAAAGAAAGTCACTCATCAGGTCTCATGGCCAATGCTGTCCAAAACCAGGTGTTCTTGTCCATTTTCTATGTATAGTGAGCTACATCTGACGCTATCAGAACATTATACCCAAAGGTCAAGGAGGACAGATCAGAAATGAAATCTCATTAGAAGACTAGATCCTGGGCACAGCAAGGAGGCTACAAGTTGCTTTGACTATGGGCAGTTGCTACACCACATTGCTGTTCTCTGGTTGATAGGAAGAGCCATTCCAGGAGGGATAGCTAATAGGTGTTAGACCAGGAAAGCACTCTGAGGCTAAGCTTTAAGCATGATCAGAACAAGGAACCAGAATGTGGTTAATAGGAGTGTCAGAATCCATCTTCTGCAGCCACTGGGTGGAATGGTACTTTTTGTTCACTGAGAAGTCCTAGGACATTTTGAGAACAAGTACTTCATGGTGTCCAGACTAAGCCATTAGCTATGAAAAAGAGCCCAGCTTGCCATAGTTGCATTCTAAGGGCCATAGGTACCCAGGATGAAGGCCCCCAACATAGATCAGAGGCTCAAGCTACATGCTCGAAGATTTACTACATTGTGTCCCCTGAATAGCCAGCCTTGGCCAGACTCTTAACAGGGCAATTTTCAGCATTGTTCTGCACAAGAGAGACTCACAGACAGCTATTTCCCAGGTCATTCATTCAGTCATGAATAGTGAGTTACCTCATCGATAATACTACAAATTCCACCACCACTGCCAAGATAGTTTAACAGAAGTAGAAACTGGACCCTTGAGATTCGCTTGGGCAGTAGAGACCAGTTATCAAATCCAGTTTAAGGTAAGTCATGTACTTGGGTAGGTCTAGGACTAAGTCTGAAAATTATCTACAGCAAGAGTTGTGTTTTCTGTGGACTTTTCTAAGATTTCTGAAGTTAAAAACAAAAATAGAAAAGCATCTCTTATGCTTTCATGTGAAAGGTGACATTTAATGGGAAATATTTTGGTTCTTAGGATTACATATAGACTTGCAAAAGGTATTAAATCTTAAATCCTATAAAATGCCATAGGAAGACTCTGCACTGTGCAAAGACCTGCTATGTTCCCTTATGGAAGAGAAGTTTCCTCCTCTACACATGTTGAAAAGACAAGACAGCATGGAATCATTGCGGTTTCATGCTAGAGGATACATGACCTTCAACATTATCCAGGCCAAGTTATCATATGGAAGTATCATTTTCTACCCAATCATACTTCTTATATAGCTCCCAAACCAGGAACTTCATCCTTCCTGCTCCTCTGAAAAAATGCTAGAGGGGAAGGTCACTTAAGAGGTATAAGTGGGCCCCAGAATAGGCATCTTGGACCTATGGGGAGTCCTCAGATGTTCACGTTCCAAGACATCACTGGCACAGACTGGGCCACATCCAAGTGTAGTTTGTATCTTGCCTGGGTATTTAGCCCATGAGTCCTTATATCCTCTCAATTCAGAGTACACTGGGTATCAAGGGGACAAGATGGCAGAATAGAAGGAACTTTAGCTCACCTCTCATGAGCACACCAAAATCACAACTGCTGAACCACCAATTAAAAAAAGACTGGGAGTTCCCGTTGTGGCGCAGTGGTTAACGAATCCGACTAGGAACCATGAGGTTGCGGGTTTGGTCCCTGCCCCTGCTCAGTGGGTTAACGATCCGGCGTTGCCGTGAGCTGTGGTGTAGGTTGCAGACGCGGCTCGGATCCCGCATTGCTGTGGCTCTGGCGTAGGCTGGTGGCTACAGCTCCAATTCGACCCCTAGCCTGGGAACCTCCATATGTCACAGGAGCAGCCCAAGAAATGGCAGAAAGACGAAAAAAAAAAAAAAAAAAAAGACTGGAACGTAGCAAAAGATATACATCCCAAGATATAACGAGACATCAGGAAAAGAACATTCATGATATAATCAAATCCTGTACCCAACCCCCAAGGTGGCTGACTCACAAAGTGGAGAATAATTATGTCACAGAAGTTCTCCCACAGGAGTAAGGGAATAAGGAGTGCTGAGCCCCACCTGAGGGTCTGGCATTGAGAAGGAGTCCTGAGAGCATTTGGATTTGTGGACAACAGGTTGATTTCAGGAGCTCCACAGGGCTGAGGAATAGACTCCACTCTTGGAGGGCACTTACAAGTTCTTGTTCACACCAGGATCCAGGGGAAAAGCAGTGACTTCATAGGAGCCTAGGCCAGACCTAGCTGTTGGTTTTGGAGGGCCTTCTGTGGCCCACTGTGGGGACGATGACACAGGAGGAAGAGGTATCAGGGAGTTTCATTGGCATGAGCTCTTAGTGAGGTGCATTTTGTCCCCAAGACTTGACCCCGCCCAACAGCCTCTAGTTTCCAGAGTTGAGATGCGTCAAGCCAAACAAACAGGGCAGAAACACAGCCCCACCTGTCAGCAGACAGGATGCCTAAAGACTTCCCAAGCCTATATACCCCTTTAAACAGCCCTGCCTAGAGGGCCAAGATCCAGAGATGCAGCTCCATCCACCAGGGAAGATTGCTCATGTCTCTAGACCAGCTTCACCCACCAGAGGCAGACAACAAAAGCAAGACGACAACAATCCCACACAGCCTGCAGAACTGAGCCTGCAAACACGTCAGAACCTATCCTGGGACCAGCTTCTCCCTGGCCCTTGGGTTACAAGAGAGGAGTGAACTGCTGGGTCACATAGGACCTCCCCTACGAAGTTCCACTTTACCAAAGGTGGAAAAACAACCTTCCATCCACATATATAAAAATACAAGTATAAGTTTAGACCAAATGTGACAGCAGGACTATGTTCCAGATGAATGAACAAGACAAAGCCCCCAAAGAACTGCTAAGTGGATAGGCAACCTACCCCAAGAATTTAGTATAATCCTAAAAATGATCTAAGAATTCAGGGGAAAAAATGGATGCACAGAGTGAGAAGTTACAAGAAACTCTTAAAGAGTTGGAAATATCAGCAGTACACTATAGATGTGAGGAGATAAAGATTTATCTGTATCCTACCTACTTCCTGGTCACTCCCAGGTTCCACCTTGAAATAAACATGATCCTCAAATACCTCTGACCACAGCCATAGACACAAGCAGAGGCCTTCCTCTGCCTTCTACTTGTTCTCTTAGGCTACTAGGAAAGCTCCCCAACTGCTTTGTGAGGCTCCTTCCAGGCAGCAAGTGCCACTACCTATATAACCAGACAACCAGTCCCCAGCATTTTGTATAGTAGCTCAAAACAGGAAAACTGAGTGTCTAATAGATGGACCATAGGATTTACCCTTCTAGATTAGTCTATGGAGGTAGATTAATGCTATTTTTACTACAGCTAATTCTCCAATGCTTGAGCTTTTAAATAGTAGGAGTTCTTGTAAAATTCTAAAGAGGCAAGACTGAAACTGTTTTCTCAGGTGAACTTCCTCTTCCTGAGCAATGAGAGGCTCAGACAAAGTAGACAGGGACTCCAGAAGGATCCAGGAAGATTCCTTAACTAGGTTCTGTGACAGACCCAAGGTTGTCACAGAACCTGAGGGAGAGTCTTGGTGGGCTGAGAGTCAGCCTGAGGTAGGAGGTAGATGGGCTCCTGGGCCGGGACTTGTTAGGCTGAGTAAATTGGGCCCTGTTTCTCTTTGACACAAAGAGAAAGTTAATGGCAGGAGCTCTGCTGGAGTACAAAGTTAACATGACCATTTCAATCGTTCCTGGGGTCAAGGAGACCTCCCCAATTACACACGCACAAAATGACTCCTAGGGATCAAAAAGGGAGGAGGTACCAGGCCATGATAAGTCCCGATACCATCCCAGAAACTTTTGCTCTGGAATCCATCTTCGCCAAAAGATGCACACGCATATCAGGGAGGGCACTGTGCCCAGTCAGGTTTGAGAAATAAAAATTGGCCAAAGGAAAACAAATATCTGGAAAAACTGTCCTATATCAGTGATTTAAATCACCTCTTTGGTGCTCTCCTCACTGAGGATACCCACACCTGCACTCCTCTTTCAGGTGTGTATTACTGATTTACTTCTGCCGTAGATAAATAGTCTACTTCTCTATGCTCACCCACATGTGCACTGCGTTTTCTAATAAACCTTATACTTGTGTTTTCTAACAAGATTTATACTTGTTTTTATAGTCTTTGCCTCCTTGAAACATTCTTGCTTTCAACAGGTGGCAAGAATCAGGGCAATTCTGCTTTTAGCCTCTAGCTAGTCTAGTGGCTAGGATTCCTGGTTTTCACCCAGGCTGCCCAGGTTCAATTCCTGAGTGGAGAATTAAGATCCTGCTTCAAGCCATCACTCAATGCTGTCTCTTGAGATCAGGCCCAGTATGTCAGCTTCACCAAGTTCGAGAGCTGGGGTGGGCCTTTGGGATGGGGTGTGGGGGTGTCAGACAATACACTCAAGACTATAAAGCTTCATGTTCTCAGAAGAGGGTGCAGCTCAAAGACCAAAGCCTCAAGATAATGGTCCCCCCCTTATCCATGGGGGTGTCAGACAATACACTCAAGACTATAAAGCTTCATGTTCTCAGAAGAGGGTGCAGCTCAAAGACCAAAGCCTCAAGATAATGGTCCCCCCCTTATCCATGGGGGTTACATTCCAAGTCCCCCAGTGGATGCTTGAGAATGAATACTAAACCCCACATACATTAGGTTTTTTCTATACAAACCTATGGCAAGATTAGGAGAAGTTATGAGTTTTAATAACAATGTCAAAAAGTTGTATGGTCTCTCAAAGCATATTCTGTGAATTTAGTGTCTTTTCTATCTTAAACTCTTATCACATGCTATGGCCATAGCTTTTGCAGTTAGCGGTTCAACATCAAGTCTTGCATGAATTTCCCCTTCACAATTTCACATATAGAAGATTCATTCTTATATTTGTATCTTGGCCTCAGCATAGGCTTTCTTTCCTCAAGCCAAGAGCTTACCTTTTCACTTAAACACTTTATGGCTTCTTTGACATATCTGAATGCCAGAAGTATTACTCGTGCACTTTTGGGGCCATTACTAAAGTAAGGGTTACTTGAACATAAGCACTTAGATAGCCCAACAGTTCATCTGATAACCAAGAAGCTACTGAGTGACTGATGGAATATACTGGACAAAAAGATGATTCATGGTCAGGACGGGACCATACTACTCAGAGCATGCAACTTATGAGTGGCTTATTTCTGGAATTTCCCTTTGAGATTCAGACCATAGCTGACCACAGGTAACTGAAACCACAGAAATCAAGACTATAGAAAAGGGGAGACAAAAATACTATACATCTTTTGCCTCCAGCCACTTTTGTGTATCAGGAATTTCACAGGTGGTGCTGGCAGCTCAAACCGAACTGAACACCTATGGCATAAAGTTAGAAATCTAAGCCATGCTACCAACATGATTGCCCTAGTCAAAGTGTTCTAGTCAGGACTAAGAGTTATGGCAAAGTATACTTCTACAAAGCTCAGGTGGAGCAAGCTAAGGGAGCTATCCCACTAAAGGGCTAATCCAGTCATAGTACCTCCTGGAGTCTTAAGTGTCACCTGACCATCATGGGCAGGAACTGTAGGGAGTTCAGGAAGCTGAGGCAGCTGCATTCTGTCTTTCCCAAGGGCCATAGAGAAGCCCAAGCATCAGGTGGCTAATAATGTGGGGGATGTCCCCCTGCTCGGATTATCAGATATAGGTGGGAGACTAGCTTCAGTTTTGAGGTTCAGACAGCCAGCCAGTAGTGTTTTACTCTGAGCACGTCCCAGACATCCTGCATGAGATCAATCAACTCTGCATCCTGAAAGAGTCAGTAGTTACCTGTGCTTTCTTGCTGGACACACCCTAGACATCATGGAAGAGAAATGTCTGAGGTCTACCCACCAACCCTTATATGAAAGTCAAAAACGTTCATTGAACACATTCAGGATATACAAGCTTGAGAAGCTTCCAGATGAAACAAGCCACCCTGAGAGGGCCACCAGGGTACTTTCTTGGCTCAATAAAATAAAGAACCCCAAGGAACTCCAGGGCCTGAGCTCATACCTAGAACTGCTACCCTGGCCACAGGAGGATGACAGGTGGCAGATGGCATTTTCTCCGGGCTCTCCATTTGGGAGTTCCCTGGTGGTAACAACCACTTTGCAAGCTGGTACACAGGAGACAAGACTTTCAAACTATACTTAGCCATTCATTCCAGTTCAAGCTGGTTGCACAGCCTCAATCTTAACTGCTCCTCTGATGTAGGGGCAAATTCAGCAGCTCTGAAAATGGAAGATCTCCAACCGAGTATCAATGATTTAAGAGCAGGAGCATCCTTGCTTAATTTTACCTATTCAGGAAAATAACCTATCTCAGGATCTGTTCCTTCTAAATTGGCATTCAGTTTGAATCACTGAACTGCTAAGAAATATTAGGAGGGATACCAATATGTCTACACATGATAGTCACTTAATAGCCAAACCAGCATTTTCTAGTTTCCCAAACTAGAGTTCTACAAAATTGGCTCCAGGTCAAGCAGACTATTCCAAAGACAATTAGGACTGAGCAGTTTTGATTTGGGTGCATAAAATCATAGCAATAAAACCTCTATGGGTGTTTAATCAATTAAGATATTTTCCCATCTAAGGAAGTAGATAATTTTGGTTACATCTCAATTTAGAGATGGACTAAGCCGGCCTTCAGGATCCCATCTTGTACTTAGTCCTGAGCAACTGAAGCAGGAGATAGAGTCTCAGGCTGAGCAACTGTAATCTGTTCCCTGTATACAAATAAGATAAAAATTGCATCCTGCTTGAATAAACAATAGCAACTATTTCTCATTCTTGAGGTCAAAGAGACCTCTGGAACTAGACACTCACAGAAAGGTTCCTCGGGGGTCAGAGAAAGGAGGGACACCTGACCACAGAATATCTGACAACTTCTCAGAATCTATCCTGGCTAAAAATGCCAAGCACGCAGGGGAAGGCCCAGAGTCAGGCCAAAGCCAGATGAAGCAAGATTGGCCAGAGGAAGCCCAGAAGGACTGCCCCCAACTCAATGATTTAAAGGACCTCCAAAGCACATGCTGCTCTCTTCCTCTCTTGCTCTGTCTCCCTCTCCACCGTGCCTGCCCACTAACCGCCCCTGCGTCTGAGCCTGCCTGTGCTTTCTCTGCACCTATCTTCTCTCTTCTCTTTTTAAGTAAACACTTATTTGCTTCACTACCCTCAGTCTCTTTGCCAAATTCTTTTTCCAAAGGGGCAAAGTTCTGGGGACCTACATCAAGTGGATAGGATTCAGCATTCTTATTTGATAGCCATCCAAGAGCATAACCAGGAAGACACCTGGTTGGCTAGTCTTTTTCATTGCTGCTTCTCCATAATTTCATGATTAAAAGCTTCCATCCACAGAATATGTAAGAATAGCACAGTTCTGTGGGAAACTAGTTTCAGATTTCCATGTTAAAGATAGCACATTGTCACAAAAGCAGGCATTGGAACCACAGGATTTGGCCCTTGAATGGAGGAGAAGAGGGACTTTGGGTAAGTCACCTCTGTACTTCACTGTCTCCAACTATAGAAGTGATACATATGCATATGTTCAAGACCCCCAGGATGTGTTAATTCAGCTAATCTTTAAAACATTTGAGACATTGCCTCCATCTTCATGTGTGAAGTAACTATAGTATCTACCTTAAAGGGTTAGAGAATAAGCCATTAAACACATGAATTGCTTATTATTCTTGAAATTGAGCAGGGCTCTGTGGGGATCCTGGGCACCAAGACTTTGTGTCCCCCATTTCTTGTTTTTAGGGAATAAGCTTCAGTTTCCCCGACCTTGAGTTCTGAGGACAGTTGCTAATCAGGGAAGGGAGTAGATGCAGAGACCAGGGAGGAGCAGTCAAAAGACAATAGTGCAGGGTTGGCAGACTTGGTTCCTCCTCTAAGAATATACCTAACAATAACCTTGAGCCCTCTGCAGAGCTAAAACCCCCAATAAATAGGAGATGTTAACAACTTGATGGACCATTATTCTCTCCGGGAAGAAGGACCACCAGAACCAACCCTGGAACCACTAAACACCAATTTTGAAAAACAATGCAAGCTTGCTTCTACCTTGATCCTAATATGTGGCTCTATTTTCCGCTCCCCCAAAATTATAAAACCACTCACTAATCTCTCCCAAGGGGGGCAGTCTTAAGGCATTGACCCGCTGTGGCTTCCTTTGGCTGCCTCCTTTTTCTCCTTCACTGAAAACTGTCTCCACATTTCTATTTGGCACCAGGGTGGACAGAGGCCCAGTTTTGGCACCATCCTCTCCAGCATTTATGTTCCATTCAGATGCTAGTCAACACCTGGCACGTGAGCTCTACCAATATTACTTCTGTGAAGTGAGAATGGTCCCCTGATCACCTGGGCGTGATACCCTGATAGGAAATGGGCACGATCTGACTTTGGACATTTCCTCTTGGTTATTTACTAGGGACTTTTTACCTGTCCCTTAAGGGGGGGATCTTACATGGCTCATGGGGATGCTGGTAGTGATTTCTGCTCTCAACACCAGTTACACGAGTATTTTACTTTGTAACTTCATCCAGCTGCATACTTGATTTGTGCACATTTCTGCGTGTGTTTCTCCTTTGTACAGGGATGCTCATAGCAGCCATATCACAAGTAAAAAACTATAGCTCAGTGCATACTCTTTATGAAAAGTTTCTGTAAGAGTCAGACTGTTACCACTGAGGCAGTCAGAATCTAGAAGGAAGTCCAGGGTTTTTGACAGTTCTCTATGGTCAATCTTTGTTAGATTATAAGCTTTTACTGTTGGTCTTTATAACTGCTTTTCTACATACTAGAGAGTCAACTTTAGGAAGCCAAAGGGCTCTTGCGTCCAAGTATGCTAGGATGTTGACATGGCTATGGGTACTATGGGTATGAGTTGGACCATCATGGTCCGACTTCCTTTACTTCTTTAGATGTAACAGGCAGCCAGCAACTGCCTCATCACTTCCATCCCAGCTTTCTCCGACCCATGTACTTGACCAAGACAGCTCCATATGGATTGTCTCAAAGCCTTCAACTAGCTAGTTACTTAAGAGGAATTTAAGATATCCAATTTGCTATTAACTGCTAATATTTAAGATTAAGATTGTCAGCTTAGAGAAAGAAAAACTTAAGGTGAAATGCTGCTTAACAGTATAAAAAGCCTTATTAGCAACACCAGGCATTGGCGTTTTCTCAGACCTTAGCTTCAGTGGCTGAGAAATGCTCATACACATTACTTAATGTGGGCATTTCTGGATGACCCCTCTTGTTCCTGATCAGGGACTGGGGCATCTTCCCTATTGTGGCTTGGCCCTCCTTAGATCCTCATTAAACCAGTGGACATGGTGAAACAGAAGATTGGGGGAAAGTTATGGGCTGGACTTATAAGCAGCACACATTTGTCATGCATTAGAACTTATCACACAACCCTATCTAGATGGAAGGGAGATTAGGCTGGAGCCTAGTTGAGCTTAATACCCAGAAGGGGAATGCTAATACTAGAAGCACTAGCTAGCTGTACAAGCGTGTACTCTGAAGGTATGCATTTAAGAAAGCTGACATCCTCTCAAAGCCAAGTATCCCTAATATTCTAATCCACACTAAATCCTATTTTTAGCAGATTTCCATGTTTACAAATCATTTCATCTATGCTATTAAGAACCTTGCGTTTTACTGATATGCATCCATGGGATTTTTTAAGACACAGCTTGTTTGATCAGTATAAGTAATAAGTTAAGTGATTTCAGGGGTCAGTACCAAAGTTTCCTGGTAGCTCACAACTGGTTTTGTTTTCTTGGCACTGATCATCCTAAGAACTTCCAGAAAGCCAGTATTAAGGGTCCATTTTAACTTGACAGTATGTTTCTTGTGCAGTTTTCAATCTCCTGCCTATTTTAGCAAAGGCCAACAGTTATGCTTCCAGGCAGCTTTGACCTATACAGACCTATACTGCTTTACCAATTTCTATAGAATCTGTTCTTTGAACTCACTTTTGAGCACCTGTAATGCCATGCATTCTAATGCTATGCACTCATTGCTATGGAACAGTCGTCTCCTAGAGACTTACTCTGACCTCCATGAGGATGTTTCAATCGGTTTCTGCCATTAACAATTTAATAAAACCAAGCCATTCATTTTTAGGTATGGGAACTGGTATAGGGAAATCATACGTTTATGCTGCCCCCCCTTTTTTTTTAAAGGTCTAGCTCTTTAGAGGTAACTGATAGGGATTGTGTCTTGTCAGCATTCTAGTCAGTAGAGAGGTGCTAGTCAATGGCTGTTAACCTCCACAATCAACAGTAGAAGGTATACACCTCTTGATGTTAGTACACAGCTACATGAGAGGTAGTCTTGCCAAGAAATAAGTTTGAAACTCACCTTTCTGAGCTAACTACAGATTTACAGGAAACAAATGAGAAATTAAGCCAGAGATGCCATTAGAGTCACAAATGGGGGCGAATCTGTAGGATAAGAGACCCTGTTTTAAGAATCAAGGAACAAAATATATCGAAACCCAAGATTCTAACCATTGGATCCTATTTCCCATTAAAATTAGAATGATTCAGAATTGGTAAAATGTGAACTCTGAGTATAATTGATACCTTAGTTTTATTTAGGTGTGAATAGTATTGTTAGGGTCCCTCCAACTCCCTGAGAAAATTTATAAGACGTTTAAGGGACATTTAGGAGTACTCAGCCTTGTTTCTAGGGCACTATTAGACTTCCACTTAAGTCCTCTTGAGGCCCCTTATTTGTAAGGGTGGAAGGCTTCCTGGAACAGGATCTAGAATGCCACAGCCCATCCCTGATCTCCATCACAAGGAGAAACATAGCTTAGGTAAGGTTAAATTGGCTGAGCCCAAATCAGGCTCTTTCAAGTAAGCACCCTATTGCTCTACCTCTAGCAATAACATCCTGCTTCCCCCCTCCTCTTTACAAGAGTAAAAGACCACCTAACAAAGAATTTAGGAGTGTAAGACATGTGCCTAAGCCTCTAAAAGGATGAAGTCAAGAGCCTTCTGGATGGATCTGTATTAGAGGCTATTGCATCTTGATCATTTTCTCCCATCCCTAGCACCCACCTTCACATTCGTGGCCAATAGATGGAAAGGCAAATGAGAACAATACAAGTTACTTCTCAGACAACTGTGCCCTCATTAAGGTGGCAGTAGGAAATTCATTACAAGCCTACAAGTTGACCTGTAATCTATACATTCTTAAGCAATGGTCTCAATGGCTAGTTGTCCACCTGTGTTATGGACCCTTTCTCTTCTCATGCTTTAGTTACTCTCCTTAGTATTGTATTAGCCTCCCATTATTTGTCACCTTGATTAAGACACTGAAAAACCACCTATTTCTTCCTTTATTGCCAAAGTGTTATAGTTGGCTATAAGCTACACCATCTGCATTTCTTTAATCAAGCTTCCACATTTATTATTCAACAGCATCTGTGGATACCAAATTACTCTGGTTTTGGTAAATCCAATGGATGCTCCCATTCCATTCGCCTTACTAAGCCTTCCACATTTTCTTGAAGTTTTGTTAACACAACTTGTTTTTGATCCTCAGTATTCATCATCTCTTGCTTCTCAGTGCCCCCTGCCTGTATACTTGTCCCACTATCAAAGCTGATGTTCCTCTGGGCATGTCATCTTAACAAATGGGCAATTTCTGAAGGTGTTTTGGTAATTACATTCTAGACAGTTCCATGTATTTCCCTTCCTGCTACTTGCTTTATTTGGTACAATTCCAAGTTCGGTTTTCCAGTTATCTTGAGAGATGTTTCTACTCAGATGTCCAATAAGTAGTACAAACTAAGCTTGCCTAAAACTAAGTCATCTTTCCTGTGAATCCTCCAAATGGTACTGTTTCTAACTCATCAGTTAAGCATTCATATACTTACTTTTGATTGCTTAGTTTCTGGAGCTTCTTCACTGTTCCTTCTCTCCCCAGATGTGGTCATTTAAGTCCTGTCATTTCTACCAATCAAATTTTAAACCCATTCATTTTTTTCCTCTTGTCTTCAAATCACTTCCAGCTAACACTGACTTACTATGTTCAACCCCCACAGTGCTTTCTGCCAGAGTGATCTTTTGGGAAAATGATAGCACCTATTTCAATAGCCAGGCTAACATGTCCTTAAACTCTGGGTAGGAGTCAAGGATTAATACATGAGCCCCTTTAACTTTCTTAAGTATTAGTAGGACATTGAAGTTTACTGAATCTTTGAAAACGACTTTAATACTTCTCTAGCAATTCTCAGGAGTAGCCTATAGAACTTGCTAATGGGGAGAGCTGATACCTTTGCCATGACCTAGACGGTGAGAAACTGAACAGCCTGATCTCCTGAGCACCTACCAAGGTTATGCCAGATCCTGAACACTAAGCAACATGCCTAGATCCTGGCTTGCCAAGATAGGACAGCCTCAATTGCATCCAGTTGGCAGAATATGATTACATCTAAATTCTTAGCTATAGAATGAGAAATCTGGGAAAGCAGCTTTCTATTTTCTTCAGTAACAGGAAGAAAGTGGAATGTACCATACTTACTAGTCTGACTTTGTCTCTTTTTTAGCATCTTTTTGTGGTCCTCATCTAAGATTTGAGTTACACCACCTTATGCCACCAGCCAGGCACTCTCCCACCTTCACACCTAGGTTGGCTTTTGAAGTCAGCTACTGAACCAACCTGGAGGATTGGAGGTAGTGGCATCTACCCTGAAGGTTTCCCAAATATCCTTCAGGATTCACTTGGGAGACTAGGTCAAGGAACAGCAGGTCTTCTACATCCTATCCTCCCCAATAGTTGCTCTATGGTCCAGAGTAGTTGTGGTTTCATTTCTTTGGGTAGCAGGGCTATCCAAAGACCCTCACAGTCAGAAATATGGATGCTTTCTGGTCATATAGCAACAGTTTTAACATTGAGAAATAGTACGACTGCTATTAGTTGGCTTGGCTATCTTATATTCTCATCGGCATGTGCACAGGTTCCAGTTTCTTTACTTCAACATGTGTTTTCTTCATTGTAGTCAACCTAGTGAGTGAAGTGATATTTGCACAGTGCCTTATAGCATTCATCTGGGTCCCTCAGTGGTACATGTGCCCCTTTATTTCTGTCCCTCTCTGTCTTTACTGCCTACCAACCATGCCTCTGAACTCCTTAAGAGTTTGGCTGATGCTTTTACTGGTAACAATTAAAGCTAATCAAGTACTGTATTATAATAAAGGTTTACTAACAAAATATAGTATTTGGCATCATTTTTCTACCTAAAGGCTTTCCAAGACTAGATACTTAGTGTTTCCATCAAAACTGACAAAGTGGACTTGTGCTAATCTACAACAAAACCTAACTTTGCATCACAGATATTTCTCAAAACAATCTGTTAGTGAACGTGTATAACCGACTGTATTCAGTTTAATTTTATAACTAAGTCTTATGAATGATAAGACTTCATACCTTTAAAATATCCTCAATTTTGCCTCAGCCATAAAACCTAAGATATTTACTATCTGGACCTTTATAGAAAGGGTTTGATGAGCTCTAAGAGAAAAAAAAATAGAACAAATTTTAAGCTGGCTCTTATTAGCATTGTATTTCACTAATATAGTACCTAATTTTCACCTCTGGAAGATCTCACCCAAACCCAGACAGGTACAATATTCCATTTGAAAGTGTTACCATAAGCTAAGTTCAAAGTAAGGTCATTTAGATTTAACTAATAAGCAACAGAAACCCGACAACAGCCAAGTCAGGCTACAAGGAGTTATGAACCCAAACCTGAACATGCTTAGCTAATTCAACTGCCATTATTGGCCATTAACAAATAAGTGGTCTCTTGTGTTTTCCCCAAGCCTCTCATTACTAGGCATTTCTCAAGTGAGGATTCAGTCATTAAACAGGTTGTGAAGACACCACATGTGCTTGAGCAGACAGGCAGGGAGGTACTGTCACATCACAGACCCTGCAGCCTTATTCACTAGCCCAACTGTTTTAAGCTTAAGTGTTAATTCCAAAAGTTAGCTGCTGCTAGTTACTGACAGGACAAGCTTACTTGAGAACTGGCAGGTCAGGGGATAGGAACTGAGCTCCATTTAAAAACTTGTTACATTCACCTTCAAGTCACTAAGTACATCTCAGAAACCAATGGATCAGACTTTTTCCCGTCAGACTGGAGATTGTCTTGATACTATGGAACTGATTATAGATTCCATGTCACTTTTTACTCCACTCTGCAAACTACAGGTGTTTATAGCCTCCCACATTCATGGAAATTTAATAAGGTATAGATATTTGAAAGAAAGCCATCATTTTTAGGTCTCTTGGACATAGCAAAGTATTATCCCCAGCAGTTAGCTTTGAGAAGTCAGATTGATGTACCCCTCACCACAGATGGATTACATGTGAGTCCTCCTCATCATGTTGACTATTTCTTATAAAAGCCTAAGATTGTTATAGCCCTAGGATACCAATAAATTCTTATAATTTTCAGAAACTGTCAAATATGTAGCCAAAGGATGACATTTCAGATAGGTCATGGAAGCATGGATTTAACATGCTCAAGGCTGTTGACAACACTTTAAAGTCTAAAAGATCAGTGATGTCCAATCTGAGGCCAGGAGATGGGCAGCCCAGTGTTTGACCACAGCAGTGATTACTGTTTAGGATAGGAGGAGTGCCACCAGCTGTGATTCTGTAAGTGGACTGGCAAAAATTAGGAGTTTTAAAACACATTAGTAGGACATTCTAAGTGTTAGAGTAGAAGAAGGGATAACACTTGACCTGAAGGGTATGAACTCATTCCTTAACACACAAGTCAAGTCATAATGGGAAGAGACTGAAAGACGCAACAGAAATACTTGGCCTTTGTTAGCCAGATCAAAATAGGACTGGTACCTGGAAAGCACATCACCAGAAAGATAACAAGATATTTGTAATACATAGGAATGCCCACCATATGAAAGGCAAATGCCAGTAAGATTAAATGCATCAATAGGTAGCTCAGGAAAGGTAGAGAATGATGTATATTGTTTTATTCAAATAGTTTTATAGGGATCAAGACAATGTTCTGATGGAGGCAAGGTAGGGACTTGGCCAGCTCTGAGGAGGGACCTTACTTAGTAACATGGAATATGCCTGTGTCCCAGCAATTCTGTGGGCAGGTAGACAACTCAGACCTCTGACATGAGGCACTGAGAGCCTCAGTTCCTCATAGCATGACAAGCATAAAGATGTAATGGAGGGACACAGCGGTGGGCAAGGGCATTCAGAGGTTGTTCAAAAATATTTGCCTCCCTCTTCTGGATTCACAGACTGGCCTTCCTCGTTTACACCCAGGAAGCCAGGCTTTGCCCTTACCAAAGGGCTACACCCCCAACCTCCTGGTGCTGTGTTCAGCCCAGCTCCATTCATCAAGAAGTGATCATAGAAGGCATGCTTCTCTAGTTCCAGAAACATGGATGGAAAGGATTTGTGCCTAAAGATGAAGGCTGGGATTAGGACTGGAGCTCAACTTCCCTCAAGAACAACAAAATTTACAACCAAATGCTGAGCAATCTTCAACCAAATGAACCAGAAACTTTCTAAAAGATATCCTACTCCAAAAGACAAAAGAGGAGGCCATATAAAGAGGTAGGAGGGGTGATTACATTATATAAACAACCCCATACGTCTCAGGTGGGAAGCCCCACAGACTGGAAAGTAACTGGTTCACAGAGAGCCACCTACAGGAGTGAGAGTTCTGAGCCCCACATCAAACCCCCCACATATGGGAATCTGGCACTGGGAGAAAGAGCTCCCAGAGCATCTGGCATTGAAGGCCAGTGGGGCTTGTGCACAGGAGCTCCATGGGACTGGAGGAAGTGGAGACCCCATTCTTAAAAGGTACCCAGATTTTCATGTACACTGGGTCCCATGGCAAAGCAGGGTCTCTGTGGCAATCTGGGTCAGACCTGGCTGTGGTTCTTGGAGAACCTCCTGGGAAAGCAGGGGTGAATGTGGCTTGTTGTGGGGGAAAGGACATTGGAAGCAAAGCTCTTGGGAATCTTCAGTATGCCTTTCGCTTGAGGTGGCCATTTTGGGAAAATCTGGCCCCACCCATCAGCTCTGAGGAGCCCCCAGGCCAAACAATCCAGGTGGGATCACAGCCCTGCCTGTCAGTAAATAAGCTGCCTGAAGACACCCCCCCGCCCCTGCCAGGCACACAGCCACCTCTTAATCTCACCCAGACACAAAGTCCTACCCACCAGACAGTTAGGAATCAGCTCCACCTAACAGTGGGCATGCATCAGCCCCTCCCATCAGGAAGCCTACATCAAGCCCCCATACCAACTTCAGCCATGAGGGGGGCAGACACCAGAAGAGGCCACAACTCTATTATCTGTAAGAAGGTCACCACACCAAAAACCTATAAAAATGAAAAGACAGAACTATAACTCAGATGAGGGAGAAAGAAAAACCCCAGAAAATCAGCTAAGTGATCAGGAGATTCTTGGCCTCCAGGAAAAAGACTTTAGACCGTTGATGCTGAAGATGATGCAAGACATTAGAAATGAACTGGAGGCAAAGAGGATAACTTATAGGAAACACTGAGCAAAGAGATACAAGATATAAAACTTGAGATGCAAAATACAATAACTGAAAAAATTCAGTAGAGGCAGCTAACAGAATACAGGAGGCAGAAGAATGAATAAGCGAGGTAGGGGACAGATTAGTAGAAACTACAAATGCAGAACAGAAAAGAGAAAAGATTGAAACAAGAGTCTCAGAGAACTCTGGGACAACGTTAAATGCACCAACATCTGTATTATAGGGGTACCAGAAGAAGAAAGGGACAGAAAAAAACATTTGAGGAGATAATAGCCAAAAACTTCCTTAACATGGGAAAGGAACCACTCACTCAAATCCAGGAAGCACAATGAGTACCATATAAAATAAACCCAAGGAGGAATACACTGAGACACATATTAATCAAACTGACCAAAATTAAAGACAAAGAAAATATTGAAAGCAGCTAGGGAAAAGAACAAATAACATACAAGGGAACCCTGATAAGGTTATCAGCAGATTTTTCAGGAGAAACTGCAGGCCAGAAGGGAATGGCATGATATACTTAACACAATGAAAGGAAAAAACCTCCAACCAAGATTACTTTACCCAGCAAGGCTCTCACTCAGACTTGAAGGAGGAATCAAAAGCTTCACAGATAAGCAAAAGCTAAGAGAATTCAGCAATACTAACCCAGCTTTAACAAATACTAAAGGAACTTCTCTAGGCAGAAAAGGCCACAACCAGAAACAAAAATCACAAATGACAGGACTCACCAGTAAAGGTATGTATACAGTAAAGATATGAAATCATCCATGCACAATTATGCCACCAAATCAGAAATTGTGAGAAGAAGGTACAAATGCAGGACACTGGAGATGCACTTGCAATAAAGAGACCAACAATTTAAAAACAATCTCGTATACATATAGACTCATATCAAGACTTCAGAATAACTGCAAACCAAAAAACTACAATTGATAAACAATAAGAAAAAATCAACTCAAATACAACACTAAAGTTAGTCATCAAACAAGAGGAGAGAAGAAAAGAGCAAGAACAAACCCAAAGCAATTAATAAAATGGCAATAAGAACACACATATCAATAATTACCTTAAATGTTAATGGCCTAAATGCCCCAACCAAAAGACATAGACTGGCTGAATGGATACAAAAACAATATCCATATATATGCTGTCTCCAAGAGACCCATTTCACTTCTAGGGACACATACAAATTGAAAGTGAGAGGATGGAAGAAAATATTCCATGCAAACGGGAATCAAAAGAAAGCTGGAGTAGCAATACTCATAACAGACAAAATAGACTTTAAAATGAATATTTTAAGGGACAATGAAGTTGACTACATAATGATCAAAAGATCAAGAAAATATAATTTTAAATATCTATGCACCCAACGTAGGTTCACCACAATATATAAGGCAACTGCTAACAACCTTAAAAGGACAAATCAACAATAACACAATCATAGTGGGGGACTTTAACACCCCACTTACAGCAATGGACAGATCATCCAGACAGAATAAATAAGGAAACATAGGCCCTGAATGAAGCATTAGACCAGATGGACTTGCTATTTATAGGACCTTCTATCCAAAAGCAACAATATACATTCTTCTGAAGTTCACATGGAACATTCTCCAAGGTTGATCACATCCTGGGCTACAAATCCAACCTTGATAACTTTAAGAAAATTGAAATCACATCAAGCATCTTTTCTGACCACAATGCTATATGACTGGAAATCAACAAGAAAAAACTGCAAAAAAAAAAAAAACACAAACACGTGGAGACTAAACAACATGCTAATCAACAACCAATGGATCACTGAAGAAATCAAAGAGGAAATGAAAAAATACCTAGAATGACAAAGCTACGACACTCCAAAAACTATGGGATGCAGCAAAAGCCATTCTAAGAGGGAAAGTTTATAGCAATACAAGCCCACCCCAAGAAACAAGAAAAAGCTCAAACAAACAAGATAACTTCACATATAAAGCAGCTAGAGAGAGAACAGACAAGACCTAAAGTTAAAAGAAATCATAAAGATCAGAGCAGAAATTAAAATAGAAAAGAAAACCATAGAAAAGATCAATGAAACAAAAATCTGATTCTTGGAAAAGATCAACAAAATTGATAAACCCTTAGACTTAAAGAGACAGGACTCAAAATCAGTAAAATTAGAAATGAAAAAGGAGAAGTAACAACAGACATCACAGAAATACAAAGGCTCACAGGAGACTATTATATGCGACTGTACACCAATGAAACGGAACATGTAGGAGAAATGGACAAATTCTTAGAAAAGTACAATCTTCCAAGACTAAACCAAGATGAAATAGAAAAGATGAATGGACCAATCACAAGAACTGCAATTTAAACTGTGGTTAAAAAACTTCCAACAAACCAAAGTCCAGGACCAGATGGCTTCACAGGCGAATTCTGGCAAACATTTAGAGAGGAGCTAACACCTCTCCTTCAGAAACTATTCCAAAGAAATCACAGAGGAAGGCAGACTCCCAAACTCATTTTATGAGACAGTCATCACCCTGATACCAAAACCAGACAAGGATACCTTAAAAAAAGAAAACTACAGACCAATTTCACTGATGAACATCAATGCAAAAATACTCAACAAAATACTAGCAAACTGAATCCAACAGTGCATTAAAACGATTGTACATCATGATCAAGTGAGATTTATCCAGGGATGCAAGTGTTCTTCAATATCCGCAAATCCATCAGTGTGATACACCACATTAACAAACTGAAGAATAAAATGATCCTCTCAATAGACATGGAAAAAGCCTTTGACAAGATCCAACACCCATTTCTGATAAAAACCCTTCAGAAAATGGGCATAGTGGGAACCTACCTCAACATAATAAAGGCCATATATAACAAACCCACAGCTAACATCATTCTCAATGGTGAGAAGCTAAAAGAATTCCCGCTGAGATTAGGAACAAGACAAGGATGTCTGCTCTTGCCACTACTCTTCAACATAGCTTAAGTCCTAGCCACAGCAATCAGAGATGTAAAAGAAATAAAAGGAATCCAAATTGCAAAGGAAGTAAAACTATCACTTTTTGCACATGACATACTATACCTAGAGAATCCTAGGCTACCAGGAAACTGTTAGAGCTCAATGAATTTGCCAAAGTTGCAGGATACAAGATTAATACATGGAAATCGATGGCATTATATATTAACAATGAAATATCAGAAAGAAATTAGACAAGCAATCCCGTTTACCATTGCATCCAAAAGAATAAAACACTTAGGAGTAAACCTAAAGAGACAAAAGACCTATACTCTGAAAACTGTAAGACACTGATGAAAGAAATCAAAGAAGACACAAATAGATGGAAAAGCATACCATGCTCTTGGACTGGAAAAGTTATTATCAAAATGATTATACTACCCAAGGCAATCTACAGATTCAATGCAATCCCCATCAAGTTATCAAGGACATTTTTCACAGAACTTGAACAAAATATTTTAAAGTTTGTTTGGAAACACAAAAGACCCAGAATAGCCAAAGACATCCTGAAAAAGAAAAATGGAGCTGGAGGAAATCAAGCTCCCAGACTTCAGACTATACTACAAAGCAACAATCATCAAAACCGTATGGTACTGGCACAAAGATGGAAACATAGATCAATGGAACAGGATAGAAGAAAATCTAGACGCACCTACAGCCAACTCATCTATGACAAAGGAGGCAAGAATATACAATGGAGAAAAGAAAAGACGGCTTGTTCAATAAGTGGTGCTGGGAAACTGGACAGCCACATGTCAATGAAATTAGAACACTCCCTAACGCCATACACAAAAATAAACTCCAAATGGATTAAAGACCTAGATATAAGACCAGACACTATCAACCTCTTAGAGGAAAACATAGGCCAAACACTCTTTGACATAAATGACAGCAACATCTTCTCAGATCCACCTCTTAGGGTAATGACAGTGAAAACAACAAACAAATGGGACCTAATCAAACTTTTAAGTTTCTGCACAGCAAAGGAAACCCTAAACAAAATGCAGACAACTCACAGAATGGGAGAAAATCTTTGCAAATGAATCAACTGATAAGGGATTAATCTCCAAAATATATAAACATCTCCTACTGCTCAATACAAAAAAAAAAAAAAAAAAAAAAAAAAACCCAACCCCATCAAAAAAAGGGAAGCTCTAAACAGACAATTCTCCAAAGACGACATACAGATGGCAAAAAAAACACATGAAAAGATGTTCAACATCACTCATTATTAGAGAAATGCAAATCAAAACCTCTATAAAGTACCACCTTACCAGAGTGGCCATCAAAGAGTCTACACACAGTAAGTACTAGAGAGGGTGTGGAGAAAAAGAAACCCTAGTACACTGTTGGTGGGATTGTAAATTGGTGTGACCACTGTGGAAAACAGTATGGAGATTCCTCAGAAAACTAGAAATAGAACTACCATTTGATCCAGCAATCCCATTCCTGGGCATCTATCCAGAGAAAACCATGACTCGCAAAGACACATGTACTCCGATGTTCACTGCAGCATTATTTTCAATAGCCAAGACATGGAAACAACCTAAATGTCCATCAACAGAGGAGTGGATCAAAAAGATGTGGTATATATACATAATGGAATATTACTCAGCCATTAAAAAGGAACAAAAAACTGGCATTTTTAGCAACATGGACCTAGAAATTATGCTAAGCAAAGTTAGTCAGACAATGACACACCAACATCAAATGTTATCACTGACATGTGGAATCTGAAAAAAGGACAAATGAACTTCTTAGCAGAAGAGACACTGACTCAGACTTTGAAAAACTTATGGTTTCCAAAGGAGATATTTATGGGGGCTGGGGGGTGCTCTGGGGGTGTGGGATGGAAATCCTATTGAATTGGGTTGTGATGATCATTTTACAGTAGTAAATGTAATAAATTCATTGAGTAATAAAAAAGTAAAATAAAGATGAAGGCTCTGTCTACATAAAAAAAATTGATGGGTGCCAAGTGCCTGCTATACCCCTAGCACTACCTGGACACAGTGGCAGTGTTGGCAAGTCTCAGAGGTTTGACTGCCACACCTGCACACTAACCACTGTTTCCCAAGACGGCTCACTGTCCCCCAGCATGGGAATTTCCCCCAGGTGAGTTTCTGGTTCTAGCCCCACTCTGCTCCCACAGAACCAGAATGGGGTGGGAATCCCCACAAGTCAAGCAGCTCTTCTGGGGTGAGCCCATGAGCTAAACACAGGCCAGACAGCCAGGCCCAGGGCCATGCCAACACTCTGGTCACTGCCCTTCCATGTCCAAAGCATGCTCTGCTAATCTAGACCCAGCTCCCTCAAGCCACACATCTCAGACCAGTTGCTTGGCATGTGATGTTCTCATGATTCCCAGACATTCCTGAAGCTTCTATAGGAGCCTAGGATGTGCTAGACATTAAGTTTTGACATAGCTGAATTAATCCACAAGAGGCCACAAGACCCCAGACCAAATTCATGTGCACCATGGATAAGAACTAGCCTTCTACAAATTCATGTCCCCACTAGTCCAAATTCAGCTCAAGTCATTGAGTCCCTCGAGTTACTAATTTGTTGCCTTGCTTGGTGTCTCATCTAGACCTCAGGTAAATGGGGGTTATCAGGGAACATCAAGTCCTCTGGAGAAACCACCCTGAAGAGGCCAACTCTATCCAAGAGACCACCTCCCCTACGTTGACCTGAGGTTTTAATCCCAAACACAAGGTAATGGACAAGAACATCTAGAAGTCCTCTTAAAAGTAAGAGGACCAAGGAGCCAGGTAGTCAGCAGAGTTGAGATGGGGAAGGCATTAAGGGGTGGACAACTTGCCTCCACCGGTGTGAGGCTTCCACTTTAGGAGCAATCCAAGCACTACTAGGGCTTTGAGGTCACCGTGCTGTGCCAAAGGTGGAGCCCAGTCCATACTAGGGCTGGGAAGGAGGGATCCCCAACTCTCACAGCTGGCCTTTGGACTTGTTGCAGAGACTATCATATACACAATTCCAGCTCTGTCTCAGACTTGGAAGGGACACTCAACTCTCAAGAGGATCAAAGACACCCTAGAGAACTTAAGGTCCTTTTGCTACTTGAGGTCCATGACACCCAGGATGAGAACTGCAGCACACGGGAATGTACAATGACCATCTGAATAGTTATTCAGGTTTAAACCTACCATGTAAGGAGCTTAGAAGTTATCACTGTCCACAAGAAAGAGTGAACAAGTCTGATTTCTTGAGTCCATTAGAAACCTGATGTCCTAGGGCAAAACCACCCTGAAATTCATAGACTCATATATAGAATCATTAGCCACTATCCACTTTCCAGCATCAGAAACTTCTGGAACCAATAACTGGTAGAAACCTTTAGGCAGGGACCTGGAGGCCAAGTTGCTGGACTGGCTTGAGTGAAATTCTACAGGCTCTAGTAGATGAAGCCCTGTATGTCTGGGGGTTTCTTCCTCCTGAAGTCCCACCAGGTTCTCATGACAATCAGAAAAGCCATTTTTCCAGGCAGATAAAGGGGGGAAGTTACCATGTTGAAATATGTTCAGAGCATCTTCTGTAACAGAGGCCTCTGCTCCAAGGACAGTGATATTAGCCTCAGCTGACCCCAGAGAAAGCTACTTAGCCAGTTCCAGCCCCTCTAGCTTTCTTGTCTCATCAGAGCTGAGATGAGAGGGCTTGGTACATTTCTGAATGTCATAGCCCAGGGTCTCTGGCTCCCTACAAGTCTGAGGTTACACCATGCTTTCTCTCTTACAACTTAGCACATCGCCAGTGCTCCATACAAGGTGGATTACAACCGAGAGTACAAGACATTCTATTTAAGAAGGCATCCTTAGGAAACCTGAAGGACAATAGAAAAGGGGAGAACTAGAGCCTCTGGCCCCTACAGACACTTTTGAATAAAATCTTATTCACTTTAAATTTTTTAAATTTGGCCCCTGATGAAAAAAACGGCTGCAGAGAGACTTTTAATATGGAACAAAAAAAGATTAACTTCCCTCAGGCTGAACAGCCCTTGATTTGGTGAGAGGATCCACTAACAAACTTCTGGTCCCTGGGAAAACTTATTACGTGGGGTAGGGGATATGCTCGTATTTCACCAGGTAGCTATAGCTTTATCATTCTTCTCACAGGAAATCCCAACAGTCTAAGGAGCTCTGTGCCAGGAGATCTAGCTAGTTTCTCAGCATCTGAGGGCTTCACACTAGGGCTCATCTTCCCTCCCACCCCGAGCCCTTTGAGGACCCATGTGTGGCCTCCCCTGATAGGCATTGCTCCAAGTACCCAACATCTCGGGGAAAGTGAGCTCACAACAAGTGAGACATCAGCAATGCAATTATTACAAATGGCCAACGCATCAGGTTCCAGCGGTAGAAGTACTAAAACAGACCAAAGGCTTTAAGGGTACTAAGTGTTCAATTATGAATGAAGATGGTTAAAGGCTATGACTCAGAAACTTGACTTAACTAAGAAACAAGCAAATTTATGTGGAGTCTAGATTAAGGAGCAAAGGTCAAAGTAGGCAAGAAAAGCCAAGACATGGAAGTTGGACAAACTGATGGCTGTGATGAAGGAGTCTTAGATGTGGGAGTATCTGAAGGGAACTCTCAGGGTTAAGATATTGAGGACAGGGTGAGAAGGCCCCCAGAGGGGAGAAGTAAGGAAACCCCAAGCCCTTGGAGTCAGCTCTGATATTCTTACAGGTCACAGTCTCCTTAGACTCTGGTCAGAACCTGGAGGAAGCCATGTCACACCTGAACAGACTCACCGTGGTCAGTGTGAGTAGCAGGGCGAGGCCAGGCTCTCTGAAGAGGCTCCTTCCAGAGAAGGGGGTTAGGAGGGTGGCTTTCAAAGTACAGAGGGGAAAGCAGGGGACCCTGCCTCTGCAGGCAGGACAGCATCCCAATAGCTGAGCAAGGGCCCATCACAGCCACACGAGCTGGTCCTGGGTCAAGACAGGAGCACTGTGACTCTGTCACAGCTATGGAGAGGGCAGAACAGCCACCCCTCAAGACCTAGGAGGAACAGGGTGGCCCAGCTGAGGCTGCTCCGTAGCCAGCGGGGGAGGGGCACTTACAAAACATTTGATGCCATTTAACCAGCTGCTTTCACTTATTTCAGTAGCAGCCTCACTCAAGCCCCTCATGGTACTTTGTCCTTCCATGTGGGGGTCCACCCACTCTCCTAGCTCTTAGTTCTTATTCTAGAGAGAGATTCTCCAGCCTCCTCAGCTTGACCTCAGCCCTGTATCTACCATGGCCCGGCCTCTTGTCAAAGGTGCATTAACACTGTTCATTGCTGTGAGGAGAGAAGCCCCTTTCCCCACCTTCGGGCTGTATTCCTCCTCCTCTCCACTACCACCACCCCACCAGGGGTCAGTGTTGAGACTCTCATCACAGGACCCTGCCCAGCTACAGGCCTCAAGGCAGAGTGGGGTGCATCCTTTTCCTCAGGCCAGGATCACACTACTTGGAGGAGGGGGCCTCAGAGGCCCAGTGGGATGTAGTGAGAAGGACGTGTTCCCACCACATGGGCCACTGGAAAAGGGGGGCCAGGCTGCCTAAGGAGCTCTGCTTAAGATCACAAGCCCAACTTGGGAGCTTTCCCCAAGTCCTTGCCCCTCCAGCCACAGCTGGGTCACATGTCATGCCCAAGGAATCTAGAGCCATATATTACTTCCCCAAAGTCCAAGGGCCTGCTCTGGACTAGGGACAAGTCCGGTGGGGGCACAAAGAACCCCACCCAGCATCTGAGGGCTCTTCTGCTAAAGAGGCAACTATAAACAGCATGGACCAGGGCAGTGACAGAGTGCTTCTAAAGCATCTGCACTCAAGATCCTGTGGCCTGGCCTCCTTGCGAGCAAGTTCTGCCATTCTAGTTCCCCAAGTCTATTCCTCCAACGGGAGCCACAGTTCAAAACCTGGCTGAGCAGGTCTGGAGAATATCCACCTGAGGTAGGTTTCCTGACCTTAGCCTGAACCTAAAGAAACCCTCAGGCCACCAGTGTAGACTTCCAAGTTTGGGGGCTTCCCTGGCCATAAGCTCATTTTCCCCATGTGGCACCTGAAGTCTAAGAAGGTTCTAGATGCCTCCAAGGAACTGGCTAAACCTGGGTTTGGGGCCAGCAGGTAGCACGAGATTGGGGCTCCCACAGAGGAGGCCTGCATGCAGGCCCCAAGAATCAGGTTTGTGGTGCCCACACAGGTACTAAGCTTTCACCCATCAGCTCCTTCCTGTGCAACAGACCCAGCCAGACTGATGCCAGATGACCACTGGTTTCCAAACAAGCCAGGCAGCTGTTTAGAGGCCTTGGTTTTCTTTCATAGAAGCCAGCTGTGCTCAAAGAAGCCTCTTTGTTCTAATTGGCAAGCCCAAAGCATACGAGGCAGCTGCAACAGCATCCTTTTCTGGGATCCTGCCTGCGACATTGCTGGACATCTGAATCAGTAGCTCACAGCAGCCCTCCCAGGAGCAGAAATGCAGGGCCCAAGGCATCAGTCTCTTTTCACAGACCAAGGCCAAGACTCCGGCCCTCTCCCCAGCCCACCACCCAAAGTCCACCCAGTTCAGCAACTCAGGGCCAGGCCTCCATCAAAGTCAGTCTGCCCACTGCACCCAGCAGCCTCTCCCACCATCCATGAGGGTCTGTTCCAGCCACACTCCCGAGCCAGCACCAGGTTCCCGTCCAGCCCAGGCCACTGGTGCTGGGCCAAGCTCCAGCTTCCCTTCTCCTCCCTGCCCCACCCCTCATCAGCTGGAAGCCTGTATATCTGTGCGCTGGAGGCTTCCCATCCCACAAGTTCTTCCCCTTCAGGCACCTAGGAGACCCCCACCTAGGCTGCTGGGCCAAGTACCAGATCCACCCGAATCTCCTCGGATCAGGGCTGCCCAAGAACCTCCTCCCCTGGGGGAGGCTTCCAGGACCCACCCAACTGAAGAAGGAAAGGAGGAGAGCAGCATGTGGACAGAGGAGGACAGAGGGCCCAGGCCCGCAGCCTCCCACCCCAAGCACTGGCCACTAGATAACACCACGGGGAGAGCAGGCTGGTCCTCAGAGTTCCCACACAGCCCTTAACCCGAGCCCAAGTTGGAGAGGCGTAGCCAGTCCCAGGCCAGTTCTCTTCCCCCCGCCTGGAGTAAGCCTATCACCTGAAAAACCACCACCAGCTCCACAGTCAGGATCCCAGGTTTGGCAGTCCACGCCTTCAGTCAGACCTTCCTCTTCATCAGTCACTAGAGTGCATGTGTTCCTTGGGTGGTAGCTCTCGAGTCAAGAGTCCCCTACAGAACCAGCATATATGGCCACCTCCAGGTCCATTGTCCACAGCCCAGGGGGTGAGTCACTGGCTTTACACAAATCACTCAGCTCCTCACTGGAGGCGTGCTTTGGTCTGGGACTGGGTGGGTAGAGATGTGGTCCCCGAGAGTCCTAAAGGAGGTACAGCAGCAGCCAGCAGGTCCATCAGGCAGGCGGTCCACCAGGCTACAGGTCAATAAGGCAGCTAGTCCATCCGGCAGCCCAGCCAGGGTCCTGCTCGAAGGTTTTTATAGGGCCCTGATTCTGCTGCGGCTCCTAGAACCATGGTCCTCGAGCCTTTAACATACATTAGAATCACCTGGAAGGCTTGTTAAACCATGATTATTGAGCCCCTTCCCCAGAGTTTCTGATTCAGAAGGTCTGCGGTAAAACTGGAGAATTCGCATTTTGAAGATGTTTCCAAGTGGCACCAATATAGCTAGTGCGAGGCCCACACATTGAGAACCACTGTTCTCGAGTTTTCTGAGATGTAAAGGGCCTGTGCCTCCCCCTTGAGTGAAAGCACAGGTGGAGCGGGGTTTATCGGAATGGTTTCAGTGCTTTGGGGGTGATACTCAGAATCGGATGAGGAGAGTGGCCTGCCTTGGTCTTGAGGGTCTTTGGGGCCCCTACATCAGCAAGCCTCAGGTCCTGATGTCTCTTGGGAATGAACCTGTATCTTTCCTTCTCCTGGGCTTCCTGGAGCTGAGTTGCAGCAGCTGGGAAAAGACAGGCAGAAGAAAAAAGACCAGAGAGTGTGAGGAGCACATCTTGGACATGAGAGCAGAGGGGACCCAGGCTCAGCTCTGTCACCAGTTCCCTCAGGGACACCGATAACTCACTTGCTGGGGTTGGACCTCATCTGTCATTAGCTCAGCCACCATTTATTGAGTGTCTATTATGTGGGGGGCACTTGCTAGGTGTTGAGCCTGATGGGGAGGGGACAGAAAAATGGGGGTTGGGGGCGATGCATGTAGCAGTGGGGAGCCCCTCCTGTTGCCCTTCCAATCCCAGACCTGAAGTGAAGGAAGCCAGAGAGGAAGGCCAGCCCAGGATTTTGAGGCAAGTAGGCTCCCCAGCTCTGCAAAACAAGCCCACCAGCTTTCAGGGGGAATGGGTGTTACTTTAAATTCGATGCAAAATCAAACTTTGAAAACTTATCTTCCCTGTCCTGGTAAGGATCATTCTGAGGCGGATTGCAGGGGGTATGTTTTATTGTTCATTCAAGCTTATAGTTTACCAAGTGTCACAGAGGTTAAGATAACAGATGCCCAAGCTCCCTCCCAGACCAATTTAGGCAGACTCTCAGGAGGCAGGACCCAGGCATCAGGAGGTTCTCTGCGTAAAACCCTTGGTTGAATGGAGACTTGCTGGCCTAGATCAGGAGAAAAAAGAGGTCAAGGGAGACGGGGCAGTGCCAGTCAGGTGGAGGGCAGGGGCATGCAGACAGCGGTCCTGGACAGGAAAACCTCCCAGTGTGACTATTGGAGGGGGGCAGGGTGAGGTCGGGTGGAAAGGTGGTTTGGGCCGTTTTGCAAAAGGCCCACCTTGCACAACTGAGGGATTAAGCTTTTTCTCGTGGCCAGTGGGGAACTCTTGAAGGTTTTGAGGGGGAGCACAATGTAATAAAAGCTGAGTAATCAGCCTCCTGCCTCCTGCCGCCTCTCTCCCTCCTAGATTTTGCTGTTTCCATGAAGCATCAGGCCCATTCTGTTAGAGGATGCAGCTTTGGGAGGACTTTGGTGGAGGGACAGCCCAAACCAAGACACTAGAGGATGTCAACCATGAGAGCCAACTCCTGCACATTCACTGCCTTAAAAATGTCCTGTGTGGCCTTGGGCCAGTGGGTTAGTGTCTCTGAGCCCAGTGGTCAAAGATGGCTCTTCTGTCTGCCAGGAATACAAAAGTGTGCTTTGAAAAGGTGAAAGCTGGATCCAGAAGCAAAGTACATTTAGCATCCTCTGCTGAGTCCATCTGGGGCAGAAGGTGCTGGGTGGTGGGGGGCAGGGAATTCAGATGGTTGGGAGAACACTTGAACAAGATCACTTCCTGTTAAGGCCCAAACCTGGGGAAAAGTCTAAGGGCGGGTGGAATAAACACATCTATTTTTCATGAGCTCAAGCTCAAATGTGAGAAGACTGTAGCAGGGGTGATATGGGATAGAAAGCAGATGAAACATTGATAAGAACCAGATGAATATTGCAGGAGGGGCCAGGCCGCAGATGTAGAGACAGGACCCTAAGGTCCTCCTCCGAGACTCAGCTTACCTGGAAAAATGCCATTGCACATGTGACTTTAAGGGGAGCTAAGGGGCTGGGGCTGGAGCAGGGAGTTAGGATGAGTGTCCTTTTCATAATTCAAGCTGTTTTGCTGTGTGACCTGGACACATGGTATCACCTCTCTGGGGTTCACTAGAGCTACTTTACCTGCTCCCCTAGTTAGGCTAGAACTCGGACTTTTCCTTGGTTATGAACTCAGTGCTCTGATCAAACTGGCATCAATATAGTTACATATGGGGAGTTCCTGTTGTGGCGCAGCAGAAACGAGTCTGATTAGGAACCATGAGGCTGCAGGTTCGATCCCTGGCCTCGCTCAGTGGGTTAAGGATCCCATGTTGCTGTGGCTGTGGTATAGGCTGGCAGATGTAGCTCTGGTTGGACCCCTAGCCTGGGAACCTGCTTATGCCATGGGTTTGGCCCTAAAGAGCAAAAATATATATTATATTTATATATATATATACACACATAAATTATATAAATTAATATATTAATTTATATATTTATAAATAATACATATATATTTATATATATAAATAAAATATATATAAATATATATATAGGACCATGTGGTGTAAAGTAATGAGTCTAAAATGAGTGATGAGAAATGAAAAAGCAATTTTTTCCATTACTTTTTTTGAAACATAGTTGATATACAATATTGCTTCGAGTGTAAAACAGTGATTCAAAATATCTAAAGACTATACTCCATTTATAGTTATTATAAAATATTGGCTATATTCCCTGTGCTGTACAATACATCCTTGTAGCTTATTTATTTTATACATAGTTGTTTGTATCTCTTAATCCCTTGTCTCTATCTTGTCGCTCCCTTGCTTTTTTCCCCCACTGGTAACTACTAATTTGTTCTCTATAGCTGCAAGTCTGCTTCTTTTTTCATTACATTCACTAGTTTATTTCTTTTTTTTTCTTTTTTTCTTTTTAGAGTCGCTCCCGCGGTATATGGAGGTTCCCAGGCTAGAAGTCGATTCGGAGCCATAGCTGCCATTCTATGCTACAGCAACAGTAATGTGGGATCTGAGCTGTGTCTGTGACCTCCTCCATAGCTCATGGCAACACCAGATCCTTAACCCACTGAGCAAGGCCAGGGATCGAACCTATGTCCTCATGGACGCTAGTCTGATTCGTTTCCCCTGAGCCACGACAGGAACTCCTAGTTATTACCCTAGGAGTTCCTAGGATAGTTATTATCCTAGGAGTTCCCTAATAATATCTAGGGAACTCCTAGCTATTACTTATATATTCCACATATAAGTAATATCATACAGCATTAGTCTTTGACTTATTTTACTTGGCCTAATAGTGCTTCTGTGACACACGGGTGTGTATATTTTTTGAATCTGTGTTTTTTGAGGGGTGGTTTGGTTTTGTTTGGATATAAAATCAGCAGTGGAATTGCTGGGTCACATGGTAGCTCTATTTTCAGTTTTTTGAGAAACCTCTATACTGTTTTCCGCAGTGGCTGCACTAATTTACATTTCCATCAATAGTGTATAAGGATTGCCTCTCTCCACGTCCTCACCAATGTACGTTACTTTTCTCCTTTTCAATGATAGCTGGAGTTTTTTGGGGAAGTACATCCCATCAAACAACCTAGTCATGTACAATGCAGGTCACCTCATATGTGATCTTCTTATGAGTCCTTCTCATATAAAGGAGGATCTTCTTATGAGTCCTTCTCATATAAAGGACAGCCATGTTCCTCTCTCCAACCAAGACACCCGAGAAATGGGATGGTAATTAAGGAGTTTGTCTCCTCTTCCTATCTTCTTTCATACGCAAATGCTTACTGAGTATCTAATAGAAGCCAGGCACTTCCACAGATGCCATCTGCCTGCATTCTCACCCCAGGCCTACCAAGGAGGAGGAGGGGACCCAGGCTCTGAGAGTCACAGAGCCAGCAGGGCCAGGATCCCAATCCAGACTATCCCCAGAGCTGTGCTGTTCCCCTGCAGTCTCATAGCTCTGCCACAACTAGGGCTAAATTCTCCACTGGCCTCAACATCCCCCTCTGGACAATGGGTGTGCTCTGCCCCGCCCCCATCAGGAAGGCCATGAGGCGCTGGGGAGGCAGTGGCCCTGAGAGCTCCCCCCAGGCCTCTCTGTGGCTTCATCCTGGCTCTGCACATGGTGAGAGGGCTTCTCAACATGGCTCTCCCATTCCACCCCACCCCCAGCCCAGAGAGGCCCAGTCCCACTCCAGGCAGCATGGGGAGCCACGTGCCAGAAACCCTCCAACCTACCCCGGGGGCAGAGGAGTGTGGTGAGAGATTGAGATCTGGAACTGGACACACTGAGGTTTGAATGAAAATTCTCACATGTGCTATCTTTCACTGTGTGAATTTGGGTAAATTGCTCTGAGCCTTGTGGAGTTTTTGGCCTGTTTGTTTTTTTTTTTTTTTTAATCTTTCTTCAGTAGGGATCATGCTACCTCACAGGGTGATCGTGAGGCTTCTCCATGACAGTGAAATAACAAGTTCAGCCGGGAGAGGGGCCCACCCCTGTTGTTAGCGTGATCAGCAGCAATTTGCCAGAGACAGAATTCAGCTGTCGAGAGGCTGCCTTCCACCCTCCCTGGAGGGCCTAATTACCAAAGACCACAGAGGCCCCATACGCAGGTGGTCTCACCTGTGAGGGGCCTGCAAAGAGTGACTCAGGGCTGTGGCCTACAGACCCCACCCAGGCCCCTTCCTCCCCCACCCCACACTGCCTGGCCTATAGCATCTGCCAAACGCCAAGCCCCTGGACCCTGGCCCTTCCCCCCCTCCACTGTCTGGAAGTTCAGAACCTTTCCACACTAGCCTTAGAGCTGGAAGGAGCCTCAAGAACCATCCAGTCCAGCACTCCTATCACACAGAGGCTCAGGGAAGAAAAAATCATACAACTCACGCAACCGGTGGGGCCGAGACCAGACCCAGGCTCCCTGACTCCCAGCCCCCCAGCCCTAAGCTGCTTCTGTTGCTCTGAACTGGCCAGAATTTTTCTTCTAGTGGAAAAACCCAGAGAAAGCAACCTGTGAGTAGGTTGAACTAGTAGCCAGGACCTGATTTGGTCCAGTGATACCCTTGCTTTGCTGGTACCCCTCCTTTCAAATTTTAAGCCACGTTTAAACATCGGGAAAAGGTTCATAAAAATCCACACTTATGCTCTTCCTTGACCTGTGTGCCCACATGGCATCATCTGCTGTTGCCAAGTAGTAGACACTATTTTATTTTATTTATTTATTTATTTGTTTGTTTGTTTGTTTTAGGGCTGCACTCGCAGCATATGGAAGTTCCCAGGCTAGGAGTTGAATTGGAGCTATGGCTGCCGGCCTGCACCACAGCCACAGCAACCCTGGGTCCTTAATCCCTTAATGCCAGGGATCAAACCTGCATCCTCATGGGTACTAGTCAGATTCATTGCTGCTGAGCCACGATGGGAACTCCAACACTATTTTAGATAGAACACGCCTCTCCAATTCTCCACAGTCCCCACCATTCCCTGCAGCCTCTCACGCCCAACCGGTGGCCTTCACTGTACCTCCCTTGCCTGTCCCCTACAGGAAGCCCTCTGAGAGCAGAATCTGTGTGTTTCTGTCACGCCTCCTCCCTATCCAGTCCCAGCAGGTTTCTGGCCCGGGTGCTGCCTACATGGCAGTAATGACCACTCGAGGCGTTCACCCCATCCCATCAGCCTTGGCTTAGAATGTGCTTTCCTAGCTTTCCATGCCAATATCACACCTGCTTCCCGAACCACTAGAAAGTGTGGTGGGGAGAGGGAGGGAAAGAGGCTATGAGCAGCCCCATTTTACAGGTGAGGAAACTGATTAGCAAATGAGGTGTGGAATTAGAACTAAATACACTGTACCATCCACAGGGGTGGGTTGTGGGACACTCCCTGCCTGTTTGAGCATGAGAACTGAAAGGCAGGTCCTGCCTGAGTGGATAGGGGTTGCTGAGGTCTGGCCTGACCACAGGGCTTCAGAGAGGCAGCTCAGCGAGATGGGTAGAGCTGGCCTCCCGCCCCAACACCCCCTCTCGTCTCCTCCATGGCCAGCCCTGCTCTCCTCCTGAGCCGCCAGGGGTCCTGTGGCGGGGAGGACCAGTGAGCAGGCTCCGGGCCAGGACCCAGCTCTGCATACATTAGGAGTAACACGATTGCGCAGAGAGCTGTAGAACATTATTGCCTGTGCATTATTGATAGTTATCGTAGCCAGCAAGCCATACATTATTGACAGGGCTGAGAGACTGGAGAGGTGGGGGCTGCAGCCTGGGCCAAGGGGAGGGGGCTGGAACCAGAGCATGCAGGACATCTGCCAGGGACAGGGGCGGTGAGTTTGGGCAGGAGGACTCAAGCCGAGCAGGAGGGAACGCCATGCTCACCCACCCCCGGCCAGAGAGCGAGACTAGTGTATCTCTTGCTCGCTCACTACTCCTCAGTCTTTCCTCAACATCCTGCTCCCTAAAGGCCACTATTTCTTCCCTCCACCCCCTCCTACCCCTTCCTCCCTGCTCTCTGACCCAGAAGAGGACCCCCTAGAGGACTGGTTTATCCAAAAGAGGTGTCAAGGGTGACTCAAGGGCCGACTGCCCAAGTGCTAGGGGTGCCATGTCCTGAGACAGGGGAAGCCAGGGGACAGACATTGGGTGGGTGGACCCAAAAGTCCTGCTTTAAACCCAGGTAAATTGGAGAAAACTGTCCATCATCCAGGTGAAGGTGGGTAGGGTATTTTTTTTTTTTTAATCTAAACCGTGGCTAACATTCGGTGGGCACGCTCTGTGTGCCAAGAAATTTAGGCATGTTCATGTTGTCCTCACGACCACGCTAGGAGAGGAGTCCAGAGCGGTCAAGGCACTTGTCCAAGATCGCACAGCTGGTTTTAGTGGCAGAATCACGATTCAAGCCCAGGTAGCTGGGCGCCCAGCTGGGGCTCTTAACCATCACACGGGGTGTGAGAGTGACCATCCCTGAATGGGGAGATTAGGAGGGGTTTTATTTGCTTTTGGCACTTATCTCTCTTTTCCAAATTTTCTACAATGAATATGCATTGCTTTTGTAATCAGAAAAAACACACACAACAAATTACTTTTTTAATAGCATTTCCCCCATCCCAGGTCCCTAGATGCATCTAACCCAACCCCTCCCCGACCTCTTGGTGGTCCCAGTGCCGTCCTCCAAGCCAGAGGGAGCTGGAGGGAGCCAAAGGGAGAAGGCATCCAGCCCCCTACATACACCCTCCTGCAGGCATCTGGGTGATGCCAACATGGCTCTGCCTCTGCCGTCTACCTCGTCCACGTTCAGAGCTGTGACCACAGGCACGAGTGTGGGGCTCCCTCTGGCCTCTCTGCCCAGCCTGGCAGCTTCTCCTTTGGCTCCTCAGGATGGGGGGCGGGGGGGTCGGCACCAAGCCATCCCCCACCTCAGCTGTATCTGCCCACAGCAGCTGGGCTGGCAACTGGGCCCAAGGCCAGGTCAGCACCCTGGAAGGGACCTTTCCACAAGCCATTCCCAACCCTGCCTGTGCCTCCCGGAACACCATCTCCATTCTTGGTCCCAAGTTCCCCTGGATTAATTAGTGTTTCCAGACTGGGCCTGCAGGGACACTGCTTTACTTTTTTCCCCATGGCTCTAGGTGAGAGCTTCTCCCATGGCTCTGCCCCTCGTGGCTCTACCCTGCAAAGACTGGGGGGATCTAGGAGGGAGTCAGAGCCTGTGATACAAGCAGAGACTCAGGAGAAAGGCTGGGGGCAGCCACAGTTCCGCACCTTCCCAGCAGTGGGCAGAAGCCACCACACCCTCCACACTCCCACCAGGCCCCAGCACCCCTGGAACTTATAATACCCATTCACAAGGCTGGTGGCAGGGACATCAAGTGCAGCCAAGAGATGGCAGTTCCTGTCTTTCGAGGTCAACTGGCCTAGGTGGTCTCAAAGCATCATTTTTGTGCATGTGCATGCACAAATGCACACACACACACACACACACACACACACACACACCTACCTCTGAAAACAACTCGAGTGGCTATTGATGGATGGACCACAGGCTGACCAAATTATGATGCATCCATTTTTTTCTTTTTTCTTTTTTTTTTAGGGACACACCTGCAGCATATGGAGGTTCCCAGGCTAGGGGTTTAATCGGAGCTGTAGTTGCTGGCCTACACCACAGCCACAGCAATGCAGGATCCAAACCGTGTCTGCAACCTAAACCACAGCTCATGGCAACATCAGATCCTTAACGCACTGGGTGAGGGATTGAACCTATGTCCTCAAAGATCATATTCAGATTCATTTCCACTGAGCCACGACGGAAACTCCAAGATGCATCCATTCTACAAGACACCATGTAAGCACAGAGGAGAGCGTTGGAGATCCTGGTGTGTTGACCACCAATAGCATCACAGGGATGTTTAAGGGAAAAGCAAGTTGCACCTCACAAAAAAACATAGAGTCCCTTTTGTTTTTAAAATAGATATTTTAGCCAAGCTTATATAAACTGACATGTCTGTGTAATCTTAGGACCTGATGGAGACGTGCATCCTGAAGATTGTTAACAGAGATTAGGAGGTTGGTTAACTGTGGTGACTGGGTAAAGGTAGCCAGGAGGAAACTATCACATCTTATTGCCATAGTCCGAAAGAAGTGATGACATATGGGTTATTTTTTCCTACCCACAATAAATAAATGCGGTGGGCACATTCGTGCCTCCAGACTCTAGCAACAACTAGCAATCCTGTGGCTGGAGAATAAGGGCCCTAGTGTTCCTGCTGAGAGCAGGGTCCCTCTCTAGGGAGTGTTGGGCACACTTTTGGTAACTGCTAGCCAGTGGTCACCATGGATAGGTGGCTCTGGGCTTATTTGCAGGACTGGCCTCGGCTCTGGGAAGATCCAATCGCTCAGTCACCTCCTATGTGCCAGGATCCTCCTATCCTGGATCCTTCTATCACATTTCTACCCCATGCCCTAAAGGATCCAGCTGACAAGGGTGACCTCTGACCCACTCAGAGGGGACTAAGTCTATATGTTCTTTCAACTCATCAAGCACCTGAGATGTGGCAGGTACTATGCTAAGTGCCTCCGTCTCCCCATCTTGATGTAATTGTATAATTATTGTCTGGGAGGAAATAGGGGACAGATCAAAGAACAGCCAGGGACAGGGTAGACCTGTCCAATTTGGAAATGCATATGTTAACATAGCTACCATTTTTGCAAATCAACTACAGAAAGTTAGGTCCAAAGAGATCTTGGCTGGTGGGAGCCATGGGAGACAGAGAGAAAGTGTGTGTGCTTCCTTGAAAGGGTGGGAGACCCAAATCCATTCAAAGTTTGGAGCTTGCAGGACACTAGCCAAGCTCATTGGCCAGAATGGGGCAAAGGTGTCCCAAGGGGAAGACACTGAGGGTCAGAGAGAGGTGGTTCTTCTTTGGATGGGAAATTGACAGTGGAGGAGCCAGCGGTGATATGGGGTCTCATGTGACATAGGGGGCCTTGGATCCCATGTGGATTGAACGTGGCATCAATAGGAATAGGTGCTGGGCATGGCTGAGCAAAGCCTCAGGTGTCAATGGAGGCAGCCACAGGTGTGTGCTGGATTTGATGAGCCCACCCTGTTGTCCCCCTAGAGGTCACCATCTTCAAAGAATGAGGAGATCCCATTGGGCCGAGGAAAAAACTGCGGCTCTGAGAAGCAGGTGGACCCAGAGTGAGAATCAAGGCAGGAGCTGTCCTGAATAACTACCCCTCCCTCCCTGACTGAGCCTCAGTGCCACGTGTGACCTCCATCTCCAACCCGAACTGCCCCTCTCCATGCTCCCAAGTTCAGCCTTCTGAGGAAGGGGAGCAAGGCTGTGTGGGCCCTCCCCCTCCCACTGGCAAGGCCTGGAAAGCCTCAGAGAAGGGAGCCGGTGAGGGCACAGAGCATCCTGGCTGCCTCTGCCTACCTGCAGGGCTGGACCAGCTCCAGGAGGATGAGGGAGAAGGTGTGTGGGAAGAGAACTAGGAAAGGGGAAGGGTGAGTCTTGGTCCCAGCTCTGCAGCCAGCTTTCCATGGGGTGATAGATGGCCCCACAAGCTGTAGGGACAGGGAAAGAAAAGACCACAGTGAGAGTCAGGGACAATTGGAATGGGGGGTGAGCCAGGTGGGGTCTGGGGAGGGGGCGGGACTTAGAGGTGTGCGCAGGAGGAGAGCACACCTATGTGAATGGACCGAAAGGCACATAACCCGGTGAGTTCAGGAGCAGCCAGAGGGACAGGGCACGTGAGCATGAGGCTGGGGAGACATTCAAGACGTCATCTCTATCTGTGCTGTCCTGTGTGGTAGCCACGGGCTCCAAGTGCCCACGGAGTGCTTGACATGTGGCTGGAGTGACTAAGGAACTGAACGTTCTGTTTTGATTTTTACATTTTAATTCGTTACAAGTTTTCATTTTAATTCATTTAAATTGAAAATTAAAATTTAATTTTAAAAGGGATACTTGACTCACTTATTGGAAAAACTTAGCATGTTTAGAACAACATGAGTACTTTTCTGCTGTAAATTTTATGAAATGTAAATACTGATCAAGCATCTCTGATGAAAATGTAGCTTCCCAGTTGAGATGTGTTTTCAATGTAAAATACACACCAGATTTTGAAGACTTAGGATTTTAAAAAAAGGAACATAATAACTACTAATAAATTATATATTGATTACAAGGTTACATGTTGACATTATTTGGGGCATATTCAGTTAAATATAGTATATTAAAATTAATTCCACCTTTTTAAGCTTATGAATAGATTTTATTTTATTGATGTATAGTTGATTTAGAATGTGTTAATTTCTACTGTACGGCAAAGTGATTGTTACATATATACAGAAATAAATATGCATACATACACACACATATATATATATACATACACTCTTTTTCATATTCTTTTCCATTATGGTTTATCACCTTTTTTTTTTTTACTTTTTTAATGTAGCTGCTAGAAAATTTTAAATTACATATGTGACTTGAGTTATATTTCAACTAGACAGAGCTGAAGGTCTTGAACGCTGGCCTAAATTTAGCTTCAGAATATGCATTATCCATTAGGTGGCTCTGATGTCAGTGGCCCTGGGAAGTCTTCCTTGCTGCCCTGGAGTGAGCAGGGCCTCTTCTGTGTGCTTTCTGAGCACTCCGTGTTCATTTCAACATAAAAGAAAGCCCTATGACTCCAAGGCTTTATGAATGTATTTTATTCAAGAGGCCCAGAGCTTGTGACTGGGGTGTGTGTGTTGGGGTTCGGCTTCTAGGTTCTGGTGCCCCCCACCTCCACCCTGAGCTGTCAGCCGGCCAGTGCCCAGAGTGTCCAAAATCCAGCCAGGCATGAAAGCAAGCCTCGCCTACCCCTCCCCGCTCCCTGCCATCAGCCTCATCGAAGCACAGACAGGCCCAGGGCAAGCGTTGTCAGCCCAGGCCTCTGCGGGCTTCCAGTGGCCAGGAGCTGGCAGAGGGCTCCCAGAGGGAGCACATTGCAATGTAAGTCAGACCTGTCAGCTCTGATGCTACAGAAGGGATAAACAGACAGTGAAATATGACCCCAGACACTGCCTTGCATTGTCTGGGCTTGGGCCACCTGCACTGCACACAGGGCCCTCCCAGGCCTGCCAGAAACTCCCTAGCTGGAGGGAAAAGGAGGCTGGGGTCACATCCTCCCCAGGCCAGGAGGAACCAGATTAGCAGGTCTGGCCTGTTACTTTTCTCTCTCTTCTTTGTCACCTGCAAATTTTTTATAGGCAGATTGTCACCCAGTCCTTGAAATCACCTTCCACCTGATCTTCATCACAGGGAGAGAATTCTAGGGGCCAAAATTCCAGACAAAGCAGTTTCTAGGGGCCACTATGATAGATTGGAATTTCTGTGCTGCCTGGTTGAGGGTTACTTTGCTTCTCTGTGCTTGTTTGTCCAAGTGGGAAGACCCTGCTAGAATTCCCTCTGATGTCCCATGCCTGACATCAGTCAAACCTTTGGAAGGGAAGGAGAGCTAGGACAAGTCCTATGTGAGCAAGCACACATAGCTAGCAGATCCAATCACAGACCCTGTCCCCACAAGGAAGTGGCTGCCCTGCAGAGAGTTGGGTTTGCAAGTCAGCTTCTTAAGTAAAGGCTGCAAACATCCTGCTTCTCCTTTCTCTTTGACGACTCCTTTCTCTCTGAACACTTAGGACAACTTACCTGCCTCTCTATAGAGGAATAGGCCCAACATGTTCATTTATTCAGTCACCAAACCCCAAGTTAATATCTCTCATGAAGAATGCCTGGCACAACACTAAAACCCCACTGAAACATATTATCATTATTTTTTATTATTAGCATTATTGTCTTTTTATAGCAGCACTCGCAGCATATGGAGGTTCCCAGGCTAGTGGTTGAATCGGAGCTACAGCCACCGGCCTACGCCATAGCCACAGCAATGTGGAATCCTAGCCGTGTCTGCAACCTACACCGCAGCTCACAGCAACGCTGGATCTTTAACCCACTGAGCGAGGCCAGGGATCGAACCTGCATCCTCATGGATACTAGTCAGATTCTCATTTCCGCTGAGCTGCAATAGGACCTCCCCTATAATTATTTATTATAATCATCCTCCTCACCTTCCTCTATGCCAGGTGTTGAGCAGGTTCTTTCCCATAGACCAAGTTCTCCCCTGGGGACTATCACCTGCTGAATAGTCTCTCCCTGGGCCAAACCATCTCAGAGGTGATGCAGGTGATGTCTGCACAGTCTCACAGTGAGGGGGGTGGGGTCTCCACTTCCTCCTCCATCTTTTCCAAATCTCCACCCACTCACACCCCTTACCCAGGATCACTGTGACTCCCAAATTTGTTTTCTTTCAGTAGTTAAACCTCTCCTTTAGACAGAAACCCAATGTGTACACCAGCTGCACTGGAGTTCCCGATGTGGTATAGTGGGTTAATGATCCAGCTTATCTCTGTGGACACACTGGTCCAATCCCTGGCCCCGGCTCAGTGGGTTAACGATCCAGCCTTTCTGTGGTGTAGGTCACAACTCTGACCGGATTCCATCCCTGGCCCGGGAACTTCCATATGTGGCTGAAAAACAAAAATAAATACATGTGTACATACACATAAATACAAATAAATACAGCTACTACACTGAAGGAGCGGTGTGGAACTGTGTGAATCCTTCTACTCGAAAGCCCTTCTGCCTCCTCATCCCACTCTATGGCAGCCTCTTAGATATCCACACAGAACCATGGGACTCCCTGGAGCACAGACTGAAAATCACCAAGGTGGAGAAAAGACTAGAAGTCGGCAGCATTGGGCTCTGAAGCACAGGCTGTTGTCTTGCTGTGTGACTTCAGGTGAGTTACTACTGTCTCTGGGCTTCAGATCCATTTTGGTTGAATGAGGGGAGTGAGATGGGCAAGATGGCCACAACCCTACATGGGGAGAAGGGGGAGGTCAGCATGAGCATAGGTGAGACAGTGGCTTACACACCCCAAAAGAGGCAATCTGGGAGCAGCCACTTCTCTTCAGGTGGCAGTTTCCCTCTGGAGTAAGTCACTGCACACCAAGAAGGTTCTGAGGTCCTGCAAAGATGCTAACTGATCTCAAAATATGTCCTCACTAGTCTTTCACAATGTTAAAAATTCCACCATTAGCAATTCATTCCTTTGGATCCCCAGTACTTTATGTTCCACTCAGATCTCATGGAAATATAGGGATCTATATATGGGAAAGAGAAACAGCTCATCAGATAGACCATGGGGGAAGAGTTCCTGTCATGGCTCAGTGGTTAACAAATCTACTAGCACCCATAAGGATGCAGGTTCGATCCCTGGCCTTGCTCAGTGGGTTAAGAAACTGGCATCACCGTGAGCTGTGGTGTTGGTCACAGATGCAGCTTGGATCCTTGCTTGCTGTGGCTATGGCTGTGGCTGTGGCCGGCAACCGTAGCTCCAATTTGACCCCTAGCCTGGGAACCTCCATATGCTGCAGTGAGGCCTTAAAAAGAAAGAGAAAAAGAAAAAGGCCGTGGGGCAATGAGCTGACATCTGGTAGGGGTGGGCTTGGGGTGATAGTCAAAGGGGCCCAAGAACCAAAAACCAACTTCACCAGTGTCATCATTTTCACCCACAGATAGTCGGTAAATCAAGCTTGAGGGTTTAATTGAGTGCAGGACCAACCCAGCCCAACCAAGCTTCCCTGCAAACTCACCTACCACCCAGCCCCATTTCTGCCTCACAACCAGCCGCCCTTCTGTGCCGGTTCAACTCCATCCACAGCTACTGCTTGAGCACCTTTCGTGCACTCTTCTCTGTGCTGGGGACTCAGCCATGAGAGGACAGACCGGGTCTTTGCCCTCAGAGGAAGACACACGATAAACAAGAAAACAAGTCCCTAGCGGACTCTGCAAGTGGTATGATCTGACTTATGCTTTTAAAGGGTCACCGGCTGCTGGGTGGAGAAGGGATTTTTAGGGAAACAAGAATGAAGCCATTTGCCCAGGAAGCTGGAGAAAGGCCTAATAACCATCAGTCCAATCCTTCATTTCATAATTGGGAAAACTGGGACCAAGAAGGGCAAGTGGCAGCAGCATGCTCTAGTGAGGACAATCCGGGCTGACGGGCCTCTCCTTAAACCCCAGCTTTGACTTTGGTCAGTGGGTGGCCTCATCAGAGTTTCTCAGTCTCTCAAGTCTCACCTCCCACATCCGCTAGTGCAGCCCCCATCCTGCCTTGTATAGGCCTATGAATGTGGATGAAATGACTTGTGCAAAGAGCCCAGAGCATAGTAGGTGCTCAGTAAACAGAGCCATTATTATTGCTGTCAACATTGGGGTGACCCAATTCCAAGTCACACAAGAAGCAAGCAGAGAAGCCACGAGCAGACCCCAGGCTTCCCACTGCCCTGTGCACCCCAGCTATCAATGCAGTTTTCAGGCCAACTGATGGAGGCTGGAAAAAATTAGTAGGATATTATGAATTGACTAACATCAGATGTGATTTAAAAAAAAAAAAAAAGGATGGAAAATGCCTAAGAGGACATGCTGTCTTCACAAGCTGCTCTTCTGTTTCCCGGCATGTTTTTCCTTGAGGTGAGCCCAGCAGGAAACACAATAAATTAATGTTGAATAGGAAAGATCACCCCAGCCCGGGGAAGCCCTTCTGCCCAACCGGAGTTGTGAGGAAGGGAACTTGCTTCTCTAGCGAGAATCCCCGAAGACTTCTGGGAGTCCTTCAGCCACAGGGAGGACAGAGGACCAGTGCAAAGAGGCAGGCTCTGCAGTGACCACTGGGCCTGATTCCTGACATACCCTCCCCCAGAGTCGGCTCTTTCCAGCTTTTTCCCAACCGCTACGAGCCTCGGACAGCACAGGGGCTCAGACAGCGCAGGGGCTGGCAGCGTCCTTCTGGTGGAGGCGGGGCTGCAAGAATCCCACAGGACCAGGAGCACAGGAGGGACATGAGATGCGTTTGCCTCCCTCTGGGTCCAGATCCCTCCCCACTTTGGAGAGCAAGAGGAGAGGTGGCTCCTGGAAGATGGGAGCAGAGGCGGGAACTAGTAGCTTCTTTTCTGGGGGGTGGGGCAGGGGCAGTGGCAGCCCAGAGCCCCCCTTAGGAGGGATTCAGGAAAGGAACTCAGCTATTGAGGATGCTGGGAGAGGGGCAGAGGGAACACACTTGATTGTACACTAGGGTCGATTAAGGGTGTGTATACATTTCCTAAGGCTGTGACGACAAAGTGCCGCAAACTCTGTTGGTTTCAGGCAACAGGCATTTGTTGTCTCATGGTTCCGGAGGCTAGAATGCTGAGAGGAGGGGTCAGCGGGCCCGGCTTCCTCTGAGACAGGGTAGAATCCCTCCTCGCCTCTTAGCTTCTTGGCCAGCAACCCTTGCATTTTTTGGCTTGCAGCTGCCTCACTCCTATCCTCCCTATGTATCTTCATGTGTCTTCCTCCTGTGTGTGTCTGTGTCCAAAGGTCCCCTTCTTGTAAGGACACCAGTCATACTGGGTTAGGGCCCACTTGAATGACGTAATCTGAGTATATTCTATGAGTTTTACTCATAGACATTTATTTATTTATTTATTTATTTATTTATTTATTTATTTATTTATTTATTTATTTATTTTATGGCTGCACTTCATATGGAAGTTCCCAGGCTAGGGGCCCAATTGGAGCTGCAGCTGCCAGCCTACACCACAGCCATGGCAATGCAGGATCTGAGCCACCTCTGCAAGCTCCACTGCAGCTCAAGACGATGCTGATCCTTAACCCATTGAGCAAGGCCAGGGATTGAAGCCGTATGCTCGTGGACACTATGTCAAGTTCTTTTTTTTTTTGTCTTTTGTTGTTGTTGTTGTTGTTGCTATTTCTTGGGCCGCTCCCACGGCATATGGAGGTTCCCAGGCTAGGGGTTGAATCAGAGCTGTAGCCACCAGCCTACGCCAGAGCCACAGCAACGCGGGATCCGAGCCGCGTCTGCAACCTACACCACAGCTCACGGCAACGCCGGATCGTTAACCCACTGAGCAAGGGCAGGGACCGAACCCGCAACCTCATGGTTCCTAGTCAGATTCGTTAACCACTGCGCCACGACGGGAACTCCTCAAGTTCTTAACCTGTTGAGCTACCATGGGAACTCCTGACTCACAGATTTTAAATCTGTGAATACCTCATTTCCAAATAAGGTCACATTCTAGGGTATTGGAAGTTAAGGTCTCAAAACATATTTGGGAGAGGTGGTAGGAGGACATAATCCAACCCAAACAGTACTCTTAAACATACTTACATATGAGCTTGAGAAAAAATGCCAATTGTCCATATCAAGCAATATTATTTTAGGTGATGGCTTGGAGGAAGGAGAGATGGCAATCACAGGGAAACTAAAGCTCCTCCAAGGCCCCTTTTGCTATTGCCACTGGTAAAAAATGGAGCTAAGGTAGCCCCTCCAGGGGACATAAGTACTCTGCCCTCAGACTGGAATAATGAAGGCTGAAAAGCACGTCCTGGGCATCAGCACAGTCCTATTCACACGACTAGCTCCTCTAATTGCCTCCTCCCAACAACCCCAGGAGGACTCTTTTCCCAGATAGGAACTGAGGGTGAGACAGGCTAGGGGGTCATGTTCAAATTCACACAACTGCCAAGGAGAGGCACTCAGATCCCAGTCTTAGCAGTCTGACTCCACTGCCTCTGGCTTTCACCAGTAAGCTACGTTTCCAGAGAGAGAGAGAGAGAGAATCATGTGGTGTGATGCCTTCCCTCAGCCCTTGAATTCCAAGGCCCTGCCAGAATCGAATCCAAAGGTCAACCAGAAGACCATCTGAAATTATAGCCAAACCCTTTCCCAGCTCAATAACAAGACTGAAAAACTGCTCATTGCACTTGAGGTTGCAGAGAGAGCTAATCATAGGTGACCTGATCTAATTAAAGCTGAAGCCCAACACTAATCAACTCAATCCAGGAAGAATCTGATTGATCTGCTCCTTACCACAAACAAAGGAAAGTGTTGTTACTCTCCATGAAAGACACAAGCAAAGAAAGCAGAATGACATTTCAGTCCTCATATTTTTTTCTAGATAGTATTCATGAAAATAAATTATACATACGAGGAAGGAGGAAAATGTGCAGTGGTGTGCTGGAGCTAGCTCTGGTCATGAGAGCCAATTGTGCACATCTGTTTATAATTCTGTGTTCAGTTATGTTGTATTATGTTGGTAACTTGAACTCAGCTCCAGTGGGAGTATTTACACAATGGAAATTGGCAAACAGTACAAATCAAGGCCATTGCTGTTGCTGCTTCCTTTGCTTTCCTCTTCCCCTTCTTCTCTTCCTGCTCCTCCTTCAGAGAGCTAGTTGTTAAACATTTATGACATATCATGACAAATATGACCCATAACCAAGAAAAAAAGTCACTAGAAGCGGATCCATAGATGACCTAGTTATTAGAATAAGCAGAATGAGATGTTAAAAAAAGAACTGTTATAAATTCATTTTAGAGACTATATACAGGAAAAGATGGGCATAAAAGATGAAGAGATGGAGTATTTCAGGAAAGAAATAGTAACTCTAAAAGGAACTGAACAGAAATAATAGAAAAGGATTATATGTAATAAAGAATTCACTTATATGAAGTTCCCATCATGGCTCAGCAGTTAGCCAACCCAACTAGCATCCATGAGGATGAGGGTTTCATCCCTGGCCTCACTCAGTGGGTTGAGGATCCAGCATTGCCGTGAGCTCTGTTGTAGGTCACAGATGTGGCTCAGATCCCACATTTCTGTGGCTGTGGTATAGGCTGGTGGCTACAGCTCGAATTGGACCCCTAGCCTGGGAACTCCACATGCCACTGGAGTGGCCCTAAAAAGACAAAAAGACTTAAAAAAAAAAGAATTTACTTGTGGACTTAACATTGAAAAAGAAGGCATAAGTGAAACTTGAAGGTAAGTCAATACAGTTACCTAAGCAAGAGCAGAGGGATAAAATTTATATAAAAATAATAAATAGAGCATTGGTAACCTGTGGAATAATATTAAGCTGTCTGACATGTATTTGGAGTCCCAGAAGGAAATAGATAGATAGATAGACAGATAATGGGGCGATAAAATTTTTTGAAGAAATAATAACTAAATGATGAGAAATATTAACACAAAGATCTAAGATGTCAATGAATCCTAAGCAAATAAGTAAACAAACAAATAAATAAAACAAAAAACTAAACTTCTACAACCTAGATATGCCATAGTCAAATTAATGAAAATTAAAATTGAAAAGTATGATAGTTTTATAACATGTCTACAGATTCTTTGATACCCTTCCCTTCAAGAGTTTACACCTAGTTTCCCTCCCCTTGAATGTAGGCTGGACCTAGTGCCTCCCTACTAATAAAGAATATGATAGAAGGGACAGTGCATCTGTTAGGACTAAGTCATAAGAGGTGACACTCATAGATCACTCCCTCTGGGGGAAGTCAGAGGTCATGCCATGAGGAGACTGCAGCAGACCCACAGTGAGGTCTCCATGGTGAGAAACTGGGGCCTCCTGCCAACAAGCAATAAGGAACAGTTTGCTCCTGCTAGTGGCCATGTGAGTGAAGCATCTTGGAAGTGTATCTTTGAATTTCAATCAAACCTTTAGATGACTGTAGCTCTAGTCAACATCTTGACTGTGACCTCATGAGAATTCTAAAGCAAAAACCATGAAATGAAGTTGCTCTCAAATTCCTGAGCCACAGAAGTTGTGAAATAACTAGGATGTTCAATGCTGTAAAACAGTAAGTTTGGGGGTAATTTGCTACATAGCAACAAATAATGGCAAAAATAATGCAAAAAGAAAATCTTAGAGCAGATGAAGAAAAATGACACATTATATTCAGAAGAACCATAACAACATTGACTTCTAAAAGAAACAATGAAAGCTAGAGGATAATGGAACAAGATTTTGCTATGGTTGAAAAAAAAATCCTGTCAACACCGAAGTCTATATTCAACAAAAATAGTCTTCAGAAATTACAGCAAAATAAAGCTTTTTCCAGATATATAACATCTTAAAGAAGTTATAGCCTCTATATGCACACTAAAAGAAGTAGTAAGAGGACACTCTTTAGACTAATGGAAATGATGGTAGAAGGAAAGGCATTTGTACAAGAAATGAATCTATAAAAAGAAATGTAGAGATGTGAGTAAATATAAAATACTGATTTTATTTTTTAATTAAAGAAATTAAGAGAAGTTTATAAATCCTATAAAATTTATAAATTTATAAATTCTTTCTTAAGAGAAAGCTGTAAATGCTGTTTTTAGGTTGAAGTAACAGGGGATGAATATATCCTCCCATGTGAAATAACAATAAACTAGTCATCAAATATAAGAAATGTGGTTCTCAAGACATTGGACATCAAAAAATGGACAGTGATTCCTGAGATATGGGAAACAAAGGAGGTATGGCCAATGACTTCCCAGCTTACTGAGCTGAAAAAGGTTCTAGGATACCATGTGAGGAGGAGGGTTTCAGGTAGATCCTGGAAGATACCCTAAGCTGAGGTCACCCAGCTGAGAGTTCAGGGAGATCAAGTCTTCTAGAATTCACAAGACAGAGTGAGGAGAAGATGGTATAAAGTAAGAATTCCAGAAATCTGCGGAGTGCCCCTTGAGTATTCAGCAGAGTACTGATCAGCAAACTCATTTGAAGAAACTACCTGAGGCCAGGTAGTTTCAAGAGGATTGTGCCTAAATTTCACACAGGGCTGAGATCAGGAACAGGACAAAGGTGCCAATTCTCATCACTTGAATTTAACATTGTACTGAAAGTCCTAACCAGAGCAATCAGGCAAGAAAAAGAAATACAGGCAACCAAATCAAAAAGAAGTAAAATTGTCTTTGTTTGCAGATAAATATAACTTTCTATATAGAAAATCCTAAAGACTCCACCCAAAAAGAGTGGGTTATTTGTTTATTTTTGTTTTGTTTTAGGGCTGCACCTGCAGCATGTGAAAATTCCCAGGCTAGAGGTCAAATCAGAGCTATAGCTGCCGGCCTATGATACAGCCACAACAACACCATATCCAAGTAGCATTTGCAACCTACACCACAGCTCATAGAAGTGCTGGATCTTTAACCCACTGAGCAGAGCCAGGGATTGAACCCATATTCTCAGGGCTACTAATCAGTTTTGTTACTGCTGAGTCACAACAGAAACTCCCCCCAAAATAATGTTAGAACTAAACAATGAATTCAGTAAAATTGCAGGATACAAAATCAACATACAGAAAACAGTTGCATTTCTGTGAACTAGTAATGAAATATCTGAAAAAGAACTAAACAGTCCTATACACAATAGCATCTAAAACAATAAAATATTAGGAATAAACTTAGCCAAGGAGGTGAAAAATCTGTACACTGGAAACTTGAAGACCTTGATGAAAGAAACTGAAGAAGACACAGACGAATAGAAAGATATCCCAAGTTCATGGATTGGAAGAATTAATATTGCTGAAATGCCTATACTTCCTAAAGCCATCTATAGGTTTAATGCAATCCCTACCAAAATTCTAACAACATTTTTCACAGAAATAGGAAGAGCAATCTAAAATTTGTACGAAGTCACAAACGATCCTGAATAGTCAAAGCGATCTTGAGAAAGAACAAAGCTGGAGGAATCACATTTCCTAATTTCAAACTATACTGCAAACCTCTAGTAATCAAAACAGCATAGTACTGACATAAAAACAGACCTCTAGATGAAGGCAACAGAATCCCACAGCCCAGAAATAATCCTTACATCTATGGTCAACTGATATCTGATAAGGGAACCAAGAATACTCAATGGGGAAAGGACAGCTTCTTCAATAAATGGTTTTGGGAAAACTAGATAACTGTATGCAGAAGAATAAAATTAGACCTCTATCTTATACTACTCACCAAAATTATCTCAAAATGGATTAACACTTAAGAACCCAAACTGTAGAACTTCTAGAAGGAAACATAGGGGAAGAGCTTCCTGGCATTCGTCTTGGCAATGATTTTTAGTTTATGACACCAAAAGCACAAGCAACAAAAGCAAAAATTATAAGTGGGGCTACATCAAATACATCAAACTAAAAATCTTCTGCTCAGCAAGAGAAATAACCAGCAACCTAAATGAAAAGGCAACTTATGAAATGGGAGAACATATTTTTAAGTCATACACCTGACAAGGGGTTAATATCCAAAATTTAAAAAGAACTCACACAACTCAATACAAAAAAAAATTCAAATTAAAAATGGGCAGAGGACCTGAATAGATATTTTTCCAAAGACATACAAATGGTCAACATGTACCTAAAAAAAAGTGTTCAACATCTCTAATTATCAAGGAAATGCAAATTAAAACACAAGGAGCTATGTATCACCCTACAGCTGTTAGAATGGCTATTACCAAAAAGACAAGATAACAAATGCTGGCGATGATGTGGAGAAAAGGAAATCTGTGTGTGTGTGTGTGTGTGAGAGAGAGAGAGAGAGAGAGAGAGATGGAATATTATTCAGCCGTGAGAGGAAGGAAATCCTGGCATTTATGACAACATGGGTAAACCTTAAGAGCATTATGCTAAGTGAAACAAGATAAAGGTAAATATTGTATGCTATCACTTATATGAGGAAACTAAAAAAGGCAAATTCATAGGAACAAAGTAGAGTGGTGGTTACCACAGGGTGTAGGGAAATAGGGAGATGATGATCAAAGGGTACAATCTTCCAGTTATAAGATGAACAAGTTCTGGGGATCTAATACTATATTATATACTTGAAAGTTGCTAAGAAAGTGGTTTTAAAGGATCTTACCACATAAAAGAAATGGTAATTATGTGACACAATGGAGATAGTAATTATCTTGTAATATATAAATGTATCAAATCACTATGTTTTACAGCTTAAACTCATACAATGTTATGGATCAGTTATATCTTAATAAAGCTTGATGGGGAAAACATCACACAGGCTGTTGCCAGTACAATTAGGCAAGCTAAAAAAAAAAGGAAACAAAATTGTCAAGCAATACATAAAACTGTTTATTTGCAAACAACATGATGGTCTATGTAAAAAGTCTGACAGCATCTCCAAAAAAGCTAGAAGACTTGATAAGTAACAAAGCTGGAGGATATTAGAGCAACATATTTAAAAATCAATTGTATTCCTATATATAGACAATGAACAATAACAAATTGGCATTTTAAAAAATATTACTTACAATAGTATAAAAATGAAATAATCAGGGATAAATATGATAAAATATGTGAAACACCTGAATATCAAAAATTGAAAAATGTGGCCAAGAGAAATTAAAGAAAAGCTAATATCGTTAACACGGAATTTCTCCACAAATTGGTGTGTAGAGTGAATGAAATTCTAATCAAAATCCCAGCAGGGTTTTTAGTTGAAATTCACAAGCTGATTCTAAAATTTATACAGACATGCAAAGGAGTTAAAATAGTAAGAACTCTTGTGAAAAAGAAAAACGAAGTTGGAGAGCTAACATTACCTGATTTCAAGAATTGTTATCAAGCTGGGCCAATCAGAACAGTGTGGTCTTGATATAAAGAACAGATTTTTAAAACTCCAAAAACAAACCCACACGTAGATGGATAACTGATTTTTCACTAAAGTACAAGGGAAAATCAAGGGACACAACAAATGGTACTAGACAAATTTGATGTCCATATGCAAAAAAAAAAAAAAGAGAGAGAGTAAATGGACTTGGATCCCTACCCATTCCATGTTAAAAAAAAACCCTCAAAATGGATCATAGACCTAAATGTAAAACCTAAAACTATAAAACTTCCAGAGGAAAACATGGAGAAAATTCTTTATAAAAAAGAAACAAAGAAATTTTTTGATACACCACCCAAAACAAAACCCATAAAATAACAAACAGATAAACTGGATTTTATCAAAATGAAAAACTCACCCTCTTTAAAAGACACTGCTAAGAGACTGAAAACACAAGTCAGAGACTGGAGGGAAATATGTTCAAAGTGTATATCTGATAAAGGACTTTATCTAGAATATCAAATCTCAACGATAAGAAATAACCAACTTAAAAATGGACAAAAGGTTTAAACAGGTGCTTCATCAAAGAAGACACAAAAAGTACACGAAAAGATGCTTGACATCATTTGTCATGAGGGAAATGCCAATTAGACCCACAGGGGCCAAAATTCAAAAGACTGACCATACCAAACATCGGCAAGAACGTGGAGGAACTGGGGCTCCCACACACTACTGGTGGGAATGTAAAATAGTACAATCACTTTGGAAAACAGTTTGTCACTATTTTAAAAGTTTAAATATACATCTATTATATAACCCAGGTATTCTATTCGTAGATATTTACCCAAGAGAAATAAAAGTGTATATCCATATAAAGACTGGGACACAAATGTTCATTGCAATTTGTAATTACCCAAAACTGGAAATAGTCCAAGTGCCCATCCACAGGTGATTGGATAAATAATGTGTGGTAAATCCACACAGTACAGACCTCAGCAATAAAAAAGAATAAACTATTAACATACTCAACAACATGGATGAATCTTAAATATGTGGAGTGAAATAAACCAGACGATAGAAGAGTACATATTGTATGATTCCATGTTTATGAAACTGTAGACACCTCATCCTAACATGCAGTGACAGAAAGCAGATGAGTGTTTGCTTGGCAGGGATGGGGAGGACAGGGCGGGGTGGGGGAGAGAGATTACAAAGTCACATAAGAAAACTTTCAGGAATGATGAATGTGGTCACAATCTTGATTATTGTAAAGGTTGTATATATACACACATATGTGTGTGTATATACCCATACACATATATCTCCAAATTTATATTATATGTGTTAAATATACGCAGTTTTTGGGTTTTTTGGTTTTTTTTTTTTTGTCTTTTTTGCCATTTCTTGGGCCGCTCCCGTGGCACATGGAGGTTCCCAGGCTAGGGGTCGAATCGGAGCTGTAGCCGCCGGCCTACGCCAGAGCCACAGCAACGCTATGCAGTTTTTTAAAATATAAAGTTTATTCTGTTAACTACTTTCCAGAAAAGTTGTCTAATTTTTTTTAAAGTATATGCCAAATTCTACAGATACAATAAATGTGTTCATATTGATTTATTTGATAGACTTATTTGCCTTTAATCTTATTGCTCAAATGTAACTATATTTTTATTATCGGATTTGTGCTATAACATATAGAACAAGTTTTTCATAATATCAGACTAGTAGCTTTCAAGACAAAAAAGTAGTTCCAGTGATAAAGAGGGATATTCTCTCATGATACATGGAAAATTCACCCAGAAGACTTGGTGTTCCTAAATGTCTGTGTTCTGAATAATGGAGCTTTGAAACATGTGAAGCAAATATTTACAAAGTTAAAGGAAGAAGTAGAGAAATTATATTAGACTATTTTAATACTATTCTATCAGCATTTGAAAGAATAAGTAGACTAAAAATTTAGAAGGATTGGCCAAAACTATCACTTTAAAAAATTTTTTATTAGAGTATAGTAGATTTATAATTTTGTGCCGATTTCTTCTGTACAGAAAAGTGACCCAGTCATACATATACATGCATTCCCTTTCTTATCTTCCATCATGGTCTAGCCCAAGAGACTGGATATGGTTCCCTGTGCTGTACAGTAGAACAAAGCTATCACTTTGCTAGCCATTTTCAACAAACAAACCACCTACTGACACTTGTAAAATATTACACTTAAGATACAGGACATGCATTATTTACATATGCATATAGAATGTTCATCAAGATAGAGCATATATGTTCATCCAGAAAACAAATTCTAATACATTTCAAAGAGTTGAAATTATGAAATTCGTTCTGTGACCACTCTTTGGTAAACTAAACATGAGTAACAGAAAGGTACCTGGAAAATGCCATGTATTTGGAAATTAAACCACACACTTATGAATAATTCATGAGTCAAAGAATAATCCCATGGGAAATTAGACAATATTTTGAACTAAATGAAATAGATTCGAGATCCATTTTTTTTCCAAAACAAATATTCAGTGTTATAAATTTCCCTCTCAGTTCAGCTTAAGCTGAATTACACAAATTTATGTTGTATTTTCATTCTCACTTAGTTACAAGTATTTTAAAATTTCTTTTTGAAACTTCCTGATTGACTTAATTATTTAACTTCCAAGTATTAGGAGATTTTCCTGTTACTGATTTCCAGTCTGACTCCATTCATTGTCAGAGTACAGACCCTTTATGATTTTAATTCTTTTAATTAAGATTAATTTTTGTAGTCCAGGGTATGGCATATTTTTGTAAATTTTCCATAAACACTTGAAAGAATATGTATTCTGCTATTTGGGGTGGGGCATTTATAAGTATCTATCAGATCCTATTGGCTGATGGAATTATTATGATCTTGCTGATTTTCTGTCTAGTTCTCTTTTCAGTTTTATCAGTTTTTGCTTCTTATATTTTGAAGCTCTGTTGTTTGGTGTATACACATGTAAGATTTCTATGTCTTCCCGTTTTTTGTCCCTTTTATAAATATTTATTGTCCCCCTTTGTCCCTGGTAATTATCTTTGCTCTGAAGTCTACTATATCTGGTATTAATATAGCCACTCCTGCTTTTATGAAATTAGTGTTTGCACGGTATATTTTTCCCTCTTTTCACTTTCAATCTACCTATATTGCTATATGTGAGATGATTTTCTTAAAGACAGCACATAATTACTTTTATTCACTCTGCCAATCTCTGCCTTTTAATTGATGTATTTTGATTACTTATATTTAAAGTAATTATTGATATACCATGGCTTAAGTCTGCCATTTTATTGTTTGTTTTGTCTGTTTATTCTGTTTTTATTCCTTTGTTTCCTACTTTTTTTTGCCTTACTTGAATGAACAAAATATCAAAATGTATGGGATGCAACTAAAGTACTGCTAAAAAGAAAGCAGAGTTTTTGATGCTTACATTAGGATTAAAGACTTAACCTCAATGATCTAAGCATCTACATTAAAAAGTACAAAAAAGAAGGGTAAATTAACTCCACAGGAAGTAGAAGAAAAGAATTAATAAATAGTGGAAAACAATAATACAGAAAATAGAGAGGTAATAGAAAAATTCAGCAAAGACAAATTTTGTTGTTCGAAAGACTAATAAAATTGACAAAACTTTAGCTGGATTGAATAATAAAAAAGAAAGCACAAAACTCAAATTACCAACATCAGAAACAAAAGAGGGGATATTACTATAAGTTCCACAGACATATTAAAACCCTGTACAGGAGTTTCCATCGTGGCATAGAGGAAACAAATCCGACTAGGAACTATGAGGTTGCAGGTTCAATCCCTGGCCTCAGTCAGTGGGTTAAGGATCCGGCATTGCCATGAGCTGTGATGTAGGTCTCAGACGTGGCTCAGATCTGATGCTGCTGTGGCTGTGACCTAAGCTGGCAGCTGTAGCTCTGATTGGACCTAGCCTGGGAGCCTCCATGTGCCACAAGTGCAGCCCTAAAAAGCAAAAAAAAAAAAAAAAAACCACATACAAATAAATATCACAACTTAGACAAAACAGACAAATCTCATCAAAGTACAACTTATCAAACCTGGCCCAAGAAGAAATAGAAAATATTAAAAGTCCTAAGTGTGTCAAAGAATTGATCATTAAAACTCCTCAAGAATACATTAGTTACAAGTGGCTTCACTTGTAAATTCTATCGAATATGTAAGAAAGAAATAATACCAGTTTTACACAAACTCTTTTCAAAACTGGAAAAGGAGGTGTTCCCGCCATGGCACAATGGGTTAAGAATCCAACTGCAGGGGCTCAGGTTGCTGCAGAGGTGAGGGTTCGATTCTTGGCCCAGCACAGCAGGTTAAGGATCTGGTGCTGCTCCAGGTATGGCTTGGATTCAATCTCTGGCCCAGGAACTTCCATATGTCATGGGCATGGCCTTAAAAAAAAAAAAAAAAAAAAAAACTGAAAAAGGAGGTAACACTTCTCTACTCATTGTGTGATACCGGCAGACCCTACATTTTAGCCTCAATAAAATATTACAAAAGTTAAAATTATAGACTAACATCCCTCAGGAATATCAGTGCAAACACACTTAACAAAATATTAGTAAACCAAATCCAGAAATATGTAAAAAGGATAATATACCATAACCAAGTGTTGTTTCTTCCAGGAATAAAGGCTAGTTTCAGACTTGAAAATAAATCTACATAATTCACCACATTAAGAGAAAAAATATATGATCATCTCCATAAATGCAGAAAAAGCATTTGACAAAATCCAATACCCATTTGTGATATCAAAAAAAACCCTTAGTGAAGCAGGAATTGAAGAGAGTTCCCTCAATATGATAACAGATAACTATGAAAATCTGACAGTTAACATCATACTTAATGGTAAATTATGAATGCTTTCTCCTTAAGATCAAGAACAGGGGAAGAATGCCCATCTCACCACTTCTGTTCATCACTAAACTGCAGATTTTAGCCAGTACAATGAGGCAGGAGAAATAAATACAATTCATAACAATCGGAAAGAATGAGTAAAACATATTTTACTCATAGACAATATCTGTGTATCTATGGAATCCAAAGGAGCTGAGAATAAAACAACCAGTACCAATGACTGAATTTAGTAAGAAAATAGGTCAATATACAATATTTATCTGAACAATTAGAATATGAAATAAAAATACCTTGGATAGTATAAAAACCCATGCAATGTATAGGAAGAAATTTAATAAAAATGTACAAGACCTCTACACTGAAAACTATAAAACAACGCTGAAAGAAATAAAGAAAACGGAGAGAGACATGCCTATTTGAGGATTGGAAAAGGCAGTTTCAAGTATCAAGATATCAGGAGTTTCCGTCGTGGCGCAGTGGAAACGAATCCAGCTAGGAACTAGGAGCTGTAGTGTAGGTTGCAGACAAGGCTAGGATCCCGCATTGCTGTGAGCTGTAGTGTAGGTCGAAGATGCAGCTCAGATCTGGTGTTGCTGTGGTTGTGGTATAGGCCGGTGGCTACAGCTCCGATTCGACCCCTAGCCTGGGAACCTCCATATGCCACAGGTGTGGCCCTAAAAGAGCAAAAAAACAAAACAAAACAATGAAATGGATGCTATGATTTATCCCCCCTCCCTTTTATTTTGGCCGTGCCTGCTGCATGCGGACGTTTCTGGGCCAGCCAGATCCTTAACCCATTAGGCCACCAGGGAACTCCATCCCCATCTTAAAAATGGAAAAACTGTGACTGAAGTTTCCCTGCTTATCTAGAGACAGAGGCCAGATTCAAGCTTAGGCAGCCTGGTGTCAGGGCCTGCATGTCCGATAAATATCCTAGGGTGTAGTTTTTTTTATCTTAACAATGTGACTTCCCGTTGTTCAGTTCCATTTTTCTTGGAGATAGGTGTTAATCATGGACCCATGAAAATAGAAATGGAGGCTCCAAGAGGGAAAGGGATCTGTCTAAGCACCGCTGTTGAGGACTGAGTGTGACCTTTATACCTACATTCTTATGACAAGTACACACTACCAGCCTCTTCCAGGTCCCATCTGGAATTGAATGGGGAATCATCTGTGCAGAGCTAAGAGGAAGAGGAGAGGATACAGCCTAACAGGGAGACTCTAAACCAGAAAGATAGAGCCCCTTTTTTCAATGGCTTCACCTGCAGCATACAGGAGTTCCCAGGCTAGGGGTCAAACTGGAGCTGTAGCTGCCGGCCTGTGTCACAGCCACAGCCACACTGGATCTGAGCCACATCTGCAACCTACGCCACAGCTTTCGGCAACGCCAGATCCTTAACTCAGTGAGCAAGGCCGGGGATCGAACCGGCATCCTCACAGACACTATGTTGGGTTCTTATCCAGCTGAGCCACAATGGGAACTCCAAGACAGACCTTTTGAACTTTCTCATACTCTGTCATTATAAACATTCCAATTTAAATGTATTCAGGTAAACTTCAAGTTACTTTGCGTAAGAAAAACATCAAAGCCCTTCATATTTGTCTTGAAACGGCAGTGATACAGCACTTGGTATATAAAGATGCCTTTTGCCATTTCAAACACATCTAATTTCAGAATTGCTCATGTGACATTTCCAGTATTGCTCATGTAGTAATGGACAGTTAATCAAACACAATAGGTAAACTATCCAGAGAGTACAAGATAATATGAACAATTCACTCACTGAGATTAATATTTAAATCAACTTTAATTACAAAACACTATCTTGATAATTATAATTCTGTAAAGCGTTCATTTGGGCAAAAGTCTGATGACTTCAGTTATAGCAGTTCCTTAAATTAAGGCTTATAGAGAATTAAAAATTAACTTGGAAGAGAGACAGAATTCCCATGTTTCTTGTCATGTTCTGGATTTTCAGGAGCAGGTTCCTTTGAAGCCTGAGTCGACACTGAAGATAACTCACGATTGTCTTCAGGATATGTGTCAAAGAAACCCTTCAGTGGAAAGGGTTCTTGAGGTTGATCATACAAGCTTCCTGCCAAAGCAGAAGGAAGAAGAGGTCCCTCAGTTGTTGAACTCTGTCTCCTTAGATGGATCAGCAAGAAAGATATTAATTGGAGGAAGAGGCAATGGAAATAACCCCCAAAGTAAAAAGAGAGAGAGAGAGAGAGAGTGTGTGTGTGTGTAAGGGGAGGGATAGCAAAGACCTTTCCAGAAGCACTCCTTGTCAGACCTTTTGATTCTCTGCTCTGTCTTTCTGCACTATCAGCCATCAACTCATCTAGTTCTCTGTTTCGCATTTTTGCT